>NC_089508.1:61448324-62866234 GCF_036850995.1 Saccopteryx leptura | reverse complement strand
ATGCTTAAACTGACCAAAATTAATGACAATGTACTATCCAAGACTTTCCCTGCAAGTTGTAAGCCTTCAACACATTCTACAGAGTTCCAAAAATAATTAAATTTCCCAGATTTTGCTGATGCAATTATTGCCTGGGTGAGAAGACAGATTCCTGGTGCTTTCTACTCTGCCATCTTCCCAGAACCCTAGGAAAAGGTTATTAGTTAAAACTTTGAAAAGGACCTATATAATGAAAACGACAAGGCATTGTTAAGGGAAATTGAAAAAGATACAATGAAATGGAAAAATATTCCTTTTTCCTTGATAGGAAGAATAAATTTAGTCAAAATGACTATATTACCCAAAGCGATATACAAATTTAATGCAATTCCAATGAGATTTTTTAAATAAATGGAACAAAAAATCATCAGATTTATATGGAACTATAAAAAACCCCGAATAGCCAAAGAAATCCTAAGGAAAAAAGAACGAAGCTGGGGGCATTACAATACCTGACTTCAAATTGTATTATAGGGCCACGACAATCAAAACAGCATGGTATTGGCAGAAAAATAGACACTCAGACCAATGGAACAGAATAAAAAGCCCAGAAATTAAACCACATGTATATGGTCAAATAATTTTTGATAAAGGGGCCAACAACACACAATGGAGAAAAAAAGCCTCTTCAACAAATGGTGCTGAGAAAACTGGAAAGCCACATGTAAAATAATGAAACTCGACTACAGTTTGTCCCCTTGTACTAAAATTAACTCAAAATGGATCAAAGACCTAAATATAAGACCTGAAACAATAAATTACATAGAAGAAAATATAGGTACTGAACTCATGGACCTTGGTTATAAAGAGCACTTTATGAGTTTGACTCCAAAGGCAAGGGAAGTGAAGGCAAAGATAAATGAATTGAACTACATTAGACTAAGAAGTTTTTGCACAGCAAAAGAAACTGACAACAAAACAGACAGCCAACTAAATGGGAGATGATATTTTCAAATAACAGCTCAGGTAAGGGCCTAATATCCAAAATATACAAAGAACTCATAAAACTCAACAACAAATAAACAATCCAATAAAAAAATGGAAAGAGGAGATGAAAAGACACTTTTCCCAGGAAGAAATACAAATGGCCAACAGATATATGAAAAGATGCTCATCTTCATTATCTATTGGAGAAATGCAAATTAAAACTACAATGAGATACCACCTCACACCTGTTAGATTAGCTATTATCAACAAGACAGGAGATAACAAATGTTGGAAAGGCTGTGGAGAAAAAGGAACCCTTATCCACTATTGGTGGGAATGTAAAGTAATACAACCATTATGGAGAAAGTATGGTGGTTCCTCAAAAAATTAAAAATAGAGCTACCATATGACCCAGCAATCCCTCTACTGGGTATATACCCCCAAAACTCAAAAACATTGCTACATAAAGACAGATGCAGCCCCATGTTCATTGCAGCATTATTCACAGTGGCCAAGACATGGACACAACCAAAAAGCCCTTCAATAGATGACTGAATAAAGAAGATGTGGTACATATATACTATAGAATACTACTCAGCCATAAGAAATGATGACATTGGATCATTTACAACAAAATCGATAGATCTTGATAACATTATACTGAGTGAAATAAGTAAATCAGAAAAAACTAAGAACTATATAATTCCATACATAGGTGGGACATAAAAAAAGAGACTCAGAGACACGGACAAAAGTGTGGTGGTTACCAGGAGCGGGGGAGGGGGCGGAACAAAGAGGGAGGGGGTGAAAGGAGGGAAGAGGCACAAAGTAAACCAGATAGAAGGTGATGGAAAGACAATTTGACTTTGGGTGATGGGTATGCAACATAATCAAATGTCAAAATAACCTGGAGATGTTTTCTCTGAACATATGTAACCTGATTTATCAGTCACCCCATTAAAATTAAGAAAAAAATTTTTGAAAAGTATATTGAATTCACAAGAGTAGTTTAACTCCTAACATTTTATATCAGAATTTATTATCACTTTACTTCTCTGGCTTTAATGGGACCAAACACATCAATAACACTTTCAACATCTAATTCTCTCTTTATCTTGTTTTCATTTTTAAATAATTTTAAATTAACTTCAGATTACTGACACTTCTTTTGCAGGGTGTTACTGTGGCTGGTATTATTTTAAAATTCTGAATACCATTTTGTTAATCAGTTTTAGAACACTCAAATATGATGCTTATTATATATTGCAATCTTTGATACTGTATTTATATGTTAATATTTAACAATTTCAACTCTTCTAGTCCATGAGCATGAAATATCTGTCCATTTATTTGTGTGTTCTTCAATTTCTTTCATTATGTCTTATATATAGTTCTTGTGTATGTGGCAAATTTTATTCCTAGGTATTTTATTCTTTTTTGATGCAACTGTAAATAAAATGGCTTTCTTCATTTCTCTTTCTGATAGTTCATTATAAAAAAACAAATTTTTGTATATTGATTTTGATTTTAAAAATATTTCAATTTTTAAAATGTATCATGATAAATATAAAATTTTATGATCACAAATTCTGGTCAAATCTTTCCAATCTTTGAAATCACTCTTTGAGTTGCAAATATTGAACCCTGTTGTATTATTCCTTAAAAGTATGAACAGGAAACAAAATAAAAACATGGATTCCTAGTAAAAAATACTTTTTCAGAAAAATCTGACATCTGATCATATTTCATTAATGAAAGGTCAAAAAAGGAGTTGTGAAAAGTAGGGTTATGGTTGTTTATATGGAAAAAGATATGCAGGTTATGATTATTACAATAGCTTTATCAGCTCAGAAAGAATGTCACAATGTAACTAAACCTTTTTGCCCATTCCTGTAAGTTAACAATTTGTATTACCTTCATATTCTTAATAATAGTGTAAAAAGCCACAAAAACATGTTTATGTAATTAAGTGAAACATTCATTTTTGTTTAGCAGTATTTGGACTGCAGCTATAAACAATGAAAACAACTTGTCAACTTCCCTCATAACTGAACAGGGACCATCAGAAAAAATGGCAAATTAGACACTAGCATTTTACATGCAACCCCCAAATGTGCATGACTCGCATGGTCAAACAAGTAGTAATGGGTTTGATCTCATCTTTAAATTCTGATATTATGTTCACCATGGATAATTTTTCATTAATTTTGATTGTTTAAATGTTAAATAAAAATATTATTTATCTGATAATTGCAATTTTGGGGACCCTTAAATTTTGTACCAGAGGTGAGGGACTGACTCACTTGCATTATTCTAATTCCGTCCCTGTCTAGAATGCTGGTGGTAGGGCATAAAGGAAAGCAGGAATAATGGTCTAGTAAATTCTTAATTATGAAAAGTCAGTTGCCTGACCAGACCCTGGTGCAGTGGATAGAGCATTGGCCTGGGATGCTGAGGACTCAGGTTTAAAAGCCCGGATCACTAGCTTAAGCGCGGGCTCATCGGGCTTGAGCATAGGGTCGCTGGTTTAAGCGTGGGATCAGAGATATGACCCCCTGGTTGCTAGCTTACTCAAGAATCATTGGCTCTGCTGGAGCCCCCCAGTCAAGGCACTTAAGAGAAAGCAATCAATTAACAACTAAAGTGCTGCAACAAGTTGATGCTTCTCACTCATCTTTCTTCCTTCCTTTTTGTCTGTCCCTCCCTCTATCTCTCATGCTTAAAAAAAAATCAAGAAAGAAAGAAAAAGAGAGAGAGAGAGAGAAAGAAAAAGAGAGAAAGAAAGAAAAAAAAGACAGAAAGGAAAAGAGTCATAGTGTTAAACAAATGACAACTCAAAAAAAAAATATGACATTATTTAGAAATATGGAAATAAATATTAGATCAAATTGCTAAAAGAGCTGAAAATGGGTCCTGGCTGGTTGGCTCAGTGGCAGAGCAACGGCTGGCATGTGGATGTCCCAGGTTCAATTCCCAGTCAGGGCATACAGGAGAGGCAACCATCTGCTTCTCTACCCCTTCCTCTCCTCTCTCTCTCTCATGGCTTGATTAGTTCCAGCAAGTTGGCCCCTGGGTGTTGAGGATAGCTCAGTTAGTGGCATTTGCCTCAGGTACTAAAAATCACTTCATTGCAGAGCAATGGAGCAATGGCCCCAGGCAGGCTAAGCATTGCCCTATAGGGGGCTTGCTGGTGGATCCAGGTCAGGGCCCATGAAGTCTGTCTTTGTTCCTCTCATAAAAAAAAAAAACCCTGTAAATGGCTGCTTCTAAAGAGATTTTTGGGCCGTGGCTAGTTGGCTCAGTGGTAGAGCATCAGCCAGGATATGAATGTCCTGGGTTCAATTCATGGCCAGTATACACAGGAGAAGTGACCATCTGCTTCTCTACTCTCACCCTCCTTTCCCTCTCTCTCTTCTCCTCCTGCAGACATGGCTTGATTGGTTCCACTAAGCTGGCCCCCAGCACTGAAAACAGCTCTGCAGCCTCTGCCTCAGGTGCTAAAAATAGCTCAGCTGTAGAGCAATGGCCCAAGATGGGCAGAAAATCCCCAGTATGGGATTTGCTGGGTGAATCCCTGTCAAGGCACATGGGGGAGGTTGTTTTTCTGTCCCCTCTCCTCTCACTCAAAAAAATAAAAGGTTTTTGAAAAAGGGTGAGGCAGATGAACAACTGGTTTTATGCTAAACATTCCAGCACATTTTAACTTTTAATTTGATAAAAAATAAAAAAATTTACAAATTCTGAATTCTCAAGTGTCTGAAAAACTTACAATTTAAAACTAAAAAAGCCCCTTAAAAACAAAAACAATAATACTAGAATTTCTTTTTTTTTTTTTTTCATTTTTCTGAAGCTGGAAACGGGGAGAGACAGTCAGACAGACTCCCGCATGCGCCCGACCGGGATCCACCCGGCACGCCCACCAGGGGCGACGCTCTGCCCACCAGGGGGCGATGCTCTGCCCATCCTGGGCGTCGCCATATTGCGACCAGAGCCACTCTAGCGCCTGGGGCAGAGGCCACAGAGCCATCCCCAGCGCCCGGGCCATCTTTGCTCCAATGGAGCCTTGGCTGCGGGAGGGGAAGAGAGAGACAGAGAGGAAAGTGCGGCGGAGGGGTGGAGAAGCAAATGGGCGCTTCTCCTGTGTGCCCTGGCCGGGAATCAAACCCGGGTCCTCCGCACGCTAGGCTGACGCTCTACCGCTGAGCCAACCGGCCAGGGCCTACTAGAATTTCTTTATGGAGAATCAATCCCAGAATAGAAGTAAGAACTAGAGCTAATTTGTCATTTCCTTAATAAAATAACAGGAATTCCTATTCTGCATATTTAGGTGTATGTCTGAATTGAGAAACAAATATTAACAAAATGAGAGAAAAATAATAAAGTCACCCTGAAGGGACTACTGGTATACCTACTATACCTGAAATACTTAGAATATGGTACTTATTTTTACTGGATTACAATTCTCTCATGTCTAATTGTCCTACTAGATGCTGACCACTTTAAGGATAAAGAAATAATATTATTGTCTTTGTTTCCAAATATGAAGATTCCTGGAATGTCCTATCAAGTGTTTCTAATAGCTAAGGAAGGAAGCAAAAAATAAGAAAGGCATCTGTACCTATCTCTTCTTTCTTATCTCCTACTTAGTTAAAATGAAACCAACCATCAGACTGGAGCAGATGAATCATGATGTACATAGTGAAGAAATAAAAGCAGTGTAATATGGCAATATACAGAGTAGCAGAAAAGGGTCTATTTTAGAAGCCAGTGTATAATATCAATTCCAAATACTACCTAGTATATAAAAAATGCATTTTTAAAGAGAAAATGGAAAACTAAACCAATTAAAGTGATAACAGTAAACTAATACTGAGGCATGACAATATTGATTCCACTATAATGCACCTGATAAAAATCTTGAAGATTAACTCAAACTACCCACCACATCACATGCGTACTTAAACACCTGGATCTACTCCAGGGCCTATCCATATCACATATACACTTCAAAGAAAACCTGGACCAACAATGCTCAATATGACCATTCAATATGGCGTCCTTTAACTCTATGTATAGCCTGCTAAATTTTTAACAAGGCTACTTCTCTTTTAACAAAAAATAAATTTAAGAAATTTGTTTCTGTACAAAATGGTTGGTTTCACTTGACACAGATGAAACGGCAATAAAAAGATAGAATTCAACGATCTCTTCTAGTCAAGTATAAATGCCTCAGGAAACAATCAATGGATGATGTTATAAAATTATGGATTCATAAATTTTCTTCATGTTTATGGCTTTCTTTTTATTGATTGATTTTAGAGTGAGAGAGGAAGAGAGGGAGAAACAGAGAGAAAAAGAGAAACACTAATTTATTGTTCTATTTAGCTGTGCATCCATTGGTTTCTTCTTGTATATGTCCTGAGCAGGGATAGAACCCACAACCCTGGCATATTGAGACAATGCTCTAACCAAATGAGCTACCTAGCCAAGGTCTGTTCATGGCTTAACATAGTGGAAAAAAAGGGAGGTAAACCCTGTTACCCCTGGGCATAGGGATTGACTACGGCTGGGGGATGGAAGGAAAAAAATCCTATTTTCAAGACCCAGAGACACTGAGCCATCTTAAGATGATGCTAAACCAGAACAAGAGATTATCACCCCATTGGCATACTCAACACCGACCTAGCAAACATCAAATAATAAGAGCAATACTGTTAAAAGAAAGGCACGAGTATATATATATATATATGGAGAGAGAGAGAGAGAGAGAGAGAGAGAGAGAGACATCCTCTGAAGCTTAGTATCACAGGAAAAGACTAAAGCTGAGTGTGGAGCAAGGACTTTAAGAAAAAAGCCTCCAGCAATATAACTCCCACCCTAATCACGTATAAATACTAGAGAAGAATTAAAACTCATGGTACATTGAAGGTAGCCACTGCAACAGGAAAATTAAAATCTAGGTCATCTCACTATTACATGGACCCAAGCACCACATTAATGACCTAATATAAGAATAAGTATACCCATTTTCATATATATCGTAAATACTTTTGAGTCCTACATATGTCTCACTTTCAAACAAATATAACAACACAAAACAAGAGTGAGGGAAAGGCATCATCAGGAGACAAAGAAATTGGCAGAGCCAGATAGATATGACCCAGCTGTTGGAACTATCAGGTAGAAAATTTTAAATTACTAAGACTAATGTGTTAAATGTTTTGGTAGAAAAAGGAGGACAAGCCCTGGCAGTTGGCTCAGTGGTAGAGCACTGATCTGGTGTATGGACACTTCAGGTTCAATTCCCAGTCAGGGCACACAGGAGAAGCAACTACCTGCTTCTCTTTCTATTCCTCCCCTACCTTTTCTCCCTCTTCCTGAGAGCTGATGATGATGGCTTGGTTCTCCTCCAAAGCTAAACATAGCTTGACTAGTTTGACTGACTCGAGCATCAGCCCCAGGCATGGTTGGGTCTGGGTGCATGTGGAAGTCTGTCTCACTATCTCCCAACTCTCACTTTAAAAAAAAAGAAGAAAAAGAAAGAAGGAAGAAGGAGGAAGGAAGAAGGAGGAAAAAGGAGGAAGAAGGGAGGAAAGAGGAAGAAGGAAGGAGGAGGAGGAGAAGGAAGAGGAGGAGAAGAAGAGAAGAAGGAAAAGGAGGAGGAGAAGGAGAAGAAGAAGAAAAAAAAAAGAAAAAGGACAACATGCATGACCAGAATGGGAATTTAACAGAGGGTCAGAAACTGTAATAATCAATGCAAATGCTAGAAAAAACAAACAAAAAAACAAACCACAATGACAGCGATGAAAAATGCCTTTGATGAGCTCATTAGTAGACCTAACACAACTGAAATTAAATCAATAGTTTAACAGATAGAAATTACCCAAATCGAATACAAAGAAAAAAAATGTGTGTGTGTGTGTGTGTGTTTTGAGGCGTGGGGAGTGGAAACCATAAGGGGCATCTAAGGACAGAAACTAACATCAAATGATATAACACATGTAAAATTAGAACCCCAGAAATAGAAGATACAAAACAGCTCAATGAACACCAATCAGGATAAACACAAAAAGCAAACAATTACAAAAATAAACATATAAATAGACAAATGAACAAACCAAACTTAGACATATCACATTCAAACTAATGAAGACTAAACACAAAATAAAGATAAAATATTGAGGGCAACCAAAGAAAAATGATGTATTATATACATACATAGAAACAAAAATCGAAATTACAGTAAGATATCTCATTAGAAAATATGCAAGCGAAGAGACAATAAAATGACTTCTTTAAAAACATGCTGAAAGAAATAAAACTCTCAACCCTTTATACTCATAAAAATCTTTCAAAAATGAAAAATAAATTTTAATTAAAAAAAGCATGGAAGAAATAATTTGCAATAGATCTGTAATGAAATATAGCAAATAAAGTTAAGTATAATACTAGTAAAAAAAAAAAGCTACATAAAGAAATGAAGAATATTGGAAATGGGCCTGACGAGGCAGTGGCGCAGTGGATAGAGCATTGGAATGGAACTCGGACGAGCCAGGTTCGTAACCCTGAGGTCACTGGTTTGAGCACAAGGTTGCTGGCTTGAGCAAGGGGTCACTCACTCTGCTGTAGTCCCCCGCTCAAGGCACATACGAGAAAGTAATCAATGAACACCTGAGGTGGTACAACGAAGAATTGATGCTTCTTATCTCCTCTCTCCCTTCCTGTCTGTCTGTCCCTAGCTGTCCCTCTCTCTGTCAAGAAAAAAAAAAAGAATACTGGAAATGGTAAACATGAAGGTAAATATAGTATTATTTTTAAAAATTAATAGCTCTAAAAAATAACTGACTAAAGCAAAAAAAATTACACTGTATTTTATCTTTATAAGTTAAAGTATATGACAATAGAAAACCCCCCACAAAATATACCACTATCAGGAATGAAAGAGTATTAATCACTGCAGAACCTACAGACATTTAAAAAATAAGGGAGTAAATACTATAAATAACTCTATACACATAAATTCAACATCTCAGATTAAATATACCAATTCCTTAAAAACCACAAACTACCAAAACTCAAGAATAAAAAGATAACCAAAATATCCCATATGTATTAAATAAATTTATCTGTACTTAAAAACCTTTCAAACAAAAGAGAATTTTCCATGGTATACTAAAAAGCCACTTGGAAGAAAACTGCTATTTTTGCCTAGACTTTACTTATTCATTGTACAAGACAGAAATGCTGTTCAAAAGCTAAATGCTGAACCCACCTCACTTTCATTACACTCAGGAAAAAACCCTAAATAATATTAATATTCAAAACATTAATACCAAGAAGCAAGTACTTACGCAAAATTATTTCTAACTTCAGAAATTAGTTTTTCATTTATTACACTTCCCAGTAACACTTACTTATATGATAAACCTAAGTATTACAGTCACAATACCTGTTTACGGTAACTAAAGCATAGTTACTATATATCCAAAATATTTCCATTTGAAATATCAGTTAAATCTTTGACAGTCTCAATTTCCCAGAAAATTATATCATATAGAAAGATTAATTTTCCAATGTACCAAATGTCTGAGGTTTTATTGATTTCAGAATTTTTAAATCATAAATTTATTTTCATTACTCACTTGAACTAAATAACAGGCAAGTGAAATAGGTAATGTCTTTGCCAAAAAAAAAAAAAAAAATCACCTTTCAGTTTTACTTAGGATAAGGTATTTTAAATATATCTCATGAAAATAAAGAACAAAATCTCAATTTTTCCTGATAATATGCCAATAGTTGCCACTGATGTATGCACATCAAATTGTTTTTTAAAAAACCATGCCAACAATATTTTCTAATGTATAAACCCTTTTAAATTTTAATTTAATTTAATTTTTTAGTCACAGGAGGAGAGGCTGAGAAACAGACTCTTGCATGTATCCTGACCAGGATCCACCCAGCAAGTCCCCTAGGGCAGTGGTCCCCAACCTTATTTGGGCCACGGACGGGTTTAATGTCAGAAAATATTTTCACGGACCGGCCTTTAGGATGGGACAGATAAATGCACAAAATAAAATTATGCGACCGGCGTAAAAACTGTGGTATTTTTAAATATAATTGTTGAACTTACAAGACAAGCGTCAAGAGTGAGTCTTAGACAGATGTAACAGGGAATCTGGTCATTTTTTAAAAATAAAACATCGTTCAGACTTAAATATAAATAAAACGGAAATAATGTAAGTTATTTATTCTTTCTCTGCAGACCGGTACCAAATGGCCCACGGACCAGTACTGGTCCGTGGCCCGGGGGTTGGGGATCACTGCACTAGGGGCCATTGCTCTGTTGCTCAGCAATGGAGCAATTTTTTAGTGCTTGAGGTGGAGGCCACAAGCCACTCTCAGCACCCGAGGCCAGCTTACTCAAACCAATCAAACTATGGCTGCAGAACAGGAAGAGAGAGAGAGAGAGAGAGAGAGAGAGAGAGAGAGAGAGAGAAGGGGTGGGGGAGCAGTGGAGAAGCAGATGAATGCTTCTCCTGTGTTCCCTGACTAGAAATCAAACCTAGGACATCTACACGCCAGGCCAATGCTCTACCACTGAGCCAACCAGCCAGGGCCAAGTATAAACCTTTAAGGTATAAAATAAAACAAAATTTACCTCAAGCACAGATTTTGGTTCCTTGGTGGGAGCTTCATTTCTTAATCTTGAAAACAAAATAAGTATTGAATACTTTATAAACACAATGGAAAAATATGAAAATTCTTTTTGTATGCTCAAAATAATTAAAATATAAATCTAACAATTGTACAATTTATACTATAATAGAAAATGACCTCTGTAAATATTTTAAGAAAAAAATGTATATTAAAAACATAAGCAGGTTCAATAAATGTGTTAAACAAATAGACATGTATTTCCTTCTCTAAAAACATGAGCACTTAAGAAATGTTCTCTATGCTAGCACAATTTAAAATAAATGACATAACACATCAGTAAAATAGTTTGAAAAGTTTTACTTTATAAAAAATAAAAGTAGGCTATATGGTATATATATATATACTGATGCATATCATATATATATATATATATATATATATGATATGCATCAGTATTAACTATTACAGGACTTAAAAAGTGAGAGAATATATTCTACCTATGGTGAAATTAAATAAAACACCATTTCAATACTTCTTACAATTAACATACTCTAGAGTTGATAAAAATCATAAAATTTAGAATTTTGGTGGATATGTTATCTTAAAAACCTTTATAAGCATAGCTCAAATATTAACTATAAAATTTTAAACTTCTTAGTTTCTAAAACTATACTAATTGTAACATATTACATTAATAAAAGCAAATGCCATCTATAAAATCTTTTAAAACAATCGATTCCATATAACAATAAGCTTTTCTTTTTCCAAGAATTTGTTTCAGAAACTGCTGATGAATAAATATTATTAGCTGTTATTACATATTAAACTCAATTTTAATCTGCATAATCTAGGTGCTTCTACCTGATGTGAAATGCCATTTACATAGTTCAATGTTTCATTACTTTATAAAGGTTTAATAACTATACTTAAGTATTAATACATTTAACATTAACAACTATACTGACTTAGATTTCATGAACACAACTGAAGACATCTAGTAGAATAGGATGTCAACCATGCTCAAATCTACTTACACAGTTAGTATCTGAAACATGGAATTGGCAAACACCTACCTTCTTTATCCATTCTGAGGGTAAATTTTAAAAATTAGGACTAAAATGCTAATGCGATGCTAAATATCATATTAATAATAATTTTACTTATATTTATATATATTTATATATCATATTAAATATAATTTTACTTATAAGTAATAAATTACTTATATTAATTATTACATGAAATTAAAATTTAAAATAGACCCAGTCCTTTTTTGCACAACCACTACATTAGTAATATATTAAAATAATTAGAACTAATTTACAAAACAAATTTAAATGAATAAACTTGCCCCCCAAAATAACAAAATGCCAAATGCCAATAGTTTCTGATTAAAGATTTGTAATTCTTTCGAGTATTTAATTGTGAAGAATAATATTCATAAAGATAAAATAGCATCAAGTGTACAGTACAAGTTCAATGCTTTAATGATTTTATATGGGAAAATAATCATTTTAAGAATAACATGCATAGAGTAGAAAGAAACCACGAAAATTAGTTTGATTAAACAAAAAGTAGATACTAGATTAATAACGTTTTGAAATAAAAATTTAAATTACAATTTACTTTTATTTCTAAGCATTTAATAAACTCAGTTTGTAAAACAGAAACAAACAGGTCACAAAGTAGTATTAAAGTATTTTATAAAAGCTTTCTCTGCCCTGGCCGGTTTGCTCAGTGGTAGAGCGTCGGCCTGGCGTGCAAAGGTCCCGGGTTCGATTTCCGGCCAGGGCACACAGGAGAGGCGCCCATCTGCCTCTCCACCCCTCTCCCTCTCCTACCTCTCTGTCTCTCTCTTCCCCTCCCGCAGCGAGGCTCCATTGGAGCAAAGATGGCCCAGGCGCTGGGGATGGCTCCTTGGCCTCTGCCCCAGACGCTGGAGTGGCTCTGGTCAGGGCAGAGCGTCGCCCCCTGGTGGGTGTGCCAGGTGGATCCCGGTCGGGCGCATGCGGGAGTCTGTCTGACTGTCTCTCCCCGTTTCCAGCTTCAGAAAAATACAAAAAAAAAAAAAAAAAAAAAGCTTTTTCTTTTTCTTTACTGTTGAAAACATCAAAAATCTTGTATTATTGGCCCTGGCCGGTTGGCTCAGTGGTAGAGCGTCTGCCTGGCGTGCAGGAGTCCTGGGTTCGATTCCCGGCCAGGGCACACAGAAGCGCCCATCTGCTTCTCTACCCCTCCCCCTCTCCTTCCTCTCTGTCTCTTTCTTCCTCTCCCGCAGCCAAGGCTCCACTGGAGCAAAGTTGGCCTGGGTGCTGAGGATGGCTCCATGGCCTCTGCCTCAGGTGCTAGAATGGCTCTGGTTGCAACAGAGCAACACCCCAGATGGGCAGAGCATCGCCCCCTGGTGGGCATGCCGGATGGATCCTGGTCGGGCGCATGCAGGAGTCTGTCTGACTGCCTCTCCGTTTCCAACTTCAAAAAATACAAAAAAATAAAAATAAATAAAAAATAAATCTTGTATTATTATAAAAGAAATACCATGCATTAAACCATTTTCGCATATGGCTATTTTAATAAAGTGGTTTTATGTAACAAAATGAAAGCTATTAAGCATGTGCTACTATTATCGCATTTCAGCTAGGGAAACTGAGTCATGATATCTCTGCAGGGGAGGTTGGTAACAAAGGTTTTTATTACTCTTCATTTTTCTGGATAAGAAACTGATATATGAGAACAAATAAATTATTGAAATAACTAGCATTGAGGCCTACCAAAAGTGGGATGTCAATTTTGTTTGGGTTTTAACCATGCTGGTAATTTGTTTAAAGAACAAAATTGTAACAACCAGTGAAAACATTTAGAAGAACAAATCTGAAGAAAAAAATTAGAAAAGCACGCTATATAAAATTTCATTATCACATCCATCACTAATATGTAGACTACATTTTTGTAACTACAAAAGCATACTTTAAAATTAGCAAACTATAATATACTATGAATACATCTTTAACACTTTAAAAAATTTTTTTTAAAATGTTTTTACCTGTAATTCTTATTCATTAAAGATACCTGCTGAAATAGTCATCATTTGAGATATTCAACTGCTTGGTAGAAGACTGAAATTTGCTAAGCTCAAAGTTCTGAGCAAATTACCTTTACATAATTTCACTTTTTACCTGTGAATGTCGCAATAGTGTTTTTTATAGAAAAACATAGTATAGCATTTAAAACAAACACTATTTAAGATTTTAACATAAAGAGAAGAGAAAGATTGGCTGATGATCAATTTCAACAACAAACCACCAGGGATCAAGATTGCAAGTATGTAATATTTCTTCTTTATATATATCTGCTAAAACAGATCTTTCTGATATACCATATTTCCCTATGTATAAGGTGCACCTAAAATTTAGGGTCTAAAAACTGGATGTTTTATAAAGTGGTTGTAGATTTTTTACTTGCATTTCCCATTTTAGTGCTTGTTTTTGTAATGATTGTTGTAGATGAATAAAACTTGAGTTCAATAACTTTATGTAATACTATGTTTTTTTCAAATTTTCAGCCCCAAAATTAAGGTGCATCTCATACATGGAAGCATCTTATACATGGGGAAATACAGTAGTTCTCAAGGACAGTCATTTTGCTCTGAAATTTAAAATGAAGTAAATGTCCCTATTTGCATTTTTCTGCAGGTCAAGATGTCCAATTCAAAGCTACATATAAAATTAATATTCTGGGTCAATTACTTTATTGCTCATGATTGAAAAACACTCTGCATGGTGAAAGATTGTTCAAATAAGCTTTAAGTTCCAAAGATATCTAAGAAAACCTCAATAGTTTTGTCATTGATGATAAAGGCTGATAAGTGGCAATCACCCTGAGCACAAGTGAATTCAACTAAGATCATTGGATCTATAATCTTTAAACAACATCATGGACTGGCTCAAAATTACCGGAGAACTGGCATTGGCCTGTGGACCTGCAGTTGAAAAACACTGCATTTAGTGTGTTCTTTTGTGAAGTGCCATTGACACTATAAACATACCATGGGATGGGGTTGGGAGGAGAAGCTATAAGAGGAATTATGTTCATATTCATTTCAGCCAATTCATATTCTCTCTTTCCAATAAAAAAGTCAAATATTTCAATGATTTTCAAAAATTAATCTTCAATTCAAAAATATTTGTATGTATACCATAAAAAAGCTGGAAAGAGGCTGTACAATAAACCAGTAGTAAAGTCAACCAGTCCTCAATGCCCCCAACTCAGACATTCAGGATTAAATTTAAGATAATCATCATACTAATAAGTAAAACATCTATTACACCACTTCTGATCATTTGTTCTGAGAGATATTAATAAATATTATGTGTGGAAAGGGTAACTGAGCTAAACATTTACCAGGTAGCACATACATCAGGTAGTGGGCTAAGCCTTCCAGTCCAAAGTTAAGAGACTTTTTTCAAGAAGTTCACTGGCACCTGACCGGATGGTGGCACAGTGGATGGCACATCCACCTGGGAGGCTGAGGACCCAGGTTCAAAACCCCAGGGTTGCCAGCTGGAGTGCAGGTTCACCAGCTTCAGAGTGGGGTTGCTGGCTTGAGTGTGGGATCACAAACATAACCCCATGGTCACTGGCTTGAGCCCAAAGGTTGCTGGCTAGAGCCCAAAGGTTGCTGGCTTGAGCAAGAGGTCACTCAATGGATCACCTGGAGCCTCCTGGTCAAAGCACATATGGGAAAGCAATCGATAAACAACCAAAATGCTGCAACTACAAGCTGACGCTTCTCATCTCTCTCCCTTCCTGTTTCTCTCTTGCTAAAAATAAAATAAAACAAAATAAATAAAATAAAAAGAAGTTCACTATCAAGGAAACATATCGAAATAAATGTTTAGAGAACTGTAAAAAGTGCTAGAAAAGGGACATCTATGTGAAGTGGCTGTATAAGAAAGCAGTAAGCCACCATGAAGGTGAAAGAGGCAAGGAAGCAGTGAAAACACTACAGTGAATCTGTTCTGCACCAAGAACAAGAGTTAGCAAACAGGGGAAGGGGATTCAAGACAAAACAAAGGCATTCAGACCTGCCTGGTCTTGTATATCCCATCCTTAGGCACCATTCCAATCATCACTTCTATACAACCCCCAAATCATCATCCAGAGCATGATCCCTTCAAAGTAAAATAGATAATATTATCTTAGATATTCACGAGCCCGAAAAATCCCATATTCAAGAACCTATTTAACTTGTGTTTCCTAAACTTATCTGACCATGGAAATTTATTTCCTCCAGATAATTTATAAATTACTGACATTCATTCTATAAAACAGAATTTGGAAAACACTGACCTAGTTACCTTATTTTATAGAAATGTAAGAGAATTATTTTTATAGGAGTATATGTAGAGAATTAAATGTACTGAGGAATAATGTACATGATTTAATTTTCTCAGGTCAAAAAGTGCCTTTGTTTCCACTACTGGGATATGTGGCATTCTGAATTCATCTTTTCAAAAGAACAAATTATGACATGAAGTATAACCAATATTGAGTAACAAAATCTCAGAACTCTAGAACAAGTCGGCACTCATGTTTACAAATAGGGAAGCAAGGCTCCAAGGACACCACCACTCCCTTGGTTTCCTCTTACTCATCTTCAGTTTCCTTTGACAATTCCTCCTCCTTCTCTCCCTAACTTTTTATTATCAGGTTCCCCAGAATTCAGTCTGTGGATCTTGCCCCCCCCCCCTCTACTGTATCCCTTGAAGATCTCATATAGTCCCACAACTTTTTCTCTTGAACTTTTTATTTTGGGGCAGTTGTATATGCACTTAAAGGTTTAAGAAAAAAGACAGATTCTGTGTACCATCTGACCAGTTCCCCTGAGAATAGCATCTTACAAAATCATAGTACAATATCATAACCAGGATAATGCCAGGGATTCAATACATTGATCTTATTCAGATTTCAGCTTTACTTGTATCTTCTGACATTTAAAAATACTAAATGATCTTTATAGCCTAGAACACTCCTCTAAACTCCTAACAATATCTGTACTTGAATTTCTAATAAGCATCTCAAACTAAAACGTAAAATAAACACTTTTCTGTGTTTAAGGTTTTAATGTTAACTGTGGGTTCTACTGAGGTATAAAATACTCCCCTATTCAAAATCTTCTAATGAAGATTTTATCTCAGGATAAAAGCCAAATGCCTTACAATGCTCTATAAGGTCTCATACACGTGGCCCACATTACTGTGCAGGCTTTATCTTCTACTTGTCTCCTTGTTCAATCAATCGCAATCAAACTAGTCTCTGCAGTTTCTCCTTCAGGTCTTCACCCATGTATCATCTCTCAGTGAGGCCTTCCCTGACCACTGCATTTTAAATGGGAGCCTACAAATTCTCACACTGTACTCCTTATCCCCCCTTCCCTAACTTCATTTTTCTCCATAGTATTGAGCACTATCTAACTGCTATATCTTTTAATTACATTTTATTCTTTATCTTTCACCACTGAAAGGTAAGCTTCATGAGGACTAAGATTTCAGTCCATTTCTCTAGCACCTAGAACAGAGCCAGGCACAAAGTAGTGGCTCAAGAAATATTCATGGAATAAATAAATGAGGACCAAAGATGTGGGGTGTTTTACCCAAATGTGACAAAATAGGGCAATAATCCATGTCTCCGTAGTTCAGGAGTCATTTTTTCTAATGGCAATGGACTCAAACTGACCCAATCTCACTTTTTATTCAGTGGTCATCAAAAGCATACATGCATGAAATAGCAATTTCTGATCAGGTGAATAAGGTCTTTAGAATAACTTGATCAGACTCAAGCTAAAACTTATCACCACCAAATTAAAATTCAACAAACTCTACAATAAGTAAGTTTTATACTAAGCACCTTAAGTGTTTTATTTAAACCAAATTAAAAGAAGTCATAGAAGACAGAACTGTAAAATTTGAAACTAGAAAATGAACTTGATAATACTACAAAATAAAGTCCTATAGAAAAACACAAAGCAGTACTTCTATACGGTAATATCAAGAATGTATTTTATCCTATTTTTGGACTATACCCAAGGAAGAAGAAAGATCTGTAAACAAAAATGGAACTTATGTTAACAATGGAAAGATGCTGTTTATGGGCAAAATTATAAAATGTTTTTAAAAAGCAAAGATAGTGAATGATAAAACTTTCCCAGAGATAGATAATAAAGACTACAATATCACTAAGTTCACCAATAAACCACTTTCAGAGCTTTTCAAAAATCATTAATTTACAGTAGAAATTACTTTGAAAGTTTAAAACTAATGGATTAAATTTTTTAAATAGGAATTGTAAGTAATACATTACTTAAGTAGTCATCAAATTGGCTTTCAATCTGTTTCAAAGTAAAATAGCTCTCAATTTAGAGTAAAAAAAAAAAAAGGACTGAGTCATACATTCAGAATCTGCCTATCTTTATAGCAACTAAGATCACAAAAGGTGTTTTGCTTGTCTTTAAAATTCAAGAAAGAGGCATAGTATAAATAGTGACCTTTCAATTGTGTCACAGAGAAAAAATGTTAAGTAAATGTTATTTACTAAGCAGACTTAGCTGTTACTCAGTGGGCCAAATAATAAGGCTCTCCTAAAACAAAGTAATGTACTTATGTATGTAATAAAATCTATGGTAATCATATAAAATTATTTATTAATAAATAATTTCTGAGGCATTTAATTAATATAATTTTTAATGAAGAAAATAGTAATTCAAAATTGTTTAGTAGATCTAACTAAAACAAGTGTCGATTTTTAAAAATATACAGGTATATTTGAAAAAAATATATATGAAAGAAACAAATGCATTACTGGTTCCCATTCTTTTTTTTTTTAACATTAACTTTACCCAAAAAAACTACATTAATGGCTAACTAGATACTATGTGTTAGTCAAACAAATATGGAGCTTTAAAACTTGTTTTAAGATCTGCAAAAGTTTTTATTATTTCTTTACACTTTAGAACTTATAATTATTAAGATAATGTTAATCATAGTCCTAAAACAAGACAGAGGATATAATAATGTCTAATGATCAACACAGCCAAATTAAAAAGCTCTAAGTAGGCAGCTATAGAGAATCTGTAGAGAATTAGAAATCTTTTGGAATTCTTAATAAAACAAAGCAAACACTAAACAGTTTTAAAGAAAAGAATGGAAAAGTAGACAACAAAATCAGTAAATTTGGAGAACGTAAAACCAACTCTCAAAATTAAATTATTAAAAGTAAAAAATCCAAGAATCAATATTGTTGAAAAACTACAGAATTAGAACTGAGTAATATATTATAAATGACAGTAAAAACAACTGCAATTTTGGAGCGTAATTGTAGAAACCTGTTGTTCCAAGGACATGAAAATTACCACGGTTCCCTAACAACTAGTTTTCATATTTCCTGAACTTAATTCACGCTAAAGGAAGAGCAAAGTGACTAAACTTCAACTTGGATGTGAAGCATTGATTTGATGGTCTTTTTTTGGCCAGAAGTGACCCACAAGCTTAAGATCAAGGGCCAAAGTCCCCAATGGAAAGCTGTGCTCAATTTAGTGGGCTTTGAGACCATCTCTGGCTAATTAGCATCAACCTTATGGGAGGCCAGCCACGAAGTAAGGGAGTCTCCCCAAGATCTGATTTCTTGAGACCACAACATAGAAACAGGTCCCAGTGTCAAATTATTCACATTCCTTGGAAAGAGAGAACAGGCATCAGTTGTGTCCATCGAAGAGGGACACTGTCCAGGTGTACACTGGACATTTTTTGAAATCTCTGGACTGCTTCTGCATCTGAAAAATAAGAAAAATAGCACAATGACAGACAACGAATGAGAAAAAAGACAAAAATTGGGCCTAAACACTTAAGACTTAAAAAAATTAAGAAAGCAGACAAAACAGATAGACAAACAGCCATATCATTTGGAATGTATAAGTATGAAGGGCAAGTATAGCAAAGAAAAACATAAATTATTTCAAGCAAAGTAAGAAATGACTATAGCAACAAAAGTTATTTTCCAAGGAGCCAACTGGAGAAAACAACGTATGTTAAGATATGTCAACCTGACACAAAGATAAGGTGGAATAAGTACCTAGTCCCATTTGAAGTTGAAAAAAAACTGAATAATGAGAGCTAGTGTCATGAACTTGGCTGCTTAACTGCCTTTGTGTAAGAAAACATCTCAGAACTTTGAACTTAGGAAATTCCAACTTGTCTTGCACCAGGTCACGAGCTCCATAGAGCAGGAACCTATTTCAACAAGCAGCTTTAAAGAAAACAAAACAAAATACTTTAATATTTTTCATTTCTATTAATGATATATTTTAAAATGCAAGAGTACTAAAATCCATCAAAGTAAAATTCACTGAATAAAAATTAGACTTACTCAGAAAGACGTTCAGAAGTTGGGATACAAATAGAAACTGAAATTAGAAAAAAAAAGTTTTATATTTAAAACAGCATACAAATTATGATGAGTGAGGATAATAATTTCATAAAGAACTCATATTGTGGCTGACCAAAAATAATGAAATAGAGTAAGTACAAAAAATCCAAAGTAACACAATTATATATATATATACGTACCTTTATCTATTACAACTTGGCAAGTATGCATCTCATGCTGACTCAAGTGCATAGCCATATTATCTAAGCCAGAAACATCAGCTAGGAAATCACAATTAAGGCACACTAGAGTAATGCCCCTATAAAAAAAAAAAATAGTATAAAAGAAAAAGTTTTTTTTATCCTTTGTGAAAATCCACATACAAATTCAATGATTATTTTTCCATGATTTTTTGTGTCAAACAGTCAATCCCATTTTGCTATATAAAGTTGGTATAACACAAAATGATTCTCTAGAAAATGGAATAGCCACATCCAAATTATGTTATCATTTATTTACTGAAACTGTTCTTTTTATAAACTTTTACTTCTCAAGTCCAGTTGCTAAAAGCTAGTAGGAGTCAAGAGACCTAAAGCCCAGTGTTGGCTTCCCTCAAAACTTGTGTTAATTCCGTAAGGCACAATCTACCTGTGCTTCTACCCATCTGCAATGCAATGGTATAGTATTCATTCACTCAATATATATTTACTAAGGCTGTCTTTAACATACTATACTACTATTGTATTGTACTATATTGTGAATATAAATGAAAAAAATACAGTTTGTGCTCTAACAAAGCTTACTATCTAGTATTTTATTTAGGTAAAAAAATAGAAATGTTAAGGCTTTAAATACATAGATCATATTATTTTGATTAATTCAATTCTCATCACAACCATACAAGGTTGGTATTATTCTTACTTAATACTGAATTAAAGTAATTATTAATTCACTACTGAAGTCCAAAGCTTGAGTTCCTCAACATCCCTACACTGTCAACTGGTCCACTTGCTGGGGCCTAAACTCTCATTTCCTTACTAAACACTGAGTGCTGTAGTTCTTAAAAGAAATATGCAACGATTATAGATTTTTGAAATGCCTAGGAAACAATTCCCACAGTCATCAATAGTCTTTGTAGCACCTGACCAGGTGGTGGCGCAGTGGACAGAACATTGGACTGGAACGCAGAGGACCCAGGTTCAAAACCCCAAGGTCACTAGCTTAAGTGCGGGCTCATCTGGTTTGAGCAAGGCTCTCCAGCTTGAGCCCAAGGTCGCTGGTTTGAGCAAGGTGTTCCTCAGCCTGCTGCAGCCTCCTGGTCAAGGCACATATAAGAAAGCAATCAATGGCCTGACCAAAGGGTGGCGCAGTGGATAGAGTGTTGGACTGGGATGCCGAGAACCCAGGTTCGAGACCCCAAGGTCGCCAGCTTGAGCGTGGGCTCATCTGGTTTGAGCAAAAGCTCACCAGCTTGGACCCAAGGTCGCTGGCCTGAGCAAGCGGTTACTCGGTCTGCTGAAGGCCTGCAGTAAAGGCACATATGAGAAAGCAATCAATGAACAACTAAGGTGTCGCAATGAAAAACTGATAATTGATGCTTCTCATCTCTCTCCCTTTCTGTCTGTCTGACCCTCTCTGTCCCTCTCTCTGTCTCTGTAGCAAAACAACAACAACAACAAACTCTTTGCTGCATTCAGGCATAGATTGTATAGTCATTAGCTCAAACTGTGTAGCATTAGCTATTTAAAATATTTAAACATAATTGGCATATTATACTGACCTTAAGATTCTCATTAAAAATGTATTTCAACTTTGATTTTTAGTTAAAATGTATTTTAAAATATTATTAAACCTGTAAAAGTGTGTAAATGTTTCAGAAAACTTATCCCCTATATGCTTAATTTATTGTATTATATTTGTAAGAGTTAAGAACTTGGGAGCTTGTTGGGTCAAGCATCTGGATACTGTTAAAAAGAACGGAAAATATAGCCTGAGCAGGCAATGGCACAGTGGATAAAGTGTCAGTCAGGGACACTGAGAACCCAGGTTAGAAACCCTGAGGTTACCAGCTTGAGCATGGGGTCACTGGTTTGAGTGTGGGATCTTAGACATGACCCCATGGTTGCTGGCTTGAGCAAGGGGTCACTATCTTGGCTGGAACCCCCAGGTCAAGGCACATATGAGAAAGCAATCAATGAACAACTAAGGTGCCGCAAATATGAGTTGATGCTTCTCATCTCTCTCTCTCTTCCTATCTGTCTGTCCCTGTCTGTCTCTCTCACAGAAGCAACAAACCAATATATATACAATGTATAAATGATGTTGTTTAAACAAACATGTACTGCAAGTAAGACTTTGAAAAACTTAAGTCTGTTCAACTGAAATGAACTTTATCAAACATTAAAGGCCCTACGGAAAGTGATCAGTAAAATGTACTTGATTTCTTAATGGAATGTTTTTAAGTTAAAACTTAAAAGCTAAGGGAAAGTCAAGATTTAAAAACTTATGCCTAACTATATAGTCTTTTCTATTAACAAACTGCCCTTTCAGACTAAAAGTAGTCTCAATGGTAAAATAGTAGCTAGCTAAGTGCTTGTTCTACTGGATATAGTTCATTGGACCAGGGTGGAATTCTTAAATCAAGCCTTTTCTAAACCGAGTTTTGTAATTGGGATTTTAATAAAATTTTAAAAAGGCTGGGAATACTGTATGGGTCATTAAGAGAGTGCTAGTTTGCAGAGAAAGAATAAACCCAAGTCTAAAGAAAATAATAAAGATAAGATCATTCTGCCTCTGTGAGAGGCAGAATGAGAGAGAAGCCTTGTCAATAACTGAAGTCTTACTGTTTCTCTTATTTGTTCTGGCTGTACCTCCTCCTTTTAATGGTCCATGAGATTCTCTAGAATCCTGCTAATATATTATTTTTGCTTAGGTAAAATAAATAAATAAATCATGTAATGCTAATAGTGTTGTCAATTTAACAAAACATAAATACAATTTTGAAATTCACCACACATTTTACTAATATATAAATACAAACAAGTAACATACCATACACTGACTTCTTCCCTGAAGCTCTAGACTAATAGTTTGCTGTGCATTTATACCTAGATGTTACATTGGCACATCAAAACTGACCATACAATTAAAATCATGCATTTCCCCCCCAAATCAACTTCTGACTATCTTATGATGCCATTATTTCTTTTAACAATAAAGCTCAAACTAGAGTTATCTCTGTATCTTCTTCCTTAAAATAATCACTATGTTAAGCATTTTATAATATTAATTTGTTGAGTACTTAATTCTGTTCCAGGATAATATCATCATCTTTAAACATATCATCTTAATCTAAATCTTACAACCAACCCAAAAAATAGGTGCTATAATTCATCACCTTTTTATAGAAAACAGTTAGCTTAGTATTCTACCAAAGACATAGAGATAGTAAAGGTCAGGAACAGGTTTTAAATTGAGCAGTTTGTTTCCAGAGCCCATATCCTTAAAGATAATGCAATACCTCCTCACCATTTTAAGGCAAGTCCTTACTAAATCATTCAAAACTATCACAAAAATCCTAATCTACAGGATTCATGCATCTATGACTCACTCTAACATTGAAGGTGAGAAGGGTACCTTCAATTCAACCTTTCTTCAGTATCACCTGATGCTATATAAAACAGCAAAAATTCTCCAGTGCCCTCTAAATCATACCCAAACTCCTTAGCCTTATTTTCAATGCTTTCATTGGCTCTAAGCTTAAAACTACAGTATTGCCCCAGACTTCAAACTTACTATGTGAACTTCATGCCCCATTCATTTACTACTACTATTTATTTTGTCTGCATACCTTCTACTTTTTACTTCTGCAACTTTATTCATGCTATTTCTTCCAACTTGAATGCTAATGTGCCTCTTCTATCAGTATAAACAACATTCAGCCTTTAAAGCAAAGTTAACTAACACGTATCCAGACCATTCCAAGTAATCTCTCTCCCCTTTGAAGTAAATAACTCTTAGTGCACTTATTAAAATCTTTCTTGCAGTATTAGTTATTTATGTTCACCTGTATCTTCCACCCAATAAACTGTACATTCCCTGAAGACTGGTTCTAAAACTTCATCACTTTCTCTTTACAGGAGCTGTACATCAGACATGATAGATGCATAATAAAGAGCTTAAGAATAAATATTCTATACCAATAAAGGACTAATTACAAAAATTATTGTTCTATACAACTGTAAGTACGCTATATTCCATTATCAGAAATTGACTAATTTTTCCCAATTTTCAATTTGCTACCTGTTCAAAATGAGAAAAAAAAATCCTAGATCTTTAAAATACTATGGTTCATTTAAAAACAGAACACGGCCCTGGCCAGTTGTCTCAGCCCAGCATGCGGACATTCCAGGTTCGATTCCAAGTTGGGGCACACAAAAAAAGTGACCACTTGCTTTTCTCCCCACTTCATTTCCCCTACTCTCTTTCCCCCTCCCACAGCCAGTGGCTTGATTGGTTTGAGCATCAGCCCCAGTGCTGAGGATAGCTCAGCTGATCTGAGCGTCAGCCTCAGGTGCTAAAAATAGCTCAGTTGATTCAAGCATCGGCCCCAGACAGGGGTTGCTGGGTGAATCCTAGTTGGGGCACATGCGGGAGTCTGTCTCATTGTCTCCCCTTGTCTCAAAGCAAAAGATAAAATATATAAGATAAAATATATATACAGAACATACAACTAAGCTTGATATTGTGAATGTAAAACCTTTTTAATGCACTCTTTTAATTCTGAAAAAATTTTTCAGTAAAGGCAATATCTAATATAGCTTAATCTATTTCATTGAATTCAGTAAATGTTTTCAAATTAGCACTGAAATACTTTTAAATTGAAACAAATTTTATTTCCCTGTGAGCCACTGGTCCAACATCATAGATGGGACCTACTGTCCACGTAAATAATTTTCACTATATACTTTAATTTATTCAACAAATATTTACTGAGTGTATTAATTATAGTCTGGCATAGAGAAAAGTCCAAACCACACAGATTCTAGGGAGAGGACACAGAAAATGAACAAAAAAGTAAAGCATACAGTATATCAGATGATGAAAGATGATCTAGAGAAAAATTAAGCAAAAAAAGGAGATGCCAGAGTGAAGTGTAGAGGAGAGGGTACAATTCTAAGTTTTGTTCTCATTTTACAACCTGAATGCAGGATGTCTTCACCTTGACACCACTTGTCACCAATGAAACACATTTAGCAATAGAATATAGGCTAGTCATACCTCTGAGGATATAATAGATGGCACTATGTAATACCCAATAGCAATCGTTTAAATTTCCAAATTGGATATCCCAGTATCAGGTTAAAAAAGTTATAATAAACTACAATCAGTTACCACTTCACTCCCATTAAGATAGCTATATAATCAAAGAGATAATAACAAATGTAGATAAAGATGTGAAGAAACTGAAACCCTCATACACAGCTGATAGGAATGTAAAATATTTGAGGTACTTTTAAAAAATGTCTGGCAGGCCCTCAAAGGCGCAACAACTACTATATAACTCAGCTATTTCAATCTCAGATATATACTAGATAAATGAAAAGGCATGCCCAGACAAAAAGTTGATACAGAAATGTTCACAGCAGCATTATTTATAATGGCCTCAAAGTTAAAATAAACTAAATAGATAAACAAACTATGGTATAGCCAAACAATGGAATATTAAGCAAAAAATAAAAAATAAAATGAAGTATTGATATACAGTACAACACAGATGAACGTGGAAAACATGCTAAATGAAAGAAGCCAATCAAAAAAGATCACATATAACATTCCATTTATATGAAATGTCTCGAATGGGCAAATCTATAGAGGCAGATTAGTGGTAACTCAGGGAAAGGCGGGGTTGGAAGGAAATGGGGATGACCATAATGGGTAGTTTCTTGTTGGGATGATGAAAATGTTCTAATATTAACTGTGGTGATGGCTGCACAATTTGGTGAATATACTAAAAACTATTAATTGTACAACTTAAGTGTTTGAACTGCATGGTATATGAACTCTATCTCATTAAGGTTATTATATAAAAAAATTTAAGTCATACAATTTTTCAATAGAAAGAATAAAAATAATCAACTAATTACCTGAGAGTTTCTGACTGCTTCTTAAAAATACAAAACCTTTTACTTGGACGGTTACTGTGAAAGCTGGAGAGACAAAACAGACTTTATTAATTTTACTCTATAGTAGTAGTATTAATTTATGCTATATTTCAAGTCTATACTTACATTTCTAGTTTTGAGTAAAAGATCATGATATAAATAAAATGTCTGTCATCCCTGTGCAACTCAATATTTTACCTTATATTCAACTTTATTTATTTTCCAATAACACAAATTTCCCTAAACATATGCTTATATGAAAAGTACCCTTGGCCCTGGCCGGTTGGTTCAGTGGTAGAGCGTCGGCCTGGTGTGCGGAAGTCCCGGGTTCAATTCCCGGCCAGGGCACAAAGTAGAGGCGCCCATCTGCTTCTCCATCCCTCCCCCTCTCCTTCCTCTCTGTCTCTCTCTTCTCCTCCCGCAGCCAAGGCTCTATTGGAGCAAAAGATGGCCCAGGCGCTGGGGATGGCTCTGTGGCCTCTGCCCCAGGCGCTAGAGTGGCTCTGGTCTCAACGGAGCGACGCCCCGGATGGGCAGAGCATGCCCCCTGGTGGGCGTGCCGGGTGGATTCCCCCGTCGGGTGCATGTGGGAGTCTGTCTGACTGCCTCCCCGTTTCCAGCTTCAGAAAAATACAAAATACAAAAAAAAAAAAAAAAAAGAAAAGTACCCTCATCATTACACAAAAGGAATTATTCAAGGCTTTTTAAACAGTAAAACACAAATTAATTTTTAATATAGTAAAATCTGAAAGTAATTTTAGTTTTTTGCTAATATTTTTGCTATAATATGAATAGTTATCAAGAATAATTATTTTTTAAATCGTTTTCCAATCTTAACATGCTCATTTTGGGAGAAGGGCTGAAGTGACCTTGGAAGTAAACAGTACTCCACCTAGATACCATTTATAAATCAAACATTTAGAGATTTCTTTGTAATTATTCATATAGGCATAAAAAAAAAATTAAGAACTCATGAACTAAAACAATGCTTCCCGTAAGCACAGAACAGAAAACCACTAACCAAGCTTTGTAACCAATTACAGCTTTTATATATCTTTTAAATCTGGTAAAGAAAGCTTCCCTGTACTAGAAAGACAGGATTAGTCTAACACAATGCAACTAAAAGTAGAGTCATGGATTTAAGATCACAACACCTGGGAGCTCATTTAGAAATGCAGTCTTGTATGTCCCCACAAACCTACTGAATTAATTTCTGACAGTGGGGCCCAAAAATGCCTTTTAACAAGTTTTCTCAGTAATTCTTATGCAAGCTAAAACTAGAGAAGCAGTAGCCGTAGTCTGCACTGACAGATCCCACCTGACCCACTCACCCCTGTAGCCAACTACCAAGTCACACTCACATACACGGTAACACTACAGAATATACACATGCATGAGAAAAGAAATATAATCCCAGAAGATATCCTCAGAAGATTTCTAATAGTAATTTCTTCAATCTAGGGATAATTACTATTAAAGAGTTTACAAATTCAAGACATTACAAAAATATTTAAATAGTATTTTTAGAAGAAAACATTATGGGGGTTGGTAAATACTAAAATTATATGCAAAAATTTGTGCACACTACTGAGTTTCCTCAGAGGAATGAGTTCAAAATTCTATCTGCCAAAGAATGTAAAGTAATTTTCAAACCCTGGCTGGTTAGCTGTCCATTAAGAGCATCATCCCAAAATGACAAGGTTGTGGGTTCAACCCTCAGTCAGGGCACATATGGGAAGCAACCAAAGAATGCATGACTGAATGGAACAGTTCCACTCCCTTCTCTCTGCCTTCCTCTCTCACTCTAAAACTCAGTAAATTCAGCCCTGGTCAGATAGTTGGAGCATTGTTGTGGAGCACAAAGGTTGCCAGTTTAATTCCCCAGTAAGGGCACACACAGGAACAGCTCGATGTTCCAGTCTCTCAAAAAAAGGGTTATTTTAAAAAATATATTTCTCTTATTCAAACTAAAACAAATAGACTGTTTTGGTTTACTTGTCTATTTAGTAAGAGAGGAAAATTAACACATTTTAGGGCCTTTATGATGTCTTCTACTTCTGTATAACTTCTGCCTTATTAAAACTTTGTTATTTTTAAAATTTCAGTTGTCCGAATCTAGTTTTGATTTTCCTATCTATAAAAAAAGACACGGTCTCTTTATTTGTACTAATTATATAAATTGCCTACTTATAGTTTTGTGTGTTATAGGGATGAATCTCTAGCTAACAAATTAAAATTACCCTTCCACTTTCAATTAGATCTGCATAAAGTTAATAACAATATGGAAATAAATCTAAAGAGAAAAAAGGTCAGAATTTTTATTACAATATAGTAAAAATAATGTTAAAATCTAGGTTTTAAAAATTCGCCACCTCATTATAGGACTATATAATTTCATTAAGTTATTCTTTAAAAATAGGTAAATTTTATTGTGTATTAATTATGCCTTAATAAGACTACAGGTAAGAAACCCCTTTTGACTGTATTTTCTTTCTTTTTTATTTCCTCTTTTTTTTTAATTCAGTGAGAGGAGGGGAGGCAGAAACAGACTCCCGGTATTTACCCAGACTGGGATTCACCCAGTAAGCTCACTAGGGGGCAATGCTCTGCCCATCTGGGACATTGCTCCATTGCTCAGCAACTGAGCTCTTCTTAGCGCCTGAGGCAGAGGCCATGGAGCCACTGTCAGCACTCAGGGCCAATTCACTCCAATCAAGCTATGGCTGCAGAAGAGAGAGAGAATTGAGAGGGGGAGGGGTGGAGAAGCAGATGGGCACTTCTCCTCTGTGCCTTGACCAGGAATCAAACCAGGGACATCCACACACAGGGTCGATGCTCTACCACTGAGTCAACCGGCCAGGGCTGACTATATTTTCTTAATAATCTTGATTCAATATAAGTAACAACTTTTATTTCCAAAGAAATATAAAAGAAACAATTTCTTAAAAATCCAACAATACTGATGATATGCCTACTGTATTTAAGATGCTAGACTAGAGGTTAAAGATACAATAGGAAAGAAGGTAAACTTGTCTGCCTCAGACTTTGGGGTTGGGAGCAGGGGGTAAAGAGTCAAACAGCAGCTGGCACAGAATAAATGCCTAATAAATATTATTAAATGAGTGAATATATATTAATAAATTATCAAAAGATAAACACCAATAATGACACATAATATATTTTGTGGTTTCAAGTTGATAAGAGAAGAAGCCAGGTACCAGTTAGTTCATTTAAGAACATTTCTACTGCCTCACTCTAGGCAAAGCAGAGCAAAGCAGAGATGAAAATAACAGTTGAAAGAATTGAAAAAGTAGTTAAAGTTAGATAGTGAAAGATCCTACATTCTTCAGAAAATTTGAGCTTCATCCTGTTAATGTTATTAATTGAGGAATAATACCGGTATTATACAGTAATTTGTTTGGATTTTTATATTTTTATTTATTTATTTATTTATTTTGTGACAGATAGAAGGACAGATAGGGACAGACAGACAGGAAGAGAGAGAGATGAGAAGCATCAATTCTTTGTTCAAACCAGCAACCATGGAGTCGTGTCTATGATCCCACGCTCAAGCCAGCGATCCAGTGCTCACCCAGGGGCCTCAGGGTTTTGAACCTGGGTCCTCTGCGTCCCAGTCCGATGCTCTATCTACTGTGCCACTGCCTGGCCAGTGGATTTTTTTTTTAGGAGACTTCTATTACTACCTAAAGCTATAAGCAAGTAAGGTACAATATAACCACAAACCCAAATAATGTTCCTCTTTAAAAAAAAATCATTTAAAAATTACATGTTTAATGATACTCTTCTTTGAAAATCTTATTCCAAAAATCCTCCAATTTCATCAGAATTTTTGAATATTCTCTTTTGAAATTTTATTTCGAGTCTTTTATAATTACAACAAATAATGACTACCATCTGCTGTTTGTAATTTAATAGGTGACATAGTGAATACAAAGAGCTCCTTCTTTCAAGGAGATGTACAGATACAAATACCATATTTTTTGCTCTGTAAGATACACCTTTCCCCCCCAAAAGTGGAGGGGGAAATGCCGTGGCTTATGCAGTGAACGTTCATTTTTTTTAGCTGCTGCAGGCTCCCGGACAACTAGAAGAGTATTTGAACATTAAAGTCTCTTCTCGTTTGTAAATAACAGTGCTAATGGTTGTTAACACTGCTGTTGAGTTTACATTGTTGAAATATTATTGTGGTATATTTCATTAAATATTTTAACACATCATTTGGTTCAGAATATTTTTTTTTCTTATTTTCCTCCTTAAAACCCTAGGTGATCTTATGGTCAGGTGTGTGTCTCATGGAGCGAAAAATACAGTAACTACAATAAAAGAATTGTTGAATGGTATACAATTCAAAGTAAGGAATGATCCTTGTGAGTGGTTGTGGTGATCAAACACATCAAAGGTTAACTGAAAGGATGGTCAAAGACATTCCAGAGACTAACAAAAAATAAGAAAAACCACGGTCAAAATGAATACGTGAGAAGAGTAGTCAATTTATGGAGATAGGAGTCTTTATAGAATGAGAAAGATTTGGCATCATAAGGGAAAAGACCAATTAAGAGTACAGAGGTGGTATGGATAGGGATTAAAGGTACTCATCCTTTGGAGAAAATGAAACTTCTATACATACAGAACTCAAGCTTATAAGAAGAATCCAAACTGGACAGAGGTATTGGTGGGCCATTCAATGGGAAGTACCACAGGCAGACACTGCTAAAGTAGAGAAAAAGGAAAGGGTATATCACACTAAGAGTGGCAATGGAAGTTTCAGCTCCCTATGAAACTAATAATGAGTAAGAGCTTAGTGTGTGTGATGACAATGAAATGCAGGGTTGGGGTTCAATGGGAATTGGGACAAGGGTGTGGAGGTAATCAGGCTAACTGGAAATGCCTTAGAATAGAATGGATTTGGAGATTGGATAGAAAAGTGGGATACCCATGAGAAATGACAACAGGAAGGGTAAGAGAACACAATGTATTTTCTAATATGATCCCCTGTAAATTAAGGTCAGAATTAAAGCACCATTTTTGGCAGCAGCACTGCTGTCACAAAATAAGAGACATTCCACACAGAAGTACCCTGGGAGAAAGAATGGGGCCTGGTTTTGAGGAAATGAAATATTGGTGTAGACCACAGCAGTAGTTGGGAGGCAGAGTGGCAGAATGCAGAGGGTGGGATGTCAGGAAGCCATGCAAAGTAGCAGATGAAGAGAACTTCATGAGGTTAAGAAACTTAGGACAGTAAATTATTTCCAGCTGGTATGCCACAGTCATACAAATGATGCCCTCAAAGAATATCTGTGTGGTAGTTGTGTGAATTCTGAAGATTATATAATGTTTGGCTTGTTGGTGTTCCTTTTAGATGCCAGTGAATCAAAGGTAAAAATATCTATAAAATAATTAGAAATATACAATTGGATCTCAAGAAAACTAGATTGAAATGGGAAGATTTAAAGCTGAAAGGTAAAAGTGACAGTGGTTATCAATAAAGAAAATGTAAAGAGTTAAGAAATGTTGAAAAAAGGGCAATGAAATAGAGGAACAGCCAAACGGGAAGAAAAAACATATTGGTAACAGTTTAATAGAAGCTGAGGAGAAGTTACAAAAGTGACTGACCACAATGTGAAAAACTCAGAAGTCATGAAATAATCATATTAAAAAGTGAATAAACTGTCAAAAGTACATGACATAATCTTTAAAGGGGCAGGAGGGACTGACAATCAAATTTAAGGTTAAAGAAATAAATCTTAAGTAAGCTAGTAACAAAACACTTTTTACAAATGTATAACAGTAAGAGAAAGACAAGGAATAAAAAAAGTAGGCAGTAGGGATAAATCTCTCTCATCTTTAAGAAAATAACTGAAAATATCTGTAAGAAAAGGAACCTGGTTGAAATAAGAGATGAAGTAGCAAGTTAACTGAATAAGGTTGGGTTATGGAAGAACTAGAGATAAAGAACAGGGTTAACTTTGTAGAAGTGAAACATCACTGATTTCTGATATTAATGTGTGAATGAAAGGTCACAGGAAAGAAATTGATGTTGAAAAAGACTGACTAGGCCTGACCAGGCAGTGGTGTAGTGAATGGAATGTCAGACTAAGATGCAGAGAACCCAGGTTTGAAACCCTGAGGTCGCCAGCTTGAGCAGGCCCTCACCATCTTGAGCGTGGGGTCACTGGCTTGAGCATGGGATCATAAACATGACCCCATGGTTTCTGGCTTGAGCCTAAGGTTGCTGGCTTGAGCAAGGGGTCACTTGCTCTGCTGTAACCCCTGGTCAAGGTACATTGAGAAAGCAATCAATGAATAACTAAGGTGCCGCAACGAAGAATTGATGCTTCTCATCTCTCTCCCTTCCTGTCTGTCTGTCCCTCTCTGTCTCTGTTGCAAAAAGAAAAAAAAAAAAGACTGATGAGACCCTGGCCAGTCGGCTCAGCAGTAGAGCATCAACCCAGCGTGTGGAAGTCCAGGGTTCAATTCCTGGTCAGGACACACAGGAGAAGTGACCATCTGCTTCTCCACTCCCCCCTCTCTACCTTCTCATTTTGCTCTCTCTCTTCCCCTCCCACAGCCATGGCTTGATTGGTTCAAGTGCATCAGCCTGACTGCTGAGGATGGCTCCCTGGAGCCTCTGCCTCAGGTGCTAATAGCTCCGTTGCAAGCATGGGCCCCAGATGGGCAGAGCATTGGCTCCAGTTGAGGGTGAGGGAGTATTGCAGGGTGAATCATGGTCAAGGTGCATGTGGAAGTCTATTTCCCCTCCTCTCACTTGGAAAACAACAACAACAACAAAAAGATTGATTTAAAGGATGACCTCCCAACTGAATAATTAGGCCAGTTAAAAAGTAACATTAAAATAAAACCTTTAGCATATTAAAAATGGCTTAAATAGATATTGTACATAAAAATAAAAAAGTACTGCCTAACTGGTGGTAGCACAGGGGACAGAGCATCAACCCGGGACAATGAGGTCCCCAGTTTGAAACCCCAAAGTTGCCAGCTTGCATGTGGCGTCACCATATTGAGCTTGGGACTGGTTTGAGTGTGGGATCATCAACATGATCCCAAGGCCGCTGGCTTGAGCCTGAAGGTTACTGGCTTGAGTAAGGGGCCACTGTATCAGCATGAGCCCCACTCATGTAAAGTACGTATTAAAAGCAATCAATGAACAACCCAAGTGAAGCAACTACAAGTTGACACTTCTCATCTCTCTCCTCCCCCCTTTCCTGTCTCTCTCTCAAAAAATAAATAAATAAAACTACTTAAAAAAATATAACACAATTGAAGTTAAAGATCATGAAGTCAGAGCTAGAACTGATTATATCAAGCACTGTTCAGTCTACAGCTGAACATGGTTTGGAAGAGGAAGACATTCAAGTCTCACATTAGCCTTTGCACCAGGTGAGCATGACTAAAGGTATAAAGAATTCTAGAACAAAAATAAAGAAGCAATCAAAACAGATGACCAAGGATGAATTTGACTATAAAGCTAGAAGAGTGATGTTGGACTTTGGAAAATGGAGTCAAAGCCCTAAAAATGATGGGAAAATTGGAATTCAAAAGAAATAAATAGAGTATATGATGAAATTAAAATGGTATGGGGTAAGAAGGTGGGATACAGTAACTTAAAAGTTGATATGAAGTGCTGGCACTAAAGAACTTAGGGCACCATAAGGTTAGGCTAGTCAGTCAATAGGTGGATAAAAACTGGGAGAGAGATGCTGTAGCATCAAGAAAGGTGAACTGCCAGTTTGATCCCTGGTCGTCGTCCCCCCCCCTCACATCTGGGAGGGAGTGAGTGAGGGAGGAAGAAAGAATCCTTGAAAGGAGTAGCTGGTAATGACCAGCAAGTAACATAAAGGTCATATTATGATCTATGAGAAAATCACTTCTATTATTCTTTAATTCTAACTTAAAAAAAAAAAAATGAAACAACCTCACTTTGAATAATCAACCTAATTAGTTTATATCTGAACAATTGTTTTTTACTATTTTTTAAGAAATTAACATATTTATTTTTTTACAACTTTATTGAAGTCTACTTCATACACCGTAAAATTTAGAATATTTTTTTTAATTGAATTTATTAGTGTAACACTGGTTAACAAAATTATGCAGGTTTCAGGTGCATAATTGTATAACACATCATCTATACACTGTATTAATATTTTTAAAATATAAAAATCCATGCTGAAAAATCTTCTGAGATTCATACAAATGAAAGTAATGAGTTGTGTGAAGGCTTTCTCTGCATAAATAGTAAGTACTCAAATACTCTAAGTTGAGTAAATTAATGAAAAACACTCCAATAATTGCATTGTAACTAAAACAGTCTCTCATTTTACTGACTGAATGCAACGACAGTTTGATACATAAGTGGATAGAAGGATTACAAAGAGAGAGAGAGAAGGAGAAAGGGAGGGAAGGAGAGCAAGAAAAAGAGATTCAATAAAGTTCTTAACACCACTAAAAATCCTGGCGTCTCTCAAAGTAACCTCCTTAAAGAGACTAACACTCATGAGATTACATGTATTTGTTTGGTAAATATATTTTAAACATATAAATTTTTATCTTTAAAAATAACCAATTTTGAAGTCTACAGGAAAAAAATTCCCATAGAAAATCTATTTCTCTAACAAACCTAATTTTATTGATCCAAATGTTCTCACAATTTCAAGTTATAGTAATTTTATGAGTTACTATGCCAGGCATCATTCTAGAAATTCTCTACTGCTAAGTATATATGTTTAGCTCCTTGAAGAGATAAACTCTGGCTTCCAATAGGATAACTGTTTTCAAAAACCAAACTTGCTGAATTATAACTCAATTGGTAATTACAGATGTTTAACTCATCTTACCTCATCATATGATTTACATAGGCTTTGCTACAGCTAGTGTTGTATCCGCAAAAACTACAGTGGACGTAAGTAGGAAAGTGATTTGCAAAATCTTTTATTTCAGAACAACACTCAATGCACTTGTGAACTCCCCGACGAAACCTTATGGAGATATAAAAAAAATGATAAAAATATTTTTTAAAACAAAAATAATAAGGAAGAGCCTTATTAATATTCTGTTAATTAAAGCCAAGCTATTTAAATTAACATATTTAAACACACACTTATAACTTGAAAATTACCAATGAACAAAAGAATAAGTAAACAATCTAACATCAGTTAATGCTTGTCACTGAAATTAAATTGAACCAATTCAAATGTCATAAGATATAAGTACAACATGTAATAATACCAGTGTCAGAGATGAATATTATAGGAAAAACATAATAAAGTACTTGCTCAACAACAGCTGTAAAAAAAATACTTTTATTGTTTGGCCTTTACGCCATAAGTGATAGCATATAAATGTATTACAGAGTTGTGTAATAGGGTACATTTCTATTAAGAAAAGGTTTTATTTTATTATCTTTATTATTTTTTATTATTGTGTTTAAGATTAAATTAGTATTATATATCAGGAATAAAAGATTACCTTAAGTTCCTCAATGCTGTATTGACTTTACTTTTTCTATTGCTACTAGCCAAAGTGCTTTGTTTTTTTTGCATATTAGATATTTTTGATTTGAATTTAGATTTACTTCCATTAGGCTTACTGGCATTAGATTTACTTGCATTGGATTTAGTTGTATTAAGTTTACTTGTGTTAGATTTTGTGGGATTTTTAGCAGGTATACTTTTTGTCCTTGGAGGTGAGACCTGAAGGATAGAAGTGTTTGTACTAATGGAAGGTGCGGTTGAAGATCCTGATTGAAGAGGTCCAACTGAAGCTCGGATAGTAACCTACAAAAATAAAAATAGTTTTAACTTCAGAAAATTAATCCTTGTATTAGTATTAAAATATCACCATCTAACAAAAAATTAAATATCAACTATTTGAAAAGAGTACACAAAACTACAATTCGATATGTCTTCCATTTATTTTAAATGTTTAAATGAAAGTAAATTTGATATTTATCTACTCATAACATTATATTTTGTATTGATATCATTTATGTTATTAATGGAATTAAGAATTATATTAATATTAAAGAATACATTCCATAGATATTTTTATGCTCCAATATTACTAAAAAAAAAAAAAAAGCTCATATAGAGATCAAATTTAATCTCAAAGCCTGAAAAATAATTCTAGAAAAGACTGCATTTAAATTAAATTACTCTTTGCCATGTATTACCCAGTGTAAAGGTGACCTCCTCTTTCCAGGGGGTCATTTGGCAGATTTATGTTTACAAAGGTTATAGGATTACATGAATTCAATATACTTCATGGAGTTTTTAATATTTGGAATTTCCTTAAAGAGCATTAATATAAAGCTTATAATTTAGTATTCAAAAAATATATTAATTGGTTGACAATGGAAAACACAAAACCCTAACAACATTCTCGTTAATCATGTGACTATTCTCCTCCCATGCCTATTATGAGGATCTCCTGTAAAACATGTTTTGGTATCATACAAAAGCATTGGCCTAGATATCAAAAATACATGAGGTTAAATTTCATACTACTCCTTCCTAATAGACACGGGGCCTAGAATAAGTAACTTTTCCTAAGCTTCTTTATATGGGGCAATACCAGCCTTGTCTACCTGACCTGATTGCTGAATGAATTAAATAATAGAACCTACAAAAAAACATATTGAAATCCTAATATTAAGGTGCTATAAAAACATTTAGTATCGTTATTATTATTACTGCTATGATCATTAATAAGAAAAAATATGAGAGGACTGCACCGCTTACATTCATGTTATGCATGTCTAGTCCCAGCCTGGAATGAATAGACTGCAGGGAAGGATGCTGGATAGCTTCTCTTGCTCTAGGTCTTCAGAGCATGACTATATTGTTTAGTTAATTCAAATAACAGACACCCCACATTCAAAGGTAAGTACTCAAAGCCAAATATAAATGTTTGGGGGATTATTTCACTTAGGATTATCCATGCCTCTGTTTCCCTCCACTGGAACAAATATTCAAGAGCTGACTGTATATAAAGAAGTCAGAAAAAACAGAGGTATATAAGTCAAAAAGGGAACGGTAAATTGTAATCATCAGTATGCAGTCAGATATGTATTTGCTCACTTAAAACATAATGCTATCCAGCAACAGAACTTGCTTCTCTCAGAGCCAACTCACTAATAACAACTTCAAAAAACATGTAAGTACCTATGACATTCAAAGCACTATACCAGGTGCTGAAGACACAAAGATAAATCATGTTTCCTGATCTCAAAGTTTAGCAGATAAAACCAAGATATACACTGCCAACAAGAATAACTCAAAAATAGGGTATATAATATTGACACAACCCACTGATCCAGGGAACATAATATCTAGTAGCACTTTTTACAAAGAAGTACCATTCTAGCATAGCACACACCAACAAACAAACAATGTTTAGAAGGATTCATCTCAACATAAGAAATACAGAACTTGAAATCAGAATATTAATAAAAATCAAAAATAATTTTTTAAAGTATAATATCCAATAGATCAAACCAGGTAGGAACTCATTTATAATTATATCAAATGTTAAAATACAACATATTTGAACTCACTTTTGTTCCAGGAGGTAATCCCTCTAGCTGTTTAGGTTTTATAAATGTTCGATGATGCTGAGTCTTGTGATCCATTTTCTCTTTGCATGTCAAAAATTGAAGTCTGCATTTTGTACAACGATGTATTCCTTTTTTCTGTTTCAGAAATAAAATAATTTCTACAATCACAAATTCTATGTCCTGAAACTGCTCTGATTTAATTTAAATGATACCTAAATAATTTTTAAATAGTATTTCATATCTATCATAAATATTAGCAAAGCATTAGTTCATATTTTTTAAAACACTCTTTGCATTAGAATTTGGATTTCATAAATGTCTGTTACTGTACAGAAATTGAACAAGAAAGTTATAGCAATAGGTTCTAATGAAAATCCTCTCAATAGTGGTACGGAAGCTCCTTTAATTATAATTTTAAAGTATTTCAACAAAGGATATTGTGAAAATGAACTTATACTACATTTTTATCCTAGAAAGAAAGAAATCCTTTTTAATTTTTGCTCTTTCCAATTGGTAAAAAGTTGATGAAAGAAATTCAGATATCCCAGACATTTCCAAGAAAGTTGTTACAGAAAGGCTTGTATAAAGCAGTGCTGTCTAATAAAACTTTCTGCAATAACAAAAATGTTCTAGAGCTGCACTGTCCAGTACAGTAGCCACTAGGCAAATGTGGTTCCTGAGTATCTGAAATGTGCCAAGTATATCTGAAAAACCAGATTTTTACTTTCTTTAATTTTAATTTATTTAATTTTAAAGTCACACATGATTAGAGGCTGCTATATTGAACAATGTGGATATGAAGAGATAAATCAAAACAACTATTCCCAACATATTTACTGACTGAGACACCATGACTGAGTCCCTTCTCAAACCCAATCCTGTCATTATCCTACAGATGGGAAAAAGGACCCCAGAAAAATCTCAATTATTTTCCCATAGCTAGTTAGTTTTGCCAGAATACTGATCCAGTGTTCTTCCTACTACATAATATCAATCATAATCTTTACTCTAATGAATTGAAAATTATGTCTGTACATAAAGTTATATATAGTACATATATACAAATACCTACACATAAACTTAAAGTAAATATAAAAGAATGTTTCCTCTAAAGTTGTAATCTGCAAGAAAAATCATTATTCCCATTTAAATACAATTAATGATTTATAAAATTCAAATAAGGAATTATACTAGGAAGTACTTGTCACAGTTACTGATACATAGCAGGAATTTCATAAATTCTTTACAAAGTCCAAAGCAATCTACAAATATAGTGTGTTTGTATTACTGTTCTAGCTGCATCTTAAGACTATTTTAGAAATGTGGTACACTAGGTTATATAATAGGTACAGGCAATTTAAACAAATTCACTTATATTTGGCTCAAAGAAAAGAAGGAAAAAGAAAACTTGGCCAAGAAACAGGTACCAAGACAACATGTCAGAAAGAGAGTTCTCCAGAATCCAGTTCTCAGAAATCTTTTCTTTATCTATAATCACTCCTTAGGTTACCTCATCCAGTTTCATGGCTTTAGTACCATTGAGCCAACTGCTTATTTGATATCATTATTTTACATCTCAAATCAACATAGATAAGCCTGACCAGGCAGTGGCGCAGTGGATAGAGTGTCGGACTGAGACGTGGAGGACAGAGGTTTGAGACCCCGAGGTCGCCAGCTTGAGCACAGGCTCATCTGGTTTGAGCAAAAGCTCACCAGCTTGGACCAAAGGTCACTGGCTTGAGCAAAAGGTTACTCGGTCTGCTATAGCCCCATGGTCAAGGCACATATGAGAAAGCAATCAATGAACAACTAAGGTGTCGCAATAAAAAACTGATGTTTGATGCTTCTCATCTCTCTCCATTCCTGTCTGTCTGTCCCTATCTATCCTTCTCTCTGACTCTCTCTGTAAAAAAAAAAAAAAAAAAAAATCAACATGGATAAAACTGAATCCTGAACTTCTTCCCTATATCTCTGTCCCCAAAATTTGTTCTTTCCTCAGTCTTCCCCATATGACAGTATAGGAACACTCCATTCTTGAAAGTATATGAAAACTCCATTCTTAGGACAAAACCTTGGTCACTCTCTCTCACACCCAATACCCAACCCATTATCAAAACCTGTTGGCTTCACCTTCAAGAACTTTGATAATCTTCCCACTTCCCACTACCTCCAAAGCACTGCTCCCATAATGGTCCAAGCCACTCACTTGGGCTATTATAATAACCTCCTATCTACTCCCTGTCATATTCTTCCTTCCTATAGTCTATTCTTCCCATAGTTGCCAATGGTATTAAAACATGGCAGACCTTTCACATGCTTATAATGCTCTGAGGGCTTTCTAAAATCCTGATTCTGGTTTACAAGGTTCTACATGAACTGGCCTGCATTCTACTACTATAATCTTACCTCCTACTATTCCCCTTAGTTTACTCTGCTCTGGACACAACTGGCCTCTTTTGTGAGTGCCCCAGGTACACACTCACTTCACTGCCTATACAGGATTACCTCTCCCAGATCTCCACATGGCTTACTCCTTCAAAGATGCCCGTTTTTGATTACTCTATATATGAAACAGCAACCTTGACCGAGGACGCTGATGTCCCAAGTTGCTGGCTTGAGAGCAGGCTCACCAGCTTGAGCACAGGGTCGCCGGCTTGAGCATGGATCACAGATGTGATTCCACGTCATACACTAGTTTGAGCCCAAAGGTTGCTGGCTTAAAGCCCAGGGTTGCTCCCTCAAGCAACGGGTCACTGGCTCCGCTTGAGCTCTCCTTTCAAGGCATGTATGAGAAGCAATCAATGAACAAGTACAGTGCCACAACTATGAGTTGATGCTTCTCAACTCTCTCCCTTCCTGTCTGTCTCTCTTTCTCTCTCAAAATAAAAAAAATTAAAAGTAAATAAAACAGCAACCACTCATCTACTCCCAACATCACCCCAAGCCTTGGTACACCGTCTTCCACAGTAACGATCACTAGCTAGCAATATACGTGCAAATATAAACACTCATATATTCATTATCCTTCTCCACTATAATACAAATTCCAATGGGTACAAACTTTGTTTTGTTCACTGCTATAAAATACCAAAAACAGCCCCTGGCACATAGCAAGGCAACAAATAAATATTTGTTACATAAATGGACAGTGAGTTAGAATGCAAGAGAGTGACAGAGAAAATGCTATGTGCAGCAGGTAAAATTTAACTAATTTAAAATATCTGACATTCCATTCAATAAACATTTGTCTAGAGCCCTGAGACAGAATACATTAGCCTATTATTCCCTTAGTTGGACACAAGTCTTGAACATCTCTCTTGTGCATATATGCATTTCAGTGTGCTAAGGCTGATAAAGATACTATACGTATTTTAATAATGTGATGTTCAACAAAGGAAATAGTGACCATCCCAAGAGCAGATAAATATTTAATTGTCTATGTTGAACCATTTTTTCTATTTTTTTTTTTGTTTAGTGAGAGGAGGGGAAGCAAAGAGAGATCCAAACAGCAAACCCACTAGGGGATGATGCTCTCTGCCCAGCTGGGGCCATTGCTCCATTGCTCAGCAACCAAGCCATATTTTTTTAGTGCCTGAGGTGGAGGCCGAGGAGCCATTCTCAGTGCCTGAGGCCAACTTGCTGGAGCCAATCAAGCCATGGCTGGGGGAGGGAGAGAGGGAAGGAGAGAGGAGAGAGGGAGTGAGGGAGAGAAAGGGAGGGGAGGGGTGGAGAAGCAGATGGTCACTTCTCCTGTGTGCCCTGGCCAGGAATCAAACTTGGGACATCCACAAGCCAGGCCAACACTCTACCACTGAGCCAAACAGCCAGGGCCCACTTTCACTATCTTAAAAGTCATACAAACTGGGATGTTAGCTCTAAAATCACGCAAGACTTAATAATAGAACCTCTTTGAAAAAAAGTTACAACCAAAATCTTCAAAGACATTAAATGAGCCAGAGTCAACTATTTTTATTGTCAAATACTGCAGTAATAATGTGGCATCTCAATTATAAGGTTATAATCTTGCTCAGCTAAGGTTTTCCAGTCTTGTAAATAATTACATAACTTGCATTACCTTGAAGGATGCCTAATTATCCTTCCTTAACAGATTTTCCCCTCTCTATTGTGAGCTTTCTACCTCTTAGGTACTTCAAACAAACAAATAAGGAAACTGGGAACCCAAGGCAAGTGATGACAGAAAATTTAGGTATAAAAACTGATAATAAATCACACAGCCCACATAGAGAGACCACACATTTCTTTCATAATTATCATTATTCCCACATCTACATCGAGCTTAGTAAAGCATATGGAAAAAATTATGTGAAAATACCCATAATGAAATAGAAATACTGTCTTATATCTCATTTTCCCTTTCAAAATTAAAGGCCAAAGTTGAAATATAGAGTACCAAGAATAGTATTTCCTAAACTGCTCCTCAAGAAAAGTTAATAGGTATTCACCAAATAAAAGATTCAGTGGCCAAATAAGTTTGGGGAAAAATATATACTTATATCCCTAACTTGGGAATTTACAATATATCAGCATATTAAAAGTTCTAAGTCTTGTTTTAGAAAAAACAGAGAAAACTGTTTAATTTTGTAAATCTAGGCATTACCAAATTTAATTACCAGTAATAATTTTGGGGAAAAACATCTATAAACACCTGATGGGGCAATGTTAAGGAAACCTAGAACAGAAAGATCTTGAGAGAATTTCTCAAGGATGGGTAGTACTCCAGTCACAACATAGCTTATTTCAAATCCATTTGGAAATCCTAATTTTAGGATCATTCTCAATTAAAAAATGTAAGTCAATTTTATGATTATTGATTATCTAATGACTGTAACTAAAAGCAAAGTGAGCAACCAATACTGAATAAATTGGTATGCCAATTTAATCAATGATAAAAATTTGTAATGAGCTGACTAGTGAGGTTTAAAAACTTGGTTACATAATCATTCAGAAGACTTCTGGATTTGGCAAAGGCACAGGTGCTCTTTCAAACACCAAAAAGCAGATTCAGTGTTGCATCTAAGTGTTCAGCCCAAACAAAGGATGGTTTAATTGCTTCAGGAAAAGAACTCCTAAGCAAAAAATCAGAATTCAAGAGAAGGGTATAAGCACAAATGCTAGATCCTAAAAATTATGTAAGAGAAATAGCAGAAGCCATCCACAAAACGAGTCATGACCTAAATATTATATAATTCTTTAGCGGTGTTCATATATCCAGCAATAAGTATTATTTTGTTTCCTTTATCACTTGCAGCTATAAAAGACAACTCTTGGTCAATGGTGACATGTCTTCTCATAATAAGAGGGCTAGAAAGTATAAATAAAGTAGTAAATAATTACATAACTTGCAATGCCTTGAAGGATGCCTAATCCTGACCAGTGTAGTGGCACACTGAATAGAGCATCAGCCTGGGATGCTGAGGACCCAGGTTTGAAACACTGAGGTCGCTGGCTTGAATGTGGGCTTGGGCATGGGATCGGACATGACCCAATGGTCACTGCCTTGAGTGGGGTGACTGGCTCAGCTGGAGCCCCCCAGTCAAGTCACATATAAGAAAGCAATCAATGAACAACTAAGGTGCCACAACAAAGAATTGATGCTTCTCATGCCTCTCTCGTCTCTCTATCCCTGTCTCTCCCTCTCTCTCTCTCTCACTAAAAAAAATTTTTAAAAAGGAGAAAAATAAGATATGAGTCTCCAATAATTCCTTTCTTTCTTTCTTTTTAATGTTTATTTTGTTGATTTTTGGAGAGACAGAAAGGGAGAGAGAGAGACAGGAAGGAACACTGATCTATTCCTGTATGTGCCCTGACCAGGGATTGACCCAAAAACCTATGTGCTTCAGGACAAGGCTCTAACTAACCAAACTATCCAGCCAGGGCCCAATCATTTCTTTGTCAGTTCAATCATATTTTCCCCTGCTTCTGTTAACTACCTTCAAAATTCCAAACCACCCCTAGAACTGTCTGATCTTTTAGATATTCCACTCACCTTCCCTTTCTTTCTTCAATTCTTAGGTTTCTTATTTCTAGCTATCTTTTAGAATTTTCAGTTATGAGCTACATCATCACTAGAAAGGAAGCAAGAAAAAGTTGACATTTCACAAGTAATTCAGCACTAACTGCAAATTAGTAGTGCCACTTGGAACAACGTTGCTTCCCTTGTAGAACAAACCTAACCAATGTTTCTAAATCATAATCTATCTTTTCACTAAAACAACATGAACAAATAAGAACTGATAATCTTACCTGATGCTTCATATAATGATGCATATAGGGTGTTGCAATTTTAATAACTTTGAGGCAAAATGGACATAGCAAGTTCTTAGTGTTTTCATGGGATGCTCTAAAATGAGTTTCTACATCAGAAAATGATGACGATCTATAATTGCAAACCTACAAATAAAAAGAATGTTTATCTCAAAACTTAATATAATATATAATTACAAAATAACAATAACATTATTTACTAGCAATTCAGCTATGAAACCTACATAAGCACTAAAGATAATCTTTGAGAAAAGTTATCTCCCAAAGTGTAAGGATAGTTCCCAAAATATAACTAGGTATCTTTTTTTGATTAGATCTTTTTACCTATCACCCTATATCCTGACCTGAATTTTCAAGCTATTACACCGCTTGTCCTATAAAGGATTTTTTTTTTTGCTACATAAAACAGCATCTTTTAGCTTATAAGTGATCTCCAGGGCTATGGCAATGGCAACTTATTTTTCTCTTGCTTTCCTAGTCTTTCAAATTCTGGGAAAATATCAGTTCCCAAAGCATTTGGTTGGCACCTCTATATCCAAAATCATATGAGAAAGATCTTTAGAGAACTTCTCAAGGATGGATAGTACCCCAGTCACAACATAGTTTATTTCAAATCCACTTGGATTTGAAATGTCATATTTCCCTCATATACCTTTTTCCCACAGGACTTTTCTTTGTCCAATAAACACATGGGTACACAATGGCTTGTAGGCCAATTCCAACTCTCTACTGAGTCTACATACAATGCATGAATTATGTCACAGGACTGTCTACTAGCAAATCATTTACAAGAGGGATTTTAATTTTAGTAACCAATTTTATCCAAATGATTAGAAAAATAAAAGGATATATTTTATTAAATATGAAAATTATATGAAATTTAAATTTCAGTGTCCATAAATAAAGCTTTACTCAAACACAGTCACATTCACTCATCTGCTTATTGTCTGCGGTTGCCTTTGTGCCATAATGGCAGAACTGATTAGTTGCAACAGAGACCATAAGACCCTTAAAGCCTGGACATTTACTGTTTGGCCCTTTATAGAAAATCTTGCTGACTCCTGGCCTAATAGGTTTAAATCTTGTAATCAAAACAATAGAAAAAAAACACTAAGTACATATTAAAATATGTATATACCTGACAAATATATGGCATTTCACCCGGTTTATGATTGTCCTTCATATGTTGTAAAAGAATATGCTCTGTTTCAAATGATAATTCACAGATTTTGCAAATGGCTAAAAGTGTGGGGAGGAAAGACATTACATCATTTCAAGATATACATACACAGATATACATCAAATCATTATGTTGTACACCTGAAACTAATCTAATGTTTTATGTCAATTATATTTCAAAATTTTTAATTTTTAAAATAAAGTACCTCTGGAGGCAAACATATATAATTCATTTTATGCATCTATAACAGTAATAATAATAATAATAGCAGAATTGGTGGTAGTGAATAGTTTACAGTTGACTATGTTCGAAGCACTTTACTTACATTAACTCAATTCCTATAACATTATGAAGCCAGTATTTCAATTATTCCCATTACTGAAATATTAAGAGTAACTTGCCTGAGATCACATAGCTATTTTAAGAGGTTGAGCTGGGATTTGAACCCATGTGCTCTAGTTCCAAAAATCCATGATTTTAAACTTCCATTGTAGTTACTTCTCTTACACAAGTTTAAATAAAGGGCACTGATTTCGTATTTGAAAAGTATAATCTGAGGCTTCTAATTTAGCCTCCCACATATAATGCTCAGGTTATTTACCTTAATTATTTACAAGAGAAACTTTAATTTTTGTAACTATTTAAAAGTTTATATTATTTAAAATGTAACTTTTTCCATTAAATTCTAAAGTCTTTTTCTTATTCTTTTATTTTCTTTTTTTCCCCCTTATTCTTATTTTTCTAACAGGCCTACATTTTCTTCGAATTAGTATTGCCAAAATCAATGATAGTGGATACTTAAATGAAATTGAGACTTACTAGAAAATTCATGGGGTGTGTGCGTGCTCTCGATGTGACACTGCAGCTGGAATGGTGTGGGAAACTGACGGTAGCAGTGCTGGCAGGTGGTGTGGTTTTCCCAGCTCTCACTGCTCTGCTTCTCAAGTTCCAAATGGTGTTTCATGTGGTTCATAAACCTATAAATGAATGTCAACAGGTGCAAAATTCAGATTTAAAAATAAAAATCTCACAAATAAGTATCTGAATCTTAGAATATAAATGTATTACTCAAAATAAAATATCAAAAGCCTTAAATTCCTCTAGAAAGGTGTGCACTTTAAATAGTCACTTTATTAAGTGACTAAATAAACACCTTTTCTTCTTTCATGTTGGTTTTTAATATCCTTTAATATAATTCATCTGAAATATCAGTAATTTGCTCTAACTCTTAATAACTTCATATTAATAAAATGTTTTCTTACGGTAAAACAGTAAGCTTCTTTTCTACACATAAAATACTACTTACATTTTCAAGTAAAACACTAGAGGAAGGAAACCCTACCACCAGAAGCAGCTAGAGAGTCATAAGAGTAATCTTTCAAGGCCATGAAGACATACAATAGATTCCAGCAGCTAAAAGACAAATTACTGGTGTTTTTCCTTGTGTCTTGGTTTCTAAATGCATGTAATAGCAATTTTAATGCCTACAATTACAAGAATCTTTTGTTTTATTTAATAATACTAGTTTACTGTTAGCACAGACTGTTCATTTTAACTTGCAGACTGTGCTCTTTGTTGGCAATGTACATTTTTCAGTTTTACATTCTGCTATTTCAGCTTCCCTAAAAGGGTTCTTATGAGCAGGAATATTGACCTTCAACAGCAGAGAGTGCAATATAGATGGGAATACCTATTAAAAAAAAAGCTTACTGAAGTTTTTTGCTGTATTTGAAAGTAAAGTTATTCAATCAAAATAACAATTTTTAGACTAGGGCAGCTATTAACAAATGATTCACTTTGAGTCCCTAAAAGAAGTAATCTTAAAATGAAGATTGATAATGTTATCAATCTGGATAGTAATCATCATGAAGGGCATAACATTTATCTTTTTCACACCTCCATAATACTACTTCTCTTTAGAATAGGTTATGACACACCTTAAAATATCTTTGTGTCCTCCTTTGGTTTTCACACCAGCTCTACACACACCTATATATAGAAAATCCTAGTCTTAGCTAAACATTTACATATAGAGAAAAGGTCACAAGCCATTAAAATTTCAGCTTACAACTTTAAGCAATTAAAGTATATCAATATAGAATAATCTCTTAACTAGCAAGCTTTCTCACCATTATTATGAGCCCCGCATCAGGAGCTCATACTACTTAAAACAACAGATGGAAATAAGGGAAACAAACAAACAAACAAAAACCCTAAACTTCCTGCAAGGATGTTCACAGAATAAAATAAATCTAAGTGTTTTTGGTGACACTCTATGTAAGGGAAAAAAAATACCACCCCACAATATATTCATAGGGCAGAGAGTAGAAACCTGTATCAGTTTTTTATTACTTTTGACAAATATCATTTTGCTTTTCCATTTTCTACTATTAAGATAAAATGTTACTTAACATATATAACTTCTTTGATTAGGAAGTGTTTCATTAAGGTTATAGTTATCAGTATTTCAAAAAACACTCTATTCCTGGATGTTATCAAATCTCACTGCTTAAATGTCTATATATTCTGGTATTCTAGAAATATATAACTAGTCTTCTGAAAAAGTAACAATAAGAGAAATGCTCTATTTTCATGTTTAATACTAAATAGGCTAATCTTAAAGGAAAAGCAAAAAACACTTGCTCAAATAACTCCTAACATAATATACATAATATTTAGATATAACAAGGAACTAAGTAAACCATATTTCCATGCAATTTACTTTATTTACTAACATAATTTTTCTGGGATATTTTACACTTAAAATGGTAAGAAAGCCCTGGCCGGCTAGCTCAGTGGTAGGGCATCAGCCCGGCGTGTGGAAGTCCCAGGTTCGATTCCTGACCAGGAAACATAGGAGAAGCGCCCATCTGCTTCTCTACCCTTGCTCCTCTTATTTCTCTCTGTCTCTCTCTTCCCCTCCCACAGCCAAGGCTCCACTAGAGCAAGAAGTTGGCCTGGGCACTGAGGATGGCTCCATGGCCTCCACCTCAGGCACTAGAATGGCTCTGGTCGTAAGGAAGCAATGCCCCAGATGGGCAGAGCATTGCCCCTTAGTGAGCATGCAGGGTTGATCATATGGGAATCTGTCTCTCTGCCTCCCTGCTTCTCACTTCAGAAAAATGCAAAAACAAAGGTAAGAATATGAAAATATGTGACAAAGTTCTATTGCAGTATTGTTTCAGTATTATATCACTTAAGTACTGTAAATTTTCTGTAAAACTACTAGGACCATTATGTACTGATGTCTGTTAAAGTTTGATAAAAGGAGATAAATGTGAAAACTCATGAAATAATACATGTGAAAGAATGTTGAAAACCTAAAATACTCCCATAAACAAAGCATTAATAATTGCTATAGAAGTATAGCACAGTGTATTTCAGTATTCTTCTCTATGTTTTTTTTTGAGCCCAAGAGGATCTCACAGGAAAATAAAATACTGGGCTCAGAAGTAACCTACTGATGCCTAAATGTTAATTACAAATAATAGTTATCAAGAATAAACATAAAAGGCATACATATATGTTTATTTACATACACACATACATACACCCCTTATACTATTTACAACTTACTTTGAAATGCACACACACAAAAAAGTAGTTTGAAAAAAAGATGAATATTTGATAAAGTACAGTAAAATGCTAATGGGAGAATCAAGATGATAACTATATAGGTGTCCATTGTAAAAATTTAAAAACATTGCTGAAAGTTTAAAAATATTTTACAATAAAATTATGGAAAAATAACCTTACCTAATATACACTGCTCAAAAATTAGGCTGTCAGGGAACATGCAGATATTCTAGTACTTTCAGCCTTTTGTATAGTGCATTTTCACCAATGAAATAAAAGTTGGTTTTGCATCTCATTTGCATTACTGAACAAATTTCTTTGACTTGTTTGCTTTTCTGATGTTATTGTTTAATTTAAAAAAATCAAATACTTCTTTATTGCTTCATACTCATGTTAAAATATCCCCTAATTTTTGTGAGCAGTATACATGTAAAGCTATATAACCAATGAAAAATATCAATCAATATATCTTTTTACTTTGTTCTTGTTATTAACTCATTTATAAGACAGTCACTAGTTTGCTATATAACAAAGATTACAAATTAGTTCCTAAAACTTAAAGCATACATGTATAAAATCTTCAAAATTCCACTAGAAATTAAATCTCTACTTTTAAAAAGGCTTATGTTTTAAAATAAAGCAGACATTCCTCCTAGAACTGATAGTTCTCTAAAGAACATTTTCTTCTTTAGAAGGAAAAAGTGGATGGAAGAAGAAGAGGGTAAAGAGGGGATAAATTATGATGGAAGAAGGCGTGGGTGGTGAACACACAATGCAGTAACAGATGATGTATTATAGAATTGTACACCTGAAACATATAATTTTATTAATCAACATCACCCCAATAAAACTCAATTTAAAAAAGATCACTTTTCTTGCAAGATAAATGTTCTAAAAATTATAAGTATTAGGCTCTGGCCAGTGGATAGAGCATTGGCCCAATATATGGACTTCTCAGGTTCGATTACTAGACAAACAGGAGAAGCAACCATCTGCTTCTCCCCTTTCTCTCTCTCTTCCCCTCCCAAAGGTAATAAATGGCTCGATTGGTTCGAGGGTGGCCCCAGGAGCTGAGGATAGCTCTGTTGGTGTGTATCAAGTCTCTGGCACTAAAAATAGCTCAGTATTCAAGCACTGGCCCTAGATGGGGTTGCCTAGTGAATCCCAGTAAGGGCACATGCAGAAGTCTGCCTCACTATCTCCTTTCCTCTCACCTTAAAAAAAAAAAAGTATAAGTATCAACTAAAAAATTTGAGCATTAAATAAATTAGCATGGAGAAGGTCAAACTGGACAAAACATAAAGTGCTTTGTGACAGCATGAATGGATCTGGTGAGCATTACGCTAAGGGAAATAAGCCTAACAGAAAAAGACAAGTACCATGTGATTTCACTCATATGTGCAATCTAACGAACAAAATGAACTTACAAGTGAAGTAGAGACAGACTCATAGAGAACAGCTATTGGGGAGGGGGAGTTGGGCGGTGAGGTGGGAGGATTGAGCAAAAAAAGAAAAAAATTAGAGAAAAACTTCATGGACACAGACAATACTGTGGTGACTGCTGGGGTGATAGGTGATGGGGAAAGGTGGAGGAAGGTAAAAATAGATGGGGTGATAGATGGTGATGAACAGAGACTTGACTTAGGGTGGTAAACACACAGTACAGTATGCATATAGTGTGAAATTGTGTATCTGAAACCTGTATAATTTTGTTAGCCAGTGTCACCCCAATAAGTTCAATAAAAATAAAAAGAGAAAGAAGTGGTTCTATTTTTTTTTTTTTTTTTAGTGAGAGGAGGGGAGACAGAGACAGACTCACTTGTATCCCCGATGGGGATCCACCCAGCAAGCCCACTAGGAGGCAATGCTTTGCCCATCTGGGGCTGTTGCTCAGCAACTGAGCCACTTTTTTAGCACCTGAGGAAAAGGTCACATAGCCATCTTCAGTACCAGAGGCCAATTCGCTCAAACCAATCAAGCCATGGCTGTGGGACAGGGAAAGAGGGAGAGGGGTGGAGAAACAGATGGTTTCTCCAGGACATTCACACGCCAGGCTGACACTCTACCACTGAGCCAACCAGCCAGGGCAAAAAGAAGTGGTACTTGTAAAGAAAAATAAAACTCAAAAGCAGCTAAAAATAATGATCTTCAGGAAAATTCCTTGATCAATATAGAAAAAAGAAATTAATTTTGCTTTATTTGAAATAATGCTCATCCTTTCTAAAGTTATCTTAAAGAAATACAAGTAAATCCAGGAGTCAACTCTAAAATACAAGGACAAAAGCTTTTCAGTAAGAGAATCTGCCTTTGTTCTTAATAGAAAGTGTTAAATCTAGATTGGCAAGAGAAATGCAAGTTAAACAGACACCATTTATATCTGCATTTCAATTTTCAAACAGAAATAAAAATAAGCACTTACATACCTAATATTATTTTTAAGAATTTTCAAACAACTGAAGCATTTAAAGGTTGTATGAGTCTTCTGTTCTTCCTGGACATCTCCTTCATGTTTTCCATAATAAAAGTCATTAACTAACATGATCAATTTTCCTTTCTCTGAATCATTAGTATTATTTGTATTTGCTGCACTTGAAAAGTTTGTTTTAGCTGTTTTAGCTGCTCCGAAAAAAATAATTTTCAAGTCTGGACAGCAGTGCTGAAAGAGAAAAAATAGAAGCCTTATTTATCCTTTAAAAAAAAAAACCAGTTACCAAAATATGATTCTGTATTTCTATCTAAAGCCAGACCATGTAAAACTATGCTTGGTAATATATCTGTAAAAATATTCACCAAAAGTTTGTGGCACATATACATAAATTTAAAGACTTCAACCAATATACATCTATCATCCTAATAAACAAAAAGAAAAATCTTAAAATCAGGACTTGGTTATTGATATAAAAGTTATTTCCTTACAATTTACCATTTCAGATGTGTCTTATTAATAATAATTTAAATGCTTAAATTTACTAAATTAAACTAAAAATCATTCACTTTAGATCCATGTCAAGATATAGAAATGTAGTTTTATGTGTCATGTATATGTTAATTATCAAGTGACATAATAAATTTCATAATATCTGGTGACACTGGACATTGAGCACAGCTAACCTGCCATTCTTCATACTAAAAATGTATGGAAAACAAAGAAAGAAGCAACAATTATGTCTTGAAAACTTCAACAGTTATGTTTTGATATCCAGAATGGTTAAATATTTGAAGAAAAAATTTAGTTCCTCATGAGCAAAATCAAGATGCTACATAAACTGGTTATCATGCAGAACACTTTCAAACATGAGTTTCTTTTTCCCCAACAAGGTATAACTAATTCATTTATTTCCACAATTTTTAGTTGTAGAATTTCTCCATGGCAGTTTTTCTCAAAGGGCAATGCAAGGAAGTCCAGAAGTGTTTGTCAAAATGCTTATTCCTAGGCCCTCTCAGACCAATTAACCACAATGTTGAAAGACAAGCCCAGAAATCTAAGCTTTTTAATAGTCACCCAAGTAATTCTTTCACAACATAAACCAACTGACTTAAACTCTTCCTAAATGTGTTATTAGTAAATTAGCAGCAACATCAGAAAGTCTGAAATTCTAAAAGTCTATTTCATTTCTAAAATAACAACATGCACTTCCTCTCCTGTCACACTGAAATATTAGATCACTAGTGAAACTTTCTGTGTCACATTGGGAAACTGGGCCTTTGATCCAAAACAGACCTGTAATATTTCCTTCAATTGCACTTATTTTGTTCACTTGTCATTTTTGAAACCTAGAAGAAAAAAATCAACCCCCCCATCACCAAAAATCTAAAATAGATCAAAAGAGAGGAGAAAGCCCTGGCCGGTTGGCTCAGTGGTAGAGCGTCGGCCTGGCGTGCAGAGGTCCCGGGTTCGATTACCCGCCAGGGCACACAGGAGAAGCGCCCATCTGCTTCTCCACCTCTCCCCCTCTCCTTCCTCTCTGTCTCTCTCTTCCCCTCCCGCAGCGAGGCTCCACTGGAGCAAAGATGGCCCGGGCGCTGGGGATGGCTCCTTGGCCTCTGCCCCAGGCGCTAGAGTGGCTCTGGTCGCAACAGAGCGACGCCCCGGAGGGGCAGAGCATCGCCCCCTGGTGGGCGTGCCGGGTGGATCCCGGTCGGGCACATGAGGGAGTCTGTCTGTCTGCCTCCCCGTTTCCAGCTTCAGAAAAATAAAAAAAAATTTTTAAAAAGGCAAGAAAATGTAAAATTCTGACAAAAAACGCTGTGGAGCAGATAGATGCCTGCAAATGATTACAGGCCAAATATTTGCCACAATCTGTAAAATCTTTTAAAGCAATTTTGTCTATTTGGAAGATCACAAAGCAAGTAGAGATGGCAAGACAAAAAGAAGACATATAAAAGGGTGGCAAAATAGAAAAAGATCAAATGAGAAATAAAGACAAATTAGAATAGAATACAGTCGTGAACAGACACTGGAAACTAAAATAAAATAAAAGATATGGCCTAATAATGAGAAAACTATAATTTAAATGTTAAAAGGGTTAGGGGAAAAAGAATGCCTACCAGGGTGGTACAACAGATAAGAGTGTCGACCTGGGATGCTGAAGTCCCAGGTTCAAAACCTCGAAGTCACTGGCTAGAGCACAGGCTCACAAGTGTGAGCGTAGATCACTGACATCATCACATGGTGGGTGGTTTGAGCAAGGGATCACTGGCTCAGCTTGAGCCCCTCTACCCCATCAAGGCGCATATGAGAAGCAATTAACTAAAGTAATGCAACTATGAGTTGATGCTTCTCATCTCTCTCCCTGTCTGTCTCTCTTTTTAAAAAAAAAAGGATTAGAAAGAAAATGACCGAATATGCCAAACAAAGGACATCAAACAAATATACTGGACAATATCCTCCTTCCATACCCCTCCAAAAAAAGCAAAACAACATTATAAATATTTAAAAATACAAATCAAGAAAACTGCACTTAAAATAGGATAGACACCAGTCTACAAGTTGAAAGAATAAGTTGTATGTCTGAAAAGACTGACCCCAAATTCCCAGCACCATGTTACAGCTTACTAAAAAATTATTAGTCTTCCAAAATAAAAAATCCTATGAACAGCCAGGCCAAAACATCCAATCACTTATGAAAAACAAAGTAATTCAGGCTTATGCCAGATTTCTCAACAGCAATATTCAATACTATAAAAAAAAAAGCAGCACGATCAAGATCTTTAGAGTGGAATCCAACTTACTTAATATCGGGTCAAATTGTTTTTCAAGATTGAACCTACAATCAAACTGTTTTGAACATGAAAGAACTCACGAATGCTGTTCCCTGAACCTTCATCAGGAAATTACTAGAGAATGAACTTCAACCAAAGTACTAGAAATAACCAAAGAAACCATGACAAAAAGACTGGTGGAGAACATTGAATACATTTACTGTAAACAAAGGATTAAGACAAATGTGGAAATCAGGTTAAAAAATTGAATGCGAATGTTATATAAACTGAAAATGGAAAAATGATACATCCAATACATTAAGATTGGGAGGGGGTAAAAGAATAATGAATATGAGGTAGAGAGAGTTCAGAGAGTATCACATATATACTAGCAGCACATTAAGGAATATCATTTAAAATTGTCAAATGAAGTAGTATAGGTATGAGCCTTTTTAATAGTACAAATGTAAACAGGTCAAATCATGAAGGAGAGGTGAAGTAAGGATAGACAGATTAAGAATAGAAAATGTAATATTATTTTAAACAATTTTAACAGTAGAGAATGGCCAAAGGAATGGATGACTACTAGAATTACATTAACATGAAAATTAGAAGGATAGGCCCTGGCTAATTCACTCAGTAGTAGAGTATCAACCCAGCTTGTGGAAGTCCCCAGTTCAATTCCTAGTCAGGGCACACAAAAGAAGTGACCATCTGCTTCTCTTCTCATCACCCTTCCCATTCTCTCTCTTTTTCTTCTCCTCCCACAGCCATGGCTTGATTGATTCAAGCACATTAGCCCCAGGTGCTAAGAATTGCTCTGTGGAGCCTCCACCTCAGGCACTAAAAATAGCTCGGTTGCGAGCATGGCCCCAGATGGGGATTGCCAGGTGGATCCTGATCCGGGTATGTGTGGGAGTCTGTCTCTCTCTATCTCCCCTCCTCTCAAATTAAAAAAAAAAATTAGAAGGATAAACAAGAAACAAAAAAACAACTTCCCTGAAAATCGCACACACACACACACACACACACACACACACACACACACACACAGCAACCACATAGTGAGATTGTTTTTAAAAGATAGGATAACAAAAAATTGTGATAAAACCAAGACCAAATAAATTTATCATATCAATGACTATGTTTAATAAATAAATTTAACTCAACTACTAAAACAAATGATTCTTATACAGGATCGCAAAAGAAAAAACAAATCTGCTGAAAGCAAGAGACATTTTTATAACAAAGTGATTCAGAAGTGTCCAAAATAAAAGGATAAACAAAGAATATACCAGGCAAATGGAACTCCTAAGAAAACAAGGACTGTGAACCTAAAAGCTATTAAACATTACAACAAAAAAGGACATTTTAGAAACATGCTAAAAGATGCATTTACAACAGTTATAAGAGTTAGATTTCACATTGCAAACAACATTTTTTAAATGGAAGTACAATATATCAAAAACAGGCATCCCTAAACTATAGCCTGTGGGCCGCATGTGGCCCCCTGAGGCCATTTATCCGGCCCCCGCCACACTTTCGGAAGGGGCACCTCTTTCATTGGTGGTCAGTGAGAGGAGCACTGTATGTGGCGGCCCTCCAACAGTCTGAGGGACAGTGAACTGGCCCCCTGTTTAAAAAGTTTGGGTACCCCTGATCAAAAATGTAGATGTACTGGCCCTGGCCGGTTGGCTCAGTGGTAGAGCGTCGGCCTGGCATGCGGGGGACCCGGGTTCGATTCCCATCAGGGCACATAGGAGAAGCGCCCATTTGCTTCTCCACCCCCCCCTTCCTCTCTGTCTCTCTCTTCCCCTCCCACAGCCGAGGCTCCATTGGAGCAAGGATGGCCCGGGTGCTGGGGATGGCTCCTTGGCCTCTGCCCCAGGCGCTGGAGTGGCTCTGGTCGCAGCAGAGCGACGCCCGGGAGGGGCAGAGCATCGCCCCCTGGTGGGCAGAGCATCCCCCTGGTGGGCGTGCCAGGTGGTTCCCGGTGGTGGTTCCCGGTGGGGCGCATGCGGGAGTCTGTCTGACTGTCTCTCCCCGTTTCCAGCTTCAGAAAGATACAAAAAAAAAAAAAAAAGTAGATGTACTGAAATAAGGTATTTCTCAATCCATGACTGATCAAGTAGACAAAAAATAAGATAGAAATCTAAATAATGTCATTAATAAAAGCTAGATTTGGTTGATAAAATATCAAATTTCATACCCCCCAAAAATACACACCATACCTATTTTCAAGTTTCTATGTAACATTAACTAGCCCATACATTTTTTTTAATTTATTGATTTTAACCAGAGAGGAAGGGAGAGACAGAGAGAGAGAGAAACAGAAACACAGATCTGTTCCTGCATGTGCCCTGACCAACGCTCGAACTGGCAATTTCTGTGCTTCGGATCAATGCTCTAACTAACCAAGCTATCCAGCCAGAGTACCCATACATTTTTCAAACAGAAAACAAAAAGTTATTTGTGAGAATTTGGACTTTTTACCATTAAAGTCTGAATGTCATTTATGCCAAATAACTGACTATAAAAAAGGAGGAAAAAATGCCTACCTCAAAGAATTTTCTAAGGATTAAATAATATATTTAAGCCTTAGTAGTCTGGCACATGGTCTCAGATAAATAAACTGTACTATACAATACCTGACATATGTTTTAGATATTCATTTAAAAAACATTATTTCTGTGGTACAGTCATCTACTTACCTGTAACAGCAAAAAACATTTACAAATAATCTAAAACTCATCTTTTCAAAGTGGAAATTATTATAATACTAAAACTTTAACTGATATATAAAATGCATACGCCAGAAGGTAAAAACTCTATATAATTTTAAATTTCCCTGTCCTATGGTAAATCTATGATATAAGCACATGTTGATAAATTATTCATATTAGAGTCAACTTAGTTCAATAATATGTCAGAGATCTTCTGATATCATTATCTACTATAGAACGTTATCCTTTTAAAAATGCTGCATAGGGTTCTATATATAGATATATTATAAAGTTTTAATTGTTTCTAATATAATAGTCACAAATAATGTTACATTTTGGATGTAAAGCTACATTTGGGAGGACAACTGCCAGTTTCCCCAGGTACAGAAATATATATATATATATATATATATATATATATATATATATACACACACATATATATTTTATGCTACAATTTGTATACAAGATAGAAAAAAAAATAAAAACAGTAGTGATTACCCATATATGCAGAAAGAAAATCGGCAGGATACAAAATAAACTAATAAAAATTAATTTCTTTGAGTATCATACTGGCAACCAGGTACATAAAAGAGAGGGGTATGATTTTTCATTTGTATGCCTTTGTACACATTCTTATTTTGAGCCATATAACTGTATTACCTACTCAACTAATTAACTAAAGAAATTAACACTTGGCCCTGGCTGGTTAGCTCAGTCAGAGTGTCGTCCAGAAACACCAAGGTTGTGTGTTCGATCCTTGGTCAGGGCACATACAGGATGACCAATGAATTCAGAACTAAGTAGAACAACAAATGAATGCTTCTCCCTCTCTCTCTCTCCTTTCCTTTCTATCTCACTAAAAATCAATCAATAAAAAAATTAAAGAAATTTAATTCTTTCTTTTTTTATCTCCGTCCAAAATGCAAAACCTTAAAAAATCAGGTATCTCATCAAAACATTATATAGATAGGAAAATTAAAAGCACATGTACAAGTTGATTCTCATATAAGAACAAAAGCACAAAATACAGACATCAAAAACTACCTTTGAAAATTTCTTAAAGTCTAATTTTAAGAGCTTCTTGTACTATTAATAGCTCAAATTATTTTGCAACAATTACACAAACTATATTCTGAACTGAGTTAAAACAATTATCTCATATGAAAGCTCCAGCATTTGGACGTTATACATGAGTATTAAAATTAAATGTAAAACTCAAAATTTTATTTGTGTATTGTGACATGCATGTATATTTAGCATGGATACAAAAATAAAATAACTAAAGAAACTATTACATTACATAAAATAGTAAACCTATTAAAATGCCTGTTTTTTAAAAAGTCTGAAGCATGGCATAATCTAGTAAATAAAAATAATCTGATTAATGCATTGTTTCACTTAAATGTAAAATATAATAAGCATACATTATAATATACATAAACTTATTTTTTAAATTTAATAGTTCAGAAGGAATTTTAAAATCCTATATGAAAGGGAAGGGGCACAAAGAAAACCAGATAGAAGATGACAGAAGACAATTTGACTTTGGGTGATGGGAATGCAGCATAATCAAATGTCAAAATAACCTGGAGATGTTTTCTCTGAACATATGTACCCTGATTTATTAATGTCTCCTCATTAAAATTAATTTTAAAAATCCTATATGAAGATAATCATTGTGAATATAAATTTTTACTTGTTACATGGAAATGCCAATATGAGATTTGTCTAAATATCTGAATCATTATTTACTAAAACCCAGCAATATTTTCAGAGATTTGCAAACCTTTAAAAAATCAAAGTTTGAAAAAGGTTTACCGTCATGTGATTTTTCCAAGTATCCACAAGATTGAAATGAATATTGCACTTTGGACAAGCTTTTGGAAGAGGTGTTCCATTTTTAGATTGATTTGATGAGCTATTTGTACCTAAAATAAATCCAAAACATATGATTCAAAATTTATCATTTTTTAACTTTAAATAACCACTAATAGTTTGTAAGTTTACTATAATTCCTAAATTGTATGTGTAAATTTCTTTTCCATATGCCACTTTACTTACCTTTTGATGGTACAGCCTGGGGAGACGCCGCTGGAAGAGATCTCGCTGAAGGAAGTACAGCCAAGGAATTTGCTCCAGAAACACCTTCACTGGGTTTAGGCTTTTTTGGATTAACACTGTTTACTTCAGAAGCAGAAGGACGTTTAGATAAAAACGAACTTTCGTTCATACCTATAATTTAAACAATGGGAAAATATTTTTATTTATATAAATATATAATTATAGTAAACTTACAATCTAAAATAAATAGTTTAGACTGTTGCTTACAACTAAAAATAATGAAAGGTATTATAAAAATACTAAATTGAAGGTATTATAATTATTATATTACAAATGACAATAAATAATAAAATTTGATGTATAAAAATCATATAAACATCTTTTATAAACTATATATACTCAAATACTTCATAAAATAATCTTTCTATGCAAGAAAATATTAAATATGGCATTGAATAAATATATAAACAGCTATGATGAAAAACAGCCAAACCAAATTATCTCAAGCAAAAAAAAAAAATTAAAGCACAGAGAATGCACTGAACTAGGTTCCTAAAAAAAAAAAATCTTTAGATGGCTAAGTGCATTAAAATTTATTAAATATATATATTTATTTACTCTAAAAATATAGACACTCTTACTCCAAGAAGTTTCAAGAATTTAGAGTTTTTCTGGGAATAAAGTCCATGTGTTTTGTAAAAGCAGACTTAAGACAACTATTTTTTCCTCCTTGTTTCTTTTGGTTCCTACTTATTTTAAAAACTAGATTTTCCTGGATGTGGACTTTTCCTGGACTCCTGCTCCTTGTGACAGCTCCTAACAGACTGAACTGGGGTTGGGTTGCATTTTTCAGGGATTTGGCATGGTGTTGGGGCCAACTTGGACTTGGTGAACATGTTAAGGACACTATTCTTTTATGGATTCTTGCTGTATTGGCCAAGAGTTTGCTTAAAGGCTTTAATCACTGTGAAAAAAAACAAAAACAGAAGACTGGATAAAGAAGATGTGGCACATATACACCATGGTATACTATTCAGCCATAAGAAATGATGACATCGGATCACTTACAACAAAATGGTGGGATCTTGATAACACTATACGGAGTGAAATAAGTAAATCAGAAAAAAACAAGAACTGCAGGATTCCATACATTGGTGGGACATAAAAAAGAGACTAAGAGACATGGACAAGAGTGTGGTGGTACAGGGGGCGGGGGGAGGGAAGGAGGGAGAGGGAGAGGGGATGGGGGAGGGGCACAAAGAAAACTAGATAGAAGGTGACGGAGGACAATCTGACTCTGGGTGATGGGTATGCAACATAATTGATTGACAAGATAACCTGGACATGTTTTCTTTGAATATATGTACCGATTTATTGATGTCACCCCATTAAAATAAAAATTTATTTATTAAAAAAAAAAACTAGATTTTTACAAGTGTCACAAGTAACACCCAAAAAAGTCATTATCAACTAAGTAATTTCTAAACAGAAAAACATTTAGACACTAATATTACTATTAAAAAATTGGTGTAGGTTTGATAAATTCTCTACATTGATTTGTTTGAAAATAATAAAAACAATCCTCAAAATCTTGTATCTCTATTTAGTCAAATATTTGAAATATAGGCCCTGGCAGGTTGGCTCAGCGGTAGAGCATCAGCCTGGCGTGCAGGGGACCCGGGTTCGATTCCCGGCCAGGGCACATAGGAGAAGCGCCCATTTGCTTCTCCACCCCCCCCCCTTCCTCTCTGTCTCTCTCTTCCCCTCCTGCAGCCGGGGCTCCATTGGAGCAAAGATGGCCCGGGCGCTGGGGATGGCTCCATGGCCTCTGCCCAGGGCGCTAGAGTGGCTCTGGTCGCGGCAGAGCGACGCCCCGGAGGGGCAGAGCATTGCCCCCTGGTGGGCAGAGCATCGCCCCCTGGTGGGCGTGCCGGGTGGATCCCAGTCGGGCGCATGCGGGAGTCTGTCTGACTGTCTCTCCCCGTTTCCAGCTTCAGAAAAATACAAAAAAAAAAAAAAAGGTATTTGAAATATACCAAAATTGCTAATATACAAAGCATAACTGCCTTGATTACAAGGAATTTGATTAGATAAAAGTTTTTCATAGCATACTAATTTATTTTAGGTTAATGAAGAACTTTGTTATAGTATACAATCAAAGAACGCTAACTCTTCAATAGGGAAATTTCACTTCTCCTTCAGTGGGTATTTACTGAGTACTGACTATATACATACTTATTACAACCACTTTATATTAGCACTCTATAATCATATTTTACTATCATATGTAAATCATTAAGTGAATAGAAAGACACTAAACTAATTAAAAAATCAACTATAATAATATGCTTTTTATACTAGTCATCATAGAAGGTAATTAATATTTAAGAGAATTTAAATTATCAGAGGACTTTTCTAACTTACAGAAATTATTTTCACATTTTCCAGACTATGTTTATTGCAAGTGAGAACAATTTCAAAGAAAGTCAATTAGCCTACTTAATTAAAATAATTAAAAATTACCCAAGAAAGGCACTGAAGATTAGCACAATTCCACTTTACTCCATAAAAAAATTAACAGGAAGACAAGGACTTCAAAACAGAAAGTCAATTCCATATGCATATCATCAAGTTTCCTTCTACAATTTTTTGAAAAAGTACTAAAACCAACCTGCTATAGAAAGTGTTGCTCCCCCTTGGTAATGTGATAATCCTGTATCCTGGGTCAAGTCAAACAGTAACTCTGTAGAATTATTAGATGCAACTCGTGATGAGTTTGTTATATAACCCTGTTAAAATATTCCAAAGGAATATTATTTATTCAATACAGTGTAATTATTTTGTTTCATAAACTTTTATAGAAGTAAATTTAATTGTATGCAATATTATAAGAATAATCTTTGATGACTCCATTACTAATAATTTATAAAACACAAAGGTAATTATTACTATCTGCCAAAATCATTATCTACTAAATCTGAAAGCAAACTTAGAAGTAGCTTATTCCTGACTAATTAAAATGGGGGGCAAGTTTCTATAATTTTTTCAAGGTAAAAAATATATAAACCCACTTTAAATCAACAAGATTAATATACTTTAGAGAGCCACTAAAAATTCAGTATTCTCATTGAATAGCAAATAAAAGAACTTAAACTCTTTGGGTAAATGCAAGGAAAATAGAGAAAAACATACTGATATAAATACATATTTAAATTTTTCTACACTTCCATAAACTCCACAGCAAAATATCATGGCAGACAAACTAGGAATCAATCTTCAGTATTCAATATCAAAGTTAGGGATGACTATATCGCACTGTATGAGTTTTAGAATCATCTTTATTGGAAAAATTTATAAGCCAAGGGTCAAAAAGAGATACAATGGGTCTCCCACTCTTCCCACCATCCCACAGAAAGCCATGCTAGGCCAGGGAATCTCGCGCCTCATAGGGCAAATATGAAAGCTGCCTGATTGGCAAGGTGAACAAATAAGAAAGCCAAGCAGACAGAGTTTAGAATAGAAGCTTTTTATAGAAATGACCTAGACCAGCTGATGACTGTAGGGCTCAAGGGAAGTTTCAGCCCTTCCATCAGGATGGTCAGAGCTAGCAGAATGATCTCAAAGAGAGTAAAAAGAAATGAATCATAATGAGGTCAAGTATAAGGTACTATATAAATTTACATTAACACGCATATGCTTAGTATAAATAATTATGAAAAGTATGGTCAATATAATTTAGGGATATATACTTCCACACTGATACACACAAAACATATTCCAATACTATTTATAAAAGACCATCATTGAGAATAAGTTCTCAAGAGTAACTTCTGGATAATTCTATATATCATATTATATAACATGCAAAAGCTTTAAGATTAACAATTCTTAAAAATCAAAAGGGAAAAAGTCTAAGAGAAAAATGGACAAAGGACATAAATTGAGACACTTCAAAAGCAAAATAAAAATGACCAATACATACAAAAAATACTTTTTTCCAACTACTAGCCAAAGAAATGCAAATAAAGGCAATGGCAATTTTTAACTACTGACCTGACATTCTGTTAAAGATGGTAATATCTAAAACAAAATAAATGGTCACTCCTCTTAAAAGTATCAAGGTCATGAAAGACAAAGAATCAGTATAGTATATAAGGAGACTGAGAAGAAATAACTGCAATAAACACTTATGAAAAATGACATTAATGGAAATATCTGGTAAAACTCAAACTAGGTCTGCAGTTTAGTTAATGTTACCTAATTATGTTAGCATTAGGGTAAACTGGGTTGGGGTACTGGAACTCTTTCTCTCTCTCTACTACCTGATTATAGTGAGACACTAGCATTAGGATAAACTGAGTTAAGGATATTATAGCTCGCTCGCTCTCCCTCCTATGGAACTCTTTGTATTATTTTTCCTGTAAGTCCTATATTCATTCGAAATCAAGTTAACATTTAAAAATTAAAGAGTAATAATAACATTCACTATTGGCAAAGTACAGTTTATGATGTGATACAACTTTCCTGCATGAAAACTCTGGCAGTAACTATCAAAGGCTTTGTATAAATTCAGAACCTTTGATCCAATCATCCCACTTTAAAAATTTATGGTAAAAGTAAAATGTTTAATAGAGAACTTTCAATAGCAAAGAAATTAAAATCTGTATGTCCAACAATTAAATAAAATAAATTAAATAGGAAACTATCTGAAATCACTAAGATCATATTTTTTAGAAGAATCCAAAGAATATTCAAAGTAGAATGTTCAATGAGCAGAGGAACATGTATTTGTATACAGCATATGGTTCTGAATTCATGTACTCTATACAGTCTAAAGGGGAAAAAAAATCAAAATATACTATGTACTCTTCTCTGTATCTTTCCAAACTTTCCTCTCAAAAATGTACATTATTTTAAAGTTGAAACATAAAGTTTTTGTTTTGTGCTAATAAATTGAGAAATAATTAAATTTTAAGAATTTTGTTTTGCTACTAACTTTTCTGTTGACATGGGTTAAGAAATTAGAAAAAACAAATGAGTGAAAAGTCAAAGGTACAAAATTCCAGTCATAAAGTCAGTCAGTTACAGGGATGTAATGTACAGTATGGTGTCTACAGTTCAAAATAACATAGTGCATATTTGAAAGTTGCTTAAGTATTAAAATTTCCTCTTTTTTTTCTCTTTTTTTTAGTGAGGAGATGTAGAGACAGGCTCCCACATGCACCTCGACCGGTATCCACCCAGTAAGCCCACTAGGGGGCAATGCTCTGCCTATCTGGGGCCATTGTTCTATCTCTCAGCAACAGAGCTAATTTTTTTAGGGCCTGAGGTGGAAGCCTTTGAGCCATCACCAGCGCCTGAGGCCAACTCACTGGAGCCAATCAAGCCATGGCTGCAGGAAGGGAAGAGGGGGGGAGCGAGGGGAAGCAGATGGTCGCTTCTCCTGTGTGCCCTGACTGGGATTCAAACCCAGGACATCCACAAGCAGGGCTGATGCTCTACCACTGAACCAACTGGCCAGGGCTGATATGAAAATTTCTTATCAAAAAGAAAAAAATTTCACCTAGCCTATAGCGGCACAGTGGATGAAACATCAATCTGGAATGCTGAGGTCACCAGTTCAAAACTTTGTGCTTGCCTGTCAAGGCACATATGATAAGCAATCAACGAACAACTAAAGTGAAGCAACTAGGAGTTGATACTTCACATTTCCCACACCACCCTCCTCTCTGCAAAATCAATACATAAAATCTTTTTCAAATATTAAAAGAAAAAGAAAAAATTGTCAGACGTATGGCAACTTGTGTTCACTAGGGTTTACTGTAGTGATCATTTTGCAATATATATACTGTACAACTACTATATCTTTGTGTTGTACACCTGTAATCCATAATGTTATATCAGTTGTATCTCAATAAAAATTAAACAATTTAATTAAAAGAGAAAGAGATGAAATTTCCTTACTACCTCCTGTACAAATTACAGATCTGTAACTAAATAAATGATGGCTGCTTAAAACAAAATTGTTATGGAAGCAGATACTGGAGTAATTCAAACCACTCCTGGTATTTGAGGACTAGTACGAAGATCTGAGCCTGCATTTGAGCCTTAACATGTAGTATAAAAAAAGCTGAATAATGCTGTATGACTTCATTGTTACCAGGAACAATCTTAGTTCAGGATAAATATTTTCTCCAAATATTTGCCCTTCAAAAAATGGGAAATAGCCCTGGCCGGTTGGCTCAGCGGTAGAGCGTCGGCCTAGCGTGCGGAGGACCCGGGTTCGATTCCTGGCCAGGGCACACAGGAGAAGCGCCCATTTGCTTCTCCACCCCTCCGCCGCGCTTTCCTCTCTGTCTCTCTCTTCCCCTCCCGCAGCCAAGGCTCCATTGGAGCAAAGATGGCCCGGGCGCTGGGGATGGCTCTGTGGCCTCTGCCCCAGGCGCTAGAGTGGCTCTGGTCGCAACATGGCGACGCCCAGGATGGGCAGAGCATCGCCCCCTGGTGGGCAGAGCGTCGCCCCATGGTGGGCATGCCGGGTGGATCCTGGTCGGGCGCATGCGGGAGTCTGACTGTCTCTCCCTGTTTCCAGCTTCAGAAAAATGAAAAAAAAAAAAAACCAACAAAAAATGGGAAATATCCTGACCTGTGGTGGCGCAGTGGATAAAGCGTCGACCTGGAAATGCTGAGGTCGCCGGTTCGAAACCCTGGGCTTGCCTGGTCAAGACACATATGGGAGTTGATGCTTCCAGCTCCTCCCCCCCCCTCTCTGTCTCTCCTCTCTCTGTCTCTCCTCTCTCTCTCTCTCTCTCTCTCTCCCTCTCCTCTCTAAAATGAATTTTTTTTAAAAAATTTTTAAAAAGGGAAATATCCATTTGCATTTTCCAAAATAGTATTTTATTTTATTATTATTATTATTTTTTTTTTTTTGTATTTTTCTGAAGCTGGAAATGGGGAGAGACAGTCAGACTCCCGCATGCGCCCGACCACCGGGATCCACCCGGCACGCCCACCAGGGGCGATGCTCTGCCCACCAGGGGGCGTCGCTCTGCCGCGACCAGAGCCACTCTAGCGCCCGGGGCAGAGGCCATGGAGCCATCCCCAGTGCCCGGGCCATCTTTGCTCCAATGGAGCCTTGGCTGCGGGAGGAGAAGAGAGAGACAGAGAGGAAGGGGGGGGGGGGGGGGAGAAGCAAATGGGCGCTTCTCCTATGTGCCCTGGCCGGGAATCGAACCCGGATCCCCCGCACGCCAGGCGGACGCTCTACCGCTGAGCCAACCGGCCAGGGCCCAAAATAGTATTTTAACAGAAATATAAAGTTAATACAGACAACACTTTCCTAAGAAACAACTCTGGCTAATTACCATAATTTCAGAGACCAGGTACATGCTATTCAAAGGTAACTGGTAAAAATAATTCTGCAACAGGGAATTTTAACGTCCTATAAAGCAGTTTAGAAAGATTTCAATTACAACAGTAAGGCATTAGACGGGGATTCAGGAGACCTGCACATTTATTTAACTACGTAACCTGGGGCTAGTCACTTCTGATCTTCAAGTTATTCACTTTTCAAACTTAAATGTACTTACATTTTAAATATGCTTGCACTACCACAGTACATGTATGTTTCAAATGTACATGCACTTCACGGTACATATGTGAATTAAATCAAATAGTTGTCTCAACAACACTAATAAAGAACAAGTATTATACCCCAATTCCATAAATTTATAGACTGGGTGTAGTTATGAAAGGGTCTCAACTTAGTCCCAACTTATTATTGGTGGAACTGTATAATTTATTAAAAACAATAGCTTCTAAAATTCAGAGTAAATTCCCTTAAATTGAATGCTCAATTCATTCCAGAATATATCTGTTATTCGTTGACTGTACACTCTCCCATCACCTGGAGAGTTTAAAATGTATCGTTTCAGGACCTACCAAGACCAATAGGCAAAATGTCTCCTTTAAAACACCCCCAAGATTGATGGCCCTGGCTGGTGGCTTAGTAGCTAGAGCGTTAGCCTAGTGTACGGAAGTCCCAGGTTCAATTCCCAGTCAGGGCACACAGGAGAAGCAACTATCCCCTTTTCTGCTCCCCCCCCCTCCCCGCCCCTTCTTTCTCTCTTCCTGTCCTGCAGCAAACGACCCAATTAGTTCAAGCATAGTTCTGGGCACTGAGGCACATCAGCCTCAGACACTAAAAATAGCTCAGTTAGAGCATCAGCCCCTAACGGGGTAGCCAGATACAGCCCAGTTGGGGAACATGCAGGAGTCTGTCTCACTATCTCTGCTTCCCTCACTTAAAACAAACAAACAAAAACTCTCAAGATTAAGAAACACCAGTTGAGGTGCATTGCTTAAAAACTATACCCATAAAAATAAAAACACTGCAATTCAGAAAGCTCTAGTTTCTAAATTTTATAACACCAAAGATACCACCTCTCACTTAATTTTTTTTCTGTGTCCAATGCTAGAAAGATTTTTTTCTCTATCAACCTGAGTTAAATAATAAAGTTTCTTTTTCTGGATTTCTGTCCTCCAAATGCCAAACAACTTAAAATAAGAATTAGAAACCACTGACATAACTTGACTCCAATTAATAGCTAAGAATCTTTATACTTTGGGCAACTTTCTATCTTCTGTAACATTAGATATAGCTTATGGAACCTTAAATCCAAGCCTGAGAGCCAGTGCTCTGGGTGAAATCTCTCATTTTAGAAATGAAGAAAATGAGGGTCAGAGAAGTTTTCTTCCTTTTCATTTTTATGTAAATTAAAATTAAATTTAATAACTCTTCTATGAAAAATACCACCCCAAAATATAAATTTCTAGTGCTAACAGGTAGATTACCTTATAGTAATATGATATAATATACAGGAAAAAATAAGTTATTCATATTAAAATTATTTGGATTCAATTCTGGTTTTAAACCTTATTATTTGCCAGAAAATTAAGTGCTTGGTAGTTATTTCCTTTACTGTCAAAATAAAATAGAAAATTTACTATTTTTCTAATGCTAATGTCAAATAGCCTATTACAAACATGGAGGAAAAAAACAACACTGAGTAAATCTGATTCTACGCTACTAAAAAATAATCTTTACAGTTTGGATAATCTTTTGTTTTAGTATTCTTAACTCCTTGGTTTCAGGACATTTAAAAATTACCGAAGACCCAAGAATTTTTATTTAGGTGGAATACAGATAGCTATTGATATTTACCATGTTAAAAATTAGAAGAGACATTTTTTAAAGTTATTAATTTTAAATGAAAATAAACCCAATATAGATTAACATGGGTAATTTTTATGAAGAATGACTATCTTGCAAACACAAAAAATTAAAGAATTGTATTGCTTTACATTTCTACAAATCTCTTTAATACCAAATAGTCAAAAACTGCTATAGTTTCATATCTGCTTCTGCTTTTAATCTGTAAGGAAATTTGTTTTGGTTGAAAAATATCAAGAAAATCTGGCTTTATAAATACATATAGTAGAAAAGAGGAGTACTTTAATAGCAATTTAGGATAACTGTGAATATACTTCTTTGATACTACACCAAAATTCAACAGTTGGTATTTTCTTAAAGGTTTATTGGAATGTAGACTCTTACTCCTTATCACTAAATTTGTACTTTATTACATTAAAATATATTAGTTTGCCCTGGCCGGTTGGCTCAGTGGTAGAGCGTCGGCCTGGCATGCAGGAATCCCAGGTTCAATTCCCGGCCAGGGCACACAGGAGAAGCGCCCATCTGCTTCTCTACCCCTCCCCCTCTTCTTCCTCTCTGTCTCTCTTCCCTCCCCCCCCCAGCCAAGGCTCCACTGGAGCAAAGTTGGCCCAAGCACTGAAGATGGCTCTGTGGCCTCTGCCTCAGGCACTAGAATGGCTCTGGTTGCAACAGAGCGATGCCCCAGATGGGCAGAGCATCACCCCCTGGTGGGCATGCCGGGTGGATTCCGGTCGGGTGCATGCGGGAGTCTGTCTGACTGCCTCCCCATTTCCAACTTCAGAAAAATACTAAATAAATAAATAAATAAAAATATATTAGTTTATCTTATACTTTGAATGGATCTGTCTTTCATGGATGATTTTGTAACATCATGAATTGGTTATATGGAAAATACTAGTTTCTTTGAATTATGCACATGTTCCAAATCTTGACAGAGTTCATTACACAATATCAAAAAAATCATAATTATTAATACTACAACCCATGAGAAAAATCTTTTAAGTACTAGGAAGCTAGTCACAAAATCATGGTGACAGATACAAGTTTTCAAAATTAGAATTTTTGCTTGAAAGCTCAAATTTTACCATTTACAAGAAATACTATCAGTTGTTTTCCTTTAAGGGACAGGTGCCCTTTTCAATTTTGTGGAAATGTTTGCCAAATAACCAAGATTAAATGACTCACTGTGTGTGGTGGACAGACTCAAAAGAGGCCTCCATGACTCCACCCTCTGGTATTCATGTCCTGTGTGATTCCCTTCGAGTGTGGGCAAGATATGTATCCTGCTTCTAACCAAAATACAGCAAAGGTGACAGGATATACATGATCTTGTGTATATGATTACATTACATAAGATTTTAATGCCACCTTGTTAAGGATTCTCTTTCTCTTGCAGGCTTTGAGGAAGCAAAAAGCCATGTTGGGAAGACCCACCTGAAAAGGAGTCAGCCAGAAGTCAGTAAAATACTGAGACTCTCAGTATGACAACCCGTAAGAAATTGAATGCTGCCAATACCATGAGAACTTGGAAGCAGATACCCAGCCGAGCTTCAGATGAGACTGCAGCAACCTCAGAGCCCACACCTTGACTGTAGCCTTGTGAGATCTTGAAGCAGAGAATCCAGCTAAACCATGACCTGACTCCTAACCCATAAAACTGTGAGATAAGAAATGTGTGTGGTTTTAAACCACGTTTGTGGTAACATTGAAACTCAGAAACAAATAATACACCATGGTTTGTCAGTCATTCTTTCAAGTAAAATGGTCTTCTATTTTTGAAAAGTGGGTAGTTTAGTTCACAATTCAATGCACAAGTGTTTCTTCTAAAGATATACCATACTTCTGACACAGACGTGCTTTACACATACTACCAATTTTTAATATATTTTTAAAAGATACATATTCAGAAGTAGAGTTAACAAAATTAGTAACATTTTAATAGTTCCTCAAAGAAATTGAGTATGATTGTAATATTTTTTATTGTGAGTTCATGGTGGTAACTAATACAAAACTACTAGTACAGCTTGGTATCAGCAGTGTCTTGAGGCGCCAGCAGTTTACCCACCATTACTTTTGCACTATCAGTGCAAATGTCAACATGGTGAAAAGGTCAAGCTGTATCTTTATTGTTATGACAATAGTGCTGACTCTCAAACCCATAAAAGAATCTCAAGGGAAAGTCCTGGAGCCTGAAAACTGCATTTTGAAAACTGTCATACTAAGTCAATGCTCCCATTCCTCTTTAAGTATACATTTATATACAACATCTACGTATGTATGTATGTATGCAAGGATATATGAACTATGGGTTAGTCCGAAATGAAATTCCAAATCTATCATTGCCAGCTGTGTAACACTGAGTGAATTATTCAACCTCTGTGAACCTCAGGCTCCTCAAATATAAAATAGGGATAATAACAGTGCCTGCTTCACAGGGACATTTTAAGAATTAGATTAATTTATATATAGATAGCATTTAACACATAGCCTTACACATATTAACAGATCAATACATACTGAATATTACCATTAACTTACTTTTTGTTGAGTTTTTCAGACTATAAAGGTACATTTTCAGAGTAAAAAGCTATGATAGCCTCTCAATATTTTTGCAATCAAGGACTAACAACACTAGGCCCGGGCCGGTTGGCTCAGCCGTAGAGCGTCGGCCGGGTGTGTGGAAGTCCCAGGTTTGATTCCCAGTCAGGGCACACAGGAGAAGTGCCCCTCTCCTTCTCCACCCTCTCTATTCCTCTCTATTCTCTCTCCTCCCCTCCCACAGCCAAGGCTCCACTGAAGCAAAGTTGGCCCGGGAGCTGAGGATGGCTCCATGGCCTCCACCTAAGGTGCTAGAATGGCTCCAGTTGCGACAGAGCAATGCCCCAGATGGGCAGATGCCCTGGTGGGCATACCGGGTAGATCCCGATCAGGCGCATGCAGGAGTCTGTCTGACTGCCTCCCAGCTTCTAACTTCAGAAAAAAACAACAACAAAAAAAAACAGCTAACAACACTTGGCCCAGTTTATAATCTTAAACAGTTTGCCATTAGCCATTATGCAATATTCATTACTGATTCTACTTTTATTCATGTTTTGATAGCATACTTTTTAATACTGTACCTGTTCAACTTAAGCATATTACCTGATTTAGGAACAGGTTGGGTAATTAGTTCTTACAATTATTATTTTGGATAGTGGTTGAGCTATCATAAAGATGGTGACATTTTCTGATGCTGATTAAGCTTCTATTGAATGACTACACATGACAGTCCAGAATTTTACCTGGGTATTATTTACATTGATAAATATATTGAATGTATGCCTGAACTTACAGAAACACTTACAGGTTTAGACAAAGGCTGAACAACAACAGAACTATCTGAAGATCTAGATTCAGGATGAAAATTTACTGGCGAGGCAGCCACTGGATTTGATGTTGGATTCATGTAGTGCTGACTTGTAGGCTTGAATGCAGCAGTAATACCTGTATTCCAAAATCACACAATATATTGAATATAATTCTATATAATCAATGATAAAATACTTCATGTTAAAATTAAAATACTGAAATAATAATACTGTACCTCGACTGAGTGCGCCATTCTTTATTCCCCTTGAATATGAGCTGGGGTTTACTCTATTCAAAATATCTAGAAAAATTATATTTATTTTAAAATTCATTTGTTTGCATGAAACATATATTCAAGGTAATAGAAAACATGAATTGAAAATAGATTCCTGGAAGGAATATATAAGTTATCACTGATGTAAAAATACATTTAATTTTAAACACACACATATATTTTTCTAGTAAAGAAACAGGATTACTAGCTTTAATTATTTCATAGAACTAAAACAACCTTTCACTGTAACTCAAAACCCAAATGCCAGAAGTAAAAGACTGATAAATCTGGCAACATATAAGTCAAACCTTCTCCATGGCAAAGAAGTAGTCTACCTAATTAGTAAAACTTTTCCAAAAATGCACACATATAAAACCTATAATTGAAGTCTTTCTTTAGTGATAGTAGGGCTGTATATAGACTCAGGTTCCTATCACTCAAAAGTAAACCCTTTTCCAATCTCCATATCTCACTCACATCCCTAAATGCCTTGAAGTATTCTGATGAGAGATCTCACTGGATTAACTGCACCATTACTCATGAGTTCTGAAAAACAAATTATCAGACTACAGACTACAATGAACCTGCAATTTACCAGAGTGTTTTATAACTTAAGTAGTTTTGAATCTACCATTATACCAGAACCCAAAGTGAGCCTAATATCACTTTGAGGATTAGTATAAAGTTCCTAATTCTTGCATGCATGTGAACTCTGGAACTACTAGGGTACTCAATTACCAAACTAAAATTTGGAAGAACGAGACTTGCCTAAAATTGTTGGTCAGAAAAATGTAAAAGCACAAACACACCAAATATCATTAAAATTTCCTTTTCTCCCCTCATAATAAAAAGGAACTGAATCCCGCAAAATCTATAAAGTAAAGGGCTACACAAAAGTGGGGTTATTTTCTGACAACAGCAATGCAGTGTTCTATATCTAAGCACTAGAGATGTCTTATAAAAAAAAATTATTCCAACAACTTAACACCATTTTCATTCAGAAATTCACAATTAAGCATTTACTAAACCATCAAAAAACTATTACAGTCCTGGCCAGTTGGTTCAGCAGTAGAGCATCGTCCTGTCATGTCGAAGTCCCTGGTTTGATTCCCAGTCAGGGCACACAAGAGAAGTGACCATCTGCTTCTCCACCCCCCCCTATCTATCTCTCTTTTTTTCTCTCTCTCTCTTCCCCTCCCACAGCTATGACTCAAATGATTCAAGCAAGTTGGTCCCAGGTGCTGAGGATGGCTCCATGGCTTCACCTTAGTTGCTGAAATAGCTCGATTGCCAAGCAATGGAACTGTGGCCTCAGACGGGCAGAGCACCGTCCTGTAGGGGCTTGCCAGGTGGATCCTGGTCGGGGCACATGTGGGAGTCTCTCTCTCTGCCTCGCTGCCTGCCCCACTCTTACTTAATAAAAAACCAACCATCAAAAACAAAAAAAGAGCTATTACTTAACCCTTTAAGTAGTACGAACATTCATGTACATCCTCAAGCCTCCTGACCATCCAGAGTATGACTGTACACGTATATCTTTAAACTTTGAGCTGGAGGTACACCAGAATTGCATGAAATAAAAAAATTTTTATTTTAAAAATGCGTAAGACGCCTGACCAGGCGGTGGAGCAGTGGATAGAGCGTCGGACTGGGATGCGAAGGACCCAGGTTCGAGACCCCAAGGTCGCCAGCTCGAGCGCGGGCTCATCTGGCTTGAGCAAGAAGCTCACCAGCTTGGACACAACGTCACTGGCTCCAGCAAGGGATTACTTGGTCTGCTGAAGGCCCACAGTCAAGGCACATATGAGAAAGCAATCAATGAACAACTAAGGTGTCGCAACAAAAAACTGATGATTGATGCCTCTCATCTCTCTCCATTCCTATCTGTCTGTCCCTGTCTATCCCCTCTCTCTGACTCTCTCCCAGTTGCTGTAAAAAAAAAATGTGTAAGACAACATTAAAAAAAGGCAAATGTATGTTCTTCTTGTTTCCATAAATTGGTTATCAAACAAAAATGATTTTAAGTTAATAAAACTGTAACTAGAACTAATATCTTTTGGAATAAAACTCACTCCCGAGGGTCAGCAAGCATGAAAGAAACTCACTACTCAAAGGGTTAAGTACTTTTTGATGGCTGTATTCTACAAAACCAAGGTTTTTACCCTCCTTTCTCACAGTTCTATATAAGCATTCATATTCCTGTTACCATATTCTATGGCATACACATAACCAACAATACAATCTTTTAAATTCTGATATTAACAGTTCAGAAAAGCCCACACCAGGTGGTGGCACTGTGAACAGAGCATTGACCCGGGATGCTAAGGACCAGATTGAAACCCTGAGGTCACTGGCCTGAGTGTGGGTTCATCTTGCTTGAGCACAGACTCATCTGGATTGAGCACAGTCTCACCAACTTGAGCACAGGGTTGCCAGCGGAGCGGGGATCATAGACACGACCCCATGGTCACTGGCTTGAGCCCAAAGCTGCTTGCTTGAGCAAGGGGTCCCTGGCTTGGCTGGAGCCACCCCCCACCTCTATCAAGGCATGTATGAGAAAGCAATCAATGAAAACCTAAAGTGCCACAATTATAAGTTGATGTTTCTCATCTCTCTCCCTTCCTGTCGGTCAGTCTGTTTCTGTCTCACTTAAAAATAAAAATTCAGAAAAATTCTACTGGGGTCAATTTCTTTTTGACATAATTATTTTAAAACTAATATGTACTGGCCCTGGCTGGTTAGCTCAGTGGTAGAGCGTCAGCCTGGCGTGCAGGAGTCCTGGGTTCGATTCCCAGCCAGGGCACATAGGAGAAGTGCCCATCTGCTTCTCCACCCCTCCCCCTCTCCTTCCTCTCTGTCTCTCTCTTCCCCTCCCACAGCCAAGGCTCCACTGGAGCAAAGTTGGTCCGGGCGCTGAGGATGGCTCTGTGGCCTCTGCCTCAGGCGCTAGAATGGCTCTGGTTCAACAGAGCGAAGCCCCAGATGGGCAGAGCATCGCCCCCTGGTGGGCGTGCTGGGTGGATCCTGGTCAGGCGCTTGCGGGAGTCTGTCTGCCTGCCTCCCCGTTTCCAACTTCAGAAAAATACAAAAAAAAAACAAAAAACTAATATGTACTGTTCTAGTTGAACATTGTTAAATCATCTACAATCAGTATAAATTCAACTTGAATCTTAACTGTCATGTTTTCAATAAGAGAATTTCAATAACAAATTTGTAATATGGTGATACTGCAGCATAAAATTACAAACAATAGTAATATAGACTAGAAACAATAATTAAAGAGAACATATCATTATGTTCCACTATCATTAAAAAGCATTATTCAATTTATAATCAAAATGGCACTCCACTTAAATCCTCCATGAGAGATTATCAATCTGCCAGAGGAAACAGTATTGAGAATTCAATTGGTTAAGTTACTCTCCCTCTGATAAAACTGAATAAAAGTGCTGTTACAAGCTTAGGGGCAATAGAAGAATAAAACAAGTTTTTCCAAAAATTTAAAAGGAATCTCTTCATCACTTTTAAACACTGTCTTGCTAAGAAAACCTAAATCTTGTAAATTATTTATCTGCACTTTTATATATTTGTTTGAGCAAACATTTTAATGGGCATCATTGCTCTTTGCTTTAACATTGTAATAATGCCAATTCCAATTATTCTAACAGAAATCTAGTATCTACAAAGATATCAAAGTCTTCTGCTAAAAAGCCATAAAGATTTCAGTTTTAACTGCTAAGCCATCCAAGTATAGGTGTGTATTAGCTGTAGACAATGCCCTGAGACTTCATGAATACAAATGCAAGTTGGTAGAAAATGTGTGGGGTCAGAAGCATGGGTTGGCATACAGGCCAGAGACTGTGCAATCATTCATTGCCTTTACATTTTGTAGCTATGAACAGATGACACTGCAATGAGGCAGTTGTCTGAATTTGAGAACCCCTATCTGAGAGTAACACAAACTTATTTAGTACATGCTAATGTTATAAATAAAGTATTCTAAACCATTCTAAATCATTTTTTTCTCTACCTCTGAGTTTAAGTGACCAAAAAAAAAAAAGACGAATGAATATATGAATGGGATATTTGGCTCCATTAAAAATCATGATTTCTGCCTGACCTGGGGTGGCGCAGTGGATAGAGCGTCAACCTGGAAATGCTGAGATCGCTGGTTCGAAGCCCTGGGCTTGCCTGGTCAAGGCACATATGGGAGTTGATGCTTCCAGCTCCTCCCCCCCTTCTCTCTCTCTGTCTCTTCTCTCTCTCTGTCTCTCTGTCTCTCCCTCTCCTCTCTAAAATGAATAAATTAAAATAAAAAAAAAAATCATGATTTCTAATAACAAAAGACCTCCAATGTCAACAGCTAATCTTAGTTCATTTCTTTTTCTCAGATCTGTTTTTCACCTCTTACCTCCTTCCTCAAGTACCTAATCACATCTTCACCCTGTTTCTAAAATTCTTACCTATATCCCACCCAATCTTTCATCCCCAACTCTTTAGAGAGAAACAAGGACATAAGTACCTGTAACACAGTTCATAATTTTTTCCATTAGAAACAGTATCTTATAAAACTTGGCTTCACAAAAGTAAATACTTACTTGAAATTGCTGGTTTTGAACTTGCTATCTCTCCAACAAAGATTGGCTCATCATCATCATCATCCTCAACCTCTTTTATTTTCTTCTGCCAGGGTTCCAACTCTTCTTCTTCACATTCCATAAAGAGTTCTGCCATTTTTGATTTATCTAATTTCCAAAAGAAAAGTAAACCTTATTTTCAAAAAGAAAAATACATATTTGTAATATATAACATATTTAAGATCTAATTTAATCATCTTAATGGCAATTTCTGAATTGATATTTGTAATTAGTAAATGGTAGTAACAATGAAAAGCTCAGAACTCACTCTCTTAGAAGGTAGGTAACTAGATAGATAGGTAGGTATAGAGATAGACAGAAAATGGCTGACAGTAGTTATTTACAGAGGATAGAAAATTTGAGTACAAAGTAAGTTTCAATCATATACCTAGAATATGATTATATCTACTAAAATTATTTCACTTAGACCCTGGCCAGTTGGCTCGGTGGTAGAGTGTAGGCCCAGCGTGTGGAAGTCTAGGGTTCAATTCCTGTTCAGGGTACACAAGAAAAGCGACCATCAGTTTCTCTACCCCTTCCCTTCCCCGTTCTCTCTTTCTCTCTCGCTCTCTCTCCCCCTCCCACACCCATGGCTCATCTGAGCAAGTTGGCCCCAAGAACTGAGGATGGCATCATGGCCTCACCTCAGGTACTGAAATAGCTCGGCTGCCAAGCAATGGAACAACAGCCCCAGATGGGGTGCCCATAGGGGGCCTGCTGGGTAGATCCCAGTGGAAACAGAAGCAGGAGTCTGTCTCTCTATCTCTCTGCCTCTCACTTAATAAAAAGGAAAAAAAAATTTCACTTAACCATTATCTGGTGAAAAAGGTACAGTATTAACAAAAAGGAGATAAACTAAGAATAAGAGACAATACTAGGGCTGCCCTCTGGCAACACACATTTCCCACCCACCTCTTTTCTTCACCCCTCCGGCACATTCCCTTTATCTCTCTTTTCTCCTAAACTCCAAGGGCTCTTCTGTTGTGTCTATAACTTGTTTCCTGAACCCATTTCTTCTCCAGCTCACTTTTTCTACCTCTATGACTTTCTAAGTAAACTTTTGGTTATTGTTAGGAGCAGGAGGAGAGGTTGCGGATATACCAGAAAAACTGAACCAAATTCAGAAATGACCGGCACAGAACAAAGCAGGAATCAGGTGTTGGGTGAAAATAAGGGAACAAAATGAGGCTTAATCATTCAGAGCAAATTTCTCACCTGAAGATACAGACCAAAGAAACATCCTATATGTTCTAACCAAACAGAGAACTCCCAGGAAGCATTTTAGTGCTTACTCTTAAATATGGATGGTCTTTCACTCCAAAATCAATACAACAGATTTTTATAAAACTAAGCAAATAAAACATGAATATTATTAATTACTAGATAAAACAAAAGCAAGGAGAAAAAATACAGTAAATATGTCTCTCCACTATGCTATTCTATGTATATTATCATATTAATAGCATATTACTGTGCACATCAGTGAACACTATTATGGTAATCATAATCAAAACAATAAATATTGCTTTAATCAAATGCTGAGGTATTACATAACATGAAAGGAAGGGTAGCTATAAGAAAGCAAAAATCAGCCCCCGCTGGGTGGCTCTGCAAATAAAGCATCCAGCCAGCACACCAGAGGTCACAGGTCAGACCCCCCCCCCACCCGCCACCATCAGGGCATGTGTGAGAAGCAATCAATGAGTGCACAACTAAATGAAACAACTAAGTGAAGCAACGAGTTAATGTTTTCTCCCCCCCCCCCCCCCACCAAACCAATGGAAAAAAAAGTTTTAAAAGCAAAAATGGCCTGACCTGTGGTGGTACAGTGGATAAAGCATCGACTTGGAATGCTGAGGTCACCAGTTCAAAACCCTGTGCAGCCTGATTAAGGCACACGCGAGAAACAACTGCTAAAAGTTGATGCTTCCCTTTCTTCCCACCCCAAATCAATAAATAATACCTTTTTGAAAAAAAAAAGCAATAATCATCATAAGAACATTCTTTTAAAAAATGGTTAAAAATATTACACAACAGACAGAACACATATATATGCTCATCTGCATTAAAGCCACTCTTCAAGAAATTATGGTTAAGCCATTGCAAGCCTTTTCAAACTGTTTGACTTTTTAAACTATATAAATATCATATATTACTTTAAGCTAAGATAGAAGCATAAAGAGAAGGAGGGGGAAGGAAAAGAAAATACTTTAGTTTAGGCCCTAAACTAAAGTTAACAGCAGAGGAGATAGATATAAGTGGTACTTAACTAGATGTATGAAATGAGTTGATAGAAGACTACCAAAGAAAAAGAATACTTCCAGGGTTCAGCCTTAGATAATAGTATTTTTAAGTTACTATTTAAATATAATCATTTCTGAAGGTAATTTTTTATTTTATTAAAGTAATGCCACTATTTTTAACTCAAAGTTAAGACAATGTTCTACTACGGTCTTAAAAGATACTAAGTGAGCCTGCACGATGGTGGCACAGTAGATAGAGCATTGACCTGGGATGCTGAGGTCCCTAGTTCAAAACCCTGATGTTGCTGGCCTGAGCACAGTTTCACCAGCCTGAACCCGGAGCCACTGGCTTGAGCACAGGATCATCAACATGATCCCAAGGTAGCTGACTTGAAGCCCAAATTGCTGGCTTGAGCCCTGCAGGTATCACTGGCGTGGCTGGACCTCTCAGTCAAGGCACGCATAAGAAACAATCAGTGAACAACTAAAGTGCAGCAACAATAAGTTGATGCTTCTCATCTCTCCCTTTCTCTCCCTCTTTAAAAAAAAAAAACAAAAGAACACTAAGTAAAACAATACCTTGAGGATACAATAAAAAGGAAATAAATACCTTATCAAATGAGGTGCTAAAATTTTATAATTATTTCTTCATCCCCAAAATTTTTTTTTAAAAAACACAAAACTTTTCTCTCTGGAAAAGAGAATAGGCAGTGGTTGTCAGGGGCTAAGAATGGTAGGGGGGTTAGCTATAAAGTGAAAAGAGAACATTTGGGGGGGGCTGTTTTATACCTGTTTGGTGGTGCTGGTTACATGGCTGTATGCATGTCAAAACTTGAAGAAGCCCTGGCCGGTTGGCTCAGTGGTAGAGTGTCGGCCTGGTGTGCAGAAGTCCCGGGTTTGATTCCCGGCCAGGGCACACAGGAGAAGCGCCCATCTGCTTCTCCACCCCTCCCCCTCTCCTTTCTCTCTCTCTCTCTCTCTTCCCCTCCCGCAGACAAGGCTCCATTGGAGCAAAGTTGGCCCAGGCACTGAGGATGGCTCTGTGGCCTCTGCCTCAGGTGCTAGAATGGCTCTGGTTGCAACAGAGCGACACCCCAGATGGGCAGAGCATTGCCCCCTGGTGGGCATGCCAGGTGGATCCCGGTCAGGCGCATGCGGGAATCTGTCTGCCTCCCCAATTCCAACTTCAGAAAAATACAACAAACAAACAAACAAACAAAAAACCTTGAAGAAATGTATAATAAAAAAAGGGTAAATGGCACTGTATGAGAATTATACCTTAATTTTTAAAACAACTAGTCTCTCTTCCTTGTCCAGAAAAAAAAAATTCCCTGCTTTAAAATGGTCACAAATCATTTCTTGACTTACCATTATTTAAATGGTTAGTAGTCCACCTATGAAAAAAGGCCTTCTCATTTTCACAAATGTCACAAACATAATGAACTGACCCCCTTTTTCCTAAACTATATTAATACGGTTATTATATATATTAACTTTATTATATAAAGTTCTTCAAGTCAAATGATTAAAAATATTATTATACGTCCAAGGCCAAAAACTGAGCTCCTTGAGAATATATTTCCTGCTCCACTACACTTAGGCATTGTATATATTAAGTAGTATATAATAATCTATGGACTAGGAAACTAGACAAAGTAAGGCAATGCCTAATTTTTTAAAAAATTAGAAAAACTTTGTATACTGATAAAAATTTCATTTATTTCCAGTTGGTATTCATTATGGGCTGAATTGTATTCCTCCAAAATTCACGTTTTGGAAGTTCTCAATGCCAGTATCTCACAATGTGAATATCTCTGAAGACAGGGTCTTTATAGAGGTAATTAGTTAAAATGAGATTACTAAAGTGAGAGCTAATCCAGCATGACTGGTGTCCTTAAAAATAGAAATCAGGACACATATACATGTAGAGAGGTAAGACCATATGAAAACATAGGAAGCACATGGCCATCTATAAGCCAAGAAGAGAGGCCTGGAACAGATCTTCCTTCATGACCTCAAAAGAACCAACCCTACCAGCACCTCGATCTTCTAGCCTCCAGAATTGTGAGAAAATAAATTTCTATTTTTTAAGCTATCCAGTCTATGGTACTTTGTTATGGCAGCCCTACCAAACTAATACAGAAGACAGTGGATGATGGACTTCCTCCATTTTAATAGGACATGCCATTGTCAAATACTACAGTAGTTCCCATAGGTATTAACATTTCAAGACCTCCAGTGTATGCCTGAAACCAAGGACAGTACCAAACTCAATACATAGAGTGAGGCAAAAGTAGGTTTACAGTTGTTCATATGGAAATAGTATAATTAGTAAATAATAATACAAGAATAAACTTTGTGTTTCACATACTCACAACTCTAAACCTACTTTTGCCCCACCCTGTATACTGTTTTTTTCCTACATATATTTATGATAAAGTTTAATTTATAAATTAAAGTAAGAGATTAACAACTAATAAAATAGAAGTGACAATATAGTATAATAAAAGTTATATAAATTTCATCTTTCATATTGTACTGTATTCACCCTTCTACTTGTAACATACTACAATGCCTACATGATAAAATGAAGTGAGGTGAGTGATGCAGGCATTGTGACAGCATTAGGCTACTATAAGGGTTACTTGAACACAAGCACTGCAAAACGTCAACAGTGGATTAATAACTGAGATAGCTACTTAAGTGACTAATGGACAAGTAGCATTATGCAGAATGGACCACTGGACAAAGGGATGATTCTCCCAGGGTGGGATAGAGCAAGACAATTCGATCATGCTACTCAAAAATGCATTCAATTTAAAACTTATGAATTGCTTATTTCTGGAATTTTCTATTTATATTTTCAGACTGTGGTTGACTACAGGTGATTGAAACCACACAAAGTGAAACCCCAAAGAAGGAGCAACTACTGTATATCCAGGCTATATTGTTAGAAAACAAAAAAATTTAAGACACATAATAATAGCTTTATGATTTTTTTGAAATAATTATTCTTTTGTCTAAGCATAGGAGAAACACATGTGATTCTGTATATCAAACTGATAACAGTTATCAGTGAGCTTAGGGAGAAAACACTTATCTACTTTACTCACTTTTTAAATTTCCATTATTTGTTTTTATGTAAGCATCTGTTACTTAAACAATTCTAAGATTTTATCTTTAAGGAAATGTGCCTACCTCTCATCCTCTCTCCTCAAACAAAGTTATCAATACATAAGTCACCTCACGTATAATAGTATCAGTGTGACAGCTATAATTACTTTTTGGCTGAAAAGTGTTGTTGCCCATCAAGTTGAAGAGCTGACTCTTTGTAAATTGTCATCTTAGTACTAAGACATGACATCAGTCAATTTTATGAGTCACTTCATGTAATGCCAAATATTGAAACACAAAAGTGGGAGGAAATTCAGAAATTCTTGGCTCTAATTTTGATACCCAAACTCACCATGTGACTCCAGACAATACAGCAAGTTATATCTCAGTTTTCCTTCCTATAAAATAAAATACATATGTAAGAGTGAATGTCATTAAATTGAATATATACATATTTAATCTCTTTTCTTTTAGAAAGCTCAATTTTTAAGTTTGCTATGCTTGACATATACATATAACTCACATAATTGGTTCATTCCTGAATGAACCCAAATCTAGTAAGTAAAATGATCATTCCAATAAGCACTTACTGCTTAAATAAGTCTGAATTATTAAATTATGTCTTAGTGCATTCTTTTGTAAAAATGAGGAATCACTTCATAATGTATTAAGTCTGAATTTTCAAATGTTAAGTGGTATTAATCCTTGATTGTCACTTATTCTTATTTCAGATATAAATAAAATTATTTCCATGAGAACACATAATTTCACATAAATTTTAGTTTATATATTTCTGGTTTTTATCAAAAAACTTATTTAAAAAAGAAAATTAGTTGGATATATTATATCATATATGAATTCATTCAAAAAATAAACTATTCTAGCCCTGGCCAGTTTGCTCAGTGGTAGAGCATCAGTGTGCATGTGGAAGTCTCAGGTTCGATTCCCCTCCAGGACACACAGGAGAAGCACTCATCTGCTTCTCTACCCTTTTCCCTCTCTTTCTGTCTTTCTCTTCCAGTCCCGCAGCCATTAGAGCAAAGTTGGCCCAGGCACCGAGGATGGCTCCATGGCCTCCACCTCAGGCACTAGAATGACTTTGGTTGCAACAGAGCAACGCCCGAGATAGACAGAGCATCACCTCCTAGCGGGCATGCCGGGTGGATCCCAGTCAGGCACATGCAGGAGTTTGTCTCTGTGCCTCTCTGCCTTCTTAGTTCAGAAAAATACAAAAAAAAAAAAATAAGTAAGCTATTTTTTGCCTTTCATATGCAAGGTAATGTGCTAAGTTTAGTGGGAAAAAACAAAGATCAGTAAGTCATATTCCTTGCTCTCAGAAATACACAGTCTAGTATGTCTATAATTCTTTGGGCTTGAAAAACTGTTAGAATAAACATCATTTAAAAACACACTTGAATTGCTTTATTTTTTTTTTTTTTGTATTTTTCTGAAGTTGGAAACGGGGAGGCAGTCAGACAAACTCCCACATATGCCCGACCGGGATCCACCCAGCATGCCCACCAGGGGGCGATGCTCCGCCTATCTGGGGTGTTGCTCTGCTGCAACCAGAGCCATTCTAGTGCCTGAGGCAGAGGCCATGGAGCCATCCTCAGCGCCCTGGCTAACTTTGCTCTGATGGAGCCTCGGCTGCAGGAGGGGAAGAGAGAGACAGAGAGGAAGGAGAGGGGGAGAGGTGGAGAAGCAGATGGGTGCTTCTCCTGTGTGCCCTGGCCGGGAATCAAGCCCGGGACTCCTGCACACCAGGCCAACGCTCTAACACTGAGCCAACCGGCCAGGGCGAATTGCTTTATTAAAAACAAGAATGTATTTCCTGGATTAATACACACACAAAATCATAACTTCAAGTTTTCCACTTTTTCATTTCCAAGTTATTTGGCATGAACTGAAATAGTCCACAGGGGAAAAACATTATTTTAACTTCAAAAGTAATTGCTATAAATGTTTGAGCTATACCATCACCAGAGACTCTAGCACCTATTATTGCTGCCTATTAATCTAACTTTTTTCTTTAATTCAACTTATTGGGGTGGCATTGGTTAACATAACTATACAGGTTTCAGGTGCCCAATTCTACAACGTATCTCTATACTATACACCACATTGTGTATTCACCATCACCCTCAAGTCAAGTCTTTTCCATCACCCCCAAGTCAAGTCTTGTCCTTCACCATTTATCCTCCCTACACCCTCTTTCATCCCACTCTAACCCTAGCAGTTACCACACTGTTATCTGCGTCATGAATAGAGAGAACATTTAAGATAACCTACTTCAAAAGCTTTAGGACTATAGCAGCTCCTTAGGGACCCTAAATTAATATACTTACAAACACACTAAAAACTTGGAAATCCTCAGATGCAATTAGAACCATAATTTCACCCTACAGCTGCATTGTAATAGAGTAGCCACTAGCCACATGTGATTATTTAAGTTTAAATTAATTAAAATTTAAAATTCAGTTTCACTAGCCACATTTCAAATGCTCAAAGCCACATATGGAGGATGACTACTGTACTAGACAGTGAGGTACAGAATATTTCTACTGGACAATGATGGTTTAAAGAATCACTGCATATTTCATCCTACTTACTAACAAGTTTCATGGATTCCTTTGATATCTAGCCACTGGAATATGCCAAAACCATCACTATTCAAACTTCTTGCCCTGGCCGAACAGTTCTCAATTGGCTGAAGCATCGTTTCAAAGCACAGAGGTTGCTGGTTCAATCCTTGGTCAGGGCACATACAAGAACAGCTTGATGTTCCTTTCTGACTCCCTGCCTCTCTCTCTAAAAAAACCTTTTTCTTAAGTTAAAAAAAAAGAGAACTTCTTAAAAGTCACCATTTCAGAATTTTGGTGGGAAGACATGAAATTCTACTAAGAATTAAATCAGCCGCCATTTGACCTGTGGTGGCGCAGCGGGATAAAGCGTCGACTGGAACAAACACTGAGGTTGCCGGTTCGAAACCTTGGGCTTGCCTGGTCAAGGCACATATGGGAGTTGATGCTTCCTGCTCCTCCCCCTTCTCTCTCTCTCTCTCTCCCCCCTCTCTCTAAAAATCAATAAATAAAATATTTTAAATCAGCTGCCATTTGAAGTGGATTATCCAGGAAATATATGCAGTGGGAATCTCAAAGTTCTAAAGGAGTTCTGGCTCCAAAATAGCCAGAAAAAGAGAACACTACTTCAGCTACTGACTTGGATAGAAATTTCATGCCTATGATTTATTTTTTAATTTATTTATTTACAGGAGGAGGGGAAAGGAGAGAGGGGCAGAGAAAAAGAGAGCAAGGAAGAGAGGGAGAAGGGGGGAGATAAGAGAGAGAGACAGAGAGACAAAGACAAACATCAATTTGTTGTTTCACTTATTTATGCATTCATTGGTTGATTCTTGTATGTACCCTTACTGGATGGAACCCACAACCTTGGCGTTTGGGGACAACACCCTAACCAACTGAGCTACCCACCAAGTCTTATGCTCATGTTTAATACACCCGTTTCTTTAAAGAAAAAAAATTCCGAATAATTGACTTTTTAATCAAAGACTTTTTAATTCATTCACTTTGAGACTGCTACCGTAAATAATTGATTCCTATTTTATATTTTTTCAGTTATGTATCTAAATATTTTAAATAATATTTCTATTAAAAAGTTTTTTAAGCCCTGGCCGGTTGGCTCAGCGGTAGAGCGTCCGCCTGGCGTGCGGGTGACCCGGGTTCGATTCCTGGCCAGGGCACATAGGAGAAGCGCCCATTTGCTTCTCCACCCCCACCCCCTCCTTCCTCTCTGTCTCTCTCTTCCCCTCCTGCAGCCAAGGCTCCATTGGAACAAAGATGGCCCGGGCGCTGGGGATGGCTCCTTGGCCTCTGCCCCAGGCGCTAGAGTGGCTCTGGTCACGGCAGAGCGACACCCCAGAGGGGCAGAACATCGCCCCCTGGTGGGCAGAGCATCGCCCCTGGTGGGCGTACCGGGTGGATCCCGGTCGGGTGCATGCGGGAGTCTGTCTGTCTCTCCCCATTTCCAGCTTCAGGAAAAAAAAAAAAAAAAAAAAATTTTTAAATAAAAATGTGAGTCTAAATTTTAATTGCTTGAAAAAATTACTTTTATCCATCAATAATCCAGATGCAATGTCACTGTGCTAAATAATAGAGGTAATACATTTGATCTAGTACATAGTGAACACTATAGCACAGGAGCACAGGTGTGCTATGTACTATATTCCTATTTGCTCTCTGATGAGAAAATATTAAACAATTCTACAAACTACTATCAAATCAGAACATGAAAAAGAACAGTAAGCTAGTAGCCAGAAGAACCAAGTCACAGATAAATCACTGCCACAAATTTTAGTCAAGTCATTTTACAAAGTGGGTCTAAGCCAGGGGTCTCAAACGCAACTCAGCATGTGGGCCACAGAGCAATATCACAGCCGTTCGGCGGGCCGCACTAGGTCTACAAAAGGCAACTGTTATGCAACACTTTTCTCACTGCAGTTGAAAACAAAAAAAAAAATCAGTACAACAAGCACAATCGTACATGCAGTTTACTCAGTGTCACAAAACGACCAGAAACTGTAGTTCGCATCACAACTGCTGTTAACTAAGCTAATATCTAGCTAGGATGCTAGAGAAATGAAAAATACAAGTAGGCCCCTAGGCTTACTTAATTTTATCCAAAATATTTTGAACTTTGTGGATTAGTCTGCGGGCCGCACAAAATTGTTCGGCGGGCCGCGAGTTTGAGACCCCTGGTCTAAGCTCTTAGTTCAAATGAATGACCCCTACAGTTCAATTCAGCTCTATACTTTATATTTCACTGTTAACTGCATAATTGATTTTTTTTACATTGTAAGCAACTGTATTATTTTTTAAAAATACCAAATAGATCTGTGAACAGTTTAACATGGTAATTACAAGATTTCAACCAACTTCCAATATTTCCATACATAGTGGCCTCTAATTGTGCTCCATAAACTGTATATTTTAAACATTTATTAACCATAAACAGGAAAACTTACTAAAGAATAAATACCAGATTCAAATTCTGACAACCACTTACTAGCTGTATGACCCTGCACAAGTTAGTTAATCTCTGTGTCTTGCATTACCATATATGTATATATATATATATATATATATATATATATTTTTTTTTTTTTTTTTTTTTTTTTTGGGGGAGAAAGAGAGAAGGAGAGGGACAGACAGGAAGGGAGAGATATGAGAAGCATCACCTCGTAGTTGTGGCATGGTAGTTGTTCACTGATTGCTTCTCATATGTGCCTTGATGGTGGGGAGGGCGCTACAGCCAAGCCAGTTACCCCTTGCTCAAACCAGAGACCTTGGGCTCAAGCCAGCGACCACAGGATCATGTCTAGGATCCCATGCTCAAGCTGGTGAGCCTGTGCATAAGATGGTGATCCTGGGATTTCAAACCTGGGACTTCAGCATCCCAGATTGATGCTCTATCCATTACTCCACCACGGGTCAGGCACTATATATACCTTATATCACAGTTATAATGAAGACTATATGACATACATAAAGCATAAGCTCAGTGCCTGGCACTGAGAGAAATCACTCAATAAATCTTAACTATTTTTTCCTCTGAGCTCAATTCCATTTTAAAGAACTCTTAGAACAGATTACAACTTTGTTATTATAATGGAATTTATAAGCTATCAGCTGAGCATTGAGAAATCATTTGGTTATATAAGGTCTTCCTTACAGTCATATTTGTCACAATGAAAGATTAGTTTCTGGAATGTGGCTATCAAATCTATCTTTGGCATATTTTCATGGTTTTAAAAAAGCATTTATAAACTAGTTAAAAAAACACATAACAAAAATATTTCAAGCCCTCATGTAGACATAATATACCCACAATTTATCAACATGGTTAAATTATATATACATGGTTAAAATACATTTTAATCTCATAAAATTAAGTACCTAATTCAATACTACCAACATATAAATGCATAAAAATAACATTTAAAGTGTTTATAGTATTTTCATTTTAAAAAAAGTGCTTTCATTCCACATACATTCTCATGTTTCAATTTCTAAAAAAAAATCCTTTTTAAAAATGAGTAGGTGGTAAGTAGAATACAGCCGCGAATGTGAAGAATCCAGTAAATGCTTAACTTTTCCATCTCTTCACAGACTGTAAAAGTTGGAATTATTCAATGAAATAATCCAAGAACCACATTATAATCTTTGTTTTTTTTTCTCATCATAAAAATAATGTTTTAATTGGAGGTTGCACTCCTAACCAACAAGCTGGCAACACCAAAACCAGGTATGATTAACTTAACATAAAAGGGAAAATACAAGACAAGAAAGTAATATATTTATATTAATTTCAAATAGTAAAATCTTATATTCAAAATAAGTGTAGCATATAAAAATAAAATTCAACCTATTTAAATTTAGCCTAAAATTAACATGCTAGCCAAAAGAAACTTTTAACAATTTTGCTTATATTCTTAGAAGTTTTTTTAGTGGAATGATCTGGATGACACAGGGTCATTTAAACACTGTCCAGAAAAGTTTGATGTGTTTCTTTTTTCCTCTCTCATATTTCCCAAGAAACCAGGCATTCATATAATTTCACTAACATTGAAGCTTTATGGTGTTTCATTTCATAAACAGTTTCTTTTTCTATAATTTACTGATTTGAAAGCGAGAGAGACAGAGGAAGAGAGAGAGGGGGGATAGGGAAGGGAACATTAAATTGTTGTTCCACTTATGTATGCATTCATTGGTTGATTCTTATATATACTCTGTCTTGGAATTGAACCTGCAACCATGGCGCACCTAGAGAGTGCTCTAACCCAGCTAGGGCCTAAACAATTCTTTAGTCTTTGTCATTAGGGTGGCATATTGAAATAAAGGTCTATAATTTTAGAAATCAAAGCCCAAATAAATAAAGCTATAAGGATTCAAAGTGGGTTCTTAACTGTAAATAACAATATATTTCCAACCCTAGTTTTGTGATCTCGAGAATTTCCAAATATCGCCTGACCAGGTGGTGGTGCAGTGGATAGAGCGTTGGACTGGGATGAGGAGGACCCAGGTTCGAGACCCCGAGGTCACCAGCTTGAGCGCAGGCTCATCTGGTTAGAGCAAAGCTCACCAGCTTGGACCCTAGGTCTCTGGCTCAAGCAAGGGGTTACTCGGTCTGTTGAAGGCCCACGGTCAAGGCACATATGAGAAGGCAATCAATGAACAACTAAGGTGTCACAACAAAAAACTAATGATTGATGCTTCTCATCTCTCTCCATTCCTGTCTGTCTGTCTCCATCTGTTCTTCTCTTTGATTCTCTCTCTCTCTGTCTCTGTAAAAAAACAAAACAAAAATAAACTTAAAAAAAAAATTTCCAACTATCTCAAGGAGATACTATAAAATTAACTTTAATTTACTATTCATTATCTAAAAGCACACAATCTTTTGAGGAAGTCTTTTTTTTTTTTTTTAGAGCGAGAGAGGGAGAAAAGAAAGTGAGAACAGGACAGATAGGAAGGGAGAGAGATGAGAAGCATCAACTCGTAGTTGTTATCACCTTAGTTGTTCTTTGCTTCCCATACATGTACTGACCGGGGAGCTCAAGTCGAGCCAGTGACCCCTTGCACAAGGGAGTAACCTTGGGCTTCAAGCCAGCAACCTTTGGGCTCAAGCCAGCAACCATGGGGTCATGTCTATGATCCTATGCTGAAGCCATCAACCCATACTGTTCAAGTCAGATGAGCCTGCACTAAAGCCAGCAACCTCAGGGTTTTGAACCTGGGTCCTCAGTGTCCCAGGCCAACAATGTATCCACTACTCCACTGCCTGGTCAGGCGAGGAGAAAATCATTTTAAAAACACCAATTTTATATAATCTTAGTATCTATCACTGATTGATTTCATCATGGAAATTAATTTTAACGGGATTCCAAAAGCAGAGAATGCTGGTGCCGACTTTCACATAATAAAACAAATCATACAAATGGAAACCTTACACCAGGGGTCCCCAAACTTTTTACACAGGGGGCCAGTTCACTGTCCCTCAGACCACTGGAGGGCCCGACTATAAAAAAAACTATGAACAAATCCCTATGCACACTGCACATATCTTATTTTAAAGAAAAAACCAAAATGGGAACAAATACAATATTTAAAATAAAGAACAAGTAAATTTAAATCAACAAACTGACCAGTATTTCAATGGAAACTATGGGCCTGCTTTTGGCTAATGAGATGGTCAACAGCCCCCCCTCAGGGGGCTGCATGTGGCCCGCAGGCCGTAGTTTGGGGACCTCTGCCTTACACCCTAAGCAATAAGCCCACATATATTTGAAAGACAGACCCACACTAAAATTTGATAAAATTTAGGTCTTTGAATGTGAAATTTCATAAAGGAATTAACTTATTAAAATTTTTATTTACAAACATTAAGTAGATCAGTAGCTCCTATTATGCCAGTTATTTTTAAGAATGCTCTATTGTTAGAAAACTAAAAAGTTGGTTTTTAGAATAAGTTCAGTTGTTACTGTTAAACACCAGACATATTCTTGAAAAGGGCACATTTCAACCACACAAAATGTACAATAGAAACAAAAGATCACTAGCAGCCAAAATACTACAAAGTATCAAGAAATCATAGAAACTTTAAATATCTCACTCAATGTCTGAAAGAATCTAACTTTTTAAGTAGAACGCTTCTGAAGTTAGTCACTCCAAGAAAAGGAGAGAGAGACCCAAAAAAGGAAAAATATGAATGTACAGTTTTACTTTTTAAATAAGGAAGACTATAGATATACAGTTTTTATTTAATATAATTTTAGATTTTATTTACTCACTTTTGAGAGGAGAGGGCAAGAAAGAAGGGGGGAAGAGCAGGAAGCATCTACTCCTGCATATGCCTTGACCGGGCAAGCCCAGGAACAGTTTTATTTTTTAAGTAAGGGAGAATATTGATATACATAGTTTTATTTTTTAAATAAACCAAAAACTTTAAATGTCATTTTTTAAAAAGATTATATATTCAGGAATCTTAACAGGCAAACAGAGAAGAAGGGCTGGCACTCAGTCTTGAAAAAAGTGGCCTACAATTGAGATCAGAACTAGGACAGAGAAAATCCAGGTCTTGAACAAGTTGCCCTAGCTATTTCCAAGAATAAGGCTCAATTCTCATGTCCACCACTCTTACAAAAAAAAACTTCTTTCTCTGAAGGTGAGTATTCAAAGAATTACCACTTTAATTTTCTGAAATCAGGAGAAATCCAGATGAATTCCTTAAAGTCTGAAGGGGATCAGAATATGCCACCCCATGGCCATGACTGTAACTAATGATGTTTCTACAACCAAAAACTGTTTTGTGGTTTATGGAGAATAAAATTAACTACTAAAAAAAAAAGAATATGCCCACCCCAAAATGTCACTTTGGCATAAGGATTGTTTTGAGCTAAAGGCAATTAAGAAACAGAAAACACAGAAAGAGCTCTCTGCCCTCCCCCTGTTTCTAACAGCAGGACAAAATATTTCCTGTTGTGAGGTTTCCCCCCTTCCCCTCTCCCATCATACCAGGAGGAAAAACTACCATTATCACTGGAAACAGAATGTCAGCACCAAGATGGGTCTGCACAAACAAACCTCACTAAAATAACCCTTATCTTCCATTCATTTCCCTTATATTAAGGTGACCAACTTTTTTATAATTAAAAGGAGGACAAAAATAAATTGAAGAAAACAATATCTTAAAAGAAACATTTTATTCATTGCAACTATAATACACTATAATATGATAAAGGTATAAAAACTTTTGTAATATTTTACACTGTAATTATGCTCACATGCCTATTAATTTTTAATAATAATTGTAAGAAAAAAGTATTCATTTAGATACAAATATGTCACATCATACGCAATGGATCGACTGCATCGATCGATCGAATACAAACATTTACAGAGTAGTCTTCCAATATCAAAAAGGAGGACGTGTAGGAGGACACTTTTCGAGGGAGGACGAAATTTACAAAAGAAGGACTAGCCTCCCTAAAGGACAATTGGTCACTGTTGGGCAGATAAAATGTATTATGCTCACTTTGTTAAAAATAGGCGCTGCCCAGGTGATATTAATGTGTGTTGAGAATTGTTGTAGCCTGAGGCTTGGTTTTGGGATTAAGCCTGTCCCACCCTTTTTGGTGTGAGGTGGTACAATCCTATCATGCCTCAGAGAAGTGACTTTGTATTAGAGACTTCCCTATTATGTATATTGGATTAAGGGTTTGGATTTCTACACTATAAAAGGGAGGCAGAACGGGACTCGGGCTCTTGGTTCCTGAGGTTAGCATGAGAGAGCAGAGAGAATAGAGCCAGCAGCGGGAGGAGACCACGTGGGGAAGGCCAGGAAAAGCAGCCAAGATGGCGGAGTGCGGAGTGAGATGCCAGTTTGTGTAGAGTTTGTATCTGGGATAAGGAAGGAGATGGGGAACTGAGGAGAATAAGGCTGGTGAGCTAGAAACCTTTGATTCTAGGAAACTCGGATAAATCAGTAGCTTTGTGAGCACTGAATGTGACTGGGTTTTGGAGCCCAGTGTGTATTTTTACTTGCCCGCCGGGTATAAACTAGATTAAAGACTATGGCCCACCAGTTTTTGGCTCCATGGTTTCTTTACCGACTGTCCGAATCCAATGCGAACCTGCACGGGCCGGGAGGCTGCTTTGATAGTGGCCCTGGCCTTGACTGCTGGCTTTACAGTCACCTTACTTATATGTATGTTTACCTGTTGTCCCAGTAGAGTTCAAGCTCTACCTCGATCAGGATCCCTAATTTGACTTCCCCATGCAGTGGGACACTCCTGCTGGCAGCCTCTTTGAGACTATTGTTGAGGTGGCTACGAGGATTCGATTTATCAGTGTCAACACTAACTGCCACCAGAGGAAAGGCATGAGATCGATACATAAAGTTAGTTGCAAGAATCACACAGGTAATTTATTACTCACAAATCCCTTTGGAATGCCTGGGTACAGCTTAAGGGGGCCTCGTCAGCATGCTCCTCTGGGCTATCTTTGGTCAGAGCTCAGAGCTGCGTGGAGACAGTTCACATTCACATTGGAATCTGGGCAACTACCTCAGCAGGGGAGCCCTCAGCTTTAGTATCTTTTCTGGCCAAAGCCTTCTAACAGGTGTCAATCTGCGGGATTATCACTTCAAACTACCTTTTTGGGAGTTCCTCACAGGGAGCCCTTTTTATGTTAATCTACTGAAATGTTACATCAAGCCACTTTTAAGATGTTCTTAGGGAAGCTTCTTGTTTATGTTAATTTTTTTTTGGTTTTTTTTTTTTTTTTTTCATTTTTTCTGAAGCTGGAAACAGGGAGAGACAGTCAGACAGACTCCCGCATGCGCCCAACCGGGATCCACCCGCCCACCATGGGGCGACGCTCTGCCCACCAGGGGGAGATGCTCTGCCCATCCTGGGCGTCGCGATGTTGCGACCAGAGCCACTCTAGCACCTGAGGCAGCGGCCACAGAGCCATCCCCAGTGCCCGGGCCATCTTTGCTCCAATGGAGCCTTGGCTGCGGGAGGGGAAGAGAGAGACAGAGAGGAAGGCGCGGCGGAGGGGTGGAGAAGCAAATGGGCACTTCTCCTGTGTGCCCTGGCCGGGAATTGAACCCGGGTCCTCCTCACGCTAGGCCGACGCTCTACCGCTGAGCCAACCGGCCAGGGCCATTTATGTTAATTTTAAGAGTTATAACATCAAGCCACTTCTTATCTGTGTATAACTTCACACCCACACTAACTGGGCCCTGCTCAAAAGTTAGACTGTTTATCATACTTGTACACACTATATTAATTCCTATCCAGGCAGCATAACTTTAATTTCCCTAATTGATTTTAATATTCTTAATTACTTTTATATATCTTCCATGTTTTTCTATATTTCTATATGTTTAATTACTATAACATTGTATTATTACAACACCTTCCTTGAAATTACTACTCCTTAGAAGTCCAAACCCCTAAATTCTGTCCTCTCTACAAATTTATCATCCTTTGTTAAAATGGTATACATAAACTCCAGCGCCTAAGCTTACCTTGTATCTTCATTTTTCTATGTAGACCTTCATGAACATAAAAACTAAAATACTAATATCAAATAAACTTTATACCTTTTCTCCTGTTAATTTACAGGTCCTAGGCACTTTATGTAAGAGAATAAAGGAAAGGAGATTTTCAGAGGGCAAAACAATCCTCCATGTTCGTGAGCTCAATCAGATTTCCTAAAAACAATAAAAACGCTTCATAATATAAACAAGACTTAAAAAATAAATAACACTCAATCATTTTCTATCTAACACAAGGCAGTCCTCAACACTGCACAGGATGTGAAAAAAGTTCCTACCTCACCCTGGCCAGATAGCTCAATTGGTTAGAGCATCATCCCAAAGCACAGATTTGCTGGTTCAATCCCCAGTCGGGACACATAAAGAAGCAGATGTTCCTGTCTCTCTCCTAGTCTCTCCCTTCCTCTAAAATTATTGTTTATTCTCTCCCTTCCTTTAAAATTTTTTTGGCTCTCTCTAAAAGTCAATAAAATAAACATTTTTTTAATCTTAAAAAAAAAAAGCCCTGGCCGGTTGGCTCAGCGGTAGAGCGTCGGCCTGGCATGCGGGGGACCGGGGTTCAATTCCCGGCCAGGGCACATAGGAGAAGCGCCCATTTGCTTCTCCACCCCCCCTCCTTCCTCTCTGTCTCTCTCTTCCCCTCCCGCAGCCAAGGCTCCATTGGAGCAAAGATGGCCCGGGCGCTGGGGATGGCTCCTTGGTCTCTGCCCCAGGCGCTAGAGTGGCTCTGGTCGTGGCAGAGCATCGCCCCCTGATGGGCAGAGCATCGCCTCTGGTGGGCGTGCCGGGTGGATCCCGGTCGGGCACATGCCGGAGTCTGTCTGTCTCTCCCCGTTTCCAGCTTCAGAAAAATACAAAAAAAAACAAAACAAAAAAAAAAAAAAAAAAAAGAGTCCCTAACTCAAGAAATCCTCTAGTAGGAGGATTATGATAAACACGTGTCATATAGAACAACAGGGCACGACAGGTGTAAAAATAAAACTATAAGTGTTACTCTACAGCAGAGGTTTTTGACAAGGTGTTGGAAGAAACCATAGAAATAAGAAATATGCAAAATTCTGTGCACATTTGTACATTTTCTGGGAGTATCAAATTCTCATACAGGTCTATGAACCAAAAAGGCTAAGAATTTCTCGGTCAGAGAGTTAAAAAAAAAAATCACATCTAGCCGTGGTTGGCAAACTCATTAGTCAACAGAGCCAAATATCAACAGTACAACGATTGAAATTTCTTTTGAGAGCCAAATTTTTTAAACTTAAACTATATAGGTAGGTACATTGTTATTAACTTAATTAGGGTGCTCCTAAATTGGCCGAAGAGCCGCACTCAAGGGGCCAAAGAGCCACAGTTTGCTGACCACTGAAGGGAAATATGGATATATTCTACATGAAAGAAACACACATTAATCCTTAAAGGAATTCTTTTTGTTAGTTTTTTTTAAGTAAAAATGTTCACTAAGAATGATTCAAATATACAAAAGTATATGGAGTAAAAAGTATGAATTCTTGCCCACTGACATCACTGCTTCCCAAAATGAGACATAACGAACTGTTTAACTCAGTGGTTCTCAACCTGTGGGTCGCGACCCCGGCGGGGGTCGAACGACCAAAACACAGGGGTCACCTAACGCCATCGGAAAATACATATTTATTATACAATACATTTTTAAATAAAATATATTTCCGATGGCGTTAGGCGACCCCTGTGTTTTGGTCGTTCGACCCCCGCTGGGTCGCGATCCACAGGTTGAGAACCACTGGTTTAACTGAACTTAACCTTTCTCAAGACTGAAACTGGTTTAATGTCAGAATGCTCTATCAGCCTAATTTCTGGAAGTGAAACTTCCAGGGAAGTTATAGAGGGCAAAACTGTGGGGGTTCAGAACAAGCTACTCCAAGATGAGTCTCTATGAATGGCAGATTATTTTGAGCTAATGGCAACTTTAGCTGCAGGCTCAAAGAAACATCTGTCCCTCCCTTTACCTGGAAGAATTTGGAACTAAAGGCCTACCTAGCCCATAAGAGATTATCAGAGATAATTTCTTCTAACCTATCTGTAAGTGCAATGCAAACTTCTATTTACTAAATGTCTGTCTGTTCTTCTTATCCTGCAGTGACCCTTTGAAGCCCCCAAGGTGCATCATTACCTCATCCCTAGCTCATGCCTTAGGTACTTCAGTTTCCCTTTCTATCTCTGAACCTCTCCTGCATGTAGGGTTCTCTGACTCATATATGTAAAATTCCTATACATATTTATGTATTAAATTTGGTTATTTTCTCTTAATAAAAATTAAAAGTATGAATCTTTATTCCCTCTCCTGGCCTACCCCCAATCCTGCTCATCTGAGTTTGGTGTGTGATACAATGGATAATAATAGTGATTGAAGATACAGTAAGGGTTAAATTAAGGGATAAAAAGAGTATCCCAATGCCTTATATGTCTTAACAAAGGGCAATATTCATAGCAATGTTTGGCAAAGACCAAACTGTGTACAGATTAAATTTACAGATAAGCAAATAGCATAGTGTGTGTTAAATAACAAACTAGGCTTTCAAAAGATCTCAACAAGTTAGAATGAATGAATGGGAAAATCTAAAATTTTGTATTTGCTCAAAAAAACAAAATTTAAAAAATATAAATTGAAGATGTACTACTTATCAGTTTTGGTTACCAGTGATCCAATGAGTCAGAAGGTCAATCATTTAAAAAGAATATTAAATAAAATATGTACTATGTGTGAGACAGGAATACAATGATCATAAATTAAGATACAGGTCTTGCACTCATGAAGCTTACACTGTAGAGACAGGGACAAACACTCATACAAAGAGATGTATACTGACGATAGTAAGTTTATGAAGGCAATGGACATGAAATTTAAAAACTCACAGAGTAAGGAAATTAGATTTAGCTAAATAATCAAAACTGGTTTCCTTAAGAAAGTAATGACTAAGTTGTTATTTGAAGAATAAGTTGGAGCCTGACCTGTGGTGGTACAGTGGATAAAGTGTTGACTAGGTGGCCAGTTCAAGGCCCTGGGCTTGCCCAGTCAAGGCACATAGGAGAGAAGCAACTACTATGAGCTGATACTTCCCACTCCTCCCCTCACTTTTCTCCTCTATCTAAAATAATGCCTGACCTGCAGTGGCGCAGTAGGTAAAGCTTCGACCTGGAAGGCTGAGATCACCGGTTCGAAACCCCGGGCTTGCCTGGTCAAGGCACATATCGGAGTTGATGCTTTCTGCTCCTCCCTTCTCTCTCTCTCTCTGACCCCTCTCTCTAAAAAATGAATTAATAAAATCTAAAAACAAATAAATAAATAAGATAGTTGGAGTTACCTAGGAAAATAGGAAAGGGAAGAAAGCAATCCAGGCAGGAACAGCATGTATAAAATATCTACGGCACAACAAATATGACAAACTACAAAGAAACCAATCTGGAAAAGAGAAGCAAGGGGTTAGTTATATGGTAGGAGGTAAGATAGGACTCAAAGCTGTACCTTGGAGACCACATTAAGAAACTTTGTCCTTATCCTAAACAGCAATGGAAAGCCACTAAATAGATTTTAAGTAAAACTCATAACAAAGTTTGAGTCTAAAATCAAAGAGATGGTGGTTTTATTCTATTCTGTTCTAATCAATCCCTATTTGGAATATTATGTATGAATAATAAAAAAACCTAACTCAACTGGCCTACGCAAACACATACTGGCACATTTATAGAACTATTGTAGCTACAGACATAATTTTTTAAAAGATTTTATTTATTCATTTTAGAAAGGGGGGATAAAAGGGGGGAGCAGGAAGCATCAAGTCCCGTATGTGCCTTGACCAGGTAAGACCAAGGTTTTGAACCGGCAACCTCAGTGTCCCAGGTCGATGCTTTATCCACTGTGCCACCACAGGTCAGGGACTACAGACATAATTTAAATAATGCTAGGCAAATCTGGTTTTTCCCTCTCTGTTGGCAGGGCTTCACTTCCTCTAAGTTGATTATATACTCAGAAAGGGTTTCCCATTGTGAATGACTAGCAACTTCAATTTAGCACCTTAAGAGTTTCAAGTTCAGGACAGTAAGAGGACCAGCTCTGATTGCTGTTGATTGACTTAGCTAAAGGCATATGTTTCCCTAAGCCAAACACTATTGCTAAGGGATTGTGACAGGTTTAATGCTAGATCACATACTACATCTGGAACCAGAGGTAGAGACTCAACCAAAACAAATAAACAAACAAAACAAACAAACAAGATAAGGGGGATAGGTCCCCAAAGGAAAACCAAAACATGTTACCAGGTAAGGGTGAATGAATGTTGGGTAGCAAAAACAACAAATGTCCACTATAAATAAAAATTAGAGCTGTGTCTAGTTCAAAGGACTAAAGATATAACCTAGGAAACATGAGGTGTATGGCCAGTCGCCTGGCCTGTACAGGTTCGCACTTGATTCAGAAAGATGGTAATGAAACAACCGGAGCTAAGAACTGGTGGGCCATTACCTTTAATCCTAGCTTACACCCGGCAGGCAAGAAATACACACAGTGGGAAAATACTTCCCTTTCCATTCAGGGCTCCCAAAGCCACTGACTTATCCGAGTTTCTTAAAATCAAAGGTTTCTACCTCACCAGCCCTATTCACCTCTGTTCCCTATCTCCTTTTCTCTGCACAAACTGGCTTCTCCTTCAGCACTCTGCCATCTTGGCTGCTTCTCCTCTCCTCCACGTGGCCTTTCTCTACTCTCCTCTAGCATAGGCTCCTCTGTCCCATTTTATATATAAATCAAAACCTTTAATCCAATATACAAACAAGGAAGTCTCTGATACAAAGCTACTTATCTGAGGCATCAATTGTGATTCCTCATAAGAGTGTACCACCCCCTATCATGCAACAGTCAAGGTTGTAGGAAAAAGCTTAGCCTTAAAACTAAGCCTTAGGCTATAAGGACCCTGCCTGCTTACTGCCTGTCCCCCACATCCAATGCAAACTATAAGCGAGCAAACATATAATTATATATCATATTTGCAAACTTATTTGACCCACACGAGGCTATAGGACAAGGGTGGTAGAATAAAAGCTGTTTACAGATACTTTCACGTTTGTAATGAGAAAGAAGCAAAGAGGGTGATGTTCTTTGTGGCTCAAGTGATAATAACAACAATACTAGTAATACTTACTTTGAATAAACTAGAGAATTTCACTCCTAATGCTGAGCTTCAACATAACTACTTAACTCATTATATATATTACTCTAAGTAATAAATTATAAAATATAACAATTATCATTAGCTAACATTAATTAAATGCATAATTTTATCTAATCCTTTGTAAAGCCAGTAGCCAGGGCCACCATCACAGCAGCTTGGCACATGCAGGTTCGCATTGGATTGGGACAGTCGGTAAAGAAACAATGGAGCCAAAAACTGATGAGCCATCATTTTTAATCCTAGCTTGCACCCGGCGGGCAAGTAAAAAACACACACTGGGCTCCAAAACCCACTCACATTCAGTGCTCACAAAGCTACTGACTTATCCGAGTTTTCTAGAATCAAAGGTTTCTAGCTCACCAGACTTATTCACCTCTGTTCCCCATCTCCTTCCTTCTCCCTGCACAAACTCTGCACAAACTGGCTTCTCACTCAACACTCCGCTATCTTGGCTGCTTCTCCTGGCCTCTTCTACGTGGCCTTTCTCTGCTCTCTGCTCTCTAATGCTAATCTCAGGAACCAAGAGAGCAAGCTCCTGTTCTGCCCCATTTTATAGTGTAGATTCATAACCTTTAATCCAATATACAAAATAGGGAAGTTTCTAATACAAAGTCACTTATCTGGGGCATGATGGGATTGCACCACCCCACATCAAGAAGAGTGGGAAAGGCTTAATCCTAAAACCAAGCCCCAGGCTACAAGGATCCTGCCTGCCCACAGCCCACAGAGACACACATTAATAGCACCTGGGCAACAGCCTCCATGTGGGCAGCGTCATCTTTAACAAAGTGAGCATAATACATTTTATCTGCCCAACATCCTCAAAAAGCTCTATGAGGTTGACACTATTATTATGCCCACATTACATAAGTACCTTGTAAGTACCTTGCTTTACAGCAAGAATTCAAACCCAAGCACTTCAAAGGCCAGAAATTTCAGCCACATGCAGTTTGTCTGCACCAGGAACATGACCAAGATTACAGAAAGACAGATTTCATCTTAATACTATAAGAACAAAACTATTAGCAGTTAAAATATCAGTAAAGCCTGACCTGTGGTGGCGCAGTGGATAAAGCGTCGACCTGGAAATGCTGAGGTCGCCGGTTCGAAACCCTGGGCTTGCCTGGTCAAGGCACATATGGGAGTTGATGCTTCCAGCTCCTCCCCCCTTCTCTCTCTCTCTCTCTCTCTCGTCTCTCTCTCTCCTTTCTAAAAAATGAATAAATAAAAATTAAAAAATAAAATAAAATATCAGTAAATAAGATAAATGCAAGATGTAATAGATCACTAAACAGGGAAAAAAGATCATTTTCAAGTGTTACAGGAATGCAGGAAGTGACTCCCAGAGGACAAAAGAAGCTCAACTTGCTAAAGGAAAGGGGATTTATTTAGCCTGCTGTTGGACTTGGCCAATGCTTTTTTCTCTATTGATATAGCCGCAGAGAGTCAAGACCAATTTGCCTTCAGTTGGGAAGGGAGACAATGGACCTTTACAGTGTTACCCCAGGGCTATTTGCATAGCCCCACCTTGTGCCATGGGCTGGTGGCTGCTGACCTGGCTAAATGGAAACAGCCAGAGGTAGTCCGCATGTACCATTATATTGATGATATTATGCTAACTAGTGATTCTCTTTCAGAATTGGAGCAAGCAGTCCCTACCCTGCTATCCCATTTGAAAGCATGTGGCTGGGCAGTTAACAAGAACAAATTATAAGGACCTGGGTTATCTGTTAAATTCTTGGGAGTTGTCTGGTCAGGTAAGACAAAAGTTATCCCTGACGCAGTTATAGATAAGATTCAAGCATACCCCGTGCCCACTACGGTATAACAGTTACAGGAATTCTTAGGTTTGTTGGGGTATTGGCGAGCATTTATACCGCATTTGGCTCAGTTACTACGCCCCTTGTACAACCTTATTCGAAAGGGGGTTCGCTGGGATTGGACTGAGCAGGCGCAAGGTTCATTTGCAGCTGCTAAGAGAGCTGTCAAGGTGGCACAGGCCTTGAATGTGTTTGATCCTGCCAGGCCCTGTGAGCTGGATGTTCATGTAACCTCGGAGGGGTTTGGATGGGGCTTGGGGCAGCGGACAGAGCGCCTACGGCAACCTATTGGATTTTGGTCCCAATTGTGGAAAGGTGCTGAAGTTCGTTACTCATTAGTAGAGAAGCAGCTGGCAGCTGTGTATGCTGCCCTCCTGGCTACTGAGAGTATTACAACCACAACACCAGTTACAGTCAAAACAACATACCCTATAGCTGGATGGGTGAGAGATTGGGCAACTAAACCACGTAGTGGTATGGCCCAAATGTCTACCCTGGCCAAGTGGGGTGCCTATCTGCAACAACGCTGTGCTCTTAGCACCAGCCCATTGAGGGCAGAACTGCAGGAAGTCTTGGGTCCAGTCACCTATGCGACCTTAGAGTCAGGTGCAACTGGGGCTCAGGAGGCAGAACCTGAGGTCAGTCCCTACCAGGAGGGGCGGGTGTCCATCCCCGAAGATGCCTGGTATACTGATGGTTCCAACAGGGGCCAACCTGCCAAATGGACGGCTATCGCCTTCCATCCGGCCACTGAGACTATTTGGATGGACACGGGTACAGGCCAAAGCAGCCAATGGGCAGAATTAAGAGCTGTTTGGCTAGTTGCCCATAATGAACCTTCACCTCTGGTGATCTGTACTGACAGTTGGGCTGTCTATCGTGGACTGACCCTTTGGATTGCTACTTGGCACATTAACCAGTGGATGGTAATGCACCGTCCATTATGGGGTCAGGCCATGTGGCAGGACTTATGGGAAATAGGACACCAGAAGCAGGTGACAGTATATCATGTCACAGGGCATGCCCCTCTAGCCCATCCTGGAATGATGAGGCAGATACGTTGGCAAGGGTGCGATGGTTGGAGACTGCACCTGCAGGTGATGTGGCACAGTGGCTCCACCGGCGCCTGCTCCATGCAGGACAGAAAACTATGTGGGCTACGGTTAAGGCTTGGAACTTGCCTGTGTCCTATGCAGAGGTACTTGCAGCCTGTGAGCAATGTGCAGTATGTTCCAAGGAACACCCTCGGAGACCACTGGTGTCACCTGGACAGATCCAGAGGGGTCATGTCCCACTGACACAATGGCAGATAGACATCATTGGACCCTTACCAAAGTCAGAAGGGTACCAGTATGCAGTCACTTGTGTAGATACTGCCACCGGGCTGCTTGCTGCTTACCCCGCTCGTAACCCTGACCAGAGGGCAGTCATACAGGCTCTGGACCGCCTGAGTGCTGCATTCGGGCGACCGCTGGTCCTTGAAAGTGACAATGGTACCCACTTCACTGGTTCAACGGTGAGGCAATGGGCTCAAAAGCTAGGGGTGGACTGGAAGTACCATGTTCCCTACCACCCCCAGGCTGCTGGTATCATTGAGCGTTATAATGGACTCTTAAAGCAGAGACTGCGACAGGAGGGGGGCACCGGCTCTCTTACTGGATGGACACGCCGCTTATGGACAGTACTTCGGATTTTGAATGAGCGACCTCGACGGGGAAGCCCAGCTCCAGTAGAGGCCCTCCTGCATCGGACAGCTGCCCCTATTCAGTTGCAGATACGCATCAAGGACATTTTACTCAAGCCAGGTTTCGGACAGCAGGGCAACGTGCTCTTGCCTGCTCCAACAGCCCTTCTTAAAGGACAACGGCTTGAATGGACTTGGCCCTGGACTGTACAGGCCCCCCATCTGAGATGGGTGGCCTTGTTGGCACCATGGGGAAAGGGGTTAGAGGTGGACCTCCAGTTAACTCCTTGGGCAACCAGCACCTGGCCACCTAAGGTAGAAGTGTATTATCCCTTGAGTGCTCAAGGGGACAGCATTTTGAAGGGCACCTTTGTAATTTCTTTATGGCCAATAATGAGTTCCCCTATTTTACTACACATAGAACCAGGAGATGCTGGTGTATTGGCCAATAAGGTTTGGTATGCCCGCTCAGGGCGGCCTCTGGTGCCAGCTACAGTGCCGTCTGCAGACAAAACTCTGGCCTGTATTCTGCCAGAGGGAAAAGATTTGTCTCTTGGTGCCACTGACAGCTCTCTCATTTCGCCCATAGTTTTTGATCTGTTAATCCTATTGCTGAAGTTGGTACTATTTCTGTTTATGCAATGTATCCTACTCCTTGCACAGTGACCATCATGGAAGATGCCTGTGGTTTTAGATTGTAAAGCGAGCAAAAGAGGTGGAATGTTGGTCAAATAAGTTTGTAAATATGATATATATGTTTGCTCGCTTGTGACTTATATTGGGTGTGGGGGACAGGCTATAAGCAAGCCAGGTCGTTGTAGCCTAAGGTTTGGTTTTGGGACTAAGCTTTTCCCCACACCCTTGACTGATTGTATGATCTGGGTGGTGCACTCTCATGAGGAATCTAATTATGCCTTGGATAAGTGACTTTGTATCGGAGACTTCCTTGTTTGTATATTGGATTAAGGGATTTTGGTTTTCTACACTATAAAGTGGGACAGACCAGGAGCTTGGACACACAGTTCCTGCTATCACAATTGCAGGGGCTTCCCTGATCCCTTGCCCTTCATGGGAAGAGCTGGTTTTCTGCTTTTCCCTTGTCTTCTTTTGTGGTTTGCCTGTCTTGGTGAGACACCAATAAATAGGATGGTCCCCCATCCTCTTACTCCGCCATTTCTTTATCGTCTGCCCGAATCCAATGGGAACCTGCATGTGAATGGCCACGATGGCGGCTCCTGGCCTTACACCTGCAAAGCAACATGGCCTAATAGGCTTCAAAACACAAGCTCCCTGAAGTCAGATTTCTTATATCTTTTTTTTTTAATATTTTATTTATTGATTTTTTAGAGAGAGAGAGGAGTGAGAGAGAGAGACAGAGAGAGAGAGAAGGGGGAGGAGCAGGAAGTATCAACTCCCATATGTGCCTTGACCAGGCAAGCCCAAGGTTTCGAACCGGCGACCTCAGTGTTCCAGGTCGACGCTTTACCCCACTGTGCCACCACAGGTCAGGCCAGATTTCTTATATCTTATACACCTTTTCAGTGTTCATGCACAGGGTGCGTGATTCCTTTGTCTGAAAACATACGTAACCCTTGTAACCCTCGTGTCTCAGGAGGGTAGGGGACATAAGGGAAGTTTCAAACCATTTGTCTTCACTATTTACAAATCTTGTTTTTCTTGTTTTGTGCTGAAAGTTGTCCTAGGAAGCTGATAAGGGAACTGTAATTAAACTTGCTAACTCAGTCATTCTTGCAAGCATTTTCCCTCCTCACAAGATCCCCAAGGATCCTTCTAAACCTGATACTGTAAACATAAAATGCTAGCATAGGTATGTAAATTTTTGGTTAGAATGAAAGAAGGGGGATTTGTTATTATTTCAGTTAAACAAACTTGTCCTAAATGAGAATGTTGAACTATGAAACTTCATTTTGGAATTATCAATGAAATATTTTGGCAACCAGCCTACTATACCTAAGTATTTTCTAGAAACTTTCAAGTACAATGTAAAGAACAAAGCAGGTGAGTTGAAGCTCAACACTGAAGATGAAACTCTTGAGTTTATTTAAAGCAAGTAAATTCCTGCAAAAAAAAAAGTAATAGGTAATGATTTTAAATAAAAAATAGTGTGGCCAGCAGTCGCCGCCATCGTGGCCATTCACATGCAGGTTCTCATGGTATCTGGGTAGACAGTAAAAAAACCGTGGAGCCAAAAAAGGGTGGGCCATTATGTTTATTCAAGTCTCCCACTGGCCCACGAGCAAACACACTGGAAACACCTCCCCTTCATTCAGGGCTCCCAAAGATACTGACACATTCTCCGGCTCCACAACCAGGAAAATCTTCTCCAGTTTCTCTCAGGATCAAAGGCCCCACCAGTCTTCCTCAGCTGTGGTTCCCCATCTACGCACCCTCACTTTCCTTGCCAACAATGCTTCTTCCTCAGCACTCTGCATTTTCTCTGCCCTCACTCTGCAAACATGGCTTCTTTCCTTCTCTCCCCTTCTCCTCTTTCCTTTCAAAATTTTCTGACAGAAAACCTCTCCTCCAGCAAACATTAGCAAAACAATGGCCCCTCCCAAGCAGGAAGGCAATCTGCAACTTCACAGACCACAAATACCTGGTGCTGCCCAACTCCCAATGCAAACTGTAAGCCAGCAAACATAAAAATCATATTTTACAAACTTATCTAACCAGCAAATAGAAACTACCTTTTTTTTTAGAGGGGGTGGCAGGGAGAGAGAGAAAGGCACATTGAGCTGCTCCTGTATGTGCCAACCAGGAAATTTAACTGGCAACCTCCACACCCAAGAATGATGCTCCAACCATGACAGATATCTGGCCAGGACTTAATTTCTTTTTATTTATTGTTTCAGAGAGACAGAGAAAGAAAGAGAGAAGGAGGGTGTAAAGCCACGGCCACCATCAGAGCTGCCTGGTCTGTGCAGGTTTGCATTTGATTCAGACAGACGGTAATGAAACAACAGAGCCAAGAACTGGTGGGCCATTACCTTTAATCCTAGCTCACACCTGGTGAGCAAGTAAATACACACAGTGGGAAAACACTTCCCTTTCCATTCAGGGCTCCCAAAGCCACTGACTCATCTGAGTATTCCTAGAATCAGTTTCTACCTCACCAGTCCTTATTCACCTCTGTTCCCCATCTCCTCTTTGCACAAACTCTGCATAAACTGGCTTCTCCTTCAGCACTCCGCCATCTTGGCTGCCTCTCCTCTGCAATGCTGATGGCAGGAACCGAGCGAGAGAGAGCCCCCAGTCTGCTTCATTTTAGAGTGTAGAAAATTAAAGCCTTTAAGCCAATATACAAATAAGGAAGTCTCTGATACAAAGCCACTTATCTGAGGCATAAATGGGATTCCTCATAAGAGTGTACCATCCCACATCAAGCAACAGTCAAGTGTGTGGGGAAAAGCTTAGTTTTGAGATGGTCTTAGTATTAAAAGGGTGGGAAAGGCTTAGTCTTAAAACTAAACCTTAGGCTATAAGGGCTTTGCCAGCTTATAGCCTGTCTCCCACACCCAGTGCAAACTATAAGTGAGAAAACATATATATCATATTTACAAACTTATTTGACTAACAGAGGGGATGGGAGAAAGCATTCATTTGTTGTTCCACTCAGTTGTGCATTCATTGGACCAGGTGTCCCCAAACTACAGCCGGCAGGCCACATGCAGCCCCCTGAGGCCATTTATCTGGCCCCCCTGCCATACTTCCGGAAAGGGGCACCTCTTTCATTGGTGGTCAGTTAGAGGAGCACTGTATGTGGCGGCCCTCCAACGGTCTGAGGGACAGTGAACTGGCCCCCTGTGTAAAAAGTTTGGGGACCCCTGCATTGGATGTTTCCCATGTGTGCCCTGACTGGGGATCAAACCTGCAACCTTGTCATTTCTGGAAAACGCTCTTAACCAACTGAGCTAACTAGCCAGGGCTAGAAACTACATTTTAATAAACTTGTTTGATGGTTTAATTCAGAACTCCCAATATCAGGATGTACTTCACAGACACTGATTCACAGCCAATATATCAAATATTAAATCTTTATGATAAATCAACTTTTTAGAATTTTAACATGTTTGTTAACGTGAAATTTTTAAAGCTAATATTAATGAGAATAAAGCCTGTGCAGATAGATACTTTTTTAGTGCCTTTCTTACTATAAACTACTGATGGGTTAATTTAATACATGAGAACACAATTTTTTTTAATCTTCTGCATAAATTATACCTGGAAATAACACAGTAAGGAGAAGAGAATAATATATGTATATATTTGTTACCAATTATGTCTGTATTATGAAAGATAAAATAGTTTGTCAGCTGTCACTGTTGTTTTCTTGTAACACAATATGGGATAAAGTGTAGCAAAATAATCTCCATAATAAAAAGGAAGTCTGTGCTTCAGCAAATTGCTTAAATCTACAAATCAGTCAAATCAGCGTCTACTTAACAGAAACCCTTTTTTCACAACAGGGATGAGGAATCTTTCCTAGCACCACCTCCACTTCAGCCAAGTAAAACCCCCTGCTGATCTGGATTCAGACTGCAGATCTTTCACTGGACATACCACTGTCAGGCAAAACAGCTGAGTACAGCAGGGTGGCCACTGTATATTCCTCAGCACAGAATTCTGCTAAAGGTATCCATCTGAAACCCCAACAACCCTCCCTAGCCAAATCAAATTACCGTTTCTTCATTTTCATTTTCCTTATCTTGAATCTATTTAAACACAATTTCTTAAAATATATTCCTCAGTAATTTTCTGTACACCAACAGACTGGTTTTCTACCCACCTTCCCCTTTTTACCTCTACAGATTCTCCATATTCTCTTCTTCCTTAAATAATGTTGTAAGGCCAGGGGCAGCTGCCATGTAAGGCCATGCATATGCAGGTGGAGCCAAAAAATGCTGGGCCATTCCTTTATTAAAGTCTCGCACCAGGCAATGAGCAAACACGCTGGGCTCCCAAAGCCACTAACACATTCTCCGGTTCCACAACCAGGAGAATCTTCTCTGGTTTCTCCTAGAATCAAAGGCCCCACCAGTCTTAGCGGAGCTGGCAAAGCCCCTCACCTCTGGTTCCCCATCTGCACACTTTCTCTTTCCCTGCCAAACTGGCTTCTCCCTCAGCACTCTGCATTCTCTCTGCTCTCACACTGCAAACATAGGCTTCTCTCTCTGCCTCTTCTCCTTCTCTCCTTTCCAAAACTTTCCTGCACAAAACCTCTCCTCCAGCAAACATTAGCAAGACAATAGCCCTTCCCAAGCAGGAAGGTAATTTGCAATTTCACAGACCACATATACCTGGTGGTGCCCAGCCTCCAATGCAAACTATAAGCAAGCAAACATAAAAATCGTATTTTACAAACTTATTTGACCAACAAATGTAAAATCAAGTTTTCCATAAAGTTTAGACCTCAGCCCTACACAAATTGCTTCCTAAAAGACAAATCTAAAATTCCATAGTCTTACCTGTGAGGTTGGTGGGCAATGGAGGAAGGTCACCTGAGGAACCAGACCCAGGAACTTAGGCTAGAACTGCCCACACCCATGCACGCCAAAAGAAACTTCCCAGGAATCCTTTGGAAAAGAGCAACCGTCTGCCAGCCAATGAAATTTCGCCACGTCATATTACCTCGACCACCTTAATGACCCCTTGAATTTCCCCCACGCGACTTCTCTGGCCCCTGGCCCCCAGACCAGAGAACCTCATCAGGTGGGATGCGCTGTACTAAATAAAGCTTTTGCTTATTCATACTTCGTGGCTACGCCCTTCCTTCTTCCTCGCCGGGGAAAAATACCTTACATTTGGTGCCAAAACCTGGGAGGAGTTGAAGCCCACTAGGACCGCTCCTCTCCCCTTCCCTTCTGAGGAAGAACCAGGATCTCCAACTTTCCACCCACTTCAGCACACAGTGCGGTAAGACCCCTGCCTCCAGCTTCCCCTTAGTTCTTTCTGCCGAGACTCCCTGTCCGTAATCGCAGCTGTGTCAGGGATCTTTTTTCTGTTCCAAGTGCATCTGCCTGTGAAGACATCCCGGGCACATCCACTCTACCTAACCGTCCGGTGGCCAGAGGCTGAGTTGCAGGATACCAATTCTCATCTGTGACCACTCTGAGGACTGAGCAGCCATAGAGGCACAGGAATCTAAACCTGATCCCAAAACACTCCTGGAGTGCCTTATCCGAAATCTCTCCCTCCCTAAAGAAGAGGAAACTGTTCTTCTTTGCTGTGGCCAGGCCACAGAACCCACTGGATAATCAAACCATGTGGCCTCCTGAAGAGACTTTCAATTTTAACACCCTCATCAATTTAACTATGGCTAAATAACTGGGAAATGGTTGGAGATCCCTTACATTCAGGGCTTCTAGTATTTGCACTCCCGTCCTAATCTCTGTGCCACCTGCTACATGGCGCTGGCCCATTTTGGCCAGAGAAACCTCCACTCCTTATTTTAACTCCTTCATCTACCCCTTTGAGGAACTCTCCCCCTCCTGCCCGACCACTGGGGGCGCCCCTCTCTCAGGGACCCCTCTCTGATCCCTCTGCAGACCTCTTTCACTGGGGTCTATTCCCTCCAGAAAATCCCCTCCCCTGCTGGCCAGGGGCCCCTCCCTTCTCCACTGTGTTCTTAAGCCCCTCCTCCGTCAGGCCACCCTCTGCTCTGTCATTGGCCCTCACACCAGTTTGTAGGGCTCCTGATCTCATGGCCCAACCCCGATCTTCTTGCAGGAAGGTCTGGCCCTATCCTGCCTCTGGCTCCAGCGTTTCCAGCCGGATCTGGGTGCCAGGCTCCCCAGGAGCCCCCCTCCTCTTATTCTCACCCCCAAACCCCTATCCGAGACCTGTGAACATGGCATTTAGTTTTTAATGGTCGCAGCTAGTAGAAAAAGGCCGAGGCTGTTCGCCAGGCCCACATGCAGCAGAAGGTAACGCTCCAAACCCAGATTCTTGTGGCAGCCCTAAGGCCGGCAGAACAACAGGGGCAAGGCACAAGAGGTGCCCAACCCAAATCCGGGCCACAAAGAGGATCCCCACCGGGAGTTTGCTTTAAGTGTGGCAAGGAGGGTCACTGGTCCCAGCAGTGCCCACTAAGCCCTGCCCTGACTGCAAGCAGCCTGGTCACTGGCAGAGCAATTGCCCCTTTTGGGCAACAGACTCATCCTCAGCACCTCTACATGGAGACCAAGCCAGCCAGGTGGGCCCACCACTCGAACTCCTAGGCCTCATGGACGACTGACATGGCCGGGACTCAAAGATCCCCATCACCTTCACAGAGCCATGGGTAATGCTACAGAAGCGGGTAAGTCCATCTCATTTCTTGTGGACACAAGGGCTACCTTCTCTGTTTTGCCATCACACGCTGGACCTCTAGTTCCCTCACAGGTCTCAGTTATGCGAATAGATGGGACCCCTTCTTTTCCTCTTCTCACACCACCCATGACATGCAGTTTGGACGGAATCCCCTTTTTCGCACTCCTTCAGATTCTTTCTTTCCTCGACCTAATAATTAGGCTTCTTTTGACACTGAATTCCCCATTTTTCTCTCTTAGCCAAACCCCCCTCCTCTTGCCACCTACCTCCCCTTTCTGTATTTACTCCGCCATCTTCTTAGGGAACACGAGGACAGGACCCTTCCTTCCATAGGGGTCCAGATGAAGCACACCCAGCAGTCCCCCTCCAACCAGGGTTTTTCTGAGAAAGCTCCAGCCTGGCTCCCTACAGCCCAGATGGACGGGACCCCATATGGTAATACTGACTACTACTACTGCAGCCAAACTCCTAGGACAAACACCTTGCTGTCATGTCTTTCGCCTCAAGCTTGCCCCCATGCAAGACCACTGGCAGTCGGAACCACTGGGCCCTACCCGTCTCCGGCTCACCAAAAGGTTGGGCCCTGCAGATCCCCTATTGCTCCTGTCCCATCCACCAGAAACCTGCCGCCAGAATGAGCTAAAGCAAGGAGCAATGCTGTTCAATGAGACTAGCGTAATGGAAGAAAACATCAATCTCCTCAACCGTCTGTGAGAGAAACTGAGCAAGGATCTCTCCTCCTACAACCTGCTTAACTCCTGGTGGCAGCCACCCATTCTCACCTGGACTGCCCCTATCCCAGGTCCTCTTCTAATTATCAGCATATTACTCATATTTGCTCCTCTTTTTTTTAATTCTAACAGGACCGCATCTGTGAAGTTTCTCGAGTCACGATCAAACAGATGTTCCTACACCCATGTGACTCCCCTCAAAGCCACCACCTTCTGACCTCCCTTCCCCACAGTGCCACTAACGAGCAGGAAGTAGCCAGACAAACAGCGGCACCCCTAACTAACATAAAAGGTTGGAATGTGAGGTCAGTGGGCAATGAAGGAAGGTCACCTGAGGAACCAAACCCAGGAACTTTGGCTAGAACCACCCACACCCATACGCGCCAAAAGAAACTTCCCTGGAGTCCTTTGGAAAAGAGCGTCTGCCAGCCAATGAAATTTCGCCATGTCATATTAACTCGACCACCCTGAACGATCCTTTAAATATCCCCCATGCGGATTTCCTCATGCGACCTCTCTGGCCTCTGGCCCCCGGACCAGAGAACCTCTTTGGGCAGGATGCACTGTACTAAAGTAAAGCTTTTGCTTATCCACACTTCATGGCTACGCCCTTCCTTCTTCCTCGGCGGGGGAAAAATACCTTATATTACCTATCAGTTCTCAGTAGTGGCCTATAAAATCATCAAATATTAAACTCTAACATTAAACTCTCAACTATTTATAAGTCCTTCATCTCTTAACTGCTGAAGACTGCTATATGGATACTTAAACTCATCTCAAATTCAGTATTTCCAGAGTGAACACAACTTCCCCCCCAAATAAGCTCTACTGCATTATTCATAAATGTTATTGAATTGTACACTTTAAAAGAGTGACTTTTATGTTAATCTTACCTTAACTTAAAAAAATTAGCTCTACACTAGCACTTTTTCTACATATGAAACTGTCATCCTTCCAATCATGTTCTTCGAGTTCTCTTCAATGCCTTTCATTTTTAAAAATAAATTTCTTATTGAGAATATCTCCTTCTTTCACTCATCATACCTAATCAATTCCCCAGTTTTATAGTCTTCCTTCAAATTATCTCCCATAACTACCTGTGACTTCTCATTCACTAAGTACTTGTTCAGTCCCTTACCTCACACCTATAGTAAGAGATTTTACATTATAAAATTCAGTTTATACCTGGTCTTTCAGCATCCAGATCTATCTGCTTTCACTCATGCAATACTGAACCACCAAATTAACAATTTCCTAAAATAATGCTTTCTTTGTGTCACCAATTCCAAACTCTTCAATAACTCCTCACCAACCCATGTAGAGCTGTATTATCCTCGTGCCAGAGTTTCCAGAATGCAGTGAGGTTCAGAGTAGCTCAAAAGCTCTAGATTGCACCCTGGCCAGTTGGCTCAGTGGTAGAGCGTCGGCCTGGCGTGCAGAAGTCCCGGGTTCGATTCCCGGCCAGGGCACACAGCAGAAGCGCCCATCTGCTTCTCCACCCCTCCCTGCTTCTCCACCCCTCCCCCTCTCCTTCCTCTCTGTCTCTCTCTTCCCCTCCCGCAGCGAGGCTCCATTGGAGCAAAGATGGCCCAGATGCTGGGGATGGCTCCTTGGCCTCTGCCCCAGGCGCCAGAGTGGCTCTGGTCGCACAGAGCGACGCCAGGGAGGGGCAGAGCCGGGCAGAGCGTCCCCCCTGGTGGGCGTGCTGGGTGGATCCCGGTCGGGCGCATGCGGGAGTCTGACTGTCTCTCCCCGTTTCCAGCTTCAGAAAAATACAAAAAAAAAAAAAAAAGAAAAAAAAAGCTCTAGATTGCAATCTTGTGAGGTTGAATTTTCCCCACTTCAACAGAACAATGTAGTACAACAGATTGAATGCAGAAACAAATGAGAATCTAGCTGTCTTCATTAAGACAGATGTTAAGGAGATTGAAAAAAATGTAAATGTCACTCCTCTCCAAATTTTTTGTTTTGGAAAATACACTTGTTTTTCATAAAAACATTTATATTAATATTCAATGGGTTTATTATAGTCATTTTAAAGTAAATTAATATATATTTGTTAAATTTCTTGGATTGGCGTTGTAGACTTCAAGGTGAAGAGTCCACGCTTAGAAATTAATCCAACCACATATTTCAGAGGGGCAGGTTTAATATTTCTTCAGTATGACACTGCCTGAATGACAGTGGTTGGTGCTGCCAGGATACAAGGCTAGTCCTGCACTATCTAGCCCCAAAAGAACTCGTAGTCCAAATGAGGTTGAAATGAGAGAAGACCAAGGCATCACGTCTTACAAAATGAATATCAAGAATCTGGCACTCAGTATTACAATAAATGAAACGAACTTTTTCTGAGACTTAATTTTCTCATTTATAAAATATGAATAATGATATCCACCATCTCAAAGAAGTATTTGTTTTGATGATGAAATATAATTGTGAATACACTTTCTAATGCATTTTACAATAAAAGATTAGACTCTCTTGTGTTACAACTTCTCAAGTGGACACAAATACTAACAATGTAGTATCAAAAAAGTAGCAACAATTTTTCTTTCCTATTTTTTTAAATTTATTGATTTGAGAGAGAGAAACATGAATTGTTTTTCCACTTATTTATGCCTTCACTGATTCTTTTATGTGCCCTGACCTGGGATGGAACCCACAACCTTGGTATATGGGGACAACACTCCTAACCAACTGAAAACCCAGCCAGGGTCTGTCAATTTTCTATTTATATTTTTCTATTCATTCTTTTTTTTAAGAGAGGAGGGGAGGAGGGGCGATAGTGAGACAGACTCCTGCAGGTGAGATCCACTCAGCAACCCCTGCTGGAGGCTAAATGCTCCAATCAACTGAACTATTGTTAGCACCTGAGGCTGATGCTGGGACCTTCTGGCTGCAGAAGGGGAAGAGGAGAAAAGAGAGGAAGGGAAAGAGAAGCAGATGGTCGCTTCGCATGTGTGCCCTGACCAGGAATCAAACCAGTGACGTCCATACACCAGGCCAACGCTCTATCCACTGAGCCAGCCAGCCAGGGCCATTTTTCTATTCAATAAAGTTGGAAGATATATTATGTATTTTCCCCCCCTTAACTTAAAAAAAAAGCCATTTCCATGTTTTACTTTGTTTATGTGGGTCTGTCTCTCAGCAGTCAACAATCCTATAGCATTGAAAATCAGATAATCTACACCTTAAATAAGAAAAGCAAACTGAGTAAACAAAGCTGGAGATAGGGATTAGAATATACTCAAAACTGCCAGACCCCTTTCAAAGGCTCTCCACCCTCTTAAGGTTTTGCATCTCCAACTTGCCAAAGGTAAACACCCACAAAAAAGGAAAACACAGGGTTAGAGCCTAAAAGCAAGGATCAACTAATGTTCTTTTCTTTGGTTAACAACACTCAACTGAAAGGCATTCAAGTAGTGTCATACTGAAGAAATATTAAACCTGGCCCCCCAAAAAAGTGTGTTGATTAACTTCTAAGGATGGAATATTCACCTTTGAGTCCTTAAAACTCAATCTAAGAAATTTAACATACATATTAATTTGCTTTAAAATAACTAAAATAAACCCATTGAATATTAATGTTTTTATGAAAAATAACTATATTTTCCAAATCAAAAAAATTAGAGAATGCCATTATTCTAGATTTTTCCAAATCTCATTAACATCTGTCTTAATTAAAACAGCTATATTCTCTTTTTTTTTCTTTTTTTTTGTATTTTTCTGAAGCTGGAAACGGGGAGACAGTCAGACTCCCACATGTGCCCGACCGGGATCCACCCGGCACACCCACCAGGGGTGATGCTCTGCCCACCAGGGGGCGATGCTCTGCCCCTCTGGGGCAGCTCTGCCGCAACCAGAGCCACTCTAGCGCCTGGGGCAGAGGTCAAGGAGCCATCCCCAGCGCCCGGGCCATCTTTGCTCCAATGGAGCCTTGGCTGCGGGAGGGGAAGAGAGAGACAGAGGGGAAGGGGGGGAGGTGGAGAAGCAAATAGGCGCTTCTCCTATGTGCCCTGGCCGGGAATCGAACCCGGGACTTCTGCACGCCAGGCCGATGCTCTACCGCTGAGCCAACCGGCCAGGGCCAAGACAGCTATATTCTCTTATTTGCTTTTGCATTCAATCTGTTGCACTACACTGTTCTATGAAGAAAATTCAACCTCACAAGATTGGAAGGTGGTAAAGAGAAAAACTTGTAGAACCCTTGAAAGTGTCTCAAGTCCCTAGACCACAATTAAAGAACTGATACACTAAATAAACTAAGTCAAAACCTGTTTAAAATTTAGGACTGACCCTGGTTGGTTGGCTCAGTGGATAGAGAATCAATCAGCCTGGCGTGTGGACATCTGGAATTTAATCCCTGGTCAGGGCATGTGTAAGAAGCAACCATCTGATTCTTCTCCCCTCCCTCTCCCCCTCTCAAAGTCCAGGCACCAAGATAGCTCCGTTGGTCCAAGCATCCACCTCAGGCACTGAGGATAGTTCAGTTGATTTGAGCATTGGCCCCAGACAGGCATTGCCAGATGGATTCCAGTTCAGGAGCATGCAGGAGGGAGTCTGTCTATTTCTGGTCCTCTCACTTAAATAAATAAAATAACTTTTTTTTAAAGCAGGGCTATATTAAAATAGTGGCTATATTGGCTAGTCAAAAAATTTGGCTTGCCTGACCTGTGGTGGCGCAGTGGATAAAGTGTTGACCTGGAAAGGCTGAGGTCCCTGGTTCGAAACCCTGAGCTCGCCTGGTCAAGGCACATATGGGAGTTGATGCTTCCTGCTCCTCCCCTCCTCTCTCTCTCTCTCTCCCTCTCTCTCCCCTCTAAAATGAATGAAATAAAATAAAAAAAATTATAAAAATAAATTTGATTATACCAACCCAAAGATTAAAGTAATAATATCAAACTGTTAGGAAATATTCAATTAATGAGCACAACACTAAGAAAAAGTATTTATTAAGCAGTAATTATGTATAAAGCATTCTGTTTAAAAACACAAAGAAGAAAGCCAATAACAGAAATCACTAAACCAGAAAAACAGAAATGTTCACAATGAAAATAATTTAAATAAAAAATATTTTTGGTTTAATCGAGTTCACCAAAAAGCATAAATATTATACCCTGATCCTACAGGGTTCCAATTAATCATTTTTAACTACGGAGAATCTCTAAGGTAAAGTTTGGAAAGGGGGGGATGGTAATAACCAAAAAATTTTGAAATGGAAACCTCATAGATTAACTTTTTTTTTTAAGGTAAGAGGAGGGGAGATAGTGAGGCTGACTCCCATATGCACCCCGACATGAATACGCCCAGCAACCCTGTCTGGGACCAATGTTCGAGTACCAAGCCATTTTTTAACACCTGAGGCTGACATGGTTGGACCAACCTAGCCATCCTCAGTGTCCGAGGCCATGCTTGAACCAATCCAGCCACTGGCTGTGGGGGAGGAAGAGGGAGAAATGGGGAAGACGTACAGAGGAGGGGAGAAGTAGTTGGTAGCTTCTCATGTGTGCCCTAACCAGGGACTGAATCTCGGGATCCATACACCAGACAGAGGCTCTACCCACTGAATAACTTTCTAAGTACTACCTGCATTCATTAGAGATGGGAATATAAAAAGCTGACAAACCTATCACAATAGAAGGAGAGGCAGACTAGCTTAATATGAGTGTTGTCCAAATTAACTATTAACCTTCAGTATACTATCAAAGTCCATAGAAAGTTTTAGTTTTTATTTTCTTTCTTGACCAGTTCTAGTTCTCAGATTTGACAGTTTATGACTTTAACTGTTTTGCAAAGATCTTCAAACAGCAAGAATATATTACTTTTAAGTATAATAAAACTCATTTTATCTTTTTTTGTGTATGTGACAGAGACAGAGAGAGGGGCAGATGGGGACAGACAGGAAGGGAGATGAGAAACATCAGTTCTTTGTGGCACTTTAATTGTTCACTGACTGCTTCCTCATATGTGCCTTGATGGGGAGAGGGGGTGGCTACAGCAGAGCTAGTGACCCTTGCTTAAGCTAGCAATCTTGGGCTCAAGCCAGTGACCTTGGGCTTCAAGCCAGTGACCTTTAGCCTCAAGACAGCTACCATGGGGTCATGTCTATGATCCAATGCTCAAGCCAGCAACCCCATGCTCAAGCTGGTGACCTCAGGGTTTCGAACCTGGGTCCTTTGTGTCCCAGTCTGAAACTCTATCCACTGCACCACCGTCTGGTCAGGCAAAACTCATTTTATATTACAATTACTATGAGTCTACAGAATCATTTTATAAATCTAAGACATGTTATAAGATCTTAGTGATTTCAGTATTCCTACATGTTGAAATATTCTGTGAATTCCATCATCCCAGATTTCACCATTGTACATCAATTATTCCCAACTATGCTTTAAAAAAAAACAAAACAGGATGTATTTGCTGGGACACTTGAATCCATGTAAACTCAGTAAATTAAAATCAATTAAAAAAAAACCCTAACGTAATAAGAAAGCAGAAGAATGATTTAGTTGTCTAGAAGGATAATCCAAGAGTGAAATAAATCAGCACTAATACATTATCCTTCAGTTCTTTATCTTTTGTTCAGTTTACTGTTTTGCACAAAATTCTATATCACCTTTAAAAAAGGTAGAGAAGACTGAAGACATCATCTTTGTGGTCTGTGTTAGGAAGAAAAAATTTTATTTTACCCTTTTAGGCTGCAGTAGCTGGGGGCCAATGACTTAAACTAACAAAAGATAGAAAAAGCACACAATTTTTACTAATGTTTACATACATAAGACTTTACTGAAAGGAAGTAAAACTCAAGCAGTTAAACTCGAGGGTTTATATATGATTTTAACAAAGAAAATGAGATCTGGACTTTGAGAGACAATAAATCAAAGAGAAGTAAACTAGGAAATATATAAAGGAACTAATGAAAATAAGAGTTATTTTAGCTAGGTCTGTTTATGCAAACATCTTAGTAACAATTCTTCATCTCTCTTTCCTTTCTAATATGGAGGAAAGGAAGGAAGGATATAGCACAAAAAGAAATTTATGCCCTATTTTGGCAGACAATGGGCGAGCAGAAAACTTCCTACATCTGTTGATTCTCAACTGCCTTCTGTTCAATATAATCCTATGTTAAAGTGGCACATTTTTGGATGGTATATCCTGATCCTCTTCATCCACTCTGTTTTCACTGAATAAAGAACTCAGAACTTTTTATTTTCAACCCATAATAGAACAATAGAAAAGTGACAGAGAAGACATTTCACAATTACTAGAAGAACCTAAGTATCAGGCAAAGATCAATGACAAGCACTTCAGACTCTAATGGCAAATCTGGGAAATCTCAGACTGAGTCTTCAGATAAGATATCCATGATAAATTTTCTCAAACTCAACAATGAACAAACAATATGTTTCTAAAAACTAAAAGGAGGCCCTGGCTGGTTGGCTCAGGGGTAGAGAGCATCGGCCCACCATGTGGATGTCCCAGGTTTGATTCCCAGGCAGGGGACACAGGAGAAGTGACCGTGTGCTTCTCCCCCTTTTCTCACTCTCTGCCCCTCCCACAGCTCTGGCTCAAGTGGTTCTAATGCACTGGCCCACTAAGAATGGCCTCATGGAGCTTCTATGCCTCAGGTGTTGAAAATAGCTTAGTTGTAACCATGGCCCAAGATGGGCAGAGCATCACCTCTAAGTGAGATTGCGGTGGATCCCCAGTGGGGTGCATGCGAGAGTCTGTCTACCTCCCCTCCTCTCACTTGGAAAAGAAGAAAAAAATAAAGTCCAGAAGGCAATATCTGCCTTTAAAAAAAAAACAAAGAAAACCTAAAAGTAAATAGATATTCTCATTTAGCAGGAAGAACGTCACCATGCAATATTTTTACAAGAATTCAGACCATGCTCTTTTGCTAAAAGAATATGTGACAGTCTTCATTTATCCTTCATGTTTGTGTGCTAATATTCAACTTAATACAGTTCATAAGTGGACAAGTGTTGAGCGCAGGTGTATACAATGGTGACTAAAAGGAACGAGATGAAACAGAAATCTTTAAAAGTCATTGGAATGATTATTCTAATTGGTGCCGACAAATTTAAAACTGAAAATATCTTGCAGTTATGAAGATATCTACCCTCTTCAACAAAATTATGAACCATAAAGGTTTCAAAAAATTCAAGTATTGTATTGGCAATGTACAAGCAAAATGAAAACCCAAAAGGAATAAGTTTGAACTTAATAGGAAAGTATTTAACACTTCAAATCATTATTTACAAGATAAATATGGTCCAGGTTCATGACGATGTTTCAGGTACATACCTTCAAAATCTGGAAAATATCCAGTGGACAAGTGACAATAAAAAAATCATAGAATTGGAAGATGCAGAGCTACAGAGATTCAGAAAAGGGTGAAAGCCAAGTCAAGAGTATTACAAAAATTACAAGAAGTAACTGAAGAGTATTAAAATTCTGTCAGAAATAGAACTTGTGACAAAATTTTTATAAATTTACAATTGGCTTAATATTATCCAGCAAGAAATTTTCCTTTGTTTGTTGGTAGTAACAGGTGGAACAGGATTGAATTGTGAAATCTCACAAGTGGAAATCAAGAGAAGTCAATTGCACATGACTGTATTTCAAACATACCTGATGAGTCTTACTGTTCTAAGAAAAACCAGTTATTCTTCTTAAGGCATTTTCAAGCATCAATGAATTAAAAAAAACCTGAATATATTAACAGGAAGATAGCTGTAATATAAAAAAACTAAAGGAAAGGTAGATATACTCAGTAAGAGAGTCATAACCTGTACTTGCAAAAGAATGACTTCAAGATAATGGCCTATGATTGATATTAGTGCAGAGAATGCTTTCATTGTATGAGGAATTATAAACCGGTAAGTAACATAGAAGAATATTTCTCTTACAACTAAACAACTTATAGTAATTACCTTAGAGAATTTTGTCTCACCCTCTAACCAGAATGCTCCTTCACAAAGGTCTCAAAGTAGAAAAAATAAAGGAAGATGTACTCTGTGTGGATACAAAAAGTAATAATAATAAAAAAGTGCTACAATTGTAATAAGAATGTCTGCCAAAAGTATGCAAATGTGACACATATTCATTGTGGTGGTGATGTGTAATTAGATGCATAAGATGTATTTTTTGTTTTTTATTTCTTTAGGTATATACAAAGAGATTTGCTACGTTTAAATTCTTATTAAAAGCTTTAATAAGATGTCTGACATTATTCTTTTATTTTTCTCTAAATCATATGAAATAAATTATATAATACATAATTATAGGAAATAATTTAAAATGAAATAATTCCTTTCAGCCTGACCAGGCAGTGGTGCAGTGGATAGAGCATCGGACTGGGATGCGGAAGGACCCAGGTTCGAGACCCCAAGGTCACCAGCTTGACAGCAGGCTCATCTGGTTTGAGCAAAATCTCACCAGTTTGGACCCAAGGTTGCTGGCTTGAGCAAGGGGTTATTGTAAAGCCAGGAGCCATGGCCAGGGCTACTATCACAGCAGCCTTCTGGCCCATGCAGGTTCGCATTGGATTGGGACAGTCAGTAAAGAAACAACGGAGCCAAGAACTGATGGGCCTTCGTCTTTAATTCTAGCTTGCACCTGGCGGGCAAGTAAAAAATACACACTGGGCTCCAAAACCCACTCACATTCAGTGCTCACAAAGCTACTGATTTATCCGAGTTTCCTAGAATCAAAGGTTTCTAGCTCACCAGACTTATTCACCTCTGTTCCCCATCTCCTTCCTTCTCCCTGCACAAACTCTGCACAAACTGGCTTCTCACTCAACACTCCGCCATCTTGGCTGCTTCTCCTGGCCTACTCCACGTGGCCTCCTTCTCTGCTCTCTGCTCTGCTCTCTCCTCTAATGATAATCTCAGGAACCAAGAGAGCAAGCTCCCGTTCTGCCCCCATTTTATAGTGTAGCTTCACAACCTTTAATCCAATATACAAAATAGGGTTGTCTCTAATACAAAGTCACTTCTCTGAGGCATGATTGGATTGTACCGCCCCACATCAAAAAGGGTGGGAAAGGCTTAATCCCAATACCAAGCCCCAGGCTACAAGGATTCTCAACACATATTAATATCACCTGGGCGACGGCCTCACGTGGGCAGCACCATCTTTAACAAAGTGAGCATAATATATTTTATCTGCCCAACAGTTACTCAGTCTGCTGAAGGCCCGCAGTCAAGGCACATATGAGAAAGCAATCAATGAACAACTAAGGTGTCACAATGCGCAACGAAAAACTGATGATTGATGCTTCTCATCTCTCCGTTCCTGTCTGTCTGTCCGTCTATCCCTCTCTCTGACTCTGTCTCTGTTAAAAAAAAAAAAAAAAAGGGGGCCCTGGCCAGTTGGCTCAGTGGTAGAGCGTCAGCCTGGCATGCAGGAGTCCCAGGTTCAATTCTCGGCCAGGGCACACAGGAAAAGCGCCCATCTGCTTCTCCACCCCTCCCCCTCTCCTTCCTCTCTGTCTCCCCCCCCCCCCCCCAGCAGCCAAGGCTCCAATGGAGCAAGGTTGGCCCGGGCACTGAGAATGGCTCCATGGCCTCTGTCTCAGGCACTAGAATGACTCTGGTTGCAACAGAGCAATGCCCCAGATGGGCAGAGCATCGTCCCCTGGTGGGCATGCCGGGTGGATCCCAGTCAGGCGCATGTGGGAGTCTGTCTGACTGCCTCCCCATTTCCAACTTCAGAAAAATACAAAAAAAAAGAAATAGATCCTTTCAAGCTGAATGGTAACTAGCAATAACTATCTTTCTTGGACTAATGAGAGTTAAAAAGAATCCTTAGAAGTGCTTTATAGAAATGAATAAAAATTCCAAACAAACATTTCTGATAGTTACCAAGTAAATCAAGTAATTATTTATATCTTTAAAACAACTTAACTGAAAAATCAAGTATTTTTAGTTCACTGAAATAGAAAAAAAAAGACAAACTGTTCGGGATTATATTATCAATTAGTGAATATGTCAAGTATTTTTCATCTTTTGTTACTTTTGCTGCCTGACCTGTGGTGGCGCAGTGGATAAAGCGTCGATCTGGAAGTGCTGAGGTCGCCGGTTTGAAACCCTGGGCTTGCCTGGTCAAGGCACATACGGGAGATGATGCTTCCAGCTCCTCCCCCCTTCTCTCTCTTTGTCCTCTGTCTCTCCCTCTCCTCTCTAAAATGAATAAATAAAAAAATTAAAAAAAAAAAAAAAAGAGTTACTTTTGCTGGCTCTGGCAGGGTCCTCGGTTGGTCAGAGTGATTCATCAAGACTCTGGGTTCGATCCTGGGCCAGGACATATACAAGAATCAACTAATGAATGCACAAATAAATGGAATAACAAATTGTATTTTTCTCTTTCTCTCTCTATAAAATCAATAAATTAAAAAAAATTAGAAATGCAACTTTAAGAAAATAAAAAAACAAACTATGCCATCAATAAATTTTAACTTCCTGTCACCTACAACTCTGGTTTACCTTCTAGTTATAAAAATTGCTTTTCCAGCCCTGGCTGGTTGGCTCAGTGGTAGAGTGTTGGCCTGGAGGGCAGGAGTTCCGGGTTCGATTCCCAGCCAGGGCACACAGAAGAAGCGCTCATCTGCTTCTCCACCCCTCCCCCTCTCCTTCCTCTCTTTCTCTTCCCCTCCCACAGCCAAGGCTCCACTGGAGCAAGGTTGGCCCGGGCGCTGAAGATGGCTCTGTGACCTCTGCCTCAGGCGCTAGAATGGCTCTGGTTGCAACATAGCAATGCCCCAGATGGTCAGAGCATCACCCCTGATGGGCGTGCCAGGTGGTCCCAGTCGGGCGCATGCGGGAGTCTGTCTGACTGCCTCCCCGTTTCCAACTTCAGGAAAATACAAAAAAATAATAATAATAAAAATTTTTTAAATTTTTTTTTAAATTTGCTTTTCCATTTAGGTATATCCCCTGCTCAATTCATATAGAACCTTGACATGGTTCTAAAAGTTCTCTTGAATAAAGAAAACAAATGCAACAGAAAAGGATACTAAATTACTCCTCCCCTCTACTAAAAATAAAAACAATGCTGAGTAGTTCAACAATGGACCTAAGAAGCAGGAATGGACTAGACACCCTAACTGGAAAGAATGGGTTGAAGTGAAGATGTTGAGACTTGTAGTTGCCAACATCAAACCATCTCACAGCTTTTTTTATCTCCGCTCATAACTAGTTCTATAAGGACCCTAAACACATTTTCAAAAGAGAGTCTTTCTGACACCTACTTTCTGTCTCTTCACCCCTAATCACTCGAGGTTCTAAGGTAACAGTTCCAAGTTACCTAAACTAGATCAGTTAGCCCTATCCTCCAAAATTGCTCCTCTCCTTCATCCCAAAACACCCATTTCCTAAAGTACTACCAGTATGTCATATCAAATCACTGTAGATAAATTCATACCAAATAGTAAAGCCAAAATATCACCCCACAGATTACAGAGGCTCCTCAATTTACAATGGGGTTACGTTGCAATAAACTCATCATAAATTTTAAAACTCAAAGTCAAAAACACATTTCATACACCTAACCTATCAAACTTCTTAGTTTAAGCCTAGTTTACCTTAAATGTGTTCAGAACACTTAGGCCACTAGGCTATCATCCAAAAGACTCGAACATCGCTCAATATCTAAACTATGTCACAAGCTGTGCTTGCTTCCAGGAACTAAAATAGATTGCAGAAAACAAAATGTGGACACCAAGCCCAACACTCAAAATGACGATGGGGCATTGGGAGCAAAAAGAACTGTGTGCAAAAGGATCAACTACAACAGAATAACACACGCCTAAAATAATTTAATCACTCCACATCACACCCTGTAAATATAGAAGGCTCCGCCCCAGAGGGGAAGAAGGTGCCCTTAGAGCGTAAGCTCACCCTTTTCCATTCCTAGATCAAAAAATTTCTGCTCTGCTTTAGGGAACGCAGTCTATTGGCACAAACTGGACCCTGGTTTAGGTCCCTGACCAAGATTGCTGGGTAATGCTTAGATACACTTACAGTTGGGTAAAATCATCTGACTGCTGCTATCCAGCATTATGAGAAAATATCATACCACCTATCACTAACCCAGGAAAAGATCAAAATTTGAAATTCAATTTCTACTGAATGTACATTGTTTTTGCACCATGGTAAAGTCGAAAAATCATAAGTTAAAGCACCCTACATCTGGGACTATCAGTACTTGCTAATTGTAAAAGGAAATCCTTACAATCAAGAGGCTATCTATCACCACCTTATATAAGAGATCAAATTTAAGATTGCTAATAGGATAACACTACTAGTTTATGTGTCTTCTGATGTATAATGTGAAATACACTGTATGACTTATGAAGTACTCCTGCCAAAAATATTAAGCCTGAGCTATATTCAATGAATACAGGAGATCAAAGGTACAATGTAAACCCCAAAAAGAAACTGTCAATAAATACAAAATGTGGATTGTTCTACAAGATCACTGGCCTAGTCTCTTCAAAAGGTCAATTTCATCACAAATAAAAAAAAAGGAGGGAACAACACCAAATTAAAAGAAACTAACACGAATGTATTGTATGCTTGGATACTGGTTCCAAAATAAATGATTAAAAAGGCCATTTGGAAGACCATGAGAAAAATGTGAAAACTACATACATATATTAGACTGTAGGGATTATATTCTTAACTTTAAATGTGATTGTGATATTGTGATTATATAGAAAACTGGCCTTACTCTTATGATACACAGACTGACACGATACAGTGCTTTGGTGTGAATCGTCATATCTGCAATGGGTTTTGAGAATGCTCACCAAAAAAGAATGTGCAATAGGTGTGGCAAAATGGTAACTATTAGAACTATGGTGTAGGTATGTGTTCAAACACACTATTAAACTTCTCAATGTCTGGAGGAAAAAATTACATGAAAAATTAAAGAAAAGGCTGAAAGGTTCAGAAATAAATTCTTAAAAGAGACAATTGCATCGTATTTCTTAAATTTTGTAGGTGAGCCCTCTTGCTGCTTCTAATTCACCTCACTGTCTTAAAAACTAAAACACTATTGCCTGACCAGGCGGTGGGGTGGCACAGTGGATAGAGCGTCGAACTAGGATGCAGAGGAGCCAGGTTCGAGATCTCCAGGTCACCAACTTGAGTGCAGGCTAATCTGGCTTGAGCAAAAAGCTCACCAGCTTGGACCCAAGGTTGCTGGCTCGAGCAAGGGGTTACTCGGTCTGCTGAAGGCCCGCAGTCAAGGCACATATGAGAAAGCAATCAATGAACTACTAAGGTGTCGCAACGAAAAACTGATAATTGATGCTTCTCACCTCTCTTGGTTCTGTCTGTCCTTATCTATCCTTGTCTCTGACTCACTCTCTGTCCCTGTAAAAACAAACAAACAAAAAAAAACAAAAAAACCCTAAAACACTATTTAGTGAACTGAGCACTGAATGGGGAAGCAGAGGCCTCAGGTCCTAGAAAAGGCTCTATCCCTTTCCAGCCATGACCTCATGAAAGAACTCTCCCGGAGGCTCTTTCAAAACAGTTCTAACTCCACAGACCCCTGGAAAAAGGCGGTTCTGAGGTACAAATCAGCGGCTATCAAGGACAGATTCAAATGCAAGACACACTCAAAAGGGTAGGGGCACTGATGTTTTTACAACATCCAGAGCACATAGCCCTCACTGGATTCTCTAAGCAAATCTGGGCCTTCACAGGCATGGTGAGTCTCTGCTGGGGGACAGTCTGAGCTGGCTCCCCCCCAACGCAGGGCACCCCGCAAATGCACAGCTGCGGCTTTTGTACTTTAAAACTCTCCTACGTTTCCATTTCCTGTTTAATGGCACTAAAAGATGTCAAATTCAAAAGAGACAAGAGTCCAAACCTGAAAACCATAAATAAATGTCTTAAAGTTCACAGAATTTTTTTTTAAAAAAACCAACAGATCTCAGCAAACAAAGAGGGCCCCTTGCACGAAGGCCTCCCGTGCTTCCAGAAGCGGGACCGCTTTGATGTTTCTCCTCCCTGGCAGATTGCTCTTGAAAGCGTTAAAATGTTCCATCTCTAGAGCAGGATGACACCTCAACGTGAGATCATTGTTTCCGTCTCACGAAGTGAGGCCTGCACGCTCAGTGCGCAGATCGTGTCTGCCCAGTCCACGTTTCCCCTCGGGGCCCTGCTCCGCAGACAATAAAGCGGGACGTCTACGGCCGAGCAGGGAGGTCCCTCCGACAGGAATGAGTGTGCGCGGCAGGTGAGCCGCCGCCGCCGTGGGGGTGGGGAGACCCGGGCCCCGGGGTCTCCGGCGCCAGCACGTCGGGCAGCGCCTGCGGTTTCTGCCCACGACGGCGGCGGCTCCGGGGCGGGCTGCCGTGAGAGGAGCAAGGGTGTCTGCCAAACACCAGCTCGAAATGCACGGAAGGCCGGCCAAAGGGAGCGGGCCCCGGAGAGCAAAGCCCAGATCGGGCGGGGGCAAACAGGCGCACCGGCCTTGGGACGAGAGGAAGGGGAGGCGGAGAAAGAGACGCAGGACCCGGTGGCGGCCTGCGCGGCCTCGGCCGACCGCCCGGAGCCTGCTGCCGCGTCGCGCCGGGATGCCTCCCACGCCGGGGCCGACGCAAGATGGCGGGCCGGCCGCGGCCGCGCAGCCGGTCCCCTTCCCCGCTCCCTGGGCGCTCTCGGCAACCTGCGCCGGCCTCGACACCCCTTGCCCAGCGCCCCCGGAATGAGGCGGCGCAGGCCGCGCGGGAGGACCTCTGCCTGCTGCAGCGCGGGGCGGGCGGGGGCGGGGGGCGCTTACCGTGAACGGAGCGGATCGGCCTGACTGGGGCCCTGAGGAGGAGGAGAAAGAGGAGGAGGAAAAGGAGGAGCACGAAGAACTACACGGCGGCTACGGCGGCGGTTCCCATTGCGGAGCAGGCAGTTGAGCCGCGAGGAGGTGGGGCGGGGGGTTCCCGAGGAGCCCGCGCACTGCCTCCTGGGTAGGCTCCGGGTCAGTCTCCGCGCGTCCGGGCTCCCTTTCTTCTCGCAGATCCGGAGACGGGTTGGGCATGTGCGCAGCGTCTCAGGCCCTCGAAGGCCGAAGCGCCCCGCCACGCGCCGGCGGCGAGCGAGGACCTGGACCGGGGACCGGAGCGACTGTGGGCGCCTGCCTGCCTGCCAGCCCGCCAGCCAGCTCGGGTTAGCGCTCCTGAAACCCGGGCAGCACCGAATCTGAGGACGTGGACGCCCGAGTTGCGGGGCCTCCCCACGTGTAACAAGCTAATTCTCCACAGGCTTGGAAAGGAAGAATGTCTAAGAGGCTCCACTAACAAGTAGCACTGCGCCTCAGAGGTGAAGACATATCAGATGAGAAAAAGAAGTGAAGTCAGGTGTTCTTTCAGTAATTGGCTAATTTTGCCAAATCTGTTTCAAACAGATGATTTTGCTGGTGTCTCCTTTAATTCCCAGCTCAGCTCAGCCACATGGATGTAATAACAAAAAGTTAAGATAAATGCGTTTACAAAAACACTTGCCAAGATACTATTGCTTGAACAAATACTTTTTAAAAATTATTATATTCTGACCTGTAAGGAAAGTTGCCTCTCCCAGTTACCCCTATGATATCAATGGCCATTAGTGGTCCAGCTCTTAAGAATGACCTCTATTTGAAATCTTGCCTCTTCTTAGATCCTTAACATACTATCTCTACACACAACATTGAATTGCTGAATCCTACTATTCTTCCTGCCTATTTGAATTAGTTTCTTCTTCATTCTGACTACTCCAAGCTCTTCGCTGTTTATCATAGTTGCTTCCTTACCGACTACCATTCCCAGGTCAATCTTCCCCAAAGGCCACTTGCATCAATTGCCCCTAGAGGCCTGGTAGGGCTACAAATAACCCTAACCACTTCTCAAATAGGCCAAGGATAGCCTACCTTGCTTTCCCTTTCTTGCCTTGCGAATAAGCTTCATAGGAAAAGACACAGAATAAGCGAAATAACAAATATGGAAAGCTAAAATTTCAAAAATTTTGGTGACCACTCAAGTCATATTTGAAATATAGCTCCTAATGGTTAACAAAGACTGTGTGAGCATGACAGTGAACTTAAGATTTCACTTTATAGTCTAGAGCCTAGACCTCAATTTGTAGAGACAGAAACTTATATTAGCCCCCAAAACTAGTTTAAGTCTAGGAGGATGACTCATGCTAACTGTATGGCCAGTAGCCATGGCCACTATCAGAGCCGTCTGGCCCATGCAGGTTCACATTAGATTTGGACAGACTGTAATGAAACAACAGAGCCAAGAACTGGTGGGCCATTACCTTGAATCCTAGCTTGCACCTGGCGGTCAAGAAATACACACAACAGGAAAACACTTCTCTTTCCATTCAGGACTCCCAAAGCCACTGACTGATCTTAAGTATTTCTAGAAGCAAGGGCCCCACCAGCCTTATTCATCTGTTCCCCATCTCCTTCTCTCTGCACAAACTGGCACTCCACCATCTTGGCTGCCTCTCCTCTGCAATGCTGATGGCAGGATCTGAGCGAGCAAGAGCCCCCCGGTCTACTTCATTTTAGAGCGAAGAAAATTAAAGCCTTTAAGCCCATATACAAATAAGGAAGTCTCTGATACAAAGCCACTTATCTGAGGCATAAATAGGATTCCTCATAAGAGTGCACCACCCCCCATCATGCAAGGGAGTGGGGAAAAGCTTAGTTTTGAGAAGATCTTAGTATTAGAAGGATTTTGAAACGATCTTAGTATTAAAAGGGTGGGAAAGGTTTAGTCTTAAAACTAAGCCTTAGGCTATAAGGACCTTGCCAGCTTATAGCCTGTCTCCCACACCCAGTGCAAACTATAAGCGAGCAAACATGTATATCATATTTACACACAATTTGACTAACACTAACCAAACTTATTAAAGACCAATAAACCAAAATGCCAATATATTCCCCCCCTTTTTTTCACGAAAAACATAACTGCATGAATACCAGAAAACTATGTTCATTACATTTTCACTCAAAAGGAACTTACATGAGAAGCCAAATTACAGAAATGGGCAAAAGTAGGTTTGCAGTTGTTTATATGAGAAATAATACAAGAATAAATTCTGTTTCATGCACTCACAACTGTGAGCCTACCTTGACCCATTCCTGCATAAAGGATGTCTGGTAAGTATGAAATCAACACACAGGAAAAATTTGGTTGATTTGACTACTCCATCCTTGAAGTTCGTCCCTTAGCTTCTAAAATACAACTATGTTGTTCCTTTTGATTTACTGTTGTTCACACCTTCCCATCATTTTTTTTTTTTTTGTATTTTTCTGAAGCTAGAAACGGGGAGGCAGTCAGACAGACTCCCGCATGCGCCCGACCGGGATCCACCCGGCACGCCCACCAGGGGGCGATGCTCTGCCCATCTGGGACGTCACTCTGTTGCATCCAGAGCCATTCTAGTGCCTGAGGCAGAGGCCATGGAACCATCCCCAGCGCCTAGGCCATCTTTGCTCCAATGGAGCCTTGGCTGTGGGAGGGGAAGAGAGAGACAGAGAGGAAGGAGAGGGGGAGGGGTGGAGAAGCAGATGGGCGCTTCTCCTGTGTGCCCTGGCCAGGAATCGAACCTGGGACTTCTGCACACCAGGCCGACACTCTACCACTGAGCCAACCAGCCAAGGCCTCTTCCCATCATTTTTTAAGAACTCTTCCTCTGACTTGTATTTTCTCCTCATAATACCATTCTTTTCTGTTTGTTTGTTTGTTTGTTTTTGTATTTTTCCAAAGTTAGAAGCAGGGAGGCAGTCAGACTCCCGCATGCGCCTGGCAGAGATCCACCCGGCATGCCCACCAGGGGGCGATGCTCTATCTGGGTCGTTGCTCCTTTGAGGCTGGAGCCATTCTAGCGCCTGAAGTGGAGGCAATGGAGAATTCTTTTTAAGTGACATAGTGCTCCGCACTGTTCCCTGACTATAATAGATATAGGTGATGTTTGGCAAATAAGTTTGTAAAATGTGTTTTTTAAGTTTGCTTTTATATTTTGCATTGGCCTGGGCAGCGCTATATGTATGTAGTCTGTGAAAGTTTGTGGTGCTTGCCCCTCAGGGCGATAGATTGCAAATTGCAGGTTACCTTCCTGCTTGGGAGGGGCCATTGTATTGCTAATGTTTGCTGGAGAAGGGATTTTTCCCCAGCCTGGGTTTTTGCAGGAGAAGGAGTGCAGATGTGAAACTGGCGCTTGGGCATTGGGAGCTTTGCTGAGGCTGGTGCGGACCTTTAATTCCAGGAGGAGCCAGAGAAGATTTTCCGGATTGTAGAACTGGAGGAACTATCAGAATAACCCTTTCCTCTCATTGAACCCGTTTTTGTTTCAGAAGCCAGTGAGAATGAAGCACAGGATTCTGAATACTGGAAGAACTACAAACTTTTTGTTGTTGTTACCAAAGAGAGCCAACTGGGAATAAGGCTAACATGTGGTGGAGGGAGAGCTGGGCAAATCAATCATAGGGAAAGGAAGTCAATCCCTGAGGGATAAACTTTCAAGTCAAACCCAACCTGAACCCCTGCTACCTCTAGACTTTATTATATGAGCCAGTAAATTCCCTTTCTGTTTTTATGCTGAGGGAGTCCAGAAGACACTGTAGCATAAAAATTATTTTTAGCTGAAGGCGTTTAAATTCCTGAAATCCCTTATCTGCCTTAAATTTGGCAGGACTTCCCTGCAAAAAAACCCACTAAATTATCATAAATCTCTTCCCAGGGGGCAACCAGGAAAGCGATTCTTATCACTAGAGACAGTGAAAATTGTCACCACACCTAAACAGACATTGTCACAAAACTATCTTATCTCCAATCTATACTCCTAAGGGCCCATTTATCTTGCTGAAAGTTACTTGTTTTCCCAAAAGTTTCGACTTTCCCCATCTACCTTCTAAGAAGTGCATTGTTTTCACATATGTCATTTTATCCCTACTTTCATCTACTGAAAGGATATAAAACCCTCAAATTCTAACCATCCATTTCTAAGTCACATTTCTTTGGGAACTCCCCTGCATAGTATGTGATTAAAATGTGTTTGCTCTTGCTAGCCTGCCTTTTGTCGGTTTGATTCACAGGCCCTGCAAAACTAAATTGTTGTAGTAATATTGTTGTAAAGTACCAAAAAGCAAAGAATTGATGTTTGTTTTTTAATAAATTTTTACTTTAATGGGGTGACATCAATAAATCAGGGTACATACATTCAAAGAAAACATTTCCAGGTTATCTTGTCATTTAGTTCTGTTGCATACCCATCACCCCAAAGAATTGATGTTGATGTTCTGGGAGGAAAGGTCAGGCTTTCCTGTCCCGTCCCTTCTTTGGGGAGGGGAGGGAGAAGAATGTAGAGATTTCTGCCTTACAGGAACAATGGGTCATTTAGTTTTAAATCTAAAATAAAGGTAAACCTAGAAACCTTTTTCAATGGGAGGCAGAATTTACATACCACTTCGCATTGATTGTAGTTCCTCCCACTTCCTGGAACCTTGAGAGTAAAATACCTCTAGGCTAGTAAGGGAAGAGGAACCCTGAAAGATTTGTGAGTGTCTTTGATTGTGTTACCTTGAAAGTCTTAATGTTTCGCGCCCTGGCCAGTTGGCTCACTGGTAGAGCGTCGGCCTGGCGTGCGGAAGTCCCGAGTTCGATTCCCAGCCAGGGCGCACAGGAGAAGCACCCATCTGCTTCTCCACCCCTCCCCCTCTCCTTCCTCTCTGTCTTTCTCTTCCCCTCCCGCAGCCAAGGCTCCATTGGAGCAAAGATGGCCCGGGCGCTGGGGATGGCTCCATGGCCTCTGCCTCAGGCACTAGAGTGGCTCTGGTCTCAACAGAGCAACGCCCCAGATGGGCAGAGCATCGCTCCCTGGTGGGCGTGCCAGGTGGATCCCGGACAGGCGCATGCAGGAGTCTGTCTGACTGCCTCCCCTGTTTTCAGCTTCAGAAAAATACAAAAAATAAAAAGAAGTCTTAATGTTTCTGTGTATCCCCTAGACCAGTGGTCCCCAACCCCCGGGCCGCAGACCAGTACCGGTCCATGGACCATTTAGTACCGGTCCTTACATTATTTCCATTTTATTTATATTTAAGTCTGAATGATGTTTTATTTTTTTTATTTTTTATTTTTATTTTTTGTATTTTTCTGAAGCTGGAAATGGGGAGAGACAGTCAGACAGACTCCCGCATGTGCCCGACCGGGATCCACCCGGCACGCCCACCAGGGGGCGACGCTCTGCCCACCAGGGGGCGATGCTCTGCCCCTCCGGGGCGTCGCTCTGTTGCGACCAGAGCCACTCTAGCGCCTGGGGCAGAGGCCAAGGAGCCATCCCCAGCGCCCGGGCCATCCTTGCTCCAATGGAGCCTCGCTGCGGGAGGGGAAGAGAGAGACAGAGAGGAAGGAGAGAGGGAGGGGTGGAGAAGCAGATGGGCGCTTCTCCTGTGTGCCCTGGCCGGGAATCGAACCCGGGACCTCTGCACACCAGGGCGACGCTCTACCGCTGAGCCAACCGGCCAGGGCTGATGTTTTATTTTTTTTAAATGACCTGATTCCCTCTTACATCCGTCTAAGACAGGGGTCCCCAAACTACGGCCCGCGGGCCACATGCGGCCCCCTGAGGCCATTTATCCGGCCCTCGCCACACTTCTGGAAGGAGCACCTCTTTCATTGGTGGTCAGTGAGAGGACCTAGTTCCCATGGAAATACTGGTCAGTTTGTTGATTTAAATTTACTTGTTCTTTATTTTAAATATTGTATTTGTTCCCGTTTTGGTTTTTTACTTTAAAATAAGATATGTGCAGTGTGCATAGGGATTTGTTCATAGTTGTTTTTTTTATAGTCCAGCCCTCCAACGGTCTGAGGGACAGTGAACTGGCCCCCTGTGTAAAAAGTTTGGGGACCCCTGGACTAAAACTCACTCTTGACGCTTGTCTGGATCGCGTGATACATTTATCCGTTCCACCCTAAAGGTCCTTGAAAATATTTTCTGACATTAAACTGGTCCGTGGCCCAAAAAAGTGGGGGACCACTGCCCTAGACCAATGATCCCCAACCCCCAGGCCGCGGACCAATACCGGTCTGTGGGCCATTTGGTACCCATCCGCAGAGAAAGAATAAATAACTTACATTATTTTCGTTTTATTTATATTTAAGTCTGAAAGATGTTTTATTTTTTAAAAATGACCAGATTCCCTCTGTTACATCCATCTAAGACTCACTCTTGATGCTTGTCTTGTAAGTTCGACAATTATATTTAAAATACCACAGTTTTTACGCCGGTCGCATAATTTTATTTTGTGCATTTATCCATCCTATCCTAAAGGCCGGTCTGTGAAAAATATTTTCTGACATTAAACCAGTTCGTGGCCCAAAAAAGGTTGGGGACCACTGCCCTAGACGAATGTTATAATCTTGTTAATGATTGTGCCATAATGTCATGCTCTCCCTCGCCAGCATGTGGTCAAGGGTATATAAGCAGCCCCTGGACTATTTTGGGGACTGCACGATTTGGGCCTGCAGATGCCCCGTGTCAGCCATATGTGGCCAGCATATTAAAATTTCCTCCTTTAATAAAACTTCAAAACTTATCTGGACTGCCTGTCTCTACGTGGACTCAATGAAGTGAGGTACTGTGCCTTTCAGAATCTGGGGTGCAGTACTTTATAACAATATAAGGTTATAGTATTTAAATATGTAGAAATATAGAAAAATATGGAAAATATATAAAAGCAATTAAGGTATAATATTAAACTGAATTAAAGAAATTAAATAAAGTTATTGTATGGCCAGTAGCCACAGCCACAATCACAGACACCTGGCCCATGCAGGTTCGCATTAGATTCGGACAGACAGTAATGAAACAATGGAGCCAAGAACTAGTGGGCCATTAGCTTTAATCCGAGCTTGTACCCAGCGGGCAAGAAATATATACATACAATGGGAAAACACATCCCTTTCCATTCAGGGCTCCAAAAGCCACTGACTTATCTGAGTTTCTTAGAATCAAAGGTTTCTACCTCACCAGCCTTATTTACCTCTGGCCCCCATCTCCTTCTCTCTGCACAACTTTGCACAAATTGGCTTCTCCTTCAGCTCTCCGCCATTTTGGCTGCTTCTCCTCTCCTCCATGTGGTCTTTCTCTGCTCTCCTCCAGCATGGGCTCCTCTGCCCCATTTTATAGTGTAGAAATCAAAACCTTTAATCCAATATACAAACAAGGAAGTCTCTGATACAAAGTCACTTGTCTGAGGCATAATGGGATTCCTCATGAGAGTGCACCACCCCACATCAAAAAGGGTGGGAAAGAGTCCCAAAACCAAGCCCCAGACTACAAGGATCCTGCCTGCCCACAGCCTGCCCCCAACATTCATTAATATAAACACAGGCATCCCAAGCAAGAAGGCCACCATCGCAGCCGCCTGGTCCATGCAGGTTCGCATTGAATTCTGTTGGGCAGATAAAATATGTATTATGCTCACTTTGTTAAAGTGGCACTGCCCACGTGGAGGCCGTTGCCCAGGTGGTATTAATGTGTGTTGAGAATCCTTGTAGCCTGGGGCTTGGTTTTGGGATTAAGCCTTTCCCACCCTTTTTGATGTGGGGTGGTACAATCCAATCATGCCTCAGAGAAGTGACTTTGTATTAGAGACTTCCCTATTTTGTATATTGGATTAGAGGTTGTGAAGCTACAATATAAAATGGGGGCAGAACGAGAGTTTGCTCTCTTGGTTCCTGGGATGATTAGCATGAGAGAGCAGAGGGAGCAGAGCAGAGAGCAGGAAGAGGCCATGTGGCCAGGAGAAGCAGCCAAGATGGCGGAGTGCTGAGTGAGATGCCAGTTTGCGCAGAGTTTGTATCTGGGATAAGGAAGGAGATGGGGAACTGAGGAGAATAAGGCTGGTGAGCTAGAAACCTTTGATTCTAGGAAACTCGGATAAGTCAGTGGCTTTGTGAGCACTGAATGTGAGTGGGTTTTGGAGCCCAGTGAGTGTTTTTACTTGCCCGCCGGGTGCAAGCTAGGATTAAAGACTATGGCCCACCAGTTTGTGGCTCTGTTGTTTCTTTACCAACTGTCCGAATCCAATGCGAACCTGCATGGGCCGGGCTGCTCTGATGGTGGCCCTGGCCTTGGCTGCTGGCTTTACAAATTCGAACAGTCGGTAAAGAAACAACAGACCCAAAAACTGGTTGGCCATCATCTTTAATCCTAGCTTGCACCCGGCGGGCAAGTAAAAACACACCCTGGGCTCCAAAACCCACTCACATTCAGGGCTCCCAAAGCTACTGACTTATCTGAGTTTCCTAGAATCAAAGGTTTCTAGCTCACCAGACTTATTCACCTCTGTTCCCCATCTCCTTCCTTCTCCCTGTACAAACTCTGCACAAACTGGCTTCTCACTCAGCACTCCACCATCTTGGCTGCTTCTCCTGGCCTCCTCCATGTGGCCTTTCTCTGCTCTCCTCTCTAATGCTAATCTCAGGAACCAAGAGAGAGCAAGCTCCCATTCTGCCCCCATTTTATAGTGTAGAAATCAAAACCTTTAACCCAATATACAAAATAGGGAAGTCTCTAATACAAAGTCACTTATCTGGGGCATGATGGGATTGCACCACCCCACATCAAGAAGGTTGGGAAAGGCTTAGTCCTAAAATGAAGCCCCAGGCTACAAGGATCCTGCCTGCTCACAGCCCACCCCAATAAACATGAATATCACCTGGGCGATGAGCTTCCATGTGGGCAGCACCATCTTTAACAAACTGAGCATAATACATTTTATCTGCTCAACAGCAGTTCCTTGCAGGGACCCCTTTTTACATTAATTTACTGAAATGTTACATCAAGCCACTTTTAAGATGTTCCTAGGGAAGCTTCTTGTTTATGTTAACTTACAGAATTATGACATCAAGCCACTTCTTATCTATGTATAACTTTACATACACACTAACTGGGCCCTGCTCAAAAGTCAGAGTCTGTTTATCATACTTGTACACAGTATATTAATTCCTATCCAGACAGCATAACTGTTGGTCAAATAAGTTTATAAATATGACATGTGTTTGCTCACTTATAGTTTGCATTGGGTGTGGGGGACAGGCTGTAAGCAGGCATGGTCCTTATAGCTTAAGGCTTAGTTTTAAGACTAGGCCCTTTCCACCCTTTTAATCCTAAAATCTCAACACTAAGCTTTCCCCACACCCTTGACTGTTGCATGATGTGGGGTGGTGCACTCTCATGAGGAATCCCATTATGCCTCAGATAAGTGACTTTGTATCAGAGACTTTCTTGTTTGTATATTGGATTAAAAGGTTTTGATTTCTACACTATAAAATGGGGGCAAACCGGGAGCTTGCTCTCTCGGTTCCTGAGATTAGCATTAGAGGAGAGAGCAGAGAAAGGACAGCAGAGAAAGGCCATGTGGAGGAGAGGAGAAGCAGCCAAGATGGCGGAGTGCTAAAGGAAAAGCCAGTTTGTGCAGAGAGAAGGAGATGGGGAACAGAAATGAATAGGGCTGGTGAGGTAGAAACCTTTAATTCTAGGAATACACTGATGAGTCAGTAGCTTTGGGAGCTCTGAATGAAAAGGGAAGTGTTTTCCCACTGTGTGTATTCCTCGCCTGCCAGGTGCGAGCTAGGATTAAAGGTAATGGCCCACCAGTTCTTTGCTCCGTTGTTTCATTACCGTCTGTCCGAATCAAACCTGAACCTTCATGGGCCAGGCAACTGTGTTGGTAGCCACAGCGATTGGCCTTACAGAAGGCATAGGCCAGAAAAGGTACTAAAGCTGAGGGGTCCCCTGCTGCGGTAGTTGCCCTGACTCCAAAGTTGACGTGGACTATCTCCACACCTCTCTAACCAAAGTCAGCCGAGAGGAGCACGCTGGTGGGGCACCCTTAAGCTGTACCCAGGCACGCCAAAAGGATTTGTAATAAACTGCCTATGTGATTCTTGCATCTTACTTGTGCGTGGTCATGTCTTTCCTTCGTGGCAGTTAGTGTTGGACTGATAAATAGAATCCTCCTAGCCGCCTCAAGAGTAGTCTCAAAGAGGCTGCCAGCCCTGCTGATAAGCAGGAGTGCCCTACTGCACAGGGAAGTTGAATCAGGGACGCTTGATCAACATAGAGACTTTACTGGGACAACAATCTAAGAGGGTGGAGGAAAAGATTTTCCTTCCTGACAGAGCCAGTTTGAGTTGGGTTTTCTTTTACCTGCAACTGAAGTTAAGTGTGGTGGAGACAATAACAAATATTCACCATCTTATTTTCTTCTTGTGTACCTAGAAAACCCATTTTTCCTAGCTCCCTTCTACATAGGGCCACATGGCCATTTCTGGCCAGTGGAATGAAGACAGAAGCAGTAATTGCCCAATTGAAGCCTCGCCCTTAAAACTTTCAGGATTTTGGAATTCCTTTTTGTTGTTTACACATTAGTCTTCCAGATACAGAACAATCTGAGGAGCTAAGGGATGGCAGCAGCATGAGATGGAAGGACCTTGGGACTGAATAATTGCATGAGCACAGCCACCACACTCATTGGACTAATTAGACCAAAACAAACCTTTATTGAGTTATGACCCTGAGATCTGAGGGTTGTTATGTTAAATAAGAAACGTCCAAACCTGTAGAAAAATTTTATAAGAGCTTATTTGAGCCAAGCTGACATATGTGGGGAGAAAAATCTCAAATACTCCAGAGAATAATGAAGTTTTTCAGCTTCATTTATGCATTTGAAGTTTAGGAGGGAATATGGAGGATTACATGGAGGTAGGAAAAAGCAGGCAGAGATTGGATTATAGGACAGGTACCAAGATTGTGGAGGGTGGTTATTTTAAAGATATTTTAACCTAGATGCACAGAAACAATGGACAGGGCTTGCTTAAGCCAAAGATGAACCTTTTACTAAAGAAGTTATATGCCTGGAGGGTGACCCACCATGAGCTGCCCAGTTAGGAATTTATGATCAGATCATCCTGTGTAGGGTCGGTAGCCACCACCATCGTGGCAATGCAGGTTCTCATTGAATTTGGACAGATGGTAAAGAAACAGTGGAGCCAAAAAAAAGTGGGCCATTCCTTTATTAAAATCTTGTACTGGCCTACAAGCAAACAGGCAGGGAAAACATTTCCTTTTCATGCAGGACTCCCAAAGCCCTGACACATTCTCTGGTTCCACAACCAGGAGAATCTTCTCAGGTTTCTCCTAGAATCAAAGGTTCCCACAAGCCTCAGTAGGGCTCTCAAAGCCCCTCAGTTCTGATTCCCCATCTGTACACCTTCTGCTCTTCTCTGCAATCATGGCTCCTCTTCAGCACTCTGCATTCTCTCTGCTTTCTCTGAAACAGTCTGGAGGCAGTCAAAATCCCTCCCCCAGCAAACATTAGAAAAACAATGGCCCTTCCCAAGCAGAAAGGTATTTTGCAATTTCACAGACCGCATATACCTGCCGCTGCCCAGACCCCAATATCAACTATAAGCAAGCAAACATAAAAATCATATTTTACAAACTTATTTGACCAACTGTGAAATCATAGACATGATTCCATGGCTGGCTTGAGCCCAAAGGCCACTGGCTTGAGCCCAAAGGTCACTGGCTTGAAGCCCAATGTCGCTGGCTTAAGTCCAAGATTGCTCGCTTAAGCAAGTGGTCACTCACTCTGCAGGAGCCTCCCAGTCAAGGCCCATGTGAGAATGTAATCAATGGACAACTAAGATGCAGCAACAAAGAATTGATGTTTCTTATCTCTCTCGCTTTCTATCTGTTCCTGTCTCTCTCTCTCTCTCTCTCTCTCTCTCTCTCTCTCATAATAAATAAATAAATAAATAGCCTGACCTGTGGTGGCGCAGTGGATAGAACATTGACCTGGAGCACTGAGGTTGGTGGTTTGGAACTCTGGACTCTCTTTCTTTCAAAAATCAATAAATAAAATTTAAATAAACAAATAAACAAACACATAAATAAATAAATGGCTTTGAGCAAAAAAAGCCCCAGTAGTATTTGAAAAATGACTCAGCCCTTAGGAAAAAATCAGATTACACATGTTGTATCACAAAGCAACTGTTGTTTCAGATAGCCTCAAAGTAGCACTTATTATTTCCCCCAGCTTTATTGATGTATAACTGACCAATAAAATTTTTTACATTTAAAATGTACACCAGGATGATTTCAAATATATACCATTATAAAATGATTACTAGAATCAGGTTAATTAACACATCCATCACCTCACATAGTTACTCTGTGTGTGTGTGTGGGGGGGGGAGCTTAAAATCTCTCAGAGAATTTCAAGTATGAGATACTATATTATACTGTGCATTAGATCCTCAGAATTTAGTCATCTTATAATTGAAATCTTATATCCCTTGACCAGCATCTCCCCAAAGTAAGAGCTATTAAATTGAGAGAGCAATTTTTTTTTTTTTTTGTATTTTTCTGAAGCTGGAAACGGGGAGAGACAGTCAGACTCCCACATGTGCCCGACCGGGATCCACCCGGCATGCCCACCAGGGGCGACGCTCTGCCCACCAGGGGGCGATGCTCTGCCCACCAGGGGCGATGCTCTGCCCCTCCGGGGCGTCGCTCTGCCGCGACCAGAGCCACTCTAGCGCCTGGGGCAGAGGCCAAAGAGCCATCCCCAGCGCCAAGGCCATCTTTGCTCCAATGGACCCTTGGTTGAGGGAGGGGAAGAGAGAGACAGAGAGGAAGGGGGGGGGGCGGAGAAGCAAATGGGCGCTTCTCCTATGTGCCCTGGCCGGGAATCGAACCCGGGTCCCCGCACGCCAGGCCGACGCTCTACCGCTGAGCCAACCGGCCAAGGCGAGAGAGCAATTTGATTGAGAAAGAAATAAGACAGCTTTTGGAACTCCCTGCGGAAGGAATATTGTTGGTGCTTCTAGCATATTCTTGGACATTTATCCACCATTTTTGGATGCTACCTTTGCACCAAGGTTCACTGTGCATTTACATCCAACAGTCAGGATCTACAGCTCTTTCTCACAGTACTGCACTTGGGCTATTGGGGCCGCTTTGCCTACCTTCACAGAGACTGAAAGTACCTGGGAATTTATGTGCCCTTAGGGCCAGCTCTTAACCAAGGACTGCTAAATAGTAGTGTAAAAGCCCGAAATCCCCTAATTTAGGTGCACAAAGTTTGGGGGCATAATTTGCATTCCAGAATTCCCCTGTAGGGTCAGGCTGAAGCTACCATCTGGGTTTTGCCTAAAGTTGCATCCTTGCTTATGTGCATATTAATAAGGTGACCAACTTTTTTTTTTTTTTTACAGAAACAAGAGTCAAAGAGATTTTTTTTACAGAGACATACATAGTCAGAGAGAGGGATAGATAGGGACAGACAGACAAGAAGGGAGAGAGATGAGAAGCATCAATCATCAGTTTTTTGTTGCGACACCTTAGTTGTTCATTGATTGTTTTCTCTTATGTGCCTTGACCGTGGGCTTTCAGCAGACCGACTAACCCCTTGCTCGAGCCAGCGACCTTGGGTCCAAGCTGGTGACTTTGCTCAAACTAGATGAGCCCGCATTCAAACTGGCGACCTCGGGGTCTCGAACCTGGGTCTTCCGCATTTCAGTCCGACGCTCTATCCATTGCGCCACCACCTGGTCAGGCCCAACTTTTTTATAATGAAAAGGAGGACAAAGATAAATTGAAGAAAACAATATGGTAAATAAAAGAAACATTGTATTCATTGCAACAATGTTGGGCAGATAAAATATATTATGCTCACTTTATTAAAGATGGCGCTGCCCATGTGGAAGCCAGTCACTGAGGTGGTATTAGTTGCCCTTCTTCTTGGGATGGATGTCATTATATTAATGTGTGTTGGGGGCATGCTGTAAGCAGGCAGGATCCTTATAGCCTAAGGCTTACTTTTAAGACTAAGACTTTCCTATCCTTTTTGATGTGGGGTGGTGCACTCTCATGAGGAATCCCATTATGCCTCAGAGACTTCCTTGTTTGTATATTGGATTAAAGGTTTTGATTTCTACACTAGAAAGTGGGGCAGACCGGGAGCTTGCTCTCTCTCGGTTCCTGAGATTAGCATTAGAGGAGAGAGCAGAGAGGAGAGCAGAGAGAGGCCATGTGGAGGAGGCCAGGAGAAGCAGCCAAGATGGTGGAGTGCTGAAGGAGAAGTCAGTTTGAGCAGAGTTTGTGCAGAGAGAAGAAAATGGGGAACAGAGGTGAATAAGGTTAGTGAGCTAGAAACTTTTGATTCTAGGAAACTCAGATAAGTCAGTAGCTTTGTGAGCACTGAATGAGTGGGTTTTGGAGCCCAGCATGTGTTTTTACTTGCCCACCGGGTGCAAGCTAGAATTAAAGGTAATGGCCCACCAGTTCTTGGCTCCGTTGTTTTATTACCGTTTGTCTGAATCTAATGCAAACCTGCATGGGCCAGGCGGCTGTGATGATGGCCGTGCCTACTGGCTTTACAAAAAATAATACACTATAATATGATAAATTTGTAAAACTTTATATTGTAATAATGCTTACATGCCTATTAATTTTTAATAATAATTGTAAGAAAAAGTACTCATTTAGATCATATTATCTAATTGAGTACTTTTCCATTGAATGAATACTATTTGTCAATGTATCATCTTGTAACAATATATTGGAAATATCTAAAGAAGAAAAATTTATTTTTATTTTTATAAATTTATTATTAATTTTAATGGGGTGACATTGATAAATCAGGGTACATATGTTCAGAGAAAACATCTCCAGGTTATTTTGACATTTGATTATGTTGCATACCCATCACCCAAAGTCAAATTGTCTTCCGTCACCTTCTATCTGGTTTTCTTTGTGCCCCTCCCCTCCCCCCTCGCCTCCCCCTCCTCCCCGTAACCACCACCCTCTTGTCCATAAGAAATATTCTTCATATTAAATTTTACAGCAAATACTGCAGCTAGAGTATCAACATTCAATCTCGATTTCTCACTTGTCCAAAAATCATTAGCAATTGAAAAAACTCTTTCAACTGCTGCATTAGTTCCAGGGCAGCACAATGTAAATTGAACAAGGATAAATAAATTTTTACATGAAATGTGTTCATTTTTTAAATGACTCAATATTTCTACCCATCTTTTATCAATTTCGATGTGTTCATTTTCCCATTGCATTAATTTTTTAGAATTTAAATATACATTCAGTCTTCTGATTTCTTCAAAGAGACAATTGTCTATTTTGATGTCTGGCATTTGAGATAAAAACTCAAGACAAGATTCAATATCTGTCCAATATACTTGCGATGAAGTAAAAAAACATTGAAAACTGTTATTTCCCATGATGTTTGTTTTAAACCATTCTTGGATATATTGAAAACATGTCTGGTAAAAATTCTGCACTTCTTTTTTTTTTATTTTTATTTTTTATTTTAGTTTTTTACAGAGACAGAGAAAGAGTCAGAGTGAGGGATAGACAGGGACAGACAGATAGGAACAGAGAGATGAGAAGCATCAATCATTAGTTTTTCGTTGTGCATTGCGACACCTTTGTTGTTCATTGATTGCTTTCTCATATGTGCCTTGACCGTGGGCCTTCAGCAGACCGAGTAACCCCTTGCTTGAGCCAGCGACCTTGGGTCCAAGCTGGTGAATTTTTGCTCAAACCAGATGAGCCCACGCTCAAGCTGGCAACCTCGGGGTCTCAAACCTGGGTCTTCTGCATCCCAGTCCGATGCTCTATCCACTGCGCCACCGCCTGGTCAGGCTAAAATTCTGCACTTCTTTGATAAACTTTTCTGTTATGCCCAGGTTTTATTTCTCTAAGTCTGAGAATTTTCTTTTTATAATTAAAGGAAGAAATTTTTCTTCAAAACGAGATTTATATAGAAAGATCAAATCATTCAAAATAAGACTAACTTCTGTAGCTGAAATGTGTTCATCTTCAATCTTTTGAATCATTTTGTGAAAAATAGATGTTTGATTATGTACAAAATACATTAATATCTCAGATATTTTATTATTGAAAAACGACTCCAGGATTTTAGGACATTTGTCTAAACTTAAAAAATATGAATGGAGAGGCTCAAATAATTGTAGAACACACTCTATAGCAGGTGTTAGAGCAAGCCATCTAACTTTTGAATATCCTAAAAGTTTTTGTATTCAACATTTGCTTCTTCATAAAATTGTTTTAAAGTAGCAACATGAACAGTAAAATGACTAAAATGCAAATAAATTGTAGTTATTATTACTTCTACATCAATTGACATGGCACATGATGCTGTGTTGATTGCATTTGACAAAATATGTGCATTACAACCTATTAGTATTTTCTTTTGGAGTAACTCTTGTAATTTTACATACACACTATTCACCCCTTTGTGTCTTCACCCACCAAAATTTGTATTTGTATTATCAGCCGTTAGTGCAACAACTTTGGATTTCAAATTGTTTTCATTTATTATTCTGTATAGAAGGTTTGACAAAATTTCAGAAGTTTCACCCTCAATGGATCCTAAATTTAAAATCTTTATTTGAATGCCCTTGGTAACATTAAAATATCTTACTATTATTGGATACAATTTAATTTCATTATGATTTGATGCATCAGATAAAATCGTTACAAATGCTGCAGTTTCCAAGTTCTCTGTAAGTATTTTGTCACAGTAATTTCAAAATACTGATTTCAAAATAGCCTCGCATTTTGTCCTGGCATATGAAAATTTTGCATTGTAAAACTTTTTCAATAATTTAGTTGTACAATCCATACTACGAAAACTTTGTGAGTTATGGTATGAAATGCAAATGTTCCCTCCATTGAAGCCAACTGTTTTTCATCTTCAGAATAATTTGAAGTTTTTAAGAAGACTTGTTACTTTACAACAGGAAGCTGATGCATCTAATGATTGCTTATGTTTGTTGGTGGTCAAGTATTTTGTTATCGCTGGTCTGCCCCCAACTGCAATACAAAATTCTCTGCTGCAAATATTGCAGAAAACAATGGTATCTTTCTCTGATATGAGGAATGGAAATTCCTTTTTCAATTTATTGTTGAAATGGCATTTTCCCTTTTTTGATTTTTTCACCCCTTAAATGAAATTTAAAATTAAAAATAAAATATAGAGCTACACGAATGATATAAGCACATTAGGAACTGAAAATGTTACATCATGGTAGGTGAATTTTCTGGAAGCTAAATTAACAAAACTAAATATCAAACAAAACCACTAATTTAGCCTGGCCGGGCAGTGGCGCAGAGGATAGAGTGTCGGTCTAGGATGCGGAGGACCCAGGTTCGAGACCCCGAGGTCGCCAGCTTGAGCGCGGGTTCATCTGGTTTGAGCAAAGCTCACTGACTTGGACCCAAGGCCCCTGGTTTAAGCAAGGGGTCACTTGCACTCGGTCTGCTATAGCTCCGCGGTCAAGGCACATATGAGAGACCAACCGATGAACAACTAAGGTGTCGCAACAAAAAGCTGATGATTGATGCTTTTCATCTCTCTCCGTTCCTGTCTGTCTGTCCCTAGCTATCCCTCTCTCTGACTCTCCCTCTGTCTCTGTAAATAAATAAATAAAAACTCTTTGAAAAAAACCACCACTAATTTGGAGTGATATTCGGGTGTATTTATCATTTTCTAATTAAAAAAAGTCTGTTTTATGCAACTATTTAATCAAAATGCGTTATTAATAGATATGGTTTGAGGTTAGATTTCCACTTTAAAACTCAAATTTAGGAAAAATACTTGTAAATAAAATTATATGTATTTGGAAATTATTTTTTTTAGATGACACAGATAACTATTTATTTATTTATTTAATTTTTTTACAGAGACAGAGAGAGAGAGTCAGAGAGAGGAACAGATAGGGACAGACAGGAACGGAGAGAGATGAGAAGCATCAATCATTAGTTTTTCGTTGCGACACCTTAGTTGTTCATTGATTCTTTCTCATATGTGCCTTGGCCGTGGGCCTTCAGCAGACCAAGTAACCCCTTGCTCAAGCCAGCAACCTTGGGTCCAAGCTGGTGAGCTTTGCTCAAACCAGATGAGCCCGCGCTCAAGCTGGCAATCTTGGGGTCTTGAACCTGGGTCTACCGCATTTCAGTCCGACGCTCTATCTACTGCGCCACCGCCTGGTCAGGCCGTATTTGGAAATTATTAAATAGATAATTAATTAATAAAACATGAATTATGCTTACCTGTCTATGATTGAATATTCACTGAGAAATAAATAATTGTAAGTCTACAATGTTGTACATGCCATGTTGTGTTTCAGTAAGAAGTACATAAAGCCATTTGCAAGCTCAGTATATCACGCGCTCTCTCAAGGTCTCTCGTGCGGAGCACATGTGTCTGTCTCATAATTGTGTTTCGCCACACTGTACTGATCCTTGACGAACCGTCATGTCAAATACAAATACACACATCACTCTCAATGGATTGAGTCTGCATCAATCGAATATGGACGTTTACAGATTAGTCTTCCAATATCACAAAGGAAGACATGTAAGATGACACTTTTTGGAGGACAGAACTTACAAAAGAAGGACTTTCCTCCCTAAAGGAGGATGATTGGTCACCTTAGGAATATTGAATTGACTGGAAACAAATTGATCAGATGCCTACCATACATTTGAAGGAATTGTATTGTCAAAGCAACCATGAACTTAATCTAAAATAACCTTTAAATGTTCAAGCTGTGAAAGCATCTCTAGTTGATCCCCAGCCTCCTCAAATGTGAAAGCTAAAAAATCTCCAAGGTGCGCAAACTCTCATTCAGATGTGACTATAAAAAATTATAGAAAAAGAAAACTTCCAAAGGGGCAGAGTCTGAGAACATGGAAAGAGAGTGTGTTATGGTTAATTTATGTGTCAACTTTACCGGGCTAAGGGATGGCCAGATAGCTGGTAAAACATTTCTAAGTGTGTCTGTGAAGGTATTTCCAGAAAAGATTAACATTTGAATCAACAGACTACGTAAAGAAGATTGCCTTCACCAATGAGGGTGGGCATCATCAATCTGTTGAAAGCCTGAAGAACAAAAGAGGCAAAGCAAAAGTGAGTTGGTTCTCTCTGCTTGAGCTGGGAGATCTACTTTCTCTTGCCCTGAGATACCAATGCTTCTGTTTCTTGGACCTTTGGCCTTAGACCAGTATTTATACCATCAACTCTCTTGTTCTCAGTCTTCAGATTTGTACTGAATTATACCACTGGCTTTCCTGGTTTTCCAGTTATAGCTAGCTAGAGATGATAGATGATAGATAGATAGATAGATAGATAGATAGATAGATAGATAGATGATAGATAGATAGATAGATAATAGAAAGATTTATTACATATAACAGATAAATATAGAGAAGTTTATAATATATATTCTATTAATATTGTCAATATATTATATAGATAGATTTCTGTGTCTCATTTTTCTCCTTTCCTAACAAGCATGTATTGTACAGTTATTCTTCACTTCTACCATTGTATATTGGGTGTAAGTTTGGTGGGAGAAGTAAATTGGTTGTCATTGTAGTTCAGAGGACACCAGACCAAGAACATCTAGATTTGACAGAGAGATTTATGCACCATCTGGGATTTTAAACTAGATATAATGACTTAATGGGCCTTTGGCTATATTATTTGGAGATGGAATACTACTGTAATGGAGGAGGGAAAGTTAATATTTGGGACCAGACGGGTAGACTGAGGCAGAGAAATTGCTTAATTTCCTCCTTTGAACAGTTCCCATTCCTTTTACATTCAAGAGGCAGTGTATAACTGATTCTTGTCAGTGGAATATCATCAGAAGCAATGTATATGAATGCCACTTGAAAGTGTGGTTCAGAGACCATTGTCATTCTATGACTTGTTTCGGGTCCATAACAAGGTAAGTATAGCAAATCAAAATGTCTAGAAACTTTTATAGAAATTTGACATTCTAACATCTTTATTGTCTTTTACAAAAGTAATACTCTGCAACAGATTGAAAAGTGTTCTATTTTTATTTATTTTTTTATAGGCCAGGGGACAGAGCGAATGCAGTCCCTCACTGCCACAAATTATGCAGTTGAGTTTCCCACATTAGGGGATATTGCAGAGGTCAGCACATCTGGAGTATAATGGATAAGCCTCGCACCAGAATCATGGTTACCTCCCCTGCCAGTTAAGTACTGGAAGGTTTTTTGTTTGTTTGGTTGGTTGGGTTTTTTTGTTTTTCATTTTTCTGAAGCTGGAAACAGGGAGGCAGTCACACAGACTCCTGCATGTGCCCAACCGGGATCCACCCAGCATGCCCACCAGGGGGCGATGCTCTGCCCATCTGGGGCGTCGCTCTGTTGTAACCAGAGCCATTCTAGCACCTGAGGCAGAGGCCACAGAGCCATCCTCAGCGCCCGGGCCATCTTTGCTCCAATGGAGCCCTGGCTGCGGGAGGGGAAGAGAGAGACAGAGAGGAAGGAGAGGGGGAGGGGTGGAGAAGCAGATGGGTGCTTCTCCTGTGTGCCCTGGCCGGGAATCGAATCCGGGACTTCTGCACGCCAGGCCGACGCTCTACCGCAGAGCCAACCGGCCAAGGCCAAGGTTTTTTTTTTAAGTGGTCCTTTTCTACAGGTAGTTTGGGAAGCCTTATTCAAATGTCTGAACTGGCCTCTAAAACTTCAACATTCTTTCGAGATCTTTTGGTTCTTCAGTTGGCCAGGTGCAGAGGATCTACCGGGGTATTTTGAAGTCCTAGAAGATGTTGGAGGTATTGGGTAGAAGTAACCTGGGGTTTCCGAATGATGATGGAACAGAAATACCTCCCTACCAAATATATCAATCTACACTAGTCTATGAGGTAAGGAAGAAATAAACCTTAAAATGTTAAGTCACTGAGATTTGGGGGTTATTTATTTATTTATTATTTTTTTTTGTATTTTTCCGAAGCTGGAAACTGGGAGAGACAGTCAGACAGACTCCCGCATGCGCCCGACCGGGATCCACCCGGCACGCCCACCAGGGGCAACGCTCTGCCCACCGGGGGGCGATGCTCTGCCCCTCTGGGGCGTAGCTCTGTCGATACCAGAGCCACTCTAGCGCCTGGGGCAGAGGCCACGGAGCCATCCCCAGCGCCCGGGCCATCGTTGCTCCAATGGAGCCTCGCTGCGGGAGGGGAAGAGAGAGACAGAGAGGAAGGAGAGGGGGCGGGGTGGAGAAGCAGATGGGCGCATCTCCTGTGTGCCCTGGCCAGGAATCGAACCCGGGACCCCTGCATGCCAGGCTGACGCTCTACCACTGAGCCAACCGGCCAGGGCCTGGGGGTTATTTATTTAAGTAGCTAGTCTTACTTACTTAAATATATTGTTACTGAATTTTCCTATGACATTGACTTTAGCCTCTATACTCATGATTCCTGAATTTATATCTTCAGAGTACATCCCTCTCTGTAGCTTTAGAGCCATATATCTGATCATATACTCAGTAATCCCACTTGATGTACCACAGGGCCTAAAAAGTCAACATTTCTAAACCTTCATCCATTATACTCTCACTTTTTTCCTTCTCTATACCATTTTGTTGAACCATATCACCATGCCTTGGATTATCCAACTGTGAAACTGAGGCATAACCTTCTGCTTCTCCTTCTATAGTGCCCATCACAACCAGTCAACCCTGTATCAAGTTCTAAAGATTCTCCATTTTTTACATCTTCTTAACCCACCCTCATGCTCCTTCATATGGTATATTAACACTATGGATTGGCTGTTTCAGTCTCCATTCCACTTTCCTTCTAATTTGAGATGATGGAAAGTTAAAAACTATATTCTCCATAAAGCCTTGTCATAAGAGTTCTAGATGTAGTTGGTTCTGCCAATTTGATGTACTTGCTCTAAATCTGGAAGATAAAAGTAAGGTAGAAGCTGTCTGCTGTTATAGTAGCTACTCTTGGCAAGCACAGTGACAAAGATGTGAGCATCAGAGTCATGCAGTAGCTGAGTTCTGGTATCTATCTATTCACCAGCTCTACAGACAAAAGAGGCAACTGAGGCACCAACAATGGAAGCAGCAGCTTTCTGAACCCTGGATCTCAGCTATAAAATCATAGCAGTCCCTTGATTTCAATTCCTCCAGCCCTTCCACTTAATATTTATTTTCCTGTATTATTACCTGTCTTAAATAACTAGCGTAGTTGTTATTTCCTACATACAATCTGAGCAATTAACATGACATACACGGCTTTTCATGATCTATCCTCCATTTGTCTCACCAACCTAATCTCATGACACTCTCTCCCACTGTCATTCCGACACATCCATCCGCATACATTGTAGTTGAGCCATGCTGAACTACTTTCAGATCTTCAAATGTGACATGTGTTTCTTTAATGATGTTACCCTTCTTAGAAGTTCTAACTCCTATTTATTCTTTTAAGATTCAACTTGAACCTTACCAACTTTGGCAAGCCTTTATCTCTGCCCTCATCTACGGGCTTGTAGTTGAAATTTCTCTCTCTTTCTCTCTCTCTCTCTCTCTCTCTTTTTTTTTTTTTTTTTTTAACCACATAACGTTCTTTGGGGCAGAGGCTTCCACTTCTGTAAAAACTGGAAATGCCAGATACCTGCTTTCCCACCTCCTTTGTAGTTAGAATGTGCACATGATCTAGGATCTACCAAGAAGACATTAGCTCCAGATTATGAATGAAAAGCTAATGGCATGAAAAAGTCTTTTTGTTGTTGTTGTTGTTTGGGGGTGGGGGTTGGAGGCATAACTGACAATCTGTAGCAGTAGAGAAGGCACCTTAACCAGTTTCTAGAGACAATGGTGCCAGTAGTTGTAGCAACAGTAATGTAGGCAGTGTGAGCTCGAGTTTCTGTGGTACTGGCAATAACAACAGTGTCCTCCCCAGCATAGTTCTGTGTGATTTTGGAAGTTATTACTGGCTGCATGGTCTCTAAGAGGTTTTTAAGCCTTCCAAGAGACTGTATAGGCTACCCAAGAACTCCTAAATAAAATTCCTTTTCTGCTTAAATAAGCCAGAGTCTATTTCTATTTCTATTGCTTACAAAACCAAGAACTTTGATATATATAATACTCTGCTTGCTCTTTCCCATTGCACTTCACATGTGTGAGTTTGAATTATTGTTCAGCAAATATTCCCTCCTGTATACTACAGGTATACTTTCCTGCCCTATTTGTGTTGGGCTTGATCATAAGTTTTGCTTTGGCCAATGAGATGTCAGTATTTGTAATTCATACAGAGGCTTGGGGGGAGGGGTGGAACTTAAAATATGCTTGTATGTTTGAGCTCTCTCTCCTGTACTCCAGCGAGGAGAAGAGCATACCGCAGGTGGCTGTTGATTATTCAGCCTGGGCCCCAGAGTGAGACACAAGAAGCAAACCACATATTTCAAGCAGCCATTGATTCAAAGACAAGGCACACCTGGAGCCACCCTGAACCCAATCTTCATTGTCAGGCTCAGAACCTGGAGCCCAGAGTCTCCCACAGACCTATGAGCAAGGGAATAAACTTGCTATTTTAAGTCACTGCATTCCTTTTCACTTTTTAAAATTAAGGTAGAATTGACATAAACATTATATTAGTTTCAGGTGTACCATATAATGATTCAGTATTTGTATATGTTGCAAAATGCTCACCACAGTAGGGCTAGTTAACATATGCCATCATATATAGCACAAAAAATTTTTTTCTTGTGATGAGAGCTCTTGAGATTTTTTTCTCTTACCAACTTTCAAATATGCAATCCAGTATTATTAACTATAGTCACCATGCTATATATTTCACTCTTATAACTTCTGTAGTTTATAACTGGAAATTTGTATCTTTTGACTCCCTTCCCCTATTTTGCCCTACCCTTTGCCTCTGCCAACCACCAATCTGTTCTCTGTTTCAATAAGTTTAGTTTATTTTAATGTTTTTTAAAATTGATTTTCAGATGGGGGTGGATAGAGATAGAGAAAAACATCAATTTGTTCCCTTCATCCATGAATTCATTAGTTGATTTTTTTTTTTTTTTTTTTTGTATTTTTCTGAAGTTGGAAACAGGGAGGCAGTCAGACAGACTCTCGCATGTGTCCCACTAGGATCCACTCGGCATGCCCACCAGGGGGCGATGCTCTGCCCATCTGGGGCGTTGCTCTGCTGCAACCAGGGTCATTTTAGCGCCTGAGGCAGAGGCCATGGAGCCATCCTCAGTGCCCAGGCCAACTTTGCTCCAATGGAGCCCTGGCTGCGGGAGGGGGAAGAGAGAGACAGAGAGGAAGGAGAGGGGGAGGGGTGGAGAAGCAGATGGGCGCTTCTCCTGAGTGCCTTGGCCGGGAATCGAACCCGGGACTCCTGCACGCCAGGCCGATGCTCTACCACTGAGCCAACCGGCCAGAGCCTACATCCTCAAATTTTATCCCTACCTGATTGATGGTGGCACAGTGGTTAGAGTATCAACCTGAGATGCTGAGGATGCAGGTTCGAAACACCAATGTCACTGGCTTGAGCACAGGCTCACCAGCTTGAGCGTGGGATGGCCGGCTTGAGCATGGGATCATAGACGTGAACTCATGGTCACTGGCTTGAGCCCAAAGGTCACTGGCTTGAAGCCCAAGGTTGCTGGCTTGAGCCTAAGGTCACTGACTTGCGCAAGGGGTCACTGATTCAGCTGGATCCCCCATCAAGGCACGTATGAGAAGCAATCAAGGAACAACTAAAGTGACACAACTATGAGTTAATACTTCTCATCTCTCTCCCTTTCTGTCTGTCTCTCTCGCTTAAAAAAAAGTTTCATCTCTGTTGTCACAATTTTATTCCTTTTTATGTCTAAATAATATTTCATTACATATATATTACATATGTAATTAAAATGTCTTTACCCATTCATCTGACAACAGACACTTAGGTGGTTTTCATTTCTTGGTTTTTATCAATAATGCTGCAATAAACATGAGGATGCATATATCTTTCTGAGCTAGGTTTTTTTATTTGTCTTTATTTTTTAAATTTGAGAGGATGGATGAGCAGAAAAGAGGGAGAGAGACAAACATCAATTTGTTCCAATTTTTTTTTTTTTTTTTTCTGAAGCTGGAAACAGGGAGAGATAGTCAGACAGACTCCCGCATGCGCCCGACCGGGATCCACCCGGCACGCCCACCATGGGGCGACGCTCTGCCCACCAGGGGGCGATGCTCTGCCCATCCTGGGCGTCGCCATGTTGCGACCAGAGCCACTCTAGCACCTGGGGCGGAGGCCACAGAGCCATCCCCAGCGCCCGGGCCATCTTTGCTCCAATGGAGCCTTGGCTGCGGGAGGGGAAGAGAGAGACAGAGAGGAAGGTGCGGCGGAGGGGTGGAGAAGCAAATGGGCGCTTCTCCTGTGTGCCCTGGCCGGGAATCGAACCCGGGTCCTCCACACGCTAGGCCGACGCTCTACCGCTGAGCCAACCGGCCAGGGCTGTTGTTCCAATTTTTTAATGCATTCATTGGTTGATACTTAAAGTGCCTTGACCCAGGATAAAACCTGCAACCTGGGTTTTTTGAGACAACTCTCTAACCAACTGAGCTACCTGACCAGGGCTAGTTAGTTTTGTTTTCTTTCGAGAGATACCCAGAAGTAGAATTTCTGGATCATATGGTAGTTCTATTTGTAATTTTTTGAGGAATCTCCATACTGTTTTCCACAGTGGCTGCACTAAATTACATTCCCACCTGCACAATAGTTCCTTTTTCTCCCCATTCTCAACAATTATTTTTGTCTTTTAAAAAAAATTGTAATTGATTTTAGAGAGAAAGAAAGAGAAAGAGAGAGAAAGAAACATCAATTTGTTGTTCCACTTATTTATGCATTCATTGTTTTATTTTTGTATGTGTCCTGACTGAGGACTGAATTCACAGCTGTGGTGTATAGGGACAACATGCTAACCAACTGAGCTACCCTGCTAGAGTATTTCTTGTCTTTTTGACAATAGCAATTTTGACAGGTGTGAGGTGATATCTCATTGTAGTTTTGATTTAGTTTTCCCTGAAGATCAGTGATATCAAAAATCTTTGTGTTGGCTTTCTGTATGTATTCTTTAGAAAAACTGTCTATGCAGATTCTTTGGCCATATTTAATTGGATTGTTTGGGGAGTTCGTTATTGAGTTATATAAATTCTCATATATATTTGGATATATACAGTTATCAGATATATTTCTTTCTCTTGCCTGATTGTTCTGGCTAAATATTTCAGAACTATGTTGAATAAGAGTGGAGAGAGTGGGAAACTTTGTCTTGTTTCTGATTTTAGAAGAAAAACTTTCAGTTTTTCACCATTTAGTATGATATTGGCTGATGGTTTGTCATACATGGCCTTTATTATGTTGAGGTACTTTCCTTCTATATCCATTTTATTGAGTGTTTCAAACATAAAAGGTTGTTGTATCTTATCAAATGCCCTTCTTCTGCATCTATTGATTGGGTCATATGATTATTGTCCTTTGCTTTGTTGATGCGGTGTATTACATTAAACGATTTACGTATGTTGAAGAACATTTCGTTATTAAAGGGTTTCCTTCTTCAGTCAAAATTTAGAGAGATTGATTAGATTAAGCTGGGCTGAATAATTACATGGCAATCAACCATTTTTTCCCAAGACTACTCTCTTTTTATCTTACTTGGAATTTTGCCCACTCCTCATTGAGATTGATACACAAGAAGAGCTCATAATAAATATGTTCAATGAATTTTATTTCAGCTTTCTTTCCAAAACTCCTTAGTTCTTTATTTACACACAAACTCTTTCTCTAATTTTATAGGAAGTTGTTACTTCCATTATGTGTGGATTCTACTAGTTTCATTTGCAAATATTAAGCTAATATTTTTTGTTTTCAAATTTGGGCTTATTTGGTGTTTTCTTAGTCTCACTTCCATTCACCAAATACCTAAGCCACAGCTAAGACAATAAAAATTTATTAAAAGAATTTGAGCCTGGCCTGACCAGGCAGTGGCGCAGTGGATAGAGCATTGGACTGGGATACAGAGGACCCAGGTTCGAGACCCCGAGGTTGCCAGATTGAGCACAGGCTCATCTGGTTTGAGCAAAAAGCCCACCAGCTTGAACCCAAGGTCGCTGGCTCAAGCAAGGGGTTACTCGGTCTGCTGAAGGCCCGCGGTCAAGGCACATATGAGAAAGCAATCAATGAACAACTAAGGTGTCGCAACCCGCAATGAAAAACTAATTATTGATGCTTCTCATCTCTCTCTGTTCCTGTCTGTCTGTCCCTGTCTATCCCTCTCTTTCTCTGAAAACAACAACAACAACAAAACAAAACAAACAAAAAAAAGAATTTTAACCTGACCTGTGGTGGCACAGTAGATAGGGTGTCAACCTGGAACACTGAAGTTGCTGGTTCAAAACCCTGGTCTTGCCTGATCAAGGCACATACGAGAAACACTATGAGTTGATGCATCCTGCTTTTCCCCTCCACCTTTCCCTCTTTCTCTGTCTCCTCTCTCTAAAGTCAATATACAAAATCTTTTAAAAAAAGAAAAATGAATTTGACATTTGTTAGATTAATAGTTTCCTGAGTATATAAAATTTTGATGCAATCATTTTGACTAGAAGCATTTTAGTAGAGACTGAAATAGAAAATTCATACTTTTTATTTTGAGAAAAATCTACAAAGTGATTGTTCTCAACCCATTTCTAAGCCTCATTGCTTAGGCCCTCAATTGGAGTAGTGATCAGGAATGTGATAAGGCTCAGAGATGAACTGAATATAAGGAATGGGGTATAAACAACAAAAAGAGTTCACATTTTCTCACGACCATGACCATTTTGATGATTCTGTAACAACTGCATCAAAGTGGCTGTGTCAAAAAGCAGATATGTATATTTCCTGTCTCCATGTCTCAGTCTCTAAGCCCTAAAGCAGTGATAGGGTACTAGATCATACAGACAGATATATTTATCTTATTATTGTAAGTGATAATATTTGTAAGTAAGTACATAGAATAAGTGGTGGGATTCAAATAATAACAACCAGTTCTTCCCTAATGACTGTTTTAAGTATAAAAAATACAATATACCAAAAGTTTGTTCATTATGTCATGTACTTAATACTTAAATAAGAATAAAAAAGGTACACAAAACTAGATTATGTTATGTTATAAGAGTTTTAAAATATTGAAAAAATATTAAGTAATACCTGACAAAAAAACAATAAAACTGTTATTTAAGATATTTTCAATGACAGCTTGTCACCCCCGGTTTTTTGGCACCTTTTCTCTTTACGTTATATGTTTATTTACTGAAGTAACAAATGTGAGCAAATTATATGTAGTATTTCATCAAAGGTATAATAAGTTTTATGGAATGAATAAATAAATATTACAAGCACAAGTTCTGTTAATTTTTTTTCACCTATGGACAGAATGAACTTTGCTATGAGCTCTTAGAATACGCTGTTGCACAGATGAACATTAGAAACGAGTAAGGAATGTAAATTTGTGATTTCTACGTTGAGCAGCTGCCCAGGCACCCACCTTAGAGAGAACTCTGATTACAAGTGCTATTTTAACAACTAGATCACTGAATTCAACAAAAAATTAGGCACCGGTTCTGCTGAACCAGTTTAAACTGGCTGAATGCCACCACTGCATGGAACTATGTACTATAACCCATAAATTTGTTGATTGAGTACACCTGAGCATTTACTCATCAAAAAAATTCAAAACATTTAGTAATATACATAATCAAGAGCTTGCAGGTGGTGAATAAATGGAGATTTCTGGAGATGGGCTCAGAGAAGACATGGACGCTCTGTGCCCTATGCATCTCTTCCATCTGGCTATTCTTCAGTTATATCCCATTTGTTGTTACATCCTTTAATCTAAAAAACCAGTCATCTAGTTTTTTGTGCATCCTTTAGAGTTTTCAACATACATGATCATGTAATCTAAAATTAGATTATTTTACTTTTTCTTTTCCAATCTGGATATCTTTTCTTTATTTTTTGCCTAATGGATTTGGCTAGAATTTCAAGTACAGTGTTCAATAAAAGTAATGAAAGTGAGCATCTCTGCTTTGTTCCTGATTTCAAAAGACAATCTTTAGCCTGATCTGTGGTGGCGCAGTGGATAAAGCATTGACCTGGAATGCTGAGATTGCTGGTTCAAAACCCTGGGCTTCCTGACCAGGTGGTGGTGCAGTGGATAGAGCGTTGGACTGGGATGCCGAGGACCAAGGTTTGAGACCCTGAGGTCGCCAGCTTGAGCACAGGCTCATCTGGTTTGAGCAAAAGCTCATCAGCTTGGACCCAAGGTCACTGGCTCAAGCAAGGGGTCAGGGTCACTCAGTCTGCTGAAGGCCCGCGGTCAAGGCACATATGAGAAAGCAGTCAATGAACAACTAAGGTGTCACAATGTGCAACAAGAAACTAATGATTGATGCTTCTCATGTCTCCGTTCCTGTCTGTCTGTACTGTCTATCCCTCTCTCTGAAAAAAAAAAAAACAAAGAAAAAAAATTAAAAACAAAAAAACTCTGGGCTTGCCGGGTCAAGGCACATATAGGAGTTGATGCTTCCTGCTCCTCCCTCATTCTCTGTTTCTCTTTCTCCTCTCTCAAGAAAATGAATAAATAAAAAAAATCAAAGAAAAATCTTTAAGTTTTTCACCATTGAGTATCATGTTCACTGTGGGTTTTTCATATATGACCTTTGTTATAATTTGAGACAAATGAAGAAGAAAACAACCTACCAAAATTTATAGGATACAGCGTAAGCAGTACTAATGTGGAACAAATTCCTACTTAAATAAGCAAAGTAACTTTATACGTCATGAAACTAGAAAAAGAAAAAATAATCATCCCAAAGTTAGCAAAAGCAATGAAATAAAGATTAGAGCAGAAATAAATTAAGTGCAGAATAGAAACACAATAGGAAAAATCAATAAAACTCAGTTCTTTTGAAATAATAAACAAATTTAAAAACTCTTTGCTCATTTAATAAGAAAGAGAGAGAGAAGACATATAAACAAAATTCAACTGAAAGAAGAGACATTACAACTAATGCCATGGAAATACAAAGGGTTATAAGTGACCACTATGAATAGTTATATGCCAATAAATTGGATATCTAGAAGAAATTGATAAATTTCTAGAAACACAACCTACCAAACTGAATCAGGGAGAAACGAAATATCTGAACAAACCAATAATGAGTAAGGAGATTGAATCAGTAATAAAAATCTTTCGAATAAAAAAAGGCATACCAGATGGCTTCACTGGTTAATTCTTTTGAACATTTAAAAAATTAACACCAATTCTTTTTTTGTGTGTGTGTGTGTGACAGAAACAGAGAAAGAGAGAGAGAGAGAGAGAGGCAGACAGACAGACAGACAGACAGGAAGAAAAAGATGAGAAGCATCAATTCTTCATTGTAGCACCTTAGTTGTTCATTGATTGCTTTCTCATATGTGCCTTGACTGGGAAGCTACAGCAGAGCAAGTGGCCCCCTTGCTCAATCCAGTGACATTGGGCTCAAGCCAGTGAACTTGGGCTTCAAGCCAGCGACCTTTGGGCTCAAGCCAGCGACCATGGGGTCCTGTCTATGATCTTATGCTCAAGCCAGCGACTCCGCACTCAAGATGGTGAGCTGTGCTCAAGTCAGATGAGCCCACTCAAAGCCAGCAACCTCGAGGTTTCAAACCTGGGTCCAATGCTCTATTCACTGTGCCACTGCCTAGTCAGGCTAACACCAATTCTTTTTTTTTTTTTTCTGAAGCTGGAAACGGGGAGAGACAGTCAGACAGACTCCCGCATGCGCCCGACGGGGATCCACCTGGCACGCCCACCAGGGGCGACGCTCTGTCCACCAGGGGGGATGTCTGCCCCTCCGGGTGTTGCTCTTTTGCGACCAGAGCCACTCTAGCGCCTGGGGCAGAGGCCAAAGAGCCATCCCCAGCGCCCGGGCCATCTCTGCTCCGATGGAGCCTCGCTGTGGGAGGGGAAGAGAGAGACAGAGAGGAAGGAGAGGGGGAGGGGTGGAGAAGCAGATGGGCGCTTCTCCTGTGTGCCCTGGCCGGGAATTGAACCCGGGACTTCTGCACGCCAGGCCAACGCTCTACCACTGAGCCAACCGGCCAGGGCCTTAACACCAATTCTTAAACTCTTCAAAAAAGCTGAAGAAGAGGGAACATTTTCAAACTTATTTATTTATTTATTTTTATTGATTGAGGGGTTTTTTTTGTTTGTATTTTTTCTGAAGCTGGAAACGGGAGGCAGTCAGACAGACTCCTGTATGTGCCCGATCGGGATCCACCTGGCACGCCCACCAGGGGGGCGATGCCCTGCCCATCCGGTGCATCGCTCTGTTGCGACCAGAGCCACTCTAGCGCCTGAGGCAGAGGCCACAGAAAGAAAAAAGTAAAATGATCCCCAAAGCAGATGGGTGCTTCTCCTGTGTGCCCTGGCTGGGAAGCGAACCCTGGACTCCTGCACACCAGGCCAACGCTCTACCACTGAGCCAACGGGCCAGGGCTTGAGTTTTTTTTTTGTTTTTTGTTTGGGGTTTTTTTTGTATTTTTCTGAAGCTGGAAACCAGGAGAGACAGTCAGAGAGACTTCCGCATGCGCCCCACCGGGATCCACCCGGCACGCCCACCAGGGGGCGACCAGAGCCTCTTCAGCGCCTGGGACAGAGGCCAAGGAGCCATCCCCAGCGCCCGGGCCATCTCTGCTCCGATGGAGCCTCGCTGCAGGAGGGGAAGAGAGAGACAGAGAGGAAGGAGAGGGGGAGGGGTGGAGAAGCAGATGGGCACTTCTCCTGTGTGCCCTGGCCGGGAATCGAACCCGGGACTTCTGCACGCCAGGCCAACGCTCTACCACTGAGCCAACCGGCCAGGGCCTTGATTGAGTTTTGAAAGAGATCCCAGGGTTTCAAACTGACAACTTCAATGCTCCAGGTCAATACTTTATCCACTGTACCACCACAGGTCAGGCTATTTATTTACTTTTAGAAAGAGAGAAAGAGAGAGAGACAGGGACAAACAGAAAGGGAGAGATATGAGAAGCATCAATTCTTCGTTGCGGCATCTTAGTTGTTCACTGATTGATTTCTCATATGTTTTGACCAGGGTGGGGGGGCTACAGCAGACCGAGTAACCCCTTGCTCAAGCCAGTGACCTTGGGCTCAAGCTGTTGAGCCTTGCTCAAACCAGATGAATCCACGCTCAAGCTAGAGACCTTGGGGTTTCAAACCTGGGTCCTCCATGTTCCAGTCCAATGCTCTATCTACTGCACCACTGCCTGGTCAGGATCAGGTCACTCATTCTTAATGTTTAGAAATGCTACTGATTTTCTATTTTACAACTTTACTGAGTTGATTGATTTGATCTAACAGTTTTTTTTTCATGGAGTATTTAAGATTTTCTCTATATAAAATCATGCCATGTGCAAACAGATCATTTTACTTTTTTCTTTCCAATTAAGATAACTTTTATTTATTTTTCTTGCCAAATTGCTCTGGCTAAGACTACTAGTACTATGTTGACTAGGAGTGGTGAAGATGGGCACCCTTATCTTATTCCTTATCTTAGAAGGAAAGCTTTCAATTTTTCACCTTTGAGTATTATGTGAGCTTTGGGTTTGTCATATGTGGAATTCATTATGCTGAGTTATGCTCCTTTTATGCCCAATTTCTTGAGAGTTTTTAACCATAAATGGATGTTGAATTTTGTTACTGCTCTTTTGGCATCTATTGAGATTATCTTATTATTTTTATTCTTCATTCTATTAATGTGGTATATCACATTTATTGATTTATGTATGTTGAACCATCCTACCATCTTAGGGGTAAATCTCATTTGATAATTGTATACGATCCTTTTAATATGTTGTTGAACTCAGTTTTCTAATATTTTGTTGAGAATTTTTACATCTGTATTCATAAGGGATATTGTCCTGTAGCCTTTTTTTCCCCTTGTAGTTTCCATATCTTGTTTTGATATTAGTGTAAGGCTAGCTTCATGAAATGAGTCTGAGAGTGTTCACACCACTTTACTTTTTTGGAAGAGTTTGAAGGTTGGCATTATTTTTTTCTTTAAATATTTGGTAAAAATAATCGGTAAACCCATCTGATCCATGGTTTTTTTTGTTGTTGGAACTTTTTTTTAAAAAAATATTTAATTTATTGATTTCAGAGAGAGGAAGGTAGAGAGAGAGAAAGTTAGGAACATCCATCTGTTCCTATGTGTGCCTTGACCAGAGAAAGAACTGGCAACCTCTGTGCTTTGGGATGATGCTCTAATCGAGCTATCTGGCCTGGGCTGTTGGAACATTTTTGATTACTGATTCAATCTCTTTTCTCATTATTGGTCTGTTCAGACTTTTATTTAACCATGTTTTTTTTTTTTAATTTATTCATTTTAAAGAGAGAGAGAAAGAGAGAAGGGTGGAGGAACAGGAAACATCAATTCCTATATGTGCCTTGACCAGGCAAGCCCAGGGTTTCAAACTAGTGACCTCAGCATTCCAGGTCATAGCTTTATCCACTGCACTTCCTCAGATCAGGCTCATGATTCAGTCTTGATTGTATGTTTCTAGAAATTTATCCATTACTTCTAGACAAATTATATGACAAATTTGTTGTCATATAATTGTTCATAGTAATTTCTTGTGATCTTTTTTTTATTGTGGTATTAGTTATAATGTCTCTTTTTATTTAAAAGTTTATATATGGGTCCTCTATTTTTCTTAGTCTAGCTAAACAACTGTCAATTTTGTTAATATTTTTAAAAAACCAATTCTTAGTTTTGCTATTCATTTTTATTGTTTTCCTGTTCTCTATTTCCTGGTCTTCTATTTTTGTTCTAACGTTTATTATTTTCTGTCTTCTGCTACTTTGAACTTAGTTTGTTTTTTTTCTATTTCCTTGAGGTGTAAAATTAGAGTGTTTATTTTAGATTTTTCTTTTTTTTTGATGTGTTCATTTTCCACTATAAACTTCTTCCCTCTTAGAACTGCTTTTGTTTCATACCATAAGTTCTGATATGTTGTGTTTCCATTTCCATTTGTCTTAACATATTTTTTCTTTCCCTTTGACTTCTTCTTTGACCCATTGTTTGTTTGGGGGCATGTAATTTTCATGTATTTGTAAATTTTTAGCTTTTATCTTGTTATTGATTTTTGCTTATAGCATTGTGGTCAGAAAATATACTTAGTATGATTTCAATCTTCTTAAATTTGCTGTCTTGTTTTGTGGCCTAACCTACGATATAATCCTAGAGAAAGATCTTTGTGTTTTTGAGAAGAATGTATATTCTGCTATTGGATAAAATATTTTGTATGTTTGTTACTCTATTTTATCTGTACTGTTGTTCAAATACAATGTTTCCTTATTAATTATCTGTCTAATCTATCCACTGTTGATAGTGGGGTATTAAAGTCCTCAACTACTATTGTAGTGCTGTTTATTTCTCTTTTTAGTTCTGTTAGTATTTGCTTTGTATATCCTGTGCTCTGATGTTGAGTGCATATTTAAATGATTAGTGTTTTTGAATGTATCTACGCAATGCTTTGTTTAAAAAAAAAGTACATAAAGATACAAACAATATGGAAAAATCAAATAAGTTAAACATAAGAAAATAAGTCCAAAGGAAGTGAAGGTTAGAAAAGTTTCATGTCCTAATGCAAAAAGTAAATCCATTTCTTAAGAAAGCAAATCTATGTTTGAATTAAAACCAGAAAATAATTTCTCCATTTGATCATCATAGGCACTATTCTGTGTATGGTATGCCTTAATCCGGGAGTAGATTTCAGTGTAACCAGAGAAATGGATGAATTATAAATCCCTTAAGTAGTCCTTCTTAGTGTTTCTTTCATCTGAGTTTAAAAAAAAAAAGTAAGTAGCTCTGAATTTGAGATTAACACCCCCTCTCCCCCAAGAAATACCTGGAATACAGCTATTCATTGTCACTAATTCGGTACAGAGATTTATGTTTTAATAATTAGCAGAGCTGGGGGTAGCATTGACATTTTCTAGAGAATATTAAAACATGCAAAATACTGCCTGTATAGAAAGTCACTCCACCTGGTACTTGGAGTTGCGCTAAAAAAAAAAAAAAGACTAAAAATAATCATGAGATTATTTTCAGAAAGTAATTTGTGTTCACTCTAAACCACAAACAAATGGGTAACTAGAATCTTACACAATAAAGTATGATGCCATAATTTTGGTCTGGAAAATGTTAAATACCACCACCACAGTTTGCCATTAAAATATTTTTATACTAAAATATCCATAGACCAGTGATCCCCAACCTTTTTTGGGCCACGGACCGGTTTAATGTCAGAAAATATTTTCACGGACCGGCCTTTAGGGTGGGACAGATAAATGTATCACGTGACAGACACAAGTGTCAAGAGTGAGTCTTAGACGGATGTAACAGAGGGAATCTGGTCATTTTTTAAAAATAAAACATTGTTCAGACATAAATATAAATAAAACGGAAATAATGTAAGTTCTTTATTCTTTCTCTGCGGACCGTACCAAATGGCCTACGGACCGGTACTGGTCTGCAGCCCGGGGGTTGGGGACCACTGCCATAGACCATTAAGATGTGAGTACTGTTAATTTCTTTTTATTTAAGATTTTATTTATTGATTTTACAGAGGAGGAGAGCAAAAAATATCAACTCATAGCTGTTCATGTTAGTTGTTCATTGATTGCTTGTCATATGTGCCTTGACTGGGCAAACACAAAGTTTCAAACTGGCAGCCTCAGCATTCCTAGTAGAAAATCTATCCACTGCACCATCACAGGACAGGCAGTACTCTTTTTTATTTTATTTTATTTTTATTTTGTTTACAGGGACAGAGAGAGAGTCAGAGAGAGGGATAGATAGGGACAGACAGACAGGAACGGAGAAAGGTGAGAAGCATCAATCATCATTGCAACACCTTAGTTGTTCATTGACTGCTTTCTCACATGTGCCTTGACCACGGGCCTTCAGCTGACCGAGTAACCCCCTTGCTCGAGCCAGCGACCTTGAGTCCAAGCCGGTGAGCTTTTTGCTCAAGCCAGATGAACCCGTGCTCAAGCCGGCAACCTCGGGGTCTTGAACCTGGGTTCTCCGCATCCCAGTCCGATGCTCTATCCACTGTGCCACCGCCTGGTCAGGCAGTACTCTTAATTTCTTTTTTTTTTTTTTTTCCATTTTTTTCTGAAGCTGGAAACAGGGAGAGACAGTCAGACAGACTCCCGCATGCGCCCGACCGGGATCCACCCGGCACGCCCACCAGGGGCGATGCTCTGCCCACCAGGGGGCGATGCTCTGCCCATCCTGGGCGTCGCCATGTTGCGACCAGAGCCACTCTAGCGCCTGAGGCAGAGGCCACAGAGCCATCCCCAGCGCCCGGGCTAACTTTTTTTTTTTTTTTTTTTGCTCCAATGGAGCCTTGGCTGCGGGAGGGGAAGGGAGAGACAGAGAGGAAAGCGGGGCGGAGGGGTGGAGAAGCAAATGGGCGCTTCTCCTGTGTGCCCTGACCGGGAATCGAGCCCGGGTCCTCTGCACGCTAGGCCGATGCTCTACCGCTGAGCCAACCTGGCCAGGGCAGTACTCTTAATTTCTTACTATGGAATAGCCCACCTGAAACTTGCCTGCTTTTTTTTTTTTTTTTTTTTTTACAAAGACAGAGAGAGAGTCAGAGAGAGTGACAGACAGGAACGGAGAGATGAGAAGCATCAATCATTAGTTTTTTGTTGCGCATTGCGACACCTTAGTTGTTCATTGATTACTTTCTCATATGTGCCTTTTTTTTTTTTTTTATTCATTTTTCGAGAGGAGAGAGAGACAGAGAGAGAGAAGGAGGGAGGAGCTGGAAGCATCAACTCCCATATGTGCCTTGACCAGGCAAGCCCAGGGTTTTGAACCGGCGACCTCAGCATTTCCAGGTTGACGCTTTATCCACTGCGCCACCACAGGTCAGGCTCATATGTGCCTTGACCGCGGGCCTTCAGCAGACCGAGTGACCCCTTGCTCGAGCCAATGACCTTGAGTCCAAGCTAGTGAGCTTTTCTCAGAAGCAGATGAGTCTGTGCTCAAGCTGATGACCTCGGGGTCTCGAACCTGGATGCTCTGCATCCCAGTCCGATGCTCTATCCACTGTACCACCGCCTGGTCAGGCTGACACTTGCCCGCTTTCTAAATATTAGTTTAAGATGGCTAGAGTTACAACTTACCAACTATGAAAGTAGCATTTTAAATGACATATCTGGTAAGCAACATGAAAGTGAAACTTCTAATTTTCATAGCACAAAGGAAGTAGTATTTTAAAAATGGAATAGCCTATGCTGCAAATATTTGAGAGCTATAGTGAGATGGCAAGTCATTTAAAGTGAGGTTCTCCATCAGATCTGAAACATACTTGATCATTATTTCTTCAAGCATTGCCTCTGTTCCATTTTCTTCTACTGCTCCTTTTGGAACTCTAATTAAATAAATATTAGCTCTCCTGATCTCAACTCCATGTTTCCTAACTTTTCTTCCTTATTTATCATCGTTTTGTCTATCTGTGCAACATAATTACTTTTAAAAATATGTTCTAATTTTCTGTTACATTTATCCACTCATCCTTAACATTCATATATTGGGTTCATTTCTGTACAATATTATTGTCTTTTTTTGAAATCTGATTACACTCCCTTTTTGGAATATTCTGATATTTTAAATTTGTTTTTATTTTTTTTAAATATAAAATTCCAGGACTTAAAAATAATTTCTATCTGATCATTTGAATATTTGTTATTTTTGTTTCTGTAGTTTTCCTCATGAGCTCTTTTCTCTTCTGTGTGTGTGTGTGTGTGTGTGTGTGTGTGTGTGCGTGCGCGCACATGCTTTACTGTGCACTGTGTATTGTCCTTAAAATATTACATGAAAGGATTCTTTAAGGTCTGTAATGAATGTACCTTCTTTCAGAGAGGATTTTCTTCTATCATTTTACAACCAAATTATCCAAGTTCATGGCTTCATGTTCCCTGGACCATGTAAATCCAGGTCTGTCATGCTTGGGGAGGGTTAGCCCACAGTCATAACCTCTGAGAGTTCTTTTTCTTTTCTTTACACATCTGTTCTTCTCAGTACCAAGGCAACTTTCCCTTCACTCCCCTGGTTTTGAGAGGGTATATATTTCAGGTTGCTTTTTACTTCAGTGTCATTTGTTAAGTTCCTACCTTGGGCAGGCCCTGGATGTCAACTTCTGATTCCTCCATGCATGAGACTGCTAAAACCTAAGCCCAGGTGTGCCAAATTCAACAAGTTCCCTCAGAGTAAAAATAGCATTAGTTCTCTGCTTATCTGTCCAGAATCTAGTGGTTTCTTAAATTTTGGCTCATAATTTTCTTACTACCTTCACAGCTCTTCTACGCTTCTAAGGAAAATAATAATAATTTTTTCCAAGATTTTTAGGGTTGTTTTTTTCAGGAGGATTGAGAATAGAAATAGAGTACATAACTTTAAAAGGAAGAGAAGTTTTCTTTTCTTCTAGTATAAGTGTCTGGTTTTCAGCATAATGCTAGCCTCATAGAGTTGGGAAGTATTCCCTCCTCTTCATTTTTTGGGGAAGAGTTTGAGTAAAATTGGTAATAATTATCTTTTTTACATGCTTAGTAGAATTCATGAGGGAAGTTTTCTGGGCCTGTATTTTCCTTTGTGGGATAGCTTTTAATTATAAATTAGATTTCTTCTTTCTTTCTTTCTTTCTTTCTTTCTTTCTTTCTTTCTTTCTTTCTTTCTTTCTTTTTCTTTTTGAGAGAGAGAGAGAAACATGAACTCATTGTTCCACTTAGTTATGACTTTGATTGCTTCTCATATGTACCTTGACTGTGGCTTGAACCAGCAACCTTGGGGTCAAGCCAGTGACCTCCATGCTCTGGTGCAATGCTCTATCCACTGTACCACCAGCCAGGGCTAAAATCAATATTTTTGCTAGATGTACATATATTTAGGTTATCTCTTTCTTCTAGGATGAGCTTTGGCAGTTTCTGTCTTTTAAGGACTCTATTTCATCTAAGTTATCAGAGTTAAAGGCACCAAGTTGTTCATAGTGTTCTTTTTATTCTAACATCTTAAGAATCTGTATTGGTGTCTCTTCTCTTATTCTAGATAGTGTTAATTTGTGTCTTCTTTCTCTTTTTTTTTTTTCTTTTCTAATCAGTCTGGCTAGAGGTTTAATAATTCTTTATTTTCCAAAAATCTTTTCATGGATTTCTACTATTGTTTTCCCATTTTCTATTACACTGATTTTTGTTATGGTTTGTATTATTTCCTTTCTTCTGCTTATTTTGGGTTTGTCTTTCTTTTTTTCCAGTTTCTAATGATAAAAGCTGAGATTACTGAATTGAGACCCTCCTTATTTTCTAACATAGGCATTTTATGCAATAAATTTCTAAGTATTGATTTAGCTGTGTCTAATAAATTTGATTTGTTATGTTTTCATTTTCATTCAAATCAAATCCTTCTTGATTTTTTTTTGATTCATAACTTATTTAGAAGTGTGACAGTTTCCAAATATTTGAGGGTTACCCACATGTCATTAATTTCTCATTCTTTTGGATAGTTTTTTTAGTTAATAGACTTTATTTATTTATTTTAAGTGAGAAAAGGGGAGATAGTGAGACAGACTCCTGCCTGCACTCTAACCAGGATCCATCCAGCAACCTCTGTCTGTGGCTGATACTTGAATCAACCAAACTATTTTTAGCACCTGAGACTGATTGATGCACTGGGACCAACTAAGCCATCTTCAGCACCCAGGGCAATGCTTAAACCAATTGAGCCACTGGCTGTGGGAGGGAAAGAGGGGGAGAAGGGGGAAAGGAAGGGGAAGAGAAGCAGATGGTTGTTTCTCTTGTGTGCCCTGACTGGGAATCGAACCCAGGACGTCCATTCACTGGGCCAACACTCTAGCCACTGAACAAACTGGCCAAGGTTGACTTTATTTTTTTAAAACAGTTTTAGGTTTTCAGAAATATTAAGCAGGAATTACAGAGTTCCCATATACCCCTGCTCTTCCTCACTCTACCCAGTTTCACCTATTATTAACATCTTGCATTAATATGATACATGTGTTGCATTGTCTTCAGTTTACATTTGGGTTCATTCTGTGTTGTACAGGTCTAGGGGTTTTGACAAATGGATAATATTATGTACCAATTATTATAGTATTATACAGGACAGTTTCACTGCTCTAAAAATTCCCTGTGTTGCATCTATTGATTCCTTACCTCTTCCCCACCCCAAACCATTTGCAACCACTGATATTTTTATTGTCTCTATAGTTTTTTCTTTTCTGGAATATCATATATTAATAGTTGGAATCGTAGAAGGTGTAGTGGCTTGTTACCAATATTTATTTAAGACTCCTCCATGTCTTTTCATAGCTTCATAGATCACTTCTTATTGCTGAATAATATTCTATTTTCTAGATGTACCACAATTTGTTTATTCATTCACCATTCATTTGGTTGCCTCTAGTTTTTGGCAACTCTAATTAAAGCTGCTATAAACATTCATGTTCAGGCTTTTGTGTGGACAAGATTTTAAATCATTTGGTTAAATACCTAGACACTAAGAAATTGATTTATTTATCCAAGGTCATATAGTTAGGGGGTAACATAACTAGAATTTGAACTCAAACAATTTGATCCAGCTCTGTACCCTTAACCACTATGCTAAACTGCCTTTTAACATGTGAGACAAAACAAGTAAACATAGTAAAGGAGGATTTCACAGATTATGAGGTGACTAAAAGTTGGGTAAATAGAAGTAGAAAGAAAGTTTTATGTTGGGTATGGTGAAATGCTATTTGAAAAAGTATAGTGTGAGATAGTGATGATGGTTGCACAGTAAATTGAATTGCTTAATGCCAATGAATTGTAAACCTAAAAAGAGTTAAAATTGTAAATTTTTTTTTTTTGTATTTTTCTGAAGCTGGAAATGGGGAGAGACAGTCAGACAGACTCCCGCATGCGCCCGACCGGGATCCACCCGGCACGCCCACCAGGGGCGATGCTCTGCCCACCAGGGAGCGATGCTCTGCCCCTCCGGGGCGTCGCTCTGCCGCGACCAGAGCCACTCTAGCGCCTGGGGCAGAGGCCAAGGAACCATCCCTAGCGCCCGGGCCACCTTTGCTCCAATGGAGCCTTGGCTGCGGGAGGGGAAGAGAGAGACAGAGAGGAAGGAGAGGGGGAGGGGTGGAGAAGCAGATGGGTGCTTCTCCTGTGTGCCCTGGCCGGGAATCGAACCCGGGACTTCTGCACGCCAGGCCGACGCTCTACCGCTGAGCCAACCGGCCAGGGCAAAATTGTAAATTTTATGTTATGTGTATTTTATTGAAAGTTTTAAAAAGTATAGTATACATGTTGGTTCATAGGTGTGGGAGTAATTAATTTAAATGAAGTTAAAATTTTGAGAGTAAAGGGCAATAAAGTTGGATAAGTTTAGAACAAAATCAGTGTGAACTTTTAATTATAGTATAAGTTATTGAGGAATCATTGAAAATTTTGGGTGATGTAACAGACATAAAATCTGAAACTTAAAAGTGTTAAGGTGTGATATATGAGAAATTTATTGAAGTGGAGGCAAGGCTAGAGACAGAGCCAACTCAACTTAGCCTAGGTATGTTCTAGTGTGCATTCTCATTTCCTCCAAAAGTGGCTGTATAAAATATATACTATCAACCCCATTCCATAGTCAGTGAAGCTAAGGTTTATTCACATTCATAGAACCACTATATAGTAAAAATACAGTAATTTGAAACCAGATCTCTTCACTTCAGATCCAGTGGGATTCATGGATAGCACAAGTGACATGGATTTAGGAGTCAATAGACCTGTGTTTCAATCCTGGCGTTGTCTTTCTATCTACGTGATGCTAGGAAGATTATTTAGTTTGTCTGAGTCTCAGTTTTCTCATTTTTAAAAATGTGATAAAAATATCCATCTCCTAAGGATTAAATTCTATGTATATAAAGTGATAAGCCCAGTACAGAGCAACCAGTAAGTGAACATTAGTTGTTCATTAACTTTTTTTTTCCAGTGAAAGGAAGGGAGGCAGAGAAACAGATTCCCACATGCACCCCAACTGAAATCCACTCAGCAGACCCACTAGGGGGCAATGTTCTGCCCATCGGGGGCATTGCTCTGTTGCTCAGCAACCAAGCTCTTCTTAGCTGCTGAGGCAAGGCTATGGAGCTATCCTTAGCACCCGGGGCCAACTCACTCCAATTAAGCCATGCTTACAGGAGATGAAGAGAGAGAGAGAGAGAGAGAAACAAGAGGGGGAGGGGTGGAAAAGCAGATGGGTACCTCTCTTGTGTGTCCTGACTGGGAATCGAACCTGGGACTTCCACATGCCGGACCAATACCCTACCACTGAGCCAACTGGCCAGGGCCAATTGTTCATTATCTTTCTTCCTACTTAATTTCTGATGTTTTTCTGACATTTTTAATAGTATATATATAAAGCATAATTTAAATAATTATGCTTTAAATAATTTGTTAATTGTCTAATGATATTTATAACTTTTTATTTGTAAATTTAGGTCTTGCATTGAGCAATGATACATTTTCTCACATTAATCTCTTTCAGATAGTAAAATACATTTTACTAATTAAAGGCACACAATTTTAACGAAAAATTGTGAACATAGTTTGGAAACTCATGTACATATTTATTTAACACCATTTCATATCGTTAAGAAGGCTTTTGGAAACTTATTTAGAAAGCTGAAAAGTCCTTGAATACCAAGTGGTTTAACAGGAATTTTTTAATGAGTTAAGTGTAAATGAATCAAAAACACATGAATTCTATTTTCTATAAATAACACATGAATTTGAAAATTGAAAATGTATTTGGAAAAAATGTCTTCTTTGTACTATTGAATTAAAATTCTTGAAAAATAATGTCCCCCAAATAAGACAAGCTCCATTTGGATTCTAAAAGTACTGCTAGTTAAAATTCTCTCCATTTGGAAAGAAAATATTGACCACACATATCTTATGTGTCGCTTTTGTTGAGATAAAATTACTTTAGGATGGTTTCCAAGCCTACATCTGATGAGATTTTTTTGGCTATTTCCATTTTCATAATGGGTAGACTTAAATCATTTTTTTTTTGGATAAAAGAAAAAGCAATTGTTTTCATCAATGTAAATTATTTATATGGGAGCAATTCTAGGATCTTAGACGTGAGTATAGTGGGGAGGGAGTGAGTAGAGGAATGTTGGCAAAATGTGGCACCACCATTTCCCAAGAAGAGTAGTTTATTTTGTCAGAAAGTCAGGAAACTAATCAGCTAAATTTGCATCAAAATATTAAAACCTTTCACTAACAATTGTTGCCAAATACTTTAGTAACATTCTGTCTATAACTTCCTCTCTCTCTCTCTCTCTCTCTCTCTCTCTGTCTCTCCCCCAAGGTGAAGATAGTACACATTTGAGATCCAGATGAGATAATCATAATTTTAATATTATAGTTCTTCTGGATGAAACCATCCAATGTTTTTTTGGGGGTATTTAGAAGTTTTGCCCTTGCTGGTTGGCTCAGTGGTAGGGTGTTGGCAGGCGTGTGGATGTCTCAGGTTCGATTCCAGTCAGGGCACACAGGAGAAGTGACCATCTGTTCTACTCCTTTTGCTCCCTCCCTTTTCTCCCTCTTACCCTCCAGAAGCCAATGGCTCAATTGATTCGAGTGGCCTAGGCACTGAGAATAGCTGAGTTGGTTCAGCATGTCAGCCTCATGCACTAAAAATAGCTCAGCACTTGATCATTGGCCCCAGACAGTGTTACCAGGTAGATCCTGGTTGGGGCACATGTGGGAGTCTGCCTTACTATGTCCCCTCCACTCACCTAAAAAAAAAAAATTCTGTGCTTCAAAGAACACTATCAAGAAAGTATAAAGACAAATCACAAAATAAGAGAAAAATTTTCAAATCAGATTTCTGATAAAGCATATCTATCTAAAATATATAAAGAACTATTATACTTGATAATAAAAAAATAAGTAATCCAACTTAAAAGTTGGCAAAGGATCTGACTAGGCATTTTTTTCAAAGAAGATGTACAAATGGCCAATAAACATATGAAAAGGTGCTAAAGTCATTAGTCATCAGAGAAATGCAAATCCAAACCACAATGAGAACCACTTCATAACTATTAGGATGGCTATAATAAAAAATACAGGTAACAATTGCATTTCCTATCAAAATTCCAATAGCATTTTCCACAGAACTAGAACAAATAACTAAAAATGGTATGAAATCACAAAAGGTCTTGAATAGCAAAAACAATCTTGAGAAAGAAGAATAAAGCTGGAGGTGTCATATCACCTAATTTAAGACTATATTCCAAAACTATAGTAATAAGAACAATAGGATATTGGCATAAAAACAGACACACAGGCTAACAGAACAGAATAGAGAGCCCAGAAATAAACTTATGCATACAGGGTGGGGCCAAAGTAGGCTTACAGTTGTTGATACGGAAAATAATATAATAATAAATAAATAATAATACAAGAATAAACTGGGCCTTGGCCGGTTGGCTCAATGATAGAGTGTTGGCCTGCCATGTGGAAGTCCTGGGTTCAATTCCTGGCCAGGGCACACAGGAGAAGTGCCATCTGCTTCTCTACCCTTCCCCCTCTCCTTCCTCTCTATCTCTCTCTTCCCTTCCCACAGCCAAGGCTCCATGGAGCAAAGTTGGCTCCAGCCCTGCAGATGGCTCCATGGCCTCCACCTCAGGCGCTAGAATGGCTCCAGTTGCAGCGGAGCAATGCCCCAATGGGCCGAGCATTGCCCCCTAGTGGGCATGCCAGGTGGATCCTGGTCAAGTGCATGTGAGAGTCTGTCTGCCACCCCCCCACTTCTCACTTTGGAAAAATAAACACACACACACACACACACACACACACACACACGAATAAACTGTTTCAAATACTTGCAACTGTAAACCTACTTTGGCCCAAACCTGTATTTTAGGTGCACAACATTATCTGATATTTGTGTAACTAATAGTGATCACCATTGTAAACCTAGTTACCATCCATCCCGTACAATTAATCCCTTTCATCCATTTGCCCTTGTCTCGTCTGGTAACTGCCTATCTGTTGCCTGTATCTGTGAGTGTTTTTTGTTTTGTTTAATTTGTTAACTTTTTTTTGGTTTTTAGATTTCATATATATGTGATGTCATACTTATTCTAACTTATTTCACTCAGCATAATACCATCAAGGCCCATCCATGTTTTTGTAAATAGCAAGATTTCTTCCTTTTTTAGTGGCTGAGTAGTAGTCTATTGTACGTATTTATAGATATATGTGCAATTAATTTATGACAAAGGAGCCAAGTCCATCCAGTGGAAAAAAGGACTGTTTCTTCAATTAATGGTGTTGGGAAAACTAGACTGTCATGTGTAAAAGAAGAATAAAAAGAATCTTATACCATACACAAAAATTAACTCAAAAATGGATTAAATACTTGAATGTAAAATCTGAAATCATAAAACTTATAGAAGAAATCACAGGCAGTAAAGTCCTTGACCTCAGACTTAGCAATGTCTTTGCAGATAAGACTCTAAAGTCAAGGGAAACAAAAAAATAAAAATAAACAAATGGGACTATATCAAACTAAAAGCTTCTGCACAGTGAAGGAAACCATAGACAAAATGAAAATACAACCTACCAAACGGGAGAAGATATTTGCAAAGGGTTATATGCAAATATATTTTATATATTTTGTTAATTCCGAAAATATATAAAGAACTCACACAAATCAATAACAAAAAACCAAACAATCTAATTTAAAAATTGGCAGAGAATCTGAATAGACATTTTCCCAAAGAAGCCATACAGATGACCAATCTGCATATGAAAAGATGTTCAACATCACTAGTTTCGAGATTCTTCAAAAAGTTAAGACTAGAACAATCATATGACCCAGCTATTTCACTTCTGGGTATTTATGTGAAGAATATAAAAACAGTAATCTGAAAAGATATATTCAGTCTGTATATTCATTACAGCATTATTTACAATAACCAAAATATGGAAACAACCTAAGTGCCCATCAATGAATAAGTGGCTAAAGAAGATGTGATATATAATAGTATATATAATGTTCACCTATTTTACCACAATAAAAACTTTTAAATAAAAACTCAAAAGCCTGGCCAATAGTAACACAATGAATAGAGTATTGACCCAGAACACTGAGGTTGCTAGTTCAAAAACAGGTTGCTGGTTTGAGTGTAGGTTCCTGGCTTTAGTGCAGGGTCACTGACTCGACTTGAGCCTGAGCTCACTGTTTAGATCCCCGGTCAAGACAGGTATAAGAAGAAATCAATGCACAACTAAATTGAAGCAACGTATTAATGCTCTTCTGTCTCTCTCCATCCCCCCCCAAAAAAACCTTCATAAAATATAGATAATAAATATGTGTTGGCAAGGATGTGGATACATTGGATCCCTTTTACACTGTTGGTGGGAATGCAAAATCGTGTAGTTTCTTTTTTTTTTTTTTTTTACAGAGACAGAGATAGAGTCAGAGAGAGGGATAGACAGACAGGAACAGAGAGAGATGAGATGCATCAATCATCAGTTTTTCGTTGCGACACCTTAGTTCAGGGGTCCCCAAACTACAGCCCACGGGCTGCATGCGGCCCCCTGAGGCCATTTATCCAGCCCTCGCTGCACTTCCGGAAGGGGCACCTCTTTCATTGGTGGTCATTGGTGGTGCATCCACATCCTGTGCTCCTGGAGTACTGTATGTGGTGGCACCGCAAAGCGCAGCGTCGCTCACATACAGTACTACTTCCGGTGACGCGACATGCATGCGTCACGCATGGCTCTGGAAGCACGTCATATCCCTTGTTACGGCTAGCAGTGACAAATATAGAACCGACATTGACCATCTCATTAGCCAAAAGCAGGCCCATAGTTCTCATTGAAATACTGGTCAGTTTTTGTTTTTGTTTTGTTTTGTTTTTGTATTTTTCCGAAGCTAGAAATGGGGAGGCAGTCAGACAGGCTCCCGCATGCGCCCGACCGGGATCCACCCGGCATGCCCACCAGGGGGTGATGCTCTGCCCATCTGGGGCGTCGCTCTGCTGCAACCAGAGCCATTCTAGCGCCTGAGACAGAGGCCATGGAGCCATCCTCAGCGCCCGGGCCAACTCTGCTCCAATGGAGCCTTGGCTGCGGGAGGGGAAGAGAGAGACAGAGAGGAAGGAGAGGGGGAGGGGTGGAGAAGCAGATGGGCGCTTCTCCTGTGAGCCCTGGCCGGGAATCGAACCCGGGACTCCTGCATGCCAGGCCGACGCTCTACCACTGAGCCAACCTGCCAGGGCCCAGTTTGTTGATTTAAAGTTACTTGTTCTTTATTTTAAATATTGTATTTGTTCCCGTTTTGTTTTCTTACTTTAAAATAAGATATGTGCAGTGTGCATAGGGATTTGTTCATAGTTTTTTTTTATAGTCCGGCCCTCCAACAGTCTGAGGGACAGTGAACTGGCCTCCTGTGTAAAAAGTTTGGGGACTCCTGCCTTAGTTGTTCATTGATTGCTTTCTCATATGTGCCTTGACTGTGGGCCTTCAGCAGACCAAGTAACCCCTTGTTCAAGCCAGCGACGTTGGATCCAAGCTGGTGAGCTTTTTGCTCAAACCAGATGAGGCCACACTCAAGCTGGCGACCTCGGGGTCTCAAACCGGGGTCCTCCGCGTCCCAGTCTGATGCTTTATCCACTGCGCCACCACCTGGTCAGGCAAAATCATGTAGTTTTTAAAAAACAATCTGATCACTATTCAAAAGTTTAAACATAGAGTTACCATATGGGTATGTGTCTCATTGGTTCCACTACTAAATATATATCCACGAAAAATAAAAACGTGTGTCCATACAAACACTTGTACATGAATGTTCATAGCAGTACTATTTACTATAGCCAAAACAGTAGAAAAAACCTAAATGTCTATCAACTGAAAGAATGGATATATAAAATGTGGTATAACCATGCAATGGAATATTATTTCACAATAAAAAGAAATGAAGTAATGATACATGCTAAAACATTGGATAAACCTTGAAAACACTGTATTACGTTAAGTGAAAGAAGCCAATAACAAAGGATCACATATTTCATGATTCCATTTATATGAAATGTCTAAAATAGGCAAACTCATAGAAGCAGAAAGTAGAGTAGTTGCTGAGAGCTGGTATGGCTGAGAAAAAATGGGATAGGAGTTACTGCTGAAAGATAGAGGGTGTCTTTTGAAGGTTTGAGAAAATTCTGAAATTCATTCTGTTGCTTGATGCATAATTCTGTAAATATACTAAAGGCAACTGAATTGTACACTTTCTAAGTGGGTGAACTGTGTGATATGTGAATTACATCTCAAGGCTCTTCTCCTTCCTTGCAAGAAAGGACCAGAAACCACTGATAAGTAGAAATACTGAGTGATTTTTACATTTAGCATATTTTTAGTTAACCTATGCCTAAACTACTGTATGTATGTGCGTTGGATTTTAGGTTACAATGTTGAGAAAAAGAAGGTAGATGAGCTCTAAAGGTCTGACTATACTTGTCTTTCTTTCCTCTTTTTTGCATTTTGTTTTGTATTTCTATATGCTAGGTAGACTATAAAACTAACTTTAACATTAATTATATGTTAATTCACCTCACATATATTTTTTAACTATCATATGTCGAACACTTTTATTTTTTTATTTTTCCCGTTTTTATTTTTGAGAGAGAGAGAGAGAGAGTGGAGGGGAGAGAGATGAGAAACATCTACTCTTAGTTGCATCACTTTAGTTGTTCACTGATTGCTTCTCACATGTGCCTTGACTGAGGGGCTCCAGCTGAACCAGTCACCCTTTGTTCAAGCCAGTGAATTTGGGGTCAAGCTGGTGGGCTGGCACTCAAGCCAGTGACCTTGGAGTTTCCAACCTGAGACCTTAGTGTCCTAAGTCAAGGCTCTATCCTCTGCGCCATCACTGGTTGGGCAACCAGACATTGTTTTTGGTGCTAGAAATGTTAGAAGCGAACAGGACAACTTCCCTCCTGTCAGCTTATGTTCCAGTAAGTGGAATAGAGTGTGGTTGGCAGGAGGAAAGTCCTCTTCAAGGAAGTGATATTTGACCAGAGACCTAGATAACATAAAAATGAAGAGAAAGAGAGTATCAGGTATAGGATGCAGAAATAAAGGCCCTGAGTTGGGAGGAAGCTTAGTATATCAGAGCACTTATTCTCCAACCTGAGCGTGGATTGGAATCAACTGAAGAGCTTGTTCAGACAGATTGCTGGCTTCACATACAGAGTGTCTAATTCAATTAGCCTAAAATGGGGCTTAAGAATTTGCATTTCTAGAAGTTCCCAAGTGATACTGATGGTGCTGGTCTGAGGGACATACTTTGAGAATCATGATGGTAGAACAGCAAAGAAACTAATTTGGTTGGAGAAATTTGAGTAATTGAAAGAATGGTAGGCAATAGTCTGTCAAAGTCAGCTTATACTAGTCACAAGATATGACACTGTGCATCTTTTCCTAACTTTGTATTCAGTGATGTTACGTTATTATCTCAATATCAGCCATAGTAAGAGTTTGTCCCAGAACTCAGCAAATGCAACAAATCAAGGATCCCACTACTGGTGGTAGGGGTGAAGTCAAAGATACATGTAGGTGTCAGAACTTGAAGTGTTTTGTTTTTTGTGACAAAGAATTTGGACCTAAGTATAATAGCAATGAAAAGCCTTTGAAGAGTTATAAGCAAAGGAGAAAGGAGAGACACAGGCTGATGTTTTGGGTTTTACTTTAATTAAATTTATGAGCATAACATTGATTAATAAAATTACACAGGTTTCAAATGTACAGTTCTCTAATATGTAGTCTGTATATTTCATTGTGTGTTCACCACCCCAAGTCAAGTCTCTCTCCATCATTATCTATCCCTCTCTACCCTTCTTCACAACTCTTCACCCTCCTTTTCCTCCTGCAATCCCCATGCTTGTCTGTGTCTATAAATGTATTTTTCTTTGCTTACTCCTTTCACTAACAAACAAAATGGAAACAGACTTATAGATACAAAAAACAGACTGACAGCTGTCAGAGCAAATGGGGGTTGAGAGACTGATACAAAAAGGTGGCCTAACATGTTTTAAACAGAACATCTGGCTGCTGACTGAAGGTATATTATAGACAGTAAGGTTGCACCCTCCAAATTTAATTTCTCCTTCTTCTTCTTATATACAATTAGCTGTTCAGCTAAAGGCTACATTTCTCAGCCTTCCGTGCAGCTGCAAGTAGGTAGATGCCCAAGTTTATGCCAATGGAATGTCAGTCAAGTAATGTGTGAAAATTTTAAATCACTAGATAAAGAAGAAATCCTTGACCTGAGTGTTCACTCTTTTCCCTCCTGAAAGTCAGAATCCATTCCATCCCAATGGAATGTCAGTCAAGTAATGTGTGAAAATTTTAAATCACTAGATAAAGAAGAAATCCTTGACCTGAGTGTTCACTCTTTTCCCTCCTGAAAGTCAGAAACCATGCCTACATAACAATGCCTAGCAGCTAACTCAGCAAATGACACTATCCACAGAAACGGAGAAGCAATGACTAACAAGTGACCCTGGTCTCTGAACCACTGTAAAAGCAGAGCTCCCCACCCAGCTGTCAGAGAGGAAGAAAAGTTTTTCTTTAAGCAACCAGCCACACTGTTGTTGAGCCTCTTTGTTACAGTAGCCCAGTCTACTAATAGCAGCAGATATTACAGTGGAAGCACGGGGAAGATTCAGAAGACTATTATAACAGCCCAGTCAAGAGATGACAGTGCCTTGAATTAGGGTGTGTGCCAGCTGGGCCTGTTTGCTCTAGACCTATTGCTCTCCCATCCCTTCTGCTGGCTGATCCCTACATTCTGCTTTTACAGAGTTCAATGTCATCTGGCTTCTAGGTGGCTGAAGGCGCTGTTTGGTGATGGAACGGCAGGAATGCGGGAAGCCAGGCCATTTCTCTCTCTGTGTCTCTGTCTCCGCTCTCTCAGTTTCTCAGACTCTGCCTCAGGCAGCACCTCCGTCAGGAATGGAATGGCTCTGCTCCTGTCATATGGTAATAGCACCAAGGATCCAGCGTCCTCTGATGTCGTGACCCCTCTGTCTTTTGTCCTTCCAGCCTGGGCTTGGAACCAGCTTCCTAAGGTTGTTCATCTCTGGGTTGCCTTAGCAGACCATTTGGCTTCTCACTTCTTATCCCAGTTGGGTAACAACTCCCTACATTAAATCCCCCGTTATAAGTAATTTCTGTTTTCCTGAGTGAGCCTGAACTAGTACAGGGGCTGGTGGTGGATTGGTGTGAAGTGTTGGAATCGGGGCATATTTTGAAGTAGAAATGACAGGGTTGATGAGGGCCTGATATGGGATATGAGGGGAGAGTTTCAAGTTCAAAACAAGACGTTTCCCTGCAATCTCCTCACTAAACTGTTTCTCAGTCTTCCCCAACTCAGAAAATTACACCATCGTTTACTTAGTCTCAGAACAAAAACCTAGGCCTCATCTTTTATTCATTGGATTCTCTACCCAGTCCATCATAAAGTTTATCCCAGCTTTTGTGATATATGGGGATTTGTCTGTAATTAAAGAACCTAGGTACACCTCATCACACCTAATGAAAAACTTTGACTGGAAATAAAGCCAAATTCAGACATTAATACTAATGTTAAAAATTCCAGTGAACTTTACAATGACTGCATTTTGAGAAAGAAACCAGATTCTAGACAGCCTGGCCCCCTGAACCACAGCCAAGACAGCTCTAAGGAGGGTGGGGAAGTACAACAACCCAGGTTTTGTTATGTTTGTTGGGAAACCAGAGCATTTTGGGGTAGTCTGGAATACGGGAGCTAAAGCATGTTTGGGAAATGCTAAGAAAGTTAAAAGTGATCATCAGTTACAAGGGCTGAGACTCAAAATATGTCTTTTTTTCCTTTGATCAGAGACTACTGAGGATAAAGACAATTTCTGGGACAAAGAAAGACTTCCCTTACGTATTAACTGTGTGACCTAGAACAATGTTAAACTCTGTAAGAGTCGGTCTGCTAATATATCAAACACAGGGAAAGCATTACCTGCCTTGCAGGATTATTTTGAGTATTCAGTCATGTGATAGGATTTAGAGCACAGCACATAGTAGGCAGCCAAATTCATTTTTCTTCCCTTCCCTTCTACTACCCCCATGCAGGTAATATTTTAGAGTAGATCAACCATAACTCTGTAATTTAGTATACTTTCAGTTAATAATGGTTGATCTTGCACACATGTGGTCCCCAGACCAAAAGCAAGCTGTGGTTTGAGTCATAATTAAGATAAAATGTTTTCATTGCAGAAATTCATTGCCAACTTGTTTAAGTTTGTGGAGAAAATATTTGTGGGTAGGGTACAAAACTTTCGTGAAGAAAGGCAAACATTGTTATTGTCTATGTAAAATGCAAGACTCGCCATTACAAATAAAAGGACCACGATCTCATAAGAAGTGTCTCATAAGCATCATTGTTTCGTTTCTCTTGATTTACTGAACTGTATAAAAAAGTGGCAATATATACTGTAGATGACAAATTTACTTGCATCTTAATAAAGTAAGCTTTCTGGGATTTTGTTTTGTTTTTGTTTTTGCCTTTTAAAATAAGCTTTTTAAAAACACTTTATATATTTGATTTTAAAGTATTTTTTTAAAAAAATATTTTTTTATTTATTCATTTTAGAGAGGAGAGAGAGAGAGAGAGAGAGGAGGGGGGAGGAGCAGGAAGCATCAACTCCCATATGTGCCTTGACCAGGCAAGCCCAGGGATTCGAACTGGCGACCTCTGTGTTTCCAGGTTAATGCTTTATCCACTGCACCACCACAGGTCAGGCTGATTTTAAAGTATTCTTATATAAAAACCTTAATTCTCCAATTTATGAAGCCATTCTAGACAAAGTCTACCTGAAAAAAACCCAAAACAATGAGGACACAGTGGTTTTGTTTTATTTATTCTATTTTCTGACATTTAAAAAAAATTTTATAGTAATGTGTGCATTAATTTTTGTTCTCAAAGAAGTTCTGCCCTGGCCGGTTGGCTCAGCGGTAGAGCGTCGGCCTAGCGTGTGGAGGACCCAGGTTCGATTCCCGGCCAGGGCACATAGGAGAAGCACCCATTTGCTTCTCCACCCCTCCGCCGCGCCTTCCTCTCTGTCTCTCTCTTCCCCTCCCGCAGCCAAGGCTCCATTGGAGCAAAGATGGCCCGGGCGCTGGGGATGGCTCTGTGGCCTCTGCCCCAGGCGCTAGAGTGGCTCTGGTCGCAACATGGCGACGCCCAGGATGGGCAGAGCATCGCCCCCTGGTGGGCAGAGCGTCGCCCCATGGTGGGCGTGCCGGGTGGATCCCGGTCGGGCACATGCGGGAGTCTGTCTGACTGTCTCTCCCTGTTTCCAGCTTCAGAAAAAAAAAAAATGCAAAGAAAAAAAAAAAAAAAAAGAAGTTCCAAAATACTAAACATGGTGATTGTAAAATTACTGGATTCTTTTTATTCAAAGGGGTGGCCTGCTCTGTTTATAGCCAAATGAAATGAAAAAATTAAAATTATTTACTTTTTCACGTGTCTATAATGGTTAATTTTATGCGTCAACTTGGCTAGGCCATATTACCCAGATATTTGGTCAAACACAAGTCTAGCAGTCACTTAGAAAGTTTTTTTTTTTTTTTTTTTTTTTTTTTTTTGTATTTTTCTGAAGCTGGAAACTGGGAGGCAGTCAGACTCCCGCATGCGCCCGACTGGGATCCACCCGGCATGCCCACCAGGGGGCGATGCTCTGCCCATCCGGGCGTCGCTCTGCCGTGACCAGAGCCACTCTAGCGCCTGGGGCAGAGGCCACGGAGCCATCCCCAGCGCCCAGGCCATCCTTTGCTCCAAGGAAGCCTCAGCTGCGGGAGGGGAAGAGAGAGACAGAGAGGAAGGAGAGGGGGAGGGGTGGAGAAGCATGTGGACGCTTCTCCTGTGTGCCCTGGCCGGGAATTGAACCTGGGACTTCCGCACGCCAGGCCGACGCTCTACCACTGAGCCAACCGGCCAGGGCCGAAAATATTTTTTAGATGAGATTAAATTTTAAATCAGTAGACTGAGTAAAGCAGATTACTCTTAACAATGTGAGTGAGCCTTCTCCAGTCAGTTGAAAGCCTTACGAGAAAAAGACTGAGATTCCCCAAGAAAAACACTAAACCAATGTTTTTCTTTTCTTTTTTGTGACAGAGATAGAGAGAGAGACAGAGAGAAGGGCAGATAGAGACAGGCAGGAAGGGAGAGAGATGAGAAGCATCAGTTCCTCATTGAGGCTTCTTAGTCTCCTTAGTTGTTTATTGATTGCCTTCTCATATGTGCCTTGACCCAGGGGGCTACAGCAGAGCAAGTGACCCCTTGCTCAAGCCAGCAACGTTGGGCTTCAAGCCAGTGACCTTGGTCTCAAACCAGTGACTTTGGGCTTTAAGCCAGTGACCTTGGACTCAAGCCAGAGACCATGGGCTCATGTCTATGATCCCATGCTTAAGCCAGCTACCCTGCGCTCAAGCTGGAGAGCCCCTACTCAAGCCCAATGAGCCTGCGCTCAAACCAGTGACCTCGAGGTCTCAAACCTGGATCCTCCATGTCCCAGTTAAACGATCTATCCACTTTACCACTGTACCACTGCCTGGTCAGGCTAAACCAGTGTTTTTCAATCACTGGTCTGTGGACTAGACTGCCAGAGATTTCAGTACAGATCTGTGAAAGAAATACACCCTGATGTTATAAGATGATTAGACCCAACGATCTTAGTCGAATTTGCTTATGCTCAGGGTGATTTCTGCCTTAGTGGTCCCCAAAATAATTCTCCTATTTTCACTGATCCCCACGTGTAAAAAGGCTGAAAACTATTGCACTAAACCAAGCATCAAAATTGTGAAAACATTTTGCCAGATAAAACATTTTTAGAACTTGCAACAATTTCTATTTTATTATTAATTTTCCATTGATATTCTATATCACCATTGAGTAAGGGGTCACTGGCTCAGTTTGAGCACCCCCCCACCCCAATCAAGGCATGTATGAGAAGCAATCAATGAACAACTAAAAATGACACAACTATGAGTTGATGCTTCTCATCTCCCTTCCTTCCTATCTCTCTCTCTCAAAAAAAGAAATGCCACCACACTTTTTTTTTACAAAGACTATTATCACAAAAATTTCACCGATACAAAAATTTTCTGATTTTCCTTTTTTAAAGGCTTAATTGAGATATAATACCATACAAGTCACCCATTTAATATATACAATTCAGTGATTTTTCGTGTATTCACAGAGTTGTGCAGCCATCATTACAATCAATTAAAACATTGTCATTGCTCCAAAAAGAACCCTTGTAGCCTTTTTCTTTCTTTTTAGCAAGAGAGAGAAAGAGAAACAGGAAGGGAGAGAGATGAGAAGCATCAACTCATGGTTGCAGCACCTTAGTTGTTCATTGCTTTCTGATATGTGCTTTGACCAGGGGGCTCCAGCTAATGCTAATGACCCCTTGCTTAAGCCAATGACTTTGGGCTCAAGTCAGCAACCATGGGGTCATGCTCCCATGATCCCATGCTCAAGCCAGTATCCCTGCGCTCAAGCTGGTGAGCCTGCACTCAAGCCAGCAACCTCAAGATTTTGAACCTGGGTCCTCAGCGTCCCAGGCCAACCCTCTAGCCACTGCGCTACCACTGGTCAGGCACGAACATTGTATCCATTAGCAGTCACTCACATCCTGCTTCCCACTGTTTAACTCAGAGGAACATTAATTCACCTTCTGGCTCTATGGATTTGCCTATTCTGACATCCTATATAAATGAAAGCACACAATATGTGCTTATTTTTGACTGGCTACTTTCACTTAACATAATGCTTTCAAGGTTCACCCATGTTTCAGCATGTATCAGTGCTTCATTTCTTTTTATTGCAAAATGACATTCTATTGTGTGGCTATACTATATTTATCCAATCCATTAGTTAATGGACATTTGTTATTTCCACTTTTTGGTTATTATCATTCTCTCTCTTTTTTTTTTTTTTTGTATTTTTCTGAAGCTGGAAACAGGGAGAGACAGACAGACTCCCGCATGCACCTGACTGGGATCCACCCAGCCCAGCACGCCCACCAGGGGGCGACGCTCTGCCCACCAGGGGGCGATGCTCTGCCCCTCTGGGGCATCGCTCTGTTGCGACCAGAGCCACTCTAGCGCCTGGGGCAGAGGCCAAGGAGCCATCCTCAGCGCCCGGTCCATCTTTGCTCCAATGGAGCCTCGGCTGCAGGAGGGGAAGAGAGAGACAAAGAGGAAGGAGAGGGGGAGGGGTGGAGAAACAAATGGGTGCCTCTCCTGTGTGCCCTGGCCGGGAATCGAACCCGAGACTTCTGCACGCCAGGCCAATGCTCTACCACTGAGCCAACCGGCCAGGGCATCATTCTCTTTTTCTTGATCTTAATGGTAAAATGTGATATAACTAAAAGACAAGAAGAAAAAATGTGTTGATTCCTGGAAATGTTCTCAGGTGAATGATCATTTAATTAATGAGTTCTCAGAAAACACTATTCAGTACGGACATGATTCCCATTAACTAGTCATTTCCAAAGCCATAACTATTAATAAAATGCCTTTCAAAATACCTTCTTATTGCAAGTATTTATGCCTAAGTGCTTCTGTTTATGGGACAAGTAGTTGAAATGACTGTCTTGGCAGCATAACCCTAGTTGTATAAGCCAAGGGATTAAGAGTACTTTTGAGAAGGAGAAACAATGTGTTCTCTTTGGCTTTGGAAATGATGGTAAATTTTACACAATGTATAGATGATTATATCATACCCTTGTAAGAGTGCGATCAATACAGCTTTTCTTTGAAGAGATAGTTTTTAATTCACAAAATATTTTTTACATTAGAATTTCTGCTGAGCTTAGATTATATTGAGTGTCCACATTTCCCTTTTAATTTACTTATATGAATAAATTTCTAAAAATGAAATGACTGCCTGACCAGGTGGTGGCACAGTGGATAGAGCATTGGACTGGGATGCAGAGGGCCCAGTTTCAAAACCCCAGGGCCACCAGCTTGAGTGTGGGCTCATCTGGTTTGAGCAAGGCTCACCAGCTTGAGTCCAAGGTTGTTGGCTTGAGCAAGGGGTTACTCAGTCTGCTGTAGCCCCCAGTCAAGACACATATGAGAAAGCAATCAATGAACAACTAAGGTGCTGCAACAAAGAATTGATGCTTCTCATCTCTCTCCCTTCCTGTCTGTCTGTCCTTATCTGTCCCTCTCTCTGTCTCTGTCACCAAATAAATAAATAAATAAATAAATATGAAATGACTGGAAAATTCTGACCCTGAGCAACAACTATCCATGCCTGCCTGGTACAGTAAAGCTTAAATCTAACCTCATTATCACTCTTTATATAATGTAAGTGCTGTTGATATTGCAAAATCCCAAGGTGGTGCTCTTTTTAATTACCCTTAAACTAGCTGGTATGACCAGTACTACTTCACAGACTATAAAAAGAACAGAGGCTAGGCTTACACAGAGCAGAAGCATGCTCTAAAAAAAATGCTAAAGACAACCAGACTTAGTGTGGAATACAAGACTTAAAAATTTCATAAAGGAAGGAGAGCCAGAATTTACTTACAGTCATTTAAAAAGATTTTTGCCTTCTCACCAGGAAGTACTTACATACTAAACTTTTGGTTTGGTTTGCCCACTGGTATGTTTACTGTAGTCTTCTTTTATCTGCTACGGATACATCCAAGACCCCCAGTGGATGTCTGAAACTGCAGATAGTACTGACCCTTATGTATACTGTATTTTCCTATACATAAATAGCTATGATAAACTTTAAACTACTCTTGTACTTTGGAGCCATTATTAAATAAAGTAAGAATTGCTTGAACACATGTTCTGTGATACTGTGATGGTCTATCTGACAACCAAGACAGCTTCTAAGTGACTAATTATATAGCACGGAGACGCTGGACAAAGGGATGATTCACATCCTGGGTGGACAGAGCAGGTCAGCAGGAGATTTCATCATGGTAGTGGAAATGGCATGCAATTTAAGATTTGTGAATTGTTGTGTGTTTTTTTATAAACTTATTTTCTTTTTCTTTTTTTTAAATTTTTTAAAATTCATTTTAGAGAGGAGAGGGAGAGACAGAAAGAGAGAGAGAGAGAGGAGAAACAGAGAGAGAGAAGGGGGGGAGGAGCAGGAAGCATCAACTCCCATATGTGCCTTGACCAGGCAAATCCAGGGTTTCGAACCGGCAACCTCAGCATTTATGAATTGTTTATTTCTGGAATTTCCATTTAATATTTTCAGACTGCCATTGACTGCAGGTAACCGAACCCGTGGAAAGTGAAACCTCCGATAAGGGCGACTACTGTATATCATTGAACTATTAATAAAATGTGAGTAACAACTTGACTTGCACTCCTCTTACACAGGGCCAGCTAGATCAGATTGTTAGTGGGCAGTGTTTGTCTTGGTGTTCAATATTTATCTTGGGTGTTCCTTCATTTCCATTTCCTCTGTTTCCTTTCTCAGTGTTCCTCTAGAAAACTTATTTAAAGTGATATACACAAAGATGGTAATAATAACTTACTTATTTTCAAGGAAATATAGGCATTTTAGTAGAGTGCATAGTAGGCCCTGGCCAGTTAGCTCAGTTGGTTAAGAGTGTCATCCAGAAATGACAAGGTTGTGGGTTTGATCCCCAGTCAGGGCACATACAGGAGCAGCTCTCAACTCGATAATCTTGTCTCTCTCTCTCCCTGCCTCTCTCTTTCTCAAAAAAAAAAAAAAGCACAATAATACAAAGGAATAAATTGTTACTGATGAAATTTTACATATGCCCATAAATCAGAGTTATATTTCAGGGCCTTCTTGAAACCACAATATTTTTTTTTTTCACAGAAAAGCAAGCAGTGCTGTAGATGCACAAACATACAAAAATTGCAGAACTGTATACTGAGTATGTTTAGCTGAAGGAAGGCGTGTTCTTAGATTATAATCCCAGTAACAGCCAGGAACAATTATTTTCCTTCAATTTGTGGGAAGGGTTGGGTGATGGAAGAGACATTGATTGTTTTGATTGTAGAATCAGAGGACATGGAGATGTTGCATGTAACATACACAACTAGGAAAGGACCAGTTCAGGCCTCTTTCTGTGAGTGGTACTGCTTCCTGTTCTGCAAGCCCATCATGAATGCTCTTGATGGCAGCTGTCAACTGGGTCTCCTTGGTTCAAGTATCCATAATATTACTGGAAAGGGTTTTCTAACTTGCAGGTTTAAACATCTACTTGAGAGTGACTTATCCTAAACTATGGAAGAATAAGATACAGATTTCCAGTTTGGAAAATAGTAAATTGGCATTTCCTCCTTATCCTCTAAGAAATCACCCAAAAGAAGAATGAGAAACAGAAATGCAAACTAGGGACATCAAAAATACAACTGAATTACAGAAAAACCATCATTCAGAACTGCCTGAAATCTAGCTGAACAGAAGTCCCACAAGTAAGGATATAAAAAGGAAGCCACTTTGAGACTGATAGGAGGGGCAGAGACACGGAATGGGCTGGTTTCACATCCACGTGTGGCAGATAAAAATCAGGAGGACTGTCTCAGCTGTGGAGGTCCCCTCTGAAGTATGAAGGTCCCAGTCCTACACCAGGCCCCAGAACCCAGGGTTCCAGTACTGGGAAGAGAAGTACCGATACCTTCTGGCTGTAAAAACCAACAGGGATTGCAACTGAGTGTGACAGAGGGCACACAGAAGAATCAACCAGTGAATGCATAAATAAGTGAAACGACAAATTGATGTTTCTCTCTCTCTCCCTTCCTCTTTCTCTAAAATTAATAAGTAAATTTTTTAAAAATAAAAATAAAAAACCACCTAAGATCTATATACATTAAAAAAGAGAAAAAAGGGAGAAAGAAAACAAACATAAATAAACAATGACTGAAGCAGTATTTCCATGAAACAGATGAAAATTTTGACCAAATATTTTGCCATAAATTTAAACCGTTAAAAAACAATTCATTTATAAAACAGGAGCCCATATATACATACAACATATTTAAAATACTTAAAAAGGTAGTTCTATTCTTAATTTTTTGAGGAACCACCATACTTTCTTCTAATGGTTGTACTAATTTGCATTCCCACCAGCAGTGAATGTGGGTTCCTTTTTCTCCACAGCCTCTCAATACTTGTTATTACCTGTCTTGTTGATAATAGCCAATCTAACAGGTGTGAAGTGGTATCTCATTGTAGTTTTGATTTGCATTTATTGATAGCTAGTGAAAATGAGCATCTTTTCATATATATGTTGGCCATTTGTATGTCCTCTTGGGAGAAGTGTCTGTTCAGGTCCTCTCCCCTTTTTTTGATTGGTTTGCTAGCTTGTTTGTTGCTGAGCTCTGTGAGTTCTTTATGTATTTTGGATATTAACCCCTTATCAGAGCTGTTGTTTGCAAATATCATCTCTCATTTTGTTGGCTATTTGTTTTGTTTTCAGTTTCTTTTTTTTTTTTTTTTGTATTTTTCTGAAGCTGGAAACGGGGAGGCAGTCTGACAGACTCCCACATGCGCCCGACCGGGATCCACCCGGCATGCCCACCAGGGGGCGATGCTCTGCCCCTCCGGGACGTCGCTCTGTCGCGACCAGAGCCACTCTAGCGCCTGGGGCAGAGGCCAAGGAGCCATCCCCAGCGCCCGGGCCATCTTTTGCTCCAATGGAGCCTCGGCTGCGGGACGGGAAGAGAGAGACAGAGAGGAAGAAGAGGGGGAGGGGTGGAGAAGCAGATGGGCGCCTCTCCTGTGTGCCCTGGCCGGGAATCGAACCTGGGACTTCCGCACGCCAGGCCGATGCTCTACCACTGCGCCAACCGGCCAGGGCCTTGTTTTCAGTTTCTTTTGCTGTTCAAGAAGCTTTTTAGTTTGATATAGTTCCTTTCATTTATTTTTGCCTTTACTTCCCTTGTCTTTGGGGTCAAATTCATAAATTGTTCTCTGCAGCCAAGGTCCATGAATTAGTGTCTATGTTTTCTTCTAAGTAATCTATTCTTTAAGATCTTATATCTAGGTCATCGATCCATTTTTGAATTGATTTTTGTGCAGGGGGACGAACTGTAGTCAAGTTTCATTCTTTTGCATGTGGCTTTCTAATTTTCCCAGCACCATTTATTGAAGAAACTTTCTTTTCTCCATTGTGTGTTTTTGGCTCCTTTGTTGAAGATGATTTGTCCATATATATGTGGTTTTATTTCTGGGCTCTCAGTTCTGTTCCATTGGTCTATGTGTTTATTTTTCTGCCAATACCATGCTGTTTTGATTATCATGGCTCTGTAATATAATTTGAAGTCAGGTGTTGTAATACCTCCAACTTTGTTCTTTTTTCTCAGAAGTGCTTTGACTAGTTGATGTTTTTTATGGTTCCATACAAACCTGGTGATTTTTTGTTCCATTTCTTTAAAAAATGAAGTTGGAATTTTGATGGAAATAGCATTAAATTTGTATATTCCTTTTGGTAATATGACCATTTTAACTATGTTGATTCTTCTAATCTATGAACATGGAATATTTTTCCATTTTATTGTGTCTTTTTCAATTTCCTTTTATCATGCTTTGTATTCTGCTCACAAAAATTAGAGGATATTTTATCATTTCATGTTCATTCTGAAATATCCTCTAATTTTTGTGAGCAGTATCATTTTCAATATATAGATCCTTTACATGCTTTGTTAAGTTTATTTCTAGGTATTTTTATTTCTTTGTTGTTGTTGCAACTGTAAAAGGAATTATTTTTTGAGTGCATTTTCCAAAGTTTCATTGTTGACATATATGAAAGCAATAGACTTCTGTATATTGAGTTTGTATCTTGTGACCTTACTGTATTGGTTTATTGTTTCTATTAGTCTTTCTGTGGGTCTTTGGGGTTTTCTATATATATTTTTTTACAGGGACAGAGAGAGAGTCAGAGAGAGGGATAGATAGGGACAGACTGGAATGGAGAGAGATGAGAAGCATCAATCATCAGTTTTTCGTTGCGACACCTTAGTTGTTCATTGATTGCTTTCTCATACGTGCCTTGACCATGGGCCTTCAGCAAACCGAGTAACCCCTTGCTCGAGCCAGCAACCTTGGGCTCAAGCTGGTGAGCTTTTTGCTCAAGCCAGATGAACCCGCGCTCAAGCTGGCGAATTCAGGGTCTCGAACCTGGGTCCTCCACATCCCAGTCTGACGCTCTATCCACTGCACCACCACCTGGTCAGGCTGGGGTTTTCTATATAAAGGATCATGTCATCTGCAAAAAGTGAAACCTTTACTTCTTATTTTCCAGTCTGTATGCCTTTTATTTTTTTCTCTTGTTTGATCACTCTGGTTAAAACTTCCAGCACTGTGTTGAAAAGGAATGGAGTGAGTGGACAATCTTGTCTTGTTTTTTGATTTTAGAGGAAAAACTTCCAGTTTTTCACCACTTAGTATGATATTAGCTTATGGTTTGTCATATGTGATCTTTATTATGTTGAGGTATTTTCCTTCTATACCCATTTTATTGAGTGTTTTAAACATAATGGAACTACAATATGACCCAGCAATCCCTCTACTGGGTATCTACTCCAAGAACTAAAAAACATTGGTACATAAAAACACATGCACTGCTATGTTCATTTTAGCATTATTCACAGTGACCAAGACATGGAAACAACCAAAGTGTCCCTCGATGTAAGATTAAATAAAGAAGATGTGGTATATACAATGGAATAACTCAGCCATGAGAAATGATGGCATAGGGTCATTTACGACAACATGCATGGACCTTGAGAACATTATACTGAGTGAAATAAGTAAATCAGAAAAGGCTAAAAATTGTATGATTTCACACATAGGTGGGATACAAAGCTGAGGCTCATGGACATAGATAAGAGTGAAGTAGTTACCAGGGGGAGGGAGACATAGGTGAGGGGGAGGAGGAGGGAGTGAGGGGAAGGGTGTAAAGGACAAATATAAGGTGATGGAAAATGATTTGACTTTGGGTGATGGGTATGCAACATAATTGACTATTCAAATGGGTATACAACATAATTGACTATTCAAATGATGTAGTGATGTTTGCCTAAAATCTATGTTATCAATGTCACCCTGTTGAATTTAAGTTTCTAAATTAAAAAAAGAAAAAAGAGAAAAAGAAAAAAATACTTAAAAAGGCAGGAAGAAAACAATCAATAAAACCAAAAGCTGGTTCTTTGAATAAAGTCAGTAAAATTGTTAAGTCCCCTAGCTCAGTTAACTAAGAAAAAGAGAGAGAGGACACAAATTACTAATATCAGGAATGAAAGGGGACATCACTTCAGATCTCAGGAAAAATTGGTACATAATGGTGAACACAGACATATCTTAATAGAATTATAGAACTTAGAAGATAAAGAAAAATCCTTTGGACAATCAGGCAAAAACAATGAGTTATCTATGAAAGGTTAAAACAAAACAGGCTGACAGCAGATTTCTCCAAAGCAATATGCAAATCTAGAAAACTGGAAAAATGCCTTTTATATCCTCAGTGAAAGAAAGTGTGACCCAATAAATTTAAATAGTCTAAATTGTTATTAAAATATAAAGGTAACAAATAATTTTTTTTTAAGAATCATGAGCTTTGGAAATAATGGGAAAATTTTTGCAATTCATATCACAAAGTGCCATTTTTTAAATCTATAAAAGAATCTTATTTTTTAAACTAAAAACAGCAACCATATGCTAACAATTTTGAAAATTTAGACAACATGGAAACATTTTTTTTAATAATATATGTACCTTGTGAGATGTAACTGAAGAAGAAATTAAAAGTTTAAATAGTCCTGCAACTATAAAAGATATTGAAGCAGCTTAAAAAATAAAACTTCCAATAAAGATGAGATTAGATAATATGAGTAGTTATTAAGCTATATTTTTCTGGAGATCAGGTAGAAAGATCAGTACTAATACATGTCAATATGTTTAGATAGAATGTCTAAAATAAAACAATCTATTATAAAAACTGACAATAAATAAACAAACAAACAAACAAATAAAACCTTGACTATGTATATCAACAAAAGCTACTGCTAGTCTGAAAGGCCCACTGGCAACTCGCCCTGCGGAGCTGCTCACATGCTGATGTGCTCTGGCTGTTGCCTGGGACAGAGGCTGCCCTGTCAGACAAGTCATAAACCACTATTTCTCTCTCTCTCTCTTTTTTTTAAATACTTGTTTAGATTTTATTTATTGATTTTTGGAGAGAAGAGGAGAGAGAAAGAGGGAGAGTGAGAAAGAGGGGGAGAGAAGCAGGAAGCATCTAATTACAGTAGTTGCTTGATAGATGTGCCTTGACCAGGCAAGCCCAGGGATTTGAACTGGCAACCTCAGCATTCAAGGTTGATGCTTTATCCACTGCACCACCACAGATCAAGTCACTATTTCTTACTTCTTCTAGGAAGGAGAATACTTTTGTAGGTGGCATTTGTGAAAAGAAGACCATTGTAAAGTTACGGGTGTGTGTGTGTGTGTGTGTGTGTGAAAGTACTATTACCAAAGATTTTGATTTGTTTTTGGCTTATGAGAAAGGGAAACGTATCTCACTTTCCCCATTACCAGTATATACTGCATATATTTTCAAAGCTTATCCCCATTTTATTTTCAACAGGGTCAATCATTTATTAGATAGAATTTTTAGGATACAGGGTGAAGTTTAATGGCTGAAGTTTAGCAGCACAAAGAGAGCTCAAGCCCATTTCTACACATAAGTATCAACACTGCAAAAAGTAACTTCACTGAACCACTTGAACATTCAACAAGAATTTCAACTGCTAACCAAGACACAAGCCAGAGGCACAAGTTGTTCAAATTGAATATGTACCAACTACCAACCATTCTCTCAGTATGGCCAGCGGCTCCAATTTCTTTTTGGCCTAAAGTAAAGTGAACTGAATAAAAATAAATTAACAACAACCACAAAAACCCTATAGCTAAACCAATAACTGAAGATAAAAGGGCAGAAGATATGAATGGTATACATAAAGGAAAATATAAATGATTCTAAAACATATATGAAAAGATCTTTACCCTCATTCTTAATGAGAAAGGCTAATAAAAATTACACTGAAATATCATGGTTAACCCATCAAATCAGAAAAGATCACAAAGCGGGGTAACACTGTAGTAGTGAGAGTGTTAAAGATGCATTTCATATATTACCAACAGGAACTTAAGTTAATACAACCTCTAGGTAGGGCAATTTAGCAATACTCATCAAAATTACAAGCACACATACTTTCAGAATTAATAATTCTACCTCTAGGAATCTATCCTGTAGATTACTCACACATGTACAAAATGACCTGTGTACAAGACAAGTCATTACAGCATTATTTATAATCGTAAAAGACTGGAAACAACTTAATGTCCATTTATGTAGAGCTGGTCAAATAAATTATGATGCATCCATTCAATGGAATGCCACGCTGCTGATGAAGATGGGTAAATTTATTATTGATATGGTATAGTTTTCAAGATATAGTTTAGTTTAAAAAAAACAAGCATCAGAGTATATAGAACATTATCATTTGTATCAAAACTATATGCACATTTGTTCATATATTCATTGAAGAAAGTATAAGATGTTGGTAATACTTTTACCTCTAAGACAGAAACTACATGTCTGGATAGGAGAGTTAAAAAGAACTTATTCTGTGGTCTGACCTGTGGTGGGGCAGTGGATAAGACATCCACCTGGAATGCTGATGTCGCTGATTTGAAACCCTGGGCTCACCCGGTCACGGCATATATGCTGCCTGCTCCTCCACCTCTTTCTCTCTCTCTCTCTCTCTCTCTCTCTCTCTCTCTGTCTCTACTCTAAAAATATGAATACAGAAAAGAACTTATTGTATGTATACTCTTGTACTTTTAGAATTTTGGAACGTGAATTCATACCTATTTACACACACATACACACGACTGTAATGTGTGATTCTGTAGTCTACATATAATATCTTTTCTAGAGAATTTGTGAATCCTCTTAGCCATGAGTGGCTGAGAGAGGGGCACTGTGTGGCCTCTTTAACCAACTCACTTTGGGGTTATTTACTACTTTTTTCTGAGTCTTATTTATATTTCTCTGACATCCTGAGTAAGAATAGTGCTTCCTTAAAGCAAGTCTTTCAAGATGCAAATAATTCTCATGCTTATTAACATACAAACACTCAAAAAATTTATACTTTAAACAATAGTCTTCATTAGACTCTAACCATATGTTTTTTAATTGCATTGAACTTAAAGTTTCTATTTGTTTTAGAGTCTGCCAAATTAGGAATACTTTCCTTCTCTCATATTTTAATTCTATAACAATGAAAAATTCAGGACTATTAAAAATAGAAACTGATCAAAAATGATTAATATGCCCTTTTGTTTTCTTTTAAATCCAATATCCAAACAGTAATTATATTTAACCATATTTTTTCAACTCTTGCTTGAAGGTGGAAACTTCAGTTGTTCCAGCAGTCCAGGGTTCTGAGTTTATGTGACTTGCTCATGACTAGAAATGGACTATAAGGAGGGTATCAGAAACCTACAGATAATCCTTGCAGGCTATTTCTAGGTTATTGCTCTAGTAAGTTGGAGGGATATCTTAACTCCTTACATTTAATATATATATATATATATATATATATATATATATATATATATATATATATATATATATATATATATATCAGGGGTCCCCAAACTACGGCCTGCGGGCCACATGCAGCCCCCTGAGGCCATTTATTCGGCCCCCACATTTCCGGAAGGGGCACCTCTTTCATTGGTGGTCAGTGAGAGGAGCACAGGATGCAGATGCAAAGCACGGCGTCGCTCACGTACAGTACTACTTCCGATGACACGGGACGCATGCGTCACGGCTCCGGAAGCACATCATATCACTTGTTACGGCTAGCAGTGACAAATATGGAACCAGACATTGACCATTTCATTAGCCAAAAGCAGGCCCATAGTTCCCATTGAAATACTGGTCAATTTGTTGATTTAAATTTACTTGTTCTTTATTTTAAATATTGTATTTGTTCCCGTTTTGTTTTTTTTACTTTAAAATAAGATATGTGCAGCGTGCATAGGGATTTGTTCATAGTTTTTTTTATAGTTGGGCCCTCCAACAGTCTGAGAGACAGTGAACTGGCCCCCTGTATAAAAAGTTTGGGGACCCCTGATATACATATAATCTTTCATGAAGTAGAAATTGTAGCCTTTAATGAAATTTACTTACAATCTCCCGATGTCCTGTTAAGCCTTCACCAATGACAGAGTCCCATTAGACCTATCCATGCTAAACCATTATATATATATATATATATATTTTTTTTACAGAGACAGAGAGTCAGAGAGAGGGATAGACAGGGACAGAGATGAGAAGCATCAATCATCACTTTTTTGTTGGGACACCTTAGTTGTTCATTGATTGCTTTCTCATATGTGCCTTGACTGCGGGCCTTCAGCAGACCAAGTAACCCCTTGCTTGAGCCAGGAATCTTGGGTCCACGCTGGTGAGCTTTTGCTCAAACCAGATGAGCCCATGCTCAAGCTGGCAACCTTAGGGTCTCGAACCTGGGTCCTTCTGCATCCCAGTCCGACGCTCTATCCACTGTGCCACCGCCTGGTCAGACCCATTATAATATTAGTGTCCCTCTTTCCATAGCTTCTGCCTGAAAAATTTCAGGCTCCACTGGAGATTTTCACAATAACACCCTCTCATCGCTTTCCAATACCCTTTCTCTAAAATGCTACTTGGAACTTTGTAAGTGGAATGGTTTCTTTGCCTCTGTGTGGCAAGTTTCTGCTTTTTACAATCCTTGTCTGCTTCTTTGTTGACACTTTCCTCTCTCAGCTTCTAGCTAAAAGAGTAACTTCCAGATCACATTGAGTTTGATAAAGGATTAAACACTGTAAAGAAGTAACGGAATCTATGTTGTATCCTGTGTAACACTATTAAACACTCTATTCCACTTGGCTGTTTCCATCTGTGGTTTTGTAATTAAACTGTTTTAAGTGTGCTCATGTTCTACAATGTAGCCATCTGTTCTTTGAGTGTATTGTTTTCCACCTTGATCAAACGCCTTTAAATCCATATCTGCATTTTTTTTATGAAAAAAAATGTACTTGCTATTATCCATTATTGACTTAAAAATTTACTCAGTGCAGGGTGGTGAGATAGAGTGAGTGATGTTTCTCTTATCCCTAAACTAACGTTTGGGAAAGCCTCATCACCTTTTTAACCAATCTAAAGTACTAGAAAGATCTATGTCATTTTAAACATAAATATGGTCTCAGTTTGGAGATTAGACTATTCATATTCAGAAATAATTGCATTCTTAACTTTATTTAATATCCATACTTGCACTTTTCTAAAGCTGGGAAAAGAAGTATATATTTTAGTAGCCTTTTCTGATAATTGTGATATGATTCTTTGACACTATGCCAAAACTCGACAATTAATAGTTTTGTAAATATTCGTTACAATATGGAATCTGAAACCATATAAATGAACATTCATACTGTTATATTATAGTTCATTTACTTATATTGAACTCTGAATGGATCTTTAACTCATACATGATTTTAAAAATCATTCATTGATTATTTGGAGAATATGACTTTACTGAGTTATATAGGTTTCCCAAATTTGACGTATTTCAAGTCACATCAGTTTCCATCGTCATAAGTCTCATCAGAAAACTCTTTAATTATTATGAAGCTGTCAAGTTCACATTGGTAGATGCAAGTTTTCCAAAATTCTATCTTTCATTGAAATCTCAAATTTTTAAAAAATGAAAAACAGGTTTTATGAGTGTAGATTTCTATAAGGTAGAAGTAATGTACTGTACACTTACATGCCCGTGTTTCTGACCCAAGCTAAGGGGCTGGAAAAAGAAACTTTGAATAGTCCCAAGAGAATTTGGGAAACTAGAGCAATGATGAAACCTAAGATTTCTCAGAAATAGTTTTAAGTGAAGATACTCCTAACTGGAAGTTGATATCGATGTCTCTGCCTCTCCCTTCCTCTCTCTAGTATCAATTAATAACAACAACAACAAAATAGGACAAATATTCTCTCAATTACCTAGATTCAAAGTGCTTTTCTGTGGGTTTATCAGCATGAGTCCAAACCTCACAAAGCACCTTCCAAAATTGGGTTCCCCAAGTGTTACAGTTGGCAGTCCAATAGACTAGATACATGGGTCATGTGAATAAAAAAATCAAGGGCTAGACACTGAGACATCCCCTTGTGTCCCACAACTGGAAGAATTAGTAGTTGAACTTTAAGTAGTTTTCCGCTTCTTGGCAGATGGCTGTTCAAATACATCTTATACCCCAGCTGCCTTTTGTTTAAAGAACTTCGTGTTCTGGGCACTCTCTTGACCCCATGCTGAGTCAGAGGAGGTGGTGTCCTGATCCACAAGGTGGGTGTATTTGGTACGACCAGAGCGCCAAAGTTCTTGACTTGCATGACTTTGGGAAGAATGGTTTTGTTGAAATGATCCTCTAGGGTAGGTGCACTGAAATCTCTCTTGTATACTTCTTCATCCTCATCCATGAAGAAGGCACCCCGGTGATAATACTTCTGTAAGAATTTGTATTTGCCCTTAACAGCTTTGTTGGTAATAACTTTGCCATTCGCCCGAAGCTCAGCTCGCCTCTCTTCCTCAGTTAAGTTTCGCATACGTTCGATTTCTGCCTTCACTTCTCAAGCGCTTCTCTATCTTCTCTCTCCCTCTTGATTCTCTTTAGCTCTCGAACTTTCCATGCCTCATATTCTTCCTCATCATTTTCATCGTCAGTGTTCAGTGCATCCAGTGCAGCCAGGGACCGCTTGTTTCCCTCCAGCTCTGTCTTGGTCTCTTCTACAATCCGGAGTGTGGACTTGCGCCTCTCCTCAGCCATGCGTTTGGCCTCCTGCTCCAGCTCCTTCTGTTTCAGTGCTTCAGCTTCACGTTCTTGAACTGTTACTCGATCCTTCTTTTGAATGAAGACTGGCTTAAGACGAGGCTCCATCTCACCTTCACTGTCTGTGTACTCTTCGGACTCGGACTCGGATTCTGATTCCTCCCCAGACCGTCCTTCATCTTCCACGTCCATGACTTCCATCTCTTCATTTTTTCTCTCCTGCGCTCGCTGACGCATCATGCCACGCCGCCGCTCTATTTCCTCATCATCAATTTCTTCCTCTTCCTCACTGCTGTCTTCTGGTTCCATGCGCCAAGCATCTCCTTCTACTTCTGAGTCACTTTCTCCTACCACTTCAGGTTCCACTATTTTCCGATGTCGAGCCAACCTCTCTTCCACATCTTCACTAATACGGTTCTGCAAACGCCGGAGCCGAGGGTCGCTGGATGAATCCTCTCTCTGTTCTCAGGTTCTGCTTCTTGTTCTTTGGCTTTCTTAATGAACTGGAATTCTTCATCCTCCTCGCCTGAGGACTCCATAGGGGCATAGTCTGGCCTCTTTCCAGATACATAACGTTTTACCTTCATTTTTTCCATCGAAAGCTCGCTTTTCTCATTGCGAACAGGGACGGCACCAGCCGTGGACTGAAGGGGCGGTTGTTGCATGAGTGCGCTTGGGACCGACATGTTCATGGCCGCAGCGATACTCCCGAAACTTCACTGATTCCAAATAGTAAACAGCTACAATGTCGAAGAATAGAAAATCCTTTTGTGGTCCTAGAAATACTAGACGATGCAGCGCGACTCGAAATCTCAAATTTTATTAATTGGCAACAAATACCTTCAGCTGTGTTCCTTTAAATGATAGGCTCACTTTATTCATTTTTGAGAAAATGTCCATTGTAAATGCAATCTGAGCCTGACCAGGCGGTGGCGCAGTGGATAAAGCGTCGGACTGGGAGGCGGAGGACCCAGGTTCGAAACTCCGAGGTCACCTGCTTGACTAAGCGCGGGCTCATCTGGTTTGAGCAAAGCTCACCAGCTTGGACCAAAGGTTGCTGGCTCGAGCAAGGGGTTATTCAGTCTGCTGAAGGCCCACCGTCAAGGCACATATGAGAAAGCAATCAATGAACAACTAAGGTGTCACAACATAAATGCAATCTGATTAATCATAGTTTGTCTATTAGTTGTTCTTTTGAATAAAAATGGTATTGCATGAAAAAATCTACTAATTCAGCTCACAACTCAAATAACTACATAAATGTTTTTCCTCCGAACAGAATGGCATTTTGAAGTAAACAGCTCTCCCAAGATCACAGATCAAAATCTTCATCTCCATTTTGAAAACTTCACTTTTTTGTTTTTTGCAACTTGATTTTTCTCTGTTATTTCAAGGGAGAAGGCACAATCCTAAACTTTGGCAACTACAGCCAAATTTACTGCTAAGGCCATAGCTACACAACAAAAGTCCCTAGATTTTCTTGCTAAGGTGATTTTTAGATAATAGAATTGCTTTAGATTATTAATTGGTTGAACAAGGAAGAGTCTGTATCATAGCAAATACCTTCTGCTGTACCTGGATCAACATCTCTGGTATTGTAGCAAACACATGAAATTAACAAACTAGGTGCTTGGCTAAAACAGAGAAGTGCCCCTCTGGGTATGTATGTTGGTTTATTTGATACCTGCTGGTCTGGTTCATGGGAGCCTTGGCTAAGGGATATATATACTGTAGTCTCTTAGTCTTATCATCTTCATAGTCATCATTATAATATCCCAAATGTTATCGCAAAGGTCTTATATGCCTGTTCACAGACATCAGATGATCTCACTGCTTTTGGAGAAATAGAAACAAGGTGAACTGCCAAAACAATTTTTCCACAGATATGACATTACAACCTATGAATTTCTCGTTGAGACAAGAGCAGCTTAACTCTGATGGTGACTAAAAGTGGCACTGATACCCAACTTTTGGTCAGTTTCTCAAGCATGAGAGGATTACCAAGAGGGGAAATTGTTAAATTAATTAAACAAGGAGGCCATTAGCCAGAGGTGGTTCTAATGCCACACTGGCCTTTGTAAGCAAACCAAAATATAAGCCTGTAAAGGCCTCAAGGTTATGAAATGAAAACACTTGGCCTGAACTGTGGTGGTGCAGTGGATAAAGCGTCCACCTGGACTGCTGAGGTCGCCAGTTCGAAACTCTGGGCTTGCCTGGTCAAGGCACATATAGAAGTTGATGCTTTCTGCTCCTCCCCCACTTCTCTCTCCTCTCTCCCTCTCCCTCTCCCTCTCTCTCTCTAAAATGAATAAATAAGTAAATAAATAATTTTTAAAAATCACCATTTAAAAAAATAAAAGAAATGAAAACATTAAGTGACATTATAAAAATGGTGCTGTGAGGACACGGACCAAAAAATCTCCCCAAAATTTCAACAAGTTCATCAACCAGAGACAGAAAAATATATCCTTGGAGCATCCAAGAGTTCCACACCCTGAAGGCGAAGGTAGGATCGAGCGAAAAATTGGCTAAATATATGATCAACCCTGAGGGAAATAAGTCAGACAAAGAAACTCTCTGCCTTCCTCACTAACCTGAGAAAAGGCTGCTTTCACTTGGAACTGAGAGTCGGGAGGAGCTAGGGGTGTGGAGGTAGCTGGGCTGCGGTGTGGACATGCGTTCAAGCTGAGGAAAGAGTGTGCCTGTGGTGAATCAGCCCACGCAAGCAAATGCTCGTGCACCACGCCCAGAGCATCCCAGCCACCAGCCCGCGCTGTGCGAGTGACCACCTAAGCCCTGGGCCACGGGCAGCCCAGCCTCCCGCAAGCCTTGCACCCTGCGAGCAGCCCAACAGCCCGCGCACGCGGGGAGCAACCACCAGCGTGCGAGTAATCACCGGTGCTATGAGCAGCAGCTGCCAGTGGTGCACGGGGAGTGTGCCAAAGTGAACTTCCCTACACCCAAGGCTCTCTAGGCGGGCGGGGCACCTCACCCAGCCATTCAAGCTAACAATCAAGAATTGGGGGAGGGGCATGCATGTAGCTTGCAGTTCATTCTGGAGAAATTCCTCAGATCCAATCACTGAAATTAGCTTAACCCACAGGCTGCTCACCTCCCAACTGACCTATGTGGCTCTAATTAACAAGATCTCTCTCAGTCCAGCTATCTAAGACAAGAGGTGTGATATTTTTTAGTGCCTCTTGCTAAAGGGGTGGGGGAAACTTCTGATTGGCAGAGCTTTCATACTCAGGGATATATGCTAAAAAGAGGGACTTGGCAGTGTTAAGATCTCCTGTACTGCAGGCAGTGACTAGTGCATCTTCTTCCCAGCCAAAACAGGCTACAAAGTGTGGAAAGCCTGGGGACAGTGGTCCCACAGAGTGCTAGGTGTGCTGAACAGGCCTGGAAGCTCAGAGAAAGTCACCTTGAGAGCAATTGGCTCCCAGCTCTGCCTGATTACGCTGGCTGCTCTGACTGCCAGAGCCTTACCCAGAGCCCTGCATTAAGTGGGGATAGAGTGGGGATTTGCCAGCTCTCTAAGCCTCTTACTCCCCAGGCAGAGGCAGCGGCAGCCTCATAGCTGGATCATCAGGTTGCTAATCCAGGAAGGAGAGACTAGGAGAGAGTCTCCGGGAAAATGGACTCTCTCATTGTTGGAGCCTGCAAATGCTAACAAGCCTTGACTACAATGAGACTGAAGCCAAATATATGACATTACCGTAAAGCAGGGGTCCCCAAACTATGGCCCGCGGGCCACATGCGGCCCCCTGAGGCCATTTATCCGGCCCCCACCGCACTTCCGGAAGGGGCACCTCTTTCATTGGTGGTCAGTGAGAGGAGCATAGTTCCCATTGAAATACTGGTCAGTTGGTTGATTTAAATTTACTTGTTCTTTATTTTAAATATTGTATTTGTTCCCATTTTGGTTTTTTTTACTTTAAAATAAGATCTGTGCAGTGTGCATAGGGATTTGTTCATAGTTTTTTTATAGTCTGGCCCTCCAATGGTCTGAGGGACAGTGAACTGGCCCCCTGTGTAAAAAGTTTGGGGACCCCTGCCATAAAGTCTCATCAACTGCAAATCCCTACCTAAGCGTGCCACAGGGGCAAAGCCTGGGGTACAGAGTCACCGACCAGGAAGAGGGAGAGGAAAGAAAAGGGAAGAAGAAGTTAACCTCTCAAATTCAAGAAAAATCCACAGACTTTATAATTTGTTCCACTATTTTTTTGTTTGTTTGTTTCTTTCATCTTCTTGCCTTTATTAGTATTATTTCTATTTATTCCACCTTGGTCCTTTTATTCTCTACCCATCTTACTCTTTCCTTTTCTTGAACTACACTACCCATAAGTGTTTCATTTTATTTCTTTTCTTCTTCCTTACTCTCCATGAGGGTTACACTCCAAAACCCTTAACTCTCTCTCTCTCTCACTTTTTGAAGGAACTATAAAAAACCCCAAATAGCCGAAGCAATCCTAAGGAAAAAGAATGAAGCTGGGACATTACAATACCTGACTTCAAACTATATTATAGGGCCACAACAATCAAAACAGCATGGTATTGGCAGAAAAATAGACACTCAGACCAATGGAATAGAATAGAAAACCCAGAAATAAAACCACATATATATGGTCAAATAATTTTTGATAAAGGGGCCAACAACACACAATGGAGAAAAAATAGCCTCTTCAACAAATGGTGCTGGGAAAACTGGAAAGCCACATGCAAAAGAATGAAACTCGACTACAGCTTGTCCCCTTGTATGAAAATTAATTCAAAATGGATCAAAGACCTAAATATAAGACCTGAAACAATAAAGTACATAGAAGAAGACATAGGTACTAAACTCATGGAACTGGGTTTTAAAGAGCATTTTATGAATTTGACTCCAAAGGCAAGAGAAGTGAAGGCAAAGATAAATGAATGGGACTACATCAGACTAAAAAGTTTTTGCTCAGCAAGAGAAACTGACAACAAAATAAACAGACAGCCAACTAAATGGGAAATGATATTTTCAAACAACAGCTCAGATAAGGGCCTAATACCCGAAATTTACAAAGACTTATAAAACTCAACAACAAACAAACAAACAATCCAATAAAAAAATGGAAAGAGGACATGAACAGACACTTTTCCCAGGAAGAAATACAAATGGCCAACAGATATATGAAGAGATGCTCATCTTCATTAGTTATTAGAGAAATGCAAATCAAAAACTACAATGCGATACCACCTCACATCTGTTAGATTAGCTATTATCAACAAGACAGGTAATAGCAAATGCTGGAGAGGCTGTGGAGAAAAAGGAACCCTCATTCACTGTTGGTGGGAATGTAAAGTAGTGCAACCATTATGGAAGAAAGTATGGTGGTTCCTCAAAAAACTGAAAGTAGAACTTACCTTATGACCCAGCAAACCCTCTACTGGGTATATACCCCCAAAACTCAGAAACATTGATACGTAAAGACACATGTAGCCCCATGTTCATTGCAGCATTGTTCACAGTGGCCAAGACATGGAAACAACCAAAAAGCCCTTCAATAAAAGACTGGATAAAGAAGATGTGGCACATATACACTATGGAATACTACTCAGCCATAAGAAATGATGATATCAGATCATTTACAGCAAAATGGTGGGATCTTGATAACATTATACGGAGTGAAATAAGTAAATCAGAAAAAACCAAGAACTACATGATTCCATACATAGGTAGGACATAAAAACGAGACTAAGAGACATGGACAAGAGTGTGGTGGTTACCGGGGGTGGGGGGAGGGGGGATGCGGGAGGGAAGGAGGAGAGGGGGAGGGGAGAGGGGCACAAAGAAAACTAGATAAAAGGTGACGGAGGACAATCTGACTTTGGATGATGGGTATGCAACATAATTGAATGACAAGATAATCTTGACATGTTTTCTTTGAATATATGTACCCTGATTTATTGATGTCACTCCATTAACATTAATAAAAATTTATAAAAAAAAATGAAAACACTAAGGAACACTCAATCAAAACAGCCAACTATGTTTTACACACTAAACAACCAATAATTTCCTTACTTTGCTTTTGCCTTTTTTTTAAGTCTCACCCCAAGCTCCTGACAGTGGAGTGTTTGTAACTACTTCTGATTTGGCATTACCTGATTTCAATGAATTTTTGCTCATATAAACTCTTAAAATAAAAAAAGAAAAACCTGGCAGCAAGGAGGAGATCCTTGTTAAGAAGATGAATTGAGGGAAATAAGGCAACTATGTATATCTATATTCAGAAATAATCATGTCTTTACTTCATCTAATGTCCATACCTGCTTTTGATACAAGCATCAGTATACACATGCCATATTAGTTTCCTGTTGCTACTATAACAAATTACAGCAACTTAGTGGCTTAAAACAATACCAACTTATTATCTTACAATTCTGTAGGTCAAACGTCCAAAAATGGGTATCACTGGGTTAATCAAAGTGTTAGGAAGGCTCTGTTCCTTTCTGGAGGCCCTAAGGATGTGTCTGTATTCTTGCCTTTTCCAGCTTCTGAGGGTGCGTGTGTTCCTTGGCTCATGGCATCTCCCCCATCTTCAAAACCTGTAATATCACACCTCTCTGATTGGACTTCCGTCAGCACATCTCTGTCTGACCGCAGGTGGGATAGTGTCTTCGATTTTAAGGATTCATGATTAGATTGCACCCACCTTAATAATCCAGGATAATTCCCCATCTCAAGGTTTGTAGCCTAATCACATCTGCAAAGTCCCTATACCATTCATTCAAGCCAGCATCATCTCTTTGCCTGGATTGTTGAAATAGCCTTCGATCTGGTCTCCATTGTTCTCATCTTGCCCACAACAGAGAAGTATCCTCACAGCAAAATCAAAAGTTGTGTTTTGTACAATTTAAGTTTGCTATATGGGTTAGACAATCAAGAGGATTTTGAGTAGTTGTCTAGTACATAGATGAATCTTCAGTCTGGAATTCATGGAGAGATTTTGAATGGAGATATAAAATTAAGAGACATGACCATATAGAAAACTAAAGAAAAGATAAGCAAAGGATGGAGTATAGCTGGCAAAGAGGCTGAGAACTGACTCCTGGGGCTTTTCAACAAGGAGCAAATTAGTAAAGACTCCTAGTCAACCAGTGAGTAGAGGAGGAAGGCTAGGAGCTGTGGCTTTCGCGAAGTCAAATGAAGAAAGTATTTTAGAAAAGATAAATTAATAAGCCGTGTCAAACACTGATTAAATATTGAGCAACATGAGGACTGAATATGAGGACTGCCAATGGATTTGGAAAGACGAAAAAGTAGTGATTTCAACAGGAGAGCTCAACAAAAGTAAATTCCAATGCCTGATTGAAGTGTGTGGCATCCGTGGAAACATATCACTCAGATCTGCGCTGCCAGGAGCATAGTTGATGGGCGGCCCCTGCTGCAGTCCTGAACATCCACCACATATGCATAACAGGTGAGAAAAACAAAGTTCAAAGAACTTAAGTGAACTTCCAGGATTTCCATGATTGGGAAAGAGTAGAACTGAAAGTTAAAACTTTGTCTGCTGATTCCAACTCCAGTATTCATTTTATCACCACTCTCTTCCAGCACCAGAGGCTGGACAGAGGGTAAAAAGAACAGGGTGGGCAGGAGATGATCACACCAGGGTTGAATATCAGTGCAGGGGAGAATTGAGTTCATATTCAGGAGCCCCGGTGTATACAATAGACAGAATAATAGCTAAAAACGAAACAGAATCCCAGACATTCTATTGGTCTTATATCATTCTGAAGATACTAGCCAGTCAATGTAAAATTTAAGTGTCTGGCCAACAAAACACATACTGGGATACATTCAGACCAGAACAAAAAGGCTCAAAGCTGCCTGACCAGGCGGTGGCGCAGTGGATAGAGCATCGGACTGGGATGTGGAAGACCCAGGTTCGAGACCCCGAGGTCACCGGCTTGAGCGCGGGCTCATCTGGCTTGAACAAAAGCCCACCAGTGTGAACCCAAGGTCGCTGGCTCCAGCGAGGGTTTACTCGGTCTGCTGAAGGCCGGCGGTCAAGGCACATATGAGAGAGCAATCAATGAACAACTAAGGTGTTGCAACGCGCCATGAAAAACTAATGATTGATGCTTCTCATCTCTCTTCATTCCTGTCTGTCTGTCCCTGTCTATCCCTCTCTCTGGCTCATTCTCTGTCTCTGTAAAAAATAAATAAAATAAAATAAAATTAAAAAACTTTCTAAAAAAAAGGCTCAAAGCTGACGGTAGGAGGAAATAGAAGATACAAGCATTTTTATAGGTTGCCACAATTAGGCTATAGTTTGAAAGGGCATCATTAAGGATTCTGAGTTAGCAGGGATGTAGGCGTGTTAGAATTCAAAGATAATTTTAAGGTTCCTGTCATAGGAGACCAAATGGATGCACTCAAACAAGAATATTAACAGAGGAGCAGGGTGAGGTGGAAAGGTTGTGATAGAGTCAGATAACTAACTTCTCTTGACATCTGCTGATGTTTGGGATGGGGGAAGATTCCTCTCTTGATCTAACAGGACAACACATAACTGGTTTAATGAAGTGGTAGAACTGGTGTCATTTCTATAAGTTATAGAAAGGAGAAGGACAAAGGAGAGGAGGCTTACATAGTTCCTGGGGATCAGGAAGGAACAGGTATTTAATTTTTATTTCTGAATTCCTTGATTACAATGGTGAATAATACATCTTCTCCTGATTTGCTTAAGTTTTAGAATGTTCAATTTTTATGTTCTTCTTTTGCAAAAATAATTTTTGCTTTTTTCATTATAGAAACACAAATAGCAATAGTTAGTTCTCACTTCACAACACACGGCCTTCCTGTACATAAAAGCCAGTCAATTCAACCAAGTCATTCCTCTCCCTCCCTTCTTATCTTTCTCCTCTTATCTCTTTTCCTTTCCTCCTCTCATTCCCCTCTTCTTTCTCTGTCTCCGCCCCTCTCCCCCTCTTATAAACATGCTCTAAAATCTATTTTGGCCCCATAGTTTCTTTATAAACTCTAACTTTCTCATGACTGAAAGTAGAATCAGTCATCATGTATGTATATTAAAGAAAGAGAGAGAAAAAAACTCAAGATTCACCATAAAAGAACAATTTGACCTTGGTGATTAGAGACAGGGAACAATTGAGAGGAAGGTGACCTATGTAACCTAGATGTCCACAGCTTTGTCTGGAGTCTCATTGGTGTTTCATGTTTCAGAGCTCTTGGTAGAATATATGAAGGATGACCAAGAGAGAAGAACTAAAATAAATAAAATATGTGTGCAAATAAGCATCCTTTTGTTCATATTATTCACTAATCATATAAATATTTTCTCTCCCCCAGATCTCATCTCTGCTCCCCAAATGTTATTAAAACCCCCTTACCCTCCAAACAAAAGAAATCTTCAAGTCATACAGGCAATCCCTACCTTTTGACACTCTCTATATCTGACTACTGCAATCATCTTAGGCTTCTTCTTTAGATTTTATGCAGTATACATTCTTACTTTGTAAACACTTAATTTATTCAACAGTGAATAAATCATTTTCCATTTAATTCCTTAGTGTTCTGGATAAACTTTTTCCTACAGAATGCTAGACAAGGGCAGAGTATTATTTATCTCTGAAATCTATCACAGGAGAGAATCCCCCAGAAATGTAAGGTGGATGGATAGATAAATGAGTAGAAAAATAAATGAACTACTTTCCATTTATCCTTCATTCTCTACCTATTGGTGCCTTACCTCAAATGATCCCTCTTTCATGATGTCATTCTTGAATTTATCCTCTAGATATCCCTCAGTTATTCAAACTTTTTTTAAAAATTTTTATTTATTTATTTATTTCAGAGACAGAAGGAGAGTCCGAGAGAGAGATAGATAGGGACAGACAAACAGGAATGGAAAGAGATGAGAAGCATCAATCATCAGTTTTTCGTTGCGACACCTTCGTTGTTCATTGATTGCTTTCTCATATGTGCCTTGACCATGGGCCTTCAGCAGACTGAATAACCCCTTGCTCGCGACCTTGGGTCCAAGCTGGTGAGCTTTTTGCTCACACCAGATGAGCCTGCGCTCAAGCTGGCGACCTCGGGGTCTCAAACCTGGGTCCTTCCGCATCCCAGTTCGACACTCTATCCACAGCGCCACCGCCTGGTCAGGCTATTCGAACTTTTAAAGGCTTTGTTTCCTGAGACACTGATATTATCCCATCTTGTATGTTTGCTTTACTATCTTGTGTTTTGAGTTTGTTTTAGTCTTCCATGAAAATGGCCTTTTGTCTCATTCATCTTTCTATTTCCTGTTGTACCTAGCACAGAGCTTACACACAGTAGATGATCATTATTTATCATTAAATACTTTTAATGGGGGGGAATATCATTAAATATTTTAATATAATTTAAACCAGAATAATCTGATTTTCATTAAATGCTTGCAAGATAGGTAGAACTGATATTATTGTCCCCATTTTACTGATTAAGAGACTGAGGTTTAGAGAAGTTAATAATGATCATCACTCAACTGGCCACGGTCACCCAAGTAGCAAAACCTGGCCAGCAGGAGAGCACAGGACTAAAGAAGAACCAGCTTTTACCAGGACCTTTTCCTGACTCACTATGCATTTAACAGATCTGCTTTTAAACAACCTTTAAAAAGAACATGCTGGGTCATAAAAATGAAAAACTTCTGCATGTAGGAATACAATAAGGTCTTTAAATATATTTGCCTGCTTTGATCTTTACTCTAGCAGGGCATATGTCATATTTTCCTTTTAACCAGTATACATCCATCACCATACACCATCTTACCCAGATGTCTTATGTCTAAAATCTGTTCTTATGTTCTAATGTCACCATTGCCCACCTTGTCAAGGCCCTGTTGCCTTAGAATTACATAATGGCTGAGCTCCTTTAATTGCTCTTTCCACCATATGGGTCACGCACTCCACCTGCCAGTTAATTTTCCACCACAATGCTAACAAATCTTTCAAAAAGACCATTGTTTAAATACTGCCAATACTACCCCTAGTACTTTTAATGGCTATCCTCTGATTTCAGAATGAGATCAAACTCTTCAGCCTGAAATTTAATCTTCTCACAGCCTTGCCACCAATCTCATTTCCAGCCTTTTCTGATACCACTCCACAAAGAAGCTTCCATTCTTCAAGCTCAGATTCTCCACAGATGACACATGTGTTTCCTTCTTCCCTTCTTAGTCATGTCATTACTCTTACTTAAAATGTCTTCTCCTTTCTTCACCTTTTATCTAAATGTTAACCTATCTTTAAAGCACAGCTCAAAAGCTATATCCCCTCTGAAGTTTTACCATATGCATCATCCTTTGGTAATTATTCTTTCCTCTGAATTCCTTTTGCATTTTCTATATGCTACTTGACTATCTTATAAAAGACAATATTCACTGATAAATCTTCAACTCATCCCAAATTAAAACCCAGTTCCCATTAAACTAAAACTAAAACCCTTTACCCATTAAACAATAGTTATCCATTTACCCTTCCCTTAGCCACTGTTTTCTAAAAATCTCTTGTATTTATAACATGCATTATGGTTGAGAAACTCTGATTTATAGATTAGTATACCCATCTTCAGCTCTAGCCTGCAGTACCACTGAGTCTTAAAAATCATTGTTGGCTCTACTGTGCCAAAGGTGGAGGCATTCTATGGTATTTTGTGAGCAGTTTTCCTCAATTTTTTCAGTGGGGCAGTTGCCTGTGTACCTGGCACCTCAAGTTTCTGGTGTTATCCAGATTTCTCTGTCTCTGTCTCTCTCTCTCTCTCTCTCTCTCTCTCTCTCTGTCTCATTTTTTTTGGCATTCACAGAAGTGAGAGACTCAAGCTCTGTTTTCCAGTTTACTCGCTGGATCTTGTCCCTTCTTTGGTAAGGTTTGGTCCTCAACATGTTAAGCTTTGCTTTAAAAAAAATCTGAAAAAATAATTTCTAGAACGACTTGGATTTGCATTTTTTTAAGGGAGGGGGAAGAGAGAGAGAGATAAGCATCAACTTATTCCATTTAGTTATGCAGCCATTGATTGCTTTTCATATGTGCTTTGATGGGGGCTCAAACCAGAGACCTCAGGTTGAGCTGGTGACCCCAGGATCAAACCTGTGACCCAAGCACCCAGGGATGATACTCTATCCACAGCACCACCAACCAGGGCATAAATTTACATCTTAACGGTCACTCTCTGCAGTACATTTCTTTCTGAAGTGGATGAAGCTTTTTTCCCCCTGCTAGTAGTCATTCTACATCATTCCTTGCCCACAGGGTGTCAAGTGGCTGGATATGAATGTAAAGAAACTGTATAGGGCTGAACATTTTAGAAGGCACTACATTTTTGATAGTGGGAAAAGTGAACAAATCTTACACTTCTATTTCAGAATGAAGCACTTCTATTTCAGAATGATGAACTGGTTCTTAATTTTTTTAGTTGCTGAAATATTTATAATGCACAATTTTATTCAATGTTCTTCTATCATAATATATAACTTGATGTGAATAAGGAGAAATACAGAGGGGTAAAATTAGACTTACTTAAAATTTTGAAAGCATGGTGCTGAAGCCTACTATCATTCATGTTTGAAATTAAGGCAACAGCATTTGTGAAGGGAAAGTAGAGAACAAAAAAGAGTGATGAACAAGGTGCTATCATTTTGACATTTTATCACTCATTTATTTATTAGGTGTCTGTTACTATGTCCATACTAGATACAAAGAGGGGTTCAAATATTAAAGTACAATGTCCGACCTTCAGGCACTTACTATCTAATATGGAAGAGACAAAACAAGCAGTTAACAAAGTAAAATTAAATTTTAAAAAAGTGATATGAGAAAGGTAGGACTCAAGATTAAAAGGAAGGCCCTGGCCAGTTGGCTCAGTGGTAGAGTGTTAGCTTGGCATGTGGATGTCCTGGCTTATTCTTGGTCAGGGCACACAGGAGAAGCGTCCATCTGCTTCTCCACACCTCCTTCTCTCACTTCTCTCTCTCTCTCTCTTTCTCTCTTGCTCTCTTCCTCTCTTGCAGTTGTGTCTTGATTGAAGCAAATTAGCTCTGGGTGCTGAGGATGGCTCCATGGCCTTGCCTAAGGCACTATGAAAAGCTCGGTTGCTGAGCAATGGAACAAGGGCCCCAGATGAGCAGAGCATCACCCCCTAGTAGGCTTGCTGGGTGCATCCCCATTGGGGTACATGCGGGAGTCTGTCTCTCTACCTCCCTTCCTCTCACTGAATAAAAATAAAAAGAGAAAAAAGAAGATCCATGCCGATTGTGTTAATCAGGAGAGACTTAGTGTTAGAAAAATTTGAGCAAAGTCCCTTATAGCAGATAAGAGTTAAATATGTCATTAACATAGGAAAGTTGGTCCAAGGTTCAGGCATAGTGTTAACAAAAGAATAGATAGAGTCTGGCTAGGACACAATTACTTGAGTAAATAAGTAAAGACGAGCACAGATCGGGAAGGGTTTGTCACTAGACTATAGGGAACTATTAATATTTCTATCCAGATGAGTGTTATAATTAGAGTTGTGTTTCATTCAAGTAGATGAATTTGACCATGATGGGTTGGTTGAATTGTAATGAGGAAGATTAGACACAGGGATACTGCAACACTAGACTGCCTTTTAAAGTTCGCATACTGACTCTTACATGAATGACAGTTTGATAGAATTGAAAAATCACTAGACTTGAAGTCAGAAAGCTTTCTCTGGCTATGGCTCTTACTAGCTGTGACCTTGGACATATACCCTCAGTTTCTTTTTTCAAGTGAAATTAATACCTATCTTTCAGAATTACTTTGCTATGACACAGAAGGCAATATTATATCACATTTGCATTTGGGAGAATAAAATTACAATCAGGAAATTCACAGGTACTTTGGGTTCTCAAGACAGTTTATTCAATACTCATTTAAGCCATATTTATTGAGCTTCTGTGTGGGTCTGTGTGCAGGAAGATGCGAAGTAGCTACAACTCAGAACTGCTCGGGAAAAGTTCATAGTCTAATACTAGAGCCATACCTATACACAGACAATTTTAAAGGTTTATGATAAGAGCTTATACAAAGCATTATGGGAACATGAAAGAAGGCATAATCATCTAATTTTGCAGAGGAAATGTAGAGCTTCACAAGGAAGCAATCCCTTCAGATGAATCTTGGAGTGCTATAGTCCATCTGCTTCCCAAGTGGAAGGAGAACATACGAGGCAGAGGAAATAGGGTGTAAAAATATAAAGAAGAAAGGGATTGCATTTAGCTGCAATCCCTTTATTAAACTGAAAATAAAAAAAACAACAGTGGTTTAAACACAGGGGAAATTTATTTATTTTTCCTTCATACGAGGAAATCGAGCAGTTGTTGGCACTGGTTCAGTGACTCAAGGATGTTAGGTCCTCAGTCTTTGATATTATTTTGCCCTCTATTCCAAAGGAAGTTGAGAAATGAAGACTTTCTTTTTTTGGGGGGGGAGAGACAGAGAGTCAGAGGGAAGGACAGATAGGGACAGACAGACAGGAAGGGAGAGAGATGAGAAACATCAATTCTTCATTGCAGTTCCTTAGTTGTTCATTGATTGATTTCTCATATGTGCCTTGACCGGAGGGCTATAGCAGACCAAGTGACCCCTTGCTCACTGAACCAACGACCTTGGGCTCAAGCTGGTGAGCTTTGCTCAAACCAGATGAGCTCATGCTCAAGCTGGCGACCTCGGGGTCTCAAACCTGGGTCCTCCACATCCCAGTCTGACGCTCTATTCACTGCGCCACCACCTGGTCAGGCTGAAGACCTTCTTATATTTATTTATTTTATCTTTTTTTAAGCTGGGCACAAAATTACCCCAACAAAATCAAAATTCTGTTAAAATGGAGGAAAGGGGTGACCATAGAGACTAATGGTCTTTGCTATACATTTTTCAGAAATTGCAAGTGGTGTAGCTGGATGATGGCACGTCAGAGAGGACTGATAGACAAAGCTGGAGAAGCACGCTGAACTAAACCAAGGGAAAAACTAAAAGTTTATTTGTACAATTTTTTTTTCCACGGGAAAGTATATCCAAAGTTCCTGGATAAGATACTAGGAACATGCTCCTGGTTATAGCCACAGCACTAGGAAAGTTCTTTATTCCCATCACATTTTTGCCAGTCAATAGATCAGAAACCTCCCAAATCCTACAAATGTCGCCAAGGGCAGGGTTCCAGCAGGAAATACTGGTTGTTTTGCATATGCTGCAGAAGATTAATTTTTCTCCCATGCTTTGTTAACGACAAAAGTCACCGCTGCCAATAATATTTTTGTTTTGTTTTGTTTTGTCCCTTTATTCTTTCCCTTTTTGTGTTTGGAATTTACACCAGTGTGTGGCCCAGTGACTTCATTTCTCCTCCTTGTTAATGAGCTTTCAGCAAGATTCCACTTCCCTGACTGATAGCCAAGCAGAGTCACATCTAGGCTCCAGGGCTTTGGAGATTTAATTTTGTTTTTATATTTTTCAACTTTCCATCACTCTGTCACATTGTTGCGAGTCTTCTTCCCCTCTTCCGGGAAGCTTTGGGCAGTTACTCCTTTAGCATGCTCCCCGTCTCCCTTTTGACTCCTTCCTTCCCTGGGCACACGTATCCTTTCTCGCTTAAGGAAAGGTCAGGAAAGTGGTTAGTGACCTGTAGGGTTAAATACTTTCTAATATCTGACTAAACCCTTCCTACTACCAAATTAAACTCATATCCTATAGTGTTGATATAAAATAATGCTTTGATGTTTCTTTTTCTCATCTCAAATGTAATCCCTGTTTATTTGTAAAATAAACTTGAAAAATACAAATCAATCAAAAAAGAACCGGAACTCATCCATAATCCAACCATCCAAGAATATCCACTATTAACACTTTGGTACATGTTCTTTCTTTTCACTCCTTTTGTTACGCATACAGATTGTGTATATTTTTTGTCAGTTACATCCTGTACATGTTACTTTGAACTCACAAACTCTTCCCTCAATGTGCACACATATTTTCCTTCTCTTGAAGTGATAGAACACTTTTCACTAAATCATCACTTAGTGTTTACATTAATATGATATCAATGAGGGGGATTCCAGTCAAGAAGGTGGCAAAAGTAAATGCAGTACTTACATCCTTCCCCAACCACATCGAAATCACAACTAACCTACAGAAAAGCCATTATTCAGAAATGCCTAAAATCTAGCTAAACAGAAGCCTTACAATTAAGGATATGAAAAAGAAGCTACATGAAGACTGGTAGGAGGGGTGGAGACATAGAATAGGCTGGCTTATATTCATGTAGGAGATAAAAATCAGGAGAACTATCTCAGCTGTGGAGGTCCCACCCGAGGAGTGAGGGGTTCTAGCCCCATACCCCAGACCCCCAGCCTGGGGTTCCAGTTACAGGAAGATAAGTCCCTATAAATTCTGGCTGTAAAAACCAGTGAGGATTGTGGCTGAGTGAGATAGAAGCTGCTGGAGTGCCACATGTTCCTCTTAATAGACCATGCAAAGACTAGGACTCACTTGCTCTGAGCTCTCGCACTGGGACAGCAGCTCCAAAGGCACCAGGGTCATACAAACAGGAACTGAATTGTTTGGCATTCTCATGAGAGGTAGAGGGGGGCAACTTTCTCCCAGACAGAAGTCCTGGCAGATGCCATTGTTCCCTTGCTGAGCTCTCCCCACACAGAGCCAGCATCAACCTGGCTATCACTGTTCACCCAGCCTTGTTGATTCCCTGACACCCTGTCCCACCATTTTGTAGGCTGTTTCCAGTGGCTTTTCCATATAAATGGCCTGTCTGGGCTGGTGCTTCAGATTTTCCTAAAATCTCTCAAACAAGCAGCATCTGGCCTTGTGGTTCCCTGTACCTCTCATTAAGTGGCCCCAGGCCAGGCTCCAGTGGCAGCCAGCCTTGGTTCATAGCTTTAGCCTCTTCTGGGCACGTCCAAAGCCCAGCACAAGTAGCAACCATCTACAGATTGCTTTAGCACATGTCAAGCGACCCTGGGGAGAATACAGGAAGCAGCTAACCTTGGTCTGCACCTCCTGGGAGGCCCCAGAGCCAGAGCACCTGGTGCACAGCATCAGGCCATATCCAACCACATCAGACGCACCACCCAACCACTTCCACAGGTGACATACTCAAGGGGCAGATTCAGCGGGCACCAGGGCCTTGCAGAAGTAAGTCCTACTCTGTGGAGTAGGCCCCAGCATAGCTGATCCTCCATGGTGGTCACAGCCAATCCTAGCAGCTAATTAGCCTGAAAGTAAATCCCTCCCATTGATATGCCAACAGAAAACAAGTTTCAATTACAACAGCAGGGTGGACACAGCCCACACAAGGAGTACACCTGGAGCACCAACCTGGGTGAACAGGGAAGCTATGCCACTGAATGGTATGGGACAGCTACTACTACATTATGCCATACTGCCAAGCCTGGCAGATGTAACAGCTCTACCTAATACACACAAACAAACACAGGGAGGTTGCTAAAATGAAGAGACAAAGAAACATGTCCCAAATGAAAGAACAGAACAAAACTCCAGAAAAAGAACTAAACAAAATGGAGATGAGCAATCTATCAGATGCAGAGTTCAAACCACTGGTTATAAGGATGCTTAATAAATTTAGAGGAAGACTAGATGAACTTAGTGAAAACTTTGACAAAGAGCTAGAAAACAAAAACAGGAGATAGAAAACATAAAAAGGACTCAGAAATGAAGACTATATCAACTGAAATGAAGAATACATTACAAGAAATCAACAATGGAGTAGATGAGGCCGAGACTCAAACCAGATATTTGGAAGCTAAGAGAGCAGAAAACACCCAATTAGAACTGCAAAAAGTAAAAAGAACCCCAAAATGAGGATAGTATAAGGAGCCTTTAGGACAACTTCAAGCATACCAATGTTTGCATCATGGGGTGCCAGAAGGAGGAGAGAGTAAGAAATTGAAAACCTATGTGAGCCCTGGCCGGTTGGCTCAGCGGTAGAGCATCGGCCTAGCGTGCGGAGGACCCGGGTTCGATTCCTGGCCAGGGCACACAGGAGAAGCGCCCATTTGCTTCTCCACCCCTCCGCCGCGCTTTCCTCTCTGTCTCTCTCTTCCCCTCTCGCAGCCAAGGCTCCATTGGAGCAAAGATGGCTCGGGCGCTGGGGATGGCTCCTTGGCCTCTGCCCCAGGCGCTAGAGTGGCTCTGGTCGCAATATGGCGACGCCCAGGATGGGCAGAGCATCGCCCCCTGGTGGGCAGAGCGCCGCCCCATGGTGGGCGTGCCGGGTGGATCCCGGTCGGGCGCATGCGGGAGTCTGTCTGACTGTCTCTCCCTGTTTCCAGCTTCAGAAAAATGAAAAAAAAAAAAAAAAAAAAAAAAAAAAAAGAAAACCTATGTGAAAAAATTTTGACAGAAAACTCCTTAACCTGGTGAAGGAAATAGATATACAGGTGCAGGAAATTCAGACAGTCCCCAAAGAGGCCTATTCCAAGACATGTCAAATTAAAAGTCCAAAGGTTAAAGACAAAGAGAAAATCTTAAAAACAGCAAAAGAAAAGCAGTTAGTTATCTACAATAAATCTCCCTTCAGACTATCAGCTGATTTATCAACAGAATCTTGCAGGCCAGAGCAAATTGGCAAATAATATGCAAAGTGATGAAAAACAAGTACCTACAACCAAGATTCTTCTACCCAGCAAAGCTATCATTTAAAATCTAAGGACAGATAAAGAGCTTCAGAAACAAGAAAAAACTAAAGAAGTTCATTGCCACCAAACAAGTATTACAGAAAGGGTTAAAGGGCCTGACTGGTGATGATACAGTGGATAGAGCATTGACCTGCGATGCTGAGGTCCCTGGTTCAAAAGCCCGGGGTCACCGGCTTAAGCATGGGATCATTGAAATGATCTCATGATTGCTGGTTTAAAACCCAAGGTCACTGGCTTGAGCCCGAGGTCAACTGTCTTGAACAAGGCATCACTGGTTCGGCTGGAGCCCCCTGGTCAAGGCATATATGAGAAGCAGTTAATGAACAACTAAAATGCTGCAACTATGAGTTGATGCTTCTCATTTCCCTCCTTTCCTATCTCTCTCTTTCTCTCTCTCTCTCTCTCTCTCTCTCTCTCTCTCTCTCTCTCTCTCTTTTTTGTATTTTTCTGAAGCTGGAAACGGGGAGGCAGTCAGACAGACTCCTGCATGCGCCCGACCGGGATCCACCTGGCACGCCCACCAGGGGGCGATGCTCTGCCCATCCAGGCATTGCTCTGTTGCAACCAGAGCCACTCTAGCGCCTGAGGCAGAGGCCATGGAGCCATCCCCAGTGCCCTGGCCATCTTTGCTCCAATGGAGCCTTGGCTGCGGGAGGGGAAGAGAGAGACAGAGAGGAAGGAGAGGGGGAGGGGTGGAGAAGCAAATGGGCACCTCTCCTGTGTGCCCTGGCTGGGAATCGAACCCGGGACTCCTGCACGCCAGGCCGACACTCTACCACTGAGCCAACCAGCCAGGGACTCTCTTTCTCTCTTTTGCTTAAAAAAAGAAGTTAAAGGGTCTAGTTTAAGAAGAAAGAAAAAAGATTAAAAAATTGGCAATAAATACATATCTCTCAAAAATTACTTGAAATGGAAACAAATTAAATGCTCCAATCAAAAGACATATGGAGGATGAATGGATAACAAATCAAGACCCTTACATAGGCTGTCTATAAGAGACTCACTTCATATCAAAAAACACATGCAGGCTAAAAGTAAAGGGATGAAAAAAGATATTTCATGAAAATGAAAATTAACAAACAAACAAAAACCTGGAGTAGTAATACTTATCAAAATGAACTTTAAAGCAAAGTCTATAACAAGAGACAAAGAAGGACCCAACAATTCTACTTCTGCGTATTTATCCATAGAAAGCCAAAACACTAAATCAAAAAGACGTATGCACCTATATGTTTATTGGAGCATCATTTACAATAGCTGGGATATGGAAGCAACCGAAATGTCCATCAAAAGTTGAATGGATAAAGAAGTGGTGCATATATGTAATGGGATATGACTCAGCCATAAAAAAGAATGAAGTCTTGCCATCTGCAACAACATGGACAAAGAGGGTATTGTGTTGAGTAAAATAAGTTAGACAGAGGAAGACAAATGCCATGTTTTCACTTATAACTGAAATCAGCAAAACAAAATAAATGAACAAACATAGACAGACTCATAGACACAGAGAACATTTTGATAGTTGCCAGATGGGGTAATGGCTGAAAAAGGTGAAGGGATTAAAGAATTAATTACACCTTGTTCCCTGGCGTGCATTCAATAGTCATGAGGATGTAAAGTACAACATAAGAACTATAGTCAATAATATTGTAATAATTGTATGGTGCCAGATGAGTATGAAATTTATTGAGTGATCACTTAGTAAGTTATATGTCTAACACTGGGTTGTACATGTGAAACTAATATAATATTGTATGTCAACTGTAATTGAAAGCTAAAAATTATTTCAGGTAAAAAATAATTATACCAATGATGTGAATATACTTAACACCACTGAACTGTATACTTAAAAATGGTTAAAATGGTAATTTTTAAAAAATATTTATTTATTCATTTTAGAGAGGAGAGAAAGAGGGAGAGAGAGAGAGAGAGAGAGAGAGGAGAGAGAAGGGGGGAGGAGCTGGAAGCATCAACTCCCATATGTGCCTTGACCAGGCAAGCCCAGGGTTTCGAACCGGTGACCTCAGCATTTCCAGGTCGATGCTTTATCCACTGAACCACCACAGGTCAGGCAAAATGGTAAATTTTATGTTTTGTATATTATACTACAAATTAAAAAAACACAAGCTGTAAAAAACAAATGATATCAACATTGTTCACAATTAGTTATTTAATATACTATATACTGCATTTCACTTCGGGCACAACTTTATCTCTTTTAGAAAGTCAGTAATTGCCTGTGTTTTCTTTACTATTTGCCTAGTATCTATGGAATGGATCTCAACCCTTCCAAGAGAATTACAAAACCTAAAACAATACCAATACATCAGTTGTTTTTGTTTGTTTGTTTGTATTCCTATTTTCTTCCTTTCTTTTCTTTCTATCTTTTTTTCTTTTGCAATATCCTGCTTAAAGTCCTCCATAATCTTACTCCTATGCAAACTGGAGGCTGAATCTAACTTTGTTTCAATCTTGGAAAGTCCTTTCACCTCGATTCTATCTTGGATTTCTTTATTCCTGAACCCCAATACCTTTTTCTTGCTTTAAAGCCTCATTGATAAAGGATACTTGAATAACTTCCTGGAAAAACTTTGCACATAAGCTGAATTTTTTATGCTCATAAATAACTGAAAATCTTTTATTATAAACTTCCTTTACTTGGTTGGTAGTTTGTCTGGGTAAAGAATTCAACATTGCAAATACTTTTTCCTCAAAAATTTGAAGGCCTTGTTCCACTGTTTCTGACTTCCAGGATTGCTGTTGACATATCTGCCATTCTGATTCTTTTTTTTAGCGCCTGGGGCAAAGGCCAAGGAGCCATCCCCAGCGCCCGGGCCATCTTTGCTCCAATGGAGCCTTAGCTGCGGGAAGGGAAGAGAGAGACAGAGAGGAAGGCGGGGGTGGGGGTGGAGAAGCAAATGGGCGCTTCTCCTATGTGCCCTGGCTGGGAATCGAACCCAGGTCCCCCGCACGCCAGGCCGACGCTCTACCACTGAGCCAACCGGCCAGGGCGCCATTCTGGTTCTTAAAAATTTGCATGTTATCTGCCTGACCTGCGGTGGTGCAGTGAATAAAGCGTCGACCTGGAAATGCTGAGGTCGCTGGTTCAAAACCCTAGGCTTGCCTGGTCAAGGCACATATGGGAGTTGATGTTTCCTGCTCCTCCTCTCTCTCTCTCTCTCTCTCTCTCTCTCTCTCTCTCTCTCTCCTTTAAAATGAATAAATAAATAAATTTTAAAAAACCCTTTGTATGTTATCTGGTTTATGTGTTTTTCAATCTTAAAAAAATTGTTTTTATGTCTTGGGCAGAAGTAGAGTAAGGTCAGTTGAGGCCTTGGGTGCAGAAGAAAATACTGGGCCTCTTACATTAGAAAAAAAAGTGTAAAGTTGGGGTTTTGCAGGGCCCTTCAGAAGTCAGGCCCAGGGCACATGCCCTGAGTGTCCACCATTAAATCTGCCTCTGGTCTGGGGATTTTTTTCTGGGTAAATTTTGCATTTCTGTGATCTTTGCTGATCTCCATTTTATCTTTGGTTTCTTATTTTGGAACTTCTGTTATTCAGATATTGTCTTTCTTGGGCTGATGTTCTTATCTCCTTGTGTTTTCTTTCCTCTTTTCTTTCTTTGGATCTGTTGTTATTTTCAATAAATAGAAACCATATCATTTCATTTGTTGCAATGAGTGATAAATTGGAGGCAATCACTTATGAGGATCCCAGAAAGCTTTTTCATCTACCAATTAACTGAAGGATAAGCATTTTCATCACCCAAGACTTTGGTTAACTTTTTCTTTTGCTCTCTGTTCTCCAACCCCCTTCAGTCTGCTGCTTTCAGAATGGAACTCTGGGCCCTGGCCAGTTGGCTCAGTGGATCGAGGGTCAGCCTAACCTGTGGACATCCTGGGTTTGATCCCTAGTTGGGGCACACATGAGAAGAAACCATCTACTTCTCTTCCCTTCTGTATCCCCTTTCTCTCCCTCTTCTCCTCCCACAGCCAGTGGCTCAAATGGTTTGGGTGTCAGCCCTAGGCACTGAGGATAGTTTGTTTGGTCTGAGCATCGGCCCCAGATGAAGGTTGCCAAGTGGATCCCAGTCAGGTAGCATGTGGTAATCTGTCTCTTTATCTCCCCCTCCTCTCACTTAAAAAAATAAAATAAAATAAAAATATAAAAGAATGAAATCTGCCTTCAAATCTTATCCTAGGTGAGAGGCTTGTCTATCAGCTACCCTTAATAAGGAAATGGAGATCCCTAACTTAACTGAGGGACCTGGACATATTTTCTTTGATCTCCACTTCATCCCAAGGCCCATGAATATTTTCTTTAAAAAGCTGCAAATGAATAAAGAAGGACAGAGACAGGAGATGGCCACCAGCAGAGGGCAAAGAGGATGGCTCCCACAGCACTAATGGACTGCAGGCCTCTCAAAGGCAAAAGAAGAGTAACTCTTACATAGCTGTAGGGAGTATATACCTTCAATTTCTTCTGTTAACATGGACCACAGGGCAATAATCTGGATGGCAAATGTCACCATGATGAAGGCATGCAGGAACCAGGGCAGGCATGAGGCAAGGCAGGCAGAAGCAATGATAGTCATGTTCAAGGACAGTGTGCTGGACACAGTGGCAGCATTGGCACTGTGGTCAAAGAAGATGAGGTGGCCTAAAAGCATGAAGACTGATGTGGCATAGATGGTGCCAGTGCTGACAGACTGTCGGCGTCTTCAGTACTGGGCAAAACTATATGTGAGAGCGATAAAGTCAGCCTACTGGGTGTGCCGCTCTTCCTCAGTCCTTCACCTCCATCAAGGAGATTAAAAATAAAAAGCATAGCCAATCAGGGAAAGTGGGTCCCAAAAAAGCAGTGGGGGCCAGAAGACCTTGTTCATATGCTACCAGCTGACCATAAAAACACAAACATTACATAGCTTCTGGATGACTACACGGGACTCAAATACCACAGCTCAGTATTAATGTTTTACAGCACAGATTTTTTTTTAATATTACATTTTGACATATTAATTTTTTAAATTTTATATTACTTATTTTAGAGAGAGAGAGAGAGAGGAAGAGAAAGAGAAAAAGAGAGAGAAACATTGATTTGCGTTCCACTTATTTATGCATTCATTGGTTGATTTCTGCACGTGACCTGACTTGGGGATGGAACCTGTAACCTTGGTGTGTCAGGATGACACTCTAGCCAACTGAGCTACCCAGCCAGGGTCCTTAGCACATATTTTTTTCCAAAAGCTCTTCTATGAACCGTTGCTCCACGTAGTTGTCAGGAATGGCTGACTCTGATCTTTGCCACGTTAATTACAGGTTAGAAACACATTCTTCTTTCCCTCCAGTTCAGGACAGTTCAATTTCCCTTAAGTCCACATGGTTCTTGTTCTTTATAAAGTTTTGAAATTAAGTCCTCTCTGGAAATTCTATGCTGTATTGTGGTTGATATTTGCCAACCTTCCTTGTCTTTCAAAGGCAGCAATGCAGACTATGCCTGCAATAGATGAGTTTCTTCTCCGAGGCAGGACAATTCAGCCAAGTTCCAGCCTGGTGGCTGGGAGGGGATCGGGAGGGGCGGCTGCCCACCTCCCTTCTCCTCTTTTCCATTGCTGGCTTTTTGTATTGTTTTCTGAGGATTTCCTCTACTATATTCCAACACTTCTATTGAACTTTTCCAGGCTGTTTATTATCCATACAGGTTACTTTTTTTTCCTTTCTTTCTTTTTTTCTTTTTTAGATTTATTTTAAATAAAAGGGAATTCTTATGTGCGTTATGGAAACTGAAACTACTAGTGACTTAACAGAAAAATTTCTTCTCTAATTGTTTCTGAATTGTGTGTGATTTTTATTTTTTTACTTTTTATTTTTTTTGTAATTTATTTATTTTGGTCTCTTTGCTGGAAGTATTCCTCAAATATCTAGTAATTTTCTTGGTTTATATCTAAGGAATCAGTAAGAAACTGATTTGATTAGAAGCTCTGTGGGCCTGAATCATCCTTGTTGAATGACGAATTCTCTGCTGTAGAAGAAATAGAACTGCAGAACCTAACTGCAAGTCCTTTCTCTTAAACTGATCAATTTTATTACAGGAGGATCCTCCATTCTCTTGTTTATGGAACAAGTTATGGGCTGACTACCAGCCTATTATGTAGCCTTACACACACAGACACACATACACACACATACACATTTTTTTTATATATGAGACCTTACGATGCCTGTTTTCTACAATGTGTTTTAATCTACCAATATATCCAAGATCTCTTCCCATGTCTGTGTGCATAGGAATGCATAGGAATATAAAATGGATGCCCAGAATTTCATATTATATATGAGCCATAATTTACTTAAATTGTTTCTAATTGATGGGCATTTAGGTATTTTTTTTCTATAACAACATTGCAATTCTGTCTTTATCTTTCTGTATTTGTGCAAGAATATCTATACAATCAAGTTTTTGAAGTGTAATGGTTGGATCAAAGGCTGTAAATATTTAAAATTTTTATCAATCTTGCCTCAATATTATCAAACTATTCTCCAAGAAGTTTATACCAATTCATATTACTCCCAAGGGTATATAAGAGTAACCTGCTTACTTATATTTTTGACAATTCTGGGTCTCATTAAACTTTTTCAATTTGGCATTTCAACAAGATTTTTGAATATATATCTAATTTCAGTTATAACATACATTTCTTTAATTAGTAAGGTTGAATACATTTTACTATTTTATTAGCCATTTGCATTTATCTTAATATAAACTTTTTCTCTGAATTCTGTTACATTTTTCAATTGGGTTATTAGTCTTTTCTTATTGAGTTGTTCAGTTTTTCTGTATGTTGAAGAAATTAGGCCTTTGCATATTATTTACTTCATTTGACTTTTTAAACTTTCTAGTTTTATTTTTTGATTGAAATTTTAAATTATATGTTATTTTTACTTTATGGCTTTGGATTTAAGTGAATCTTTGAAAAACTTTCCTTACTCTGAGATGATAAAAAATATTTTCACTATGTTTTATCAAGTGTTTCATTCTGGTTTCTATTATATTGAGGCATCATACTTTATTTAAGCAATCCTCTATTATTAGACCTTTATGCTGTTTCCCATTTTCTGAAGGCCATGTCTTCTTGTTTTGTCTTGTACTCTTAAGAAACTGAAAAACAATAAGTCAACGTATTGTTTATAGAGGTTTTATGTAAATATGTAGAAGTTTTTCTTCTCCGGTTTTAATAATCTCAACTCATTTAACCACATTTCATTTCATTTTTGGAGGGTTCATTTTTGTTAATCGACTCTCAAATCCTGCCTGCCATTTCACATGTACATGGAAATGCCAGTGCCCAAACTTGGCACAACTTTAAGGGTGTGAGCAGTTCTAAGTTTAGCAGAGGGATGATTTCCCAGCTCTTGCATGTCATATTCCTATTAATATATTCCACTATCACAGTTAGCTTTATAAAAACAGCCACACTATATTGCTGACTCATTCTCAGCTGGTGGTCCCAGGCTATCAAATTCGTAAGACTAGTAATAATGTCTAAGTGTTAGGTTAAATATATATTTAAAAAAAGGATTCCAAAAGATACTGAAATTTTGGAACACTGGGCTGAAATATGAAACTTAGGAAGAAACAAAAAATTTTACATTTAATGTAAAAAAATAAAAAGACCTGAATACAGGATAGGGTTGATTTCACTTAACACTTAAACACTGGGACATTTTGGTTTACTGTACACTTAATATTAGCAACAATGTGAAACAGTTGCCAAAAAGTTTAATGCATTTCTGACAGGAAAAGAAATTGATCTCTGACTGTTCTCAGCCTCTCCTCTACCCTCTTCAGTCAAGGAAAGTTCTTTCTTGGATAGGTCAGTTCCTTGGCCTTTTTAAGAGATTCATGGAGTGGGTGAGAGGAAAGAAGTTTGATTGATCTATTGGAAAAGTTGGAGAGATGCCGAAGATGAGAGGAAGCACTAAGAAAGACAAAGCCAAAAAGTGCTGGCTAAGACAGAGAGTTTGGGAAGTTTATAAAAGAGAAAAGAGAAAGAAATTGGATTAGCTGCTGTGTTGTGGCAAGGGAGAGTTTTTTTAGATGAAGAAAGACGTTTTAAAGGAAGTGTTGTCATGTGTTATGAATATCGAGTCACTTTGTGTGTGTTCGAAGAGACTTAAGTAAAATTGAAACATATTTCTATTTATTTTTAGATGTCTAAATATGTGTCTTTGGATGGAACTTTGAGCTGAGAAAATACCACAGAATATCTGAACTGTATACGGTTTACAAAATCTTATGTTGCAATAACAGAATGATGGTGTTCACCATAATAAAGATGACAATCAAGTCATTTGGTCATCTTCAGCCCTTGGGTATCATATTTTTACAAGCCCTGGGTATCACATTTTTCTAGGGCTGCCATAACTAAGTGCCACAGAATGGTGGCTTAAACAACAGAAATTTATTTTCCCAGAATTCTGAAGTCTAGAAGTCCAAGATCAAGGGGTTGACAAGATTGTTTTCCATTGAGTTATCTTTCCTTGGTTCGTAGATGGCCATCTCCCAATATCTTCACATGGTCTGCCTTCTGTGTACATCTATGTATGTGGTATTACCTCTTTTTATGAGACCAGTCCTATTTAATTAAAGCAACTGTAATTGACTCACTTTAACTTAAATACCTCTTGAAGACCCTATTTCAAAATATAATCATATTCTGAGGTATTGGAGATGAAGACTTCAGCGAGGATATGCAATTCAGACCAAATCATAATACTGGAAAATTTGATCTTTATTCTCAGTTTTAGATCCCTTTGAATTTTATTGTTGGTCTTTTAGGACCCTTACCCAAGCTCTTACAATTTATAAACAGAATAGTCTCAACTTTTTCATAAAATTACACTGGGAAACAAAATTTTTGTTGCATCCACAAAAACACTTGTTCTTACCTAATTCAAGTGTGCTGATCTCAGATCTGACATTAGTTTTTCTCTGTAAGCTACAGCTTTTTTGCAATTCAAGATTTTAGCTTTTTATCTTATTGTAAAATTTTCAACATTTAGTTTAACATAATGAAGTAGAATGTCTTCTTGGGCATCATCTTTGTGAAAATATAATAATTTATATAATGCAGTAAATACACTAATACACTAAAAGATATGATTGCATCAGAATTTGTCTACAATTTCAAAATAGAACATATTAAAACACTTATTTTAATCATAAAATTTGTGCAAAACTTATTTAAATTCTATTCAGGCAAAAATTTGCGTTTGTAGCTCTTGTGTTTGTGTACTTGTTGAGGACAATCTCGTTTGATCTCCAGCAGTAGTCTGCTCATCACTAACAGCTCCAAGATTTTCGGGAAACTTATTAAGGTGACTGTTCAGGAAGTGAAGCTTAACGCTCATGTTACATCCAATGTCGCGGAAAACCAACAGAATCCTTTGATCCAGAAGTTCATAGTTTTCTGCTTTTTTGTTGCCAAGGAAGTTCTTTGTAACTGCCACAAAAGACTGCCATGCTGCTTTTTCCTCCTTATTCATCTTCCTGGAAAATTCTTTATCATGTATGAATTTGAGGTCCATCGAATACACCTGCTTTTATCTTCTTGAAAAACAAGGCAGGAAAAGCAGAAATAATATGTTGAAAGCATTCACTTTCTCTATTCAAAGCCTGAACAAACTGCTTCATTAAGCCAATTTTGATGTGAAGTAGGAGGAAAATGATCCTGTTTCCATTAACTATAGGTTCATTCACAATATTTTGCATCCCTACTTCCAGAGCTTCACGTTTCGGCCACTCCTTCTGTGTCCAGTGTTTCTCCCGAGCTCGGCTGTCCCACAAACACAGAAAGCAAGGATACGTCGTGAAACTTCTCTGTTGTCTTAGCAGGAAATTTACCATTTTAAGATCTACACAAATGATCCAGTTATGCTCCTCATACTTCAGTAAGTCAAGGACAATTTTTATGTCATTATAATCTTCTCGCAGATGAGTTGAATAACCAATTGGAACTGCTGCATAAACATTACCGTTGTGTAGGAGAACACATTTCAGACTCCATTTAGAGCTGTCAAGAAATAGCCACCATTCTGTTGGACTGTAAGTGGGAACACCTATCTGGCTAAGAAGACTACTGATATCATGACAGTAAACAAAGTGTTTGTCTTCGGAAAAAAAGTTCACAAAAATTTGTTCACGCTTTCTGAAATGGGATACTGTAGCTGACTGGTGAAGTACATTGTTTTCTTGAAGCCTAGAGACTAATAACTCAGCTGCTTTCTTTGATAGGCCTAAATTTCTTACTAAGTCATTCAATTCGGGTTGGCTAAACTGCTGAGGGATTAATGACTGCTTGGCATCAGAAGAAGACCCTTCAGATTCTACAACCATTTCCTCATACATCTTATCAAAATACACTTGATCACCATGTTCACTTTCTTCATCCTTAGAAGAAATAAAACCATTAAAAATTGAAACCAGGAGTGTCTGAGAGTGTGAGATAGGTCGTATTGCTGAAGGAATATTAGGATATGCGATCATATGCCGTTTTTTCTTGCCAATGCCCTTTGTATGGATCAGACAGAAATAATAGTCACTGCTGTGGTCCTTAGGTTCACGCCAAACCATGGGAATATCAAAAGGCATTCCTTTGCGTTTTCCTTTTGTCCAGTCATGAAGCATTTCCTCACAATTATGACACACAATATGAGGAGCCCAATTCTTGTTTTGATCACAAGGGGAACTTGAAAATAGGCAATATATGCACATGTCACAAATGATGAAATATTGCGCCTTTGACGTTGAAGTGTGTAACAGCCACATATATAACAGAAGGTATCAGGACTAATCTTACATTTATGCCTACTTGAAGAAGCCATGATTCAATCTTAAAACAAAATAAGAGGGTGTTTTTATCAGATAATTATTTTTTACATTTAAAAACAACTCCAATTATATAACAGTGATGTTTGTAAAACATTAATTGTCTTGTGGTTATGTTCAATCCAAGAGTCGTTGCCCTTTAACTCCAATTTAAAAACCAATGCATGCCATTAATTGTAACAAAAAGAAATTAAAATCGCATAAAAACTAGAGCATGCACCAAAAAACGGATTTCAAATTTGGAATCAGCGATTCAGAAATATATAGAAAAAGTTCTAAAACCTCATGCAACAGGAAAAAAAAATTGTTCCCCAGTGTTATCTTTAAAATTAGTAAATTTGCCTGGCTGATATTGATGCATATTATTTCTATCCCACTCAAAAGTATTTAGAATCTGGTAATTTGTTAGATATGTACAAAATTGTACATAAATTGGTCCTTTGCATTTTGTATATATAATATACAAATATACACACATAAAAGAAAGGAAATAATTTTCTTTACTGCAAAATGAAGCAAACAGATTAGAACATCTATAAATTCTCTTCCAGTTCAAAAATCCTACAATTCTGGTTCAAGGACAATCAAAATATAATGCATTGTTAAATATAATTGTAAAATATTAGATATGTGTTTTAAATAATGGGCATGCAGGAAAGGCAGAGATCAAGTTAGGAATTATAAAAGGCTTTCTTAAAATTTGAATGGACAATCTAAAATACCTCAGGGGAAAATCCTTTAAGTCTGATTGCTAAACTAAAGTTAGGCCTCCAGAATCATAACTCATACTGATGGCAGTTCAGAGTCCCAGTTTCATATTGTTTCTGTAACCACTATTTTCTCTCATAGTTGTACGTGCTTCAAAACTGAGGACAGTTGACCATTTACACTCATGCCTTGCTGTACATTTCATATATCTTTAAAGCTGCATGGGAAAATATACTATATTTCCCATATCCTTTACTTGATATTTTATTTTAAAGTTTTTTTTCAGAAATAAATAAATGTACTGATAATCAGAATTAACTGATTATCCATATATTTAGGCATAGAAAAATAGACAGTAAACTTCTGCAGTACACAGATAAGTATCTGAGTTTGACAGTGTTTTATACATTATATTTACTCATATTGTCCAAGCTCATGAAGAAATCTATTCATATACTTTTCAAAAAGCCAAGATTACCTACTAGATCTGCCAATTCCTAAAATTAGTTTTTTAAAATACCTTGTACAAGTCAGAAAATATGGCTCATCTTTTTGAAGGTTGAAGACAGGCTAATATTTGGCTTTTCTTTAAAAAAATAAGATAAGGGCCAAGTATCAGGCAAGAGTTGTGAAAATGTAGCAGTGATACTCAGCGGTTGGCTTTCTATGGTGGATTATTACACTATGAAAGCCTTTCATATTCTATTGAGGCTCATTTCTAACATCAAGTTAAAATCACTTTAGCATGAACAATTTTTAAATAAAACATTTTTTGAGGGTAGAAAAGAACCATATTGGATTTTATCTGGTTATTAAATTCAAAGAGTGCTTTGTATCAAGAAAGTGGATATTGTGCCCAACATTATTAACATATTCTATTTAGAAAAATGACATTGTTATTCATATGAAAACAGATGTTGGTCTAGATAAAGTTAAATGCCTTCACAAGCTCAACATGTGTACATGAAATTACAGAAATTAATTATAGTTCAAGCAAGGACTTGACTGCTCTTCTGCTTTAAAGGGAGTATTTGAGTTACCTACTGCTGTGTAATAAACCATCCCCCAAAAAAATAAAGTCACCTTTTTTGCAAAACAAAGTTTGGCAAACTTTTTCTGTACGGGCCCAAATAGATATTTTTAGACTTTGTAGATTGCAGAATCCCTGTCACAACTTCTCAAACTACTGCTTTAACTCAAAAGCAACCATAGACAATAGGTTAAAAAAAAAAGTGTGTCTATGTTTCAATAAAACTTTATTTACAAAGAGACAATGAGCGAGATTTATCTCATAGGTCATAGTTTATAGACTCCTGGTTCATGAAGGTATATAATTCTATGGATTGGTATTTTGGATAGGGCTCTCAATGGGGATGACTTGCCTTTGCTCTCCTTGGTTGGCAGGGTTGACACATGTCTGTTGGCATATTGGCTGGGGACAGAATGGTCATGAATGGTCTTACTTAGAAGTCTGGCAGTTGACTGTGGCTGTTGGCTGGGCACCTCAAATGGCCTCCACATTGGCCTCTGCAGTAGGATAGCTTGGGAATTCTCACATGGCAGCTGCCATCAAGACTTCTTGAGGCCTTAGCCAGGAAGCCTGACAATGTCACTTCATATTCTGTTGGTCAAAGTCACAAGGCGAGCCCATATTCAACAGACTCTACCTTTTGCTGGGAGGAGCTGCAGAGAATTAGTGGCCATTTTAAGTTTACTACAAGGAGTAAACTCTGTCAAAACAGAGTGTTTATGTTCCTGTAAGACTTTTACCAACAACATTCTGACTTTGAAAAGCCTGTCAGCCCTGGCTGGTTGCTCAGTGGTAGAGCATCAACCTGGCGTGTGGACATCTCAGGTTCAATTTCCAGTCAAGCACATGGGAGAGTTGACCATCTGCTTTTCCCTTCGCCCCCTTCTCTCTCTCTTCCTCTCTCTCTTTCTCTTTCCCTTCTGCAGCCAAAGGCTTAATTGATTTGAGCATGTTGGCCCCTGGTGCTGAGGATGGCTTTGTGGAGCCTCTGCCTCAGGCACAAAAATAGCTTGGTTGCCAGTGGCCCCAGATGGGAAAAGCATTGGCCCCAGATGGGGGTTGCCAGGTGGATCCCAGTCAGGGAGCATGCAAGAGCCTGTCCCACTCCCTCTCCTACTCTTGAAAGAGGAGAAACCAGAAGAATGCAGGAGAGGAGGGTCTGCAATGTCTGTGATCTTAGGCTCAAGCCAGTGATCTCAGCATTTTTTGGACTGAAGGAGGGAGGGCTGATTGAGAAAGTTTAAAAAGTAATAAACCATAACTGTGGTTCTTGTTATCAGTTCCCTGAAATAAAACTTGCAGCACCAGCAAGAAGAATGGGTTATGTGAATAGTCAAGGACAAATGGTTCGAATCTCTTCTGTTACCACTTCCCCTCTTTGAGATACAAAAGTCACATAAGTCTGCAAACAAAGAAGTCAAAGAAATCAGGCACTTATCATGTGAAAGCTAAAGCTGTAAAGGTATATAAGATGTAAGAAATCTAACTTTTGGGAGGCTTGTGTCTTTGGTGTTACTAGCCCCATTGCTCTGCTAGCTGCTAATAAATTCTCCTTCCTTCATTAATTAAGTTGTCTGAGTGTCTTATCCTCCATTGGGGTTGCTTCCTGCAACACTTTCATTTAAAAAAGAAAAAAGAGGCCTGACCTGTGGTGGCGCAGTGGATAAAGCGTCTACCTGGAAATGCTGAGGTCGCCGGTTTGAAACCCTGGGCTTGCCTGGTCAAGGCACATATGGGAGTTGATGCTTCCAGCTCCTCCCCCCTTCTCTCTCTCTGTCTCTCCTCTCTCTCTCTCTCTCTCTCTCTCTCTCTCTCTCTCCCTCTCCTCTCTAAAATGAATAAATAAAAAAAATAATAATAAAAAAAGAAAAAAGAAAAACCTGTCAAAAACACATGTATTGTCACAATTCTCACTGTAAATCACATAGCCACAACTTAAGAAATAATAATTAATCCAACATTTCAAACTATTTTGAAGTTTTCATGAAAATAAAGTAGCCATACAAGTACAAGAAATCTCTTAAAGACTCAGAGTTGAGCCTGACCAGGTGGTGGCGCAGCGGATAGAGCATCGGACTGGGAAGCGGAGGACCCAGGTTCAAAACCCCGAGGTTGCCGGCTTAGGTGCGGGCTCATCTGGCTTGAGTATGGGTTCACCAGCTTGAGCACAGGGTCACTGGCTTGAGCCCAAGGTCACTGGCTTGAGCAAGGGATCACTCTGCTGTAGCTCCTGGTCAAGGCACATATGAGAAAGCAAACACTGAACAGGCAATCAACAAACAACTAAGATGATGCAACAAAAAATTGATGCTTCTCATCTATCTCCCTTCCTGTCTGTCTGTCCCTCTCTCTGACTCCCTCTGTCTCTGTCAAAAAAAAAAAAAAAAAAAAAGACTCAGAGTCGAATGATCTCACATGTATCTTTAAATAGGGTGGTTGGTCAAAAAGGTCATTTGAAAAGAAGGTAGTGAGTGAGAATGTGGAAGATAGTAAACAGGGATGGTTAGCATTTTTATCCTTGGAAGTGAAAAGATAATTATTGCTTTTGGAGTGACTCCTTTTGTTTTAGAAAACTGCTCTCAATGAGTTTTTAGTAACATTTGATTAAAGTAAGACCAAGTTTTTTATTTTTTAATTTTTTAATTTTTTACTTTTATTGATTTTTAGAGAGGGGGGAGAGAGAGAGAGAGAGAGAGAGAGAGAGAGAGAGAGAAGGGGGAGAGGAGCAGGAAGCATCAACTCCCATATGTGCCTTGACCAGGCAAGCCCAGGGTTTTGAACTGGCGACCTCAGCATTCCAGGTTGATGCTTTATCCACTGTGCCACCACAGGTCAGGCAAGACCAAGTTTTTCATCATAAAATTATACTTTTTAACTTTTTAATTTAAAAAATTCTGTTGAGAGGTCCTTCATCGTGTCCTTCAAATTTTACCCACTGGTTTTAGCATTCATTGTTTTTTTTTTTCTCAAGTAATTATTATTATAGTTGTTAAATATTGATTTTCCAAAATTCCATAATTTCTTCTACGTTTACTAGTTATAAAGAAACCCTTGATTAATTAATTAATTAATTAATTTATTTATACCAGTATGGATTTATGAATTCTTATTCAATTCAGTTTTTTTTTTTGTATTTTTCTGAAGCTGGAAATGGGGAGAGACAGTCAGACAGACTCCCGCATGCGCCTGACCGGGATACACCCGGCATGCCCACCAGGGGGCGATGCTCTGCCCACCCTGGGTGTCGCTATGTTGCGACCAGAGCCACTCTAGCGCCTGAGGCAGAGGCCACAGAGCCCTCCCCAGCGCCCAGGCCATCTTTGCTCCAATGGAGCCTTAGCTACGGGAGGGGAAGAGAGAGACAGAGAGGAAGGAGAGGGGGAGGGGTGGAGAAGCAGATGGGCGCCTCTCCTGTGTGCCTTGGCCGGGAATGGAACCCGGGACTTCTGCACGCCAGGCTGACGCTCTACTACTGAGCCAACCGTCCAGGGCCTCAATTCAGTTTTATAATTCATATTATTGTTACTTAATTTAATGGTAAAATTGTCCCATATTTGGCCAGTGGAAGCCTCCAGAAGCTGGCTTTTCTGTTCTTTTAACATCCTCAGAATTTTTAATGATTCCTTACTTTCTGACACAAAAATTTCCACACCCATCTTGTACATTCTCTGCCTCCACTCTACCTTGTTCCTTTAAATGAAAAATGGAATTTAGAAACCAAGAACTGGATGCTAAATGTGCTCATTGCTATTGGATATTGCTGTTTCCAGGTTCTCACATTGAACAGGGCTAGGGAATGTATCTATATACATATGTATTCATACATACATTCACAACCATATTTATCTATCTATCAATCTATCAAGTACCCACCCACCTATTGTATTCCAGGAGTTCATTGGTATTGCCAATCCAAAAACACAGGGTTCATTTTAGTTTTCTCATTCATATTTACCTTCTCCAACAATGAGAATCTGGGCAACCATTATCTTCAATATACCAATGACCCTTGAACAACACAGGTCTGAACAGCACAGGTCCACTTCTATGAGTATTTTTTTTTTCCAGTAAATATACAGTCAATCCTCCACACCCCTGGGTCTCACATTCATGGATTCAACCAACCCTGGACTAAAAATAGAATCTTCTACCCACAGTTGTGAATCCATGGATATGTAAGGCATCGTTCTACTCCAATTTATATAAGGTATTTGAACATCTGCATATTTTGGTATGTACATAGGTCCTGGAAAAGTCCTCTATGGATACTGAGGGAGTGTAGTTAAGCTTTTGGGGAGTCAAGAGTTATACACAGATTTTCAACTGTGCAGGGGCTTTGTGCACATAACCCCCACATTGTTCAAGGGCCAACTATACTCACATGTTTGTTCAATATCCCTATGTGTAACTACTTTCCCATTGTGGCTGCCATCCTCCATGTGAACAGTCTTCTCATCCACTCACACTCTGACATCTTGTGCCAGACTGCCACCTCCTCACAAGGATGCCCTCTCACAGGGCTCAGGCCCAACACTGTATGCCACCCCAGCACAACCACTGCTCATCCCCCTATCCCTACCTGCCTTCACAGACTTTTGGGCTAAACTTTGGAGGCAGAAAATAATGAGTGAAGTTTTTAAAATTTTTTTCTATTATTTGGATTGGGGCCTATAAAAAATATATTTGCATAACTGCATTACAAAGCTTCAAAAACAGTTTTTTGTATGCCTAAACCTACAAATAACTAAGTGTTATCACAATACATGCATCTCCAGTGCCATTGTTGTTACATTATTCTTATCACTGGTTAATCTACAACATGCTTCTTGAAAATTCTGTTGTTTGGATGCTATGGGGTTTAGACTTCCTGATAAATGATCGCCACGGTAATTATCTTCACATTTCTTATCCCCTTGTACTTAGAAATGTTAATCAATTGTTCTTGCCATGCCCACATCCTTCTGTAAAAGTATCCAATTAAATTCTTAATATTATATAACTGCAATCTTTATAGGAACCAAAGTTATTAGACACAACCCAAAGGCCATCAACCTATGATTCCAGAATAGTTCTGCCTATAATAGATGCTGTTGGTTCCCTGCCTGTACCCTCTCTGCCATCCCTGATCCACATTATGCAGACAGCATCCTGTTATAAGCACCTGCCACTTTCTACCTAAGGGAAATAGGGCAGGCTGAATGTGTATGGGTTAATGCCTTTGGATTTAGCCCTCAGCCAATGACAGATGAGAGTTAAAGGACAAATACCCAACTTCCTTACCTCTTAAATGAGATAACTCTGAGGAAAACTCTATAGTCTCCTAGAGTTTCCTCTTGACCCATAGCAGCAACCTGCTCAATAATGAATCCTTTATTGGCTACCTTTCCCTCCTTGCCTCAATTCCCTGCTCTCCTAACAGTGCTTCCAGGAACCAACTGCCAAGTTAACTACCTGCTCCCACATTCTTGCCTCAAAGTCAGCTTCTTTAGGTACTCACCCTAAGAAACTGCTCAAATGTCATGATGATTATTAGTATAGCCAAAGAGATGTCTTTTCTCAAGTATTTAAACTGGAAGTACAGTCGCACACTGCTCAGTGATACACCGGGAAATGTGTTGTTAGGCAATTTTGTCATCGTGTGAACACCACAGAGTACATTTACACAAAAGTAAATGTTATAGCTTACTGCACACCTGGGCTATATGTCTTAGCCTACTGCTCTGTAGGGGATATGGACAAAAAAGGAGTTCTATGGAAAGTAACCTTACAGGGTAATCTTGAGGTTGGTTAGTAAAAAGCTAAGAAAATTCCTTGGGAAGTGGAAACAGACAGATAGCCAGCTGAACAAGGCAGAGAAATTTACATGCAGCTAATAAATTGTAAGGCCTGATCTTTCTTAACCAAGAACACTTAGGGTCAAAGGGTTTACCCATTCCAAACTGTACTGGGGCAGACCTGCCTTGGTCTTGGTCCCTTTTTAATGACATTCTTTGTTTCACAAAGGTGAAATTGACCAGAGAATGACACTGACCCCTCTATACTATGCATCAGCATATCAAAGGACACACCTGGAAAGCTAATGAATATCTGGTCGAGACCTCCCCTAAAATTTCCACCTGTAGGAAACAGATAAAAGCCCTTAAGATGCCTGACCTGTGGTGGCACAGTGGATAAAGCGTCGACCTGGAAATGCTGAAGTTGCCGGTTCGAAACCCTGGGCTTGCCTGGTCAAGGCACAAATGGGAGTTGATGCTTCCAGCTCCTCCCCCTTCTCTCTCTCTGTCTCTCTCTCCTCTCTAAAAATTAATAAATAAAGTAAAATAAAATACTTAAAAAAAAAAGCCCTTAAGACAAAGAACCCAGTGTGTGCCCTCCCTTGAGCATACCCACACTTTTTCCATCCCTCATTCTTTCTTCAGATGTGTATCTTTGCTTTTTTTCTCCTAAGCTCTAAAGGTTTTCAGGAGACTTGCAACCAAGAGAACAGTGGGCAGTGGCAGGTCTGCCTGGACTGACTCCCTGACCATGACACTGTCTCCAAGAACCCTCCTTTTGCCTCTGTTCCTAAGTCTACACAGCCTGGCATGCTTGCTTCCATTACCATGACCTCCTTTCCTGCATCTAAGCAGCCCACCTAGGCTCACTCCTGTTGCTGTGATCTTGCCTCTTGACTTTAATCCCTTCCTTTGTTTCACTGTCTCAACTTTAATAAATGTACTCTCAAAATCACCTAGATTCATGTCATGAAACCTTTCCTGCACAAAGTCTTAACCTATACATTTCAGACCATGCTCGGAGAGACCTGTCCCTTTCTGGTGATAATCTGATCATAAATTCTTAACTGGGCAGGTCATGGTGAGTAATTGTGGTCCAGGCATATAACTTCATTAGTATAAAGTTCATCTTTGCCTTATGCAAGTTGTATCCATTGTTTTTGTGCATCTAATTAACATACTTTTAAAATGCCTCTTTTCAGACTCTTCTCTTCTAAAACATAACCACCTTCAAGACAGCACATAATCTTAACTATCCTATAATCTAATCTCTTTGCTTTCTTCCACCTTCATGTACATAAAATAAACTGTAAACTGTTAATTCTTTGAAGCTTTTGTCTCAGATCTTTGAGATCTTGCTTCCATGTTATAAAGCCAGTAGCCATGGCCACCGTCACAGCCGCCTGGCCCATGCAGGTTCGCATTTGATTTGGACAGACAGATGGTAATGAAACAACGGAGCCAAGACCTGGCAGGCCATCATCTTTATCCTAGCTTGCACCCAGCAGGCAAGAAATACACACAGTGGGAAAACACTTCTCATTCCATTCAGGGTTCCCAAAGCCACTGACTTATCTGAGTTTTCTAGATTAAAGTTTTCTACCTCACCAGCCTTATTCACCTCTGTTCCTCATCTCTTTCTCGCTGCACAAACTGGCTCTTCCCTCAGCACTCCGCTATCTTGGCTGCTTCTCCTCTCCTCCACATGGCCTTTCTCTGCTCTCTTATAGTGTAGAAATCAAAACCTTTAATCCAATATACAAACAAGGAAGTCTCTGATACAAAGCCACTTATCTGAGGCATAATTGGATTCCTCATGAGAGTGCACCACCCCCTACCATGCAACAGTCATGGGTGTAGGGAATAGCTTAGTTTTAAAACTAGGCCTTAGGCTATAAGGATCCTGCCTGCTTACAGCCTGTCCCCCACACCCAATGCAAACTATAAGCGAGAAAACATATACATAATATTTACAAACTTATTTGACCCACACATGTATATTCTTTGTTTGACTAAAATTTTTACATAATTTTGGACATTTTACATTGACAGGGAAGAAAAATAGTTTGACATCTACTCTTCTGGGTTCTTGTATGAGATATATTTTTGTAATAAAAGACATTATAAGATTCAAAAATGGCGACAGAGTAGGCCAGGGGTCGGGAACCTATGGCTCATGAGCCAGATGTGGCTCTTTTGATGGCTGCATCTGGCTCGCAGACAAATCTTTAATAAAAAATAATAATGTTAAAAATATAAAACATTCTCATATATTACAATCCATTCATTTCCTACCACTCATGTTCGTGGTTGTGGGTGGCTGGAACCAATCACAGCTGTCCTCCGGGACAACACCAAATTTTTATTGGATAATGCGTAATGTACACGGGTCATTGTATGGCTCTCACAGAATTACATTTTAAAATATGTGGCATTCATGGCTCTCTCAGCCAAAGAGGTTCCTGACCCCTGGAGTAGGCAGACATTCCAACTGCTACTGCCCAGGACCAAATTGGATTACAACTTAATTTAAGAACAGTCATCTTGAAAAACCAATTTTGCACTAAATGAAGAGGAATCTATAACCAAGGATCACAGAAGAAGCCACTTTGCGACTGGTAGGAAGGGCAGAGACATGGAAAGGGCTGCCCCAATCCCATAAGCAAGCTGTGGTTCAGGGACTGGAGGGACTCTCACTGCAGGGAGGGTCGCCCTGAGAGGTATGGGTCCTAAGCCCCAAGCCTGGTGCCCCAGCCTGGAGCCCAAGAGCCTAGAAGAGGTGCCCACACAGCATTTAGCTATGAAAAGAGCTGAGTTTCTGTCTGCAAGAAAAAGATGCAAGAGATGCAGTCTTCATCTTAAAGGGCCCACACAAAAAATCTCGTTCACAGCCACTTACCCAGGGCTCCGGTGGAGAGAGAGCTGAGAGGACTGGGGTTGTGTGAAGAGAGTGTAAAGTTGAAGACTCAGGGAGAGACACTGTGGGGGATGGCCACTAGAACCCCCATGCTGAGTCATTCTCCAGTACTGCAGTTGCTATCTTTCTTGGGTGGAGCAGTCTCCTCTGAGTGGCACCAGCCTGGGGAGAAGCAACTGCTCCACCCTCGGGAATATCTCCTGCTCCAGTCATGGTGACTGTGTAATGCTGAGAAGTCAGGAGGCAGGGTGCATCAGTTACTCAGTTTTCTGATGTTGAGGTCACAGCTTCCTCCCCCATCTTGAGTTAAAACTGGTAATTCCACCTCAAGGGAGACTCAGTGGAAACTGTCCAGTGTGACATCTTAGGACAAGAGGTGCAGGCCACCAGCCATGAAAACTAAGTACACCCAGTACATGGCTGGAGAAAAAAGAAAAAGATAAACAACTGTTAGAAATGTAGCAATATTTTCCACAGAATTCTATGTACCCAACGTCAAGGAAGCCCTACCCTAGAGACTTAGCTAAGAACAAGGTCAGCTAATCACACCTCTCCCGCCCTTGTAAATGTTGCTTGCTTGCTCAGCCTAGATAGCCACCCTATAAAAAGGAACCATTTTAGAAGTTCGGGGCTGCAATGTTCCCTTGCATGGGTTGCCTGCAGTCCCTGTGCAGGTTTGCAATAAAACTTATAACACTCACTTTGGGTTTGCTGTGGTCTGTCTCCTGGGATGTAACACATGGAGGCCCCAGCGAGATAGGCTGTGTAAGACCCCTCCTCATGGAGTGGGCTGCAGCAGATGTTGGTAGCTGGCCATCCTCTGGCAGTTGCCGTTTGGAAACTGAATTTGGCTCATTCAAAACATTTGGAGTCTCGAGACTGTTTGGTAAGACTTCCTCTTTGAATATTTGGAAACAGAGCTCTAGTTAGAAAAGGATGTAGTGGAGCAGGTGGGACGCCACCTGATTTCTCCCCACCCGGTCAGTCGGGGAATGCAGGATGCTGTCTTTTCCCTTTGGTTTTGGTTTAGAAGTTTTGTTTGTTTTGTGTGCATATTTGGTTTGTTTGTCTGCTTCGCCCATTGCTTCCTCACAGGATTCCTTCGAAAGTCAAGGGCCATGGGTCAGGGGCAATCTGCTGCCCTAACACCTCTTCAGTACTTGCTTGATAACTTTTCTGATTTCTCTTGCAGGACACGAGACTATGGGACTCCTGTTGATTCTGCCACGTTGCAGACTGTTTGTGAACTAGAATGGCCAACTTAAGAGCAGACTGGCCAAACCAAGGATTGCTAGACCCATAGAAAACATAGAGAGTTTAGCGTACTATCACCAGCACCCACCTGCAGGCAGATGGCATGGTCAGTATGTAGCCCAGTATAGCAGCAGAGGTAGAGAAAGAAAAGGCAGCCAGGCTGCAGCTGGCTGCAGGAGAAGTGGCAGAGAAAAGGAAAAAAAAAAAAGAAGCGGCAGGCTCTCCTCACAGTTTCAGGCACTTGTCCCTCCCCCTTAGGCACTGGGAATCCCAGGCACCCTGATTCCCTTTTTTTGTATAACAAAGAAACTTCTTTCTTAGCTAAGGGGCTGCACCACTGCTTAGTCAGGCAAAAGATAACAGTGCAGTAAACTAAAGGTTATCATCACCTTGCTACAGCCCCTGCCCTCTTCTGCTTTGGCTCCGGGAAATCTCTGCCTCCATGTGGAGCCAGCCAGAGGAGAAGATTTAGGGAATTATAGGGTTACTATGTCCCTGAGAAAATTGAGGACCTTATGTAAACTAAAATACCCCACTGTTAAGAAAGTAAGTTTAGCCCTGGCTGGTTGGCTCAGCAGTAGAGCGTCGGCCTGGCGTGCGGGGGACCCGGGTTCGATTCCCGGCCAGGGCACATAGGAGAAGTGCCCATTTGCTTCTCCACCCCCCCTCCTTCCTCTCTGTCTCTCTCTTCCCCTCCCGCAGCCAAGGCTCCATTGGAGCAAAGATGGCCAGGGTGCTGGGGATGGCTCCTTGTTCTCTGCCCCAGGTGCTAGAGTGGCTCTGGTTGCAGCAGAGCGACGCCCCGGAGGGGCAGAGCATTGCCCCTGGTGGGCGTGCCGGGTAGATCCTGGTCAGGCGCATGCGGGAGTCTGTCTGACTGTCTCTCCCCATTTCCAGCTTCAGAAAAATACAAAAAAAAAGAAAAAAAAAGAAAGTAAGTTTATAAAATTGTGTGTTTTTTAGTTTACTACCCCGACCCTTATAATGACTTAATGTTGTAAAGCTCTATAGGTCAAAAAGAGGGTTAGCATCTCTTTTCCAGCTGAGAAGCCACAAAATAGTAACTACATTTTGACCATTCCTTATTTTTCTCTGAAAATCAGTAGTTCATTAAGAATCTCTTATTTATAATCTCATTGTAAATCGTACTAAATTTGTACTAATAGTAAAGCATATGAAATTGTATAGTCTGTCCAATACAAGGACTTCCTTTTTGTACCAAGGATCTGTTGTTGTAAAACAAAAACCAAAAAACCCCATTTTCTATGTTAGAAATGTATATGTTATTTCAACAGTCTTTTGTTAATTCTCCTTTTCATTTGCTATTTCATAGCCTGTGATGTTAAAATTTTAGTTTAAATATTAGGGAATATATAATAATTTAGTAATTGTTAATTGTTCAATGTTAGGTCACAAAACCCAGAGTAACAAATATTACTATTGATTGGCTTAATAGAAGAATTCTTAACATAATAGGTAGAAAGGAGAACTCTAGAGATATAATCCTGAACCTCCACCTGATTTACCATTCTAGATCAAACTCAGACCCTCCACAGTCTCCAACCACCTACCACCACAGATCAAATCTTTTCTTTCCTTGGTCTAATAGGCTTCTTTAAATACAGGATTCCCAATTTTGCTCTGTTAGTCAAGCCCCTCAGTGAGATCTTCTGAGCATGGCTTTTAAGGTCTATAATGACCAAGGAAGTAACAGAAAAGGCAAATAAGGCCCAAAAGAAGTCAGGAAATACCAACTTTTGGCTCCAGCGCCCTAAGGGGCTTCATAGCATTTCATCAAGGTCCTACTTCAAGAGTGGAAAGAAAGGTCATTGAACTGAAACCTGCCAGGCTTCCCAGCCCCACTGGTTGACATGTCTGTGCTGTGGAAAGGGGGACATGAGAAGGTAAGCAGCCCCCTTGCTCCATGGAGGGAGGGTTCAGTCTCTTCTAGCCCTGCTCCAGCTACCTGTGACCTGACCTTGCCCAGCATGCTGGGAATTGCCACTGAAGGCCCAAGGACATCGTTCATGAGCCTAAGGTATTTCTTCCAAGTAGCAGATAAGCTAATCTCATTTCTTGTAAACACAAGGGCCATCTACTATGCCTTGCTTGAATATTTAAGTGTTATTTATCCCTCAAAGATCTCTACTGTAGGTATTGACAGTCTGATTTTATTGCTTTATTTAATGTTTGGTATCTCCTTTATTTCTCTTATCTCAATGTCCCATGCCTATTATAGGCTGGGACCTGCTGCTAATTCCAGCTAGAAGCAGTGGTCACTAGGACTTAAACTCTAACTGCAAAGTGTAGAAATGTAACACCCTTTCCCTAAGTACTTACAGGTTTTATAGGTTACTCAGCAAACTGTTCAAAGACTGTCCAAGAGACACTTCTAGCAGTACACCACCCAAGGACTGACTCCCACGTAGATGAGTCTACACACCATGATCCTGACCACTCTCACTACTGCCAAGGTAGAAGGCATACCCGCCTGGGTCCACCGCAGCAGGCTGAAGCTTGCAGTCCCAACAGAGACACCTTTGTAGACAGTGAAGACTGACCCCGCCAACCCTTGTAAGCTGACCCTGAGAAGGACAGCATGCCCTGCTTCAGCCACAAACCAGAAGTTAACTGGTCCACGCATGGCTAATGCCTAGAGAAAAAAATTAAGGACTCTTTTAATCAGGCTTTGGGAAAAGGGAAACTTAGGATAAAAAGAAAGTCAACTTAATTGTCACTAAAGGTTAAAGATTTTTAAATCAAGAGTTCTGACTAGAAAGGAATTGTATGGTTTTGATAATAGAAGGTATAAGGTATGGAAATACTTTTGAAAGAAAAAGGAAAAGCAAGTTGTTATGAAGGCCAGTTATTTCTAGATAAAAAAGTACATAAAAATTAAAGTTTTATGTAAGTTACAGAAGGTTTGTACAAGTTGTAAGAAGTTAGTACAGAGAAGAAAAATACAAGGCAGGACATGTTCCTTGTGTGTCAGCCCTGCAGATATTGCAGGAAAGTAGTTTATTATCTTAAAAAAGTGTGTGCTTGTGTACTTTTGCAAAAATATTGTACAAACGTGCTGAAAACATTGTAACCTTATAGGTTTCGCCTATAAATACCCCTCTCCCCCTGAGCTCATCGCTGACCGTTGTGAGAGGCATAGTAGGCTAATCACTGGTCAGTGTATAAAACCCAAATTGATTACATCAGTTTAGGGTCCAGTTCCAGTTTGTTGCAGTTGCACCACAGCATTTTTCAAGAAAGAATAGATACTATAAGACTTATGGTCTTAGCTCAGCCCTACCAGATTATACCCAGTTCGGATGAGCAATACCAAAGTTCAATGATTTGAACTAGTAAGAAGAAAACGGGGGAATGTGACATCTTAGGACAAGCGGTGCAGGCCACCAGCCATAAAAACTAAGTACATCCAGTACATGGCTGGAGAAAAAAGAAAAAGATAAACAACCATTAGAAATGTAGCAAAATTTTCCACAGAATTCTATGTACCCAACGTCAAGGAAGCCCTACCCTAGAGACTTAGCTAAGAACAAGGTCAGCTAATCGCACCTCTCCTGCCCTTGTAAACATTGCTTGCTTGCTCAGCCTAGATAGCCACCCTATAAAAAGGAGCCATTTTAGAAGCTCAGGGCTGCAGTGTTCCCTTGCATGGGTTGCCTGCAGTCCCTGCGCAGGTTTGCAATAAAACTTATAACACTCACTTTGGGTTTGCTGTGGTCTGTCTCCTGGGATGTAACATCCAGACTGTGGGCAGACCACACCTCTGAGTTTCAGAGGCCACACCCACCAGACTCCTGAGGCCACTCCCTACCGAGGTCTGTGGTAAAAGTCTGGAAACACTGACACCTGGGGCTGGGGGCAGAGCCACACCCACTATCCTTCCTAATCCCTGAATTGCTGTAGGCTCCAGACTCTAGCAGAGATTTTTTCAGAGGCCAAGCCCAACAAGCAGCCAGCAGACAGAGGCTGCAGGAGGTGGTATTCAGGGAACCTTCCTCCAGACCCATTGTGGGTAAAAGCCAGCCTAGGTGTGCAGTTTAATATTTCCATGTGCACCTTAGCCCAGCAAAGGCAGCCACAACATTCTGGATTGCTTGTAGCTCCAGGAATGTTGCTGAGGGCCAGTCAGGAGCAGTGTCTCCAACTGGTCTGCACTGGGTTCCTGTCAGGGAGGCCCATGGCTGGCACACCAAGTGGCCAGCTGTGGAGAGCATTGGTTCAGGACCTAACAACCCTTGCTAGAGTGGTATCCAAAGGAACGGCTCCTCACACCTGTCCCAGCTGAGGCAAGTTCTACTCTCTGTGATCAGTACTGGAACAGTGGCCCATGTGCATTGGATAAGGTGGAGCTTCACAGTAAGCTGGGCTGGGTGCTGGATATCCTGCTCTGCTGGGCTAGATTCTACTGGGGAAGGGAGAGAGGCTTGGAGCATGGATATTTAAAGTGTGGGTCAGCCTAGTGTTGGATCTGGTCAAGGGGCTTAGTCACTTCTTGAGGGGGAGTATGTAGTCAGCCCCAGGAGAGCACTCTCTCAATCTTCTTCCCTGGGACCAGGGTCTCGCTAGCTGTACCAACCTCTGCAGAGAGAACTGTCAGCACCATTTTGACTTGAAACTGCTGCTCACCTTGTTGTGGAGAAAAATAAATTTGAGTATCCATCAGTGGCTGAGGGATTAGGTTCTGGAGTAGGGGCCACATTACCCATACTGAGCTACTGACCAAGAGACTCCTGAAATAGGGGGTCCCACTAACATTGGATTCCCAACCTCAGCTACCTTAACCTAACAAGCTTACAACTTGGAGAAGGGTTGGTTGGGTGAAGTTAGTCTGGGCCAACACTAGTCTTTCTACAGAAGACTCTGTGGGAAGACCAGGCAGCTCAAGAGGAGGTGGAGCAGCTAAAAAGTGGAGGCAACTTTTATGGAGCTTGGGGCATTTACGGAGCTGTTGTCATTTATCTCTAAACAGGAGGAAGCTGATTCTTATACACAGGTTGGCCCCACCCACACTACCCAGGCACAGAAAACGAAGACACAAACAGTGAAAAGAGCAGTAGCTGCAAACAAGTAGCCCATAGAGGGTTACAGACAACAGCTAACACCAACCCAAGAAGATCTAGAACCAATACAACTGGTAGTGGTGGCAGACAGCACCAACCCTAGACTCAGCTAGCTACACAAGCAGCATGCCCAAAGGAGGAGTTTAGCAGGCATCAGACACTGTGGAGAATAAATACGCCCAACAAGAAAGACATAGCACAGTGTTTAATACACACGATCAAGGTTGACCCTTAGAGCTAGCCAGCCTAAAGGAATAACTGTACCCACAAAAGGTACAGCTGCATTCAATACTCACAGACAACAGGAGGGAAAAATAGTACCTTCAAGAAGCATTCCTAGAGCAAGGAAAACAGGTGGCCTGGAGGTCAGAACCACCAAGCTCATCATCCTCATAAAGAAACTACAAAAAGTTCACAAAATGCACTACCTAATACACAGACAAATTGGGCAGACAGAGAAATGTGACCCAAATAAATCAACAAGAGAGATCCCCAGAGAAAGAACTAAATGAAATGGAATTAACCAAACTACCAGATGCAGAGTTTAAAATAATGATTTTTAGGATACTCAAGGATTTTAGAGCAACAATGGATGGACATAATGAACACCTAAATAAAGAGCTAGCAAGCATCAAAAAGGACATTGAAATGATAAAAAAAAGAACTAGTCAGAAATGACAAATACAATATCAGAAATGAAGGTGGCACTGGAAGGAATCAACAGCAGCTGGATGAAGCAGAGGATCGAATCAGCGATTTAGAGGACAAGGTAAACATAAGCACAGAAGTAGAGCAACAAAACAAAAAGAGGCTCAAAAAGACTGAGGAAACTCTAAGAGACCTCTGTGATAACATGAAGAGACACAACATCTGCAATTATAGGGGTTCCTGAAGGAGAAGAGAACAAACAAGGTTAGAAAACCTGTTTGAAAAAATCATAGCCGAAAATTTCCCTAAATTGATGAAGGAAAAAGTCACATAGGTTCAAGAAGCACAGAGAGTCCCATTAAAGAGGAACCTAAGGGGGCCTACACCAAGACACATCATAATTGAAATGCCAAAGTTAAGAGACAAAGAAAGAATTCTACAAGCTGCAAGAGAAAAACAGTTAATTACCTACAGAAGAGTCCCCATAAGGATGACATCTGACTTCTCAACAGAAATACTTGAGGCCAGAAGAGACTGGTAAGAAATATGCAAAGTGATGGAAAACAAGAACCTACAACCAAGACTACTTTATCCAGCAAGGCTATCATTTAAAATTGAAGGAGAAACAAAAAACTTCCAGGACAAAAACAGACAAACAAACAAAAAAAAATCCTCAAGGAATTCATTAAAACTAAACCAGTACTGCAAGTAATGCTAAGGGGCCTGCTAAAAAATGAGCAAAGGGGGGAAAAAATAGAGAAAAAGAGGAATGTAAATTTAAAGACTAAAATGACAACAAATAAGCACATGTCAATAATAACCTTAAATGTAAGGTTATTATTGCTCCAAACAAAAGACATAGGGTAGCTGCATGAATAAGAAATCAGGACCTGTACATATGCTATCTACAAGAGACCCACCTCAGAACAAAAGATGCACATAGACTGAAAGTGAAAGGATGGAAAAAAGTATTTCAAGCAAATGGAAATGAAAAAAAAAACTGGGATAGCAATTCTTATATCTGACAAAATAGACTTTAAAACAAAGGCTATAGTAAGGGATAAAGAAGGTCACTACATAATGATAAAGGGAGCAATAGAGCAGGAGCAGGATATAACCATTGTAAAAATTTATGCACCTAATATAGGGGCACCTAAATATGTAAAGCAGATTTTGATGGACATAAAGGGTGAGATCAAAAGCAATACCATAATAGTAGGGAATTTGAATACCCCACTAACATCAATGGATAGATTCTCCAGACAGAAAATTAACAAAGAAATAGCAGCCTTAAATGACACACTAGATCAAGTGGATTTATTTGATGTCTTCAGAATCTTTCACCCCAAAGCAGCAGAATATACATTTTTTTCAAGTGCTCATGGTACATTCTCTAGAATAGACCACATGTTAGGACACAAAATGAGTCTCAATAAATTTAAGAAGATTGAAATCATATCAAGCATCTTCTCTGATCACAATGGCATTAAACTAGAAATCAACTACAATAGAAAAACTGAAAAACATTCAAACACTTGGAGGCTAAATAGCATGTTATTAAATAACGAATAGGTTAACAATGAAAACAAGGAAGAAATCAAAAATTTCCTTGAGGCCCTGGCCAGTTGGCTCAGTGGTAGAGCGTCAGCCTGGAGTGCAGGAGTCCTGGGTTCGATTCCCGGCCAGGGCACATAGGAGAAGTGCCCATCTGCTTCTCCGCCCTCCCCCTTTCCTTCCTCTCTGTCTCTCTCTTCCTCTCCCACAGTCGAGGCTCCATTGGAGCAAAAGATGGCCCGGGCGCTGGGGATGGCTCCTTGGCCTCTGCCCCAAGCGCTAGAGTGGCTCTGGTTGCGACAGAGCGACACCCGATGGGCAGAGCATCGCCCCCTGGTGGGCGTGCCGGATGGATCCCGGTCGGGCGCATGCGGGAGTCTGTCTGACTGCCTCCCCGTTTCCAGCTTCAGAAAAATACAAAAAAAAAATTTCCTTGAAAAAAATGAAAATGAACATACAACAACTCAAAATTTATAGGACACAGCAAAAGCAGTTCTGAGAAAGTACTTCATAGCATTACAGGCATATCTTAAAAAGCAAGAAAAAGCTCAAATAAACAACCATGCATCTAAAAGAACTAGAAAAAGAACAACAAGTAAAGCTCAGAGGAAGTAGAAGGGAGAAAATAATAAAGATCAGAGTGGAAATAAATGACATAGAGGCTAGAAAAACAATACAGAAGATCAATGAAACCAAGAGCTGTTTCTTTAAAAAGGTAAACAGGATTGATGAATCTTTAACCAGACTTACCAAGAAAAAAAGAGAAAGGACTCAAATAAATAAAATTAGAAATGAAAGTGAAGAAGTAACAACTGACAATGCAGGAATACAAAGGAATGTAAAAAAATACTATGAAGAACTGTATGTCAAAAAATTGGACAACCTAGGCAAAATGGATAAATCCTAAAAACATATAATCTTCCAAAACTCAATCTGGAAGAATCAGAAAACCTAAACAGACCAATTACAACAAATGAAATTAAAAGAGTTATCAAAAAACTCCCAGCAAACAAAAGTCTGGACTAGATGGCTTCACAGGTAGGATATAAAATTAATATTCAGATATCAGTGGCACTTTTATACACCAACAATAAACTCTCTGAAAGAGAAATTAAGGAAACAATCCCCTTCACTATTGCAACAACAACAATAAATTAAAGTACCTAGGGGTAAATTTAACCAAGGAGATTAAAGACTTGTACTCGGAAAATTATAAAACATTGATAAAAGAAATCAAGAAAGACACGAACAAGTGGAGGTATATACTGTGTTCATGGATAGGAGGAATAAATATCATTAAAATGTCTATATTACCCAAAGCAATCTATAAATTTAATGCAATTTGAATTAATATACCAATGGTGTACTTCAAAGATATAGAACAAATATTCCAAAAATTTATATGGAACCAAAAAAAAAACAAAAAAAACCCAACCACAAATAGTCTCAGCAATCTGGAAAATGAAGTATAAAGTGGGAGGTATCCCACTTCCTGATATCAAGTTATACTACAAGGCCATTGCACTCAAAACAGCTTGGTACTGGCATAAAAACAGGCATACAGATTAATGGAATAGAACAAAGAACCCAGAAATAAACCCACAGCTTTATGGTCAATTGATATTTGACAAATGAGGTAAGAGCATTCAATGGAGTAAAGACAGTCTCTTTAATAAATGATATTGGGAAAATTGGACAGGTTCATGCAAAAAAATGAAACTAGACCACAAACTTACATCATTCACAAAAATAAACTCAAAAATGGATAAAAGACTTAAATGTAAGTTGTGAATCCATAAACATTTGGAAGAAAACATAGGCACTAAACTCTCTGTTATCTCTCATAGCAATATTTTTGCTGATTTATCTCCATGGGCAAGTAAAATAAAGGACAGGATTAACAAATGGGACTATATCAAACTAAAAAGCTTTTGCACAGCAAAAGACACCGTTAACAAAATAAAAAGAGAACCCACACAATGGGAGAACATATTTGACAATAAGTTTAATAAGGAGTTAATAACCAAAATTTATAAAGAACTTCTAAAACTCAACACCAGGAAGATAAACAATCCAATTAAAAAATGAGCGAAAGAACTTGAATAGACACTTCTCCAAAAAGGACATACAGATGGCCAATAGGCATATGAAAAAATGTTCAACATCACTAATCATCAGAGAAATGCAAATTAAAACCACAATGAGATATCACCTCACACCTGTCAGAATGGCGCTTATGAACAAAACACACAATAAGTTAACAAAACAAGACAAATAAGTGCTGGTGAGGGTGTGGAGAAAAGGGAATCCTACTGCACTACTGATGGGAATGCGGACTTGTGTAGCCACTGTGGAGAAGTGTATGGAGTTTCCTCAGAAAATTAAAAATAGAACGGCCTTTTGACCCAGCTATCCCACTTTTAGGAATATATCCTAAGAATACCAAATTCCTGATTCAAAAGAAGACATGCATCCCATGTTTATTGCAGCATTGTTTACAATAGCCAAGATCTGGAAACAGACCAAGTGTTCATCAGTGAACAAGTGGATTAAAAAGAGGTGGTACATATACACAACGGAATACGACATGGCCATGAAAAAGAAGGAAATCTTTTTGCGACAGCATGGATGGACCTGAAGATTATTATGCTGAGTGAAATAAGCCAGGCAGAGAAAGGTAGATATCATATGATCTCACTTATATGTGGAATGTAATGAAGAAAGTGAACTGAAGAATGGAATAGAGGCAGAGGCAGCGTCACAGGGAGCAGAGGTACAGCTGTCAGAGAGGAAAGGGATGAAGGGATGGGATCAGAGAAGGTGAAGGGATTAGTGAAATTATATATACATAACACAGAGATACAGATAACAGGACAGCAAATCCTAGAGGGAAGGGGGAGACAGTTATGGGGAGGGGGGCAAAGGGGATATAAAAAGGGATACAAGGTGGGGGAGGTGAGGGTGTTATATTCAGTGGGACACTTGAATCCATGTAAACACAATAAATTAAAATTAATACAAATTTAAAAAAAAACAGATTAACAGGAGAAAAACAAACAAAATTTAATGCATGTATACTTCCTGTATACATGAGAGACACCCAGAAAAACTGAGTAATTGACCAAAATGGCTGAAGTCACCACCTTAAATACCATCTTCAGCTGAAGACACAAGAAGATGTTGCAGTTGGGAGAGTCAGTTATGGGAGGTTATCAGGAAAAGCGTAGACAACAAGGGTAAGGTTGTTCTGCAGATTTGTCTTTGTGTTCTTCCCTGATAAGAACTTCTAGAAATAAGGTCAACCCCCTTTCCTTGGTACAGCAAGGAAGAGATTTCTCTCACAAATCTAAATGTCTCTTATAAAGGGTAACTTCTACTGGGTTTTCAGAGCTTCTCCCATGATTGTTGTTCCTTAAAATAAAACAGCCTGAGATAACCCTATGTCAAAAAGGCATATTTTGGGGTGACAAATGCTGTTCTTCTACAACTCCTAGGATACAAAGCTGAATAGCATTTGATTATACTGAATACTGTGTGTTAAAAAGGGGCACTGTAATAAATCTAATCAGAAATAACATCATAGGGTAATCTGATCATAAATTCCTAACTGGGCCCTGGCCGGCTGGCCCAGTGGTAGAACATCAGCCCAGCATGTGGATGTCCGGGTTAGATTCCAGTCAGGGCACACAAAAGAATTGCCCATCTGCTTCTCCACCCTCCCCCCTCTCCTTCCTCTCTATCTCTCTCTTCCCCTCCCGCAGCCAAGGCTCCATTGAAGCAAAGTTGGCCCGGGTGCTGAGGACGGCTCCATGGCCTCAAGTGCTAGAGTGGCTCCGGTGGCAATGGAGCAATGCCCCAGAGGGGCTGAGCATTGCTCCCTGGTGGGCATACCGGTTGGGCACATGTGGGAGTCTGTCTGACTGCCTCCCACTTCTAACTTTGGAAAAATACAAAAAAAAAATTTCCTAACTGGGCAGGTCATTGTGTGTAGTCAGATTCTTTCCCTCAAACAGTCCGCCAAGCATCTGTCCTTAAAAGTATATTAGAGCATCAATAATAGAAGACCATGATTCTGTGTCTTCCATTGCTGGGACCCTGCAGTAGGGGCCATTGTGCACCAAGGTATCCCTCAATACACTAGGGTGTATCCAGTGCAAGGGGATTTAAGAAAGAGAAGAGAGGATTCTTATGTAATGCATAAAGGGAAGATTATGGGAGGACTGTTAGTAATTCTTTGTAGAGGTTAAATGAAATGGGAAGCTAGAGAGGTCTCCCCTCATTCACTGTTTCATTTTCTGTTTCCAGTAACCCACTGTCAACTTCACTCTGAATATATTAAATAAAAATTGCCAGAAATAAACAACTCACCAGTTTTAAATTCTGCATCATTCTGAGTAGTGTGATGAACTCTCAGGCCATCTGCTCCAGTCTGCACAGGACTTGAATCATTCCTTTGTCCACCATATCCACACAGCATACACTACCCACTTACTAGTCACTTAGTAAACCTCTACCTCAGTCTTGGTGTCCAATTAACCCTTATTTACTTAATAATGGCTCCAAAGCATAAGAGTAGTGATGCTGGTAATGTGGATATGACAAAAAATAAAAAAGCCGTAAAATACTTTTTTTTAAGTGAACAGGTATGTATGTTGTGATGTAAGAAACATATAAACCTGTAGAGAATTTTTACGAGTTTATTTGAGCTAACTTGACAATTGACGGGAGAGAAAATCTCAGCGGGTTGAGAAAATGCTCCAGAGCATGGCAGCTTTGCAGTTATTTTATACACTACAAACAAAGGAGGAGTTGTAAAGACAGTTACATGGAATCCCTTGGTGATAGATTAGCGAGGCAGGAGAAAGAAACCCACCTCAATCTCTGAGATTGGTTAAAGAGCAAAAAGAAGAAGAGACAAAGACTTCCTTTACATTGGTGGGTACAGGATAGTTAACAATTAACATTTACAACACATAGAGATGGTATTTGGGCAACAAGATAACAATGAGGGTTTCCATGGTCTTGTGTTTTAGTGGGAGATTGTGCCCTGAGGTATCTGGGGGAGAAAAAAGGAATTATTCTGACATTCCCAAGGTATGTTATCATCGATGCAAAAAAGACAGTAAGAAGGCTCAGTCAAAGTAAGATTGATCTTTGTCATGAAGATACTGGCAGCTGACTGCTGACCATGACTCACTTTTAGTTAGGAGTTTTAATTTCAGACCATCTTATGTGATTACTTTAGGTCTCTGAGTTTGTAAGGCCCACCATGCAGGCCTGCCAGAGCTTGTCAGGGTTAGGATGTAGCCCCTTTTCCATCCACGATATATAGGAAAACACAGAGCATGCATAGGGTTTGTTACTATCCTCCATTTCAGGCAACCACTAGGGGTCTTGGTACATGTCCCCCATGGATACAGGGGTGCTACTGTACTTTTTTATTTCTAATAAGAAGGGTGTTAGGGAGATGTAGCCAAGTGTAAAAGGTGATCTGTCCCAAAACCTTTAATACATTTGTTTGAATAAATCAAACAATCTAAGTGTTTTTTGGCCAGTTCCACTTGGATGTCTTAAAAGGAACTGAAATAAATCTGAAATTGCAACTGTATCTCCCAAAGCTGATCTTCTTTTAATACCCTTATCAGTATAGCGTCACCACTATTTATCCGATTTCTGTGTCAGTCAGAAAGCTGGAATTATATTTAATAACTTCTTTGCCTTCACTTCCTCCATATCCAATGAATCACCAAGTTATATTTATTTTTTTTCTAAATGTCTCTCAAAACTTCCTGTTTATTCCCAACTCTGCTGCCACTTGCTCTGTTCAAGCTGTCATCATACTGGACTACTCCAGCCTACTAATTCTTGCTTCCTGCCATTGCATTTCAACCCATTATCTACTGATGGCCATCTTTGTGTGTGTGTGTGTGTGTGTGTGTGTGTGTGTGTGTGTGTGTGTGTGTGAATGCAGATCTATTTATGTTACTTCCTGTATTCTTATCCTGTTTTAAACTTCAGAATTCTTCTATTGGATATCTGACGACTTCTGTCCAGAAAATTTCCACTCTTTTTATGGTAATGACACCCTAAATTTCTTTTAGGAAACCACTTTTTCCACGTAATCTGGGATTAGCTCCAGAGTTATGGACGCCCTAATTGGCATATTCTTCCCTAGCCATAGAGATTGTTTTAGAGAAGGACACTTAACCCATACCTAAACCACCTAAAGTGCTGCATTCGGCCAAAGGAATTGGTTCAAGGTGTGCATTTAATTTGAGCAAATTTAATCAGAAACATTGGTTCTTGTGACTATGAAGGGGACCAGACTGAAGATTAAGCTAGAACAAGGATAAAAGTAGAGTCAAGCAATCCCAGAGAGCCACAACTGGGGCATGGAGACATCTTCCTCCAATGACTAAAACTATGTTTGGATAAGGTCTGATGTCTGAACTTCACCATTGTGTAAGCCATTAATTTGGAGGTGGTGGGGTGAGGCTTACAGCAGGTTAGGCTGTGTTTTCCATCACTTATAGCTGAAGGATTCTTAGTTAATACAGTGGATCTATCTAAGCTAACGCAGTGTTGCCCATGAAATAAAGGCAAAAGTCCTTAATACAATTTGAAGCACTTTTACATCTGCTCCCTGGGTTCAAGCCACAGAGGCCAACATTTAACTTCTGTTCATGCCATTGCTTCTTCCTGAAATTCTCTTGACCCCCTACATACCCAATGTTATGCTTCTTAACTGACTTATTTTTTTTATTAGAATTAATTATAATGACATTGGTTCACAAGACCATACAGGTTTCAAATGTACAACTCAATATAGCACCATCTACACACCATATCGTGCACCCTCTACCTCAAGCAAAATCTCTTACTGTCCTCATTTTGCTTCCTGTTGGGTAAAGAAATGTTTTTAGGTTTGCTGGCTTGTACTGGGGCAGCACCATGTGTATATAGTTTATGGAAGGCTGTGGGTGCTTGCCCTCAGGGTGGCAGATGGCAAATTGAGAATGGCCCTCCTGCTTGGGAGGGGCCATTGTTTGCTGATGAAGGGTTTTTCCCCCAGCCTGTTTTGGCTGGAGAGTACAAAAGGAGAGAGACAGAGACCGAGAGGGAGACTGCTGAGGCTGGTGGGGGACATAGGATTCCAGAGGGAGAGACCAGAGACTGAGTCGGGGCTCGGGAGCCCTGATATCCCCCTGGCCTGTTTGACTGTGGACTGCTGAGACTGGTGGAGTCCTGAGATGGGAGAAAGAGAAGTGGTCTTACCTACCTGTTTGCTTGTCTACCATTAGGAGACTTGAATAAACTGAATGGCCCACTATCTTTTGGCTTCATAGCTTCTTTACCATTTGCCCGAATCCAATGTAAACCTGCATGGTTATGGCGGCAACCACTGGCCCTACACCTCCCTTTTTCTATCTCCACCTTGCCCTACCCCCTTTCCTTCTCGCTATTGCTATTCTGTTGTCTATATCTATGTGTTATGTATATACTAGAAAGCCTGGCGGTCATACGAAATGACCGCTGTTCTAGATATTATAAATTGTAATTAAAATGATTTGTGCAAAGGTGTCTGCTAATTCAAACTGAATTACCCAGGGCAGGCGGCGAGGACGCCCCTTTGCTTACTGCCCCATGGGGTTTCCCCCTTCTACTTGCTTAATTGCTTAAGTAGAGTGCAATGAAGGAAACCACTGGCGGTACATTTCTTAAGAGCCACTGCTATCTCAATAAATAAAGGTGATTTAAATAATAAAATGTTAATTCACATGTCAAAGATCTCTTTGTACACAACATTTCTTGTGTAGATCTTTCCATCATTTTTAAGCTCGCCTTGCAGAGGACCATCAATTATTTTTAATTTTACGTCCGTTCTTTCACGAACTCTTGAACAGGCAACATAAAGTTGACCGTGTCCAAATGCAGGCTCAGGTAAAAAAATGCCAACACGCTTAAGCGTTTGGCCCTGAGACTTATTGATGGTCATAGCAAAGGCAAGTTTTACAGGAAATTGTCTATGTCTCCATACTTGCAACATTGAGAAAATCCTTTCTTGCCACGGTCAAATCGATTAGTTTCTAAGTTGAAGTTTAAGGACTGACAGTGTTCACATTTAATATTCATGTCACCAGAGGAATGCTCAAAAATTAAAGTTTCTCCGTTTGAAACTGTTTTAATCCTTTTTGCGTTTCAGTCAGTATTACTCTGTCGTTTTTTTTTTTTTGCATTTCTCTCCTGCCTTTGTTCAAGGGACTCATTTTGTCAAGACAGGCTTTTTTGTCTTGCATCTGAGGCAAGCCTTGTTTCTCTATGCTCATCAGTCTCATTTTGCCGAGAAAGACGCATTTGCTCTGCGACTGAAGCAAGCCTTGTCTTTCTTTGTTCAGTGGTTTCTTTTTGTCGAGAAAGCCATTTTTGTGCAGCTTTAGCTCCTTTTCTCTCCTCTTCAGTGCTGTATTTTCTAGGAGGAATTCTTTTTTTTTTTTTTTTTTGTATTTTTCTGAAGCTGGAAACGGGGAGAGACAGTCAGACAGACTCCCGCATGCGCCTGACTGGGATCCACCCGGCACGCCCACCAGGGGCGACGCTCTGCCCACCAGGAGGCGATGCTCTGCTCCTCCGGGGCATCGCTCTGCCGCAACCAGAGCCACTCTAGCACCTGGGGCAGAGGCCAAGGAGCCATCCCCAGTGTCCGGGCCATCTTTGCTCCAATGGAGCCTTGGCTGCGGGAGGGGAAGAGAGAGACATAGAGGAAGGAGGGGGTGGGGGTGGAGAAGCAAATGGGTGCTTCTCCTATGTGCCCTGGCCGGGAATCGAACCCGGGTCCCCCGCACTCCAGGCCGACGCTCTACCGCTGAGCCAACCGGCCAGGGCCTAGGAGGAATTCTTAAAAGAAATTATGTTAAGGCATAGTTTTTATGTGAAACAGATGATTGCCAATGCAAACAAATGTTCACCTTCCCCCTGACACGCTCAATTTGCGTTCAGCCTTAAATTGTTTCAAAAGCAGATGATTGCCAATGCAAACAAATGTTCACCTTCCCCCTGACCCGCTCAATTTGCATTCAGCCATGGCAACTTCACCCCATTGGCTAGTACAGTTACGCAAGCAACCAATAAGCTATCGGCAACAAACAGACACTTAAGCTGCATATAATAAAGATGTTTTTGGCTAATACTGTCACCTTCTTTCATCCAGTCCCCTCACACCCTTCCCTTCCGACAGCTGTCAGTCTGTTTCATGTGTCCATGTCTTTGTTTCTATTTTGTTCAATGGTTTATATTGTTCATCAGATTCCACATATAAGTGAGGTCATATGGTATTTGCCTTTAACTGGCTTATTTCACTTTCCCCTTTGTTTCTTTAAGTCACATAGAATAAGGGCAAATGTCCTTACTACAACTTGAAACACATTTATATTTTCTGCCTGGGTTCAAGCCACAGAGGCTGATATTTAATCTCTGTTCATGCCATTCTTTCTCCCTGAAGTCCTCTTGGTCTCCCACATACCCAATGTTATGCTACTTATCCTACTTATTTCTTAACTCAGCTCAAGTGCCTTCCACGAGTCTTCAAAGAGAGCAGATCATTCTTAATCACTCTTAAAACATAATTTAAGGTCAGTTTTGCTACTTAAAATATAGAAATTATACATTTATTTGTGAGAGTCTCATAAAATCTGTCTCTCTCACTTAACTATAAGCTACATGTGAGAAACTCACTTTTTCCTCATTAATTACAGTTCTTGACACATAGTGCTTTATTTTTGTTGTTGTTGAATAAAATAATTAAAGAAATCAAGGAGAGGAAGAGATTCTCTTACCATAGTATTGTAAATTTCAGTTAACATCATTAACAGTTGCTTTATCTAATAGCAACTTGTTTGCATATGTAAAGAAGCAGAAAATATCACTGTCTTCTTACAAAATGAAAATGGATTAGTAAAACTTGTTTTAAAACTATGGTGGGAAGAATTTTCCTGGTCACACTCAAGCAATTTATAAAAATGAGAAATTTTAAAGACAGATATATCAGAAACATACACTACTTTATCTAGAGAATAAATTTTACAGCTGAGTTTAAACATCCTTATAGGAAAAAAAGTTGAAGAATAAATTTGTTTTTAACTCAACCAAAGGGGGCAGAATATGATCAATGTATTGATTTAGAAGTAAAATAAAATGATTTGGGTAAATGCAGGATTTCTGGCAGTCATTCCTCTAGATTAAAGCTGATAAATGTTAGCAATTCATTTTAATGTTGGATCAAATCTCAACAGACACTTTCTCTCAACTATTAGGAAAAGAGTTTGGGATGATTTTGTTATACTACAAATTGCACACTCCTTCATCCTGGCCAAGAGATAATTTTAGATGAATTCTCTTTCCTGCTGTTACATCCTCACACCAGAGAAACAACAGATGTGTATGGAAAGCTTAAGCTAACCATATTATTTCTCCAATGGGAGTTTCATGAAACAAAATTTATTATATAGTTAATGGAACAATACTTAGTTGTTGATTTCAATAATGGTCAAATGAAAATATGCCATAAGTCAATTGGGACTTTGAATGAGCTATTATTCTATATTTAAGGGCAACTAAAAAAGTAAAATCAATGACATCAGAGTAATAGTATTGTGAGAGATACTCCTGAGCTTTCCCCTTGAAATTTCAACAAATTGAACAACTATAACGCAGTGAAGGAACCCCAGGTGGTTTCACAGACGTACCTGAGAGATCCACACACCAAATGGACTAAAGTTGTTTTTTTGTTAAGATTCTTAACAAGGAGAGAGAAGATGGCAGCGGAGTAGGCGGATGCACAGACGCCCAGCTCTCAACACCAAACTGGAATACAAATCAATTTAGAAAAAATCAGCATGAAAAACCAACACTGAACTGCAAGAACAGCTCTCAAAAACCAAGGAGCAAAGAGGAAGCCACAATAATCCTGGTAAGGAGTGCCTGAATCTCCTCTGCTTACAGGAACGGAAGGAGGGGGGTGAGGCTGAGAGCCCAGAGAGGATTTCACAGAGGAAAAAGAGCAGAAACTACTGCTCACAGCCACTTACCTGGCGACCAGGGAGCAAGGTGGGTTGAAAAGACCAGCTTATCTCCCAAGTGGAAAAGACAGGGAGAGGGACAGACTGTGAGGGGCTAAGGTATGCAAGAAACGAAATAAAAAAGCTGACTCATTCGTGCTGGAGGCGGCCATAGCTGGGGGAGCGACTGAACCTTTCACAAAACAGAGCTGAAGTGCTTCCGGATCAGAGATCTCCGGACATCTATCCAGCTCCAATCAGCACAACAAGACACAGCTGAAAACAAGAAGTGGGGAGGAGGGGCAGTAACTCAGGTCTCCATGGAGATCTGAGATACACCTCCCCCTACTGAAGCTGAGAAAAAACCCTGCCCCCAGTGAGATTAGTTGGTGGAAGAGACCTTCAGCGTCTCAGGTTACACCCACAGCATTCCTGGATACAGTTTCAAGGAAGCCCCCTGCTGAGATCAGTTAACAAGACTATCACCTGTTAAGAAAACAAACAAATCAAGACTTCAAAGCTGCCCAAATCCGAAAGTGGATTACAAATAATAGCTAATACCAACCCACGAAGACCTAAAAATAACACAACTGAAAACTGGAGGCAGACAACACCAAGCCTAGCCTCAACCAACTCTACAAATAAAAAAATAAAAAAAAAGAAGATGAGAAGACAAAGGAGTGCAATCCAAATGAAACCACAAGAGACACCTTCGAGAGATGAACTGAGTGATATGGAAATAATCAAACTTCCAGATGCGGAGTTCAAAATAATGATTGTAAGGATGCTTAGGGATCTTAGAACAACAACGGAGGGACAGTTTGAAAACCTAAATAAAGAAATAGCAAGTATAAAAAAGAATCAGTTGGAGACGACAAATACAATATCAGAAATAAAGATCACAATGGAAGGAATTAAAAACAGGATAGATAGAGCAGAGGATCGAATCAGCGAGTTAGAAGACAACTGGAATGAAGGCATGAAAGCAGAGAAGAAAAGAGAAAAAAGACTCAAAAAGTCAGAGGAAACTCTTAGAGAGCTCTGTGACAACATGAAGAGAAATAACATCCGCATCATAGGGGTTCCTGAAGAAGAAGAAAAAGAACAAGGGATAGAGACTTTGTTCAATCATATCATAGCTGAAAACTTCCCTAAATTAATGCAAGAGAAACTCTCACAAATCCAAGAAGCACAGAGGACTCCATTAAAGAGAAACCCAAAGAAACCTACACCAAGACACATCATAATTAAAATACCAAAGCTAAGCGATAAAGAGAAAATATTAAAAGCTGCAAGAGAAAAAAAAGTTATCACCTACAAAGGAGCCCCCATAAGGATGACATCTGACTTCTCAACAGAAACACTTGAGGCCAGAAGGGAATGGCAAGAAATATTCAAAGTAATGCAGAACAAGAACCTACAACCAAGACTACTTTATCCAGCAAGGCTATCGTTTAAAATTGAAGGAGAAATAAAAAGCTTCCCAGACAAAAAACAACTCAAGGAATTCATTGCAACCAAACCAATGCTGCAGGAAATATTAAGGGGCCTGGTGTAAACAGATAAAGTGGGAAAAGAATACAGAAAAAAAAAAAGAAAAGGAATACACCTTTAAAGAAGAAAATGGCAATAAACAACTACATATCAATAATAACCTTAAATGTAAATGGGTTAAATGATCCAATCAAAAGACATAGGGTAGCTGCGTGGATAAGAAAACAGGACCCATACATATGTTGTCTACAAGAGACACACCTTAGAACAAAAGACACACACAGATTGAAGGTAAAAGGATGGAAAAAAACGTTTCATGCAAACGGAAATGAAAAAAAAGCTGGGGTAGCAATACTTATATCAGACAAATTGGACTTTAAAACAAAGGATATAGTAAGAGATAAAGAAGGCCACTACATAATGATAAAGGGAGTAATCCAACAGGAAGATATAACTATTATAAATATCTATGCACCTAATATAGGAGCACCCAAATATATAAAACAGACTTTGATGGATTTAAAGGGCGAGATCAACAGCAATACTATAATAGTAGGGGATTTCAATACCCCACTAACATCACTAGATAGATCCTCAAGAAAGAAAATTAACAAAGAAACAGCAGACTTATTGGAAACACTAGATCAACTCGATTTAATAGATATCTTCAGAACCTTTCACCCTAAAGCAGCAGAATATACATTCTTTTCAAGTGCTCATGGTACATTCTCTAGGATAGACCACATGTTAGGACACAAAAGGGCTCTCAACAAATTTAAGAAGACTGAAATCATATCAAGCACTTTCTCCGATCACAACGGCATAAAACTAGAAATGAATCACAGCAGAAAAGCTCAAAAATTCTCAAACACATGGAAACTAAATAGCAGGGTGTTAAATAATGAATGGATTAAGAATGAGATCAAAGAAGAAATAAAGAAATTCCTAGAAATGAATGACAATGAGCATACAACAACCCAAAATTTATGGGACACAGCGAAAGCAGTGCTGAGAGGGAAGTTCATAGCACTACAGGCACACTTTCAGAAGCTAGAAAAAGCTCAAATAAACAACTTAACCCTGCATCTAAAAGAATTAGAAAAAGAACAGCAAGTAAAGCCCAAATGTAGTAGAAGGAAGGAAATAATAAAGATCAGAGCAGAAATAAATGACATAGAGGCTAAAGAAACAATACAGAGGATCAATGAAACTAGGAGCTGGTTCTTTGAAAAGGTAAACAAGATTGATGAACCTTTAAGTAGACTCACCAAGAAAAAGAGAGAGAGGACTCAAATAAATAAAATTAGAAATGAGAGAGGAGAAATAACAACTGACACAACAGAAATACAAAATATTGTAAGAAAATACTATGAAGAACTGTATGCCAAAAAACTAGACAACCTAGATGAAATGGACAAATTCCTTGAAACATACAATCTTCCAAAAATCAATCTGGAAGAATCAGAAAACTTAGACTGATTACACCAAAGGAGATCGAAACAGTTATCAAAAAACTCCCAACAAAGAAAAGTCCGGGGCCCGATGGCTTCACAACGGAATTCTACCAAATATTCAAAGAAGAACTAACTCCTATCCTTCTCAAACTATTTCAAAAAATTCAAGAGGAAGGAAGACTTCCAAACTCCTTTTATGAGGCGAGCATAATTCTGATTCCAAAACCAGGCAAAGACAACACAAAGAAAGAAAATTATAGGCCAATATCTCTGATGAATATAGATGCTAAAATCCTCAACAAAATATTAGCAAACCGGATCCAACAATATATGGAAAAAATCATACACCATGATCAAGTGGGATTTATTCTGGGGAGGCAAGGCTGGTACAATATTCGTAAATCAATCAATGTGATTCATCACATAAACAAAAAGAAGGAGAAAAACCATATGATAATTTCAATAAATGCAGAAAAAGCATTTGATAAAATCCAGCACCCATTCATGATCAAAACTCTCAGCAAAGTGGGAATACAGGGAACATACCTCAACATGATAAAAGCCATCTATGAGAAACCCACAGCCAACATCATACTCAATGGGAAAAAATTAAAAGCAATACCCTTAAGATCAGGAACAAGGCAGGGGTGCCCCCTTTCACCACTCTTATTTAACATAGTCCTGGAAGTCCTAGCCACAGCAATCAGACAAGAAGAAGAAATAAAAGGCATTCAAGTTGGAAAAGAAGAAGTAAAACTATCATTATTTGCAGATGATATGATATTGTATATAGAAAACCCTAAAGTCTCAGTCAAAAAACTACTGGACCTGATAAATAAATTCAGCAAAGTGGCAGGATATAAAATCAGTACTCAGAAATCAGAAGCATTTTTATACACCAACAATGAACAGTCAGAAAGAGAAATTAAGGAAACAATCCCCTTCACAATTACAACCAAAAAAATAAAGTACCTAGGAGTAAACTTAACCAAGGAGACTAAAGACTTGTACTCGGAAAATTACAAAACATTGATAAAAGAAATCAAGGAAGATACAAACAAGTGGAAGCATATACCGTGCTCATGGTTAGGAAGAATAAACATCATTAAAATGTCTATATTACCCAAAGCAATCTATAAATTCAATGCAATACCAATTAAAATACCAATGACATACTTCAAAGATATAGAACACATATTCCAAAAATTTATATGGAACCAAAAAAGGACACGAATAGCCTCAGCAATCTTAAAAAAGAAGAATAAAGTGGGAGGTATCACACTTCCTGATATCAAGTTATACTACAAGGCCATTGTACTCAAAACAGCCTGGTACTGGCATAAGAACAGGCATATAGATCAATGGAACAGAACAGAGAACCCAGAAATAAACCCACAGTTCTATGGACAACTGATATTTGACAAAGGAGGTAAGGAAATACAATGGAGTAAAGACAGCCTCTTTAACAAATGGTGTTGGGAAAATTGGACAGCTACCTGCAAAAAAATGAAACTAGATCACCAGCTTACACCACTCACAAAAATAAACTCAAAATGGATAAAAGACTTGAATGTAGGCCGTGAAACCATAAGCATCTTAGAAGAAAACATAGGCAGTAAGCTCTCCGACATCTCTCGGAGCAATATATTTGCTGATTTATCTCCACGGGGAAGTGAAATAAAAGACAGGATAAACAAATGGGACTATATCAAACTAAAAAGCTTTTGCACAGCTAAAGACAACAAGAACAGAATAAAAAGACAAACTACACAATGGGAGAACATATTTGACAATACGTCTGATAAGGGGTTAATAACCAAAATTTATAAAGAACTTGTAAAACTCAACACCAGGAAGACAAACAACCCAATCCAAAAATGGGCAAAAGAGATGAATAGACACTTCTCCAAAGAGGACATACAGATGGCCAATAGGCATATGAAAAAATGCTCAACATCACTAATCATTAGAGAAATGCAAATTAAAACCACAATGAGATATCACCTTACACCAGTCAGAATGGCGCCTATCAACAAAACAACACAGAATAAGTGCTGGCGAGGATGTGGAGAAAAGGGAACCCTCCTGCACTGCTGGTGGGAATGCAGACTGGTGCAGCCACTGTGGAAAACAGTATGGAGATTCCTCAAAAAACTGAAAATCGAACTGCCTTTTGACCCAGCTATCCCACTTTTAGGAATATACCCCAAGGACACCATAGAACGGCTCGAAAAGGAGAAATGCACCCGCATGTTTGTGGCAGCATTGTTCACAATAGCGAAGATCTGGAAACAGCCCAAGTGTCCGTCAGAGGACGAGTGGATTAAAAAACTTTGGTACATATATACTATGGAATACTACTCAGCCAAAAGAAATGATGACATCGGATCATTTACAATAACATGGATGGACCTTGATAACATTATACGGAGTGAAATAAGTAAATCAGAAAAAAAACTGAGATGAATCCATACATAGAAGGGACATAAAAATGAGACTCAGAGACATGAACAAGAATGTGATGGCAACAGGGGTGGGGGGTTGGGGGAGGGGGGATGGGGTGAAGAAGGAGAGAGGGGTTAGGGGAGGGGAGGGGCACAAAGAAAACCAGATAGAAGGTGACAGAAGACAATTTAACTTTGCGGGAGGGGTATACAGCACAATCAAATGTCAAAATAATCTAGAGATATTTTCTCTCAACATATGTACCCTGATTTATCAATGTCACTGCATTAAATTAAAAAAAAAAAAAAGTTTATGAGGTGCTTCCACCAGATATATAAATAACCATTCTGGGTGAATGAGGAAAGAAAAAAAAAAAAAAAAGATTCTTAACAATAACACTCTCAAATGCCATCAAAGAAGAAGAAATCAAATACCATGGCTACACAAGAAAGAAATATAGTTCAGAAAGAAAATGAAAAATCTTCAGAAAAAAACCTCAATCACATGGAAACCTTGGAGTTAAATGATAGAGAATTCAAAACTGAAGTTCTGAATATACTCAACAAAATGTGAGAAGACACCAACAGGTAACTTAATGAGCTCAGAAAACAAAGTAGTGAACAAAACAAACACCTCACCAATGTGAGTTAATTTCTGTACATGGTGTGAGGTAGGTGTACACCTTCCTTCTTCTGCATATGGGTATCCCATTCTCTCAACACCATTTCTTGAAGAGACTTTTCTTACCCCCATTAACTTATCTTGGCACCCTTGTTGAAAATCAATTGCCCATAAATGTATAGGTTTATTTATGGACTCTCAATTCTACACATCTATCTTTATGCCAGTCTATAATTATTTTTACTAACCAAAATGCTTATTTTTCCAGTATGCTGAGTAACATGTTCTTTTATTTATGTGATCATTTATTAAATATTTTCTAAGTACCTTCTACATATTAGGCACTATGTAGATGCTTAAGGGATAAGAGAAAAATCATTTAGGTTAGGTCTAGGTAGAGACAAGTCTCATTAGATATATTGCCTCAAAATATAGCTTGCTGGGAATCATTCCTTTTAATCTGTATACCTATGAACTATAGAGACAAAATATATTTTCTGCACATCCCCAACATACAGTGATGGGACAGGCACAAAATAATTATGATAGATACTGCTATTCAACAAAGAGGGGGAAAAAGTGCACAGAAGCCATTGGTCCATAGCAATACTAAAAGCCAGCTAGACATATTTTAGCCAGTTCCTTGATTAAAGGATCCATCCTACTGTCTGCGAATGATTTTCCAAGGCTTTTGGCTCTACCCTCTGTATTCTTGACCTCCTTATTTTCCACATTTGCAACTGAGTAATTTTCCCATCCTGCTCCTGCCCATAAAAAGCTGGGGTCCAAAAATCTTTAATTTTGTATTATCTTTATATCTTTTAGTCCAATGTGATAAAATTATTTTCAAACTTTTGTGGGTTTTTCACTAATCAATTTATAATCTACTCCTTTAAACACAATTTATATCCACAAATATTTTTAAGATAAAGCTTCTCTTACTTTGGCCTTCTTATTATGTTACTGAGGGACAACACAACTTTAAGATTTTATAAAGTCCTTTTTAAATACAGACACCCTTAAGATTCTTAGAGGACCACAAGAGAGAGAGAGAGAGAAAAAGAGAGAGAGAGAGACAGACAGACAGACACAGACAGGAAGGGAGAGAGATGAGAAACATCAACTCATAGTTGTGGCACCTCAGTTGTTCATCGATTGATTCTCACATATGCCTTGACCGGATCCTGGGGCAGGGGGCCTCCAGCTGAGCCAATGACCTCTTGCTCAAGCCAGCAACCTTGAGCTTCAGCCAGTGATCTTTGGGCTCAAGCCAGCGATCATGTATATGATCCCAAGCTCAAGACAATGACCCTGTGCTTAAGCTGGTGAGCCTTTACTCAAGCCAGATGAGCCCAAGCTCAGGCCAGTGACCTCAGGGTTTCAATGCTGGGTCCTCAGCATCCCTGGCTGATGCTCTATCCTCTGCACCACCACCTGGTCAGACTTAGAGAAACTTTTGTCTTACTAAATTGTTGTCTGAGGAAACCACTTTAGGTTTTTCTGAGATCCTAACAATGGATCTTATAATTCTTCTCTGGATTTAATCTTTGCTGTGAAGCTTTTTCTTAATTGACCATCTTAAAGCACCTAGAAATGACAGTTTTTATTTTCAAATTCAGCTCTTTATTTACCTTATTTCTTTTTTTTTTTTTACAGGGACAGAGAGAGAGAGTCAGAGAGAGGGATAGATAGGGACAGACAGACAAGAACGGAGAGAGATGAGAAGCATCAATCATCAGTTTTTCGTTGCGACACTTTAGTTGTTCATGATTGCTTTCTCATATGTGCTTTGACCATGGGACTTCAGCAGACCTAGTAACCCCTTGCTCAAGCCAGCGACCTTGGGTCCAAGCTGGTGAGCTTTTGCTCAAGCCAGATGAGCCCACACTCAAGCTGGCGACCTTGGGGTCTCAAACCTGGGTCCTTCTGCATCCCAGTCCAACACTCTATCCACTGTGCCACCACCTGGTCAGGCTATTTACCTTATTTCTGACTTCTCACGCCAGGTGACACCTTCTACATTCTTCCAGGAAATCTCTGCTAGATCATCCAACTCATTAGGCATATTTTTCTACTTTATCACAGGATACAATGTTGCTAAATATTATGTCATTGTATAACGAGGAGCTTCTTTCTCAATTTCCTATAACATTCCTCACTTTCCTTTGCTCCCTCTCTGAGAGCCCTCTTAAAGATCATGAGACTCTGTTGCCGGTCTCTTCAAGGCCCTTCTGCCTTCCATCTACTTTTCCCCAAAGTCTCAAAGCCTCTTTCACATTTTTAGAATTTTGTTACAAATACACCCTATTCCCATGTACTCCCAGTTGCTATAGCTGCAATATAAATTACCACCAAACTTGATGGCTTACAACAACTCCTTATTATATTATGGACTCTGAGGGTCAGGAGCTCAGTGGGAGTGGCTTGTCTCTGTTTCATAATATTCGGGACATGGAAGACTTGAGGATGGGAATCATCTGAAGTCTCACCACTCACATGTCTGGCAATGGCTACAAACCATAAACTGTGGACCGCAGTCCTTATCCATGTGGTCTTTCTGAATGGTCTAGTTTCGGCTTCCTTACATCATGGTGGTTGGGTTCTATCCTAAAAAAGAGCTAGAAAACCACTGAATTGCTTTTCATGACCTAATCTTGGAAGTTACACAGGATTACTTCCACTTTATTCTGTTAGTCAAGACACTGACAGAGTCTTCCTAAGTTCAAAGACTTCATTTCTTGGTGGAGGAGTGGCAATTTGAAAAGACTTATGAAGACTATACAGAACCAGAAATGAGATGGTGGCCATTTTAGAAAATGCAGTAGAAACCTAGAAAGGTATTCCTTCAGTATCCCCCCTTCATAAAGATTCCATCTCAGGCTCTGCTTCTGGGGAACTCAGCTGCATTAGTTTTAAGGGGTGCTATAACAAAGGACCATGAGCAAGGTAGCTTCAACAAGAGAAATTGATAATTTCACATTTATGGAGGCTGGAAGTCCAAGACTGGGGCTCTGCTAGGGTTGCTGCTTTCTAAGGACTGTGAAAAAACCATGACTTCCCCTAGCTTCTGGTGGTTTGGCAATCTTTAGTGTTCCTTGGCTTTTAAAACAGCGCTTCAATCTCTGCCTTCATCTTCCCTTTTTTTTTTAGATATCAGTCATACTGCTTTAAGGCCCACTCTAATATCATCTTAATTAATTATATCTGCAATGACCCTATTTCAAAATAAGGTTACATTCTGAGGTACCAGGCTTAGAACTTCAACATATGAATTTGGAGTTGGGGGAAGACACAATCAAACCAAAAACACTGACTTAAGAAATAAAAGTACTTACTTTACAGTGTTCATTATAAAGAAAACCCTGAAATAAAGCATAGAAAATTCAGGGCGCAGTTAAATGATTAATAAATGTTAGCCAACATCATTATTTATTTTTGGATCTAGAAGAACTAAGACAGTGCTTAGCACGCAGTGAACATCTTTGAATTTGGTCTGTCTGGCATTCACTCCATCTTTTTCTTCTAAGAACATTTTGAAATAATTCCCTTTCTAGTCTTGGTGAGGCAATCATGTAAAATGCCCTGCTCTCCCATGAACAGAAGGTAAGTCGATGAATGATCTAAGAATGCCACTCAGGCTCTGTCTCCCAATGATTAAATCCACAGTCTCCTTCCTCACCTCACCACAGCCATCTGGAGGAGGTGTGCAGGCGTATTTGCCTGGAGCCCAGCACTTTGTGAACACTCCCCCTTTGGTTAGAGAGTTTCCTTGTTCCCAGGTTAAAAGTCAGAAATTGTGCTTCCTTAGGCCTCCTTGTATCTGGGCACAAATATGTGACTTAGCCCCCCTCCCCTGACACCCTTGTGAAATGTCCTTTGAGAAGAAACTAATATGAAGAAATACCACGTGGAATCCCTTTTTGCCAGTACAAGCGTCACCGCTGTTACTTGGCCTTCAGAGGTGGCACTGTTGAGTTTCTGGTAACAGAGCCGGCAGAAGCAACTGCATCGGTAAAATTCCTGCTGACTGCGGCAAGTGTAGCATTGAGAGCTAGAGGGGGGTTGTAGGAGGCAATAGTGGCCTCAGGCTAGTTCTGATGCCTGCTCTGGGTGGTGTTCTGGAAGTTCAGCCTTGAGCCGGTCTCTCTAGCCCTCCTGGCAATTTTGTGACCTGCCATATATCCTTTAATGCATGTGTTTTTGTCTTAACCAATCAATTAGATTTGCATCGCAATCAATAAAATTCTGTTATACTGGTTAACAGTATTAAATCTGATAAATTAATGACAGTTTGGGGAGACAAACATTATTATTCCCATTGTACAGATGAAAAATAGATCCAATAATATTAAGTGCAACCTGCCAATGGTCACGCAGCTAGTAAATCCTAGAGCAGAGATTTGAATTCTAGTCTCTGTTAAAAACTGTGCAAAGTTCTTTTTTTTTTTTTTAGTATTCCATTTGAAATATGCTTTCAGAAATAATCTTCTGATAGAATATATTGGCTTGCTAAGAATTCGTCTGATCTCCTTCTAGTGTGCCTTCCCATACAAGAGTCTGAGAAGTTAAAATTGACATTTTCCAGGCTCATTTGCAACTAAGAATATGATTTAGACTTTACCAATTAGATGCACTTGTATGAAAACTGAATTTAGAACTGAGTCGAGTAGGAAGGAAGGAAGGCCTTCGTTTTTTTTATTATTATTATTGATTTTAGAGAGAAGGAAGAAGAGAGCAATAGACAGGAACATCTGTTCCTGTATGTGCCCTGACTGGGGATCGAACTGGCAACCTCTGCACTTTCGGACGACGTTCTAACCAATCCAGCCATCTGGCCAGGGCAGGCTTTCGTTTGGATGGTACAAATCAAGAACATGGGGTTTAGGGCCAAATATTGAGGCTACAACTTTCTGGTTCCAGAACTGTGGCAAAAGTAGTGTGATCTTGGAGTTGGCAGGTGGCACAGGACCCCTTGATTCTTCCGGCTTACTGATTGTTGCAGAAAGTCCTCTAGACAGGCCCACTCTGTGGTGGTGTTCCAAAAGTCATTACTAGAGGGCCGCCCATCCTGGAACCCACTCCTCCAGCCCTTCTAACCCTGAGCATCTGATTCCCTGTACCTGACATTTTTCTGCTTAAACTACAAGAGTTTCTAGTGTCTGTTTCTGAATCCTGTCTAATACAAGCATGTACAGAGAGGTCAAGTACTACATAACCAAGCAGTAGTGTATAGCGATTCTCCTCTTTTCTCAGAGTCATAATTAAGAGGGGAAAAACTATGCATTCAAGGTAAATTTGATAAATTGAAGTCATGAGCACCATGGCTTTTAAATCTCACCACACTTGCAGCTCAAGAAACTGAGTGCATCAGTCAAGGTACAGGCAAGCCATAGATGACTCAAACTGGATAAATTAGGGAGATGTGAATAAAGACCAGTTTTCAAAGATATGCATAAGGCAAAGAGAACTTCATAGATTATGCAGTGCCCCTTAAAGTCAAGTATCAAAAGAAAGCCCATTTGGACTGAATGTGTCCCCGCCCAAAAATCACATGTTTAAGTTCCAACCCCCAATGTGATGGTATTAGGAAATGGGGCCTTTGGGAGGTACCTAGGTCATGAGGATGGGACCCTCATGAATGGGATGGGTGCCCTTATAAAAGACTCCAGAGAGCTTTCTAGCCCTTCTTCCATCATATGAGGACCAAGTGAGATTTCAGCAGTTGTCAATCAGGAAGCGGGCACTCATCAGCTAGTGATCTGCCATATGCTAATCTCAGACTTCCAGCCTCCAGAATGATGAGAAATAAACTGCTGTTGTTTATAAGCTAGAACACTTTATTCTAACAGCGTGAACTGACTAAGAGCCATTATGCAAACCTGGAGACAGTTATATAGAGAGGATGCATTCCAGGAGCTGTGACCTTCGGTTGAGGGATGTAACTAACTCGCAGCAACCTCAGCCACCTCACACTCTGCCCTCCTCCACTCTCCTGTCAATTCCTTGAACCCATCTGGAAGTCAGGGGACAAGAGCTTGTGTTGTAGTCTTTACATGACAACCTTCCAGGTGGAAAACAACAGAGAGGAGCCAACGGGAGATACCCAGCCCAGCAAGTGAAAAAAGATCAACAACATGGTGCAGTAAGAGCTCAGAAAAATATGGGTTGAAGTGTTTTAATACGATTGATTTTTTCTTTTCTTTTTTTTTTTTTTTTTGGTGTTACTGAATTTTTCTAATGCTTACAGGTTGAGTTTATTCATTCTTTTTAAAGCTAGTCAATATAATCGGCTCTATGTTACTTATAGGCATTTTACTAAATTTAGCAGAATTTAGTAAAATTCTAAATTTTACTAAATTTAGAATTTAGTAAATTCTAAATGGGAGTGACAAATACAAGATACCTTTGAGATCTTGTTGAACATTTCTCATTTCTTAGATGAGGAAACTAAGACTTAGAAAATTGAAACAAATTCCTCCAAAATCACATACGCAAAAAGTTGCAGAACCAGAAGTCACAACCAAATCTAATGATTTTCAGTACAGGGATTCTTCCACTATCTGCAGCTAGAATCTGTGCTAAACACGTTATGCTCATTCCAAAGTGCCAGACTCTGATGTGGCTGCAGTCTCAGTCTTGGGCATCCCTCTGCTTTGGTTTTATATCTCTGTTCATCTTAAACATTTACCTGAGAAGCTGAATGTCAATGACATTTTTTCCTAAAAATAACTAAAAGATATGCAGTAGGGAATTAGCATAATGCATTTTATCTACAATTTACAGTGTGTGATCTAAAAATGTGCAACAGAGCAAAACTAGTAGTGCAGAGAAAAATTCCCCTGGGATATTTGCTTCCATTTAAAACCCCCTCAGTGTGGGGGGCTGTGGGAGCAGCAGCCTGTGACACACTTCCATCAGGGTAAAATGTTATTCCAGCGATTCACAGCGAGAGGCCTGACAAACACTCCGAGTTGATAGAAAGGTTCTCGCCATCAGGAGAAAATGAGAATTGCAGTGGGTGGTCCCATTCGAGCCTCATGTGTTCTTCTACTTCTGTCCTGGCTTAGGTGGTTGCCCTGGAAACAGTGGGGTGGCAAACAAAACCATTTGGAACAACTTTTAGGAAGCCTTATGCATGAAGGCCTAATTTTTATTAGCTGCTTCCTTTTTTTTTCTCTTCCTAACAGGTGACTTTTTCAAGGCTGTAATTCCCTGAGAGGGTGTGCTCTTTGGACTCCCTTGAAAGCTGAATCATTCTAAAGTCTTTGGCAAGGTCCAGTTGGAGGGTTGTCCAGATCTGGCAGAGAGCAGAGCAAAGGGGCTTTATTTCTCATTATTCAGCTTTGGATCCCAACACAGATGGTCCTGATCTCCTCCTCCCCCACTGAAGAATTTTTCTAAAATGACACCCAAGTTTTTCTTGGCAGAAGTTATCATTCCTGGCAAACAGTTCACTGCAGCTCTAATTATGATGACAGCTTTAATGGAGAAGATAATCATATTAAATGGTTCTTATTCAGTTCCACGTGATGAATTAGTGATTACCATGAAATGTGTTAAGCAGCCAAAAATAAGGGGAAGGGGATTCCAAAACTGGGTGGGAGATAGGGCAAAATGACCTTTAAAGAGGAGATGCTGATTTTCATGTCTCTTGTGGTTTATTTACTGATTAAGAAACCTCTTTTGTCTGATGTGTCTGAATTTTTCTGACATTTGTTAAAATGGTAAAGAAGGTTCTATCAAGACTATTGCAATAGGATCCGACTCTATTGCAATAGGAGAGTGAGCTCAACTCCTAATACAGCAGGCCAAGAGGTAGAGTGAGAGGTCAGGGGAGGAAAATTACTAAGAGGAGACATCAAGAGTAGTGATATTCATTTTCAACAGAATTTTTGCCCAAGGCCAGCCAAGGATTTATACATCAAAGTTGGGGGATGAAAGACTTAACCAGATATTGAAGGTGATCAGATATTATTTGTTGAGGGGCCTCTTGCTAAACTTACTTAGCTGGATTCTTGTTAAAACTAAGCAAGGCATGCCAAAGACAGGATGAGGCCAAGGAGGAGGCCTGAGAATCTGTCAGGCCCTTTTTTTATTCAAAGAAAGAAGAGACATTCTTCTTTCCTCTGAAGAATATAAATCCATTTCCTGTTCAGTCTCCTTTTGTTCAGTAAGGATTAGATGAACCATCTGTTGGGACCAGAGGATATTTGCTGGATGGTGCAAATCAACAGACATAAAAGAAAGAGAATTTCATGAAACACACACACACACACACACACACACACACACACGCGCGCGCGCGCGCGCGCGCACACACACACACACACACACGGATTCATGATTGGAGAAACTTTTAAATCCAGTTTCTGAGCCCAGAGGACAGCCAGTCGAGCAGCTTTCTAGATGTTGTACTTGAAGCATCTTTATGGAGTGAGGACAGTAGGGGCAATCAGACAGATTTTCGTGCAGTTTGAATGTCGTTGGTGAAGGCATAAACATCAGGGTCACAGTCATGGTTGTTTTTCAGAGCACAGCATGGAAGATGTGAAGGTTTCAGTCCAGTTCCCGAGGAGCCTGTGCAGCAGCAGCTCCAGGCTTGAAGGTGCCTGTCGTCCAACTCCAGCTTGCAGGACATCCTGGAGCCCCAAGAGGATCCGGGCAGTCAGGTTTGTGTTCTCAGTAACATCAAGTTAAGAAAGTGGGAGGAGGCCCTGGCCGATTGGCTCAGTGGTGGAGCATCGGCCTGGCGTGCAGTAGTCCCGGGAGAAGTCCCGCAGGAGAAGAGCCCATCTGCTTCTCCACCCCTTCCCCTCTCCCGCAGCGAGGCTCCATTGGAGCAAAGATGGCCCGGGCGCTGGGGATGGCTCCTTGGCCTCTGCCCCCGGCGCTGGTGTGGCTCTGGTTGCTACAGAGCGATGCCCTGGAGGGGCAGAGCATCGCCCTCTGGTGGGCAGAGCGTCGCCCCCTGGTGGGCATGCCGGGTGGATCCTGGTCTGGTGCATGCGGGAGTCTGTCTGACTGTCTATCCCCGTTTCCAGCTTCGGAAAAATACAAAAAAAAGAAAAAGAAAGTGGGAGGAAAATTGGAAACTTCTATCTGGAGAGTTATAGGCAGATATTATAAGAAATTAGAAGAACTGAAAATTTGGTAAACGCTGACAAAGTGTGCAAGATGTCAGGATTCAGTACAATTGATAAGTAGGTAACAAAATCTCAAAGATAATGAATAGGGAGGACCAGAATCTGATAACCCAGAGGGGTGTGCTATAATTTTCCATTGACACATGAAATTTTCCTCGACACTCATTCTTTTATTCATCAAAGTTAACCAATGTGAGATGATTCTTGTTTATAGAATAAGTCTTGTCTCATTGGATCTGGCCTATTATTTACATAATTGCAGGAAGAAGAATAATTGACCACACAGACCTTTGAAAGTTTGTTTTGTTGGAACTTTTAAGAACTCTCAAATTAGACTTATAAAAGCTTTTTGAGACTGCAAAGCCAAGTCAAGGACTTGCCACCAGATTTGACCTCCAGTACCTGTAAATTTGGGTGAACTTCTCTCTTCTCTCGGTCCTTCCAATATCCCAAGCTTCCTGGGCCTGCCAGTAAGTGACCTTCCTTGCTCACCTGTGCAGCTGGGAACCTGTAAACCAGGTATCAGCCCTGATGTCCTAAAAGGGTTTTGTAAGCCTTGGCTCCATAAATTCAACCTTAGTTCCTTAAAACTACCTGGTCATATCTGATTCTGTGCACATTATTCTCAAATAGACATTTCAGTCAAAGCCGTGGTTATATAATCAATGTTTCCAATTTTGTCCTTCTCAAGGAGAGCAGATTCTTATTGAATTTACGCAAATAATTGCATTGCCATGAAAATGAGAGCACTCAATAAGAGTTTCTGAATGCTGGAGAGAACAGATAGGGGGAAAAATAAATGTTTTATTTCTATTTATAAAAGTATTATCTACTAAATGGTCATGAGTTGTAATTTAAGAGAAAAGGAAAAGGAGTCCTTTAAATCCAGCGGCAATATTCCAAATGAAAGCCATAGTCATATTTCATTAGTCCATTGAGTCTTATGTAATGAATTCTTGTTTGCTTGGTCTTGGGTTTGCAGATCTATGAATCAATCAGCTTCTCCACTAGAGTTCTGGAAATCCTTTCTTAGTCAAATGGTATGGCTTCGGAATTATTCTGGTAATGCCAACAGAAGCCTGAATCTCAGAGACCTGCCATAGATCTTTCCATGGGCCTCAGCGACAGTGCCTTTTTGTTCAAGATGAGGCACTCTGGCCATAGCTGATTGCAAGTGCTTTTAGAGTAAAATAAGAGTAAAAGAAAAACTACTGCTGATGGCAAAAGACTTAAAATGGCTGTGGTTAAGGATTCGATGAGAGTTCATTATAAAAATGATTCTACTGACAAAGGAATTTGGTATTTCTGTGGCACACACATTTAAAATAACTGGAATTATGATTAATAGCATTATACCAGAACATATTACGGACAGCAAGAGTACTGACAAATTTTACACAATTTCAGAAATATTTATATGAACATTTTTTCCACACAAATACAACCTAGAGGAGAGTCAAGCATCTCTCATTTGACAATGCTTTTCATGCAACTGAGTGTATCAAATAAACCTAATTAGTTTTTGGCATCTCTCATTTTACAAGATGAAACCAAAAATCCTTTGAAATTTTTCAAGAGCCATCTGAGAAATCTCAAGGTCAGTACAAGATCAAGATTTCATTCAGAATTTGACTCTGGGAAAGCAAAATTGTCCAAAATATCAAATGATTTGAATACTTGACTAAATATAATCTCAGGTCACAGTGAAACAACTTTTAGCTACCTATTTAACCAAGTAACAATAAAAGAATTTAAAAGTAAATATAAGAGATAGAGATAACATGACAATTAAAAAAGTCAATTTTTTAAAAATGAGAGGACTTGGTTTTCTTAAATAATTAAGGACATGATAAAGGTTTACATAAAGCATAAGAAATTATTCTTTTTTTATTTTTTATTCATTTTAGAGAGGAGAGGGAGAGAGGAGAGACAGAGAGAGAGAAGGCGGGGAGGAGCTGGAAGCATCAACTCCCATATGTGCCTTGACCAGGCAAGCCCAGGGTTTCGAATCAGCAACCTTAGCATTTCCAGGTCGACGCTTTATCCACTGCGCCACCACAGATCAGGCTAAGAAATTATTCTGATAAGACACAGTATCTTTGTTTTCTAGGAGGATTGCTTAAAAGGTAAAGAAAAGCCTTTTATAATCTCTTATTAAGAGAAGACCAATATGGTAGTTCTTTTTAATTTTTAAAGGACACTCCATACTGTCTTTGAGGAACCAGTTTCAGGAAGTCATATGAAGTTCCAAATTATCCTTAGTAAAATCATTCCAACCAGAAAGGAAGTGGACAGACTTAGTGCCATGGTGGTAGAGCATATAGTCAGTGGGGGGATGAGGAGGGGGTTCCAGTCTCATGAAATGCTCCTAGGTTCTTAACTCATGGTACCTTGTAAACAAAGAAGCTTGGGACTCTGACCCAGCCTCCATTTGCCTGGGACCCTAACCCAGCTTCTAGAGTAGAGGCCTCAAAAAGAGTTGGGAATTTTCTACTCAAGAATCAGAGTAAATCCCTATTCAAAAAGATCTGAAAAGACTTCCATCCAGCAAGATGCTTGCTCAAACAAGTATCTTTCAACCAAAGAATTCTGGGACTCTGACCTTGCCTTAGAGAGTAAACTCAGAATATTAAGAATCAAAATCTGTCCTTACCAGGCATCAAAAGGCTGTTATCCAGTGCACTGGCTCAGGAATTGGACTTGTTAGTGGATCCCCAACCAGTCAGAGTGAAATGAAGGCTTTAAAAGTGCACACTTGGGGTTCTGGATAAAAGGACCCCAAGGATGAATTTGATCCTAAGTTATGACATCATCAATGTTCAAGAAAAAATTATTCATATACTTATTAAAATAGTAAGAAAGACTTTATTCAGGACTATTGCAATAAGAGCATTATACTAGAGGAGAAATCACAACAAAGCAGCAAAGCTAGCTTGAGAGCTATAGCCAATGAGCAGAGTGAGCGGGTCAGTGAATAAAAATTACTCAGAGGAGACATCAAGAGTAAGGAGATTCTTTTATTATTATTATTATTCAGTGAGAGGAGGGGAGACAGAGACAGACTCCTGCATGCGCTCCGACCAGGATCCACCCGGTAAGCCCACTAGGGGGTGATGCTCTGCTCATTTGGGACATTGCCCCATTGCTCAGCAACCAAACTCATCTTAGTACCTGAGGCAGAGGCCATGTGGCCATCCTCAGCACCCAGGCCAGCTCCAATCAAGCCATGGCTGCAGGAGGGGAAGAGGGACAGAGAGAAGTGATAGGGGGAGGCATGGAGAGGCAGATGGGTGCTTCTCCTGTGTGCCCTAATTGGGAATTGAACCCGGGACATCCACACACTGGGCTGATGCACTACCATTGAGCCAACCAGCCAGGGCTGAGTAAGGAAGTTCTTACTAAACCAACCTAATATGATTCTTGCTATAGATAGGCCAATGTGATCAACTATAAAGAGTAGAAGATGAAGAATTTGGTCAGATACGAGGGTGATCAAGGGTGGCAATATTTCCACTAAATTGACTTCAAAAGATTTTTGCTAAAACTGAGCCAGACAAGCCAAAGACAAGATGAGAGCCAAGGTCAGGAACTAGAAGAGAGGAGGACTCAGATGAGCCTAACTAAAGTTTGGTCAAGGAAAGCGTTTGTCATGTCCACCATTTTAAATAGTTATCCAGCTAGGAAAATGTAAGGAAAGAAGGAAGAAAGGAAAGAAGGAAGAAAGGAAAGAAAAAAGGAAGGAAGGAAAGAAAGAAGGGGTCCTGGCCGGTTGGCTCAGTGGTAGAGCGTTGTCCTGGAGTGTGGATGTCCCGGCTTCGATTTCCTGGTCAGGGCACACAGGAAAAGCGACCATCTGCTTCTCCACTCTCTCTTCCCCTACTGCAGCCATGGCTTGAATGGTTCAAGCAAAGTTGGCCTCCGGTGCTGAGGATGGCTCCATGGCTTCTCCTCAGGCACTAACATAGCTCAGTTGCTGAGCAACAGAGCAATGACCTCAGATGGGAAGAGCGTCACCCAGTAAGGGGTTTGCAGGCTGGATCCTGGTCGAGGCACATGCAGGAGTCTGTCTCTGCCTCCCACCTCTCGCTTAATAATAAAATATAAGAAGAAGAAAGAAAGAGAAGGAAGGAGGGAAAGAAGGGAAGGAAAAGCTGTTTTAAACTGCTTTCCAAACTCAGACTATTCTGAGTGCTGTCACATATTTGTTGGGGAAGATAAATTTGATCTTTTGAAATGGCTAAAAGACATTTAGAGCCAAGTGTTTTTTGCTTTTGTTTTTGTTTTTAAATAAAGAGGGGATCAAGTTGAATAATATGTTTATAACTATAAAGCAACAAGCTGGTGGTTCTTATGTAGTTTATAAATAGGGTGACTGAACTCAACGCATTTTGCCTGGAACTCTCTTAGTTTTAGGACTGAAAATCTCCTAAGTTCCAGGTAAATCAGAAAAGTTCACCCAAGATTGTTTCAATTTTCAAACAGGAAATCCTGAACAAACTGAGATAATTAGTCACCCTATTTATAGAAAGAACCCTGAGGTACTTCCAAAGAAGAAGTTCCAAAATCATTGTGAGTCAGTCACGGCACGTGACAAACAAGGTATCTGGCTTTCAATATAAGGTTTGTGGTTTGTTTGTGTGTTTTTTGGTTTTTTGTTTTGTTTTGTTTTGTTTTAAGTAGCCTCGCTTATTATCTAGGAAAATAAATATTCACTCTGAATCTTATTTAATTAGAAATACATTTACTTAGAACTTGATCTTATCTCACAAATCTTTTTCTCTCATAGTTTTCTCTACTGAAGATACTGGCTTAATCATTCATCTGTGCTATATAGTCTGACTGTCTCTCCCCAGATTCATATATTATTAGTAGGTGGGGCCTTTAGGAAGTACTTAGGTCTTGAAAATGGAGCACTCATGAATGGGATTAGCATCCTTATAAAAGAACTCCAGAGAGCTCCCTAACCCTTTCCACCATGAGAAGACACAGCAAGAGAGTGCTGGCTACCAAACAGAGAAAGACCCTCCCCAGAAGGGCATTCTCCTTCCTCCATGATCCCCAGGCTTCCTGTCTCCAGAACTATGACCAGTAAGTTTTGTTGTGTATGAGCTTTAAAAACCTAGTCTGCGGCCATTTTTTATAGCAGCCTGAATGGACAATCTAGTAGCTCAGGATATACACTTAAAGCTCATTCTTAATCATTTTGTTTCTCATATACATTTAAATATCATAAAAATCCTGTCTGTGCCTGATTATAAATTAATAATGGCTAGGACTGGGTGTCCTCAGAATTTCCAGCCAGATGATTTCAAGGATTGGTGTTATAGTTTTCCCTGTGGCTTCCAGGATTGGGCATGAAATGGTAAATCTAAAGTACTTTAAAAAGGTAACCTTGGTACAGACAGGCTTTCTGCATCTATCTTAGCCACTCTAGCTTCTGTGACAAGTGATTCATGTTCCCGAGGAGGATGAACAATTGAATTTTTCCAAAAGCCAATTTCCCAGAGAAAGAAACCCAAGGGATGGAAGCACACGGGCTGGGGTCTTCCTGGGGTCTAATATTTCCCATCTCAATGGTTGGCAATGTTCATTTAGGGTTGACCTGGGTCAAATAGGTTAGAGGAAGATTGGAGGAATTAAGCAAGGCTAATTTGAAGTCTGCATCTGCCTCTGAGAATTAAAAAAAAAAAAAGCCTCCTTCACCTTTGAGAATGTCAGTTATTAAAATAGCCAAGGATGGAAAATGTGTAATAATTTTTTTAATATATTCAAGGAATTGCTAAATATATTTGATGAACCATGTGGGTTCTTACTCTAGAACCATGAAGACTTGAAGCATAATGCAGATATCTTGGCTGCAGAGAACAGAAACCAGGGATTCTTCCATTTTTTTGTACTTATACTTTTCAGGGTTGGCCTGCAGGTGGTGTTGTAGCCCGCAGAGGACTGTGTGGACAAGGGACTAATGAGATGTTAGATCCAGATAAGTATATTAGGATTTTATCCCAAGTAGATCTTGCCACCTTGATCCCGGATATGATTCATTCAGCACAAGAAGATGCCTAGGGCACTGCACAGGCAAAATGACACCATAATCTGCCAGACTACCCCTCTCCCATTGATCTCAGAGTTCTTAGACCAGTCGACTGGAATATGTATAACCTCTTCTATAACCAAGTAGGTGGTAAGAGAAAAACAACTTTCCAGATAAGTCCCAAATGACCTTCCCAGATGAGGTCACTAATGCCTATGAGGTCAGAGGCCAGTTCTGTATGATGGAGGCTCTGAGGCTCAACAGAGCAGTATAGCGTCCCTGCCCCTTCGCTGTCACGTATTCTACCTTTGTTAAAGCTTGTGAATAGAATTTCTGTCCATAACTGGCTTGGTAGGAAGCCATACATATTTGGAGTGGAGTCACACATTTATTCATTCTGCACTGAGATGTACAAAGAAAGTGCAGCTCCTTTATTTCTCTATGACTTGTCTGCTCATCCATGGGGAACTGGGAAAAGAACCCTTAACTTAGACCACTCAGTTAAACTTAGTTCAGTTCAAGAATTCAGACAACCCCTTAGAACTTGATCTTATCTCCCAAATCTTTTTTTAAGTGAATTATCTTGAGTTTTTGGGTAAAATGTTAAGGCTTTTAAACTTTCTCTCCATCTCCTTGTTCTTCTCTAAGATAACATGTGTATTGAGGTCTGTGAGCGGTAATGACCCATGGCAGCAGAGGTGGTATATTATCTGGATCTTCACTGGGGGATAGTGGAGTAGCTGGCCTGGTACTGAAGTTTATTTTTCCTGGTGTGGCCTTTTTATTTAAGATTTTATTTATTGATTTAGAGCAGTGGTTCTCAACCTTTCTAATGCCGTGACCCCGCAATATAGTTCCTCGTGTTGAGGTGACCCCAAACCAAAAAATAATTTTGGTGGCTACTTCATAACTGTAATTTTGCTACAGTTATGATTTGGAATGTAAATACCTGATATGCATTATGTATTTTCCGATGGCTTTAGGTGACCCCACCGGGGTCGCGACCCACAGGTTAAGAACCGCTGATTTAGAGAGAAGAGAAAGAGAGAAAGGGGCGAAGGAGTGGGACGCATCAATTCATAGTAGTTGCTCCTCATGTGTGCCTTGACCTGGCAAGCTAGGGTTTCAAATGGGTGACCTCAGCATTCCAAGTCGATGTTTTATCCACTGTGCCACCATAGGTCAGGCTGGTGTGGCTTTTTGAGATGAAGTACTATTTATCTCTGAAATTTGTGTTCCTGGCCTTCTCATAGTTACTACTCAGGTGCCTCTTTGTCTTAACCAGAGCCCTCTGCTCTATCTTTGTGCTCCAAGGCCATGTCTCATCAGAACACATGAGACTTGCTGGGTCACTGGTATACCCAGGCTGTGGAGGCCCAGAAGGGATGACTCAGGCACATCTATTAAGTCACCTTCCACTACTCCTCCTCACCATCAGTCCTTGCCAAGACTCTGGCCTCTGACCTTGCCTCTTCTTTGTCTTCCTTATGTCTTTCATAATCCTTTAGAACTGAAGGGGCAGTCTTTAGGCAATTCATTTGTCCACATAATATCTCCCTTGTCAGTGAGCCACATGGCCTAGCTTTCATGAATGGAAAGGCTATATTCCTACACTTAAGAAAAAATAATATGATTTGAATTCTCCCACCCAGTTCTAGGTATGCCTTAAATCTGAATTTAGAAAATCCTTTCTTGACAAAGCTTAATGTTAAGTCTTAATGTAGAACTAATGCAAAATACAATCAAAGCACAGAAGGTAAAAAATTACTTTGTTGTTCTTGAGCTACACTGTCCCATATGGTAGCCAATAGCCCTAAATGGCTATTTAACTTTAAAATTAAAATAATTAAAATTTAGGAATTTAGGTCCTTAGTTACACAAGGCTGTGGCCACTATATTGGACAGCAAAGATACAGAATATTAACATCATTGTAGAAAGTTTTATTGGACAGCTATTCTAGAGTTGTACCCTTTTCCCTTTCCTGAAGTACTAAAATGTTTTATTTAGATGGAAGCATCCCATAAGAATGAGTTTTGCAGGATAAGACACTACCTCTGAAAATACATTTTTAAAGTTATTTTTAATGTTTATTGCCCTGGACTCCTAAGAAGCTCAGTTAGTCAATAAGCCCTACCCACTTCAAGTGTCATAATATTCTATTTCTCCTTAGGACAGGCTACACGGTAATGAACATAGTGCAAAATAAAATTTTTGTACTTTTATTCAAAAGTCATTAAATCAGTGGTAGAGCATCAGCCCTGCATGTGGATGGCCCAGGTTTGATTCCCTGTCAGGGCACACAGGAGAAGCGACCATCAGCTTCTTCATCCCTCCCTCTCCCCCTTCTCTCTCTTCCCCTCCAGCAGGGGGCCAAGCTCCATTGGTTTTAGCAAGTTGACCCCGGGTACTAAGGATGGCTCCTGAAGCCTCCCCATCAGGTGCCAAAAATAGCTTGTTGCCAAGCCACAGCCATGATGGGCAGAGCATCCTCAGTAGAGGGTTTGCCAGTGGATCCTGGGGTGCATGTGGGAGTCTATCCTTCTGTCTCCCCTCCTCTCACTTAAAAAAAAAGTCATTAAAAATTTCAAGATAGCAACAACAGAGTATTAACCCAAGTATTTTCTTTTCTGAGCATGGGGCCCAATGTAACCACATAGCTCTCACATCTATAAAGCCAAGTTTGCTTTGTTCTAAGATAATCGTACCTAAAAGAGACATGAAGACAGCTCTGCAGGCTCTCTGGGAGTTTACTCACCAGAGGCAGTGCCGCAGCCCACAGCTACACAGCTGCACAGCTTAGGTGTTAACTCAGACAGCTGCTCAGGGAATGCCCGTGGCCAAAGGGAGCCACCTAACCAGAAAGTTGTGTTAGGAAATTAGGGCCCCAAGATGGTCTATTGGAAAGTCCAATGCTGGAAGGTCTGGGCATGTCAGCTGCTTCCAGTTGGGTATGTTTCCATGACAGCCAGGGTCATGCCCATCCTGGGAGGTTGAGATCTTGTCAGGGCCATCATTTTAGAAACTGCTGGAGGATGGAAAAAAGACAACACACCCAGGAAATTCACTACAGAGAAGTACATCTAAATTTCATGCTGTGGGTGTTATCACAGCACCATGTCCGGGAGCTTGTGCATGGGAGAGAGTTTACCTGCTTCAGTCTGAGAGACAAGGGCATTTGAGGAAAGGCCAGAACAATAACTACTCAGAACTGCAGAATGAATCATCATTGCTGAGGAGCAAGACAGAGAAAAACAATCTACTTGTAAGTTGACTAATCAGAAGCTGAGGAAAACAGATGAAAAAGAAAGAAGGAAAGAAAGAAAAAAGAAAGAAAGAAGAAGAAAGAAAGAAAGAAAGAAAGAAAGAAAGAAAGAAAGAAAGAAAGAAAGAAAGAAAGAAAGAAAGAAAGAAATATAGAAAGGATCTGAGGTGGAAGGTAAGACTTGAAATCTGTAAACATTTTGTAAGATTGAGTAAATTAACTCCCAAAGCTTTTTGGAGTACAGCAGATTGATATCTACCCATGGAAATACTGGTTAAAAAGCAATAATTTTTAAATAAACAGCTGAGCTTAAAAGAAAAAAGGGGGTGTTCAGAATGAAGAGAAAAAGAAAATGAGGCCACAGTGGGTTCAGTGTGAGTTGAGTTTCTGATTCATTTCATGGCTTAAATAGTTCTTGTACAGGGTTTTCTTCAGGGGCCCTTGTATCTCATGTTGACCCCTACCCTTGGGCAGAGAAGTCCCAGCCCTGTGCCCAACCAGGCTCTCGGCCTTCTTCTCTGTTCAAGTTCAGAAGCTGAACAAAGGATCTCCCTGAGCTCCCTGAGACAAAGAGAATGACCCTTAAAGAGCTATCCCTGCCATGAAATAGAAAAGTCCAGCTCATCCAGCTTGGGAAAGTAGAATGGAAGCCTGGGGTTTTGATTTCTCATAGGGGCTTCTTACATTTTAATCCCAACCCTAGGGAGAGAGAAAAATTCCTGTAGAAAGGAAGGAAAAGAAAAACATTTAAGAAGTGTATCAACCTAATAAAAAGTAGTGAAGAGGAAAAAGAGTCAAATTTAAAGAATGGTAATGAAAAAACACAAGGTAAATGGCAGAAATAAGTTCAAATAGATTAATAATCAAAGTACAGGTAAATATTAATATGTGTATATTGAACTTGCCTATGAAAACACAGAAATTCTCAGAAGGATATTTAAAATTCAACCTTGTACTGCTTATAAGAGACACACCTAAAATATGATGATGGGGAGGTTGTTATGTAAAGATATATAAACAAAATAAAAGTTAATAGAAAAATCTTGACCTGTAGTGGCACAGTGGATAAAGCATCAACCTGGAATGCTGAGTTCGCAGATTCGAAACTCTGGGCTTGCCTGGTCCAGGCACATACAACAAGCCATCAGTGAACTACTAAAGTGAAACAACTATGAGTTAACACTGCTCAGTCCCCCACCCCCAGTGTAAAATCAATAAACAAAATCTTTTTTAAAAGTTTACTAGAAAAATATTAACAAAAATTAAACTCATAAAAGAGTATCAATTTTTAAAACTTTAAGACAAGAAGAGGGTCATTACATAAGGAAACAAAGGTTAATAGATTAATTCACATAGAAGAAATAGTAATTTAGAACCTCAAATATGTGTGTGTTTGTGTGTGCATGTGTGTGTGTGAATGAATCTATCATCATAGTTATAGAAGATGTAAACAACAAAAGTAATCTGATACCCAAATTATAAGAAATACTCTTTCTAGAACACATGAAATATTTTTTAAATGACTATAAGTAAAAAAAAAATTCAAACAAATACACAATGACCCCAAATTACATAAAACATGTTCTCTGACAACAATATAATAAAATTAGAAGGCAACATAATATTTATATTGACCAAGTCATTTTTAAAAACTTCTAAATAATAATTAAGATAGAAAAATTAATGGAAATTACCAAATGGTTAGCACTGCTCAGACAATGAAAATGCTAATACCAAAATGTGTGGTATGCAGTTTAAGCAGTATTTATGAAGACATTTAGAGCTTCAAATAACTAAACAGAAGGAAGCATATCTCTCAAAGGTAAATAGAACAGAGAAAGTAGAAGGAAAGAAATAGTAACAGAAAGGAGAGAAATAGATGAAAGGGGGAAAATCAGTAATGAATCCATAAATACAAAGCTAGTTTTTTCAGAATACTAATAAAATAGAAAAATCTGGAAAAACTGATTAAGAGAAAAAGAGAAAAGAGTTGGAAAAAAGGACATGACTACAAACAGAGGCGAGATTATTAAAAGTACTAGGTTATACAATTGAATATCATTACATTAATCTGGCAATTTTGTGAAATAAATAATTCTCTAGAAATATATAAATACATACATTTGAAACTAACTTGAAAATAAATGGCAATCAATATATTTATTTAAACAAATGAATTAAATTTGTAATTAAAAATATTGTAGTCTTTAAAAAAACACCATGCCAACTAAACTCACTCAAAGAGGTGAGTTTTACTAAATCTTCCACATTTATTTCCTACATTGGACAGACTTTTGCAATAAAGACAAAGATAAAAGAGCTACTTGCTTCATTTTATGAGATAAATATATTTTTGACACTCAAACCAAACAAAGACAATATGGAAAAAATAGTTACCTTTACTTTTGAACACACATGCACAAATATTTTAATATATTAGCTAACTGAATAAAGCAATTCATTAAAAACAACATCACAATTGATAAGGCACAAAGCAAATATAATAAAATGTTAATTGGGTGATAGATAAATGGGTATTCACTGTACTGATCAACTTTTCTGTATTTAAAATTCTGTATATTTAAACCTTGGGAAAAGTAAGAAACAAAATCTTTGAACATCTGCAGTCTCTAAAAACACATCATGACAGACTCCCAAGGATGGTTGAACATTAAATTTAAAAAATCTTTGCCTGACTGGAGGTGGTCCAGTGGATAGAGCCCTGACTGGGAATGCTGAGGTCCATGGTTTGAGCTCTGGCTGGCTTGAGCACAAGATCATCAACATGATCCAAAGGTCACCAGCTTGAGCCCAAAGATTGCAGACTTGAGCAAGGGGTTGCTGGCTCAACTTGAGCCTAAGGTCACCTGTCTGATCACCTGTGTGTATGAATCTATCATCATAGTTACAGAAGATGTAAATAATATAAATAATCTGATACCCAAATTATAAGAAATACACTCTTTCTAGAACACATGAAACATGTTTTAAATGACTATAAGTAAAAAAAAAATTCAAACAAATACACAATGACGTTCAAAGTACTACAAGAAGCAATCAATACACAACTAAAGTGAAGCAACAAGTCGATACTTCTCTCACGTGCTCTCCTTTCCTGACTCTCTCACTCTCAAAAATGTAATTCATCATTATTATACAGATGAACAACTTATAAAAGGACAATTTATAAAAAATAGAAGAAGGAAAAACTATTGGGAAACTGGAAATAAACTACAATTTATTATTCTGATAAAGAGGTGTGTTTTGTTTTGCTTTGTTTTCGTTTAAATGCATTTTATTTTTAGTCAACCTACATGACATGTTTTTTTCTTAAAAACAATGCCTCTGCTCCAAATAAATCAAGGTCAAAATAAATGAAAAGCTCAAGATAACATCAGACCCAGTCCCATTTGTGCTAGTCTTGGTGTGATGAAAAGCAGCAGCCAGTTATGACTGGCTTGGCCTGGTGTGTGGATGTCCCGATTCAATTCCCAGTCAGGACACACAGGAGAAGTGACCATCTACTTCTCCACCTCGTCTTCCCCTTCTCTCTTTCTCTTTCTTCCTCTGCTGCAGCCATGGCTCGTTGGAGCACATCGGCCCTGGGCACTGAAGATGGCTCTGTAGAGCCCCTGCCTCAGGCACTTTATAGCTCGATTGCGAGCATGGTCTCAGATTGGCAGAGCATCGCCTTGTAGGGGGCTTGTTGGATGGATCCTGGTTGGGGCGCATGCAAGAGTCTGTCTCTCTGTCTCCCCTCCTCTCCTTTAAAAAAAATAAAATAAAAGATACTTCTGAGAAAAAAGGAGGGGTATGGGGAAGACCAGCAGTATCTTGTACATGTAGCTATCAGAAACCTCTAGAAAACATGATTCTTGGAACACTAAAGGTGTGCTCTTTATTTTTAATTTTTTATTAGATTTTACTCATTTTAGAGAGGAGAGAGAGAGAGAGAAGGGGGAGGAATAGGAAGCATCAACTCCCATATGTGCCTTGACCAGGCAAGCCTAAGGTTTCAAACTGATGACCTTAGATTCCATGCCTTATCTATTGCACCAACAAAGATCAGGCCTAGAAGTGTGCTCTAAGAACAAGTCAAGGGTACCTGTTATCACAGTTTCTCTTAAACAGTGGATAGAGTCCTAGCCGGGGCAACACCTTTAAAAAAATGAGAATTAGAAATAAGGTAAGAATAGTTTTCTTATTTGCAGACTATAATTTTTTTTTTTTTTTGTATTTTTCTGAAGCTGGAAATGGGGAGAGACAGTCAGACAGACTCCCGCATGCGCCCGACCGGGATCCACCCGGCACACCCACCAGGGGCGACGCTCTGCCCACCAGGGGGCGATGCTCTGCCCCTCCACGGCGTCGCTCTGCTCTGATCAGAGCCACTCCTGCGCCTGGGGCAGAGGCCAAGGAGCCATCCCCAGCGCTGGGGCCATCTTTGCTCCAATGGAGCCTCGGCTGCGGGAGGGGAAGAGAGAGACAGAGAGGAAGGAGGGGGTGGGGGTGGAGAAGCAAATGGGCGCTTCTCCCATGCGCCCTGGCCGGGAATCGAACCCGGGTCCCCCGCACACCAGGCCGATGCTCTACCGCTGAGCCAACCGGCCAGGGCGACTATAATATTTTTGACATAGAAACTGCAAGAAAGTTTTTGGGCAAATAATTCAAACCAAAAGAAAAATTCAGCAGTCTGAGTTCATGCTCAGGGTATAAGAGAGAAAAAAAAAGTGAATATATAATGTGTGCATATATATATAATTTCTCATTTACAGTAGATATTTATGCCAAAATTAATAAAATGCATACAAGCCCTATTTGGGGAAAATGATAATATTCATATAAAAGATGCCCTGGATAAGATGCTAAACGATTGAAACATATAACTGTTAAATTCTGTAGTTCTCCCTATGAATTTATAAGGATCTATGAATCATTTTAATTCCAATCAGAACCCAAACAAGATTTTTCATGAACTTTAACAATTCTACCCAAAAATTCATATGGAAGATTAAAGAGAAAAAATTAGCAAAGAAACTTTGGAAAAACAAAACTAAGGGGTAGGAATTTGCCCTACAAGGCTAATTATAAGGCTATAGTTATTTAAACCAGTGGTCCCCAATCCCCAGGCCATGGACCAGTACCGGTCCGTGGGCCATTTGGTACTGGTCCGCAGAGAAAGAATAAATAACTTACATTATTTCCATTTTATTTATATTTAAGTCTGAACGATGTTTTACTTTTAAAAAATGACCAGATTCCCTCTAAGACTCACTCTTGACGCTTGTCTCGGTCATGTGATACATTTATCCATCCCACCCTAAAGGCCGGTCCGTGAAAATATTTTCTGACATTAAACCGGTCCATGGCCCAAAAAAGGTTGAGGACCACTGATTTAAACAATATGGTATCGGGGCAAGGAACGAAATGAACAAAGTAAGTGATACTGACCTATACATATATGGAAATTTGAAATGGGCAGAGATGGTTTTACATATCAGCAGGTAGTGGTGACCATTATTTAAATGGTACTAAGACAGCTGGCCATAGTCAATACAGATACAGGGGAAATTGTTTTAGATTCCACTTCGTGCCATAACAAAAAATACATTCCATATGGTTAAAAACTTTAAAGTACAGGGAAAATTTTCAAAGTTTAAAAGAAAGTAAGGAAAATGCTTCTTTACATTTCTTTAGTTTTCTTAAACAAAACACCAAAAACACAACTGATAACAGTGAGAATTTGAACACATTAAAATATTAACATCTAATTAGACAAAAGAGACCATAAACAGTAAATATGCAGCTTACAGACTTGGAAAAGTTAAATACATATTACTGGGTATTGGTATCCAGAATATATAAAAAATCTCCATAAATCAATAAGATAAACAAGTAATACTGTAAAAAAAAAAGTCAAAGGGTTTAATTGTTAATTATTTGAGATAGGTAAATAAAAAATATATAAGAAAATATATCTTTGGTAATAAATACAAATTAAAACCATAATGAGGCATAATTTTATGTCTATCAGATTGATAACATTTTAGAAGTCTGAGGAGCCCAAGTGCTGGTAAAAATGTGGCCAAGAAAGAAAGGGATTTTTTCAAAGCATAGTTGATATGAATGTGCCTGGTTAAAAACCATTGTGTAAAACAATGTTGTAATATCATATGAAATTGGTGTGCACATACCCTATGACCTAGCATTTGTACTGTGGGCATATATCCTAAGGAGGGATGGAACAGAATGTTTATTTTAGCATTGTTTTTAACAGCAAAAATTTGGAATCAACCTAAATGTTCAAAAATAGAACTGTGAATAAACGCACAGAATGAAATACTATATATATATGTATGTACTAAATATATGAAAACCAAACAGGAAGGATACATGCTAATTTCAAGGTAGTGATTACCTTTGGGCAGACAGTAAGGAAACTGGGCAGTGGGGATCGTGGTTAAATGTATTTCTAATGTTAAAACAAAACAAAAAACCCTAAAGCCATTATGGCAAGATGTCAACATCAGTTAAATCCATTAAAAACAGTGAGTTTGGCCCACAAGCACAGACTGAGAAGGAATGATTTCCAGGACACTTTGTTAAGGGAAAGAGTAAGCTGTGGAAGAATATGGATAGTGACTACGATGTGCGTAAAAACTGGAGGGGAAAATCAGCTTGTTTATATGGAATATTTCTGAGTGACGCAAAATAAACTGACAACAATCACGGCCTCTAAGCGGGCAGCAGACTGGGGATGGGGTCAGCAGTGGGAAAGAGACCAACTTTATGTACCCTTTTCTACTATTGAGCTGCTTTTATTACTTGCATATATTTTTTCAAAAGTAAAAAAAAATTAAAGCCAAAAAATTTTTTAATTAAAATGATTCCTAACCCTACAATGCACTTAGAGCCTAAATTACTGTTTCGAGGAGTATTTTGCATAAAAACGTAAGGTATCCTTATGTCTGCCATCTTCCCAAACGACTGATTTTTCCAAATAGTTCTTGATAATAAGCTCCTTATGATTAGTCACACAGAAATATACACCCTGTCCACTGCATCTGCTTTATCTGTGCATCTATTTATATGGGATGACAGATACTTTCCCTAATAAATCTCACCATTTCCCCTGCTAAGGAACTGAGTGCTGACTAAATGGTTGATGACACATGGGAGTTATTCTACATTTTCCGCACACAGTAAGACAGATCAACTCATTGCTAAGTTCCTCTGTTATAAACACCAACAGCTTTGGGGCTTGTCAGAGGAGGGGGAAGGGCGTACAATGAATCCATAGTTTCTAGACTTTTCCTAACAGAGACAGCCAGAGGCAACTTGAGAGCAAAAGCAGGATTTGGAGTTCCTAACCTGAGACGTTTTCTTTCCGTTAGCTAATTTATACTCAAGAGAGTCCCAATACTGCCAGATCTAGACTCAACTACTTCAAACAGTAATCTTTCCTCTTATATTTTGCATTGAGTTTTTTAAAACTTGTTTTTAGGTTGTTTAAAAGCTAATTGCCTGCGCATAGTAGTATTTTCCAACCTTTTAGCTTAGGACCACTTTAGGAAACAAAATAATCCAAAAAAACTGATTCTCACTGCCTTCTGTGACCCCAACTAGATCCCTAAGGTCCCATAAACCAATTGGTGAGGAACGCAGAGATTGGTTTTATTTCATTTACAGACATCAAAGAGGCAGGAGAGAGACTGGGGTGGGGGTGAGAGGGAAAAGGATCACAGTCATCTCTGTTCATGTCTGTCATTTCCCAACTTCTTCCTCCCATGCCTGCTGGTACGCTCCCTCGCCTTGTTCCAGAGCCAAAAGACAGGTCAACTTCACTGCTTCTTATCCAAGTTGGCAGGGGTTGTGGCAGCAGGGTGGTAACTCTGCCCGATGTTCTCAAGCTGCAGTTGGGACACGTCCAACAGCAAAGTCACTCAGTAAACAGTTCTCTGTTTTCTCTTTTCCTTGAGTTGGCTGTAATATCTCTAGGCCCTAGTACCACCCACTCTTTAATTCAAACCAAGCCCACAGACCAGAAACTTTACATATCACCCTATCTTAAAACAGCCTTTAGCTGAGTACAGAATATCATCTATAAAATCATTGATATGCTACGTTATTTCAATTCCAAGTCCTGTGGATGTCTTTTTGATGGTTTGGTTATTCTATTTTTAGTAATATTCCTGTACATCATTCAGTTCAACATTCAAGAATCTTATTAGGCCCTGGCCGGTTGGCTCAGTGGTAGAGCGTCGGCCTGGTGTACAGAAGTCCCGGGTTCGATTCCCAGCCAGGGCACACAGGAGAAGCGCCCATCTGCTTCTCCACCCCTCACCCTCTCCTTCCTCTCTGTCTCTCTCTTCCCCTCCCGCAGCCAGCTGAGGCTCCATTGGAGCAAAGATGGCCCGGGCGCTGGGGATGGCTCCTTGGCCTCTGCCCCAGGCGCTAGAGTGGCTCTGGTTGCAACAGAGTGACGCCCCGGAGGGGCAGAGCATTGCCCCCTGGTGGGCAGAGCGTCGCCCCCTGGTGGGCGTGCAGGGTGGATCCCGGTCGGGCGCATGCGGGAGTCTGTCAGACTGTCTCTCCTGTTTCCAGCTTCAGAAAAATACAAAAAAAAAAAATCTTATTAAATGTCTATTTTGTGCCTAGCTTTGTGCTGAGGTGGACTGGTGTAGAGTAAGGGATTAAATATTGCATGTAACTGTTCCTTATTTTAAGAACTTTACAAACTAATTAGAGAGAGAAAAAGAATAACTCAAGACAAAAGATTTAAACACCAAAAGCAAGCAAGTAAATAACGGAGACCTGGAGAGGTTAGGAGAAGCATGAAGAAAGATGGTGGACTAGAGCTGGGTTTTTAAGGAGTGGAGTTTGGGAAGGGATTGCTAGGTGTGACAAGATGATCAAGACCTCAAAGGACGGTCTCCAAAAAGCAGATTGTGGAACTGTCAGAGAGCAGTCTAATAAAGCAACTCTGATAACCAGAAAACAAGTAACTAAATGAACAAATGGAACCGTGGAGCAAAGATAGAGTAATAAATTAGCTCAAAAAGACCTCACAAATCATGTCACCCACCTTTTTACATCATTTTACAGATCAGAATACTGGGTATTAGAACAGTGAAGTGATTTTACCTATCAGGTAACAAATGAGTGCCAGAGCAGAAATTCAACCCCAGGGTTTCTGACTCTCAATGCATCACATCCTACTTCAGGCCAAAACACTATTATGCTCACATGACTCAAGGCCAATTGGAACCAGTGACATACCAGCAGTAACAGTATGATAAATTCTGAAACAGAATACAATAGAAGGGATAAGGCTCGTTTGGCACACAACAAATACTTGAGATACAGTATTTCTAAATTTTTCTTTTTTTGAATTGCAGAATTTATTGCATCATGTTTTATGTCCTCTGCTCAGCTTTCAAAGTCTTCCATAATATGGCCCTGCCTGGCCTTTCTGACCTTTACTTCTCAATACTTCCCACTCTATAGCCTTCACTCCAGCCAATAGGACCATCCATAGTCCCCAATTTTTGCCAGGCTCATTTCTTACCTCTGGGACATTGCTTCTGTTATTTCCCCCTTCTGTAAAGTTTTATCTCCAATTCAACATTGACATAAAACCCGGGGCATGGTTAGGATCTTCAGCTATCTCAAGTCTTCTCCATACTTTTAGTGAGCTCAATGCAATCCAGTTCATTTTAATAAAATATTACAAAGGACTGCTGTATGCCAGGCACTCCTACTAGGCATTCAGGATTTCAAAATAAGTAAAGACTGGGTGCTGCCCTTAAGGTGCTAAGAGTCTAAAAGGGGAATGAATTTAGAATTGAAAAGAAATTATTCCTACTCAGAATTACAAAAATAGGTACAAGAGACAGAAATAGCACAACCCAGAAGATGGAAAGGGAAGAGACCTCATTGAGAGAGTGATGTCTGAGGTAGGTTAATAGATGAGAGGGAATTTATCAGGGGCTAAATTGGGGGAAAGGGATGATGAAAAAAGACTGCTCTAAAAACACTGAAGACTGGGTGTGGAAATTCACAGCATTGGGTAGCTTTGGCTTTGTTTTTGCTTTGTTTACTAAACCAGGTTTGGAACCAGGATTTGGTTTGCCATCAAAACAGTGTACAAACAGAAGAGCAAAGAGAGATAAGGCGGGAGAGGTGGTCGAGGTCTCCTTCCCAGGCTACAGAGCCTGGACTGCAGCCTGCAGAGGATGAAGAGATGCTGAAGACATTTTACATGTCAAGTATTTAGGTGGATGGTCCCAAGGAATGTGGGCCCCGCCTTGCATTCAAGCAATCAAGTAAAGTTAAAAGTAAGGAAAGTTATAGAGACAGACCTTGAAGAATGGACAAAATTCCAACAGACTGAAATAGAGGAGAAGTCATTATATCATTAGTGAACAGCAAAGTAGTCATTTAATTGTTACCTGATTGTTCCAGATATGTTGATTTTTATTCCTGAGATATATTATTCAAATTCTTCAAGGACAAGGGTAATTTCTTAAATTTCCTCTTAATAGCTCCAAGCAGCTAACACAGCTCTGGATATAAAGTGGGTACTTAGTCAATTATCAATGATCCTTTGGGAAGTGACAAAAAGAGAGAAGAAAAAGAAAAAGAAACCCCTCATATTTGTTCATGACAGGAGCTTGTTTTTATTCCTAAATCTGTTGCTAAGAATGTAAATTCATAAAGTTTTATAAATCCATATTTGAAATGAAGATGGTGTGTGTAATCAGAAACTTATGGTTGTCTAATGAAGGACAGAAGATTCCAATTAAAGCCAAAATTCCATCTCCAAGCAGCCTTTCTCACTGTGTGGGCATCCCAACTGCTAAGTTTGTTTAATAGATCAAATTAAATGGATGACTGCTTTTGAAGGGCATCTCAGGGACTTGGGAGTTAGCTTTGCTTTGGAACATGCTTCCCTAAGCTCACTAATGACAGAAGTATTCAGTCTTATTATCAGAAAGTCAAGCCACTTTTAAATGTTGGGGTAAGTGATAATAAGATACAAATATTTCATAAAGGACTATATAAACATGTTATTTATTTTTTTAAAAAAAGAACAAAGGGCACTGGGTTTCACCAATTCTCTTTCCCTGCTCCAAATCTAACCAGGCATTGAAAAATACCCTGTCCAAAAATTTTTTAAGTGCAAAGTAATTTTTGTTCCATAAAGATAAATGTCCTTTTTATGTGTTCAATGGTGCTCATATTGCATTACTTATGTTATTTTTAACTCATAAGTGGTGAGATGCTATCGTGCATGGATGATATTCAAAATAGTTAACCATGGTCCAGCATGTACACCAGCCATTTCGAATGGACCCCTGAGCAATCTGGATAGATGGCAGCTGGTTCGTTGGACCTGCACATACAAGCTACTTTTGCCTATACAGTTCCCTCTTGATAACAGCCACACATTTTCTTATAGAGAATTGCCCTCCCCAATTCCAAGTGATCTTGAAAGAAATGGCCATTACAGAATCCCACTTTTCTTTTGCCACAAGACTGGGACATATGGTCTTTATTTAGTCAGTCAAAATATTCCATTCTTTCACCACAGTATTGGTTGAGAAATGGGTGCATGACCCAGTTCACTCCAAGCAGAATCCTCCTCTAGAACTTTTCCTCTGGAGTGAACTGGGAAGGTTTCCTCTACTTTGGAGATGGCTAAACTTGAAGGATATGAGCCTGGTGCCTTGATAGAGAAGTTTTAACGAAAATTGAAGACCTCTGTATGATAACATTGTTTGAACCTCTGGATCCAGTCATGCCTGTGGCCAAGTACAATTTCCTGGACTTTCCATTTACTCAAAGAATTATTTTCTTTCTCTTGTTCTTTTTTTCTATTTACATTTTACTTAAACCAAATTGAGTTGAATTTTTGTCCCTTGCATTCTTATAACTACTTAATAATTGTGCCCACACAACATAATTCTATATAATTTCCATTACACAATGCTGATGAAATCTTGGACTTAATTGAAAATTCTGCTTTTTATTAGATTGTCTTACGGCTCCAAACCACTATATTATGCAACTAGAAGCCATCATGGGTCCTTAATCAGGGGATAACAAAATAAAGATGGTGTTTCAGAAAAGTTTGCCTGGCAAGAGATGTGTGGAAATAATCAAAACAACATATGCTCATACATGTATTCAGAAATATATATTTATTCTCCTTAATTTTCAAATATGCCAGATGCCATTTCTTTTTGTATGAACATAAATGAAAGGAACTATTATTGCCCATACCTTAAGAATGTTTGGAAATTATTATACACTCTGCCTTTAATTATTTGGAACACTGAAGCATGATTCACATTATTTATTCATCCTATAAGCACATTTTAGAGGGTTACTATATGCAAGTCACTGTTATAGGCTCTAGAGATAAAATGAGGGGTTAGATGATTTCTCAGCCCACCAAGAATTCACATTCTGGTGAGAAAAACAAAAGTGTAAATAGATAAACAGTGTAAGAGTTCAGGTCTGTAAGCTTCCTTCTACTGGAAGTTTCCTCTTTCTCCTAGGGGGGCGCTGTTAGCCAAAAGCTGGATGCAATGGATACAGTAGGTGTACATAGCTTCATGAAAATAGCTCCTGGGTATTTCAGGCTAACCTGCTTAGTAAATCACATAGCCCTGGATTTTCTGGCATTTTAAGCACAGCTCATTGCTGTGGTCTCTTTTATGTAAAGAACCTTCTTATGGGAAGAAGAGTTAGGTATCCGTGGTTGATGGATGCCTAACTCTCTTTACAAGGCCAAATATGATCAGAAAATTACTTTGGTTGATTCATAGTTCCGTTTGTAAATTAAGTTTAAATTGTAAAAGGTTAAATTATGAACAAAATTCTTGAGGACACCGAGAGAGACCCATTCCATTTACATTTTCGGTCAATGTCAAGCCTTTGTTTATTTGGAGCAACCCCTCCCTTTAGATGCATATCAGATAGGCAGTTAGAGTGGATTGCGTTACAAGAAATTTCTCCAGGTTGTCTCATTGTCCTCAATTCTTCACTGAAATTTTTCAGTAAAGTAACCCATGGCTAGAATTCACTTACAAACTCCTAGGAACTAAAAGCCAACAAAATACTGAAAACAATTTATTTCACCTTTTTTTTCTTATCCTAGTACCTGCACCTTTCTGGGACTATTGTTTGGCTTCAATGAATGATTGGTGTGTTTGAAAAGGAGAAAAAAGTAAATCTTCTATTCCTTTTTCCTTTCTTCTAATTAGCTTTTTAATTTTCCTTGTGGACTTTTCAATTAAATGGTCTAAACTAACCTTTTTCTTTTTTGCTCCCAAAGTAACCCTTAAAAGGGGGAAAATAAGACATTTATTGTTAGATTATTTATTATAAAAAATTAGTACCTTAATTCTAAATTATATGATTTGGGGAATAGGAAGTTCTTTAGAAATTACCTAGTCGAGGCCCTGGCCAGTAGTTCAGTGGATAGAGCATCGAACCAGTATATGGACCCAGGGGTTCCATCCCCAGTCAGGGCACACATGAGAAGTGACCATCTGCTTCTCTCCCTTTCCCTCTCCCCTTCTCTCTCTCTTCCCCTTCTTTAGACAGTGGCTAAATTGGTTCAAGCATGGCACTGGGTGCTGAGCATAGCTTGGTTGGTCCAAGAGTGTGCCAGTCTTAGGCGCAAAAAAATAGCTGGGTACTCGAGCATTGGCCCCAGATGGAGTTGTTGAGTGGATCCAGTTGGGGCTCATGCAGGAGTCTGCCTCACTATCTCACCTCCTCTCATCTAAGAAAAAAAAAAAAAGGAAAAAGAAAAAGAAATTACCTAGTCCAAATTCCTCATTCTACAAATATTCAGACAGGTTAAATTACTTGCCCAATTCACAGCTAGGAAGGAGCACAACCAAACCTAGAACTCAGAGTTCAGCAACGTTCTCAGCATTGCTGATGAGTTCGCTATCCATCTCCCATAATAACTATGACACATCTCCACCGCTGTTTTTCCTGAACCTTATGCTACTACCTCCCCATCCCTCTGGCCCCTACTTCAAAGAAAACTTAAAGTCACTACATATGATTCTAGCTTTCACTTTTAAACTTCTCATATTTCATCTCAAAGAAACATTATCATTACTTTTCAAGGGTAATCTGCCATTTGTTATTTGTACCACACTGAGTCCCATCTCCTTGAGACCTTATTCTTTCAATTATTTCTTCTCACATATATGGGAACTCTTTCCCCATTAACTCCTTCTTTTTTTTTTTTTTTTTTTTAAGATTTTTTGTTTGTTTGTTTTGTATTTTTCTGAAGCTGGAAACCGAGAGGCAGTCAGACAGACTCCCGCATGCGCCCGACTGAAATCCACCCAGCACGCCCACCAGGGGGCAATGCTCTGCCCATCCGGGGCGTCGCTCTGTCTCGACCAGAGCCACTCTAGCGCCTGGGGCAGAGGCCAAGGAGCCATCCCCAGCGCCCGGGCCATCTTTGCTCCAATGGAGCCTCGGCTGCGGGAGGGGAAGAGAGAGACAGAGAGGAAGGAGAGGGGGCGGGGTGGAGAAGCAGATGGGCGCCTCTCCTGTGTGCCCTGGCCTGGAATCGAACCCGGGACTTCCGCACGCCAGGCCGACGCTCTACCACTGAGCAAACTGGCCAGGGCCTAACTCCTTCTTTTTAGCACATAAACATGCTCAAGGACTTGCATGTATCGTGACTTTCTACCCCATTCCAGACACATTTTTTTCCTTTTCATCAAAATCAATTTTATTTTTGGTAAAGGTATCTTCTCACCGGTACTGAAATCTCACCTCCTATTCATTCCTTCAACTTCAAAAATAAGAGTTTTGACACACCATACAACTGCAAATTTGGGGGCCAAAACAATCTGTGTTTAAAATGCATTTCAATTCCCTCCTTTTGAGAACTCTCTTCTCTTTTGGCTTTCTTATTCTTCTCTTAACACTGGGTTTCTGACACTTCCTAGGGTTCTTCTCTCAACATTCTATCTTTCTCATTCTGTCCTTTCTCTGGACAAATCTCACTTATATCCATGACTCACCTTTCATACACAAATTTGTATAATGAACAGATGCCTTTCAAAGAAAAAATTTCTCTTAAGTTTTGTCCCATCCAAGTACTAACCAGGCCCGACCCTGCTTAGCTTCCGAGATCAGATGAGATCGGGCGTGTTCAGGGTGGTATGGCCCTCGACTCTCTTAAGTTTTTAATGTTGACCAAAATCATTTTTATTATAATATTATTTACTGGCCTAAATAGAAAACTAAAAATAAATTCCATGTGCTTATAACTCTTACACAAGTGTACAACCAAAAACTTTATAAAACAAATTTAAATAAAACTAAAATTCTAAAAAAAACTCATAAAATGAAATAAACATCAATTTATGTGGATTACATTGTTTTCTTGAAAATAAACTGCCAACTCATAATGTGAATATGGGGCTGGCTGCTAATAACATAGGTTCTTTTTAATTTAAATAGAAATATGTACCATATGATGATTCAGTTCTTCTACCACTTTTCTCTATTCAGACTACTGTGAAATCTTCATTCATATAGGCCAGCACATCATGACACCACTTTGTCTTCACTTGACCTGATTGCATCATTTATTAATAAGCCTGGCTATGGGATTCTTGCCACCAGCAAGATTATAAACATAAATACAAAGACAGACACTGAAGTAAGTTGGCGGTACTCAGATGATCCAGACTATTGTTGAAACAAGAGCATGAATGTAAAAATCAATTAAGTGAACATATAGACCCCTGAAAAGATAACTGATGGATCTCAGCTATCCAGGAACTTCAATTTTGTGAATCTCAGATCTGTACTGATAGCCTCAAACTTTCTTCTGTGCCTTTGCCTTGTATTCCAACTGCCTACTAAAAACTTCTCTACCTACATGACCTATAATCACCTCATATGCAACATGTTCAAACTAAACTTGTTATCATTCCCCACGCACACACCCACCTTAACCTGTATTCCCAATCTTAGTTAATGACATCATTATTTGCTCAGTTACCTAAGCCAAAAACTTAAGTCTCATACTAGATTCCTTTTTCTGCCTCACCTCCTATATGCAAGTCTTTGTAGATTATACGTCCTAAACATCTTTCAAATTGACGGTTATTTTTCTTTTCACCCAGAAATCCTACTTAAAAATTATTCCAAGGAAATATTCCAAATGTTAATACAGCAACAAATATACCCAGAGTAAAGATGGTCACTTCACTGTTATACTTAAACTAATACAATATGACCTCTTAAGAGTAGGGGAAAGATTGAGCTAAATTTGGTACAGGTTATCCTCGTTCAGAAATAATATAAAAGTATAGTTTTTGGCAGACTAGCTATTAAAAGTGTTTTTTAAATGCTCAGCTAATTAAGTTTAAATTTTTTCTTTTTGTAAATGTATGAATGATTTATCAACAATGTAAGAGAGAGAGTCTCAGAAGCCAAAACAAAAAGCAAGAAGGAGGAACTCATAAATCCAGAGACATGAGAGATCTGAAGCCAGGTTCTGCCTTGGGTATCTGTCAATCATTGGTGGCCTAGAGCTTTAGTTTAAAACAAGGTTGAGTATGACAGACAAAAGACAATGTAGGCCCAAAGAAGGCAGGATTATATTATTATATTATATTATATTATATTATATTATATTATATTATATTATATTATATATATTATATTATATATATTATATTAATTATATTATATTTATTAAATTACAGTATATTGCAGGGAATAAAAAAAAGCAATATCCTCAGAGAGTAAACTAGAAAACAATCTACCTCATAGAAGGAGATGTTACGGAAAATTTTCTGTCTCAGTCCTGATCATGAAAAGCAAACAGTAAGTCATCTTTTGTTAATTCAAGACTACAAGCCCAACCTCAACTGGGTTTGGTGAGAGAATTTACAGACTATGAATGGTCCCAAAAACACAAGTAGAAATTTTTATTCAAATTAATCCTAGGTTGGTGGTGTCCCAGACATTAAGCAGAAACTAAAACAAATTTCTTTCAAGAAATTCAACTTCAGTTTGACCAGGTAGTGGCGCAGTGGATAGAGCATCAGACTGGGATGCGGAGGACCCAGGTTCCAGGCCCCGAGGTCACCAGCTTGAGCATGGGCTCATCTGGTTTGAGCAAAGCTCACCAGCTTGGACCCAAGGTTGCTGGCTTGAGCAAGAGGTTGCTCAGTCTGCTGTAGCCCCATGGTCAAGGCACATATGAGAAAGCAATCAATGAACAACTAAGGTGTCGCAATGAAAAACTGATGCTTCTGTCTGTCCCTATCTGACTCTCTCTCTGTCTCTCTCTGTCAAAACAACAAAAAAAAGAAATTCAACTTCAACTTAGGTCTCAAAAATTTCCACTAAGAAAATTTCAAGGAACATAAACCCATAGTAAACATTATGAGATATGAAGAATGTGAACAAGTGTCAGCATAAAAATTTCAGAGTTTCAGCTTTAGTTACAAAAATTATTGATACAGAATATAAAATAAATATGTTTTATATATATATAAATAAATAAGAGAAAGTCTAGCCAAAAATGAGTCTATAAAAAATAAGTTGAGTTATAAAAGAACCAACATGATGTTTAAGAAATGCAAAATATAATTAATAAAATTTTAAAAACACAGCATGTGGACTAACTAGCAGATTAGACAGAGATGAAGAAATAATTAGTAATACAACACAGAAAGCCAAAGAGGTAGAATATATATAAAAAGATGAACAAATAGCATACAGTGAGAACATCTAACAGTAAATACTGAAAGATGAATAAGAAAATGAATGAGATAATAATAATCTTTCCAAACTGATTGAAGACATGAATTGTTGGATTTAAGAAGCTCAATATATTGCAAATACAGTTAAAAAAAAATCTAGACCTAAACCACCACTGGAAAACTGCAAATATTGTACGCAATAGTGAATGACTAAAAGTTTTCCCAGTAAGATCAGGAACAAAACAAGGATACCCACTATCACTAGTGCTATTCAACTTTACACTGGAAGTTATAGCCAGAGCAGTTAGTCAAGGGGGGGAAAAAAAGGCATACAAATTTGAAAAAAGAAAAACTATTCTTATTCACCAATAACATTATACTTTATATTGAAATTTTCTTCCCCTCCAAGAAATTCATAAAAGAACTAATAAACTAATTCAGCAGGTTTCACCACATAAGATCAACAATCAAAAATTAGTAGTGGCCCTGGCCGGTTGGCTCAGTGGTAGAGCGTCGGTCTGGCGTGCAGGGGACCCAGGTTCGATTCCTGGCCAGGGCACATAGGAGAAGCGCCCATTTGCTTCTCCACCCCCCCTCCTTCCTCTCTGTCTCTCTCTTCCCCTCCCACAGCCAAGGCTCCATTGGAGCAAAGATGGCCCGGGCGCTGAGGATGGCTCCTTGGCCTCTGCCCCAGGTGCTAGAGTGGCTCTGGTCGCGGCAGAGCGATGCCCCAGAGGGGCAGAGCATCCCCCCTGGTGGGCAGAGCGTCACCCCCTGGTGGGTATGCGGGGTGGATCCCGGTCAGGCGCATGCGGGAGTCTGTCTGACTGTCTCTCCCCGTTTCCAGCTTCAGAAAAAAAAAAAAAAATTAGTAGTAACTTTGCTAACTACACCAAGAGTAAATAATCTGAAAAAGAAATTAAGAATAAAATTGCATTTAAAATAGCATCCCAGAAACAAAAATAGTCCAGAATAAATTTAACCAAGGAGGTGCAAGTCTTATACAATGATTAGTATAAAAAATTGTCAAGGCCTGACCTGTGGTGGCGCAGTAAGATAGTGTCGACCTGGAACACTGAGGTTGCCGGTTCGAAACCTTGGGCTTGCCTGGTCAAGGCACATATGGGAGTTGATGCTTCCTGCTCCTCCCCCTTCTCTCTCTCTCTCCCCTCTCTCTAAAAATCAATAAATAAAATAAAAAAATTGTCAAAAGAAATTAAACAGATAAATAAATGGAAAGATATCCTATGTCTATGGATTTGAAAACAATATTATTAGATGGCAATACTAGCCAAAGTGATCTACAGATTCACTAAAATTCCTTTCAAAATTCCAATGGCTTTTTTTTTTGACAAAAATAGAATAGCCAATTCTTAAATTCACATGAAATTTCAAGGAACTCCAAAATAGCCAAAATAATCTTTAAAAAGAACCATGTTGGAGGCCTCAAACTCTCTGGTTAGAAACTTACTACAAAGCAACAGTAATCAAAACAGGATGGCCCTAGCCATTTGGCTCAGTGGTAGAGCATGGGCCCAGCATGTGGATGTCCAGGGTAAGATTCTCCAGGGTTAGATTTCCAGTCAGGGCACAGAGAGAAGCACCCACCTGCTTCTCCACCCCTCTCCCTCTCACTTCTCTCTCCCTCTTCTCCTCCTCCTGCAGCCATTGCTCAATTGGAGCAAGTTGTCCCTGGCCACTGAGGATGGCTTCAGATGGGCAGAACTTCGCCCCCTAGTGGGCTTGCAGGGTGATTCCCGGTTGGGGTGCATGCAGGAGTCTGTCTCTGCCTCCCCTCCTCTCGCTAAATAGAAAAAATAAATCAATTAAAAAAACAGGTTATTACCAGCACAAAATTAGGCCCTCAGACCATGGAAATAAACACATACATCTGTGGCCAAATGATTTTCGACAAGGATGCTAAGACCATTTAATGGAAAAAGAACAGTCTTTTCAATGAAAGGGAAGTTCTGCTGGGAAGAGTTTATTCCAGTTTAATCAAACTATCCAGAGAATAGACAGAAAATACTCTTCAACTAAATTATAACAATAGTATAATTTTGATACTGAATTCAAGCAAGGATATTACAAGAATGAAAATTTGAGATCAATTTCACTCATTAACATAAATGCAGCAAGAATAACTAAAACATTTGCTCCCCAAATCTAGAATATTCTTTAAAAAGCATTCATTATAAATAAGCCAGCTCTCCAGCCAAAAAAGTTTTGGTTTGTAGTTGTTTGCTGATTTCCATGATACAAACACTATAAACTTGATTACTTTCAAGTACCAGTGTAGTTTTACTGAATTTGAGTTGGGGAGAGATGCTAACAATCATTTTTCAATCAAATTACTATGAGGTGGCTCCTGTATACCATTTATATGACAATGGTACCACTGAATATTCATGGATAAAGATAATCAGGCTATCCATATTTTAAAAATAAAATCGAATATTTACCTCCTAATCACATACAAAGTTCAGTTGCACATGAATTATGGATTTAAGTATGAATTGCAAATTTTTAAGATTTTTATAAAATAATATAGAACATCTGTCTGAACTTGAGGTAAAAAATTATATAAGACATAAAATCTCTGACAATAATAGAAAAGATTGGGGTTTTTATTATATTAAAATTATGAAATTTTGTTCATCAAAATACATCATCAATAGAGTAGAAAAGCCTGACCTGTGGTAGCGCAGTGGATAGAGTGTCAATTTGGAATGCTGAGGTCGCCAGTTCAAAACCCTGGGCTTGCCTGGTCAAGGCACATGTGGGAGTTGATGCTTCCTGCTCCTCCCCCCTTTTCTCTCTTTCTGTCTCTTTCTCTGTCTCTCTTCTCTAAAAGAATGATTAAATAAAAAATAATAGTTTAAAAATAAGAAAGAAATATATTTTAAAAAAGAGTAGAAAAACTTTCTACTGAGTGAAGTGGTGAAAATTCTCACTTGGAGATTTTTTCCCCACAAGTACAGTTGTGTAACATTTTCTTCTGCCTCCTTGGTGTCCTTGCCCTAGCTACTCTCCTTTCTCTTTTGCAGCTTATATCTATATTCCTCTCGGCTAGCTTTTTTCCAAAACACTCTTTCTTCACAGCTGAGCTTGTTCAAAAATTAATATACACTTCATGTTCTCCATTTACTTACCTATCAACCTATTTCTTAATTCAGGATTTATTTCTCATTTCTACTACATTCTCATTTTTTTGGTTGATACAGGTTTTTCTAAGGTGACTTGATAATGTGAAAGTCAATAAATGCTTTACAGTGTTCATCTGACTGGCCAAGTCTCATAAGCATTCAATAATGTTAACTATTCCCGTCTTAAAATCAGTTCATCTATTTGTTTCTGCAACAGTAATAATCTTTATTTCTCGTTCCTTCTTCTGAATATCCTCTGAAAGTTTTCTACTCTTTCTGCCTAACATAATAGTTCATTTATCATTTAATATAACCATGTGCATTCTCTCATATTAATATAGATTAATATTGTTACTCTATTTTTTACTCATTTTTGGAAAGGAAGAGAGAGGGAAAAAGAGAAAGAGAAGGAGGGGAGGAGCAGGAAGCATCAACTCCCATATGTGCCTTGACCAAGCAAGCCCAGGGTTTCAAACTGGCCATCTCAGCATTCCAGGTCAATGCTTTATTCGCTGCACCACCATAGGTCAGGCATTACTCTAATTATTAATAGTTAATATATATTGAGCTTTTACTGAAGGTACTGTGCTAAACTCTTAAATATATTTAAACTTCATACTACAACCTTATAAGAAAGACACTATAGTATTACCCCTATGCCACAAATGAGGAAACAAAGACATTGACAACTTAAATAAATTATCCATGGTCTAATGGTTAGTAGTCCTAATAAGAGCTACCCAAGATTTGATCTATTTAGAAATAAATCACCTGTTGATCTGTGAACCAAACACATAGGTATGGATTATCCTCCTCATCACAATTCTCTCTGTGGACTATGCCCACCTTCTCTGATCAGGAGGAGGAGGAGGAGGAGGAGGAGGAGGAGGAGGAGGAGAAGAAGAAGAAGAGGAAGAAGAAGAAGGAGGAGGAAGAAGAGGAGGAGGAGGAGGAGAAGAAGAAGAAGAAGAAGGGGAGGAGGAGGAGGAGGAAGAAAAGGAAGAAGGAGAAGAAGAGAAGAACATAAGTAAAAGAATAAAATAGCAATAAATACATACCTATCAATAATCATTTTAAATGTGACTTAAATATTCCAATCAAAAGGTATACTGGAGCTGAATGAATAAGAAGAACCATATATATGCTATCTGCAAGAGACCCACCTCAGAACAAAAGATGCACACAAACTAGAAGTAAAGAAATGAAAAAATATATTTCATGCAAACAGAAATTTTAAAAAAGCAGGGGTAGCAAAACTTATATCTGAAAAAATAGACTTTAAAACAAAGGTTGTAGTAAGAGACAAAGAAAAACACTACACAATGGTAAAGGGAGAAATCCAACAAGAAGATATAACCTCTGTAAACATTTGTGCACCCAACACAGGAGCACAAAATATTGTAAAGCAAATCTTTATGAGCATAAAGGGAGAGATTGAAGTAATAAAGTCATAGGAGGGGATTTTTTTGTATGTATGACAGAAGCAGAGAGACAGAGAAAGGGACAGATAGAGACAGACAGACAAGAAGGGAGAGATATGAGAAGCATCAATTCTTTGTTGCAACACCTTAGTTGTTCATTGATTACTTTCTCATATGTGCCTTGACCAGGGGGCTACAGCAGTCCAAGTGATCCTTTGCTCAAGCCAGTGACCTTGGGCTCAAGCTCGTGAGCCTTGCTTAAACCAGATGAGCCTGTGCTCAAGCTGGTGACCTCGAGGTTCAAACCTGGGTTCTCTATATCCCAGTCCAACACTCTATCCACTGTGCCACTGCCTAGTCAGGCCATAGTAGGGGATTTTAACATCACATTGACATCAATGGGTAGATCTTTCAGACAAAAAAATCAACAAGGAAATGGAGGCTTAAATGACATGCTCAATCACCTGGATTTAATTGATATCTTTAGAGTATTTCACCCTAAAAGCAGCAGAATATACATTTTTTTTCAAGTGCACATGGAACATTTTCTAGGATAAACCACATGTTAGGACACAAAGCAAGTCTCAATACATTTAAAAAGATGTACTCCATGGCCCTGGCCAGTTAGCTCAGTTGGTTAAGAGCATTGTCTCGAAACAACAAGGTTGCAGGTTTGATCCTCTGTCAGGGTACACACAGGAAGCACAAGCATGACTGAGTGCAATAGATGAATGCTTCCCTTCCCCCACCCCTTCCTCTCTCCTTTCCTCTCTGTCTCTCTGAAAAAAATAATTTAAAAATAAAAAAAAAAAGAAAAGAAACCCTGTCTAGATAGCCAGGTCAGTTGGAACATTGTCCCAAAGCATGGAGGTTGCTGGTTTGATTTCCTGGTCAGGGTGCACACATATTCCTTTCTCTCTCTCCCTGCTTCTTTCTCTCTCTCTCTAAAAATAAGAAGAAGAGGAGGAGGAGGAGGAGGAAGAGAAGAAGAAGAAGAAGAAGAAGGAGGAGGAGGAGGAGGAGGAGGAGAAGGAGAAGGAGGAGGAGGAGAAGAAAAAGAAGAAGAAGAAGAAGAAGAAGAAGAAGAAGAAGAAGAAGAAGAAGAAGAAGAAGAAGAAGAGGAGGAGGAGGAGGAGAAAGAAGAAGAAGAAGAAGAAGAAGAAGAAGAAGAAGAAGAAGAAGAAGAAGAAGAAGAAGAAGAAGAAGAAGAAGAAAATTCTATCAGGTATCTTCTCTGATCATAATAATAAAACTAGAAATCAATCACAGCCCTGGCCAGTTGGCTCAGTGGTAGAGTGTCGGCCTGGCGTGCAGGAGTCCTGGGTTCAATTCCCGGCCAGGGCACACAGGAGAAGCGCCCATCTGCTTCTCCACTCCTCCCCCTCTCCTTCCTCTCTCTCTCTCTCTCTTCCCCTCTCGCAGCCAAGGCTCCATTGGAGCAAAGTTGGCCCGGGCACTGAGGATGGCTCCATGGCCTCTGCCTCAGGCACTAGAATGGCTCTGGTTGCAGCAGAGCGATGCCCCAGATGGGCAGAGCATTGCCCCCTGGTGGGCATGCCGGGTGAATCCCGATCGGGTGCATACGGGAGTCTGTCTGACTGCCTCCCTGTTTCCAACTTCAGAAAAATACAAAAAAAAAAAAAAAAAAAGAAAAGAAAGAAATCAATCACAAGAAAAAATGAAAAACACATCAATCACAAGAGAAAACGAAAAACACACAAAGACATGGAGGCTAAATAACATGTTACTAAATAATGAATGTGTTAACAATGAAATTAAGGAAGAAATTAAAACATACCATGAAACAAATGAAAATAAAAATACAACAACCAAAAACTTATGAGACATAGTGAAAGCAGTCTCAAAAGAGAAATTTATAGCATATAAGCCTACCTCAAGAAACAAGAAAAATCTCAAATGAACAATCTAACTTTATACTTAAAGGACCTTGAAAAGGAACAAAAAACAAAGACCAAAGTGAGTAGAAGGAAGGAAATAATAAAACTCAGAGCACAAATAAACAAAACGGAGTCTACAAAATAATACAAAAGATCAATGAAACCAAAAGCTGGTTCTTTGAAGATAAATAAGATTGAGAAACCTTTATCCAGACTCATCAAGAAAAAGAAAAAGACCCAAATAAATAAAATCAGAAATGAAAGAGGAGAAGTAACAACTGATAACAAAACAAAAAAAATACAAAAGGTTGTAAGAAATATTACAAACAACTATATGCCAACAAATTGGACTATCAGTACAAAATGGATAAATTCTTAGAAACATATTATCTTCCAAAACTAAATCAGAAAGAATTAGAGAATCTGAATAAACATATTACAACTAGTGAAATTGAAGCAGTAATCAAAAAACTCTCAACAAATAAAAGTACTGGACCAGAGGGCTACACAGGTGAATTTGACCAAACATACATAGAACTAACACTTTCTCTTTTCAAGTTACTGCAAATAATTCAAGAGGAGGAAAGACTCCCAAGCTCATTTTACAAGGTCAACAGTATCTTAATTCCAAAATCAGATAAATACACTACAAAGAAAGAAAGTTATAGACTAATATCCGTGATGAACATGGATGCTAAAATCCTCAACAAAATGTTAGCAAATTGAATTCAGCAGTACATTAAAAAGGTCATATATCATGATCAAGTGGGATTTATTCCAGGTATGCAAGGTTGACACAATACCTGCAAATCAATAAGTGTGACACATCACATAAATAAAATGAAGGGTAAAAGTCACATGATAATATCAACAGATACAGAAAAAGCAGTTGATAAAATCATACTTTTTTTGATTTTAATAAAATCAAATCATAATAAAAACTCAACAAACAGAATAAAGGCAACATAATTCAACATAATAAAGACCATACATGACAAACCCACAGCCGACGTCATACTCACAAGGAAAAACTACAAGCATTTCCCTTAAGAATGAAAACAAGATGAGATTCCACTTTCACCACTCTTATTCCACGTAGTACTGGAAGTCCGAGTTATAGCAATCAGACAAGAAAAAAATAAAAGGTATCCAAATTGGAAAGAAAGATGTAAAGCTGCCATTATTTGCAGAGGACATAATACTGTGTGTAGAGAATCCAAAAGACTATAGAAAAAATCCAATAGAAGTGATAAATGAATTAAATAAAGTAGCAGGATACTAAGTGAATATCCAGAAATCAGTTGCATTTTTATACACCAACAATGAACTATCAAAATGGGAAACTAAGAAAACAATACCATTCACGATTACTTTATTTATTTATTTATTTATTTAGGGGGGGCAGAGACAGAGAGAGTCAGAGAGAGGGACAGACAGACAGGAAGGGAGAGAGATGAGAAAAATCAATTCTTTTTTTTTGTTTGTTTGTTATTTTCTGAAGCTGGAAACGGGGAGAGACAGACAGACTCCCGCATGCGACCGACCGGGATCCACCCGGCACGCCCACCAGGGGCGATGCTCTGCCCACCAGGGGGTGATGCTCTGCCCCTCCGGGGCGTCGCTCTATTGCAACCAGAGCCACTCTAGCGCCTGGGGCAGAGGCCAAGGAGCCATCCCCAGCGCCCGGGCCATCTTTGCTCCAATGGGGCTTTGGCTGCAGGAGGGGAAGAGAGAGACAGAAAGGAAGGGGGGGGGGTGGAGAAGCAAATGGGCGCTTCTCCTGTGTGCCCTGGCCGGGAATCGAACCCGGGTCCCCCGCATGCCAGGCCGACACTCTACCGCTGAGCCAACCGGCCAGGGCCAACATCAATTCTTCATTGCAGTTCCTTAGTTGTTCATTGATTGCTTCTTATATGTGCCTTGACCAGGGGGCTACAGCAGACCGAGTGATCCCTTGCTCAAGCCAGTGACCTTGAGCTCAAGCCAGTGAGCCTTGCTCAAACCAGATGAGCCCGCACTCAAGCTGGCGACCTTGGAGTCTCGAACCTGGGTCCTCCACATCCCCGTCAGATGCTCTATCCACTGCGCCACCACCTGGTCAGGCCACAATCACTTTAAAAACATAAAATACCTGGAAATAAATTTATGTAAAACACTTGTACTTGAAAAATTATAAGACCTGAAGAAATTGAAGAAGATACAAATAAGTAGGATCATATACCATGTTCATAGGTAGGAAGAATTAATATCATTTAATAGTCCATATTTTCCAAAGCAATCTATAGATTCAATCCAATTCTTATCAATATATCAATGGCATATTTCACGGAACTAGAGCAAATATTCCAATAATTTATATGAAACCACAAAATACCCTGAATAGCCAAAGCAATATTATGAAACAAGAACAGAGTTGGAGAATATCAAGTAGACCATAGTAATCAAACAGCGTAGCACAGGCAGGAAAATAGACACATAGCTCAACGAAGCAGAATAGACTTCAGAAATAAACTTACACCTTTATGGATAAGGAATATTTGACAAAGGAGGCAAGAATATGCAATGGGGTAAAGATAACCTTTTCAATAAATGATGCTGGGAAAACTGGATAGATACATGAAAAAAAAAAAGAAACTAGATCACCTTCTCACACCATACACAAAAATAAACTCAAAATGGATTAAAGACTTAAATATTAATCTGAAAACCATAAAAATGTTAGAAGAAAACAGGTGGTAAAATCTCGAATATTTCTCATAGCAATATTTTTTCTGATATAGCTCCTCCAGCAAGTGAAACAAAAAATTGGGACTACCTCAAACTAAAATGTTTGTGCACAGCAAAGGAAGCCACCAAATATTAAAAATTAAAAAACAACCCACTGAATGGGAGAACATATTCACTGATAAGGAATTAATATTCTAAATTTATAAAGAACTTATAAAACTCAACACCAAAAACAAACAAACAACAATCCAATTTAAAAATGGGCAAAGAACCTAAATAGACCCTTTTTTAAAAAGAAAATACAGATGGCTCATAGACATATGGAAAGATGCTCAGTGTGACTAATTATCAGAGAAATGCAAATTAAAACCACAATGAGATATCACCTGACATCTATCAGAATGGCTATCATCAATAAGTCAACAAACAACAAGTGTTGGCGAGGGTGTGGAGAAAAGGGAATTCTCCTGTATGTTGGTGGGAATGTAGACTGGTGCAGCCACTGTGTAAAGCAGTATGGAGATACCTCAGAAGTTAAAAATAGAACTGCCTATGACCCACTGATTCTACTTCTCAGAAATTATCTGAAGAAACCTGAAACACTAAATCAAAAGAATTTAGGCACCCCTGTATTCAATGCAGCATTATTCACAATAGCTAAGATTTGGAAACAGCCCAAGTGCCCATCAGTAGATGGGTGAATAAAAAAGCTGTGGTACATTTATACAATTGGAAAATGTATAAGTCGGCCATTAAAAAGAAGAAGGAAATCTTAACTCTCTACAACAGCATGGATGGACCTAGAGAGCATTATGCTAAGTGATATAAGCCAATCAGAGAAAGACGAGTACCATATGATTCCACTTATTTGTGGAATCTAATTAAGAAAATAAACTAACAAACAAAATAGAAACAGATTCATAGAAACTGAGTAAAAGACTGACAGCTGTCCAAGGGGAGGTGGGTGGGAAGCTGGGTTGGAAGCTGGGTGTAAAAAAGTGAAAGAATTAAGCAAAAAACAAAAACAAAAGAACTCATAGACACAAACAGTATGGTGATTATCAAAGGGGAGGGGATTGTGGGGAGGCTGAAGAGGGTAAAGAGGGAATAAATGGAGCTGGAAGGAGGTTTGACTTGGGGTGGTGAACACACAATACATGTGTTGCATAATTTTGCACCTGAAACCTGTATAATTTTATTAACCAATGTCACCCAATAAATTCAATTAAAAAGTCACCAAGAGAGTGAGTACTCATTTCTTCACACTCTTAAAACACTAATTAGCTTTATCACTATTTGAAAATATAATTGAAAATTGTATTTAATTTTTAAATTGCAAAAGCCAAAGTTGCTTTTTGGCAAAAGTAACAGTCTAAATATGTAAAAAGTAAACATCCTCCCTACCCTATCCCCAACTATTTCATTCCTCAGTGGTAATCATTATTAACAACTCTTTAACTCCACAGTTGCAGGAACTTGGCCTGTCATGTTCTGTGTTGGACCTCTAAATAATAGCTCAATTCTTAGTATATAATGCACTTAATAAACATTTATTTTTTAAAAATGGCACCATACCTGACAACATTTTCTGAAACTTGATATTTTCACCCAAAATCATATTGTAAATAACTTTAGATTTATATAGAGACCTGCTTCATTTTTAAAACTACATTAATAATACTTCACTGTGTATATATAATAATTTATCAAACTCTAAGTTAGATTATTTCAATTTTTTACTATTATAAGCATCACTAAAATTAGTATTCTTAGAAGTATATCTTTGTTTTGCAGTGCAAATATTTCTGAAGCATAAGGTCATATAACAGATTAAAGGTAAAAAACATGTATGTGCCAAATTGCTTTCTAAAAGATTGCACTAATTTACATTCTTTTCAATATATGAGTGTTTTCCTAGTCTCAAGCCAACATTTGATAACTTAAGTATTTCACTTAAAGCAAGACAATTATATGCTGTCTATAAGAAATATATTTTAAAGACAAAAACACCAGTAGGTTAAAACTAAAAGAATCACCTGACCTATGGTGGAACAGTGGATAAAGTGTCAACCTAGAATGCTGAGGTTGCCAGTTCAAAACCCTGAGTTTGCCTGGTCAAGGCACATATGGGAGCTGATGCTTCCTGCTCCTCCACTCTTCTCTCTCTCTCTCTCTCCTCTCTAAAATGAATAGACAAAGTTAAAAAAAAAAACCCAGAAAATAAAGTAAAAGAATGGAAAAATATATCACACTAATAGTAATAAAATAATTAACTTTAATTATCTTCAAAGTAAATTTCAGAGCAAAGAATATTACCAGAGATTTTAAAAGGACAGTTAGTAATGATAAATAGGTCATTTAAACAAAAGAGTATAGGCTCTGGCAGGTTGGCTCAGTGGTAGAGCATCGGCCCAGCATGAGGATATCCTGGGTTTGATTCCCTGCCAGGGCACAAAGGAAAAGCGCCCATCTGCTTCTCCACCCCTCCCCCTCTCCTTTTTTTCTCTCTCTCTTCCCCTCCTGCAGCCAAGGCTCCCTTGGAGCAAAGTTGGCCCGGATGCTGAGGATGGCTCCATGGCCTCCACCTCAGGCACTTGAATGGCTCTGGTTGCACTTGAGCAACACCCCAGATGGGCAGAGCATCACTCCCTAGTGGACTTACCTGGTGGATCTTGGTCGGGCGCATGCAGGAGTCTCTCTGCCTCCCTGCTTCGCACTTCAGAAAAAAAAAAGAGTATAACAATCCAGAAGGAATTATGCAAAAAATAAAATACAAACAAAATACTCATAGACACAGACAACAGCATGCTGATTATCAGAGTGGAAGGGGGTGGGAGGAGGTAGAAGATGGTATAGGAGGATAAATGGTGATGGAAGGAGACTTGACTTGGTGAACACACAATATGATATACAGATGATACATTACAGAATTTTACACCTGAAACCTATATAATTTTATGAACCAATGTCATCCCAATAAATTTGATTTTAAATCCTAAATATAAACAAATTAAATAATTAAAACATTTATTCACCTAATAAAGCTTCAAATTATGTGAAGTAAAAATTAATTGAATTATGAGAAATAGAAAATCAAAAATTCTACTAAAAAATTCTAACAATGTTTCCTCAATAATTAATGATACAAATCAGCCCAAAATCAGTAATGACATACATTCTGTAAATACTACCATGTTGACCTAATAGACATAATAGAACACTCTATCCAACAACAGAATACACATTCTTTTCAAGTGCATATGAAATATTTTACAAAGATAGACAATATTGTGCTATAAAACAAGTCTCAATAAATATAACAAGATTCAAGTTATACAAAGTATGTTCTTGCACCACAGAGAAATTAAGTTATAAATTAATAAAGATCTTGGGGAAACCCCCAAATATGTAGACATCAAATAAAACAATAAGAAACAGATGGATTAAGGCAGTAATCAAAAAGAAAGTTAAAAATTATTTCTCAATGAATGAAAGTGAAATCAAAGATATAAAACTTAGTGATATTTACCAAAGCAACACCTAGGGGGAAATTTATAAAATAAATTTTATAAAGATTTAAGATTTTAAAATAAAGATTATATTAGAAAAGAAGAAAGATCTCAAATCAATGACTTCAGCTTCTACTTTTAAAAACTAGCAAAAGGAGGAGGCAAATTAAACTCAAAATAAACAAAAGAAAGGAATTAATAAAGGTCAGAGCAGAAATCAAAAAATAAAATATAGAGGCCCTGGCCGGTTGGCTCAGTGGTACAGCATCGGCCTGGCGTGCAGAAGTCCTGGGTTCGATTCCGGCCAGGGCACACAGGAGAGGCGCCTATCTGCTTCTCTACCTCTCCCCCTCTCCTTCCTCTCTGTCTCTCTCTTCCTCTCCCGCAGCCGAGGCTCCATTGGAGCAAAGATGGCCCTGGCGCTGGGGATGGCTGCATGGCCTTTGCCTCAGGCGCTGGAGTGGCTCTGGTCGCAACAGAGCGACGCCCCAAATAATTGTTTTTGAAAGGTATAAGATAGGAGCCCAGTTTCATTCTTTTGCATATGAATATTCAGTTTTACCAGTACCATTTATTGAAAAGACTGTATTTTCTCCATTGAGTATTCTTAACTCCTTTGTCAAATATTAGACAGAGCATCGTCCCCTGGTGGGCATGCCGGGTGGATCCCAGTGGGGCGCATGCGGGAGTCTGTCTGACTGTCTCCCCGTTTCCAGCTTCGGAAAGATACAAAAAACAAAGAAAGAAAGAAAAAGAAAAAAACATAGATTAAATTAGTGGAAATAATTTAATTTTCTAAATAAAATTTAAAACAGACAAAAAGATAAATCTCTGAACTGATCAGAAAAAATGTAAGATGACACAAGTCATCAATATTAGGAATAAGAGAGGTGACATTATATAGATTCTACAGGTATTAAAAGAATAAGGGAGCCTGACCAAGCAGTGGCACAGTGGATAGAGCATCGGACTGGGATGTAGAGGACCCAGGTTCGAGACCCCGAGGTCGCCAGCTTGAGCACGGGCTCATCTGGTTTGAGCAAAAAGCTCACCAGCTTGGACCCAAAGTCGCTGGCTCGAGCAAGGGGTTACTCGGTCTGCTGAAGGCCCATGGTCAAGGCACATATGAGAAAGCAATCAATGAACAACTAAGGTGTCGCAACAAAAAACTGATGATTAATGCTTCTCATCTCTCTCTGTTTCTGTCTGTCTGTCCTTATCTATTCCTCTCTCTGACTCTTTAAAAAAGAAAAAAAAAGGATAAGGGAATATTAACAATAACTTTAAGCCCATAAGTTTGACAATTCAAATGAACTGGACCAACCCAAGAAAGACACAAACTACAAAAACTCACTGAAGAAGAAGTAGATAACTTAAATATATTTGTATCTATTTAATAAATTGATTTTTGGGTTAAATCCTTCCCACAAGAAAACTCCAGATTCAGATGGCTTCACTAGTGAATTCTTCTAAGCATTTAAGTAAGAAGTAATTCTAATTCTATACAAACTCTTCCCAAAACATTGAAGAAGAAGAGAACCTCTCAACTCATTCTGAGTCCCACCATACAAAGACATTATGAAAAAAATAAAACTACAAACAATAGCCCTTGTGACATAGATAAAGAATACTACACAAAATTTAGTAAATCAACACCAATAATAGTACATAAAAGGGATAAAACATTATGACCAAATTGGGTTTATCCCAGAAAAGTTGTCTTATATTTAAAAATTAATTTATATAATCCATTATATTAACACAACTAAAAAAGAAAGCCAAATTGTCTTTTTCAATAAACATATATAATGTCTCTGAAAAAAATCCAACATCCGTTCCTGATTAAAAAAAAAAACTCTTAGCAAACTAGAAATAAAAAGAAACTTCCTCCACCTTATAAAGGTCATCTACAAAAATAAATAAATAAATAAATAAACAAACAAATAAATAAATAAATAAATATCTACAGCTAGCATAATACATAAATTTGAAGGTGGAATGCTTTTCCCTAAGACTAGGACCAAGACAAGGATGTCTGCTCTCACTATCTCTATTAAACATTTTACATTAAGGCAGAATTAAAATTGTCATCATTTTCATATATGATTGTCTTTGTAGAAAAACATAAGAGATCTACTAAAAAGCTACTAACAATAATAAGTGAGTTTGTGAGTTTAAAAAACTTGCAGGATATAAGATTAATGTGTAAAGATAGATTGCATTTCTACATACCAGCAATGACAATTTAAAATTAAAAATATTAAAATAATATAATTTACAATAGCATTAAAAAATGAAACATTTAGGAATGAATCTGGCAAAAGATATGAGACACTTGTACATTAAAAATTCCAAAACTAGCCCTGGCCGGTTGGCTCAGCGGTAGAGCGTCGGCCTGGCGTGCGGGGGACCCGGGTTTGATTCCCGGCCAGGGCACATAGGAGAAGCGCCCATTTGCTTCTCTACCCCCCACCTCCTTCCTCTCTGTCTCTCTCTTCCCCTCCCACAGCCAAGGCTCCATTGGAGCAAAGATGGCCCGGGCGCTGGGGATGGCTCCTTGGCCTCTGCCCCAGGCTCTGGTCCGGGCAGAGCGACCCCCTGGAGGGGCAGAGCATCGCCCCCTGGTGGGCAGAGCGTCGCCCCTGGTGGGCTTGCCGGGTGGATCCCGGTCGGGCGCATGCGGGAGTTTGTTTGACTGTCTCTCCCGGTTTCCAGCTTCAGAAAAATACCAAAAAAAAAAAAAAATCCAAAACATTACTGAGATTAATTTAAGAAAATCTGAATAAATACCTATACTTTATTCATGAGTCAGAAGGCTTAATCTTTTAAAGATGTCAATTCTCTTTAATAGAGCTATAGAGTCCATGCAATCCCAGTAGGCTTTTCTTTTTTGGTAGAATTTGAAAGGCTAATTATGAAATTAATATGGCAATATAAAGGACCTATAATAGATAATGCAGTTTTGAAAATAAAATCACATTTGGAGAGTAATAATATCTGATTTCAACACTTATTATAAATCCACAGTAATAAATCCAGTTTGGTATTTGTGTAAATATGACAAAGATATCATTGGAACAAAATAGGGTCCAGAAATAGAACGATACATACATGTATGGAGAACTGACTTTAACAAGGGGCAAAGGCAATTCAGTGGAGAAAGGACACTGTTTTCAACCAATGGTGCTAGGACATGGGAGAAAAAAATTATTATACTGAATTACAGAGAGCTTCTTAGGGCATGTCATATTTGGCAGATGGGGCTACATAAAAATTTAGAACTTGGAGCTGCAAAAGATAATTTAAACAATTTAAAGATAAAAAAGAAAGGACAGCTCTTTTGAAGAGAAAATAAATGTATAAGATAAACCAACAAAGGATTAAATATCATATTATATCAAAAGTTTCTGCAAATTAAGTAAAAGATACGGAACAATCAATTCATGGGAAAATAAATATGAAGAGTCAATAAACCTATAAATTGTTCAACAGAAGCTTCTAAATTTGGTGTCATCCCACTTGTTTACTTCTGTTTTTGTTGTTTGTTTTGGTTGCCATATTCTAAAAATTTGCTAAGACCTATGTCAAAGAGCTTCTTTTCTATGTTTTCTTCTAGAAGTTTTATGGCTTGAGGTATTAAATGTAAGTCTTTAATATATTTCAAATTAATTGTTTTTGAAAGTTATAAGCTAGGAGCCCAATTTCATTCTTTTGCATATGAATATTCAGTTTTACCAGTACCATTTATTGAAAAGTCTGTATTTTCTCCACTGAGTATTCTTAACTCCTTTGTCAAATATTAGTTGACCACATAATGGGTTTACTTCTGAGCTTTTGAGTCTATTCCATTGGTCTACCTCTTTGTTTCTATGTCGGTACCATACTATTCTGCTTACTATAACTTTAAAGTGAAGTTTGAATTCAAAAGTGTGTTGCCTCCAGTTTTGTTCTTCTTTCTCAGAATTGCTTTGGCAAACTGGGTCTTTTGTGGCTCCATCCAATATTTTGGAATATTATTCATCCATAAAAAGAAAGCAATCTTGGTATCTGTTACAATGACATGAATGAACCTTGAGGGAATTATGCTAAGTGAAATAAATCAGACAGAAAAAGACAAATGCTGTCTGATCTCATTTATATGTGGAATTAAAAAAACCCAAATTTACAGAAAAAGAAAACGAACTAGAGATTGCCAGATGCTGGGGGTGAGGGTAATGGGAGTGGAGGAAATGGGTAAAGGTGTTTAAAGGCCACGAATTTCCAGTTATAAGATGAATAAGTTCTAGAGATATAATGTACAGCATGATGACTATAGTTACTGCACAATGTTTCATTATATATTTGGAAGTTCTAAGAGAGTAAATTTCAAAAGTTCTCTTCACAAAACAAATTGTAACGATGTGAGGTGATAGATGTGTTAACTATCCTTATTGTAGTAATGATTTTGACATTTGTACATAAGTTAAATCATTACATTGTACTTCTTCAATTTACACAATGTTATATGTTGTTATATCTGAGGAAAGCTGAAAATAAATTTTTAAAAAGTTTAATATAATTAGTGATTAAAACACATTATTTTCACAGTCTTATATTTGAACCAGAAAGGATGACAATATTCCCCTAAATCCAGGCCAGTTCCCTAGTGTGCTCTTGGAAGTAGAGTGTCCCTTCACCAGCCACAGAAAACTAAGTGAAATATGATAAAACTTACTCTGCTTACATCAGCCTACATGACCCTGAGAAAAGCATATCAAAGCATTGGGTTTCCATGCTCAACTCTGCGCAATAAGGGAGGTAAACAAAAATACTCCCTCCATCCTTGCCAGCTCTAATATATCTTCTCAGATTGATGTAAAAGTATATTTTCTCTGAACTCAAGAGAAGATGATTCACCTTTCTGGAGTGGGCAGTGACATACACTGTGCCATGGACCATGCATTAACCATCTCATTTAATCTTTACTACAACACAGCAAAGTTCTTATAGATGAGAGAACTGAAGCTCAGAGCACCTAAGTAAAAATATACTTCAGTATTCATGTTCTTTCCACTGCATGGTAAAGGAACAATTATCTTTTTCCCCTTCTGGTCATGTGTAAAAAGCTCTGAAGGATACCAAATTGGTTGAGATTATATAATTACTAGAAGTTCCACATGGAATGCTGAAAACAATTTTAATGTTGCATATTCTTGTGATAAAACCCCATATTTATGATATTGTGTTTTGCAACTTTTAAGTGAAAAGAATGTGGATCTTGGAGACAGAAAGCTCTAATCTCAAATCTCAGCTCTGCTCCTTACCAGTGGTGAAATCTTGATCAAGAACCTGCTTCTCTGTGAAAAACCCTTACTTCACCTTCCATTACATGCTATCTATAGTTCTATCATTATTTTAACCATCACTTGACTTGTTTTGGAGTTGACTGCTCACATGATAGTCTTCTCAACCAACACACTATGAGCTCCTGGAGGACAATAACTTTGTGTCACTAACAGCACTGAAAATGCTTCTTGCACATAGAAGTTTTGTCATAAACACTTATTAGATGAATATCTTACTATAAACAAAACAAGAATGATTGGCAGTACTAAAAGTTGACAAAGAAATGGGGAGGCAATCTGGTCCAGAGAACAATTTGTTAGTGATTATTAAAAGAAGTGCTATTAAAAAATATAAAAATAAAAAATAAAAGGAGTGCTATAAAAATTAAGACCTAAATGTCTCCCCCACACACACCTTTTAGCACCCTCCTACATGCTTCATCCACCCATATCTTGATCCCTGACTTTTTTCCAATCTTTTGAATAAAGAAAACTACTTATGAACAGGGACCATGTTTTATTCATCTTTGAATTCTCAGAAGTAGCAGAATATAATGCTCAAAAGATGACTGTTGAAGTGAACTGAATGGTAATTTTGAGAAGGGAGAGATCGTCGCATGCAGAATATTCATCTCAAGAGGTAGAGTTACCATTTTAATTTATTTTAGATTGTTTCCTCCATAAGAAGGGAAATTCTATACCAAAGTCTGAAAAAAAAATGCACATGATAAAACATGGTTCAGTCCATTTGAGTGCTGTTTCAATTGCAGCACAGAATGTGTTGAATTTTAGTGTTCCTGATTCACACATTTCTAATGCAAATACATCCAACTTTCAATTATTTGAGAGTGAATTATCAAATTTGTAGATTAGCAAGGCTTTTGCATCTTCTGCTCCCTGTAGCTGCATAGACCTTTGCATGCCTTCTCCTTTCCTTGTACATGAATGGCAGTGGATTAACTCATTATGAATAAAGGAAACATCTGGGATGTCTAAATGGTGGTAAGAAATGCATAGAAATCCGATACCACCTGTATGTAGTTCTATTACTGGTCATAAATTGTATTGAAATAAAATACTGTTCAAAATTAAAAGGATCTTTCTTGAATTAGTTCATTAGAGAACAATTTTTCCTCGTATCAGCCAAAGAACTAACTAAATGAAGCATTTTATTTACAATAATAAAAAGTGTTATATAGATTTAAATCATGGGCAGTATTTATACAAACAAAAGAAAGTGGATGTCAACATCACTGAAAGAGTTGGTCAGTTAACCTTAGTCCAGTTTGTTTATGCCTTTTATCTAATGGCAAGAAATCTACCACTAGTCTCTATCACTTAGTGATTAATTAATTTAATGCTTTACTTCTATTTAAATTGTTTGCTTTGATCAGGTGTAATCATTTAATAAATGTAAGAAAAGGCAATCTTTTTATGCACTATGAGCATTTTTAATCCTAGCAAATGTAATTTATTTTTTATATTTTCTATCACTTTAATACTTCACGTAGGTGTGCATATAAGCTTCTGTGCACACAAACACACACAATTGCCTGACCTGTGATGGCACAGTGGACATAACGTCGACCTGGAATGCTGAGGTTGATGGTTCGAAACCTAGCTTGCCCTGTCAAGACACATACGAGAAGCAACTACTGCAAGTTGATGCTTTGTACTCCTCTCCCCACCTTTCTTCCTCTTGATCCTTTCTCTAAAATCAGTAAATAAAATCTTTAAACACACACTCCCAGTCTAGTGTCAGCACTGGAAAGGAAAAAAAAAGACTTGTATAGGTGAACCAATGTGTAATGTTTTAATGTGTGCATACCATCTAGTAAGTATACATACTTACACATATAAGAAAATGAAACAATGAAAAGAGGAAAATAAAAATGTTGAAGTGACTGAATGGTAGGCTTCAGAGCTAACGTGTGTGGCTGCATGCTACATGGATTGTTCACTACAAAATTTCAGGGATAGCAGTGACTTTGACTACAAGGTGGATGGCAGCCCCTGGAGTTGTGCATTAGGGCAGTCTTGGTGGACTTCCTTTTCTTTGGGACTTACACATTTTCTTATGGGATTTAAACATCCTGTTTAAATAAAAGGACTAAACTATAACAACAGCTTCAAATCATACATCTTAATCTCCTAACATGGTTGGAAGTAACTTGTTCCCTCACAACGAGGGAAAAGAAAGAAAAATAGAATGAGTAAGAGAGCCTGACAAGGTGGTGGTGCAGTGAGTGGATAGAGCATTGGACTGGAACACAGAGGACCCAGGTTCGAAACCCCGAGGTTGCTGGCTTGAGCGCGGGCTCATCTGGTTTGACCACAGCTCACCAGCTTGAACCCAAGATCACTGGCTTGAGGAAGGGATTACTTGGTCTGCTGTAGCCCCTGATCAAGGCACATAGGAGAAAGCAATCAATGAACGACTAAGGTGCCTCAATGAAGAACTGATGCTTCTCATCTCTCTCCCTTCCTGTCTGTCTCTCCCTATCTCTCTGTCTCTCTCTCACATACAAAAAAGAGAATGAATAGGAGAAAGTATTTATATAGAGGTAATAATGATAAAAGAACAATAGCTATATTTTTTAAACATTTATTATGTGCCAAGTATGAGCCATAGTACTTCATACACATATCTCTTTTAATTTTCGCAACCATGGTAGGAGTCGGTACTAGGATCCACATTTCATAGATAAGGGAATTGGGGCCTGGTGATGTTAAATAACTAGTACAGCACCACACAACAAAAAATGTGAGATGGGCTAATTGACTTGTCTCCTTTGTAAAATTGTGACTATGAGTTGAAGGTCAATTGAGGCTCCTTTCATTTAAATCACTATTTGTTCTTGCTAAAATAAATATTTTAAAGGAAAGCCAGTCCCTTAAGAAGATCCTCTGTCTCTAAACATAAAATTAGATTTAAAGATAAGAAAATTTGTTTGGAGAATCCTTTTCCAAGCTTTCACTTTGAGTCTACTTTTGACCTTGCAGCTTAGATGTGTCTCTTGAAGGCAGCGTACACGTGGGTTCTGCTTTTTGATCCAATCTCCTACTCTGTGCCTCTTTATTGGTGAGTTCAATCCATTTACATTTAGAGTAATTACTGGTGCTTGAGGATTTCCTATAGCTATTTTATGTTTTGTTTTCTGGTAGCTCTGTGTCTCCTTTGGTTTTTCTCTTTTGTGTTTCTGTCAGTTGTTTCATACTTCTTTCTTTTGTTTCTTCTTTTTTAAGCTGTGTTTCAGTAGAGGCTTTTCTATGGGTGGTTACCAGTAGGTTATTAAGAGAAAACTGTTTTTATGTACAAGAGTCTTGTCTTATGAGTACATACTTCTGCACTCTAACTTCCTTACCGACTGCAGATCTTTATCCTCTCCCCTTTTATGTTATTGGGTTTTTTGTTTGTTTGTTTGTTTGTTTGTTTTTATTGTGACCGTGCTGGAGCTTTTATTTGTAGTTTTCATTTGTTTTGTTCTTTGTATCTGGTCAAATAACGCCCTTGAGTATTTCCTGTAGTGGGAGTTTTCTGGTGATAAATTCCCTCAGCTTTTATATGTTTGCAAAAGTTTTTATGTCTCCTTCATATTTGAAGGATAACTCTGATAGATATAGTATTCTTGGTTGGTAATTCTTCTCTTCTCTTTCAGTACTTTGAATGTTTGAGTCCACTGCCTTCTGGCTTGTAGAGTTCTGCTGAGACGTCTAATGGTAACCTAATGGGCCTTCCTTTATATGTTATGGTCTTCTTTTCCCTAGCTGACTTGAGTATTCTTTCTTCGTCATTGATTTTTGACAATTTTATTACAATGTGCCACGGAGAAGGTCTGTTTGGGTTGAAGTAATTTGGCATTTTATGTGCTTCTTGGATTTGAGGCTCTAGCTCTTTCCATAGACTTGGGAAATTCTCATCAATTATTTGTTTGAATAGGCTCTTCATTTCCTTCTCCCTCTCTCTTCTTCTGATATACCCATTATTTTTATATTGCTCTTTCTGATGAAGTTAAAAAATTCTTGTAGAACTCTGTTTTTAAATTCATGAGTCTCTCTCCTCTTCTTTCTGTAGCATCTCTAGTTTCTTATATTTGATGTCACTGATTCCTTTATCTGGCTTGCTTTATTAGCTAAACTTGATACCTCAGTCCTCAATTGATGTATTGAGTTCTTTATCTCTGTTTTTAAAGTTTCAATATTCTTGGTGAGGTGTTCGTTTTGTTCATTAATATGTTCTCTGAGTTGTCTATCAATGTCTTCTCACATATCTTTGAATATTTTCAGAACTTTAATTTTGAATTCTCTATCATTTAACTCCAAAGTTTACATGTGATTGAGATGGCTTTCTGGGCCCTGGCCAGTTGGCTCAGTGACAAAGTGTTGGCTTGGCATGTGGGCATCCTAGATTCAATTCCTGATCAGAGCACACAGGCGAAGTGCCCATCTGCATCTCCACCTTTCCCCTCTTCCCTCTCTCTCTCTCTTCCCCTCTCTCTCTCTCTACCTTTCTCTTTTGATTGGCTTAATTGAGTTGGCCACAGGTGCTAAGGATGGCTCCCTGGCCTTTGCCTCAAGCATTCAAAATAGCTAAGTTACCAAGCAACGGAGCAGTGCCCCAGATGGGCAGAGCATTGCCCCCTGGGGGGCTTGCCTGGTGGATCCCAGTTGAGGTTCATGTGAGAAAATGTTTCTCTGCCTCTCCTGCTATTACTTAATTAAAAATAAAAAACAGATGCTTTCTGGAGATTTTTTATTTTCTTTCTGAATTACTTGTCTGTCTTCCATAGCCATGGTATTTGATTTCTTCCTTAATGCCATTTAAGAATGGTATTGTTAAGAACTCCAGAAAAGCAGGGGTAGCCACACTAAATCTAACAATGCTGACTTTAAGAAAACAAAGGGGAGTGACGTCACGGAAATGGCACCGTGAGCAGCGCGTCCGACAGATCTCCCCAAAATCTCAAAAAATTTATCAACTAGAAACAGTAAAATTTATCCTCGGAGCATTCCGGAGATCCACACACACTGAAAGCGAAAGGACTGTTATCACTTGAATCTGATAGACGGGTCGGAGCTGAGGGTGTGGAAGAAGCTAACTACCACACGGACGTTCATTCAAGCCAAGGAGGGAGTACACCTGTGGTTAGTCAACCCACGCATGCAACTGCCCGCCCACACGCGGGGAGTGGCAGCCTGGGTGCTGCAAGCAGCCGCTGGCGTGCCGTGAGAAACCGCGCCTGCCCCGTGCCGTGGTCCGGTCTCAGAGCAAGCTCCCTTGCACCACCAGCGTCCCCAGAGGCCCGTGCACTGTGAGTGAGAGTCCCCAGCCACCGGAGTGCCTAGAGCACCCCATTCGCTCACATGCCCTGAACGTCCCACTTGCCCACGCACCCAGAGCACCCCACTTGCCAACACACCCAGAGTGCCCCATTCTCCCACGCGCCCAGTGCACCCCAGCCACCAGTGGCAAGGCGAGCGGGAGAGGTGCCAAGGCTGTCTTCCCTATTCCGGAGATTCTCTCCGTGGGCGGGGCACCTCACCCAGCCATTCAAGCTAACAACCAAGCATTGGGGGAGGGGCGCGCGGGCAGCCGGAAATACTTTCTGGAGCACAGCTGCGGATCCAATCACTGAAATTAGCTTAACCCACGAAATCTGCGCACCCACGGGGCTCTAATTGATAAGAACTCTCTCAGTTCAGCGATCCAAGACAAGAGGCGTGATATTTTTTAGTGCCTCTTGCTAAAGGGGTGGGGGCAACTTCTGATTGACAGAGCCTCCATATTCAGGGATATACGCTAACAAGAGGGACTTGGCAGATATTAAGATCTATACAGCAAGCAGTGACTAGTGCCTCTTCTTCCCAGCCAAAACAGGCTACAAAGTGTGGAAAGCCTGGGTTGAGTGGTCCAACTGAATGCTAGGTGCTGAACAGTCACCTTGACAACAATTGTCTCCCAGCCCCACCTGATTACGCTGGAGGCTCTGACTGCCAGAGCCTTACCCAGAGCCTTGCGCTGAGTGGGGATAGAGTGGGGATTTCCCAGCTCTTTGAGCCTCTTACTCCCCAGGCAGAAGCAGTGGCAGCCTCATAGCTGGATCACCAGGCTGCTAATTCAGGAAGGGGAGACTAGGAGAGAGACTCCAGGAAAGCAAACTCTCTCATTGTTGGACCCTGCAAACGCCAACAAGCCCTGACTACCAGCGAGACTAAAGCCAATTATATGACATTGCCATAGAATCCCATCAACTGCAAATCCCTACCTAAGCGTGACACAGGGGCAGAGCCTGGGGTACAGAGTCACCAACCAGGAAGAGGGAGAGAAAAGAAAAAGGAAGAAGTTAACCTCTCAAAATCAAAAAAAATCCACAGACTTTATAACTTGTTCCACTAATTTTTCGATGTTGTTGTTTGTTTGTTCTATCTTATTGCCTTTATTATTATTATTTCTATTTCCTCCACCTCGGTCCTTTTATTCTTTGCCCATCTTATGATTCCCTTTTCTTGAACTACACTACCCATGAGTGTTACATTTTATTTCTTTTCTTCATCCTTACTCTCCTTTAGGGTTACACTCCAAAACCCTTAACTCTCACTCTCTCCCCTTTTGTTTTTTTTTTTTCCTTTTCCTTTTTTTCTTCCTTCGTTTTTCTCTTTTTCTTATTTTTTCCTTTCTATTCATTTCTTCTTTTCTCCTTTTACTTTTCCTCCCATTCAATCCTCAATCACGAACAAATTATTTAATTTGGGACTCAAGTTTTTTGTGTTTTTTTTTTTTTTTTGCTTTTGTTTTTGGGTTTTTTTGTTTGTTTTTGTGGCATTTTGGGTACTTTTTACGTTGCTTTTAATTCACTAGCATTCCTCCCAACCCAAGGTCTCCATTGTATTTAGTCTTCGCTCCACTTAATACAACAGATTTTTACTTATTATTTTTATTTTTTTTCTCTTCTTTAATTATTATCTTTTTTCTGTTTCCCTCTTATCCCTCTCATTATATCTCTTAGTTGACCATCACTTACAAGCAAATCATTTTATGCTTGTCTAAGATTTTTTTCCTTTTTTTTTTTTTTTTTTTTTGCATTTAGTAGGTCCCTACTCCCTTTTTTGCCCCTTGAACTCTTCACCCTAAATCAAGCCCTCCATTATAGGCAGTTTTTGTTCCATTTAGCATAATATAATTCACAGGTCATCACGAGATTTCCCTAAGGAGGGGAGAGAAGGGGAAGAGAAGAAAGAAAAAAAGGGGGAAATAATAAATTATTACTGGTTTTTTTTCTGTGGGGTGTTTTCCTTTTTTTTTTTTTTTTAACTTTTTATTCTTTATTAATTCTAATTAGTGCTATCAAGAAGACCACCCTCAGATGCCAATAAGAAAAAGAAAATCAAATATTATAGATACAAAAGATAGAGAGGTAACACAAAAAAAAGGGGAAAAATCTATGGAGAAAAGATTTAACATATTGGAAAACTTGGAGCTAAATGACAGAAAATTTAAAATAGAAATCTTAAAAATACACAGAGATATACAAGAAAACACAGAAAGGCAATTTAGGGAGATCAGAAAACAATTCAACGATCACAAAGAATATATTACCAAGGAAATTGAAACTATAAAAACAAATCAAACAGAAATGAAAAACTCAATTCACGAGCTGAAAAACGAGGTAACAAGCTTAGCTAATAGAACAGCCCAGATAGAAGATAGCATTAGTGAAATAGAAGACAAGCAACTTGAGGCACAACAGAGAGAAGAAGAAAGAGACTCAAAAATAATAAAAAACGAGAAAGCCCTACAGGAATTGTCTGACTCCATCAGAAAGAATAACATAAGAATAATAGGTATATCAGAGGGAGAAGAGAAAGAAAATGGAATGGAGAATATACTCAAACAAATAATAGATGAGAACTTCCCAAGCCTGTGGAAAGAACTAAAGCCTCAAATTCAAGAAGCAAACAGAACACCAAGTTTTCTTAACCCCAACAAACCCACTCCAAGGCACATCATAATAAAGATGACACAAACCAACGGCAAAGAAAAAATTCTCAAGGCAGCCAGGGAAAAGAAGAATACAACATATAAAGGAAGACCTATTAGATTATCATCAGATTTCCAGCAGAAACTCTACAAGCTAGAAGAGAGTGGACCCCAATATTTAAAGCCCTGAAAGAGAGGAACTTTCAGCCAAGAATACTATACCCATCAAAGCTATCCTTCAAGTACGAAGGAGATATAAAAACATTCACAAATACAGAAAAGATGAGAGAATTTATCAGCAGAAAGCCCCCACTCCAGGAAATACTAAAGGGGGTTTTCCAACCAGATTCAAAGAACAAAAGAAAACAAAACCACAAGTAACAGCTCCACCAAGAACACAATAAAACCAAACTTAAACTGTGACAACAAAAGAAAAAAAGGGGGGAGAGGATGGAGATTAACAGTAGCAAAGGAAGATGAAGTGCATAGATACTCATAAGATAGAATACTACAATGAATATGGTAGGTACCCTTTTCATTACTTAATGGTAACCACCCTTGAAAAAACCACCACAAAAACGCTTGACTTAAAAAAGGTAGCAACAGAGGAAAGAAGTATGGAACACAAACAAACAAAAACAAATGATAGAAAAACAAAAGAGAAGAATCAAACAAGATACAAAACTATCAGAAAGCAATTTATAAAATGGCAGTAGGGAACCCACAAGTGTCAATAATTACACTAAATGTAAATGGATTAAACTCACCAATAAAAAGACACAGAGTAGCAGAATGAATTAAAAAAGAAAATCCAACTGTATGCTGCCTACAAGAAACACATCTAAGCAACAAGGATAAAAACAAATTCAAAGTGAAAGGCTGGAAAACAATACTCCAAGCAAACAACACCCCAAAAAAAACAGGAGTAGCAATACTCATATCTAATAATGCTGACTACAAGACAGAAAAAGTACTCAGAGACAAAAATGGTCATTTCATAATGATTAAGGGGACACTGAATCAAAAAGATATAAAAAACCTTAATATATATGCACCAAACCAAGGAGCACCAAAATATATAAGACAGCTACTTATTGACCTTAAAACAAAAACTGACAAAAATACAAGCATACTTGGAGACCTCAATACACCGCTGACGGCTCTAGATTGGTCATCCAAACAGAGAATCAATAAAGATATAGTGGCCTTACACGAAATACTAGAACACCTGGATATGATAGACATCTACAGGACACTTCATCCCAAAGCGACAGAGTATACATTTTTCTCTAGTGTACATGGAACATTCTCAAGAATTGACCATATGTTGGGCCACAAAGACAATATCAGCAAATTTAGAAAAATTGACATTGTACCAAGCATATTCTCTGATCATAAAGCCTTGAAACTAGAATTCAACGGCAAAAAAGAGGGGGAAAAACCCACAAAAATGTGGAAACTAAACAACATACTTCTAAAAAATGAATGGGTCAAAGAAGAAATAAGCGCAGAGATCAAAAGATATATACAGACAAATGAAAATGAAAATACGACATATCAGAATCTCTGGGATGCAGCAAAAGCAGTCATAAGAGGAAAGTTCATATCACTTCAGGCATATATGAACAAACAAGAGAGAGCCCAAGTAAACCACTTAACTTCACACCTTAAGGAACTAGAAAAAGAAGAACAAAGACAACCCAAAACCAGCCGAAGAAAGGAGATAATAAAAATCAGAGCAGAAATAAATGAAATAGAGAACAGAAAAACTATAGAAAAAATCAATAAAACAAGGAGTTGGTTCTTTGAAAAGATCAACAAAATTGACAAACCCTTGGCAAGACTCACCAAGGAAAAAAGGCACAGGACTCAAATAAATAAAATCCAAAATGAAAGAGGAGAGATCACCACAGACATCATAGATATACAAAAAATTATTGTAGAATACTATGAAAAACTTTATGCCACCAAATACAACAATCTAGAAGAAATGGATAAATTCCTAGAACAATACAACCTTCCTAGACTGAGTCATGAAGAAGCAGAAAGCCTAAACAGACTAATCAGCAGGAAGGAAATAGAAAAAACTATTAAAACCTCCCCAAAAATAAAAGTCCAGGCCCTGACGGTTATACTAGTGAATTCTATCAAACATTCAAAGAAGACCTGGTTCCTATTCTACTCAAAGTCTTCCAAAAAATGGAAGAAGAAGCAATACTTCTAAACACATTTTATGAGGCCAACATAACCCTCATAACCAAAACCTGGCAAGGATGGCACAAAGAAAGAAAACTACAGACCAATATCTCTAATGAATACAGATGCTAAAATACTAAACAAAATAATGGCAAATTGAATACAACAATATATTAAAAAAATAATACATCATGATCAAGTGGGATTCATCCCAGAATCTCAAGGATGGTTCAACATACGTAAAATGGTTAACATCTGGGTGGATCCCGGTTGGGCGCATGCGGGAGTCTGTCTGACTGTCTCTCCCCGTTTCCAGCTTCAGAAAAGAAAACAAACAAACAAACAAACAAACAAAAAAACGGTTAACGTAATACACCATATCAACAAAACAAAGAACAAAAACCACATGATCTTATCAATAGGTGCAGAAAAGGCTTTTGATAAAATACAACACAATTTTATGTTTAAGACTCTCAACAAAATGGGTATAGAAGGAAAATATCTCAACATGATAAAGGCCATATATGATAAACCATCAGCCAACATCATATTAAATGACGTAAAACTGAGGACTTTTCATCTTAAATCAGGAACAAGACAGGGTTGTCCACTCTCTCCACTCTTATTTAATGTGGTGCTAGAAGTTCTGGCCAGAGCAATCAGACAAGACAAAGAAATAAAAGGCATCCATATCGAAAAATAAGAAGTAAAGGTATCACTTTTTGCTGATGATATGATCCTATACATCGAAAACCCGAAGGACTCCACAAAAAGATTATTAGAAACAATAAACCAATACAGTAAGGTCGCAGGATACAAAATTAACATACAAAAGTCCATAGCCTTTCTATATGCCAACAATGAAATATTAGAAAACGAACTCAAAAAAATAATCCCCTTCACGATTGCAACAAAAAAAATAAAATACCTAGGAATAAACATAACAAAGAATGTAAAGGACCTATATAACGAAAACTACAAGGCATTATTAAGAGAAATAGAAAAGGACACAATGAGATGGAAAAATATTCCTTGTTCTTGGATAGGAAGAATAAATATAATTAAAATGGCCATATTACCCAAAGCAATATATAAATTTAATGTAATTCCCATCAAAATTCCTATGACATTTTTTAAAGAAATGGAACAAAAAATCATCAGATTTATATGGAAGTATAAAAAACCCCGAATAGCCAAAGCAATCCTAAGGAAAAAGAATGAAGCTGGGGGCATTACAATACCTGACTTTAAACTATATTATAGGGCCACGATAATCAAAACAGCATGGTATTGGCAGAAAAATAGACACTCAGGCCAATGGAACAGAATAGAAAGCCCAGAAATAAAACCACATATATATGGTCAAATAATCTTTGATAAAGGGGCCAACAACACACAATGGAGAAAAGAAAACCTCTTCAACAAATGGTGCTGGGAAAACTGGAAAGCCACATGCAAAAGAATGAAACTCGACTACAGCCTGTCCCCGTGTACTAAAATTAATTCAAAATGGATCAAAGACCTAAATATAAGACCTGAAACAATAAAGTACATAGAAGAAGACATAGGTACTAAACTCATGGACCTGGGTTTTAAAGAACATTTTATGAACTTGACTCCAATGGCAAGAGAAGTGAAGGCAAAGATAAATGAATGGGACTACATCAGAATAAAAAGTTTTTGCTCAGCAAGAGAAACTGATATCAAAATAAACAGACAGCCAACTAAATGGGAAATGTTATTTTCAAACAACAGCTCAGATAAGGGCCTAATATCCAAAATTTACAAAGAACTCATAAAACTCAACAACAAACAAACAAACAATCCAATAAAAAAATGGGAAGAGGACATGAACAGACACTTCTCCCAGGAAGAAATACAAATGGCCAACAGATACATGAAAAGATGCTCAGCTTCATTAGTTATTAGAGAAATGCAAATCAAAACTACAATGAGATACCACCTCACCCCTGTTAGATTAGCTATTATCAACAAGACGGGTAATAGCAAATGTTGGAGAGGCTGTGGAGATAGGGAACTCTCATCCACTGTTGGTGGGACTGTAAAGTAGTACAACCATTATGGAGGAAAGTATGGTGGTTCCTCAAAAAACTGAAAATAGAACTACCTTATGACCCAGCAATCCCTCTACTGGGTATATACCCCAAAACCTCAGAAACATTGATACGTAAAGACACATGTAGCCCCATGTTCATTGCAGCACTGTTCACAGTGGCCAAGACATGGAAACAACCAAAAAGCCCTTCAATAGAAGACTGGATAAAGAAGATGTGGCACATATACACTATGGAATTCTACTCAGCCATAAGAAATGATTACATCAGATCATTTACAGTAAAATGGTGGGATCTTGATAACATTATACGGAGTGAAATAAGTAAATCAGAAAAAAACAAGAACTACATGATTCCATACATTGGTGGAACATAAAAATGAGACTAAGAGACATGGACAAGAGTGTTGTGGTTACCAGGGGTGGGGGGAGGGAGGATGCAGAAGGGAGGAAGGGAGAGAGTTAGGGGGAGGGGGAGGGGCACAGAGAAATAGATAGAGGGAGGCGGAGGACAATCTGACTTTGGGCGAGGGGTATGCAACATAATTTAATGACAAGATAACCTAGACATGTTTTCTTTGAATATATGTACCCTGATTTATTAAGGTCATCCCATTAACATTAATAAAAATTTATTAAAAAAATAAAGATTTTGGTTACTGAACACACACACACACAAAAAAAACAAAGGTAACAAGAGACAAAGATGGACATTTTATAATTATAAAGAGGAAATTATATCAAGAAGACACAACACTTCTTTTTTATTTTAATATTTTATTTATTGATTTTTTAGAGAGAGAGGAGTGAGAGAGAGAGACAGAGAGAAGGGGGAGGAGCAGGAAGCATCAACTCCCATATGTGCCTTGACCAGGCAAGCCCAAGGTTTTGAACCGGCGACCTCAGTGTTCCAAGTCGACGCTTTATCGCACTGCACCACCACAGGTCAGGCAACACTTCTTAATATATATGCACCAAATCAGGGAGCACCAAATATATAAAATATCTACTAACTGATCTAAAAATAGAAACAATCAAAAACACAATCATACTTGGAGATCTCAACACACTATTGATGGCTTTAGATAGATCATCCAAACAGAAAATAAATAAAGAAATATTGGCTTTAAAAGACATGCTAGACCAAAAGAACATGTTAATCATTTACAGGACATTTCATCCCAGAACATCAGATTATACATTCTTTTCAGTGTGCCTGAAAAATCCTCAAGAATAGATCATATGGTAGGCCACAAAACTAACATCAACAAATTCAGAAAGATTGTAATTATACCAAGCATATTTCTGATCATAAAACTTTAAAATTAGAATTCAACTGCAAAAAGAAAGTATAGAAACTCACAAAAATATGAAAAGTAAACAACATACTTCTAAAAAATGATGGGTCAAAGAAGAAATAAAAGCACAGATCAAAAGATATATACAGACAAATGAAAATGACAACATGACATATCAAAATTTCTGGGATGCAGCAAAGGCAATAAGAAGAAAGTTTATATCATTACAAGCTGATATCAAGAAGCAAGAGAAATCCCAAGTAAACAAGCTAACATTACATCTTAAGGAACTAGAAAAAGAAGAACGAAGTCAACCCAAAGTTAGCAGAAGAAAGGAAATAGTAAAAATTAAAGCAGAACTTAATGAAATAGAGACCAAAATAGTATAGAAAAAATTAATACAACAAAGATCTGGTTATCTAAAAAGGTAATAAAATTGACAAACCCTTGGCTACTAAGGAAAAAAGATAAAGGACTCATATAAACAAAATATAAAATAAAAGGGGAGAAATTACCCAAATATAGATAAACAAAAGATCATAGTAGAATACCATGAAAGGTTATATGCCACCAAATTCAACAAGTTAGAAGAAATGGATAAATTCCTAGAATTATACAATCTTCCTAGACTGAGACACAAAGAAATAGAAAATCTAAATAGACCCATACGCAAGGAGGAAATAGAAACAACTATCAAAAACCTCCCAAAAATAAAAGTCTAGGACCAGATGGCTATAATAGTGAATTTTAACAAACATTTTAAGAAGACTGGGTTCCCATCCTACTCAAAGTCTTCCAAAAATTAGAAGAGGAAGTAACACTCTAATACATTTTATGAGGCTAACATAACCTTGATACCAAAACCTGGCAAGGACAACACAAAAAAAGAAAACTACAGACCAGTATCTATAATGAATACACATGCAAAAATCCTAAACAAAATACTAGCAAATCAAATACAACAACACATTAACAAAATAATACATCATGATCAAGTGGGATTCATTCCAGGAGCACAAGGATGATTCAACATACAAAAATTGATCAATGTAATATACCACATCAATAAAACAAAGAACAAAAATCATATGATCCTATCAATAGATGCAGAAAAATCATTCAATAAGATAAAGCATCCCTTTATGTTTAAAGCACTCAATAAAATGGGAATAGAAGGAAAGTACCTCAACATAATAAAGGCCATATATGACAAATCATCAGCCAATATCATACTAAATGGTAAAAAAAAAATATGAAGGCTTTTCCTCTAAAATCAGGAACAAGACATGGCTGCCCACTCTTTCCACTCCTATTCAAAATAGTTCTGAAAGTTTTAGCCAGAGCAATGAGGCAAGGAAAGGAAATTAAAGGCATTCATATTGAGAAAGAAAAAATAAAGATATGAGGTTTTGCAGATGACATATTCAGTATATAAAGACTCCACCAATAAACTATTAGAAACAAAAAGACCAATACAGTAAAGATGCAGAATGCAGAATATCAAATGTCTATTGCTTTTTTATAAGCTAACCAAGAAACTTTCAAAAATTAACTCAAAACATAATTTCTCTTACAATTGCAACAACAACAAAAAATAGAATAAGATACCTGGGAATAAACTTAAGAAAGGATATGAAGGATCTATATACTAAAAACTACAAAGCATTATTGAAAGAAATTGAAAAAGACACAATGAAATGGGAAAATATTCCATGCTCATGGATTGAAAGAATCAACATAGTTAAAGTGGCCATATTATCCAAAGGAATATACAAATTTAATGCAATCCCCATCAAAATCCCAATGTCATTTTTTAAAGAACTAGAACAAAAAATCACTAGGTTTGTATGGAACCACATGCAAAAGAATGAAACTTTACTACAGTTTCTTCCCCTGCACAAAAATTAATTCAGAATGTATCAAAGACCTAAATATAAGATCTGAAAGAATAAATTACATAGAAGAAAACATAGGCACTAAACTCATGGACCTTAGCCATAAAGAACAATTTATGAATTTGACCCCATAGGCAAGGGGGTAAAGACAAAAGTAATGAAGGGAACTATATCAAACTAAAAAGCTCTACACAGCAAAAGAAACTGACAACAAAACAAATAGGCAGCCAACTAAATGGGAGATGATATTTGTAAACAACAGCTCTAATAAGGGGTTAATATCCAAACTATATAAAGAACTCACAAAGCTCAGCAACAAACCAGCAAAAAATCCAATTAAAAGTGGGGAGATGTCCTGAACAGATATTTCTCCCAAAAAGACATACAAATGCCCAACAGATATATGAAAAGATGCTCATCTTCACTTGCCATTATAGAAATGCAAATCAAAACTACAATGTCATACCACTTCACACCTGTTAGATTGGCTATTATTAACAAGTCAGATAATAATAAGTGTTGTAGTGGCTATAGAGAAAAAAGAACCCTCATTTACTGCTGGTGGGAATGCAAACTAGAACAACCATTGTAAAAGAAAGTATAGTGGTTCCTCAGAAAATTAAAAATAAAACTACCATATGAGCCAGCAATTGCTGTACTGGGTTTCTACCCCCAAAACTCAAAAACATTGGTATCTAAAGATGCATTTACCCCCATGTTCATTGCAGCATTACTGAAAGTGGCCAAGATATGGAAACAACCAAAGTGTCCCTCAATAGAGGACTGGATAAAGAAGATATGGTACATGTATACAATGGAATACTACACAGCCATAAGAAATGATGACATATTGCCATTTATGATAACATGGATGGACCTTGAGAATATTATACTGAGTGAAATAAGTAAACCAGAAAAAACTAAGAACTGTATGATTTCAAAGATAGCTGAGATATAAAACTGAGGCTTATAGACATAGATAAAAGTAAAGTGGTTACATGGGTGTGGCGGGGGAGAAGGGAGTAAAGAGGGACAAATATATGGTGACAGAAAATGATTTGACTTTGGGTACCGGGTAGACAGTATAATTGACAGTTCAAATGCTATGGAAGTGCTTACCTGAAATCTAGGTACTCTTATTGATAAATATCCCCCTGTTAAATTCAATTTTCTAAATAAATTTTTTTAAAATAAATTTTTATTAATGATAATGGGATGACATTAATAAATCAGGGTACATATATTCAAAGAAAACATGTCTAGGTTATTTTGTCATTAAATTATGTTGCATACCCCTCGCCCAAAGTCAGATTGTCCTCCGCCTCCCTCTATCTATTTCTCTGTGCCCCTCCCCCTCCCCCTAACTCTCTCCCTCCCTCCCTCCCATGTCCTCCCTCCCCCCGCCCCTGGTAACCACCACACTCTTGTCCATGTCTCTTAGTCTCGTTTTTATGTTCCACCAATGTATGGAATCATGTAGTTCTTGGTTTTTTCTGATTTACTTATTTCACTCCGTATAATGTTATCAAGATCCCACCATTTTGCTGTAAATGATCTGATGTCATCATTTCTTATGGCTGAGTAGTATTCCATAGTGTATATGTGCCACATCTTCTTTATCCAGTCTTCTATTGAAGGGCTTTTTGGTTGTTTCCATGTCTTGGCCACTGTGAACAGTGCTGCAATGAACATGGGGCTACATGTGTCTTTACGTATCAATGATTCTGAGGTTTTGGGGTATATACCCAGTAGAGGGATTGCTGGGTTATAAGGTAGTACTATTTGCAGTTTTTTGAGGAACCACCATACTTTCCTCCATAATGGTTGTACTACTTTACAGTCCCACCAACAGTGTATGAGGGTTCCTTTTTCTCCACAGCCTCTCCAACATTTGCTATTGCCCGTCTTGTTGATAATAGCTAATCTAACAGGGGTGAGGTGGTATCTCATTGTAGTTTTGATTTGCATTTCTCTAATAACTAATGAAGCTGAGCATCTTTTCATATATCTGTTGGCCATTTGTATTTCTTCCTGGGAGAAGTGTCTGTTCATGTCTTCTTCCCATTTTTTTATTGGATTGTTTGTTTGTTTGTTGTTGAGTTTTATGAGTTCTTTGTAAATTTTGGATATTAGGCCCTTATCTGAGCTGTTGTTTGAAAATAACATTTCCCATTTAGTTGGCTGTCTGTTTATTTTGATATCAGTTTCTCTTGCTGAGCAAAAACTTTTTATTCTGATGTAGTCCCATTCATTTATCTTTGCCTTCACTTCTCTTGCCATTGGAGTCAAGTTCATAAAATGTTCTTTAAAACCCAGGTCCATGAGTTTAGTACCTATGTCTTCTTCTATGTACTTTATTGTTTCAGGTCTTATATTTAGGTCTTTGATCTATTTTGAATTAATTTTAGTACACGGGGACAGGCTGTAGTCGAGTTTCATTCTTTTGCATGTGGCTTTCCAGTTTTCCCAGCACCATTTGTTGAAGAGGTTTTCTTTTCTCTATTGTGTGTTGTTGGCCCCTTTATCAAAGATTATTTGACCATATATATGTGGTTTTATTTCTGGGTTTTCTATTCTGTTCCATTGGCCTGAGTGTCTATTTTTCTGCCAATACCATGCTGTTTTGATTATCGTGGCCCTATAATATAGTTTAAAGTCAGGTATTGTAATGCCCCCAGCTTCATTCTTTTTCCTTAGGATTGCTTTGGCTATTCGGGGTTTTTTATACTTCCATATAAATCTGATGATTTTTTGTTCCATTTCTTTAAAAAATGTCATAGGAATTTTGATGGGAATTACATTAAATTTATATATTGCTTTGGGTAATATGGCCATTTTAATTATATTTATTCTTCCTATCCAAGAACAAGGAATATTTTTCCATCTCATTGTGTCCTTTTCTATTTCTCTTAATAATGCCTTGTAGTTTTCGTTATATAGGTCCTTTACATTCTTTGTTATGTTTATTCCTAGGTATTTTATTTTTTTTGTTGCAATCGTGAAGGGGATTATTTTTTTGAGTTCGTTTTCTAATATTTCATTGTTGGCATATAGAAAGGCTATGGACTTTTGTATGTTAATTTTGTATCCTGCGACCTTACTGTATTGGTTTATTGTTTCTAATAATCTTTTTGTGGAGTCCTTCGGGTTTTCGATGTATAGGATCATATCATCAGCAAAAAGTGATACCTTTACTTCTTTTCCGATATGGATGCCTTTTATTTCTTTGTCTTGTCTGATTGCTCTGGCCAGAACTTCTAGCACCACGTTAAATAAGAGTGGAGAGAGTGGACAACCCTGTCTTGTTCCTGATTTAAGGTAGAAAGTACTCAGTTTTATGCCGTTTAATATGATGTTGGCTGATGGTTTATCATATATGGCCTTTATCATGTTGATATATTTTCCTTCTATACCCATTTTGTTGAGAGTCCTAAACATAAAATTGTGTTGTATTTTATCAAAAGCCTTTTCTGCATCTATTGATAAGATCATGTGGTTTTTGTTTTTTGTTTTGTTGATATGGTGTATTACGTTAACCGTTTTGCGTATGTTGAACCATCCTTGAGATTCTGGGATGAATCCCACTTGATCATGATGTATTATTTTTTTAATATGTTGTTGTATTCGGTTTGCCAGTATTTTGTTTAGTATTTTAGCATCTGTATTCATTAGAGATATTGGTCTGTAGTTTTCTTTCTTTGTGCCATCCTTGCCAGGTTTTGGTATGAGGGTTATGTTGGCCTCATAAAATGTGTTTGGAAGTATTGCTTCTTCTTCCATTTTTTGGAAGACTTTGAGTAGAATAGGAACCAAGTCTTCTTTGAATGTTTGATAGAATTCACTAGTATAACCGTCTGGGCCTGGACTTTTATTTTTGGGGAGGTTTTTAATAGTTTTTTCTATTTCCTCCCTGCTGATTGGTCTGTTTAGGCTTTCTGCTTCGTCATGACTCAGTCTAGGAAGGTTGTATTGTTCTAGGAATTTATCCATTTCTTCTAGATTGTTGTATTTGGTGGCATATAATTTTTCATAGTATTCTACAATAATTCTTTGTATATCTATGATGTCTGTGGTGATCTCTCCTCTTTCATTTTGGATTTTATTTATTTGAGTCCTGTGCCTTTTTTCCTTGGTGAGTCTTGCCAAGGGTTTGTCAATTTTGTTGATCTTTTCAAAGAACCAACTCCTTGTTTTATTGATTTTTTCTATAGTTTTTCTGTTCTCTATTTCATTTATTTCTGCTCTGATTTTTATTATCTCCTTTCTTCGGCTGGTTTTGGGTTGTCTTTGTTCTTCTTTTTCTAGTTCCTTAAGGTGTGAAGTTAAGTGGTTTACTTGGGCTCTCTCTTGTTTGTTCATATATGCCTGAAGTGATATGAACTTTCCTCTTATTACTGCTTTTGCTGCATCCCAGAGATTCTGATATGTCGTATTTTCATTTTCATTTTCATTTGTCTGTATATATCTTTTGATCTCTGCGCTTATTTCTTCTTTGACCCATTCATTTTTTAGAAGTATGTTGTTTAGTTTCCACATTTTTGTGGGTTTTTCCCCCTCTTTTTTGCCGTTGAATTCTAGTTTCAAGGCTTTATGATCAGAGAATATGCTTGGTACAATTTCAATTTTTCTAAATTTGCTGATATTGTCTTTGTGGCCCAACATATGGTCAATTCTTGAGAATGTTCCATGTACACTAGAGAAAAATGTATACTCTGTTGCTTTGGGATGAAGTGTCCTGTAGATGTCTATCATATCCAGGTGTTCCAGTATTTCGTGTAAGGCCACTATATCTTTATTGATTCTCTGTTTGGATGACCAATCTAGAGCCGTCAGCGGTGTATTGAGGTCTCCCAGTATGATTGTATTTTTGTTAGTTTTTGTTTTAAGGTCAATAAGTAGCTGTCTTATATATTTTGGTGCTCCTTGGTTTGGTGCATATATATTAAGGATTGTTATGTCTTCTTGATTCAACTTCCCCTTAATCATTATGAAATGACCATTTTTGTCTCTGAGTACTTTTTCTGTCTTGTAGTCAGCATTATTAGATATGAGTATTGCTACACCTGCTTTTTTTTGGGTGTTGTTTGCTTGGAGTATTGTTTTCCAGCCTTTCACTTTGAATTTGTTTTTATCCTTGTTGCTTAGATGTGTTTCTTGTAGGCAGCATACAGTTGGATTTTCTTTTTTAATCCATTCTGCTACTCTGTGTCTTTTTATTGGTGAGTTTAATCCATTTACATTTAGTGTAATTATTGACACTTGTGGGTTCCCTACTGCCATTTTATAAATTGCTTTCTGATAGTTTTGTATCTTGTTTGATTCTTCTCTTTTGTTTTTCTATCATTTGTTTTTGTTTGTTTGTGTTCCATACTTCTTTCCTCTGTTGCTACCTTTTTTAAGTCAAGTGTTTTTGTGGTGGTTTTTTCAAGGGTGGTTACCATTAAGTAATGAAAAGGGTACCTACCATATTCATTGTAGTACCCCATCTTATGAGTATTTCTGCACTTCATCGTCCTTTGCTACTGTTAATCTCCATCCTCTCCCCCCTTTTTTTCCTTTGTTGTCACAGTTTAAGTTTGGTTTTACTGTGTTCTTGGTGGAGCTGTTACTTGTGGTGTTGTTTTCTTTTGTCCTTTGAATCTGGTTGGAAAACCCCCTTTAGTATTTCCTGGAGTGGGGGCTTTCTGCTGATAAATTCTCTCATCTTTTCTGTATTTGTGAATGTTTTTATATCTCCTTCGTACTTGAAGGATAGCTTTGATGGGTATAGTATTCTTGGCTGAAAGTTCCTCTCTTTCAGGGCTTTAAATATTGGGGTCCACTCTCTTCTAGCTTGTAGAGTTTCTGCTGAGAAATCTGATGATAATCTAATAGGCCTTCCTTTATATGTTGTACTCTTCTTTTCCCTGGCTGCCTTGAGAATTTTTTCTTTGTCATTGGTTTGTGTCATCTTTATTATGATGTGCCTTGGAGTGGGTTTGTTGGGGTTAAGAAAACTTGGTGTTCTGTTTGCTTCTTGAATTTGAGGCTTTAGTTCTTTCCACAGGCTTGGGAAGTTCTCGTCTATTATTTGTTTGAGTATATTCTCCATTCCATTTTCTTTCTCTTCTCCCTCTGGTATACCTATTATTCTTATGTTATTCTTTCTGATGGAGTCAGACAATTCCTGTAGGGCTTTCTCGTTTTTTATTATTTTTGAGTCTCTTTCTTCTTCTCTCTGTTGTGCCTCAAGTTGTTTGTCTTCTATTTCAATAATCTTATCTTCTATCTGGGCTGTTCTGTTAGCTAAGCTTGTTACCTCATTTTTCAGCTTGTGAATTGAGTTTTTCATTTCTGTTTGATTTGTTTTTATAGTTTCAATTTCCTTGGTAATATATTCTTTGTGTTCATTGAGTTGTTTTCTGATCTCCCTAAATTGCCTTTCTGTGTTTTCTTGTATATCTCTGAGTATTTTTAAGATTTCTATTTTAAATTCTCTGTCATTTAGCTCCAAGGCTTCCAATGTGTTAAGTCTTTTCTCCATAGATTTTTCCACATCTATTTGTGTTACCTCTCTTTCTTTTGTATCCATAATATTCGATTTCCTCTTTCTTATTGGCATCTGAGGGTGGTCTTGTTGATAGCACACAGGCGCACTCCATCCGCGGCTTGAATGAACGTCCCTGCGGTAGTTAGCTTCCTCCACACCCTCGTCTCTCAGATTCAAGTGATAACAGTTTTTTCGCTTTCAGTTTGTGTGGAACTCCGGAATGCTCCGAGGATAAATTTTTCTGTTTCTAGTTGATAAATTTGTTGTGATTTTGGGGAGATCTGTCGGACGTGCTGCTCACGGCGCCATTTCCGTGACGTCACTCTAATAAATTTTTTAAAAGTTAAGAAAATCTAATTCCAAATGTAATTCTGATAAAATAATAATAACAGATCTTCAAAATTAGTCCCAAAATTGAAATACAAAATCAGAAAAAACCAGGAACTGCATTTTTCCATACATAGATGGGACATAAAAGTGAAACCAAGAGACATTGATAAGAGTGTGGTGGTTACGGGGGGGAGGGAGGAGAGGGAGAGGGAAGGGGGAGGGGGAGGGGCACAGAGAGAACTAGATAGAGGGTGACAGGTCAATCTGACTTTGGGTGATGGGTATGCAACATAATTGAACTTTAAGATAACCTGGACATGTTGTCTTTGAATATATGTATCTTGATTTACTGATGTCACCCCATTAAAAATAAAAAAATAAAAAAAATAAAAAATTGAAATACAAAATGCCTAGGGTTACATTTATAGTTATTACAAATGCAAATAAGATAAATTCTTTTATTGTAAAAGTTTCAAGAGTACAGCTGTATAATTTGACATCTGTATACACTACGAAGTGATCAGCCCACAAGTCTAGTTGCCATCCGTCACCATGTAGTTGACCACCTTTGCCAATTTTGCTCACTTTCCAACCTGCTTTTCCTCTCTGGTAACCACTAATCTGAACTTTGTATATATAAGTTTGTTTTGGTTTTATTTTGTTAGTCTGTTTTGTTTCTTTTATATTCTACATATGAGTGAAATTACACAGCGTTTTTCTTTCTGCATCTGACTTATTTTGGTCAGCATAATACCTTCAAGGTCCGTCCATGTGGTCGCAATACAAGCTTTTATTCTTTCTTTATGGCTCAGTAGAATTCCATATATACCTAACCTTCTTTATCTACTCATTTATCAGTGGACACTTCAGGTTGTTTCCATGTCTTGGCTATTGTGAATAATGCCACAGTGAACATAGGGGTACATATATCTTTTCAAATTAGTATTTTCTTATTCTTCAGATGGATACCTAGAAGTGGAATAGCATGATCATGTGGTAGTTTTAGTCTTAATTGTATTTGAGGAATCTCCATACTGTTTTCTATAGTGGCTGCACCAATTTACAATTCCAGTATATAAGGACTCTCTTTCTCCACATCCTCCTCCACAATTCCTATTTCTTGTCTTTTTGATAATAGTTACTCTAACAGGTGTGAGGTAATATCTCATTGTGGTTTTGATTTGTATTCCCTAATAATTAAGGATATTGAACACCTTTTTTTTTTGGTTCATATATTTATTTATTTTTTTTAGGATTTTATTCATATTTTAGAGAGGAGAGTGAGGGGGGAGAGAATGGGGAAGGAGCAGGAAACATCAACTCTCATATGTGCCTTGACCAGGTAAGCCTAGGGGTTTGAACCGGCAACCTCAGTGTTTCAGGTTGATGCTTTATCTACTGCGCCACCACAGGCCAGGCTGAACACTTTTTCATGTGCCTTCTGGCCATCTGTTTATCTTTGGGAAAATGTTCATTTAGATTCTTGGCCCATTTTTCAATTAAGTCGTTTGTTTTTTTGTTGTTGAGTTGTATGAGTTCTTTATATATTTTGAATATCAACCCCTCACCAGATAACTATTTTTTCCCATTCTGTGGGTTGCCTTTTTATTTTGTTGATGGTTTCTTTTGCTCTGCAGAAGTTTTTTAGTTTGATGTAATCACATTTTTTTTTTTGTTTCTCTTGCCTTTGGAGTCAGATCAACAAAGACATCACTAAGGCTGATGTCAAAGAGCTTACTGTCAATTTTTTTTCCTTTCTTTTTTATGACTTTATTCATTTTAGAGAGGAGAGAGAGAGAGAGAGAGAGAGAGAGAGAGAAGGGAGGAGCAGGAAGCATCAACTCCCATATGTGCCTTGACCAGGCAAGCCCAGGGTTTTGAACCTGCGACGTCAGCATTCCAAGTCGACACTTTATCCACTGCACCACCATAGGTCAGGCCTACTGTCTATTTTTTATCCTGGGAATTTTATGGTTTCAGGTCTTATATTCAAGTCTATAAACAATTTTGAGTTAATTTTTGTGTATGGTGTAAGATAGTAGTCCTTTCATTATTTGCATGTGGCTGTTCAGTTTTCCCAACACCATTTATTGAAGAATATTTCCTTTCTCCATTGTACATTCTTGAGTCCTTTATCCATATTTAATTGTCCACATTTGTGTGAAGTTACTTCTGGGCTATCAATTCTGTTTCATTGAGCTACATGTCTGTTTTTTGTGCCAATACCATACTGTTTTTGATTACTATAGCTTTGTAGCATAGTTTGAAATCAAGACACACAATACAGTGGTACCTTGAGATACGAGCAGACTAACATACAAATTTTTTAAGATATGAGCTGCAACTCGGTCCATATTTTTGTTTGAGATCCAAGTGAAATTCCGAGATACAAGTCGTGATTCAGGAAGCTATCATTAGTTGATGCATTGGCATACAGGTCCAGTATTGGCAGCACAACACCAGCATCTCGTTCTTTCTCATGTGTTACCTGCAGAATCAAGTCGAATCTCATGCGCTATACTCGTTCTTGCACCATTTTTGCATTTTTTACTAACTTTTTTGTGTGTGCTGTCATGTGAGTGTATAGAACAGTGGTGAGAAGAAGAGAATGATGTTGATAAAAGTAAAGCAAGAAATAATAGAAAAACATGAGCATGGTGTATGAGTGATTGAACTGGCAAGGCTGTACGACCGCAATACATCTACAATTTGTACCATCCTTAAACAAAAGGATGCCATCAAAAGTGCAAATCCAGCAAAAGGAAATACAATTCTGTGCCGATTAAGGACAAATATCCATGAAGAAATGGAGAAGCTTCTGCTGGTGTGTGTGAAAGAGAAAGAGCTGGCAGGAGATACAGTGACAGAGACTGTAATATGCGAAAAGGCACGTATTATTTACGGTGACTTGAGGAAGAAAGAACCATCAACCTCAAAAGACGCAGCAGAAGATACGTTTAAGGCAAGTCACAACTGGTTTGAAAATTTCAAGAAGAGATCTGGCATCCACTTGGTGGTGAGGCATGGTGAAGCTGCAAGTGCTGACATTAAGGCAGCTGAGGAGTACATCAAACATTTTGCTGCGCTTATCTGAAAGGAAGGCTACATCCCCCAACAAGTGTTCAACTGTGACGAAACAGGATTGTTTTGGAAAAATATGCCCCAGAGGACTTTCATCACCACAGAGGAGAAGAAGTTGCCAGGCCATAAACCCATGAAGGACCATCTGACCCTTGCATTGTGTGCAAATGCTAGTGGTGATTGTAAAGTAAAGCCACTGCTAGTGTATCATTCCAAAAATCCTTGAGCTTTTAAGACTCACAAGATTCTTAAAGAAAAACTGCAGGTTATGTGGCACGTCAATGCTAGGGCATGGGTTACACGGCAGTTTTTTATTGAATGGGTAAATCTCATCTTTGGTCCTGCAGTGAAGAAATATCTTCAAGAAAATAAACTCCCAATGAAAGCATTACTAATCCTTGATAATGTTCCAGCCCTCCCACCTGGTCTTGAAGATGACATTCTCGATGAGTTAAAATTCATGAAAGTCCTCTACCTCCCACCCAACATGACTTCAATCTTGCAACCTATGGATCAGCAGGTCATTTCCAACTTTACAAAGCTTTACACAAAGCACTTGTTCCACTGCTGCTTTGAGGTAACTGAGAATACAATTCTAACCCTTCGAGAGTTTTGGAAAGATCACTGTAACATCGTGATATGTTTACACATTATTGACTTGGCATGGCAAGAGGTTACAAGAAGAATCGTGAACTTGGCATGGAAAAAGTTATGGCCTGACATTGTTGCAGACAGGGACTTTAAAGGATTAGAATCAGAGACCGAGACCAAGGTAGAAGCGATGGAGAAGATTGTGTCTCTCAGAAAGTCAATGGGTCTGGAGGTAGATGAGGGTGATGTAAACGAGCTCATCAAGGAACATGAGGAGAAACTCTCAAATGAGAAGTTGAAGGAGCTACAGATGATGCAACATACAGAGCTTCTGCAAGAGATTAGTAGTGAGGAGGAGGTAGAGTCGGAGGAAGCGATTTCTACAAGTGAAATTAAAGACATGCTGGCAATGTGGGAGAAGCTTTCAAGTTTCATTGAAAAGAAACACCCAGAAAAAGTTTCAACTGGTCGTGCTTCAACACTTTTTAATGACACTTGTTTGTCACATTTCCATAATATTTTAAAAGGCAGGCAAAAGCAAACCTCTTTGGATAGATTTTTATTCAAGAGTCCTGCAAGTAAAAGTGCCGAAAGTGCAGCCAAAAAGGCAAAAATAGGTGATGATTAAATGAAAAATACATAATCTTAAGCTTAGGTTAAGTTTAAAGTTACGAAAGTGCATTTTTTTACAATTAAGTTTTTGTGGTTTCATTTTAAGTAAAGAAAATACAGTTTTAGTTTTGTTTAAGTAAAGAAAATGCAGTTTTAGTTTCCATTTAGTGTTAAGAAAGTGCAGTTTTAGTTTACGTGTCTACAGTGCCTGCATCCCTTCCTCCCTCCCTCCTCCTCCGCCATTCACCTCCATTAGCCACACTCGTCTGTCTCCAAGGTAAGAATAAAGTACTAAATAACACCTTTTTCTTTTTTTTTAATAATTTTATTTTTTTAATGGGGCAGCATCAATAAATCAGGATACTTATATTCAAAGATAACATGTCCAGGTTATCTTGTCGTTCAATTATGTTGCATACCCATCACCCAAAGTCAGATTATCCTCTGTCACCTTCTATCTAGTTTTCTTTGTGCCCCTCTCCCTCCCCACCTTTTTCTTTTATTTCATATATTTTGTTATGCATTGGTAAAATATACGTGTGTGTTTCTTAATTAAAAACATATCTTTTTTCATAATTTAGGATGGTTTGGGGATGTTTCACAGGGCTGGAATGGATTAAATCTATTTCAGTTCTTTTAATTGGGAGAAGTTTGTTTGATATACGAGTTGACTGACTTATGAGCTTGGTTACAGAATTATGTAAACTCATATCTCAAGGTACCACTGTACTTCCAGCTTTGATCTTATTTTTCAAGATTGCTTTTGCTTTTGAAATATTTGTGGTTCCTTATAAATTTGAGAATTAGCCTGACCAGGTGGTGGCGCAGTGGATAGAGCATCAGACTGGGATGTGGAGGACCCAGGTTCGAGACCCCGAGGTCGCCAGCTTGAGCGTGGGTTCATCTGGTTTGAGCAAAAGCCCACCAGCTTGAACCCAAGATTGCTGGCTCCAGCAAGGGGTTACTCGGTCTGCTGAAGGGCCACGGTTAAGGCACATATAAGAAAGCAATCAATGAACAACTAAGGTGTTGTAGCGCGCAATGAAAAACTGATGATTGATGCTTCTCATCTCTCTCCGTTCCTGTCTGTCTGTCCCTGTCTATCCTTCTCTCTGACTCACTCTCTGTCTCTGAAATAAATAAATAAATAAATTAGAGAATTATTTGTTCTAGTTCTATGAAGTATGATTACATTGAAATTTTGATAGGTATCAGATTCAATCTGTACATTGCTTTGATAGTATGGACATTTTAACAATATTAATTATTCCAGTCCATGAGAATGAAATATCTTTCCATTTATTTTTATCAACTTCAATTTCTTTAATCAGTGTCTTTTAGTTTTCAATGCACAAATCTTTGATCTCCTTGGTTAAAATTATTCATAGCTATTTTATCTTTTTTGATACAATTATAAATAGGATTGTTTTAAAATTTCTCTTCTAATAGTTCATTATTAATTTATGGAAACAACACAGATTTCTGTATATTAATTTTGCCTGCAACTTTACTAAATTCATTTATTAGTTCTAAAAGTTTTTTGGTGGATTCTTTAGAGTTTTCTATGTACAGTATCATGTCATCTGCAATAATAACCGTTTTACTTCTGCCTTTTCCATTTGGATGCTTTACTTCTTTTTCTTACCTAATTGCTATGGTTTGGACTTCCATTAATATATTGAATAAAAGTGGTGAGAGCAAGCATTCTTGTCTTGTTCCTGACCTTAGAGGAAAAGCTTTCGGTTTTTCACCTTTGAGTTGATATTAATTGTGGGTTTGTCATATTATTTTTATTTGGAAATATGTTTCCTCTATGCTCACTTTGTTGAAAGGTTTTATCATAAACTGGTGCTGAATTTTTAAATTTTTAATTTTTAATTTATAATATTGACATGGTTTCAAGTGTCCTGCTCAATATAATATCCTCTCCTCTACACCCGGCACGCCCACCAGGGGGCGATGCTCTGCCCATCCGGGGCATCGCTCTGTCGCGACCAGAGCCACTCTAGCGCCTGAGGCAGAGGCCACAGAGCCATCCCCAGCGCCCGGGCCATCTTTGCTCCAATGGAGCCTCGGCTGCGGGAGGGGAAGAGAGAGAAGTAGGGGGTGGGGGTGGAGAAGCAGATGGGCGCTTCTCCAGTGTGCCCTGGAATCGAACCCGGGACTCCTACATGCCAGGTTGACACTCTACCACTGAGCCAGCCGGCCAGGGCCTGGTTCCTAAGTTTTATGTGTTGGGAAAATAATTTTTAATTGATCAGCTGGCACTTTGTGGAAACTTCTGACTTTTAGAATGAATAAATACAAATGTTAGGGGATGTGGAAACATCACAGAATCACTGATAGAAAAAAAGAAGCAGTAAATAAGCATAGGAAAAAGTAGTCACAAGAACCTCCACAACTAAAGGAAATGGGAGGTGGAGTGAGGTAAACTGTGAACACACAGCACAGAAGGCCTAAACTATTTCTAAAGTGAGTCATTAGCCTTTGTATATCTGATTCCTTGTTTCATAATTTCTGAATATTTGAATTTCTGCACATACAGCTTATTATATAAAATCATATTCATGTAGAAGTGACTTCAACTTCATATGAAATTTTAATCTGAAAAACCAACTTAATGAAATTATGACTCTGATAAGAAATTGCAACAATAATCTCTGTGTATTTGCTCCTACTGCCCATCCCAATAGTGCTGTGTTAAAATAAATTATCTGAGCAATTGAAGTATTTAGAGCTACAAAGGAAAGCGTTAAAGGTAAAGATAAAAGAGCACTTGTAACACAAGCAGTATTAAAGCTTTGGCCTGAAGACTGCTTGCAGCCTATTATTCTCCATCTTGTCAAAACAACCCATTTTCTGAGCATGTTCAAAACATGCAGGTCTTCATTTATACCTCAATGTCAGGAATTAAAGAAACACAAATATTTTGAAAATGATGTGTGACATTGTCTTGTCCGATATCCAATCTAAAGGGGACAATGTGTCAAAGTCAAGAAACGTTACTTGGCTATGGTGAGTAGGATGCAGACATGGCCACCCAGTCACCAGATGCAGGGAATGAATTTAAAATAGTTGGTCATTTGTCCCAAGATAAAGAATAATTGCTAAATATTTTATCCCAATTTGTCAGCTCTGCTCTAGTCCAGTGAATTCCATCAATCTGAGGCCAGCTGCACTGTTTATTCTCTCCAGAATAACAAGCTTAACCCACTAGGTTTATTTGTTTAAGTCATCTAGTGAATTCTTTTAAATAATGCCTTGTTTCTAGTACTGCTTGCACTTTGCATTCATGTAAACTTTTGCTATAGCTGCTTGAGAAGAAAAGAGAAGAGAAGAGAAAAGAAAAAAAGAAAAGAAAAAGTTTTTGTGTAACAGTAAGAGGATAATACATTTTAAAACTTTCCTTTCTTTCTCCTAAAATTAACACCTTGCACATGAAATAATCATCAGGTGGCTCAGCAGGGACAGGCTTATGTTTTTATACCTGCCACTGAGATGTTTGACATTTCGACTTGCTAAAGAACAAGATTCTTGAGGCCAGTGTGTGTGTGTGTGTGTGTGTGTGTGTGAGAGAGAGAGAGAGAGAGAGAGAGAGAGAGAGAGAGAGAGAAGAGAGAAAGGGAAAGAGAGAAAGAAAGAGCACATGTGCATGCATGTGCTTGTGGGCATACTGAGTTATGTCTCACAGATGTCTCCTAGAGGAGACAGTGCAAGAGACAAAATCTACTAACAAAGTTATTAAATTAAGAAAAATTAAATACTAGAGAGGGGAGTGTATTTTCCTGTGTTCCATCCTTACTATTGAAGTTGAATAACTAAATCAAATCCCACTAGTGTTAGAGAACAAAGAATTACTTTGTGACTTAAAGAATTCCAGGAAGCCTGACCAGGCGGTTGTGCAGTGGATAGAGCATCAGACTGGGACTCAGAGGACCCAGCATCAAAACCTGGAGGTTACCAGCTTGAGCACAGGGTTGCTGGTTTGAGCGTGGGATCATAGACATGACCCCATGGTCGCTGGCTTGAGCCAAAAGGTCACTGGCTTGAGCCCAAGGTTGCTGGTTTGAGCAAGGAGTCACTCGCTCTGCTAAAGCACCCCCCCCCCCATCAATAATCATGAGAAAACAATCAACTAAGGATCTTCAACAAAGAATTGATGTTTCTCATCTTTCTCCCTTCCTGTCTGTCCTTAACTGTCCTTCTCTATGTCTCTCTCTCTGTCTCTGTCACAAAATTTAAAAAAAAAAAAAGAATTCCAGAAATTGAATTGGCTGACCTGTGGTGGCACAGAGAATAAAGCATTTACATAGAATGCTGAGGACTCCAGTTTGAAACCCTGGGCTTGCCCAGTCAAGGCACATGCAGGAAGCAACAAGAAGTTGATGCTTCCTAATCCCCACCCATCACCGACCTTTCTCTCTCTCTCTCTCTCTCTCTCTCTCTCTCTTTCTCTCTCTCTCTCTCTCTCTCTCTCCTGTATTAAAATGAATAAATAAAAATCTAAAAAAAGAGTTCAATATCTAAATATTATTTGAAGATCCCAATTTGAAGTTCACTGAGATAACTTCCCTCGATTGTATGACAAACAACTATTGAATCAGCATTCCACAAACATTTATTAACATACACAATATCTTTCATTCATTATTTTATGCAATGGAGCTTTTTTTAAAAAAAAAAAAAGGAAAAGTAGAGTTTCAAATCTGAAAGAAGTTTAGAAAGTATGATAAACTAATCTTGAACATGAGCATTGAGAGAGACAGAAGAGTCTCAGATAATCCCTAGGTCTCTGGCTATAACTTGGTGAATGGCATAATCATTAATGATGTCTGACAAAGACTACTCGTTGCTTACCCATTTTTTTATGTAACTAGTTTATATAGCATCAAAGATAACTACATACCCAGCAAAAAACTATATAAAAACTGTATTTTTAAGTCTCCATTCTATTTAGTAAGACATATGACATAAGCAGTCATGTTTGGGTGGGACATCTGTGAAAGCTCTCTAAAGTACATTGACTCAAAAGAGTGGCAGCAGTTTATCTTTATCTTCCTTCTTTATTCCTGAAACGTGGTGGTTTTTAAGGCTGGTGGCCATGGCCATGCAGGTTCACGTTGGATTCGAGCAGACGGTAAAGGAACTGTGGAGCCAGAAAATGGTGGGCCATTCCATTTTTAGTCTCAAAATGGCAGAGGAGCAAACAGGCAGGGCAAAACTGCTTCTCCCTCTCTCAGGGCTCCCCAGCAAAACAGGCCGGGGTTTGGGGGACCCTTCTCTGGCAAACAATAGCAAGCAATGGACCTTCCCAATGGTAGCAGGCAGTCCACAATTTGCAATCTGCTGCCCTGAAGGAAAGCACCCACAGCCTTAAGTAGACTATATACACATGACGCTGCCCCGTGCTCAGGCACCAATTAGGCAAAGTGCAAGTAAGCAAACCTAACACACTTGTAACACACTGGTTTGCCCAACATGGTTGGGCAAACAGCAGCTAGTTTGAGACCATGAAGTAACTTGAAGATAGACACATCGTGCTAGGATTGTAGAACAAAAGATGTATTCCTGAGCACTGGTGAGTCACCATAATAGCCCTGTGTTGTCTAATTCTGGAATTTTATTTTGATAGGAAAGTAAATATTTATTTTATTTAAGTTACTGTTATTTTAGGTCTCTGTTATTAGCCACTAAAGCTAATGCTAGTTGATACCCCATTATAGAGAATCAGGTTGCTTGGAGCTTTTTGGTAGGCAGCAGCATGGGAAGGAAGTTGTCTGTGAGGTGCAGGTGGAACACCTAGAAGTCACTTGGAAACACACGCTAGTGATATAGATTTGGGATTTATCCAAGTGGGTGTCTAACATTTACAGCTTATCATTTCCATTCAGTGGTTCTTAATTTTCTTCAGATCATGACTATGGTAAGGACTTTCTATTTTTCATTTCTGAGCACTTTACCTTGAATGAAATAAAAGCAATCTTGATTTTGCATGGCAGTACAGAACCATAAAAATGAGTGTGCAAGCTGAAACTGCAGTGATCTTAATAATCAATGGGAAAATTATGGTTTTTTGTGACCTTTAAATTTTTTGTTGAAACATTTAAACTATCTTACTGTCAGTTATTTATATATATAGAAAAAATAATAAAGCTAATGTTTACATAGTATATTGGAATTTAAAGCATTAAAAACATTGAGAATTAAAGTGTTTTATTTCTTTGTTAAAAATATATCAAGAGTAGTTTAAACAACTGCTTGCTTTCTACTGTTGTGCGACTTACTATAGAGGGAGAGAGGATCTTTTGTACACTCTAGTGAATGATAATCTCCTTCCTAAATCTGGATCAGCATTCAACATTTCATCCTTTGCACACTGATGTACACTATAATATATCCAAAAGTTCCATTAACATGGAGTTTTTGGCCTGTGTTACTTCTTCTGGGACATCTTCTTTTTATTTTTGGTTATAACCACTTTCCTTATTCATGTTGATAAGTTTGCCTTCACTGAGTTCCTCTGGTTGCATAGCTAAAGTTTCTCAAATGGTGGCAGTGTCAACATCCTCACCATCAGCTATTTATTCTATAAATCCATGTACATTCAGTTTAATTTTCACTTCCAGCAATGTCACTTTAGGGTTATTTCCTGCACTTTCATCTCTGTTAGCTAATTCTCTCTTTTGATTAACCAGTTTCTAGTGGATATCCACTAGATTCCAGATATCACATGGATTTTATCACTAGAAGACAAGATGGAAACACAACTACACACTTTCACTATCTCTCTATGTGAATTGAATAATAGAAGCACTTTTCTGTACGGTGCTTGTATCCTATAACCATGGATTGCTGAAACAGCATGGCTTTAATAATGTTTTGTCTTAACAAAATAAAAAGATACAAAAGAGATATAAAGAATAGACTGGCCTGACCAGGCGGTGGCGCAGTGGATAGAGCGTCGGACTGGGATGCAGAGGACCCAGGTTCGAGACCCGGAGGTCGCCAGCTTCAGTGCGGGCTCATTTGGTTTGAGGAAAAGCCCACCAGCTTGAACCCAAGGTCGCTGGCTCCAGCAAGGGGTTACTCGGTCTGCTGAAGGCCCGCGGTCAAGGCACATATGAGAAAGCAATCAATGAACAACTAAGGTGTTGCAACGCACAATGAAAAACTAATGATTGCTGCTTCTCATCTCTCTCTGTTCCTGTCTGTCTGTCCCTGTCTATCCCTCTCTCTGACTCACTATCTGTCTCTGTAAAAAAAAAAAAAAAAAAAATTAAAAAAAAAAAAAAAAAAAAGAATAGACTGATGGTTGCCAGAGGAGAGGGAAGTTTGGGGGCCTAGTGAAAAAAAGTGAAGGTATTAATAACTATAAATTGGTAGTTACAAAATAGTCATGAAGATGTAAAGTAGCACATAGGGAATAAAGTCAATAATATTGTATTAACTATGTATGGTGCCAGGTGTGTACTTGAAATATCTGGAGGGGGGAACACATTGTAAAGTTATATAGGTGTCTAACCACTATGCATACACCTGAAACTAATAAAAAATAATATTAAATATAAACTGTAATTGAAAAATAAATTTTAAAACTAATGTTTAATCATAAAAAAACTTTTGGCCCTGGCCAGTGGATCAGTGGATAGAGTGTTGACCTGGCGTATGGACATCGTGGGTTCAATTCCCAGTCAGAGCACACAGGAGAAGTAATCTGCTTCTCTCCCCTTCTCTTTCTCCCTTCTCTCCTTCTTCCCCTCCCACAGCCAATGGCTTGATTTGTTCAAGCATGGCCCCAGGTGCTGAGGATAACTCAGTTGGTCTGGGTACATCTGCCTCGAGTGCTAAAAACAGTTCAGTACTCAAGCATCAGCACAAAATGGGGTTGCCAGGTGGATCTGGTCAGGGCACATGTGGGAATCTGCCTCACTATCTCCCCTCCTCTCACCTAAAAAAAATCTTTTTATAATAAATTTGTTATTGAACTTTTACTAACATGAATTATTTTTTTTATTCATTCATTAAGTAAATACATATGTGCTAGGCAATGTACCATGTGCTTGGAATATTTTGTATCAGTGAATAAAACAGACAATAATCCTTGCCTCTGTGGTAAATACGTTTTAGTTGGTAGTTGTGAAGGACTGGAGCGTGAGGCAATAATAATGAAGTCTGCTACAGCATTGTGGTGTTGTCAAGCCATAATGAAGTTATGAATGGGAAAAGTACAGATATTTAAGTGTACATGTAAAAAAATGTATTAACCACTTTGACCAGATGATCAAAATCAATATCATTAATAAGATGATATTATGGACACAATGAACCTCTAGATACAATGCCTTAAGAAGAATACAATATCACTATGTAATATTCTAGCCAGATATAAATCTAACCATGAGCAAACATCAGACAAATCCCAAATCATAAACAGTCTATACAAAAGGAAGTATTCTCCAAAATTGTCAATGTCAGAATTTTTTAATATCTGAATTCTAGGATTTATTGCCAAGAATTCTTAGTTTTACCAAAGGATAATTATTCACATGTCTGTATCTGAAGCAAATTTTGACAAAATTTATTTATAAAATATATTTTCTTATTTTTATAAAATATCTTCTTAAGCACTCATTTCTATATTGTTTTGGGCACTATCTTAGCTTGGATTGTCTAGAAAAAAGAACCTGAGCAAATTTGAGTATCAGCATTTCATTGGGAGGTTTATAATCCAAAGACTAAATGTAGAGTAAGGAAATAAGCCAAATAAGGCAGGAAAGGAGAGGAAATAAACTTAAGCGTGCATCACTGAGCTGATCACAGCTTTATGAAGAGATACAGTAAGGAGTCTTAGGGAAAAACCATACATAGAAAACAGAGTCAGAGGTAAAACTTAATTTTTATGCTTTATTTACTTTAAACCATGTTTGCTCATTCACTGGCCTTACTGAGCTTCTGCTGGCTGTATCAGAATACTATTGAGAATTTAGCCCTCAATCATCTAATTCATGTATATTTATATGGATATCTCTACACCTTGTGTTGAGTTATGCTGTAGAGAAGTCCTTTCAACCTCAAATAATTTTCCACCTTCCTCTTAACTGAGAAAAGCCAAATGAACAATTGAGGTACGATTTTTATATAGACGAGGCTTAATTGTTAAAGTAGGTCTTAGAGTTCATACTCTAGATAAGAATGAAAAGTAGTTTTATGACTTCTCCTAAATTAAACCTTTATGATATTTACTTTGAAACTGCTACAGACTTATATTCAGATAAAAGTAAAAAAAAAGAAAGGAAGAAAAGGAAAGAAGGAAAGAAAGAGATTCTAAAGTTAAGTAGAAAAAGTGTTCGTATGTTTTAGTGATACCCTGATCCCACCCCCCCTCTATTAGTTGAAAAGACCCATCTTAAGCTCAATGATAACATAGTGAAGGAAATTTGTTTTTGCTAGTCCTCCACTCTCGTCTTTTTCCCTGTCTCTTCTCTTATTCCAGCACACACAAGTAGCCTGAAAAAACTCTATGGCATCCCCTCTGAGCTTGCCTTTCCCAGACAGTGCCTTTTATTCTTGTTGAGAGGGCTGCTATCACAAAATACCATAAACTGGGTAGCTTAAACAACAGGAATTAATTATCTCACAGTTCTGGAGACTGAAGTTCAAGATCAAGCGGCTAGTAGGGTTTGTGTCTGATGAGAGCTCTCCCCTTGGTTTGCAGTGTGCTCATTCGGCTTTTTCTCAGTGAGTGCATGGCGGGGGTTTGGGGGAGCACAAGTTCCCTGGTATTTCTACTCATATGGACACTTGTCCCATCAGAACAGAGCTCCACCCTTATGATCTTATTTAACCTTAATTACTTCCTTAGAGGCCCCACTCCATATACAGACAGGGAGCTAGAGCTTCAGCATACAAATTTGGGAGGGACATAAACATTCAGTCCATAACACCTCCTATCTTAAATCTTACTTCAAGCCTTATCTTCCCCTTAGAGACTTGTTTGGGTTTTTTTTTTTTAATTTTTGTTTTATTTATTCATTTTAGAGAGGAGAGAGAGAGGGAGAAAGAGAGACAGAGAGAAAGAGAGGAGAGAGAGACAGGGGGGAGGAGCTGGAAGCATCAACTCCCATATGTGCCTTGACCAGGCAAGCCCAGGGTTTCAAACCGGCGACCTCAGCATTTCCAGGTCGACGCTTTATCCACTGCGCTACCACAGGTCAGGCTTTTTTTTTTTTTTTTTTTTTTTTTGAGTGACTATTTTGATTAATCTGGGCTAAAAGACTAGTTCTGCTCTGAAAGAGTTGTTATTAATTGTATCAATGATGTTCATCTAAGAAACTCAACAGAAACAAAAGACAAACAAAAAGCCTGTTCAGGCGATGCGCAGTGGATAGAGCTCCAGCCTGGGACGCAAGGGACCCAGGTTCGAAATCCCGAGGTTGCTGGCTTGAGCATAGGCTCACCAGCTTGAGCGTGGGGTCATTGGTTTGAGCATGGGCTCACTGGCTTGAGTGTGGACTCACCAGCTTGAGCGTGGGGTTATCGGCTTGAGTGCGGGGTCATTGGCTTGGCTGATCCAGGTCAAGGCATGTATGAAAAGCAATCAATGACCAACTAAAGTGTCACTACTATGAGTTGATGCTTTTTATCTCTCTCCCTGTCAGTCTGTCTCTCACTAGCTAGCTATAAAAAAAAAAGGAAAGACATGGAAATTGTACATTCTAAATTTTAAATCCAGTTTCATAAATAATTTATGAATAATTCCAGAAATAAAGTTAATAAGCCTTATACTATGGTGATTTGGGAGGCTAGTTAAGATTTATTTATTATGAAAAAAATTGTTCTAGTTATCAAATATATTGCCTCTGAGCTCTAAATTCACCCCTCAGAACCTGCTCTGCAACATTTCTCCCTTACAGTGAGCACGTTAAACTTTATCAGTAGAAAGCATGGGAGGGACATTTTCTTCCTGGTTCCTCATTGCTGCCTTTTGTTTTTTCTAGTTCCTGCTGCATCATCTATTAGCAGTGCAAGTGTGTGGGGAGGCATTGCTGGCTTTCCTCCAACCGTGCACCAAGTGCCCCGTCCCTTGGTGACCTCACAGAACCCAGCCTGGTCCCAGTGACCACCTCACTATCGTCCTTCCAATATAGACACCATCACTCTGAGCTTCATGTTCACAGCAGGGCCTCAACTCCCCCAACCCAGTAGCCTTGGCTCACCTGTACTAGAGACGGAGACCATTGAGAACATTCTGGCAGTAGACCAGGCAAGATGTGATGACTTTTTAAAACTAAGACAGTTAAAGTGTGGATGATGAGAAATGGATGGTACACATATAAATTGGGAGTTAGAGCCAATAAAATTTATTGAAGGATTGGATGTAGAGTATAAATTAAAGTGAGATATCAAGATGTTTGTACCAAGCAATAGGATAAACAAGAGCAGTATAATGGAAAAGATTTAGGAAGTCCATATTTGGGTATTGGAGAAGACAGATGAAAATCAAATTTTCCATTTTAAGCATATTTAAATTGAAATACAAGTGGAGGTGCCAAGTAAACAGTTAGGTATACTAAACTAGAGTTCAGGAGAGCAAACAGGTTGAATATATAAATTAGGACCATCAGTATATAGATGGTTTATTAAGCCATAGCTCTGAATAAGGTTACATAAAATCCAGATAGAGAGCGAAAAGGAGAAGGAAGGAAGGAGAGGAGAGAATGCTTTGGGATAAATTCAGAGCAAGGTTAGAAGAGAAAATTAACCATTGGCTTTGGTATTTGTTTGTCATTGGTGATCTCTGTTAAAAAAAACCACAACTTTTCAAGGGCACTCATATAAATAAAACCAGTTTAATACCACTATTAGCCCTAGTCCTCTGAGGGCTGGGTTTTTTTTTTTCCAAGTCTTACCGATTATACAATATTTTCTATTCCTTCGAACAAATCATCTTATTGTTATAATAAACCACTTGGTATGACTGTGCCATCCCCTTTTTACTTTGCCTGTTGGTTTTTCAGCAAATTGGAAAGGACAGGTGGGAATTGGGGACATTAGCGACACAGGGGTCCTTGGGTTACGACAGTCTCGACATATGTTTTGAGTTTACAATGCTCACTCCAATAAAAATTTAAAGAAATTGAGACAGGAGAGTTTCAGCTTATGCCATTAGCGTCATACTTATGAACTACGTGGGCAAAGTAGTTTAGTTATGCGTGGTGTAATAATACACAATAAGGCGGCATATGAGTGAGGGAGATGGCGTCCCTCAGTATGCTTACCTACGCCATTTGGACTGTGAAAAGCACAGATGTTCCATTTGTGTTGCTTTGTTTGGTGACTATTTGGCACTTATCATGACTCCTAAACAAAAGTCAGAGCTACTGATATCACATGGAGAGGAGCTGTCTGCTGAGGACCTCACTCAGCCAGAGAAGCAGCTGATTGAAGAGGAAGACAGAAATCTTAGAACCTAAGAGATTTACTACCAAGTATTTGGCAGAAGGTTTTTCTATGGTAGAGGATGCATTGGCAAAATTTCAGGCTGAAGACCCAGTGATGACCGATTCAGGAAGGTCTACAGAGCTGTTATGAATGCCTTGGGAAGAGAAGAAGTCATCAACCTTCCAGACTAGCCTGGAACAACTTCTTTAAAAGGTAGAGAGGCCTGAAACATATATTATACCCTCTACCCCATCTGCTTCTCGAGATGAAACACCTGTAGTGCAGGTAGAATCATCTCCAGTGTCTCCTACATGTTCCTTAGACAATCCTGATTCCCCTGACCCAGTATCTCCAGCACCTTCTGCAGGCTCTCCTGCCTCTCCAGCTTCCTCCTCCCAATAGGTCACTCTCTCCCACCTTGCAATGCCCCTTCCAGTGTGCAAGCCAACCACAGGAATAAAGGTAAGGAAATTTTTTTACACTCATTTTTGGTCATTTATTCTGTTACTACAGTACAATGTACAGGACAGTATATTTATGTCTTTTTCCTTTTTCTGTGGCTTAGTTGTGTTTTTATATTCTACATTATGATTTTACAACTGTGTTAAGATAGCTAAGTGAATTAGGCTAGGGTGTGTTTCTACTTTCATTAAAGTTCAGGTTACATCACTGTTGTAGGAACGGAACTGTCATAACCCAAGGACCCCTGTATTTTCATTTCCTGGCATTTATACCATCTATATTACCATTTGGTTTCTAGGTCTTCTCCTGACAAACTCAATTTTGCCTGAACATTGATTAAATGAGAATCAGCCTGGGGACTCTGAAGATGGGTAGAGTCAGAGTCCTCGTGGCAGTAATGTTTTTCACTGGAGATGAGCTTTACCCATCATCCTTTGCTCCACCTTGCTTCTCCCAACATTGAGCACACATTATTTGAGCTCCTTTCCTTGATCTATTTTTCTTTACAATATTTATCCCTACCTGACATTATGTTAGGTAGTTTATTTCTTTACCTGTTTGACCTACTGCACTCCCATGTAGAATAAAAGCTCTATGAAGTCACAGACTTTGCCTGTTTTATTCACCCCTGCTGTATCTGCTGCCTCTGGGCCAGTGGCACTTACTAGGCAACCAGTTATGTTAAATGGATGAACTTAACAAAAATTAGCTTGGTTAAAGTAGGAAAACTCACGTAATACAAAATTTAGCTCATTTCCTCCTCAAAATTAAGAGGACTTTTTGTAATGAGTAAAATGATGGTAATAAATATACACAAGTGTAAAAAAAAAACCACACTGTGTGTCAACATAAGTTTTGACAAAGTTTTTTAAAAGATAGTAAGTACTTCAAGGAGTCATCATTCAATTGACAGGTTACTCAGACCTTTGTTGTTCTCTCTGAAGCTGGACAGTTTGGGAGGGATATGTCTCTTCTATTTATATTTGCACTCTCAGTATGATACCAAGAAAAGAGAACAAACATGGTGAGGGAACACCTGAAGGTCAGTTTTAGGGGAATCAGTTTAGGAAGGAGCTTCACGGACACTGCAGATCCATAATATTCTTTCTCTCTCTTTGTCCCTACCCCCTATATGCTCTGGCTCCCCTTTGGCTAACTAATAAAAAAAAAAAAACTCCCTAATTTGCCTTCAAAGCAGTATACCTTCCATACTCCAGAACATAAGCTCTGAACCAATATGCTAGTTTTTTAAAGTCTATCAAGCACATCAACCTATTGTCTGTTATGCATGCTGCAATTTTTCTTGTATTTTATGTGTTATTTAATTCTGCTTAATTGGTTCCAGCACAGAAATTGGCACTAAATAATGTTAATTCTGTTTCTCTCTCCCTTAAGACACACATGGAGTAAGTATCTTCTTCAGCACAACGCTGGGCCCTGGAGATAAAAAAAATTAACAAGACATACTCTTTTTCTCAATGGACTGTTTTACCAGGATGACGGCAGTGCTGTTGTTAATGTAGATGGAGTTAGCTTGTTTTATTTTCCTGAACCTTCTTTCCTTATCTTTTGTTCTCTGGGGAAATAGAACCTTGTTCACTTTTATCATTTCTCAAAGATGAACATAGTATGTTTTCTAAATTTTATGCTTGATCAGGTGGTGGTGCAGTGGATAGAGCATCACACTGGAATGCTGAAGACACAGGTTCGAAACCCAAGGTCTCCAGCTTGAGTGTCGGCTCATCAGCTTGAGTGTGGGGTCACCGGCTTGAGCATGGGATCATGGACATGACCCTATGGTCACTGGCTTGAGCCCAAAGGTTGCTAGCTTGAAGCCCAAGGTCACTGGCTTGAGTTCAAGGTTGCTGGCTTGAGCAAGGGATCATTTGCTCTGCTGGAGGCCACTGGTCAAGGCACCTATGAGAAAGCAATCAATGAACAACTAAGGTGTCGCAACGAAGAATTGATGCTTTTCATCTCCCTTCCTGTCTGTCCCTGTCTGTCCCTTTCTCTCTCTCACTAAAAAATGAAAATAAAAAATAAATTTTATTATTAACTTATTGTATAGTTTATTTTTTAAAGAGAAAGAGAGAGAAAAAGATCAATTCATTGTTTTACCTATCTATGCATTCATTGGCTGATTCCTGATTCATGTGCCCTGACTGGGGATTGAACCCGCAATATTTGTGTACAGGGATGCCACTCTAACCAACTGAGCTACCCAGCCAGGGCCTATTATTACCTATTATATAGTTTATATTAATTATATATTTTGTGCATAGACATTTTTAAGAGTTGACTATGAAATAACTCCTTAAAAAGACTTGAGTTTGACCATAATCCCATCACAGTGGCCTGCTTTTGGTTTTTAGAACACTTCAAACTCTTTTTTCTTCAAAGTTTTATTAATGTTCTCAGTATGAGACTCTACCTGGAAGGCTCTTCCCCTGCCTCTTAAATACAGTCAACTCGTCCAACACCAGGTCACCATAACCAGCCTCCATAACAGCCAGTGCCACCACTGTCCTCTATAATAATACTCATTTGTTTCTTTTGTGATGTTTAACACAATTTATAGTCATTTCAGTTATTTGTTTTCATGCTGATTGTATCCCTTACTAGACTATAAGTCAAATTCTTGTCTACCTTGTTCACAGTTTTATCCCCAATACCTAGCAGAGTGCTTGACATATAATAGTTGTTGAGTAAACTTTTGTTAGATGTGAGGATAAGTCAAGGATGAGAGCAAAAGGGGAGGAGGGGAGCGAGAGAGAAAGAGACCTCCCTATCTTCAGTTCTCTTGTTTTTCTTCTGCACCCCTAAAGGGTCTACTGTCTAGCAGTCTTCAAAACACTATCCCCATACACTTCCTAATAGAATGTATTTAAATGATATATGCCCTCACACATGCTTAAGTTGATATCTAAAAGTTTTCATCATAAATTTAAACAAACACAGAGAATAAATATACTGTATATTATAAATATTAGCATTCTAGCATTGTATAAGTAACTCTCTTATACAATGTTCTTTAAAATACGTCCAGTGGAGCCTAAATACAATATTTAATCTCCATCACCACTATTTTAAAAAGGCACAAAAATCCAGCCATATCACTCCCAGACATCGGAGAGAAAGTAGTATAGAGGTCCTCCACAAGACATGTACAAGAATATTCATAGCATCTTTATCCACAATATCCAACAACTGAAGAAAAATCAATTGTTTTTCAGCAATATAATGGCTAAATAGATTATGGTACATACATACATACACTGGTATATCATATAGCAGTGGTTCTCATACTTTTTGGTCTTGAAACTTTTTTTTTTTTTTTTTAAGTGAGAGGAGGGGAGATAGAGACAGACTCCTGCGTGTGCCCTGACCAGGACCCACCTGACAACCTTGTCTGGGACCAATGCTCTAACAGTACTAGCCGAGCCACTAGCTGTGAGAGGGGAAGAAAACAAGAAGGGAGAGAGGGAGGAGAGGAGAAAGAGATGGTCACTTCTCATGAGTGCCCTGACCAGGGATTAAACCCCAGGACGTCTGCACACCCGCTGGCCAGGGCTATTCTCAGGACTCTTACAACTTATTTAGAATACCAAAGAGTTTGTTTGTTTGTTTTTATCTATTTGGGCATATATATTAATATCTGTCATATTAAAAATTAAAACTGAGAGTTTTTATTATTTAAAAAGTAGCAATAACAACATGAATAAATCTTGAAGTCATTGTACTAAGTGAAACAAGCCAGACACAAAAGAAAAATAGTGTATGATTCTATTTATAGGAGGTACCCAGGGTAGGCAAATTCATAGAAAAAGAAAATAAAATGGTAGCTTCCAGGGACTAAGGGACGGCAAATGGAGAATTTTCACTTAATGAATAAAGAGTTTCAGTTTGGGCAGATAAAAAAGTTCTGGAGAAGAATGGTGGTGTCAGCTGTACCACAATGTAACTCTACACCTAAAATGGTTAAAATGGTAAGTTTTATGTTGTGTGTATTTTACCACAACTAAAAATAACAATAATAAATTCACTACCTGTCAGTGTATATAGTTTTATGTATGACTATATTTTTCAAACAAAAATATTAGTAAGAAGTGACATTATTTTATACATTTGCAAATCTCTTTGAGGTTGGGCTTAATAACAGACTACTGGACCCTAATATCTGCTTCTATTTTCAACCTTTTATAAAATGTTTTCATTGCAGTACGTTAAGAAAATACATCTATATAATGAAAATGAGAAGCTATATAATGAAAATGAGAAGGATTATTTTAATAGCTTATTTTTAGAGAGTTGTGAATAGTCTTCTTTAATACTACATCAGAACTTAAGTGGTAGTGACTTAAAATATTGGTTGACCAAAATATGCAGATCTTCCAAATACTGACACATTGTATATCACTTAAATCAGTGGTCCCCAACCCCCGGACCGCGGACCGGTACCGGTCCGTGGGCCATTTGGTACTGGTCCGCAGAGAAGGAATAAGTAACTTACATTATTTCCGTTTTATTTATATTTAAGTCTGAACAATGTTTTATTTTTAAAAAATGACCAGATTCCCTCCGTTACATCTATCTAAGACTCATTCTTGACGCTTGTCTTGGTCACGTGATACATTTATCTGTCCTGCCCTAAAGGCCGGTCTGTGAAAATATTTTCTGACATTAAACCAGTCCATGGCCCAAAAAAGGTTGGGGACCACTGACTTAAATCACATTTGTTCACATCACCACCAATCTCAACAGAAAAGTTATAACATATTAGGAAGATATTAAGCCTAGAAGAGTGAATATATATTTTTAAAAATTCTAATTTTTGCTTGAAATTGCAATTTTTGTCATTGTCAACAAATAGTTGTTCACCTTGAAGTGATGAGATCACACTTTTTTTTTTTTTTTTTAACAAACTATCTGCCAAATACCTAAGTCTGAGTAATCAGTTTGTCCTTGGTCCTTTCAAGTAAAAATGGCGTTCTACGAAAAAGGTAAACAATTCAGTTTACAATTCAATCACAGAAGTGCTTCCTTTTTTTAAGGCAATCATCATATCTATATGCAGCAGAAATACTTCATGTGTATTTCCCATTTCATCACACAGATTATTAAGATACATGTACTAATCTCAGCAACAAAGGAATGAAACTTCTTGAACCTAAAAAAAATCTAGGAAACACATATTTATAATATCATAATTAATGATAAAAGACTAAATATTTCCCTTCTAAGACTGAAAACAAAGCAAGAGTCTCTGCTTTCATTGCATCTACTCAATATCGTACTCAACAACCTTGGTCCTGGCCAGTTGGCTCAGTGTATGGAAGTTCTGAGTTTGATCCCTGGTTAGGGCACACATGAGAAACAACCAGCTACTTTTTCCCTCCCTCTCCCCTTTCTCTCTATTTTCCTCTTGTAGCCAGTGGCTTAATTGGTCCAAGCTTGGCCTCAGGCATTGAGGATAGTTCAGTTGATTCAAGCATCGGCCCCAGATGAGGGCTGCTGGGTGGATCCCGGTTGGGGCACATGTGGAAGTCTGTCTCAATTATCTCCTCTCTTCTCACTTAAAAAAAAAAAAAAAAAGAATCTTGTCAGTTCCATAAGAGAAGAAAACGAAATAAAAGTATATAGCTAAAACAGGAAGAAATAAAACTGTCTTTATTCACAGATAACATTATTGTATAGCAGTTGGCTCAGTGGTAGAATGTCAGGTTGGCATGTGAATGTCCTAGGTTTGATAACCAGTCAGGGCACACAGGAGAAGCACCCATCTGCTTTTCCACCCCTCCCCCTGTCGCTTCTCCTCTCCTCCTGCAGCAAAGGCTTAATTAGAGTGAGTTGGCTCCGGGCGCCGAGGATGGCTCCATGGCCTCTGCCACAGGCACTAAAATGACTCTGGTTGCAACAGAGCAAGGGCCCCAGATGGGCAGAGTATCTTCCCTTAGTGGGCTTTCTGGGTGTATCCGGGTCGGGGCGCATGTGGGAGTTTCTCTGCCTCCCCTCCTCTCACTAAAAAAAAAAAGAAAATGGAAGAGAGAAAAAGAGAGAGACGGGAACATCAATCTGTTCCTGTATGTACCTTTACTGGGGATTGAACTGGCAACCTCTGTGCTTCAGAAAAATGCCCTAACCAACCAAGCTATCTTTCCAGGGCTACAAATACCATTTTCAAAATATATAAAATACTTGGGAGCATGTCCAACAAAATTTTTCCAAGATTTGTACCCTAAAAACTAAAATCTATTTATGAGAGAAATTTAAGAAGATGTAAATAGAGTTGTTCATGGATCTAAAAATGTATTATTGTTAAGGTGGCAATTCCCCCCCCACCAAAAAAATCTATAGATTCAATGAACTCTCAACCAAAATACCAACTTTTTTGTAAAAATTGACAAGTTAATTTTAAATTATATGGATAAGCTAAGTATCAAGAATAACAAAATACATTTTTAAATTTTTTCCTCTTAAGTTCTTTAAAATAGGTATGACTATTTATTTATTTATTTATTTATTTATTTATTTTTTTCATTTTTCTGAAGCTGGAAACAGGGAGAGACAGTCAGACAGACTCCCGCATGCGCCCGACCGGGATCCACCCGGCACGCCCACCATGGGGCGGCGCTCTGCCCACCAGGGGGCAATGCTCTGCCCATCCTGGGCGTCGCCATATTGCGACCAGAGCCACTCTAGCGCCTGGGGCAGAGGCCGAGGAGCCATCCCCAGCGCCCGGGCCATCTTTGCTCCAATGGAGCCTTGGCTGCGGGAGGGGAAGAGAGAGACAGAGAGGAAAGCGCGGCGGAGGGGTGGAGAAGCAAATGGGCGCTTCTCCTGTGTGCCCTGGCCGGGAATCGAACCCGGGTCCTCCGCACGCTAGGCCGACGCTCTACCGCTGAGCCAACCGGCCAGGGCCAGGTATGACTATTTAAAACAAGGTCTTAAGTCAAACAGGTTGGGAACATAGATCCTACAGTCATTAGGAGAATAATAAGAGAATACTATGAACAATATTATGCTAATAAATTCAATACCACAGATGAAAAAGAAAACTTCAGGCCCTAATCTAATAAGATTTGTCCCTATAAGAAAAAGGAAAGACATAAGGCACATGCACTTGCACAGAGAAAAGGCCATATGAGGACACGGTGAGAAGGTAGCCATCTAGAACAGTGGTCCTCAACCTTTTTTGGGCCACGGACCGGTTTAATGTCCGAAAATATTTTCACGGACTGGCCCTTAGGGCGGGACGGATAAATGTCTTGGCGAGACAAGCATCAAGAGTGAGTCTTAGACGGATGTAACAGAGGGAATCTGGTCATTTTTTAAAAATAAAACATCATTCAGACTTAAATATAAATAAAATGGAAATAATGTAAGTTATTTATTCTTTCTCTGCGGATTGGTACCAAATGGCCCATGGACCGGTACCAGTCCGCGGCCTGGAGGTTGGGGACCACTGATCTAGAAGCTAAGGACAGAGTCCTCAGGAGAAACTAAACATGCCAACAACTTGATCTTGGATTTCTAGCTTCCAGAACTGTGAGAAAATAAATATTTTCTGTTTAAGACCCCTGGTCTGTGATATCTCGTTATGTCAGCCTCAGTAAACTAATAACCAACATAAGCTTAATATCAAAACCTGACAAAGATTGTATAAAAAAACTGCAGACCAATATCCTTCATGGATATAGAGGCAAAATCCTTAGCAAAACACTAAGAAATCAAAGCCCAGTACATAAAAAAGACAAACACTTCAAGATTATGTAGGATTTATCCCAGAAATGCAAATTAGTTCAAGATTTGCAGATCAATCAATATACAATAAGTCCTCACTTAACATCATCATCGTTGATAGATTCTTGGAACTGTGGCAAAACCACATATAATATAACCAATTTTGCCATAACCTGATAAATATAAACAAGAGTTAAGTTCCTAGGCATCTCTTCAATGTTATAACAAATAAACTTGTACAAAAGAGGACCTGCTGTAATTCACTATGATAACTGGGAAAAGAAACTATGATAATTTCAATAGATACAGAAAAAGCATTTGATAGATTACAATATTCATTCCTGCTAAAAAAAACTTTCAGCAAACCAGAAATAGTAGGGAATGTTCTCAAATGATAAAAGGCATCTGCAGCGTAGTAAATGGTAAAAGACTGAATTGTTTTCCCCTACAATAGGAATAAGGCAAACATGCCATTATCACTAACTACATCTATTCAACATTGTACTAGAGATCCTTGTTATTCTAAGAAAGGAGAAAAAAAAAGAAATGGCATTAAAATAAAAAATGAAGAAGTAAAATAGTCTCTATTTGCAAATTATATGAATATAATCTAAAAGTAAAAATCCCAGGGAATCTAAAAAAAATTCCTAGAACTAGTAAGTAAATTTATCAAGGTCACAGAATACAGGGTTTATACAAAAGAATCTGTTTAAAGCAAAATTTTTTAAGTGTGGGAGGAGAGATAGTGAGACAGACTCCTGCATGCACCTCAACCAAGGTCCCCCCAGCAACCACTGTCTGGGACTGATGCTCAAATCTACAGAGCTATTTTTAGTGCCTGACGCTGACACACTCAAACCACTAAGTTATCCTCAGAGTCCAGAGTGACGCTAGAACCAGTCAAGCCACTGGCCACAGGAGGGGAAGAGGGAGAGAAGGGAGAGAGGGGGGGGGAAAGAAGCAGATGGTCGCTTCTCTTGTGTCCCCTGACCAGTAATCAAACCTAGGATGTTCAATGCCAGACTGATGCTCTATCTCCTGAGCCAACCTGCTAGGGCCTAAAGCAAATATTAAACATATATCTTTGTATACTTACAGCAAACTACTGAAAAATGAAATTTATAAAGCCACTGCATTTTACAATAGCACCCCCAAAAATTATGAATAAATCTAACAAAAGATCTTTATATTGGAAAAACATAGTTAAAGGAATTTTAAGAGTACCTAAATAAATAGATATACCATGTTCATGAATTAGAGGAGTCAGTATTGTTAACATAACAATTCTCCCCATATTACTGTATTCATGAAAGGAAAGACATATATAGAGAAGTGAAACTGAGTACAAAGTCTCTAAAGATATATGGTCAATTCATTTTGACAAAAAATACCAAGGTAATTCAGTGAAAACAGAGAGAACAAGTAGTCTTTTTAATAAGTAGTACTATAACAACTGGACATCCATTAGAAAAAAAAAAAGATTATTGATCCTAAAGTCACACTATATGCAATTGGTTACATCATGGGGGGAAGTAGGACAATAACTTTGAAAGGTCATGTTTGTGAGGGATTATATCTTGATTTAGGTAGTGGTTTGTGCACATTACTGTGTGAATATTATACCTCAATGAAAATATAAAAAGAAGTAATATAAACAAGTTCTTCTTTACCAGTTTTCTATCTTTCTCCACCTCAAACTTACATTTCAATTGTACTTTCTTACAGATCATTACTCTAATAAAATATATTTCTATATTTTAAAGTCTTTTATTAAACATCCTCTAATTCAGCTATGCAACAAAACCTTAGGCATGTTCTCAATAAGGTCAATTTTAGGGAAGAATTCTTTATGAAGCTGAGAATCTGGAAATTCTAGTTTGACGATGATGGACCCCAACATTCATTTGGCACTTCACATCTTAATTATTAAATATCTTTTAATTTATGCATGTCTTATTGCAGTAGAAAGTTAGTTTCTTAAAGGCAGGGATGCATCTTGGGTCTTCCACAACACAGAAACTGGTATGCAGTACTCAGCTCATTCATTCACTTTCTCATTCATTCATGTAACAAAGATTTCTTTAGCATTTAATGACTTCTTTATCATATAATGATGGGTGAGTGCAAGGCTCAATAAATTCCTGTCGATGATTGATAATTAACTACATTTCAGAAAGAATGTAATTTTCTTTTAAACTCCAAGTGCAGGTGCACTTCAGGTCTTATTAACCCTATTGTAAAAAAGGAGACACCAAGACACAGAGATTAATTAACTGACTTTGTTCAGGGTCATGCACTTTGTCATGAGTAGAGCAAGGATTAAAACTCTTACAGGTTCTTTCTTGGACTGAGGTGCTAAGGGAATTCATTCAGATTGATTGGAGTTCACATTTCATTTAAATGTTCTCATTTCACTTCAGCTACATCCACCTTCTCTGACTCATATTTCAGGACCTGCAGTCTGAACTGGTTTACTTCCACTTCAGATCCTGTCAAGATAGATTAGACACTGAGGGTCCATGACACCATTTGTAGCAGAAGTACTATTGTTAGAAAATATATGAGCAGTTTTATATTTCAATACACTGTAGCACTTTTTGGAGAACCTACTTTCTACTAAAAGTGAAAGAGGAATAATAAATCTGGGTGAATTTTAAAATTTGTTTTTACTATGTATCTTCAAGCAAGAATAGGCAAAGAAAGGTAGGTTAAGGTAAATATTTTTATCTCCTAACAATGTATCTACACACCATTCTGCTGAATACATCTGGCAGCTTCCTGACTGTGAGCAGAGATATGGTAACAACTGTGATGATACATAAACTTATATCACATAACAGGCTCGTTTTTGCTGTATTCATCCATCCATAGCCTAGCCTGTTCAGATGACAAGGCATGTTATTAATAAAATGCACTGTGCCACAAGTTCATTGCCCTACATGGTGTTTACATTGTTGTAAACTGTAATTGTCTGAAACAATGGCCTCTGTGAAAAGATATGATATATTATGAGCTGTGTAAAGATCAAAATAATTTAGACTAATAATGGCAGTTATTTTTTTTATGAAGGATTAAAACATAGGTTATGCTGCATACCACTCATGACTGGGCCTTGCTTTTAAGTTTTATTTCTATTCTGGTCTCTGTAATATAACCTGGAATCTCAAGCCAAGCCATGTGGAGAGACAAACTTCCCCCACCAAAGTGTAAATTAAATTCAGTGAAGGCAGAGAACTCTGAGGTATTTACCAATGTCTCCTAGCACATAGCACGGTGTTTGGAAGAGAGTCAATGTTTAATAACTGCTAACTGAAAAAAGGAATGAATATGACTATAAGAAAGAAATGGATCAAGTTTCAGCCTCAAGCTAAGCCATTATCAAAGTTCTTCCAGGTTGCTATCCAGAAAAAGTGTGGGACCCAGTCTCTAGGAGATCAGTACTGGTGGGGAGGGAGAGGGCAAAATAGAAGCAGTATGAAGCTAAGTAGCTGAGGATGCCACATGCACTCCCACATTGCTGAGGCAGGCAGAGAAGCTCTGGTTATAGAAGCCTGTTGGGAAATAATAAAGCTTGCCCTTGGGGACCTGGCCGGGTGGCTCAGTGGATAAAGTGTCATCCTGGCACACTGAGGTCACAGGTTCAATCCCTGGTCAGGTCATGTATGAGAAGCAATCAATGAGTACACAACGAAATGGAACACCTAAGTGGAACAGCACTGATGATTCTCTCTCCCTTTCTCGATCAATGAAAAAGTAAAAAAAAAAAAAAAAAAAAGCTTGCCCTTAGTCCTTACCTTGCCATTCCTGCTCATATAACCCAGCCCCACCAGATAGATCTGGACAAATTCCTGCATCTTTCAATCTGGACTTTCCTGGGACAGCAAAAGGAGCATTAGGTCACCTCTGATTCTCACTAATAGAGTGTGAGGTGGAACAGCCTATTGCTAACTTCATGTGGTTTAGGGACCACTGTGCGGAGCTAGGACAAAAACAAGGTCTTAGGTAAGTAGACAAAGCTGGATTATCTGAAGCAGAGCCGGATTATCTCTTCATGAGATAGAAAGAACATGGAGAGAGGGAGAAAAATTTTGATGTGATGAAGGAAAGTAGATACAGAAACATTTTGAAATAGAGGAAAGGAAAGACAAGGGAAACTTTTGAGGCCTAAACCACAACCACTTTATTTCTTTTTTCTGGCAAAATTTGATGTTGTTTAGATTATACCCTTGATTACTCTCCCCAGCACGAAGGGTAGATTATTTTCAGCATCATTCTTTTTATAAATAAATACGTTAGGATGTATGTGTGACACAATCCTTCCCAATTGGACTCAGTTTTGCTGGCTGCCTCTAGAAAGGATTACCTTTCCTTTGTTGTGAGAGAGACGGACAGAAAGAGGTGGGAGACCACCTCCCTCTTCTTTGCTGGGTGCCCCTGACTGCATCTGATGCCAAGAAACATGGCGGGAGAGATTACCATCATCTGAGGATGGCAGAGCAGAAAGAAGAAACCCACTTGAGTCCCCGATGACATCCTTGAGTTAAGTAATACAGGATCCACTTTCCTTCCAATTTCTTTTATGAGCTAATACATTTCTTACTTTTCAAACACCAACTCTATTCAGGGTTTCTGTTGCTTGCACTTCTGTTGATAGCCTGGTGTTTTCTATTAACGGTGAGAACGTATGTTATGAATGTGAAATAGAGGATTTGAAAAGTTTGAAACAGAAATTTCAGCTTTTATCCATAGCCTCCTTTCACCTTTTATTTTCCTTCCCCACTCCTACTCAAGAGCACAACACTGAACACAAAAGAAATGCTCCCTTCTTGAGACTTGAGTTTTTGTGCCTGACTCAAGCACACTGTGTTTGGCTCTTTCTTCATAGAGGACATGTTCTGTCCAAGGAACTAAACGCTCCTCTAAACAGGCTGCTGGGACCTTGTCTTGTCAGTTCCACAGAGATACCCAGACGTGGCTGAACCTCAAGCGCCAGCTTAGGCTCAAGCGGAAAGCCCCAACCACAGCACCATTCTGTACCTATATCTAGTAATCCCCTGTGGCCTTCAAGCAGAAATAGAAAATGAAAATGGCCAACATTTAGGGATGGAGACTGGCACAGGCATGGGAGAAGGTCTGAGAACACAGGCATTAGTGTAGCTTTACTAGGGAATAACACCTGTGAAGGCCATATAGCACCCAATGCAGAACTCTGCATCTATTGTACAAAGTTAGTAGTTTCAGCGTGTGTATGAAATTTAATTGACGTAACCAGATTAGGCTGCAGACCAAATGGCTTCCTTTTACAGAATCTTCTATTCAGGGTGCCTTTCAATCACCAACAACTTCCCCCAAAACATAAAACCTTCAATGTTTTCACCTTGGTTATCTAAATTTATTTTTATAATATACTTTTAGATAGGGAGCAGTAAGAATAGTTTTAACTTACCAGGAAGAAAGACACAAAGCGATTATCTGACTTGGCCACAGCCCCAGAGGGACACGTGGCAGAGCTAGGATGGTCACTGAGTCCCTGGGGGCTCTCAAGCCATTGTTCTGATGTCCCTGTATGTAATTGTTTTGATAGCAATTTCCCTGGTTCTCTTTCACTAGCTTGCTAATCACGCGTGTCAATCACATTCAGGACTCTGTGGGCCTAAGGGTCAGCATGTCTCAGGAGGATGCACTGAAAAGAGAAAACAAGGCACAATAGACCACTTGCTCCTTCAAGCGTGTCTGTCAATTGTAGACTCATAAGTCTGACAATGTGTGCAGAAGCGTTGCTTTTTTATTTTCTTTTTTTTTTTTTACCAGATGAAGAAGAGATATATCAAGTGTCCTGACCATAGCCAACACCCAGTGAGAAATCCTCCAGGTTAAGGTACTAGAGAACACTCAAGGAAACTGAATCAGGAGGATGTCCTTTGCCTTCCTCCCCAGTGAGAGTCCCAAGAGTCCCGCAGCTGCCCTCCAGGCGGGAGGCAAGCCTGGACGGTGGTGGAGCAGTGGTGTAAAACCTGACACAGGTGCTCAGTGCCCCTCTCCCACAGACCCTTTGGCCTTCTGTGCTCATTTCACTTTCACTTTAGGCAGCAGCGCCGAGGGGCCAAGCAGACACAGTCCAGGACCGAACCTGCAGAAGTCCCAGCAGCCTCGCGCGTGCAGCCCGGCCGGCTAGTGCGCGGGGAGCGTGCGCTGGGTGGAGGGTGGTCGTGGGAGGCGTGGATTCGGCGCTATGCCTGTGTGCGACCCTTGGGCATGTCCCGCGCGGTGCCGATTGGCCGCGGGCGCGCGGCGGGGAAGCCCTTGGCTAATCTGCTACTCAGCCCGGACAACGTCGGCGCCGCGGCCTTAGGACCGCGCGCGGAAGGACAAATAGTCCCAGAGGCAGCGTCGCGCACCCCTCGGTCGCTCGGCTCGCCCCACCCGGGGCAGCTCGGGCCCGGAGGCCCTCGGAGAGGGGTGGGATGGCTTCTGGGGCTTCTCGACCCCCGCTCGCCCTTCGCGGCCAGATGGGCGGATGGCCCTCCCTTGAGAAAAGTAATTGGATTCTGGGCTCTCTGCCGCCCGGCGCCAGCCGCTAGGATCAGCGGAAATCGGAGGCCGAGCCTGCCGCTTTGGGAGTCGCCGCCGTGGAGGAGAGAGGCGGGGAGTAGCCCCAGGGAGGGAAATTTGGTGAAAGCTCTTCTATCCCCTGAAGTGTTGCCGTCCTTGTTTCTGTACTGACCGCGGTGGAAAGCTGAGTGGCAACGGAGATTGCCCCTGGTGCCCTTTTCTGCCCGGCATGTGACACTTGCCCCTCCAAGTTGGCATCATTCCGAAATTCACCTGTTTGCTGATTTACGGGAAGAGAAATACTTCTGAAACTTTGAGTCTTTCAGTCCGCTCTGTGACAGAACTCAGGGGTTTTGCAGGTTGGGGCACTCTATTCAGGAGAAGCGGTGGTCGCAGGGTAGTTTTATTTACTTGCAGCAAGTAAAGGAGACAAGGGATTCATATCCAAAGCCCGGCCGCCTCTTGTAAGGGAGACTTAGTCATTGCTCGTGGACACTATTTGGTCAATGTTGTGTTAATTTCTTATGTGCTAATTGGCCACATTTTTAGGGTTGAATTCCTGTTAAGCTCATTCTATTTACAGCGCTGGTCTGCAAAATACTGCAGCTACATTTTTTTTTTTTAAATTCAGTGAGAGGAGGGGAGTCAGAGACAGAGTCCTGCATGCACCCCCAACGGGATACATCTGGTAAGCCCACTAGGGGGTGATGCTCTGTCCATCTGGGACGTAGCTCCTTTGCTCAACCAAGCTCTTCTTAGCACCTGAGGTGGAAGCCGTGGAGCCAGGAAGAAAACAGAGAGAGAAGCGAAAAGGGGAGGGATGGAGAAGCAGATGGGCACTTCTCCTGTGTGCCCTGACTGGGAATTGAACCTGGGACTTCCACATATCGGGCTGACGCTCTACCACTGAGGCAACATTTTCAATGTTTAGAAAAAATAGCATTTGATAAGAATGGTGCAGACCTTGAGATCCTTGACCTAACACCATCACTTCCTTTTTCTCTCAGAGCTCTACTTGGAGCTGGGATGGAGAAAGAACCATGTCAAATCCAGGATTGGAAATGTCTCTTCTAAACGTGTCAACTCAAGAGAAAATAGCACTCTTACCAGACTCATACAAGAAGGTATTGCAAGGCCTTGTGTTAGCAGTAGCAAACTTCCCTAAATTCCCTCTGCCTTGTGAAATGAAGCAGAAGTGGGAGCCTTATGCAGCATTTTTGTCTGTAATGATAGGAATGTTCTAGGAATTTAAGTGTATAATTCAGCCCTCTTGTAATTGTTTTTTCATATTCTTTACTGTGTTTCACTCATCATTCATCAACAAACAAGATTTTATGGGAGCTTTCTATGTGCCAGGCTGTGTTGTACTTACTACCATGGTACATCAGTAAATAATACGAGTCCTTGTACTCCTGGAACCTCATTATGGTTCCTCTAATGGGGGAGGCAGACAATAGATTTACAAACAGATCTACAATATAATGTTTTGTAGTTATAAGTGCTATAAAGACAAACAGAGTAGAAGGACAAACAAGGATGCAGGAGAGAGTAGTGTGTTATTTTTATTTTTTTGTATTTTTCTGAAGTTGGAAACGGGGAGGCAGTCAGATAGACTCCCGCATGCGCCCTACCAGGAGCCACCCGGCACGCCCACCAGGGGGCGATGCTCTGCCCATCTGTGGCGTGGCTCTGTTGCAACCAGAGCCATCCTAGCGCCTGAGGCAGAGGCCATAGAGCCATCCTCAGCACCCGGGCCAACTTTGCTCCAATGGAGCCTTGGCTGCAGGAGGGGAAGAGAGAGACAGAGAGGAAGGAGAGGGGGAGGGGTGGAGAAGCAGATGGACGCTTCTCCTGTGTGCTCTGGCCAGGAATCGAACCTGGGACTCCTGCACGCCAGGCCGACACTCTACCACTGAGCCAACTGGCCAGGGCCTAATGTGTTATTTTATATTTTAGTTAAGTTGATCTAGAAAAGCGTCTTGGATGAAATTATATTTAAACAGTGGTCTGAGAAAGCCAAGCAAATATCCTGGGGAAGAACTTTCCAGGCAAAGACAAAAGCAAGTGCAAAGGCTCTGAGGCCAAAGAGTGTTGAGTTTGAATTAGTAGAAAGCAAGGAGGGCAATGCAAATGCTGTGCAATGAACAGCAAGAACAGTTGGAGATGGACTGACTGATACAGTGCCATATAGACCATGGTACATACGGGCTTAGCATTGTTTTGTTTTGTTTTTAACATCATTTAAAGCTTTTCTCTAAGCTTTTTATTCATTGAAGTGTCCTTGTTCTCTTCCTGTGTCTCCACCAAGCACTAGCTTCAGTTCATGTTGGATACCACTTTGTAATATTAAATGTTAATTTCTGCTTTTCCCTCACCCTCTGGTACTCATTTACACCTGCTGCTTCATGTTTATTTTGTGCAGAGCCTTATCTTTAATGTCACCTTTGTCCCAAGTTGCCTATTCACGTCTTCAAATACATAATCAGTGTTTCTGATTGAATGCCCTGCCATCTCCTTTCCAATCTTACTGTCTTCAGAATAATTTCCTTTCTCTCTTGCTGATATTACTGCTCTCCCTGCCACCAAAGCTTGAATACTCATATGTCATTGTTAACTCATTCCATCTATTTATTCTTTTTATCCAACCAGTTATCAGGCCCTTTGATATATCCTTTAAAATGTCTCTTGTCAAATTCCTTCCTTTGTCTCTACATCATGTTCTCTATTGAAACCTTTGAATGTTGTAAGCCACAGAGTCTCTCTATGGTCTTTCTGACTTCTTTCTCCCTGCTCCAGTCTAACCTGACAGAATAATCATTCTAAACCGTCACTTTTAGCACCTCTTCTTGCTTTGATAGTTTCATAGCTATTAAATTTAAATTAGTTCTTCTGATGATTTTTAAGCTCTTGCCTCAAAATAGTTCTTTTTGTACCCTATGAGCCATTCATCAATCTACTCTCTCAGTTTTAGTTAGGTCTATCCCTCAAGTAGATTTATGTCATTTATTCCTATGAATATATACTTATGGATTTACCTTTACACAGCATAGTATTCATTCAGTAAGGATGTATGGTTGCTAGTAACATAAAATCCAATTTAAATTGGCTTAAACAGAGAAGGGAATATATTGGCTCACATACCAAAAAGTTCAAGATAGTTTTTTTGTTAGATGGCTTAGCTGAAGGGTTCAAATTATGTCATTAAGATTCAGATTCTCCCTGATCTGTTAGATCTTTCCTCTGCTGTTGGCTTCATTCTCAAGCTCCACAAGTGAGTAACCAGCAGCTCTAAGTTCACACTGTCCTCACTGCCAGCAAAGATCAGGTGCCCATTCCTAAACCAATCACTGTTTCAAAGAGAATGAAATGCTCAAATTGGCCCAGACAGATTCACAACTCATCCCAGGACTTGAGTCTATCAGTAACACATGAATGGCACAAGAAGGTGATTCCACTTAGGGAAATAGGAGTACGGTTATCACAGGAATGGTGGATATGACTAGGTAATTGAATCAACAGACATACCGCACATTCTGGTTCTCTTGGATATACCCGAACATTCTTCCTCTCTGTATGCCTTCAAAAATATCTATGCCTACTCAATGCAACAGTATTTTTTTTACCACCAAAAATGTACTCACTTCCTCCTCAGAGAGGGATGATCCAAAGTTTCATCTAGTTACTGCAGATAAGTTCAGAATAGTAGAGTAATATCAATATATGTTTCTCTATCACGTAGCAATATAGTTCTTCGTGGTGTTGTAACCTAAGACTACATGATAAAATTAGCTACAAAATACTTAAAATATAATGACTGAGAAACAAAAGAACAACTACAATGAAAACTCATATTTGGGAAAATGAATAATGACAAACATACAGTGGTCTCCAATTCATAGCATATATCAAATCTAGCTGGACAGGAATAGCAAGGGCTTCCTACCATGAGAGAGGAGAAAGTTCTTTGATCAACCCATCTGGCTGCCATATGTTGTACTCACGGAGAAATTCTCATTCATTGTTCCCCCATGCCATCTCTGTAATGGACCATGAGGAGTATAATCCTTCTAGGGACTACACCTCCTCCATGTTCTGCTTCCTAATATAGTGGGGATTATAAAATCACTAGTTAAGGCAGAGATAACTAGCTTTTACTACCAAATAGTTATGATTCTCTTCTGTTGTGTAGAGTTGTTGCAAGGAAGTAGCTTAATAGCTAGGGATTATATTTCCCAGCTTCCTCATTGTTCTTGGTAAAGTCATAGAACTAATTATCTCCTTTGGAATGAGGGGAAATAATGTGAATCATTTCTTGCTAATGTGGTTAAGAACAAGCTTAGCACTTCCTTGGTCTTTTTTCCCTCCTCTGCCTGCACTCAAAGGACCCTAAGACCCTGAGATATAGTCATAAGAGAGCCACGAGATGGAAGGAGTCTGGATAACTGGATGACCTTATAGAAGACCAGAAGTACTGATATTGGACTTCACAAGAGTGAAAAATAAGCATCTAGTGTGTTAAGCCACTCAAACTGTTATAGCAGTGAGTGCTAAGACTAAGACCTAGGCTTTTTTCTCTAGGCTTAGAATTTTCCTCACAATACAGTTTTTTGTTGTTGTTGTTTGTTTGTTTTTTTGTATTTTTCTGAAGTTGGAAACGGGGAGGCAGTCAGACAGACTCCCGCATGCGCCCGATCGGGACCCACCCGGCATGCCCACCAGGGGGCGATGCTCTGCCCATCCGGGGCGTTGCTCTGTTGCAACCAGAGCCATTCTAGTGCCTGAGGCAGAGGCCATAGAGCCATCCTCAGCGCCCTGGCAAACTTTGCTCCAATGGAGCCTTGGCTGCAGGAGGGGAAGAGAGAGACAGAGAGGAAGGAGAGGGGGAGGGGAGGAGAAGCAGATGGGTGCTTCTCCTGTGTGCCCTGCCGGGAATCGATCTTGGGACTCCCGCACGCCAGGCCAACGCTCTACCACTGAGTCAACCGGCCAGGGCCACAATACAGTTTTCTTTAGTTCTTAGTAAGTTTCCAGCCTCTTTACATCTGGCCAAATCTATGGGAGAAAGAACTCCAAGCTAGAAGTCATCTTAAACCGATGGCTTTAGGCGACCCCTGTGTTTTGGTCGTTCGACCCCCGCCGGGGTCGCAACCCACAGGTTGAGAACCGCTGTCTTAAACTGTAGTCTTTGCCTTTCGTTTCCAATATGGGTATCTTTGTCTTTTAGTAATAGGCCTTGATATTCTCCTAGCTTAACGGCCTCCATTTTGGTTTCTACCTGAGAACAATTTGAAACAATAGCCACTGATTTTGCAAAAGGGAGGGTAGGGAGGGAAGGCACAGTGTTGCTAGAGGGAATAGAAAGAGATAATTATTACCTTACTAAGCAGGCAGGAATTACCTGAGAGAGGCCTGGATGTGTCCAAACCTCTCCCAAGTGCCAAGTTTATTCATTTCTTGCTGCATTGGCTTTAACAGTCTCTTGGGGCTTTTCTAAGCCTTAATGACTCCGGATTACTGAAGTTTCTGTTATATTTGATTTCAGCCTATAAGTAAAAATGGTGATTTTAAACAAATCAGTATTTTTCCTTCTCTGCCTTGGATAAATCAAGCTAAGTCCTAAACTTGAGTCTTTCTTATAGGACCTTACTAAAAGGCAACATATAATAGCTGATGTACTGTAGTATCTGGCGTTTTAATAGCAGGCCCTTTTACATTTCATACTTGATAAGCACATATTCTGAATCTTAGTGTACAACAGGTGCCAGTTTAACCTACTACTTTGCTTTTGAATCTCTAGTCCAGTATAGGTAGGGCCTCATCTGAGTCAACTGATTCAACATTTTTAAATCTTTCTCTTACTAATTCCCACTTCTGCTACCACTTTATGAATTGTTAGAGCTATTTTAGTTGAGGTGATAAAATAAAAAAAACACTGCTCACGCTGACTTATGCAAAAAGAGAGAGAGAAAGAGTGAGAGAGCAAGAGAGAGAGAGAGAGAGAGAGAGAACTCTATTGGCTCACGTAACTGAAGAACTAGTGATATATTTAGCTCAAGGCATAGGTTGATCCAAGGGCTTAAGCAATGTCATTAGAATTCTATTCTGCTTCATCTCTTGGCTCTGTCTTCTGTGTTGGCTTCATTTTCAGGCTCCATATGGTGACTCCTGGCAGCTCCAGTTCATATAATCCTTACTCTTAGCAATCTCAGTGGAAGAGTGCATGCCTCTTTCCCACATGTGCCAGCAATAGTCTCCTTATATTTCATTGGCTCTGATTAGGGCATGAGGCCAGAGGAATCCAGTAGGTTAAACCTGATTCACATGATTTACTCTTGTTGAGAGTGTAGTCCACTCTACCTAAAAGACACTGGCAGAGAGTAATAGAAGAGGAAAATCAGGATATGGTTATCAGAAGAGTAATGTTTGCTGCATAGCAAAAACCCCAATGTCTCTCATTAGATACCAATGTATAGTGTTTCCTAATTGCCTCACATGTGTTGGTTTTATCTTCTTGCTGGACTGTGTCTCAGGAGCAGGATCATGTATTATATGTCTTGACAGTGTCAGCCCAGCAGGCAGTCCTTAGATACTGGCTGATTGATTGCTTCTTCTTGTAACACTAAAGGTGGCACACTCCAAGAGGGTAAAAAGAGCTTAATAAAGGGATGACTTACAGAGGTATGGGAAGGGTTAAGGGTCAGGGAATGAATATGCAGTGGTAAAGCAGGTAAGGACTGGTAACAAAGGGAAGCCTTAAGCCTGGAGGAACAGGGAAAGAAATCCAATAATACTTTTAGTTTTGAAGGGGATGCCTGACAAAAGGTAGGACTATAAACAGAGAAATGGAGCCACTTCCAAAATGTGCCCCACCAAAGGAGTGGGAATAAACACCTGTCCTCTTTCATTCCCACTCTCTAAACTCGTGTTGGTACGTCCCATTGGCCAAATCCAACCAGAAGCAAGAGGGCTTGGATGGTGCAATATGCAGCAAGGCAAGTAGGATGAAAAAAGTGATCCAGAGGAACAAATGGAAAATAACCAGAACATCGCGGTTATATTCCTTAGACAAGCAACCCTAAATAAAAATAATTCATATTCTGTAAGCATTAACCATATAGCCCGAGTTGAGCAGGAAAATATAATTTTACCCCTTCCAATAACTTTGTTCAATGTATAAATAATGTGGTTTAATTTTTACAGCATTTTAAGGATTTAAAATTCATGAAATCATAAATCATAAAATGTCTTTTTAAGCCTATGCCGTTAAAAAGCTATCACCATTGTATTGATATGGAACTCCTCAAGAATATTGTACCTACCTGGTAATCCATCAGAAAACTCTGCATAGCACTTGTCAGATAGTGACAAATTTGATAAATGTTTGATGATTTGAAGAATGATTAAATGAATAAATTAAAGTATTTCAATCCAGACTATTAGTGGGAAACTATATGGGTTTTTCTTATTAGAGTTTGATACTAACTATACAACATCTGCCAATTCTGTCTCTTAAAGTCTGACATTGACTTCGTAGCTATTGGTCAAGGTATTTATTATCTCATTGAAAATGGAACTGAAATTGTTCTTGTCAATCTTTAGAAGTAAGAAGTTCTATAATTAACTGTCATGCTAATTAACTGACTATAAAGTCCATTTCAATTAACAGACTAATATTGTTTTTTGGTTTGTTTTTTTTTTTTTTTGGCAGAGACAGAGAGAGTCAGAGAGAGGGACAGATAGGGACAGACAGACAGGAAGGGAGAGAGATGAGAAACATCAATTCTTCGTTGCGGTTCCTTAGTTGTTCATTGATTGATTTCTCATATGTGCCTTGACTGGGGGGCTACAGCAGACCAAGTGACCTCTTGCTCGAGCCAGCAACCTTGGGCTCAAGCTAGTGAGCCTTGCTCAAACCAGATGAGCCCATGCTCAAGCTGGCGACCTCGGGGTCCCGAACCTGGGTCCTCCACATCCCAGTCCGACGCTCTCACTGTACCACCACCTGGTCAGGCAGACTAATATTGTTTTTATCTAAAATCTGGGTTTCCTTATGGGATTATCATTCAAATGTAAAATATATTTATCTCTATTTCTACTTGCTTCAGTATATAAATTGGCATTATGAAATGTTAGTCCAAACTGTTTCTGTAACAGATTTAATTAAGCCAAAAATCCGTACTTCTGTTCTTTGGCAATCCTATATATATAAGACTTAAACAGTTTACAAAATACTTTCATATGTATCACTGTTCATTTATTCATTGAACAAAAACTATTGAGTACCTGCTATGTGCCACACACAATCTCTGCCCTCATGAAATTTATAGTCTAGAGCAGTGTTCTCAAAATTAAATGAGAATATAAATCACTTGAGGATCTTATGAAAATATAGGTTCTAAGTCTGAGATGGAGCCCAAGACAATAAGCATTTCTAGACAGCTCCTAGTGATGCTGATACTACTCATCCAAGGATCACACTTTGAGAAACAAGAGCCTGATAGATTCATTTAATCCTCACAACAACTTCATAAGATATGTATTAGTGTTGTTTTATTTTTTTATTATCTTGAATACTATCTACAAAGCACTGTGCTATACATTGTAGATAAACAGTTCAATGAGATATAAGCCTTTTGGAAACTCACTATATGGCACCAAAAAACTAGCAAGACAAATAATTCTGAGTGTAATTCTATTTATATATATGAAATATTCAGAAAAGACAGATCTGTAAAGACAGATAGTAGATTGGTGGTTGCCTAGGCCAGGGGGTGGAAATAAGGATTAACTAAATGGTTATGAAGGATTTTATTGGGATGATGAGAATGTTTTAAAAACTGGATTATGGTAATGACTGTACAACTCAACAAATTTACTAAAAATTACTGAATTATATACCTGAACTGGGTGAATTTTATGATATGTAAGTGACATACTAATAAAATTGTAAAAAAAAAACAAATAATTATGATATAATGTGAACAATGTAATAATAAACATGTAGTCTTTACCCCCTTTAATAACCAAGGAAATGGAGTTCAGAGAGTCTAAGTGATTTGCCCAAAGTCATATAATTAGTTAATGACAAGGTTAGCATATAAATCTAGTCCTATTAAGCCAAGACTAATTATTATTAGAAACCTCATCACCAGAGGAGGTGAAAAGGTGTATGCCAGGAAATAGATACCCTCCCACCAATTAGAGGTTGCACCTCTCAGAATCTTCCTAACACTGTGAGGTGGAGATCAGTCTGAGTAGTGACTAAAGAGGCATCCCATACACATATTGTCAGTCCACAGGCTGTTCAAGCCAAATAGCTTCTGGCAGATCCTCTGGCTTCTTCAGGGTTCTTAGTTTCAAGTAACAAAAATGAATTTTGATTGATTTAGTAGCAAAGGAAGTGGGAAGCTCACAGAATTGTTATGAGGGAGAGAACCAAGCTCAGAGCTGTTTAGCCAAGAACACTGTCCAACATCGTGCTGCAGAAAGAGGCTGGTGAGAAGACTGCTATTACTGATACTACTCAGTATGCCGGACTCTGCTCCCTTCCTCTACCCCCACCACTGCCGTGGGAGCTTAATTTGACTACAACTGCACTGTTGCAAGAGAGAGATCTGACTGCTATCCTTGCTTCTTTGTGTTACTAGTTCTCTATTCAAGACCATACAGGTGCTTCTGGTTCACCGGAGCAGGTCTTGCACCTGAATCCAGACTGCAAGGGAGGAGGATCAAGGGAGGATGGTAAGGTATTTTACAACTTCCGTCAGTTTATAGATAGTAAGAATAAGGTTTAACTTTCTTCCAAGACTCACATATCAGTGAATTCTCCAAGCTCAGAGACTAGGCCTCCAAATAACAAAAACAATTAACAAAAAAAGATGTTCATTACAGCTTTGCACAAATGGTGGTTCACAGAATAGCAGCATCAATGTGAAGCAGAAGCTTGTTAGAAATACAGGCTCTCAGGCCTCTTTCAGATCTGCAGAATCGAGATCTGCTTCCTAACAAATAGGCGAGGGAACTTGTACGTACATTAAAGTTTTAGAAATGTTGTTCTACATTATACATCATGTAGTTCTTTTTCATTTTCACATATCAGTTCTTATTAGGCTGTATTCATCCATAGGGTTGCCAGACTTAATGCAGGACACCCAATTAAATTTGAATAAATCATTTTTAGAATAAATATGTTCCATGAAATATTTGGGACATACTGTACTTATACTAAAGAGTATTCCTTGTGCATCTGAAATTCAATTTAACTGGATATCCAGTATTTTGTCTGGCAATCATATTCATCCACAAAACTCTCTCCCAACAAAAAACAGAAATGAATAAAACATAGAGAAACTAAGATAACAGCCTATAGGAAAGCATTTATACCAGTTTTCTATTTGGCATGGTAAACTGTAAGTATCATGAGATTAGAACATACAAACTCTAAACAAGCCCACCCTGAATTCTGTTTAAGCATTTCATGCTTGAGGGGCCCATATAATATGAAAAGCGAATGTTCTGTTAACCCTGTATGTTAACTATTCCATAGGATAAAAGTTAATTTTTAAATATACCTCTGAATTGCAACCAAATTCGTTAATGAGTTTTGACCAATAACACCTTTATTCCACAGAAACAGATTCATAAATTAAGTATATAAAGGAAATAAGTGGTGACAATCACTTTTGGCTTCCCTCTGGATACTGCTATTACAATTTCATTTTCTTCCTGAAGAAAAGGGTTGCTGCCTATGCCCAGTAGTTTTAGAAAAACAGCTTTTAAACATTCTGAGGAAAGAGGCAGATTGCAGGATAGATCAATTCAAATTAGGTACGTGACATTCAAAACTTAAAGAAAAGTTTTAGTCCTCCAAAACATATACCGATGAATTTATTTTGAAGAAGACTTAATTCATTTCACATTTTAGCCAGTCCAGATATTTTCAATCAGCCAAATAAAGACTTTTACGTGGTTGAAAGATGATGATCTTCCTTTTATAACCTTTTGCACAGCTATCAGTGAGCTACCTCCAATACAGTTTATCAACAAAAATCTTCAATTTATCATACTTCTATCAAGCCTTATCTTATCTCTTGGCTCACGATGAAATGTCTAGGGACTATGAGAGGAATTGTAGTTTCAAGAAGTAAAATATCCTTAGGGGCTGATGAGTGTTGGGACTGAACATACATAGTCTCCCCTGACCAGAGGTTTTATGTCATGTTTGCTGCCACTTTTTAATAAATTCTGTGCATGCTCCACCCGTGAGGCAGATATCTGTAAGAGCTGAATGATGTATCCCGGTTTAGGGGCCAGGCCATAAATGGGCCAATTGACTAGCCTTTCTTTAACTATTACATAATAGGGGAAAAAAAAGTTATAATCACTTATATATGCTATTTCTAGAAAATATCTAAGTGTTTAATTTATAATAGGAAATAGAAACTACCCAAAGCCTCTTCCTCCCCAGAAGTGAAATGGTTAATAAATAATAGTATATGTATAAGATGCAAGATTACAAATGATTATTTTCCAAGGCTTCTTGGAGAAATGGCTAATTCTAGGATTGAAGCAGGAAATTACAAGATGATCCTGAAACATCCTGTCATACCGGAAGGTAAGTATCAAAGACTTCTGGGTCATGTCAAAAGGGAGTCAGAAACTAACTTGATGCTTCCACTGGTTCAAGAAGAGACAATCTGAGAGCTTGTATGAGAATGATTGTAATGGAATGAAACATATTATTTATGTTTAATCTATTAGCTCAGATTGATACTCTAAAACAAAAAATTATTGGTACCCTAGTAAAATGCAAAGAAACTGACTCATTGTATTGAAAACTGGTAAATAAAGAGAATGAATCAAGCATTTATCTCACTTCCTTTATACAAATAGTACCTCAGGATAACTTGATAGTTGATGAAAGGGAGGTTCTCTCAGAGTTTTTCAGCTAATAATAGATGTAAAAATAATAGAATATCATCACATTGTAATCCTTAATGAAATAATGCAACTAGGAAATGGTCATCAATGATGGCTAACTTCAGAGAAAGAGAGACAAGCAGACAGTATTTGCCTCCTGTATATAACATCACATAATGAAATATTCCTGCTAAAGATCAAACTAGGATTTAATCAAAGCTATATATCTAAATAATAATTACAGAAAATACAGGTCAGAAAGGAACCTATTGAATGACAACAAGAGAGTCACAATCAGAAAATCCAAACTATGGAAATCCCACAGGACAAAGCATACAATTTTGCTTTAACAAACCAGTTGAAAGAGAAGGAGGGGGAAGCTATAGATGAACAGGCTTCACACATATCACACAATTCACTATGTGGATCTTATCTAAACATATTAACTGCAATAAAAAAATATTTGTGAAACAACTGAGAGAAATTTGATTGAAATCACTGTCTTGAAGAGATATCTGCATTCTCATGTTCATTGCATCATGTTCATTTATGATGTAGCATTTTATAAACACAGTAGATGTGATAATGATGTCATTATATTTTTTTAGATGCATCCTATTTTTTACATATAAGCGCTGAACAATTTGTGAATGAAATGATATGATGTTTGCTTCAAATTAACCTGTAGGTAGGGATGCTTGAATAATTGTTGAAACTGGGTGCCAGGTTTAAGGGCATGTATTACACTATTTTTTTTTTTTTTTTTTTTTTTTACTTTTGTAGGTGTTTGGGCATTTCCATAAAATAATTAGATTTTAAAATTATGTTAGAGTATAATCTCAATGTTAGGTTTGTAACATAAATGCAGAGAATGTGTTTTCTCACTTGAGCATATGTACATCTGTTACCTCCAGTTTCTTACCCATTGCCCAACCATCCTACTGTTTCAAATAGCTATTTTCTTTAAGTTCTGTGTGTGTACCTATCTCTAAATCAGTTCATTTCTTAGGTGGCTCAAAACACAACACACATTTGACATTATTGATGGGCCAGTACCATTCTTGTGATCTGCCCTTCTGGGACCAATACTTTTTGAGATAGTCAGGAATAAAAGACTGATCTGTAGTGAAGAGACCCCTGCTTCTCTGAGAGAAGGGAACAGATCCTTTGGGGATAAGCCTATGATTTCGATCTCATTAGCATTGTGAGCTTCATTCAAGTGTGACTGACAGTCACACAAGTCAATACAGGCGCACTTTGGGAGAGCCAAGTTAGAGAGTTTTTTCTTATAGATTAGTGCTTCTGTTCTTGCAGAGCTCATCAGAAAAACAAATCAGAGCACTTTTGATTCAACAAGTGACTGTAATGAAACTGCGTTTCTAAGAAAACTGCATTACTTGGCTAAAAGAGAAACAAAACACTAAATCGCTTGTTCAAATAAAAATGTTACTGAAGAAAATGGAAGTATATTCTAAATGATTATTAATGCTTTCATTTTCACTTGAATCCTAGCTCAAGTCATATCTAAAGACTAAATATAAGCTCAGAGATTTAGAAAGCAAATAATACATCTCTGCCAGTTTTAATCCCATTGAGCATACTTTATTAAAGATTGAGTAAAATCATGATGGAACACCATCAGACCTTTAGAAATAGAATGAAGGAGAGTAGCCAAAGACTGGCATATAGTGAGCCAGTCCCATCTAGTATTTCCTCAGGTTTGATTCCCAATTCCAGAGGAAGTAAAAGATGTTTAAAATATTCAGTGGCATCTTTTTACCATGCTACTAAATATACTTTGGAAGCTTAAGGTAATATGTTTCAAGATTAAAAACAATTTTTAAAAACCCAGTACTTATAATGCAAATGAAATATCAAAAATTATAGTAAGTTGTTTTGGACTTAGAGAAAAAGGTGCCAATCACCGAAACTTAATGTGTAATTACATAAAAATGCTAATTCGGTAAAATCAGAAGTTCAACAGATGGTCCCAAAATAAAATATTTCTGCGGTATATGAGAACAATTGTCCCCTAACTCCTCTCAAATGAAAGTGTGGATAATTAAGTGCAATCTAAATCATCCAATTTGACTCAATCAATTCATTTTTATCAAATCACCCAGAGGAATGAACTCAAGACAGGAAACTTCCACTGAAAATACAATTTCTCACAATTAATAAACAATTACTGAGAGATTATTGGGGTTAGAGAGAAGGTGCAATTGTTAGTTGGACAAGGAAAATTAATTTTTTACCCCAAAAGAGTTGATCGTTGAGAGAAACTAGACATTTGCACCTAAAAGCTTGAGGATATTGATTATGCATTCTCCTGCTTTTTGTAAATGTTAAGATAAACAATAAAGTGACTATAGTGGACTAAATTTGCTTAAAATGCCAATGATTTGTGCAAAAAGATCTCTAAGATCTGACATGTGGGGAGTGCTGAACTTGGTGTTAACCTAACATCCTTTCTCTACACTTTTCACCAGCAATAACTTTTGCTTTTGGCAACTACTTAAAAACACTTAATTTATATTCACTCTATTCCTTTCAGCATTGCTTCATCTTGTAATGACATTTCTCCAATGGTCATTATCTATTCAAGGTATATATACAATACTTTGTCCACTTCATGTTCATCTTTATTATCCTGAGGCATTAAGGACGTCACAGGGCACCATTCTAAGGCACTTTTCTTCAAACTTCAGTGTGCATCAGAATCACAGGGAGGACTTGTTAAAAATAGATTGCTAGCCCTACGGTCAGTTTCTGAGATGAAGCCTCACTAACAGAGCAGGTCTAGAGGATAGAGCTCAAGGATTTGCATTTCTAATTAGTTGCCAGGTCATACTGATTCTACTGGTCCAGGGGCCACACTTTGAGAATAACTGTTCTAAGTGATATTTATCTGTGTATTCTCAGAAGTAAGAGAAGTGAAGTCACAAGAGGAGTCGAGGAAGCCAGAAAGTATTTTCTTGCTCCCACAAAAGTCTCAGGTCTGGCCCTGTCTGTTCATATATTTAAGCATAATCTCTTCCTTCTGGGAGGGTTCCAGAATTCAATGTTTTTGTTTGTTTTGTTTTTAAGGTAGGCAGATCCTAGCACACACATGCTCAGAGGAGCATGATGGAAGTCAGCTTATACATTTAGAGAGATGTGTAGGCTACACCCATAAATTAAGGATTAGTTATTTCCAAAATAGATAAGATAAAAAACAAAAAACAGAATTCTTACCACATTAAAGCACAGGTAAAAGCACCTCTTTGCTACAACAAAGCAAAATTTCTTTTCTTTTTTCCTTCTTTTCCAAGTGAGAAGAGGGGAGATAGAGAGACACTTCCTCCTGCACCCAGCCAGGATCCACCCAGCAACTCTCATCTGGGGCCAATGCTCTGCCTATCTGGGACCATGTTCGCAACTGCAACTGAGCTATTTATAGCACCTGAGGTGGAGACCCAAGTAGCCATTCTCAGCACCCAGGGGAGATGTACTGGAACCAATTGAGCCATGGCTGGCTGAGGGCGGAGAGGAGAGAGAGAGAGAAAAAGTGAGAGAGAGAGAGAGAGAAAGGGGAGGGGAAGGGATACAGAAGCAGATGGTACTTCTCCTGTGTGCCCTGACCAGAAATTGAACCCATGGACATCCACACACCAGGCTGATGCTCTACCACTGAGCCAACCAGCCAGGGCACAAAACAAAATTTCTACACACTAAAAATCCAAGTATTAGAGAGTTAGTACATGATCAGAAAAGGAAAGGAATGGCTTTTCTTAAAATAATTGTTGGGAGTGTTATCAACTGCAGACACCAGTTGTCTTTCCAGGTGATGAAGAATGAGGTTGTCACTGAGAGTAACAAGCATCTCATAAGATCTTAACATCTAAGCTTAGAGTTCTCCAAGTTATCCTTATTTTCTTTCACTGCCCACTTTTCTTTCTTGATAATGGACCACATGTTCTTTAATTCAGTGCGTTGAATAAAAGAACTAAATAATTTAGTATAGAAATCTAATTCAGAGCACTGGATTCAATAAATGATAGGGGACAACTGTATAGTCAACTGGAAAAAATAAGTTGTACCCCTATGTTACTCCTTACACCAAAAGAAAGTCTAGATAAATTGAAGATTTAAACACAAAAAAATCAAACTATGAAAGTTCCAGAAAAAGTTATGAACAAATTTCTTTTTTATAATCTGAAAGGGAGATCGCTCTTTTTAAATATGACATACAACTCAGATGCCCATTTATGATAAATACATTGGACTATGTAAAACATTTTTTAAAATTTACGTGTCAAAAGTAAAGACAAATTACAAGTGTAAATATTTGCAACCATTATCACAGAAAGAGGACTATTTCTGATATTATGTTAAGAGCTCTACAAATCAATAAGGAAAAGAAAAACAACAACCAAATAATAAAATGGCAGTTCCAACCATAGCCTGTTTTCTCATGTAGCTCGCTACTGCACCAAAGTCTGCAAGTGCCTACATCACAAGTCTGTGTCCTGGCTGCAAAGAGTCTTGGGAATTTTAGGCTCTGAATTACATGTTAGGGAGGCAAGAATCATATCATGGTAATGTCTTTTAATACAGAAAGACAGTTTAAGAGATGGTGGACGTTGTGATGATGACAAACTTCCACTATCATTCTTTAGCAGGTGTTAATATAATGGTGGTCAGTAGGAAACTGTAGGAGCAAATTTAAGATTTTCAAAAGCCTGGCTACTTACTTGGAAATACAGCTGAGATTTTGAAGACTAAAATGCCTTCTGACATTCATTTATTCTTTCAGTTTTTCATAAAGCCAACAAACATTTATTAAGCACACACTACATACCAGGCACTGTCTTCTAGGTGCTTAGAATACACTAATAAATAAAATAGAAAATTTTTTTTGCCCCCGTGGAACTTACATTGTAGTGGGATGTCTTCAGTCTCTGTTGGTATTCCCACCAGATTTCAAACTTTGATTCCAAACAAGGACTGGTTAAGTAGGTGGAACAAAATAAGTCCTCTATTGTTTGTCAGCTTTTCCATGACAGTTCTACTAGTTGTTCTAGTTATCTAGGCACCTGTCTCATCAAATACATGGTGAATATATATTCTGGAAATGTACTTGATATTTGGGATGCTTCTCTCATTGGAGTGAATAAATGAGATCTGACTGTAAGAAATATGTATACTGAATTTATCTATATTCCAAAGAGAATGCATGAATTAAATAAGATGATTTGTTGTTCGACAAAAGTTTAGAAGACATTAACATTTTTAAAATGCTTTAGAGATGCTGAGAAAATAGCAAATATTGTATGTGTATTTGCAGGTGATGCCACTGTGCATTCTATTTGGGACACAGTCAGGTGTATCTCTGTATCCCTAACTCACACTGATCCAAAACAGACGAAAGCACTATTTGGTTTAAAAATTATATATATAAAAAAAAGATATATAATTTTTAAAAATACTTCCAAATAATTCATTTAGCAAACATTTTTTCTTCACAATGTTTACAGGCCTTGTTCCATTGCTCTTGAGTCTCCAATGTTGTTGTTGAACAACAGATGCCATTTTGTTTTTAGTTCTTTGTCTTTGTCCTGTTTTGTGTTCTCTCTGGAAGCTTAAAGGTTTTTGTCCGCTGTGTGCTCAGAATTCCTGGTCACATGGTTTGGTATAGTTCTATTTTTATCCAAGGTGGCGGGCAGTTGGTAAACTCATTTAATTTGCTAACTCATGTACTTCCACTTTGGGAATTTTTCTTAGATTATTTCATTAATGACTTTCCTCTTACCTCTCTTTTTGAAGCCGTTGTTATTTGGATTTTGAATCTCCTCATGTGGTGTTTTCTGTCTTTTTGCTCTGCTTTTTAGGAAATTTTCTTTCCTTTCTCTTCTCTTTTACCACTTCTCTCTCTATTCCCCATTTATACTTTTCTCTCTTCAATTCTAAATGTTCTAAATGTCTCACATGATAGTTGCTTTCCTCAAATGTCTGATAATCCTGGTTGTCTGCTCCATACTTAGGAATAGGGCAATAAATGCTGATGGAAACTTACAATGATTGGGTGAGGTTTTGTTAGCTATAAACTTACCTGTAGAGTGATTTGTTTGGGTTCATAATTGGGGAACCTCCCATGTCAGTATCTTCATGTCTTTTCTCTGGCATTGATCAGATTCCGCATGGAAGGATCTTCTAATCTCTTCCCTGAAAGTTGAAAAACTGGCTGCCAAAATCTGGGAGCTAAGTAGGTAAAGATATCTGGGGGCCCCAGAATCCAATATACAAATGTTCATTTATTCTGAAAAGGTATTTGCTGTTTGGGATGCTTCTCTTATTGTACTGAATAAATGAGATCTGACTGTAAGAAATATGTATACTGAATTTTTCTATATTCAGAAGAGAATGCATTAGTTAAATAAGATGATTCTGTTTTAATCCTAGCCCCTTAATGCCTCCTGTTTCACTTTCAGAGAATAAGTTTGCAGCATTTTACCCAGGTAGGAGGAAAGCATTTGTTTGCCTGACTGCATGCAGTTGCGAAGGGAATCTGGGGAATCTGATTGTTTCTTAAACGGATTTGCAAACAATCCTCCTTATAGTACTCCCCTCTCTCCTCACTTCAAGAGCAACTAGTAATGGTGACTAGTTATGGCTATTTAGAGCCTTTTGGTGACTCTATTATATGTATGCATTTGGTGACTGATTCACCTCATTGCTGCCTTAAGAGTTAGTTTTGTCATCTACTGCATTTTAAAAAACCACTCTTCTATTTTTCTAGCTAAAAATCTTCTCAAATATTATTGCCATTGTCTTCTCTCTGTGTCCCCATGCTTTTAATCCTTAAAAGGTCATTTTATGACATGACACGATACACTTTAAACACATGACGTTTACTGTAACACAAGGGTAGAAAAGCCAGAGTACAATAGAAGAGTCCATACATTAAATATAGGGAGGTTCTTAATATCACTCTGTCTGCCTTTTTAAATGGGTTTGAAATTTTCTATAATAAAAATGTTTTAAAAATCAAATACTGATATCTTAGTGTGATTTTTAGAAGGGAGCAAAATTTGGAGCATGTGTTAAACTGCCATTTCTACCTAGATGTGCAGAACCATTCATTTTTCAACAAATATTATTGATCATTCACTGTATAATAGGTACTGTGCCAAGATATACACAAGAATATGGAAAAGAGAGATTGTTATTCATCGAACTTGATCAACTCTACTCAGTTTTTAAAATTAAGATGTGTGGCTCTCTAAGTTTGATGTTTTAGAGTATTTGACAGTTTTTCTTTTTATACAGAAAAGGCTTTTCTAAAATATGAAAGAAGAAACCCTAAAGGGGAAAGAGACATTAGATATGAGATGGAACATTATGAAATATCTCCTCAAATCTGAAGATAGCATTCATACAAGCTATTTAATGGCTTGAATAATAAATGATGTTATCAAGGAGTAGAGAACTCTTTTTATCTGTAAACATAAAGTAAAAATCTATACCAAAAATCCCACAAAGGTGAGGGATTCTTGTTGGTTGATAGAAGAGAATGAGGAGAGTGGACTATTGATGTTGAGTAAAAACTTGGCTTTTAGCTCATCAGTAATGGGTGTATCATGAACTAAAGGTAATACTTTATTAAGCTAATTGTTACATAAAATTGTTCCCTTTAGTCTCAAGATGATAGCTGTGGGGAATAAAGGTACAGACTGCTAGCTGCTCTCCAAAGGAGCAGAGAGCTACATTAGCCATCAACTTTGGTTCTAAGTAATACCAGGAGGTCAGTCACTCCATCCAGATAGCAACTTGCCACTTGACTTGATTAGCTCTATTCTTTCCCCTCCTCCACCTTCTCTTTCTCTGAGCTTTCTAGAATACTTGCCTTCTAAACAAGAGATCAAGGTCAAGTCAATCTCTTAAGGAAGCAAAGCCCATTGCTTTGGCTGCTTTTCCATTTACCTATGAAGATTTCTCTGGGCAACTCAGGGCTCTCTGATAAAACTGTGTATTTTCCAGTGTACAGTGTGGGGGTTGGGGTATGTGGGACCTCTAAGAAAGTAAGGACTGAAACTATGCTGATGGAACTCCAGTATCTGATCAATGGTAGGCTAAGGTGAATGGACTAAAATCTATCAAATTATAACTTTCTTGAGGGCAGGGTGGGCTTGAGACTCTGTTCTTCAAAGCATTTAGCACTATGCCTTGCATATAAAAAATATTCATTAAAAAATTTCAATAATGATTTTTTAAAAGGTTTTATTTTTTCATATTTTTAGAGGACAGAGACAGAGAGAGAGAGAGAGAGAGAGAGAGAGAGAGAGAAGGGGGGAGGAGCAGAAAGCATCAACTCCCATATGTGACTTGACCAGGCAAGCTTAGGGTTTCAAATTGGTTACCTCAGCGTTTCAGGTTGACGCTTTGTCCACTGCATCACCACAGGTCAGGCAATGATTTGTTGATATTGGTTAACTTACACTATAGAAACAGTACCATTAATTATCACTCAATTTGTATTACTGTTATTTTTCTCCCCAACATTTTCAATAAAGCCTTCTGGCTCTATCTAGCAAGGTTAGCAAAGGCCCAGAAATAACTTACAAGTGACAAAAACTCCAGTTTTATACTCTTTTTTATCTTCCATATATATCAGGAATTGGTGGGAACAATATTCTCCTATTAAAAATGATACAAGCAATGATAACACTACAGCATGTAAAAAATCATGTATGTCAAAGATTGATAGATTTAATTTCAGCCCTCCCTTTTTCTGTCTACTGTGCACTGGGCACTATGTAAGTGCATCATACAGACAGATGTATGGCAGTCCCAACCCTCAAGGAGTTACAGTCTAATGAGGAAAATAAAGTATTAAATGATATGACCTATCCTAGTTATGAAAAAGTTCACTATTCAATCCCTCAAAGGAGTGAGGGAGTCCACATGACTGAGAGTTTGGGAAGACAGCTATTTCTTCCTCGAATTAGTTATAAGAGAAGTATGAGAAGAAACTGACCCTCCTTTTCTTTTTGAAGACAGCGTAAATCCTTCAGATGGGATTACATAATCTCCCCATTTCCCAAGACTTCTCTGAGCCATGGAATCTTACCACTGAACTGAGGCCTTCAAAGTTTCAGATTTCCCATCTGATGTATAGCCATTGGGCCTATATTGCTAACACACTAGATTACAAATAGCAGAAAACACTAATCCTGTTAGTTTAATCAATGAAAAAAGACCTGGGTTCAGAAGCTGTTTGATCAGAGGCTCAAAAACATCAACAAAAATCACATTTCGTTTTGCCTATGCTTTTTTTTTTTTTTTTAATATTGACTTTAGAGAGAGGAAAGGAGAGAGAGAGAAAGAGACAGGAAAATATTGACCGGTTCCTGTATTTGCCCTCACTGAGATCGAACCCATAACCCTGGTACGTGGGAAACATGCTCCGTCCAGCTGAGCTGGAGCTATCCCACCAGGACCTGCCTCTGCTTCCTTCACGTCAGCTTTATTTTAATCTGGCTGGACCTTGTGGATGGAAGATGGCTGCCCACAGTCCAAGGGCTCCTGGATCCCCCCACCCCCCAACAGAACATACTAGTAATATGTCTTCAATTTTTTGGATTGTTTTTATGCACCTTGATTTTTGAGTACATGCAGGTTGCCTCTGAAGCTGTCTTGAAATATGAAACAAACAAACAAAAAAAAACCTTCCCAGAAAATCACTCTTCTCATTGGTTCATTCGTGTCATGCCCATTGCTGAACAGTAACTGTAGCAGGGAATTGGGACCATACTGATTTATTTAAGTTGGAATTATGTTAACTTGCTTATATTGGAACCATATACTCCAGTAGGCAGCCAGGGCTGGGATGTGATCCTAGGAAGGGGGTGTGGGGGTGTGTTTGCCTAGATAAAGAGAAGTGGATATAAAGGAGGCTACCACAGGATCTGGCACAAGGTCCAGGGAGCAGCCATTGACGTCATGGAAATCTCTACCCCCAAGCTACAATTGCCTTCTCCCGCTGGACAGCTCCGGTTGTAATAAAGTAAGGTAAATGCATATTTGCAGGGAATCTACCTCCTTGCTTCCATACAAGTCTGGGCTCCAATGGCTTCTTCTTTCCATGGTTGTTACCCTCAAGGAGTGTCTGCTTCCTTCAATTTGTTACTTTGGATGTCTCCTTTCTTCACAGTGTTTCTCCTTCCTGGCTTTTACTGGTCTTTACTGCACTCATTGACTCAAAAGAATGAAAACACTGGCTGCCATTAGAGAAAACTTCCATCTCCGAATCGAAAGGAATTGAGGTTTAATTATATATTTTGTCTTCTTTCTATTCCATTTGGGGATTCTTCAGGCCAAGTTCAGAACTTGAGCCAAGTTAGTGGCTGTGCGACAGAATCTCCCTGGATCAAATGAAGGGACTGGCTCGATCCATTTCCAAGAACTCGTGGTGCTGTGCAGTTTGGTGACCCGAATGGAATTCAGGTGGGAAAAGGTGACTGTAGACGTGGGGGCTTGAGTGAGTGGAGTACTTGGGACCTGAAGCCCACGCAGCTTTGTGTGGCTTGAGAGGGTTTGCCCCTCTGCCTTCCGCTCAGCAACAAATTTGACCAACTGCACCTACTTCAAATGTGGACCGAGGTGGCAGGAGGTCCCTTCCCCACGCACGCATCTTCTGTGCCCCGCGCTGAGCATTCTCCCGGGGCTGGAACCTCCCGGCCCCGCCGAGCGCGGGTTCCAGCGTCCATCACGGCTCTGCGTCCTCGGGCTGGGTGGCCTGAGCAGCCGATCCAGATGGGCCCGCAGGGGCGTCTCCGCCGCTTGGCTTCGAGGCCCGAGGCAGGAGCGGGACCAGCTGGAGGAGGCGCCACGGCGCCCGCCACCCCGCTCCCGGGGGCCCGGAGGAGGTGTCCTCAGCGGGTAGCCCGGCCCTGCTTCGCGGGGTGCCTGCGTGCGTCTCCGGCCCCTCCCGCCAGTCGAACTCCGGCCGGCCTCACCCCACCGCGGGCTTTGTCCACCGGCGGCACGGCGCCCCTCCCCGTACGCGCCAGCTCCTCCCCGCCCCCTCCCCGCTGGCCCCACTTCCTTGGCGCAGGCGGAGGCAGCGGGCTGGCGACGCAGGGGTTAAGCCGGGGCTCTTCCCGGCGCGGAGGGATCCGGAGCCGAGCCGAGCGCGGTGGTGAGGCCGTCTCAGCGAAAAAAATGTCCGCCTGAGGAAACCCACAAGTTCTATTCGGGGGGACCGCCAACCCACCCCGGGGAGGAAGGGGCGGCCAGGCCCGAGAGCCGCCTCCCCCGCCCGGATCCGAGAGCTCGCGCGGGGCAAAGTGAACCGAGCCGCCGGGCGGTGCAAGGGGAAGCCGGAGCCCGCTCTGCCGGCCAAAGTGAACTTTAATCGGGGTGGTTGGATGCGGAGACGGGGCGGCAGGTAATTGCGGGAAGGCGAACGGGAGGGGGACGTCGTGGCGGTGCCGCGGGCGCCACCGCGTCCCTGCCGGATCGGAGGCGTCCCCGGCCCAAGCCCCAACTCCGCGCCCCTTTGTACAGAGTGAACCAGGGGGTCCCCGGGGTCCCTTCTAAGTTGGGGAGCGGAGTAGGGGCGGAGGCGAGAGTCGCTGGCGGCCAGGCCCGCGGGCGGCGCGCTCGGCCTGCGCGCCCCGTTCGGCTCTTGGCTCGGGCTCCCGGGCGCGCGGGAGAGCGGGCTGCTTCAGCCGCCGAGCTAAGCTCATTGTTCGGCAGGTCCGGGGCCGGTGGGCCGCGGGCCGGGCAGCAAAAGTGGGAGGAGGCCGAGCCGGGGGAGGAGGATGCCGGGCGAGAACGAGACTAGTTGTCGGTGTTTCTGTTTTCTTTTTAAAAACGCCCCTTGACGCACGGGGGTGCTTTTCGGCCCCCCGGGCCCGCCGGGGACGTCCGGGCGGCGGCGGCCGCGGGCCTGCGAACGGCGCGTTCCCTGTAACTTGTCAGTTCTATTGTTGCCGAGCGAGTGAGTCACTTCGCATCTCCACTCGCTGCCGCTCGGCTCGCTGGACGCCCGGACGCCCCTTACACGCCCCTCGAGACCCCCACCCCGGCCGGACCCCGCGCGCCCACCTCCGGGCGGCCGCGCGGGGTAGGGTAACCCGGAGGGAGAGGGGACCGGCTTAGAAACTTGCGGGAGAGGCGGTGAGTTGCGGGAGCCGCTACGTCGCTCCCGGGCCACGCCGAGGAACGCGTGGATTCACGGACGGGGCGCGGGCTCCCGACTCTCCCGCCCCCTGTCCGCGCGGCGAGGGAAACGAGTTGGGTGAGAGTCAACCCCGCGCTCTTGCTCTTCTTTGAGCCCCTCTCCATCCCCTTGGTCATCTCTAGCTGAGCCTGGTTCTTCCTCTACCTTAGGACCTGCTAGAAGTGGCCCAAGATGAATCCTCAGCAGCAGCGCATGGCCGCTATAGGGACCGACAAGGAGCTGAGCGACCTGCTGGACTTCAGTGCGGTAGGAGAGCTTTCCGCGGCATCTTGGGGGTTTCTGCTGAGGTTTACAAAAATAAGAAAGAATCGAGGAGGGGGAGAGCGACGTGGAGTCTAGGCAGCGTGAACTCGCTTTGCTTTGAGCAGTAGTTCTCAGGGCTGGAGTCCAGCTCCCCCAAGTTGGACACCTGAACTTTGATGTAATGTCTAGACTTGCAGATTTAAAACTTTATTGCCAAAGGGGTCATTTGTTTTAACCAGTTAAAAAGGAAAACAATGTGATAACGAACTTTTGTTTTAACCAGTTAAAAGGAAAACAGTGTAATCATGAGCTTCGGTTGAGTCACCCTCTGACCCTGATGATTATTAGGGATTTTGAACTTAATATGAGAAAAGAAAATTATTTTTTCTTCAACACTGCAACCATTTCTCTCATCAAGCTGTGGTATATGAAAGATGTCATTTACAATAAAGCCAGTCAGGGGCTAGAATTTCCAGCCTTTTAAGCAGAGTACCTTTATGATACATGTTTGTGTATTTTAAATTGTTTTTACCAGGGAAATGATTGAGTGACTTGGAAGTATCTGCTGAAACCAGAGGGCCCACTGCCCTTATTTCTAATGTGTTGAATTCCTTTATTAACTGCTGTTAGGAGTCAGGACCAATACCTAAAACTTATAATGGATCTTTAGTGTATGTAGTAGTTTCACTGACTATGATTCTGTATATTAAAATGTAATATAAGTGTTATGAGATTATAGTTTAAAAGTGAAGGTCATGCATAAAAATTTGCTGTTTAAACTTAATAATCTCAGAATCTCTCACTTAAGTGACTCGATTTGTAGGACAGAATATAACCAGTATTTCCAAGTGGTGTTAAGAAATAGTATCACTCAGTGTATTTGCTTTTCTGGGTCTGAATGTACATTTCCAATTATATTTTAACTTCCTTGAAATATACTAACTGATGACTCTTGGTTTGCAAGGAGTTTAGAAGAAGGTCAGGACTAAGAGATACTTTTGGATTATTTTGCAGATGTTTTCCCCACCTGTTAATAGTGGGAAAACCAGACCAACAACACTGGGAAGCAGTCAGTTCAGTGGATCAGGTAAGATGATGACTAAAGTCAGAAACTTATATTTTGGTGGTGTTAATACAGTTTAGTGGAAACATAAAGAATTTTAGTATCTTTCTTAATGCTATTCTTTAGTGTCCTGTTAAAATTGTAAATAAAAACAGAAAAATTATAAATGAAAACAAACCAAGCCCCCAAATGTGGGCTGTTGCTGTAAGGATCTATTGACATTTCTCTAAGGATTTCAATATGTATTTAAAATTGTCCTGTTTTATATGAATTTTTAAATTGAAAATTGTCTTGAGTACAAGGGATTATATCATGCTTCTGTTTATAGAAATGTACAAGAACTAAATACCCTATGGTCCATGTGTGATTTTTGAAAAATGTTTATTTAAATATGTATTTTAAATTTTTCTAGATTTTCAGCCCATTAGCATTATTAAACCCTGGGTTCTCAAGAATTGGTAAAATAATATATTTTAATACATGCACATGTACAGTGGAATTAAGTCAATCAGTAATTAGTAAAATGTTTATTTTGAAAGATGAACATTCTTTTAGAAGTCTGCAGCAAGCTTAACAATTTTTTGGATGGTTAATTGAAATGTTAATAGAATAAAACTTACAAATAAGTGAATAGGAGGTAGATTTATTTTCAAGTGACACCTATTAGATGACCGAATTCTATTCTACCTGCAGATTACATTAGGATAATATTTAGAGTAAGTTAAATTAGATTCCTATTCCTATGCTGGTGCTCTCTTTAAATTTACCTTCTATATAAGTACTCTGCTCTATTAACATTTATCTTATATTCCTTAAGTATACGTTTTTTGTTTTCTAACTTATTTAAACTCATGTTTTAAGAAAAAAAAAACATTCCAGAAGCAAGGTCCATTCTGGTATACAAAAGGTATAATTTTCTGTTTAACTTAAATGCATTCATTAGTGCTCAGAGACATGAAAATAACAACAAATCAACTAACAAAAAGACTAAAGCCATGACAGTATCATCTTAAGAAAACCAGCTATCAAATCTCTGAGCTGAGACTAGGTAATTCCTCTTTGACAGGTACTTATTTCCCCCAGTATAGTAATAGTAACTTCTTAAGGTACTGTGAGAGTAAAACATTAGAAAGAAGGTTAAATTAGTAATCATTTCACCACTTTACATTTAAACGATATTCCTATTTAAAAATTATACAATAACTTAATTTACTAAAATTTATTTTTAATGGTGAAATTGTAGTTTATGGGGAAAATAGTATGTCATTTAATACTTTAAGTAAAAAAAAAAAAAGAAAGAAAAGCACTTTGGATTGTAGATGTCCTAAGGCTAATGTTATCCTTAATAAAAAGGGTGTCATAAAATATCAGCCAAACCCCAGCTCTTCTCCCACCTATTTCCTTTTACTGGCAATCATTTGAAAATTGTCACTTTTGGGGGAGAGGGGAGAACATTATTAGTTAATGTAGATGAAGGCTATATATTCCCTTTCTTTACTACTGTTTGAGTACATTGTAATTTTTGCAACTAATTCATTCTGAGGAGCTTTCATATTTACTTTGTCTAATACACAGTAGATGCTTACTGTATTTTATTAATGAATAGTGATATATTGTTCTTTCAGGCTGTTAGTTCCAGCTTGAATTGTGGAAAATATATTTAATTGACACTCATTGATATCAAGGACATGGACTTCAGAAACTTGCTATGAGAAATATTTTTCTTTTTTAGAATAAGGGCAATTTTTTTATTTCTAAAATTAAGAAGGTATGATTTTTGTAGTCTGAAATTAAAAAGTATGTGAACTTGGTGTGGATTACAGACATGACATTGGATGTTATGGGCTCTTTTTATATTTTGCATTATATGAAGGAAAAATTATTTTTCTACATTGTAGAAGTAGTTATAGTATTTGCTTCTTTGGAGTAGGGCAGTTTTAATTTTAAAACTGAGACTTGTTATTTATCCATTGAAAGTTTGAGTTTAAACACCTGTATTCAGCGGACATAATATTTATCTGTGTGGTTTGTTTTAAATCTAGAAAAAATATTTTAAAAGCTGTGACCTTTAATTATTAGTTTTTGGGAAGGGAAAATGGCATGTGATTATTTTACATCAAAGTCCGTACTCTGGTAGATAATGGTTTTTCTGTAGCCATTTCTTATCCTAAAGGAAATGTCTAAAAGAAATTGGTATAGCAGTATTGTTTTTTAAAATATTTTCTTGATATTTGAATAATCTTCGGTCTTGAAATCAAAGGATATATAATACATTCTAATGTCTGTTTGTTTGCAGCTTATAAAGATCTGACTTTCCTTCTGAAGAGCTGTCTTAAAGATTAGAGTTTTCTTGTCTTTCGAGTAACATTTGTAAAACCCTAAGCCTTTTGCCTCATGACAACTATAATTGTACAGTATAATTTCCTTTCTTGATTACTTGTCCTTTTCAGGATGATTTAATTTCACAGTGGCATTATTTTAAAGAAATAATATAACAGTTTTGGAATTTTTTAAACTGAAAACATATGATATATGCTTGAGTACAATGTTATTTTGAAAAATCTTATCCCTAATGCAAAACAAATAACTCATATGATAGCTGACACTTCATAAAGTCACTGTGGAAAAGATGAATTTGTATTATTTCTACTATTTGACTTGAGGAGTCTGTATCTGTTAAAATGCCATTTTCCCCCCCATCAATGTGTTAATTTTATTTATCTGATAAGACTGAATTGGTCTGCATATGATAGTCTGTGAGGTGTTCTTAACAGTGACCTTGGGAGAGGTGTTTCTGTAGGAGTTAAAGGTGAGGCATTGTCGTAGGGCACTGTATAAGAGGAAAGCTTGTTGAAAGGATTGATAAAATGAAAATAGTTAAGGTGTTTAAATCCACTGTTCCCTCAACTTTAGGATTTGAGTATGTAGAAATAAATTCTGATGCTGGCCTTAATTTTAGTAATATAATGTTTATGGGCTCTCTAAAAAATTTCCTTTGTTAGTTTTTGAATCAAGTAATAAGAGATGTTGGGAGAGAGTGGGATATATTCATCGTGTGAGCCACATTAAGTCTCTGTCTGGTATTTCTATCAAAAAAGTTATTTTAACTAGCAAGTAAAGCTGTACTTTTCTTTATTCAGATCAGACTTTTAGAACAGTTTTTGCCCAAGATTTTGGGAAATAATTGTAAGGAATATTTTCTAGCTCTTAAAATTTAAAAGATGTACATTTTCATTCTTCAGTTACCGATAAGGCAAATATCTTTTTAAAAATGTTGCTAGCCGTGACTGGTTTGCTCAGTAGTAGAGCGTTGGCCTGGTATGTAGATGTCCCAGGTTCAATTCCCTGCCAGGGAACACAGGAGAAGCACCCATTTGCTTCTCCACCCTTCCCCCCCTCCTTCCTCTCTGTCTCTCTCTTCCCCTCCTGCAGCCAAGGCTCCATTGGAGCAAAGTTGGCCCGGGTGTTGAGGATGGCTCCATGGCCTCCACCTTAGGCACTAGAATGGCTCCAGTTGCAATGGAGCTACTCCCCAGATGGGCAGAGCATCGCCCCCTATTGGGTATGCCCGGTGGATCCCAGTTGGGTGCATGCGAGAGTCTGTCTCTGCCTCCCTGCTTCTCACTTCAGGAAAAAAAAAAAAGTTGCTAAAGGGCCTGAAAAATAAATTTGCATTAAATTGCTTTTTAGTAATTTTTTTATTGAATTATTTTTTTTTGTGGATTCATATGCAGTTGTAAGAAGCAGTACAGAGGCCCTGGCTAGGTAGCTTAGTTGGTTAGAGCATTGTCCCAATATGCTAAGGTTGTGGATTTGATCCTCGGTCAGGACACATACAAGAATCAACCAACAAATGCATAAATAAGTAGAACAACAAATTCTTGTTTCTCTCTCTCTTTCTGTCAGTTAATAAAGTATAAAAAAAATACAGATCCCATGTACACTTACTGAGTTTCCTGCAATAGTAACAATTTGCAACACTGTAGTACAGTATTACACTTAGGTTATTGATAGTGATACATTCAAGATAGAAGGACAGTTCCATCACAAGTTCTTTTTTTTTTTTTTCTTTTTGTACTTTTCCGAAGCTGGAAACGGGGAGAGACAGTCAGACAGACTCCCGCATGCGCCCGACCGGGGATCCACCCGGCACGCCCACCAGGGGGCGACGCTCTGCCCACCAGGGGGCGATTCATCCCCAGCGCCCGGGCCATCCTTGCTCCAATGGAGCCCTGGCTGCAGGAGGGGAGGAGAGAGACAGAGGAAGGAGGGGGGGGGGTGGAGAAGCCAATGGGCGCTTCTCCTATGTGCCCTGGCCGGGAATCGAACCCGGGTCCCCCGCACGCCAGGCCGACGCTCTACCGCTGAGCCAACCGGCCAGGGCCCCATCACCAGTTCTTGGTGTTTTCCTTTTATAACTGCATCTACTTCTAAAGCAATTTTTAAAAAAACCTATGGTAAGTTGATTAAATACCTACTCACCATGTTAAACATGGAGTAAGCTTTTTAAATTGCCTGTACCATTATTTGAAAATACTAAAAAAAGTCAAGAAAGAAAACCAAAATTTACCAGTGTAACTGAACTGTAATATAAGCATGAATGATAATTTATAATAGGGTGGAAACTAGGTTTGGCCTTAGACATAATAAGGTATTTTAAGTTTATGAGTAGGGTGTGGCTCATATTGTGTACCTAACTCTTGAAATTTATAATAACTATAAGGTGTATTATACACACTTATTCAAATTTGTGCTGTTATTTGGGTAACTAAGCCATGTTAGACATTTACTTTCTAGCAAGTTTTAGTGGTGAATGAAGTAACTGCAGGGTCAGTAGGCATGTGAGGGAAAACCTAATATTTTAGGGTAAATGTTTTCTGCTGTTTACTGGCTCATTTAAGGTAAAAGTTAAGTAGCAAGGAAGTCTTTAGAGAAGATCTGAATATGAAAATACAAACTTGGAAAACAGAAACATTAGACACAAGGTTATAACCATGAGTACTGGGTGCTTTTCAGAACCATTCCTGTAGTGTTCCTTTTAAGTAGTCATTGGCTTAAAATGGATTTGAAAAACAATTTGTGTGGATCACAATATTTTAGAGACTTTTTAAATTATATACAGTGTGGCAAAATTAGTTATTTTTCTCTTTCTGTTAACGATTTATATATAAGTTCAACTTTCTGTCTTTTAGGCTACTATCTTTTGGTATATCTTTTTCTTTGAGTTTAAATAATTCTTTTGTAATAGGAAGATAAAGATGAAGACACTGAACCTTAAAAATAAACAAACAGTTGTTTTCACACTTTAGTTTTAATGGGGTCATTTAGAATAATCTCTTATGAAAGCAGAGCTTGTCTTTCTGTTCTTAAACAATTGTTAATCATGCCTGTAATGTCACTGCCTACTTAGTGTTGTCAGACATGGGTAACTCTTGGCATAAGAGAGTAAATTAAAAGGGTTAGAAAGGGTCTTTGGAAAAAAAGAAAGGCTATTTGTGGACAATGTGATCTTTTTTAAAAAAAATTAATAGGACTGCTTTTGGATATCACTTCAATAGTATTTTTTGGAGGGGAATGTTGAAGTTATAAATCTGCTTCTGCATTTAGGAAATAAAATGAGAAGATAAATATTTTAAAATGGCAATTGAAAAGATGAATGACTTTCTGCTCTGTTAAATATTTGAGCCATATATCTCAGATAATTATTTAACTGCATATTTATTTTATATATATTTTGTGTTGCCTGTTTTTCTTTTAGCTTTGGGGAAGATGGGAAATGGAGAAGGACATAAACCAAAGAAAAGGGAGTCGTTTCATTGTCTAGATAGGAAGGTAAATGTGAAATCATGAGGTAAATTTTTGTAGCATAAAAAATGTTGACTACTGCACAGTGGTGTAAATTGAGTCTGTAAGAAAAGGGTATGCCGAGGAGTCAGGGAACTGGTCTAGGAAAACTCATAGATATTGAATTTAGAATTGACTTTATGGAAAATGAATAAGGAAGAGAAAAACTGGTTTCCTAGATGTGAAATAACATGAAAAGAGACCCCAAAATTTGGCTTGCTCCAAGGACCAATAACATTCAGGGAAAGAGAAGCTGGATTTTATTGATCCTGCGATTTGTGGAGGAGCTCATATTTATATATACTGCTCACAAAAATTAGGGGATATTTTATAGCTTCATATTCATTTTGAAATATCCCCTAGTTTTTGTGAGTAGTGAGTATTATCTGGAGCCTGACTGCATGGGTTCAAATTCAATAATTGCCACTTAATAGCTGGGTAATCTGGGGTAAATTACTTAACCTCTCTGTAAAATTAAACTACTAAGAGTAGCTGTCTTCATAGAGTTGTATGAATGTTGACTGAGTTAATACAGATAGAGCTTCAAGAACAGTGCCTGGCACATAGAGAGCTGTGGTAGAGTGAATTGTTACTGGTGAGGCAATAGAATAAGAAAAGCATTTATTCATTCAGGAGGCTGTTGTGCTAATCTAGGTATGAGCTGGTGAAGGTTTGGAGTTGGTATTCATATAGGAAGTAGGAAGGAAAAATACCCGAAGAAAAGGCAGATTGGAAGGATTGGATTTTTGTAGGTAAGAGAAATGACCCAAACTTGCAGTTCTGCATAATTGGAGAATGGTAGTGTTGGAGGAAGTAAAGATGTTGAATTGTTTAGAGCAATTAAAAATTCACAAGGACTGGGATGATACTGGCTAATTTGCGTATTTATGACAGAAGAAGTACAAGGAGATGTGTTAAATAAAGATTTTGGCTTAAAAGAAGTTCTTTTCTGCTTATAAAATTAAGGAACAGTTATCATTGAAAAGAAAATTGGAGAAAGAAAAAGCAACAGAGAGAAAAAATCACCCAGTACTTCATAATCCAGAGAAAATTGTTTTTTTTTCTTTTAGTCTTTTTTTCTGTTAGCTCTGTGTTTACAAAGTTGAGAGCTTAATGATGGTTTCATTTTATGTCCTGCTTTTTAAATGTCACTTAATATTATGAATATTTTCTCATGTTTTTAAAGCTTATCAATTTGATTTAAAATTGTTGTGTGATATTATATGGAATGAATATTGCATAGCTTATCAAATCGGTTTCTTACTGTGTGCCGTTCAGGAGTTTTGTTAATTCGCTTTTCTTATAAACACCTTTTTGTACATACATATATTTTTATTCACACTTTGATTTCCTTTGGATAGGAGATGGAGATTTTGTTTCTGTGCCTACAAGTTATAATTAAAGCCAAATGAATGAATGAATACCCTTAAGGTAATGAACTCAGAGGGAGATAAATTATCAGGCCAAGGATTGCTGTTAATGGTGGAGTTAGGTATATGAAAGTAATGACTGTGGTTGATTTTATTATGTAAAAACACAAATTCTTATTAGTGTATGAATGGAGTATATGATGGCATTTGGTATAGATTTGTATATAAATGGGTTGTGCATGACTGTAGGAAATTCCTATCTTTCTTTGACCTGTGTTTATTGAAATGGGGTGGAATCTAATGGGGAGTCTGTCAGTTAGAGCACTTGAATTCTTGACTTTTTATAAGAGAAACGGTGTATAGCGTAGTGGGAAGAACTGGGCTTAGGAGCCAGACAACTGGATTGGAATCATTGCTTTTCTACTTCTTAGCTGGGTGGCACCCTCTCAAGTAATACTGATGATAATATTAATTATTATTAATATTAGTAATTATAACTAGTATTGTCAGTATTTATTGAATTATTATTATAAGCCAGGCACTATGCTAAGCAATTTACAGGTGTTATCTTACTTGACTTTGGATAATGAGATGTGACCTGGTTGCAGGTAGGGGTGAGGAAATGCTGCCACTGGGGCAACACATCAAAGTTGCTTTTTAGTGCCATAAAATTATTATATTGTTAAAAATCTAAAAAGAAGTCAGGCCAGAAGAGTAATTTTGAAAGGTCATCAGGTACCTTAGAACCTTACTTTCTATTTTTACATTCAGTTTTTTCTTAGTACTGTTATTTTGTAGACTAGACATTGTGTAGTGCAGAGTGACCAGCAGAAGTGTGCATACACCTCTTGAAATCCCTTTTCCATGCTTTAGGCATTGTCACTTGGATGTAATGTTTTCTCCATATTACCTCTCCAGCTATTTGAAATTTTTTCTGGACTGAGGTGTAGTCTCAGTAAATAAATAAAGAAAAAATTACATGACCTGAGAGGATAAAATACTTGGGAGACAGGTGGAAGAGAATGTTAAGAGTCTCTAGGTCAGAGCTTCTCCACTTTTTTTTTTAATGGTAGAGGAGAAGAAACACTCGCTCAGTAGCGTGAAGCAGTACTAAAAATTCATGTCGTTTTACTTTCTGCTCCCTAGCACAATCATATCTGTTGTAATGTTTTAATTAATCACTGAGTAAAGCATTATGTTTAGCTATGGCATCTCCTTCCTCCTGTTTTGCTTTGTAGTTTTGCTGTTAAGGGCCAGAGGGGAGTGGGATGCAGGCCTATACTATATTTTTCTTAGTGAGAAACCCAGTGCTGAAGCGTGTTTAGGTGACTTTATTCCTGGACCATTTCTTCCCACAAAAGTCTATGGAAAGAGATCATTATTATATTAGGGGAGGATGGTTTTGGTAGGGAGGAAATTATATTACTCTCCAAACTGAAGCACAGAGAGGTTTGTTAGTAATGGAACTGTCATTTGAATTTCTGTTTTCTATTTACAGGTAGATCGTCCTATAGTTTCTTAACATATCCATGGCTTGAGAAGAAAATATATATTTTTATAGGGAGAGCTTTGGAATTTTTTGTCATTCTTGTGCCATGCTTAAAATGTGCTTTCATAAAGATCATGGTGAGTCATCCAAGCTACTGTAAGCTGATTGGGGATTTAAGGATCACATTTAAAGATCACACATAAATGAAAACAGATTAGGGATTGGTTACTAATTTACAGATTAGGGATTGGTTACTAATTTTTATTGTATTGGGTAGTGACTGAAGGATAAAAACTTCAAAATAACATAAAACAATTTTGAGATAAGTGCAGGACAGAAAAATACCACCTCTTTTTTTTTTTTTTTTTTTTTTTTAACAAGTACACTACCATATCTTACTGTATTTTTGGTTATTAAAAACGGAAAAAGTTTGCCTAAGATTTCATTTTGTCAGATCTGTTTTAGGTTATAGGAAGGTGAATTTGAACTGAAGGGTTCTGTGAATTTGAAAGAATATGAGGCAGCCATTTTCAACAGTTGTTGGTTTATTTTTTTCTGGTGGTTCTGCCAGTGAGCCGTTATGAGGCTTTAAAATGAGCAGGAGCAACTCATGATTACTGTTCCGCGACTTCATTGGTGGTTAATGTGGAGAACACGGGTTAAACTTAATATGATCATGCAACTCCAATCAGTGAGTAAATGTGCTGCTTCTCTCAGCGAGACTTGAGTAGTGGTGGGACACCACAGGGATCCCTCCTGGGAGAGAATTACAGTCATCAGGTTTCTCAGTCCTTGAGGCATATGTTGTTGGGGATAAATAAAAGGTTTGCTGTGCCACTAGAGAAGAAAAAACGATAGGCTCACTTTGAGCTTATGGTGGAAGCATGATTTGGCCACGGGTTAGGGAATCTGAATTTGTATGGGTACTCATAGACCATGGGTGAAAATCTTTTGAGTTCTCTTGAGTGAGCAAGTCCTCTTAGTTTTTTGCTATTTGGAAGCCTTACTCTATCCAGTTGACTTGGTCATCTGTTCAGAGGCCTATTACCTCTCTGCTTGGCATTGGCCTGTCATGGTTTTGGAAAATGTTGTTCACTGTTAGTTCTAATTTGGAGTAAAGTTAAAGGGGAAAATGATGAGATATTTAAATCTCTTGGTAGAAACTTACAGCCAGCTTGAATTGATTATGCCTCTACAACTAGGTAAGTTAGACTCGTTTCAAGACTATACTGAGTATCTTACCTGTCTCTTAATCGAAGTACCAGCTAGTTCTTTTTGTTATGGAGATAGCATAGTTTATTATATGGCAAGACCACCTTTTATCTGCCAAAGAGCTACAATCCCTGATTTGTGATTTTGAAATCCAAAAAGATCTGAATCAAAATTTTCCTTTAAATTCAGCATAAACTATTTTCATGGCAAAATCTGATCCTACCTGAAGGGACGCCATTGACATTCCTCATTTCTCTTGTTACTGTTTGGTTATCATGTGCTAGGGGTGATTTGTAACATATGGTATATATAGTATTCTGTATGTCTTTTCTAAAGTATGGAAAACTGGATTCTAAAACCCACCTGCCCCCTGGGTTTCAAGAAAGGTATTATTGACCTCCCGCTTGGTATGTGCCTCTCAGGTATCGTTTTCAACTCAAAATATGGAGTTCTGTTTTGGACTAAAAATCCGTATTAGAGGTTTTTATTACTTTGTATACAGAAAAAAATATGGTGGACTTGTTAATATAAAAAATTCTTTTTGGAATATAAACTTTTTAGGCTGAGGTTTGTGATTTGAACAGTTTCTTCAATGTATTGATGTAGGGAATTGATCTCTATTTTGAGGAGGGACAAGCTTTTTCATCTTTTGGGCAAAGGAGTGTACTGATATTTCTGTGGTCAGTTTGCATGGAAATTTTCAGAGGACTAACAGTAGATATACACTGCTCACAAAAATGAGGGGATCAGGGAACATGCAGGTACTCCAGTACTTACAGTCTTTTGTACAGTGCATTTTCACCAATGACATAGAAGTTGGTTTTGCATCTCATTTGTATAATCGAACAACTTTCTTTGACTTGTTTGCTTTTCTGGTGTTCTTGTTTAATAAAAAATATCTAATGCTTTTTTTATCGCTTCATATTAATTTTGAAATGTCCCCCAATTTTTGTGAGCAGTATGTTTATACACATGTAAAAACAATGAAAATAGTTATTTACACACACAAATACAAACCCATACACACACAACACTAGCATCATATGATCACCTCTAAAAGAAAGCCTCAACCCTGACCATACCCAATTTTGACTGCTGCTTGAGAGCAAACAGAATTCTACCGTACCATCTTCATGAAGAAAAGGAGGAGCTAAGGTATGGTTCTATAGGGGACAAACAATAAAACCAGTCTTTGGTGCCTGACCGGGCAGTGGCTCAGCGGATAGAGCGTCGGACTGGGGTGTGGTAGACCCAGGTTCGAGACTCCAAGGTCTCCAGTTTGAGCGAGGGCTCATCTGGTTTGAGCAAAAGCTCACCAGCTTGAGCCCAAGGTTGCTGGCTCGAGCAAGGGGTTTCTCAGTCTGCTGAAGGCCAGCAGTCAAGGCACATATGAGAAAGCAATCGATGAACAACTAAGGTGTTGCAATGCGCAATGAAAAACTAATGATTGATGCTTCTCATTTCTCTCCGTTCCTGTCTGTCTGTCCCTGTCTATCCCTCTCTCTGACTCTCTGCCTCTGTCTCTGTAAAAACAAAAAACAAACAAAAAAACAAAACCAGTCTTTGGTAACTTTATTCTTTCTTTTCTTTTTTAGAGAGAGGAAGGGGGGGTGGAGAGAGAAACATTCATTTGTTGTTCCACTTTACTTATTGAATTGGTTAACATTGATATGTTTTAGGACAGTGCTCCAACCAACTGAGCTATCCAGTCAGGGGCTCTTCTTTCCTTTTATATTGGTTAAAAGTTTTCTGGCCCTGGCCAGTTAGCTTAGTCAGTTATGGCATTATCCCAGGACACCAAGGTTGTGAGTTTGATCCCAGTCAGGGTACATACAAGAGTCAACCAGTGAATGCGTAAATAAGTGGAACAACAAATTGATGTTTCTCTCCCCCCTTCTAAACTCAATCAATAAAAAATTTTTAAAAAGTTTCTTAAAAAGAAAAATTGTGATTATAATGAGTATGTGAAAATTCTCTCGGTCTTTCATTGGCTTCTTAGTCCTACTACTGTTTAATATAAACTAGGAAAGTAACAATGAAGTGAGGTGAAATAGTATGTTGTGTGGGTGCTTTGAGACACAGTGCCAGTTAGCCATTCGGACTTTTCTGGTTGCCTTGCAAGCTTGTTCCCTGTACTGTTCCCAGTACTACTGTCTCATGAACAGTGATACAGTGTTGAATAGTTAAATCCACTTGAAGTGTGTAGGAGTTTGAGATGCTGTGCTGTAGGAACGTAAAACAGGCAGTACAGACAGGGTCTCTCTTACCTTTTCATGGTTACAGAATCCCTTGTCAATTTTAAAGAGTAGTGCTTGCTGAACTAATTGTACAGCAGTAGGACTTTGCCTAGTGAATGATTGGGGAAAGGGGAGGAGTCTTATTGTTTTTTAAAAAAGCAATAATGATAAAAGAACTGCATAAATATTTACTCATACATTATTCATAATTCTTGTAGAAAGTTGGTAACTGTTCATTTTACAGAGGAAATAGAGAAATCAACAGTGATACACATTTCCCTGTGGTTTCTCATTGCCCCCTCAGAAGCAGCAAACTGATCAGTGGTAGTTGCACCTGCACTGATACCAATCTACACCAGCGCATGGTTTGTCTTGAGGAGGAATTTAATATCTCTAGAAATCTTTAAAATTTGTTGTTATAACAGAAGGCTTAACTGGTATAATATGGATATTCTCCAAAAAAAAGAGCTTCAAGATTTACTTATTTTTATTAAAAAGAAAACAATTATTAAAAGCCTCCATAAACTACTTTTAGTACTGTAAGTTATTCAAGCTATACAGCTACAACCTGAAATGTCTTTAGGAGAGTGTAATTTTTTTTATGTGTGGTCTTCTCTTACTGTTCAGCTGTCATCAGACTTTATGCCTTGGGAAGAAGATGAAATTTGATAGATGTGTAATTATTGGAATAGTCACATTTATTATTTAGTTGAGGCTATAGAAAAGAATGGTTGCTTCAGTGTGGAAAATTCTTTATTTTCACTTCCGCTTTTTAAAGATTTAGTGTTTATTTAGATATAAAGGCAAGTAAGAGCAGATAGGAAATAGTTATTCCAAAGGTAGTTTAAAAATGTTATTAAATATACAGAAGAGATTTTAATGGAAGTTGTTAAAATTTAATTTTGGCAGCTTTTAATGCATTAAAATGAAAAGACTGATGCTAACTTTTATAATACTGAGAGGGTGTTGATTAGCTCATTTTGTATTTTCGTTTATTTAAAAGTAGGCTGGGCTTTCATTATATTGAAGAGTATCATAGTTATTACAGAGAGCTCTTACTAACACACTTTTATTTTATTGGTCTATGTAGAATGGTTTGTTTAAGGTGGTAGAGAATAGATAGAAACACATTCTGGTATAGTGGAAAGAGGAGGGGTTTGGAGTGACAGAGTTTTGGTTCAGTGTTGGCTTTATCTTTTACTAGATTTATGGTTCTAGGACAATATGTTAACTTCTCTGAGTCTTGTTTATCTCATGTCTAAAATGAGGAGAATAAAAATACTGCCTTAAGGGGCTGTGATAGTGGTCAAGATAAGTAATTTTTAAGGAAATTCTTTCTGTAATGTGTATATTTGTGGTTCAGCGCTAATGTCTTATGTTAGGTGGCATAGCAACTCTTGAAGGGATTCCAAATTTACAAGTACGTATATATGTAAAAAGTGACTCTTCATGAAAAACTCATGTATTTCAGTTACATATAATTATTGAAGATTAAAATAGGTGATTGAGAGGGATGATGGCCTAAAGGACTCCATAGTCTTTATACAACACCAGAGTGGTTAACTCTTTCACTAACGAGCATGAAATTTCTGTTGGATCGGCATTGAAAAACACTGCTTTATAGTAGGTAACCCTCAAAATCTTAGAATTATTTAGGTGAGTTTTTCCTCTTTTGGTTAGGTGGAGAAAGTTAAAGCAAAAAAGTAAAGAAATCCTTACACGTATTCTTTGTTAGAACTCTGTTAATTACATCCCAAATCATAGAGCCCCCAAATTAGTACTCTTGAGCCCTTTTTTCTCAGCTTATTTGTTTTAAAAGCTTGTTGAGGATCTGTTGTACAGACAGGGTTTAACCTCAGGCTTAAGTAGGTGCAACAGCCAAATAGTTCTTAGGAGTCGACTGCTTTTGCTTTGATGAGCAGTAATCTGAACAAGATTTTAGTGTCAGTAAGAGTCAACCTTTTAAAGATTTAAAAGTACAGGATGTGGAGGCCTTTGCATACTCTCTCCTGAGTAAAGATGAGAAGGTGCAAGGATGAAGTTGGGAAATACAAGTGGAATGTCCATCTGCTGTACAGGTAGGGAGGGCTGATTTAGTCTCACCCATAACTGACAAGGTAGCAGGTCTTGGGACTGTCTGCTGATGCCACTGTGATCAGAGAAGTTGAGGGATCCCCCAGGTCCCAAATTGCCCTTTTTCATTTAATGTTTTTGTTTGGGTATATAAGACACCTGGCTCACTTTTTACTGGAAAATATTGGGGTTTTCCCTGACTTTCTGTATGTTCATGGGATTGTATTGTTTAAATGTTTACCTTTAGCCTGACCTGTGGTGGCGCAGTGGATAAAGCGTCGACCTGGAAATGCTGAGGTCGCCGGTTCAAAACCCTGGGCTTGCCTGGTCAAGGCACATTGGGAGTTGATGCTTCCAGCTCCTCCCCTCTTCTCTCTCTCTGTCTCTCCTCTCTCTCTCTCTGTCTCTCCCTCTCCTCTCTAAAATGAATAAATTTAAAAAAAAATTAAAAAAAAAATAAAAATAAAAAAATAAATGTTTACCTTTATTTTAAAGAAGGAAATCAAGTCCAAATTTCCTGAAACCTAGAGCTAGTAGGGCTATTGCTGTGGCTTCGATGGAGGACTGTGGACTTTTGGGGTTTATAGTTGTTGTTTTCTGATTGTTTAGGATAAGACAATGACTGGGTTTGGGTGAGAAGGGTTATAGGATGATTTGACAGTCACTACGGGGCCTTCTGTCTCTGGGTTTTTTACTGTAATTATTCCTAATGCTTTTTTTTTTTTTTTAATTTTTCTTCCTATTATTATTGAGAGGAAGGGAGGCAGAGAGACATACTTCTGCATGCACCCTGGCTGAGATCTACCTAGCAAGCCCCTTAAGGGCGGTGCTTTGCCTGTCTGGGAAGTTGCTATTTTTAGTGCCTGAGACAAAAGCCATCTTCAGCTGGAACCATCAAGCCATGGCTGCAGGAGGGAAAAGGGGCAGAGGGATGGGGTAGAGAAGCAGATGGTCATTTTTCTTTGTGCCCTGACCAGGAATTGAACCCAGGACATCCACACTCCGAGCATACACTCTACCACTGAGCCAACTGGCCAGGGCCCCTAATGCTTTCTTGAAAGGTTTATGTTAAATTACAACAGTGTGAGAGTAGATGGTAGGTAAAACAGCAGAACTAAGGACCTTGGGGATGGATAGCAAGAATTCATGAATATAATTTCCAAGAAACCTGGGGCTAGGTGAAGTAGCTTACTTTTCTTTCATAGGTGATTGATGATTTCTGCTGCCATCTCTGTAATCTGTTACTTCACTACTGGATGTTGTAATAGTCTCCTTACTTGGACTCTTTACTCCCAGTTGCTCTCTTTTCCAATCTGTCTTAGTCTGCTCAGGCTGTCATACAATAATACCGCAGACTGGATTGCTTAAACAAGAGCAATTTGTGTCCTAACAGTTCTGAAGGCTGGAAGTCAGAAATAGGGTACCAGCATGCTTGGGTTCTGATGCTGACTCTGGCTTGTGGACAGCAGCTGCCTTCTTGCTGCATTTTCAAATAGTCTTGGCTCAGTCTGTAAACTTGAGCAAGTTGGGGAAAAGAGAACTCTTCTTATAAGGCCACACTAATCCCTTTACAGGGGTCCCATTCTCTCTCTTTTTTTTTTTTAAAATATGGAACGCCTCACGAATTTGCGTGTCCTCCTTGCACAGGGGCCATGCTAATCTTCTCTGTATCGTTCCAATTTTAGTGTATGTGCTGCCGAAGCGAGCACCCATTCTTTTTTTTTTTCTTTTCTTTTCTTTACTTTTTTTCTTTTTAGTGTATGTGAGAAGAGGGGAGATAGGCAGACTCCCACTTGTGCCCCAGCCAGGGGCTGAGCTCTAGTCCTGAGCTATATTTAGCACCTGAGGCTGATGCACTCCAAGGGAGCTAGCTATACTCAGTGTCTGGGCATGCTTGAACAAACTAAGCCACTGGCTGTGGGAGGGAAAGAGGGAGAGAAGGGGGAGAGGGAGAGGAAGAGAACAGATTGTTGCTTCTCCTGTGTCCCCTGACTGGGAATTGAACCCAGGGAGTCCACACACTGGGCTGATGATCTGCCCACTGAGTCACCAGCGAGGGCTGGGGCCCCATTCTGATGATGGACTAATTTAACTCTTATGACCTCTCAAGGGCTTCACTTCAAAATACTGGCTTCAGTAGAGAAATTTTGGGGGATACAAACATTTAGTACATGTTGGTCAAATAAGTTTGTAAATATATATATGTTTGCTCACTTATAGTTTGCATTGGGTGTGGGGGACAGGCTGTAAGCAGGCAGGGTCGTTATAGCCTAAGGCTTAATTTTAAGACTAAGCTTTTCCCCACACCCTTGACTGTTGCATGATAGGGGGTGGTGCACTCTCTTGAGGAATCCCATCATGCCTCAGATAAGTGATTTTGTATCAGAGACTTCCTTGTTTGTATATTGGATTAAAGGTTTTGATTTCTACACTATAAGGGGAGAGCAGAGAAAGGCCACGTGGAGGAGAGGAGAGGCAGCCAAGATGGCAGAGTGATGAAGGAGAAGCCCGTTTGTGCAGAGTTTGTGCAGAGAGAAGGAGATAGGGAACAGAGGTGAATAAGGCTGGTGAAGTAGGAACCTTTGCTTCTAGGAAACTCAGATGAGTCAGTGGCTTTGGCAACCCTGAATGGAAAGGAAAGTGTTTTCTCACTGTGTGTATTTCTCGCCCGCCGGTGCGAGCTAGGATAAAGCTAATGGCCCACCAGTTCTTGGTTCCATTGTTTCATTACTGTCTGTCCGAATCAAATGGGAACCTGAACGGGCCAGGCAGCTGTGATGGTGGCCGTGGCTACTGGCCTTACAGTACATAATTTTTTTCATATATTTTTTTTCTTTTTCTTTTCTTTTCTTTCCTTTTTTTTTTTTTTTTTTTTTTACAGAGACAGAGAGAGAGAGTAAGAGAGAGGGATAGATAGGGACAGACAGACAGGAATGAAGAGAGATGAGAAGCATCAATCATCAGTTTTTTGTTGCGACACCTTAGCTATTCATTGATTGCTCTCTCATATGTGCCTTGACTGCGGGCCTTCAGCAGACCGAGTAACCCCTTGCTTGAGCCAGTGACCTTGGGTTCAAGCTGGTGAACTTTTTGCTCAAGCCAGATGAGCCCGCGCTCAAGCTGGCAACCTGGGGTCTCGAACCTGGGTCCTTCCGCATCTCTGTCCGACGCTCTATTCACTGCGCCACCGCCTGGTCAGGCTTTTTTCATATTTTTTAACCATCTTCCCCCTTGTGATTTGTCTCAAGAGTCTACATTTGTACCCTGTTGGCAATCAAAACAATCAATAGTCTCACCTTGGTTATTAAGTTCTTTATCTGATAGGAATTTAGGTTTCTCATGTTACACTCACTGCTTACCGGTGTGAACTGTATGATTTGGGCACATTGGTTTTTTTTGTTTGTTTGTTTTTAATTTTTCTGAAGCTGGAAATGGGAGGCAGTCAGACAGACTCCCGCATGCGCCCGACTGGGATCCACCCCGGCATGCCCACCAGGGGGCGATGCTCTGCCCATCTGGGGCGTCGCTCTGTCGCGACCAGAGCCACTCTAGCGCCTGGGGCAGAGGCCAAGGAGCCATCCCCAGCGCCTGGGCCATCTTTTGCTCCAATGGAGCCTTGGCTGCGGGAGGGGAAGAGAGAGAGAGGAAGGAGAGGGGGAGGGGTGGAGAAGCAGATGGGCGCTTCTCCTGTGTGCCCTGGCTGGGAATCAAACCCGGGACTCCCGCACGCCAGGCCGACGCTCTACCACTGAGCCAACCAGCCAGGGCCACATTGGTATTTTTTACCTGACCTTCTACCTCTAGTTCTTTTCTCCCAAACTGGAATGCCTTCTGTCATTCTTGTGCCATTTGAACCCCCTGTCATTTATGAAGTCTTTTCTAGCCATTACAAGTCATAATTTTGTAAAAATGTGTCTTGCAGATACTTTAAGGACTCTTGGGTAAAGGGAAGTATGAGTTCTGTTTTGCTCCTGTAAAGCCAGTAGCCACGGCCACCATCATAGCCGCCTGGCCCGTGCAGGGTCGCATTAGATTCGGACAGACGGTAAAGAAACAATGGAGCCACGAACTGGTGGGCCATTATCTTTAATCCTAGCTTGCGCCAGGTGGGCAAGTAAAAACACACACTGGGCTCCAAAACCCACTCATTCAGTGCTCACAAAGCTACTGACTTATCCAAGTTTCCTAGAATCAAAGGTTTCTACCTCACCAGCCTTATTCACCTCTGTTCCCCATCTCCTTCTCTCTGCACAAACTCTGCAGTAATTAACTTCTCCTTTAGCACTCCGCCATCTTGGCTGCCTCTCTCCTCTCCACGTGGCCTTTCTCTGCTCTCTCCTCTAATGATAATCTCAGGAACCAAGAGAGCAAGCACCCGGTCTGCCCCACTTTATAGTGCAGAAATCAAAACCTTTAATCCAATATACAAAATAGGGAAGTCTCTAATACAGGGGTCCCCAAACTACTGCCCGCGGGCCACATGCGGCCCCCTTAGGCCATTTATCTGGCCCCCGCCGCACTTCTGGAAGGGTACCTCTTTCATTGGTGGTCAGTGAGAGGAGCATAGTTCCCATTGAAATATTGGTCAGTTTGTTGATTTAAATTTACTTGTTCTTTATTTTAAATATTGTATTTGTTCCCGTTTTGTTTTTTTACTTTAAAATAAGATATGTGCAGTGTGCATAGGAATTTGTTCATAGTTTTTTTTATAGTCTGGCCCTCCAACAGTCTGAGGGACAGTGAACTGGCCCCCTGTGTAAAAAGTTTGGGGACCCCTGCTCTAATACAAAGTTACTTATCTGAGGCATGATGAGATTGCACCACCCCACATCAAAAAGGGTGGGAAAGGCTTAGTCCCAAAACCAAGCCCCTGGCTACAAGGATCCTGCCTGCCCACAGCCCGCCCCCAACACACATTAATATCACCTGGGCAATGAGCTTCCATGTGGGCAGCACCATCTTTAACAAAGTGAGCATAATATATTTTATCTGTCCAACAGCTCCTGAAGGCAAAGCTAAGGTCAGTATGGCACTTATGGCTAGTAGATTTTGAGTGCAGCCAGTTATTGTAGCTAGATAGTCTCATAAGTTTAAAAGAAGACTGAAGCCTACTTCTGATGAATATTGAACAAGGGATTTCTGTTTGTTGGAGTTCTACTCTGTGACTTTCCAAGTTCTTTTTTAGCCTTAAAATTCTTTACAATGCTTTCATCTTTTAAAAAAATTACATGTGTATTAGCCAGATTATAGCTCCCTAAAAGCAAAGATAGTGTTTTACATTTGTTTTTCTGCTAAGTACTCTACTTTGAGGTCAACAAACACCTGACGTTTGACTATTTTTAGGTTTGGGAATATATGATAGGTTGGTGGAAAGAAAGATTAAATTCCTTAAGTTAAATTGCCTAGATTAAATTTCCTAAATGGTATTTATCTTTTCTAGCATCAGCTGCATGGTGTTCATTTATTAGAATATAATGAGAGACCTGAGGTGTTTATTAGGATAAATAAATTCTACTTATTTTCTTATTTCTTCTGAAAAGATCTTAGCCCATCCAGGACCCTACATTCAAAGATCAAGGATGAATAAGAAGTTTCCAAATGGTTAAAGCCATTGATGTTGTACATGAATACAGCTGCTGCTACTGAACCACAGCCAGCCCTGATTCTGAAAAACAAAGAGAAGTGATACTTTCATAGTTTTCTTTTCACAGGGCGTGTGTTACTTTTGTGCTTTAGTAATGTTAGATTGTGGGGAGAATGGCTTGTCTGATTCTGAGATCCATTGGTAAAGGAGTTCTGTTGCATAAGGGCCGTAGGAACCATTTTACTACAGTATGGATGGAAATCAGTTGATGGCGAAAGCTTTGCAAGTGATACTTTTCCTAAAACACCCTGATTTTTGCCAGTTGGATTGGCCATGGAAGAGAGATTATGTAATCTAGCATTAGAGTAGATGTGGGGAAACATCCATTAAGAGCAGGAAAAGATTATCTTATTTTAATGGAACCAAGTCCATTTACCTGCTTAATCTGTGACAGAACAGTGAACTGCCTACCACCTTTTACTTAAAGTTTCTACATCATCTTCAGTTTTGAGGCCAAAGTTGTTTTTGTTGACCATAGAAAAATACGTTGTCTTTGTACTTTGAAGTTAGGTTGCCAATCTAGACATTATGTCTTTGGCAGCTGTGTCATTCATTCATTCATTCTTTCATTCACTCAGCTAGGAATTGAGTTGTCCACTGTGATGTAATTTGGAGCTAAAATATTACCCTTGTATGTGGAACTTGGAAAAATCTTGTCTTAGGAACACAATGGAAGGTTAAGAAATTTTGTCAGACAGATTTAGGACTATATCAAGGTGGAGATGTGATCTGGATGATAAATCAGTTTAGTAAAGCTTCTCATGAACTTAAGGCAACTTAAGCTATTAGCTACTAGACTACTCATATATGTCTCGGTACTTATATAGCTTACCTATGAAATGTGTAGAATATATTTTCTTATATAGTCTCTAGAGTGGATTTTTATTTCATACATTAACTTTCATGGCTTGTAAAATCTGCCGATTTCTGAGATGCCACTTTTATAGACTTAGGTTGATTTTTAGTTCTCTGAAAGTGCCCATTTGCTCCCTGTGAAAGGAGCAGATTTGGATATATTCAGTGAGTCTAAAATGAGATAATTGGTATTTTTATTATTTGAATAGAGGCTTTGTATTTTTGAATTCTGTGAAACAAAGCTGTGTTTGTAAACACATTTCAAAAATATAAATGACAATTTTTAGTGAAGATGTTAACTGAATAGCAAGAAAGTTCAGAAAAAAAGGAGCTTTTGTTGACATTTAATAATAATCTAACTGTTTTCATTGACTATCTCATTGATGTTTAAAGAGAACCTGATTTTTAGAATTTTTTGTAATGAAAATAATCTACAGTTTGTGTTGTCATAGGAAAATCTTTTCTTGGTATCCAATATCCTGTATTAATTTGAGGTTCTCAACTATTGTCTTGGTTTAGAAGAATGTATCATAAGCATTCTTCAATGTAAAAATAGTTTGGGAAGCTCTAGGAAAGCATTTGTTTAATGCTCTGATGTAAGATGAACAAACAGGTTGCTGTGTTATTGGACCAATAACAGGAATATTTTGGTTTGGCTCAAATGGTTAGGTGTAAATAAACGTTGTAAAAGTGCTCAGGCAAAATCCAAAGTGCGTCTTTAGATTTGTAAAATAAAGTTGTTAATTTTATACTCCCCTCCAATTCCTTCATATTTTAAAGACTTTTTTGGCATTCTAATGAAATTGTCTGTTCAGGTGTAGCAGTATTATTCCAGAGGAAGTGTCTTACATCTATTTGTAATGTGGTTTTCACTAGCCTAGGTGACATAGGTGGGAAGTGTTAAATTTTAAATAAATTTAGAAATATGTAAGTGATTGAAAATGTTTTCTTTGAAAATACAAGCCATAGTTAAAAAAAATCTAAACAGCACAGAATGCTATATGGTAGCAAACTAAAAACCAAAATCTTCTGGTTATTTCTTCCTGTTCCCCCTTTCCACTCCCTTGGCAGAGACTTACACTGTTAAATTTCTTCTCAGAGTTTTCTCTTTATATGTACATGGTGAATAGAGCATGTCTCTTTCTCTCTCTTTTTTACGTGATAGGGAATAACAGTTCTTCAAATTAACCTTTTCACTTAACAAGAGAGGAATGTAGGGGATCATTCTTGAGCCCATATTGATTTTAGTAGGATATTTGATTTTTTAGAATATGTGTAATGATTTGACCTGTAGAAAGTGACAATTGTACAATACATATACCTTAATGAAGCTAAAAAACACGAAAGCATGAGCATTTATTGGCATTCTTTTCTTTTTTTCTTTGAAGTAAGAGGAAGGGAGGCAGAGACAGATTCCACATGCACCCCAGCATCCCCTCAGCAGGTCCCCTACTGGCGATGATCTGCCCATCTGGGGTTGCTGCTTCATTGTTTGGCAACTGAGCTATTTTTAGCTCCTGTGGTGAGGCCACAGAGCCATGCTCAGCTCCCAGGGCCAACTTTGCACAAACCATTTGAGCCATGGCTGCAGGAGGGGAGAAGAGGAGAGAGAGAGAAAGAAAGAGAGAGAAGATGGGGGGGGGGGGGAGGGTGAAGAAGCAGATGGGCACCTCTCCTGTGTGCTCTGACCGGGAATTGAACTTGGACTTCCACTGGCCAGGCTGACACTCCACTGCTGAGCCAACTGGCCAGGGCCGTTTGTTGGCATTCTTACTATTTCAGTTTCACCAATTTAATTGTTCTCCCTTTTAGGAAACAAGCACAAAAAATGAGTTTTATTGTAATAGGAAGCATTCCATAAAATACTAGTTCCTTATGTATAGGCCCTGAGCACTGGGTACATTTTTACATGAGTTAACATAATCTTCACGATAACTCTTTGAAGCAGAGTCAGTTTTACTCCCCATTTGTACAGATGAGGAAACAGAATTCAGGTGGTTTGAGTAACAGCAGTTAAGTGGCAGAATCAGATTTCAAAGCTAATCCGTACAGTTATACAGCAGTAGCTAGTTATTCAGGTTGTTAAAAAAAATAGTCTCATGGACAGTTGTTTAATATTCTGTATTTAAACCTCACAGTTATTTAATATGAAAGTTTGGTGAATTAATCATTGCTAAAATGTGTTTGATGGAGGGATTTGATCTTCTTTGACCCCAGACTCAGTAATGTAGTAGCATCATTTGGAGAGCTTTTAACAAATACTTATTCCTGGGCCTTGGCTGGGTAGATCAGTTGGTTAGAGCATCCTGGTACCCCAAGGTTGGTGGTTCAATCCCCGGTCAGGGCAGGTTCAGGAGTCAACCAATGAGTGGCTGCATAAATAAGTGGAACAAGAAGTTGATGTGTCTCTCTCCCCCTCTTCTCCTCTCCATCCCTCCCTTTCTTTCTCCATCTCCCTGTCTCCCTTTCTCCCTCTCCTTCCTTCCTCTTTCTCTCAAATCAATAAACAAATTAAAAAAAAAAACAAATCTATTCCTGGATACCCCACCCAAGATATTCTGATTGCATAGATCTGGGGTACAATCTAGGAATCTGAATTTTTAACAAGCTGATACTTAATTCTTAAGGAGCCAACCAGACTCCATTTTAGAACCACTGAAGTGTGTCTTTGTTTCAAATTTATGAATATGAGGTTTCAGTTCTCTACTTGTATTCTCTCTGAAAATAATGAACCATTACTTTGTGGAAAGGAACATCTGAAACTTGAAAGTTCATTTAATGTGTTAAAACAAAACAGTTCATCTTTTTGAGCTGTGTTACTTGTTGCTATAAGGATTTATTTTCTTCATAGGGCCACACTGTAATGGTCGGTGCTTTAACTGAGGTATCTTGTTTCTTGCAGAGGCAAACACTGTAGAAACATTTTGTAAATACATCTCTAAAATGCATAAACAGAAAATTAAATGATCAAGACTCAAAAGGCTCTAGAGATGGGTTTCCCATTTCATTTTCAGTAGAGAGCAAGACAATACTTATCTAAAGAAATAATTGTGGATTAGATGTCTTGCCTTGTCATTGCTTTAAATGTTGAGCCTGGATTACCATGCTTCTAAGACACGAGAATTCAAAAATAAAGCACTTGATGGCTTTTATTTTTTATATATTTTTCTGCATTTTGGTAATCCTGGATATAAGAAGTGAAAAATTCTCCTACTTCCTTTAGAAATTTTGCTTACTATGAGCCAGGGAAGAAAGATGGGCAATATTTCTGGCATTGTTAATTTTTAGTGCACAAAGTATTTTTTTTTTTACAATGTGGTCTATTTTATGAGCTTTCCTGTCATGAGTACAGTGAAATTAGCAAGTCCTATTAAAATCAGCTAACACTGTTTACTAAATTACATTAACTAAGATAATATAGGAAATACAGAGATGAATATGATAAAGTCTGTGTAAAAAGTGGTAAATAAAGCTACTCAGGAAAGTGTTAATTCTTCTATTTGTTGTAGTAAGGGAGACTGGAGGAGATGGAATTTCAATTGTCTAGAGCACAGAAATTGAAATTGGGGAAAAGGCTTTCTAGAAGGAGGATATGGCATAAAGATGTATTAAGTAGAAAATGGGCTTTATGTTCTAAGAATAGTGACTGATTTAATCTGGTGTAAATTTGTGTGTGTGACTGACTGTTAAAGATTCTTTGCATTTCCATATACATTTTAATCAGTTTGTCAAATTCTGTAAACAAAGCCTACTGGGATTTTGTTTGAAATATATACTGCTCACAAAAATTAGGGGATATTTTATGGCTTCATATTCATTTTGAAATATCCCCTAATTTTTGTGAGCAGTATAGTTGCTCTATATACTTAATTTTTTTCATTCTTACTATATATATATTTTTTATTTTACTGACTTAGGATACTGGCTATCATAGTAAATATATAATGTTAAATAGAAATGGTGAGAATTGGCATCTTTTCCTTGTTCTTCATTTTAAAGGAGAAACATTCAATTTTTCACCATTAAGTATGATTTAAAGTGTAGGTTTTGGTAGATGCTCTTTACCAGGTTGCTGAAATACCTTTCTAAACCCAGTTTGCTGAGTGTTTTTTGTCATGAATGTACTGAAATTTTGTCAAATGCCTTTTCTGAATCCACTGAGATCATCAGATTTTCCCCCCTTTTTCTGTAATAGTGAACAACACGGTGTTTTGTTTTTTGGGTTTTTTTTGGTTTTTTTTTCTTTTCATTTTTCCGAAGCTGGAAACGGGGAAGCAGTCAGACAGACTCCCACATGCGCCCGACCGGGATCCACCCGGCATGCCCACCAGGGGGCGATGTTCTGCCCCTCTGGGGCATTGCTCTGTTGCATCCAGAGCCATTCTAGCGCCTGAGGCAGAGGCCACAGAGCCATTCCCAAGCCCGGGCCATCTTTGCTCTAATGGAGCCTTGGCTGCGGGAGGGGAAGAGAGAGACAGAGAGGAAGGAGAGGGGGAGGGGTGGAGAAGCAGATGGGCTCTTCTCCTGTGTGCCCTGGCCAGGAATCGAACCCGGGACTCTTGCACGCCAGGCCGACACTCTACCGCTGAGCCAACCGGCCAGGGCCAACACGGTGTTTTTTTAATGTGTAAACCAATTGTGTTTTTGTAATAAATTCTACTTGGTCCTGCTATTTTTTTATATTAATGAATTTAATTTGTTAATATTTTGTTAAAGATTTAAAAAAATATTTTATTTATTGATTTGAAAGAGAGAGAGAGAAAGGTGGGGAGGAGGAGTGAGAAGCATCAACTTGTATGTAGTAGCTGCTTCTCATATGTGCCTTGACTGGGCAAGCTGGGGGTTTTGAATCAGCGACCTCGGCATTCCAGGTTGACACTTTATCCACTGCACTACCACAGGTCAGTCTGTTAAGGATTTTTGTATCTATTTTTATGATGGATATTAATCAGTAGTTTTCTTTTTTTTCTTTTTTTGGTATTATCTTTGTTTTGGTTTGGCATTGGGATCATGCTGGCCTCATCAAATGTTTTGGGAACTGTTCCCTTGTTCCTCTCCTATTTTCTGAGAATGTTTGTGTGGAAGTGATATGTCTTCCTTAAGTATATAATATAGGTCAACAGTGAGACCTTCTAGGCCTATGTTATTTTTATAAGTTGTTATTTTTGTTGTTTTGTTTAATTTTCCAATTGATTTGAGAGAGAGGGAGAGGTAGAGAGAGGAAGGGAGAGAGAAACAACAGCTCATTGTTCCACTTAGTTGTTCCATTTAGTTGTGCACTCATTGGTTGCTTCTCACATTATGTGCCCTGACTGGGGGTGGAACTTGCGACTGTGGCACACTGGGATGACACTTGATTCATTGAGCCACCTGGCCATGGTCTTTATAAGGTTTTAAATTGTGAATTCAAATTTTTAGTTTATTTAAGGCTATTCAGATTTTCTGTCTTCCTGAGAATTAGATTTTGTAATTTTTTAAAGGAATTTAAAAATTTCATTTGTTATTAAATTTATTGACCTAAAATTATTCATAATATTTTATTATTTAATTTTGTATAGGCTATATAATCATGTTTTGTCTTTCCCTCTTAATGTTGATCATTGGGTCTTTTTTCTCTTTTTTTCTTTATCAGTCTTAACAGAGTTTATATTAATCCTTGTATTTTCCATCCTCATCATTCTTCATTTCTTTATGTATATCCAAGTTTCTCTCATCTCAATTCTGTTTAAAGAATTTCCTTTACCTTTTTTATAGTGTAGGTGTGTGGACAATGAATTCTTTTTATTTTTGTCTTTATTTTTCAAAGATATTTTTGCTGGAAATGTAATTCTAGATTGACTTTCTGCTTTTGACAAGTTTAAGATCTCTTTTTTTCTTTTGGTTTTCATTGTTTTTCAACACAAGTCTTCAGTAATTCTTTGTTCCTTTCTATGTGATATTAATTTGTTTGGTTTGGGTTTTTTTTTTTTTGCCTCTTGCTACTTATAAAATTTCCATGTGTGTATGTGTGTTTCATATGTATGTTTATAGTGCTTTATCAAATTTGAAAGTATTTTGACCATTGTCACGTGATTGTTCTTCTAGGATTCCAGTTACACATGTTAGCTCTCTTGATATTATCCCAGTCATATTTCTTGTTACAATTCAGTTTTAATAGTTTGTATTATTGTGTTTTCAAGCTACTGATCTTTTTTTATAGTATCTAATGTATTAATAATCATCCTGTTCAGTAAGTGTTTATTTCAGATACTGTGTTTTATTTCTAAAGGTCTCTTTTTGGGTCTTGCATCTCTTTCCTCACAATGATCCTGTTTTATTTTGTTTTTAAATCACTGAGCAATTTGTAATAGCTGTTTTTTGTTTTTTGTTTTTTCATTTTTCTGAAGCTGGAAACGGGGAGGCAGTCAGACAGACTCCCGCATGCGCCCGACTGGGATCCACCCGGCATGCCCACCAGGGGGCGATGTTATGCCCCTCTGGGGTGTCGCTCTGTTGCATCCAGAGCCATTCTAGCACCTGAGGCAGAGGCCACAGAGCCATCCCCAGCGCCCGGGCCATCTTTGCTCCAATGGAGCCTTGGCTGCGGGAGGGGGAGAGAGAGACAGAGAGAGACAGAGAGGAAGGAGAGGAGGAGGGGTGGAGAAGCAGATGGGCACTTCTCCTGTGTGCCCTGGCCGGGAATCGAACCCGGGACTCCTGCACGCCAGGCCGACGCTCTACCGCTGAGCCAACCGGCCAGGGCCTGTAATAGCTGTTTTTAAGTCTTTGTTTGCTAACATCATCACCTTTTTATTCTGGGCCTGTTTCTGTGGACAGATTTTTCTTCTGGTTATGGGTCACATTTTCCTGCTTCTGCACATGTGTGGTTAATTTATTTTTTTATTATTTTAATTTTAATTTTATTTTTTTTACAGAGACAGAGAGAGACAGAGTCAGAGAGAGGGATAGATAGGGACAGACAGACAGAAACGGAGAGAGATGAGAAGCATCAATCATTAGTTTTTCGTTGCGCGTTGCAACACCTTAGTTGTTCATTGATTGCTTTCTCATATGTGCCTTGACTGTGGGGCTACAGCAGACCGGGTAACCACATGCTCAAGCCAGTGACCTTGGGTCCAAGCTGGTGAGCTTTTTTGCTCAAACCAGATGAGCCTGCGCTCAAACTGGCGACCTTGGGGTCTCAAACCTGGGTCCTCTGCATCCCAGTCTGATGCTGTATCCACTGCGCCACTGTCTGGTCAGGCCATGTGTGGTAAATTTAGAGTAGACTCTAGACATTGTTAATCTAATATTGATTATTTTGATTTTGTTCTCTCCTTTAAAGAATGTAGGATTTTGTTATGACAGGAAATTAAGTTACTAGAGATCAACTCAATACCTTCAGTCTTGTTTTTAAGCTTTTTTTTTTGGATGGTTCTAGAGTAACTTTAAGAATAGTTGACCCTGTTACTAAGGCATAACCTACTCTGAAGACTTTACTGAATGCCTCAAGTTTTCAATGTTTATGCACTACTATGACTCTTTCCAACATTTGAGGTCTAGGAGTCCTGTTTGAGCTTGATGAGTTGTTGAACCTATAACTTCTTGGTCATTTCTTGGCTGCCTTTGTGGAATTTTACCATATGCTTGATAATATACTCAAGGGGGACCTCATGCAGATTTTTGGAGATCTTTCTCTGTATAGCTTCCTCCTTTGAATCTTTGCCCTACAAATTCCAGCTGCCCTTTTCTCTCATAACTCCAGTCTCTTCACTTAACTCAGTGATACTGCTCTGTTCTGCTTGAGATCCCATTCCTGCACAGTGATCTGCAAATTGCTTCCAGGCAGGAAACCAGGTTGATGGTAGAGTTCGCATAGTTTGCTTCCCCTTTCTCAGGGATCACAATCTTACATTGTTTTCCAGTTTTATAATTGTTTGCAGTGGGATGTTACTATATCATTGTTGAAATTGGAAGTGCCCCCGTTTTTAAAAGGAAGGTAAATGTGGCTATTAGAAAATATGTAATAGGGAGAGTGGAGGCAGAATTCTTGAATGAGGGCAGTATTCATGAAGCTAGGACAACCATGTAAGTCTGGTCATGTGTTAACACTGCATTATGAGTGATGGCCCTGAAGGTGTGTTGTATGTAGCTTAAATAACAGACAGCTTTGCATGGAGCAGAGCTAGGTGAGGATACAAGTGAGCATGGGCAGATATGGAATTGATAGAACCTAATCTTAATTTAGTAGTGTGAGGTAGAGTGGACTATCCAAAATGATGTCAAAGTTATTTTATGTGATTTATTTATCACTATGTAGATGAATAAGTCCTATTCACAAGGATTTCATGAGACTTCATTGAGATCATGTATGTGAAAATGCTTTCTAAATGACAAAGCAGTATACAATTTGAAGTATTATTTATTGTTAAAGTCTATCCTCTAGATTTCTACAGAAGAGTCTGAATAATGTCCTGATGTCATAGTGATCTGAAAAACTTACCTTAACTCCAAAACATCAGAATTCATGTTCAGAGAGATTTATTCCTCTCTTTGAAGAATTTAGTCAGTATGTGAGAGTTTCTTAACCTCAGGGCGATCTGTGTAAGATAGCTCTTTAAATAAAATCCTTGATTCTAGAAGAGACTATTAAGACAAACTGTAGTCAATACCAGTGAAGTACACAGTAAATACCAATGACATTCTGTGTCAATTGAGGAAGATAAAACATTGTTCTCAGTGGTGGAATCACCTCAGAATGAAGCTGAAGACTCAAGTTTATGATAGAATCAACTCAGAGGTCATAACCAAATGTATGGAAGTGACAACAGTCTTGAAAGCTTCTATAGAATGTGAACATGTTCCATTATTACAGGTGTTATCACCTCTTTCCTACGTGTTGCACTTGAGCTCATCTTCCTCTGTCATTAGAGGGAAGAGAATGCTTACATTTTTTTTATAGTAAGAACACATAAAGTCCTACTCTTTCCCCAGATAGATCATAACCTACAAGAAGTAGACAACAAGACCGCAATGCAGATTACTGTTAACTGATTTTTATCTGCTTGATTCCCAACAGCTTTTTGTTGGTGACTGTGTGAGAGAGAATGTCCAATTTCATGACTTCTAGAAAAGGTCATTTCACAGAACCCTGAAAAGGCAAAAACAGTTGTTACATTTTAAAAATGTAGTTGAAATCCTTGATTTTAGTTTTATTCATCCCATTAAATTATTTTGTATATTTATATATGCTTTTATCTGTTTAGTTTTCATCTCTAGAATCTTGATTTGTGTCTTTTTATATCTTCTTTATCTCTTAAGTTTTTGGAACATACGCAGTAGTTTATAATAACTGATTTAGTATCCAGAGCTATCAATTCTTATGTCTGTGTCAATTCTGGGTAAATTTAATTGACACCCTCCTCGCCACCACTCTGTGTGGTTGATACTTTTCTGCTCCTTTCCTTTTTTTTTTTTCTTTCTTTAAAGGCAAGAGATAGAGACAGGAAGGGAGAGAGATGAGAAGTCAACTCATAATTGCAGCACCTTAGTTGTTCATTGATTGCTTCTCATATGTACCTTGAGTAGGGACTCCAGCTCAAGCCAGCAACATGATCCCATGGTCAAGCCCACGACCCTTCACTCTTGAGCCCATGCTCAAGCTGCATGAGCCTGCATTCAAGCTGGCAACCGTGGGTTTCAAACCTGGGTCCTCAGCATGCCAGGCCAACACTCTATACACTGCGCCACCACCTGGTCAGGCCTTTTCTGCTTCTTTCTATGCCTTGTGATTTTTTTTTATTAGATTCTAGATATTGTGAATTTTACCTTGCTGGGTGCTGTATATTTTTGTATTACTAAAAATGTTCTTGAGCTCTTTGTTTTCAGAAGTAATTACGTACCTCGAAACAGCTTTATTCCTTCTGGTCTTGGTTAGGTGGGTCCAGAGCAGTGCTTGGTCTAGGACTGTTTTTTCCTCAATACTGAGGAAATCCATTTTGTTACTATACAGTGCCTCATGGACTCATGTAGTTTCCAGTCTGGCTTCTGGGAACAGACACTATTACTGGCCCTGAGTGAGTGATTGACACTGTTATCTTTTATCTTTTGAGGTTATCTTTCTCTGGCTTCAGTCAGCTTCCTCATATTCATGTGGCGATCTGGACTCAAAGGGAGCCCTCTGCAGGAGTTGCTTGCTCTCATTGCTGCTCTCTGGATCTCTGTCCTGCTCACTCCATGAGTTCCATGTCCGAGTTCTCTACTTGTGGAGTTGGTCAGTCTTCATTTCTATTCTCCTTTCCTGTACCTCAGCCTGGGAACTTTCTCATGTCAGTAAGATTGGCCATTTGTAGGGCTTATCTAATTTGTTTCTTGTCTCTCACTGTCCTTTCTTGCCAGTTGTCTAGTGACTTAAAAATTGTTATGTCCTTGTTTTCTCCATTATATGCTTTCTTTCAGGCAAAAGTGTATTCTAATATCTTTTACTCTGTATTACTCTATTTTTACTGGAGACAGAAGTTCAGCCTATTTACATTTCAATTAATATATAAAAAAGAAAATTCAGTTCCTCAGTTGCACTAGCCATATTCTAAGTGTATAAAAGCCACATGTATCTAATGGCTACCATATTGGAGAGTACAAATATAGAACATTCCATCATTGTAGAAAGTTTTGTACTGTGCTATGTTAGGCTATATATTATATACAGTGTGCCCATATATCTAATAAAAGCTTATGTAAAAACTACAATTAGATTTATTTAAAAAATTTTTCTATTTTGATTTTTTTTTTTTAATTCAGTGAGAGGAGGGTAGGCAGAGAGACTCCTGTATGAGCCCCGACTGGGATCCACCCGGCAAGTCCACTAAGGAGCGATGTTCTGCCCATCTGGGCTGTTGTTCCATTGCTCAGCAACCAAGCTCTTCTTAGCGCCTGGGGCAGAGGCTATGGAGCTATCCTGCAGGAGGGGAAGAGAGAGAGAGAAGCGAGAGGGGGAGGGGTGGAGAAGCAGATGGTCACTGCTCCTGTTACCCCTGACTGGGAATTGAACCTAGGACTTTCACACGCTGGACTGATACTCGACCACTGAGTAGACTGGCCAGGCAGATTTATATTTTTTAACAAGCAATAATTAAGTTTATGTTTAAATTAGATTGATGTATTTTTTTTTTTACACACAAATCTAGGTTTTTAATTTTGAGATACTAAGTTTATATTATATTTACCCTAGGGAATTGTGAAATTGTGAATGCTTCAACTTTAGTGCTCTTTTTTCTGTATTATGTTGTCTCCCTGTGGCAGGGTGAGAATAGTCTAGCTTGTTGGATCATTTTTTGTTGTTGTTGTTTCTTGTGGCAAATATCATTGTGATTGATAATGTTCTAGCTCTTTAATATTTCCTAGGTCTAAGACAGTGTCTGGCATGCAGTACGTGCTTAATTACTTGTTTATTTAAAAAATATTTGCACACTTACTATGAACCTGACATTTTCTTGGAAATAATGTGTATGAAAGATTACTCTCAGTTGCAAACCTAATAGGCTATGGATATTCATTGTTTCTATAGAGAGGTTACAACACCCTAAAAGTAGAATGAACCTATATCCTGAAAACTTAAACTGTATTTTCAGTCACCCTGCCAGTTGAGATGTGGAAAGGCATAGCTGGGCTGCCTTATAATCTTAATGAAAAATAGTGCTCCCCTTTGACTAGTAACAGAGCTATTTTATATAGAAAGAAAAGTCTCTAATGGTATGGTGATAAGTGTTGAAGAGCTGTGAATGTTGTTTAACCACCTTGGATCATGAGAAAATGGAAGCAAGAACCTAGCTTTTATAGGAGAAACGTCTTCCACGCATAGGAAACCATTTTCTTCCAAGAATCTAATTGTTGTAAACTGATAAATTGGAGGCAATTTAATCAGTAAAGTTTCTTGTTTTGAGTTGGCTGGTTATTTAGTTGTTAAGAAGAAAAATTCACATTTAAGTATCAAATCCTTATTTTATTGGTTAATTTTGTTATTTACCATTTAATAAAACTGTTTAAAAATAGATTGTGTTTAGTGATGGTGCAAATATTGAATTAGAAGTTAAGACATCTGTTTTAATTAGCTTTAGTCTTAAAAAGAAATAGCAAGATTATTATTCAATATTTTGACATGACAATCTGAAAAATCAAAATAAATAGCTGTAAAGTACTACAGTGCATTTCTCTTTTACAAAAGAAATCAATATCTCTCTGAGTTTTGTAAAGCTTGAAAATGCATTTATGAAATATGCAATTAATTTGTATTCTGACTTATTCCCAAAAGAATTTGAGTTGGACATACTCGCTATAGAAAATAAATAATAAAATGAAAATTTACTAGCTAGTAGTGTGTATTTCTTCTTTTTAATAGGATTTTTTTGTGTGTGTGATACAGGAGAGAGAGACAGAGAGAGGGACAGATAAGCACAGACAGGAAGAAAGAGATGAGAAACATCAGTTCTTCATTGTGGCACCTCAGTTGTACAATGACTGTTTTCTCATATGTGCCTCGTGACTGGGGGGCTACAGCAAAGCGAGTGATCTCTTGATCAAGTCAGCGACCTTAGACTCAAGCCCGCAACCTTGGCCTTCAAGCCAGTGACCTTTGGGCTCAAGCCAGCGACCATGGGGTCATGTCTATGTTCCCACGCTCAAGCCAGCGATCCTGTGCTCAAGTGGGATAAGGCTGTGTGCTCAAGCCAGCAACCTCGAGGTTTCGAATGTGGGTCATCTGTGTCACAGTCCGACGCTCAATCTACTGTGCCACTCACTGACTGGTCAGGCTTAATAGGATTTTATTAATAACAGTTATGGAGTTTGGTGTCATTTTTGCATAGTTCTATTTTAAGTAATTTCAAAAATCTTATAGATGTGTGGAGCAAAATTTAGTCTTTCAGAAATTTGCTTTGATATTGAGGAATTTTTATAGCAGTATCTAAAAGTACTTTTGTTCATCCAGAGCTGTTTTATTGTGCCTTATCCTCTTAATTCTTGGAGCTATAAACTAATTTTTGAGATTAAGAGAAAAATTATTATTTCAGTAAATAAGTGCCCACTGTGTGCCAGGCACTGGGCTAAGTGCTTTGAGGATAATAAAGATGTATTTCATACAGTCAGTATAGTTTCACGTATCTAGTAGAAGAGAGAGTATCTATACCATAGTCATAAATGTAATATTATACAAATATAAGCCTTTTTGAATTCTTGTAGACATGCTAGAAAAAAATCTGTGAAAAATGCTTAATGAGTAAATGGGTTTACAAGTCTGTCTTTTCTTCCTTATGTGTCTAATCTTATTTTTAAAATAGTACAAGACTATATTTATATTTGTATAAGCAACCTCAAATTCTGTAGTACAATATCTAGCATAGGATAATCAAACATATTTTTCACATGGTTAAGTGTTAATAAATATTTGGGATTGTAAATGCCTATGAAAACTGTTCTCCCTGAGACTCTATCAGTAACAGTGAAAAATACTTTCCATCATTTTTAGACTGCAGTCCGTTCATTCATTACCCATTAGTGGTTGAGAAAACATTTTGGGGATCCCACACAGCATGATAAAGAAAGAACAGAAATGATGAAAATGCATTACATGCACTTAGAGGACTGTTTCTATAAAATATTAGTTTGTTATATAAATATACATTTGTATATACTAGGTGGTGATATAAAAATATACTCAACAGTGGATTGTGGTAAAGAAAAAAATTTTTGAATAACAACAGCATTAGTAGTTAAATTTGGCTACTTTAAAATTTCTAGTCTCTCTTTAGTATTTTGTAAGGTGTGAAAATGTTTGGATTTGCATAGCTGATGTGAGGATGGGTTTGGTCCTTGTTGAGGCTGCTTTGCAAAATGCTAGACATGGTGGCTTAAACTTCACTCCAAATTTTCCTGTGTTGAATAAAAAGTCCATTACAATCTTTTTGTTCTTAGTAGCCTTCAGTGTTTCTGCCACTGACCCTGAACTCATGTTCACTTCATTTTAAAAAGGAAGGCAGCTTTATTGGCATGGGAGGTATTTGAATATTTCTACTGTGAATATTCTATTCTATAAGAATAGAAATATGAATATTTCTATTCTTCTTAAAGAATAGAAACATCTCAGAATAGAAAAGATCTCAGAAACATGAAGAGAGAGACTAGACTGTAATTATGTAAAAAAAAAAAAAAAGGCACCGTATCAAACAAGAAAATTCAGATAATGATATGACCTAGGTCTGTGTTTGGAAAGAAAGAGGAGGGTTGTCACTTGATTTCTCAGGTATTTTCTCATATAATTTGGCATCTTTACTTCTCTTTCAGGTCTGGAATTCTAAATATCTGCAATGATAATATGAACAGCTTGACTTTCAGGAATTCAGAACCCCTAATGAAATGGAAATGAACTGCATTCATTAATATGTGTGCACTTAAATGGCTTTATAAGAACCTATATACTATTTGATAAAGTTTATATAGGAGAATTAAATGCTCGTAGCCTGCATATTGGAAAAAAAAATCTTAGAACATTTTTTTATTGATTAATTTTAGACAGAGGAAGTGAGACAGTGAGAGAGAGGGAAAAAGAGAGACAGAGAATATTCATTTGTTGTTCCACTTAGTGTGCATTCATTGGTTTCTCCCCGTGTACCCTGACGGGATGGAACCCATAACCTTTTTGTTTTGGGGTGACATTCTAACTGACTGGGTTAACCCTACCAGGGCTGTTAGATCTTTTCTTGAGCTGGGTGAAAAAGGTGAAGGGATTAAGCAAAGAAAAAAAAGTCATAGGGACAACAGTGTGGTCATTATGGGAGGGAAAGGCGGGAAGGGGGAGGTAGAAGAGTATAAAGGGGTATAAATGGTGATGGAAGGAGACTTGACTTGGGGTGCTGAATGCACAATGCAGTGTACAGATGATGTATTATGGAACAGAGCACTTGAAACCTATGTAATATTATTAACCAATGTCACCCCAATAAAGTCAGTTAAAAAAAACTTTCTTCTAAGTGAATGCATCTTTGAAGCAAATGTAATTTATAATGGTGTGTCAAAGCCTGTTCCCACCTTTACCCTCTGTAGGATTATTTTCATTGCAAAAGATAGCTCAGCATTTAAATACTCTGTAACTTTTATATTCTAGGAATACATATATATTTTTAAAGTTAGAGGGGTAATAGTGAGGCAAACTCCTTATGCACTCCAGCCAGGATCTACCTGGCTACCCCCCCCCCCCAGGTCTGGGGGTACCGAGCTGTTTTTAGTGCTTGAGGCTGACTGACGCTTGAACCAATGGAGCCACTGGCTGTGAGAGTAAGAGGGAGGGAAGGGGTGGAGAAGCAGATGGTCATTTCTCCTGTGTGCCCTGACTGGGAATCAAACCCAGGGCTGACGCTTTATCCACTGAGCCACTGGCCAGGGCCCATAAAATTCTTAAAATGAAGCTATTTTCAGAATCTTAGCAGGTCATAGACCTTATTGCTTTTTTACATTGCTTGATTTTAGGGTTTTATTGTCATGGTATTTGCTGTTAACTTGAGGACTACTTGAGTATAGAGAACACAGCTTACTCAATTTAGGAATGTGGGCTGTGTAAGTTGAACAGAGATGAAAAACAATTTCTTTAGGTCAGAAGTATGTTACATCTGGAAGCATAGCCTGAAACTCTGGCTGTGGTTTTCCCACATGCTCTGTTTATTAGCACATATTCTTTATGAAATATTTGACAAGGTTTACTATAGAAATGATTTCAGAGCTTCTACTCTTTCTTCGTAAGGACTCTTTGATTCTAGGCAGAATTTAGTTTTGGTTTTGATAAGGTATTACATATTTAGTCAGGATAGTAGACATTCCACCTGCCTTCTCATTTTTCTGCCTCTCCAAATACTACTTATCAGAGAAATATTTTCTCAGGTTTCACCTTTGCTATTAAGCTTCCCCTGACTTCTCTAGGAATTTTTTTCTTCCAATTCTGGAGTAGAATTTATATGTTGAATCATTTAGAGCTTAATGTGATTTTATACATTTTTTCTTCATGTGTTTTATGTTGTGTTGGACTTACTTTGTTAATAAGCTTTTTGTGATCATCAATTGTATCCAGTACTCTGTTACTTATTATAAAGGACCAGACATGGTTAATATCTAGTAAAAATTAGTTCATTAATGGTTTTTACTTGAAATGTATTAATGATCAAAAATTATATTTAAATAATAGAGTACTTAGCTTTTTAATAAGTTGTTTATGTAGTCACCATAGACAATGTACTATCTCGAGAATACTGTATTTTTTTTTAAAGATAAAGTGATGTATTTATTTTATTTTATTTATTCATTTTTAGAGAGGAGAGAGGGAGAGAGAGAGACATAGAAAGAGAGAGAGGAGAGAGAGACTGAGAGAGAGAAGGGGGGAGGAGCTGGAAGCATCAACTCCCATATGTGCCTTGACCAGGCAAGCCCAGGGTTTTGAACCGGCGACCTCAGCATTTCCAGGTCGATGCTTAATCCACTGCGCCACCACAGGTCAGGCTACTGTCTTATTTTTGATGCTTGATCCCAGGGCTAATAATTTGTATAGAGCTTTTTCCAACTACAATTCTTCATCTAAACTGAAGGACCCAGAATATTATTTGGATGACTCTTTTCTGTATTCTCCCAAGAATGATACATAACTAATATCATTCTAAAAGCCTATAAGTTAACTTCAGTACATATAGTGAATGCTTGGGGTAGTAGGGTTAATTGTTATGTGTAACCACAGTTGAGAATGGGACATGCATGTCATTTCTGTCTTACAGTTTCCTCATGTGTGAATGACTTGCTTGAATCTTTTCATGTATTAATTTTATTATTTTCTGTTTTTAAGAAATAAATGCTGGTAAATTTTCAGGGAAAGTCATTTCAGGGACCTGGTGGAAGTTTTTGCTCTTGATTTATTAGAAGCTATTTGAAAAGTTAACCCAATTTTAAGTAGCAGTGCTGTCTGCAGATGTAAAATCATTTCTCACCTTTTAGACTATTTCAGAGTAAAATAGGGAAGCTTTTCATATTACAAAAGCTTTAAAAATTTCTTCTCCCTTTACTCTATGAATGAAGAGGAAGGTAAAAGGTAGCTGCTGAATAAAATGTTTTAGGATTATTTTATTATCCTGTCTGGAAAAGAATCTAGTAGTTATATGCATTCATTTTACACCTACCTAGAAATGTTAAACTTCATTATTTATTTCAAAAAATGAAAAAAAAATTCCATTGATTTGGGAGAGAGCGAGGAAGGAGGAGAAGGGGAGTAGGTAGAGAGTGAGAGAGAGACATATCAATTTGTTGTTCCACTTAGTTCTGTATAGTTGTGCACTCGTTGGTTGCTTCTCATATGTGCCCTGACTGGGGGTCGAACCCGTGATGTCTACACTCCAGGACTACACTCTATCCACTGAGTAACCTGGCTAGGACCTTTATTTTTTATTTTTAAAAGTAATTATTTGTTGAAGAACTAAAATTTAAAAGTCACATTTGTTTACTGAGCTGAGCAGGTCTAGGGTGAATGAATGCGTAGGGCCTTAGAAAAGTGCCAGGATATTTTAAGTCTGATAAAATTTTAGGAATGTTTCCCATTCACAGGATAGTTATTATTCCCTTAATGCAAGTGTAGTGAAAAAGCTCTAGAAAGTAATCACTTTGGAAAATGATTTAATGGTTAATTATTTATATATAATTCTTCACTATTTGTGATAAATTGTTTAGGTGAATGTATTTGAAGAAGTAGTACTTTGTTTTAGTCATTTATGATTAAAATCTTTATTAAATGTATTACAAATTTTATTTTCTTAAAGCTTATCAAATATCTAGCTTTATCAAGGTTATAGTCATGAGTACTTTTTGTACTTTGCTTTAATACAGCAATAGTGTATTCTTTGTAATAAAGTTTGGTAACATTGAGTCTATGCAGATATTTTTCTGATTACTGTGTATTTTATATAAGTGGCATTTTTATTTTTATTTCCTTTTTACCTATAGTTATTTCTTAGCTTGTCAATTTTTAGCAGGAATAGTTGTTGGCTTTTATTCTGTATAATTTTTATTCTGCTCTATAATCTAAACTACTAAAAACTGACATTCTAGGGTTAGTGAGGTGTAGGTTAGTCTTGTTAAAGTCAGAGTTTGTGTTAATACATGAAAATAGGCCTGGGAGTGATTTCTGCCTCTTGTGGTTGAGAAGAGTACATAGGCTTTGTTCAAGCTCTTTTTCTAGCTTATTTCTCTGGTTGCCTCTAGGTATAACTGATTGCAGTCACTTGATGTGTAAACATGAGATATATGTACTATACTCATTTCTCCTTGAGGTGACTTTGAGATTTAATTTTTTTAACACATTTTTTCTCACACTAGCAAAATTTGAGAACATATCCAGGAAAATAGTTTGTTTATATTAAATGTGCTAGAACATGAATTCATAATGTCATGAATTGTGAGTTAAAGGTATATAAAATACTTATTAGATAACAGAAATGTTTTGGCATTAAAGTAGATTAAGTTGATTTTAGAGTTTGGGGAAATGATCAAGAGAGGTTTGAGGAGGCATGTCCAGAAATGCAGGAGGAGAACCCGGCAGCTGTGGTATTGTGGAAGGCAAATGAAAGCATTATTTCAAGGAAGAAATGCTGTTTTACTAATAATTAAATGCTGCTTATAGGAATTAAGATGAGGATTAAGAATTGACTACTTAATTGATTTAACAATATGAACATCATTGGTGACTTTGAAAGGAGCAATTTTGGTAGAGTGAAAGGAAAAACGTTTGGGAGCGTGGGAGTAAAGAAAGTAGATGGTAAGTATATGCTTTTAACATAAGAGTTTGCTTATGGGGAAGACAGAAAAGGGGTTGTAGCAGTGTGGTAGTGGGGAGAAGTGAGTCAGAAATAGTTTTTGATTTTTTAATCATTTTTAAGATTTGAGAGTTAATAGCATGTTGTAGGATCATGGCAATGAATCTGTATAAGAGAAGAACTGCTGATAGAGAAGGCAAGGGAGACTTGTTTGAGCAGTGGAGAGGAGAGTGGGTCAGGAGCACGGGGGAGGGAGGAACGGGTTTGGCTAAGAGTAAGAAGCTCACAGATGCAGGAGAGAAAATGAAGTGTATTAGGTTATCAATATCATTTATATTTTAGAAACAGAACTATACTGTTATGATCTTTATTTTACTATTTATATGATTTTTATTAAATCTAATAATAAATTTATGAATATCATGATAAAACTGATATTGAAAGGTATGGAGGAGGTATGAAATACTAATAAGCTTGAAGTTAAGAAAACTGTTAAAAATATATTTAAATAGTTTTGCTCATCATACTAAGTATCTGTTTGTATGGTTCTGTGAACTACCAATTGATGGACAAAAATTTTAAGGTACTATTTGTAAACCTGCAAATTCTAATGTGCCTTAGCTTGCTTATGTAACTAGTCTAAATAATCACTGTCAGCTGTATATGATTAGGCCAATTAGATTTAGTCACTTGACTGACTATATGAATGGGCTCGAAGTTTCTTTTTAAGAGTTATAGAATGGGAGGACTCTTGAACTACATATAGTCTGTGTCATTTGCAGTTTAGATTTTTGTTTAATGTTATGCAGACAGAACAGTCTTGAATAGAATAGGAAAATTGAGATGTAGACCCAAGAACATGGAAATTTAGTATATGATAAACCTGGCATCTCAGAGCACTGGGGTAAAGATGGACTTTTAAATAAATGGCTAATCATCTGGAAAAAAATTAAGTTTATACCTCATTTCATGTAGAAATATTAACTGTAAATGGACCAGTGATCTCAGTATAAGAATGGAACTATACAGACATTAAAGGAAAACATGAATGAATTATTCTGTGATCTGGGTATAAGGAAAGGTTTTCTCTGTATGACTCAAAATCTAGATTCAGCAAAAGGAAAGTGATAAATTTTTTGAGTATATAAAAATATAAAGTAAGACATATATAGCAAAAAAAACTAATAATGAAGTCAAAAGACAGATATAAGATTGGGAACAATATTTGCATTGTATAACACAGATAAAGGGCTAATACACCTAATATATAAAGAACCTTTAAAAGTGGAGGGTGAAACAAAGACCAAATAAAAAGAGACCCAATGGAAATATAGGCAAAAGACATGGGCAGACAGTTCTCACAAAAAGCTATATAAAAAAAAAATCTAAGTTAAGACTTGCACTGAGATGCCAGTTTTCACCTATGAGATTGGCTGAAATTTAGAATAACTTGTTAGCTGTGAAGGAAGAGGTATTTTCACACTTTGTTGATGGTGGGTAATGTAACCTGGTATTTTGATACAACTGTATCCCAGGTTGATGCTGGACATCTCAAGAAGTGGCTCATTTCCTAGCAAGAGGGTAAGGGAAGAGAAGAGTTCATCATTAAGGCACTTTGGGACATACATCTGACCAGTCCACTTGGTCCTTTTCCTTCTTTCTGCAATTCCCTGGGGTCAGAAAGAAGTGGGAATTTCCATCCCCTCTTCCTTTCTGGGTCTTGATTAAAACTCCGTGGTTTCTCTCACCAAGACTGGCTTTTGTGATGCTTAAGGCAGGCAAGTTAAAGAACGCAAACAGTCCTTTCCCAAGACAGTAGCAGATCTTTAACAAAAGAAATCATGTCTATGATTGCAGGAAACAGAACATTCACTAGCTCTGTCTTCCTTTGGTAGCAAACCATAGTCTCTTTGAAGGTAAATGGATTCATCAGGCCTGTAAGTGCAAAACATCAGGTGATTAGAAAGGCCAATATGATTTTAACAAATTATCCTCAATAATTATGGTTTTATATATGAAGGCACATGTTTCGGGGAGGAATTGAGTCTCAAATATATAAAAAAGAATATATATTTAGAATTAATACAAACTATGATGTGCTCTGTAACCACAAAGCTTCCACAGACCCTGGCTGGTTGGCTCAGCCGTAGAGCATTGGCCTGGCATGTAGAAGTCCTGGATTTGATTTCTGGTCAGGGCACATAAGAGAAGCAACCATCTGCTTATCCTCCCTACCCCCCATCTCTTTTCTCCTCGAGTGGTTCGAGCAAAGTTGGCCCTGAGCTTTGAGGATGGCTCCATCGCCTTCTCTCAGGTGCTAAAATAGTTTGGTTGCCAAGCAATGGAGCAGTGGCCCCAGATGGGCAGAGTATCACCCAATAGGGGGCTTGCTGGGTGGATCCCAGTTGGAGCACATGTGTAAGTGTGTCTCTCTGCCTACCTGCTTCTCAATTAAAAAAAAAAGCTTCCACATTAACTCACAACCATTACATCCTACACGATTATGTATATGCATTGCTGATTAATTTTTAGATCAGTGATGGCATAAGGACAGTTAACTAGTCTGATTTAATAATGGCTTGATTACGTGTCATCTCATTTAGAGTTATTTTGTTTGTATTAATTAGAACTGGAGTAGATGACTTTATAAGTAAAGTTAAAAAGCGAGTTATCCTGTTGGTGGGAATGGAAAATAATAAAAGCTGCTTTAGGAAACAGTGTGATGGTTCCTCAAAAGGTTAATCATATAGTTGTTACCTTATGTCCCAGCAGTTCCACTCCTAAGTATATACCCAAAAGAGTTGAAAACATGTCCACTCAAAAACTAGCACATGAGTGTTTACAGCAGCATCATATTTAATAGCCAAAAGGTAAAAACAAGCCAAAGATCCAGCTGATGAGTGTATAAAGTATTGTGTATTCATACTATGAAGTATTATTTGGCCATAAAAAGGAAATAAAGTACTGATATATGTTACAATGTGGATGAGCATTGAAAACATGCTAAGTAAAAGAAGTCAATCACTAAAGATCATATATAGTATGATTCCTTTTATATGAAATGTGCAGAATAGGCAAATCTATAACAATAAAAGGTAGATTAGTAGTTACTTAGGCTAGATGAGCAGACAGGGAGAGACTGTTAATGGACATGGGTTTCTTGGGGATGTTGTATGATGAAAATGTTCTAAAATTGATAGTGTTGAGGCCCTGGCCGGTTGGCTCAGTGGTAGAGCGTCGGCCTGGCGTGCAGAAGTCCCGGGTTCGATTTCGGCCAGGGCACACAGGAGAAGAGCCCATCTGCTTCTCCACCCCTCCCCCTCTCCTTCCTCTCTGTCTCTCTCTTCCCCTCCTGCAGCCAAGGCTCCATTGGAGCAAAGAGGGCCCGGGCACTGGGGATGGCTCTGTGGCCTCTGCCTCAGGCGCTGGAGTGGCTCTGGTCGCAACATAGCGACCTCCCCCCATGGGTAGAGCGTCACCCCCTGGTGGGTGTGCCGGGTAGATCCCGGTCGGGCGCAGAGTCTGTCTGTCTCTCCCCGTTTCCAGCTTCAGAAAAAAAAAAAAAAAAAAAAAAAATTGATAGTGTTGATTTGATGATTATACAACTGAATTTATACAACTGAATATATTAAACCTATTGAATTATGTACTTTAAATATGTGAATTGCGGGGTATGTGAATTACATCCCAAGGAAGTTATTATAAGAGAAGGGAGTTATCTCTGCTTAGCAACTAATAATATGTCTTTTACCCCATCACTAAAATGTCTGTGACCCATTCCTTTACATTGCTGGGTGAGAGTGCAAAATGGCACAACTCTTTTGGAAAGGATTTAGGCAGTATCTAATAAACATTGCACATGCATTTACTTTTTGGCCCAGACTCAAAACAATATTGAACTCGGTTTTGCAGGCAGGCTTTCCTTTTTCATGACGAGCTCTGGGTTGCAAATCCAACACTATTGCACTTCTCTATATACCAGATTGAACAAATAGACAAATAAATACTATATGGGTAATGGAAGCCAGATTTCTTATTGTTGGAGGAGAGAATTGTACATATGAAAAGGGGGCAAGCTTGAAGAACTGCAACGTTCAGTTGGAATTTAGAGTGTCAATATAAACTCATCTTTTTTCCTCCTTCCTTCCATCTGTCCACCTATCTATTCATCAGTCAGTTCATCTATAGATATCATTATAGCTGAGATGTATGTGAATGTATGTATATGAATATATACATATATATTAATTTATTTTATACTCTTCTGTACCAACCCCTTGCATGGATATGCTTCCTAGATGATTTTCAGTCAATAAGTTTGTCATCGACTAAACTTGCTAGGTAAGATATTACAAAAATTTTTCTTTAGATGCTATCTTTTTTTTTTTTAGTTTGGTCATTTACATTACGATCTGTATTCATTAGAGATATTGGTCTGTAGTTTTCTTTTTTTGTGCAGTCCTTGCCTGGTTTTGGTATGAGGGTTATGTTGGCCTCATAAAATGTGTTTGGAAGTATTGCTTCTTCAATTTTTTGGAAGACTTTCAGTAGAATTGGAACCAAGTCTTCTTTGAATGTTTGATAAAATTCGCTGGTATAGCCATCAGGGCCTGGACTTTTATTTTTGGGGAGGTTTTTAATGTTTTTTTTCTATTTCTTCTCTACTAATAGGCCTGTTTAGGCTTTCTGCTTCTTCTTGACTCAGTCTAGGAAGGTTGTATTGTTCTAGGAATTTATTCATTTCTTCTAGGTTGTTGAATTTAGTGGCATAAAGTTTTTCATAGTATTCTACAATAATTCTTTGTATATCTACAGTGTCTGTGGTGATTTCTCCTCTTTCATTTTGGATTTTGTTTATATGAGTTCTTTCTCTTTTTTCCTTGGTAAGTCTTGCCAAGGGTTTGTCAATTTTGTTGATCTTTTCAAAGAACCAGCTCCTTGTTCTATTAATTTTTTCTATAGTTTTTCTGTTCTCTATTTCATTTATTTCTGCTCTGATTTTTATTATCTCCTTTCTTCGGCTGGTTTTGGGTTGTCTTTGTTCTTCTTTTTCTAGTTCCTTAAGGTGTGAAGTTAAGTGGTTCACTTGGGCTCTCTCTTGTTTGTTCATATATGCCTGAAGTGATACAAACTTCCCTCTTATCACTGCTTTTGCTGCATCCCATAGATTCTGATATGTCGTATTGTCATTTTCATTAGTCTGTATATATCTTTTGATCTCTGCACTTATTTCTTCTTTGACCCATTCATTTTTTTAAAGTTTGTTGTTTAGTTTCCACATTTTTGTGGGATTTTTTTTCCTCTTTTTTGCAGTTGAATTCTAGTTTCAAGGCTTTATGATCAGAAAATATGCTTGGTACAACTTTGATTTTTCTGAATTTGCTGATGTTGTTTTTGTGGCCCAACATATGGTCAGTTCTTGAGAATGATCTATGTACACTGGAGAAAAAAGTATACTCAGTCACTTTGGGATGAAATGTCCTGTAGATGTCTATCATATCCAGGTGCTCTAGTATTTTGTTTAAGGCCACTATATCTTTGTTGATTCTCTGTTTGGATGACCTATATAGAGCCGTCAGCGGTGTATTGAGGTCTCCAAGTATGATTGTATTTTTGTCAGTTTTTGTTTTAAGGTCAATAAGTAGCTGTCTTATATATTTTGGTGCTCCTTGGTTTGGTGCATATATATTAAGAATTGTTATGCCTTCTTGATTCAGTGTCCCCTTAGCCATTATGAAATGGCCATTTTTGTCTCTGAGTACTTTTGCTGTCTTGTAGTCAGCATTATCAGATATAAGTATTGCTATGCCTGCTTTTTTTTGGATGTTATTTGCTTGGAGTATTGTTTTCCAGCCTTTCACTTTGAATTTGTTTTTATCCTTGTTACTTAGATGAGTTTCCTGTAGGCAGCATACAGTTGGATTTTCTTTTTTAATCCATTCTGCAACTCTGTGCCTTTTTATTGGTGAGTTTAATCCGTTTACATTTAGTGTAATTATTGACACTTGTGAGTTCCCTATTGCCATTTTATAGATTGCTTTCTGTTAGTTTTGTGTCTTGTTTGATCCTTCTCTTTCGTTTTTCTATCTTTGTTTTTATTTGGTTGTATTCCATACATCTTTCCTCTGTTGCTATCTTTTTTATCTCGTGCTTCTGTGGTGGTTTTTTCAATGGTGGTTACCTTTAAGTAATGAAAAGGGTTCCTACCCTGTTCATTGTAGTGCACTATTTTGTGAGTACTTTTGCACTCCATCATCCTTTGCTACTGTTAATCTCCATCCTCTCCCCCCCTTTCTTTTTGTTGTTGTCACAGTTTAAATTTGGTTTTATTGTGTTCTTCTTGGAGCTTTTACTTGTGGCTTTGTTTTTTTTTTGTTCTTTGTATCTGATTGGAGAACCCCCTTTAGTAATTCCTGGAGTGGGGTTTTTTTGATGATAAATTCCCTCATCTTTTCTGTATCAGTGAATGTTTTTATTTCTCCTTCATATTTAAAGGATAGCTTTTGATGGGTATAGTATTCGTGGCTGAAAGTTCCTCTCTTTCAGGACTTTAAGTATTGGGGTCCACTCTCTTCTAGCTTGTAGAGTTTCTGCTGAGAAATCTGATGATAATCTAATGGGCCTTCCTTTATATGTTGTATTCTTCTTTTCCCTGGCTGCCTTGAGAATTTTTTCTTTGCCGTTGGTTTGTGCCAATTTCATTATGATATGCCTTGAAGTAGGTTTGCTGGGGTTAAGAAAACTCGGAGTTCTGTTTGCTTCTTGAATTTGAGGCTTAAGTTCTTTCCACAGGCTTGGGAAGTTCTCATCTATTATTTGTTTGAGTATGTTCTCCATTCCATTTTCTCTCTCTTCTCCCTCTGATATACCTGTTATTCTTATGTTATTCTTTTTGATGGAGTCAGATAATTCTTGTAGGGCTATCTCATTTTTTTAAATTTTTGAGTCTCTTTCTTCTTCTCTCTGTTGTGCCTCAAGTTGCTTGTCTTCTATTTCACTAATCCTCTCTTCTATCTGGCCTGTTCTATTAGCTAAGCTTGTTACCTCGTTTTTCAGCTTGTGAATTGAGTTTTTCATCTCTGTTTGATTTGTTTTTATAGTTTCAATTTCCTTGGAAATATATTCTTTGTGTTCGTTGAGTTGTTTTCAGAGCTCCCTAAATTGCCTTTCTGTATCTTCTTGTATATCTCGGAGGATTTTTAGGATTTCTATCTTAAATTCTCTGTCATTTAGCTCCAAGTTTTCCAATATGTTAAATTTTTTCTCCATAGATTTTTCCTCATCTAGCTGTGTTACCTCTCTTTTTTTTGTATCCATGATATTCGATTTTCTCTTCCTTAATGGCATCTGAGGGTGGTTTTGTTGATAGTATTAATGAGATTTAATAAAGAATAAAAAGTTTAAAAAAATAAAAAAATCGAAAAGAGTTTTTGGTTTTTTTTTTAATTAATAATGAAATAAAGAAAAATAAAATAAAAATTTAGGAGAAAAAAAAAGGAAATTATTCCCCCCCCCTCCTTTTTTTCTCTCCTCTCCTCTCCCCTCTTTCTTGAGAAAATCTTGTGGTGAACTGTGAATTATATTGTACTAAATAGAACAAACAATGCCTGTAATGGAGGGCCTGAATTGGGGAGAAGTAATAAAGGGGATAAAAAAAAAGGCGTATGGACCCACAAAAAGCAAATAAGAAAAAAAATTGGGTCAAGAATAAAATGATTTGCTTTTAGGTGTTGGTTGACTAAGAGTTATGATGAGAGGAATAAGAGGGAAACAGGAAAATGGGGGGACAAATAAAAAATTACTATTGTATTTAGTGGAACAAGAATTAGATAAAATGGAGAGCCAGGGATGGGAGCATTGCTAGTGTGTTAAAAAGGTGAAGTAAAAACCCCCCAAAATGCCACAGATATAAGTTTGAATCCCAGATAAGATATTGTTCGTTATTGAGGTTTGAATGAGAGGAGACGTAAAGGAGAAAGAAAGAAACTAATATAGAGGGAGAAAAGAAAGAGAGAGAGAAAGAAAAAAGAGGGAACCACTAAAAGAAGAAAAAAGAAAAAAGAGGAGAGAGAGAGAGAGAGTTAAGGGTTTTGGAGTGCAACCCTCATAGAGAGAAGGAAGAGGAAAGAAAAGATAATGGGAGATGTAACATTTATGGGTAGTGTAGTTCAAGGTGGTCATTTACATTAAATACATTTGCTAAAGCATTAGATTTCAGGCTATTTAATTGTGAATAGCGGACCTCCTTGAAATATGTTTAGTTTAATTTTGTAAATGTTTCCCAGATTTTTCTTTAAGAAAACATGTGCAATATTGATAAAATGGTAGTAAAGGACCTCCCATAGCAACAATTTTTAGCTTATACACAAATGGAAAACAGCATGTCTGTAGCTATTTTTTGTAATTGATAGATTAAATTAAAGTTTATTTTGACATTTGGATTTATGTGCTAGCATCTAGTAATGGCTATGATCTAATAATCATTAGGATATGGTAACAAGTCATTTAAAGTATTAGTAATCAAGGTGCTTTTATCTATAGTTGACAAAATGTAATCTAAAGCAAGAATTAAGGCTGTATTGGAATAATTGAATTTGCTACTAAGCTGTACATTTAAAATATGAAATTATATAATAGTAATTGTACTTCTATACTTTGTATATAATTATACTCTTCTTTTTATTTATTGATTTTAGAGAGAGAGGGAGGGAGAGAAAGAGAAACATCAATTTGTTGTTCCACTTATTTATACATTCATTAGTTGATTCTTATATGTGGCCTGACCTGGGATCAAACCCACAACCTTGGAGAATCAGGATGACTCTCTAACTGAGTTTGGCCTGACCTGTGGTGGCGCAGTGGATGAAGTGTCAGCCTGGAACAGTGAGGTTGCTGGTTCAAAACCCTGGTCTTGCCTGGTCAAGTAACATATGGGAATTGATGTTTCCTGTTCCTCCCCCATTTCTCTCTCTTTCTCTCTCTCTCTTTTCTCTAAAAATGAACAAATAAAAAAAAAACCTAAAAAATTAAAAAAAAAAAAAGAAATTAACCACTTGAGCCTCCCTAGTCAGGGCATAATTATATTCCTTTTGAGAAAGAAAATATGTGTAAATTGTGGATATTTCAGTGATTATTAATTATGTAATAATTGAATTTTCTTTTAGTGATTTGAAATTATTAGAATCTATTCTAAAAATATTGAATTACATAATAAAATCTGCCTAGCTCTATAACCTGTGTGAATACCTTAAAAATTAAAATATGCTAGTGACCAAAGTCTACTTTTTTTATTACTATATAATATAAAGAAATCTAAGCATTATGGCAGACAGTTGACATATAGCTAATTACAAGTGCTGATTTTAATAAAAGTTTAGAATTAAATTTTTGAAAGAAGAGGGTTTTTTTGGAGGGGCATCTAAATTGAAATCTCTGTATGTTATTTTTCACTAAAATTCATCAGATATACTTGGAATAAATGGCTGGTTTCACGGTGACCCAGGAAATGTACAAACTAAGCCTGGAACATCTTGTCATAACCAATAATAAGGAAGCTTTAAAGACTTACTGTGGTTTTGTCAGAAAGACTCAAGGTCCAACTTGAAGAGCTTCCTAGTGGCATAAAATGGGACAATGTGAGCTTCAGTTAAGATAATATCTATAGTGGATTGAGACACAACATATATGTTTAAATAGATGAGTTTGTATTGACTTAAAAATTTTCTAATAGATGATGCTAATGAGTCAGTCATTATTTTCAAAAGTTGTAAATGGAAGGAAAGAATTGTGTGTTTAGCCTGCCTTTTCTATAAGAATTGTACTATTAGGCAACTAAATAGTAGATGAAGGGAATCTTTTTTTATAGAACTATTCTAGCTAACAATTGGGAAAGGCAATAGTTGAATCTCAGAAGTCTAACATGAAAACAAATATAGTTAGGTCTTACAGAGATTGAAAAAACAAACAATCTGTCTCTTGATTCAAGTTCCCAGGGGATGCTTGCTTTTTGCTCTTGTTTCTTTTACTATCCAGCTTCCTTTACTTGTTTACGTCTTTGCCTGAATTCACAAGACCTCCAGCTTAAGCACTATCTTTCTGTCTACCTCTTGGGTTCAATTTGCAAGAGATAATGTTTGGTGATTAATAAGCGAATGGATTGACTAGTCTCGGATTGGCTGCCCATGTTTGATTCAGTTAGTTGGGGTTAGCAGTGATCGGCAAACTCATTAGTCAACAGCCAAATCAACAGTACAACGATTAAAATTTCGTTTGAGAGTCAAATTTTTTAAACTTAAACTAGTATATATAGGTAGGTCCATTCCTTATTGAGGTAGCGCCCGCACATGGTATTTTGTGGAAGAGCTACACTCAAGGGGCCAAAGAGCCACATGTGCCTTGCAAGCCGCGGTTTGCCGACCACTGATAGGGACATGATTATTGTTAACTGGTATGAAGATGGCTACTTAGGGCTACCCATTTAACTAAGGCCTGGAGCAGGAGTCGGGAACCTTTTTGGCTGAGAGAGCCATGAATGCCACATATTTTAAAATGTAATTCCGTGAGAATCATACAACGACCCGTGTACGTTACTCATTATTCAATAAAAATTTGGTGTTGTCCCGGAGGACAGCTGTGATTGGCTCCAGCCACCTGCAACCATGAACATGAGCGGTAGGAAATGAATGGATTGTAATACATGAGAATATTTTATATTTTTAACATTATTATTTTTTTTATTAAAGATTTTCTACGAGCCCGATGCAGCCATCAAAAGAGCTACATCTGGCTCGCGAGCCATAGGTTCCCGACCCCTGGCCTAGAGTGAGGGTTTTGTATAGGGGCAGTCCTTGGGTTACAAACAAGATAAGATTGGTAGGTTTGTTCTTAAGTTGAATTTGTATATTGTATATAATTTGGAACAGGTAAATTTACCTATTAAATGCAACTTAGATGTTTGTCTTAACATAGTATTTATTTTTACTTTTTTATGCTTATAAATACTTAAATATTTTCAAATACAACTGAAAACAATGTTGGAGATTGATTGCCTTGTTGGAGAGGATGGGACTGGTGTTAGAGAGTCAGGGTTTGATTCTGCTGCTGAACTTAGTTTCTTGAAGTAGGCGTTAAGGGAGGTTTGTACAGAACTCTTCTTTTTCTCATCATCAAAGGCCCTGTAGCATCTCAGCCTTTGGTAACTGTACAGTAAACTTTGGTGAACCTCTCTGGATCAGGATCTAGCTTCTTTAACTTTGCCATTCCGGCTTCAGTGAGATGAAAAGCATCAGCTAACTCTTTTGGAGAAAACTTACTTGGTTCTGGGGTTCTAGGTCCCTGTTCTCTTCCCTAAACGCTATTATTTGCTGCTTTAGTTCCATAAGGTCTTCATTGGTTAGTTCTTTGCCATGGGAGTGGAATAACTACCATTTTCACTGATATCCAACTGCAGTTGATTAGCAATAGCCCTTACAGGGCTCCGTTTTTAAGTAAGAGTTGTATGCCTCATGTTTGTAACTTGGGGTCTTCCTGTATGTGTACTGTAAAAGTAATTAAATAAATTCTTTGTATAATAGATTACTTTGATTATTCTTATGCATGTTCATTAACAGACTTTTTTTGAGCACCTATTATAAAATGATACCATGTCAGTTGATGGTGCTACAAAAATGGCCAGAGGCAGATACAATCCCTGCCCCCCAAGGAATTATAGTGACACATAACATTAGTGCAATGCAATGATAATCTAGTAATTCTAATGTAAATAAACTATTTAATAGTCATACCAAATAAGGGCTCAGAGTTGTATTTTTGTCCCCAAGACAGTGTGCCTTCAAGTAAGTTTCTTAAAATTTCAAAGTACCAGTCTTTAAAATGGAAATGATGTGTTGCTTCATTGTGTCACTAGAGATAATACACATGGAAAGTATGGTGTAAAAAAAAAAGTGTGAATTGTAACAAAAAATATAATTGTTTAAGCAGACTGTTTCAGTTGCCTTCAGTTTTAGTCTAATCTTTATGTTTGAAAGACTGTATTTTTTCTTATTATTCACCTTAGGAGGTTATATCATCTTCTTGAGACCTCACCTTTGCCTTTTTTTTTATGTAGTTACACATTTGTTGTGAGTTTGACATTTTCTTGCCTTTCTGTGTTTAATTTTACTTTTCTCTTTGAATTTAACATTAGAACTTAAAAATATTTGTAGATATAATTTTATACGTAAGTATTCTTTGTACATATATTATTTCACTAACTTTATTTTTTAAACTAAAATCGATCTTGTTGGTATTGGTTTATATTAACTTAGGTTTATATTGATAATGTCATTATTAAATGATTAATCTAGAGGAAAGATTCCTGTTACTTGTATGATTGTGAATCCATGTATTTTCCCCTCAGCTCAACTATAGGTGTTATTTAGAAGCCAGATATTGCATGCTTTAAAATTATATTGCTTTCTGAACTTAATTTTGTTGGGAACCCTGAAAATGATTATTTTGCTTCTCAATTTAGGCAGATACATGCCACTGAGTCTAAGTCACATAGTATTAAAGAAAGGACTCACATACCTTACTGAATGAGTGAATACCTTTACCTAGTTATTCTTTTGGCAGTTTACATTAAGACATCTATCACCAGGATTAGTTCTTCAAAAATGTAGCTGACAGATATATATTGTTTACTATATGTAGAGCTTGTATACTGGGTTATAAGTGTAGCTGTGGATTCTGGAATTTAAAAAATAGCATTCATATGATTTGGGAGAAAGCATGCATATTAACTTTTTAAATTATATTTTCAATATTGCAAAAGCAGTCCATACACATAAACAAACATATATAAAGTTAAAAGAATAAATAAAAATAGCATATTTCCACTACCTAGAGCTTACATGTAATACTTGAGTATATGTTCTTCCAGATACTTTCCTAAGTAAATTTATGTACACACATGTATTTCTTTACTAAAGTTATACTGCTGTACATGTTATTTTAGTATATCATTTCTTAGACATGAATAGCTGCACAAGTGAAATATATGCTTTTTTAGTTAACGGTTTCTGCTTTTTTATGTCACCAGATTTTCATCTTATCTAATACCCAATTAATACATATTTTTCAGTTTTCTGTAAAATATTATTTGCAGTTGATATATCCAAATCAGGTTCAATCCATATGACTCATTGCATTTCATAATTCTTACCCATTAAATCCTTTTAAATCCAGTAGTCCCTCTTCTTACCTTTTTCATGGCACTGACTTTTTGATTCGACCTTGCCTTTTGTTATAAATATGTTTATTTGGGGGGGGGGTCAGAGGAGCATGTTTCATTGCTCCCTGTTGGTGCTATTTAGCTTATTCCTCTATATCTTGCATTTCTCCCCCTTCGCAATTCTCTATATCTTGTATTTTAAGTAAGTTTATAATTTTAAATCTAGCTAAGATATTTATTCTCCCCCTCAATTAACTTTTCAACCAGATCAGTATGGTAACTATAAATATTGAATGATTTTAGTCCTCATCTTCCTTTTTTTTCACAGAGTGGAAAAGATGAGTTTTCATGAATTACCTGTATGTACAAATTTCTTAATTTTGGATAAATGAATAAAAAGAAGAAACCTAGGTTTATTTATGTCTACAAACGCTATTATCTCTAGTCTGTGGTAATTTAATTGAGTGGGTTTTCTTTAAAAATATGATATCTGTTAATATTCAAAAAATAAAATGTGAACTAGGTGCAATGCTCAATCATTTACATACCTTACCTTGAATTAATGTAACCATTGTTGATCAGATTATAAAGTTTTAATCAAAGGATTATATACATTTACATCATATGACTCAATATTTGGAAGTGCATATTGCTTAATACAAACTGTTTTAATGATTATTTAAGAAAATGGATTCCTGAGAGATTGATAAATTGGTATGTTACTTATTTGGATTCTACTACTTATTTTTCTTTGTAATTGAGAAGGTGCTGATAGACTCTGTCATAAACCTTAAAATGAAGGTGTCCGTCCAGAAACTGCCAAAACATTGAAATATGAATAGATGTGTCTAAAAATATACACAGTACAAAGTATGAACCTCGAAGCTTATTTTTCTGAAAATCCCATTGATGATTGTACAATTGTGGAATTTTACTTTTTGGGAAAAATGGGATTAAAATTGCAAGAAAACGAGTCCTTACATATTTTCATATTTTAAACCCAAAGCAATAAAGAAAACTGAACAAATAATGAGCATTTTATAAATTTCAGATTAGATGAGCATCATGCAATTAATTTGTTTATTGATCTTGATTACTAAAAACATTTCAGGATTCCCTCCTCAAAGCATCAATGGTGTGGTTATTATTAATTTTTCTCTCATATAGATTGAGTAGTTTATGTCTTCTTCTTTCTTTAGGAGCTTACTACCTTTCTGATTTTATGACTCAGAGTGATGGATGCCTGCTCTTTTGACCCAGAGACAAATTTCTATGTGTGAGCAAAGAAAAAGCTTTGCAGAATCTTCACTTACTCACTGATTATTTCTGATCCTTTTCTTTGCCTTTTTTTTTTCTTTTGAGAGAGGGAGAGGGAGAGTGAGAGAGACACACACAGGAGAGAGATGAGAAGCATCAATTTGTACTTGCATTACTTGAGTTGTTTATTGGTTGCTTCTCAGATGTGCCTTGACTTGGAGCTCAAGCCGAGCCAGTGATACCTTACTCAATGACCTTGGTCTTTAAGCCAGTGAGTGAGTGACCTTGGGCTTCAAGGCAACAATCTTTGGGCTCAAGCCAGCAGCCATGGGGTCATGTCTAGGATCCCGTGCTCAAACTGGCCATCCCACGCTTAAGCTGGTGACCCCGCACTCAAACTGTATGAGCCCATGCTCTAGCCTACGACCGTGGGGTTTCAAAGCTGGGACCTCGGCATCTCATGTTGATGCTCTATCCACTGGCACTACTGGTCAGGCTCTTTATTATTTTGTTTTATTTATTTTTAAGGAGGAGAGATGGCGATGGGGGAGAGAGAGAGAGAAATGTTTGTAATTCTACTTATTTATGCATTTGTTGGTTGATTATAATATGTTTTCTAAGCTGGACTCAAACCTGCAACCTTGGTGTATCTGGATGACACTGTAACCAACTGAGATACATGACCAGATCCTTTGTTTTACAAAACTCAGGCAAGAGCATAGCTGAGCTGTCTGACTTGGAACAGGATATTCTTTCCAAATCTAAATTCACTTATACATCAGACATAGGAATCCTGTTTCTAAGGTCTGGTTTCAATTTTCTTTCCTATGCCTGAATTACAAAAACCTCTGTGCCTGCTTGGTCATCTTATATATTTTAAAATATATTTTTAATATTTAGGTACCTCACTTTTTAAATGTGCCTCACTTGACTAACTGAATTTGAATCTCTTAGTTGAGGTAAATACAATCAGAAGTGAATCTGCATGTATACAATTAATTAATTGTTCCTTAGCAGGTAAGGAGAGTTTATGTTTTAAAAAGAATATGTATCTATTAAATATACCATGTTAATATATTGTGGTATAAAAGGTGATCTTAATTTTTCAAGTTACAGAAACACTACAGGAAGAAAACAAAAGGAACTTTTTTTTTTTAAGGAACATTTCTTTCATTTCAATCTTAATTAAGCAGTTTAATTTTTATTTATTTAAAATGATCTTTTAGCTGTTTTCTCAAGAAGTGTAGATTTTTCTTCATACCCATGATTTAAGTGAATTACCCATTTATATGGTTCAGTAAAGGACCAAATTGCCCTTTTCTATAATACTTTGGTCATTGACTCACAACAGTCTCAGAATCTGATACCATTTTAGAAAGTTGAGGATAAAAAAGACACCCGTGCCTGACCAGGCGGTGGCGCAGTGGATAGAGCGTCGGACTGGGATGCGGAGGACCCAGATTCGAGACCCCGAGGTCGCCAGCTTGAGCGTGGGCTCGTCTGGCTTGAGCAAAGGGCTCACCAGCTTGGACCCAAGGTCACTGGCTCCTGCAAGGTGTTAACTCGGTCTGCTGAAGGCCCACGGTCAAGGCACGTATGAGAAAGCAATCAATGAACAACTAAGGTGTCCCAACGAAAAACTGATGATTGATGCTTCTCATCTCTCTCCCTTCCTGTCTGTCCCTATCTCTCGCTCTCTCTCTGACTCTCTCTGTCCCTGTAAAAAAAAAAAAAAAAAAAAAAAAAGGACACCCGTGCTAATAGCAGTTGTGATGGGAAATTGCCTGGTCTACCAGAAAGTGTTGCTATTGCTATTTCATAGCCCTTTCACCCAGGTCCAATTGAGGAAATATTTATTGAGTATCATTTATTTGTATTTGAGCACTCTTTAGTGGTTTGGGTCGGCCTCAAGTTAGAAGAACTCTGTTATGGAGGAAGTTAGTCTTAGTGCAGGGTATGATAAACAGCACTTCTTCTTCTCCTGAATGTTGAACTGGAGACTTTGGCTTGGAAGATATTTCTTTTAAGAGAAAGTATGGACATCATACAACTTATACAGTATTTTTTTTATTTTTAAAAAAGTATTCATTTGTGGCCTTTTGCACATTTTTACCTTTGATACTAGCAAGCAAGAGGCATGAAAACAATTGTCTACTTACAGATCTATTTCTTTTGTTCCACTATCTATTCTCCTAGGTCACTTCAGGTTCCATTATCACCCTATAAGTTCTGATTGTGTTGATTTTAAAAACCAGAGGAAAGGGAAAGGCAAGGGCCAGATTTAAGGGAATACGGAAATAGAGTGGATAGTCGGAAGGAAAGTTGGAAAAGTCAGGCCAAGAGTATAAATCCAATGTTTACACAGTAATGAGAGGGATTTCTTTATGTGGTTAGTAAGTTTTCTGTGATGGAGATTTCTGAAAAGAAAGTTCTGAAGTATTTGAAAAGTGGTAGCATACGTTAAGTAAGTATTAAGATTTCTAAAGAGACAATTTTGAAGAACAGCATTGTTTTGGTTTAAGTGTTGACATGCTTATTTGGAAAAGAATTAGTCTTGCCACACATCATATTAAATGGTTAAAATAGCCAATGAGTGTAACAGCTGTTGATTGCAATTCATGATTACATGATGAGGTACAGAATTCTTGGTTCTGTTTTCAAGATCAAGCTTGAGTTTTCTATGCCTTTGATTTCAGTCAAATATTTTGGAACTTGTTGAAGTCTCAGAATTAACAGCATTGAGAGATCAGAGGATGACAGTAAAAATAAAAGTTGGTTTATGCATTTTAAAGTCAGATATTATGCATTCTATAGCATCTGAAAGAAAATTGAAGCTTCTAGTGTTTATGAGAAGGCAGCTCAAAAAAACAATCTTCACTGATTCTGAGTCATTACATAACAGTGTGACTTGTTGGAAAATGAAAAGGAAAAAAAGCTAATTGAGTAGACCCAATTCAGTTTCATTTACCTGTAAGATATTTCTTCCATAGGTAGATCATGGTTTAAATTGGGGGAAATAGACCGGGTGACACTGCTTGTAGTTGTATTTTCAGAACCTTGTGGTTATGTTATTGTGTAAATTATATAATATAATCCTTCTTTGAAGGTAGTTTTCTTTTCCCCAGGTCCTAGTTTGTTATCATTAAAATTTTTCAAAGGATAACAAAATGAACAAAGAAAATCATACTTCATGTTCAGCCAGCTATAATCAGGGCTATTGTGTAAATAATCAATCAGTTGAAATAAACTGCTCAAGAAGCTAAAAGCTTGATTCCTTCCTGCCTTACCTCCCTCCCTCCCTCCTTTCCTTCCTTCCTTTTAAGGCAGCGGTTCTCAACCTGTGTTTTGGTCATTCGACCCCGTGACCCCACAGGTTGAGAACCACTGATCTAGACTATAGGACTAAAAAGGATGAGGAAAGGCGCGGTAAAATTTAAAAAGAAAGTTTCAAAATATGTATAGTATGACACAATCACATTGATAGATGTTTAAATTTACCAACACATTTTTTTTTTAATTTCCAGGCACAGTTTTAAACACCTTATGTAAATTAGCTTGTTTACTTTAACAACAACCTTATGATGTAGGGGTCCCCAAACTTTTTACACAGGGGGCCAGTTCACTGTCCCTCAGACCATTGGAGGGCCGCCACATGCAGTGCTCTTCTCACTGACCACCAATGAAAGAGGTGCCCCTTCCAGAATTGCGGCGGGGGGGGGGGGGCAGATAAATAGCCTCAGGGGGCCGCAGTTTGGGGATGCCTGATGTAGAGACTTCTATTATCCATGTTTGATAGATGAGGATAAGGAGGCATGAAAAGATTTAAAAACTTTCCTAAGGTTGTAAAACTATTAGGCAGCAGAATAAAGATTCAAACTAAGGCTCCAAAGTCCACACTCTTCAAAAGCAGCCAGAGAATTGCCATGTACTGTTTATATATGTGATTTATAAAAAGATAAATCAAATTTATCGTAACAATTGCTTTGGGAGAGAAATGAGAGACAGAGAGAGGATGAAATTGGGGACAACAAGAGACTTTAACTTGATCAGCAGTGTTCAAGTACAATATAAAGTTATACACAGCTCTTCTAGAATTCAGTGTGATAACTATAATATATACACTTCTTTTATATTAAACATGTATGTGATGTAAAAATGAAAAATGTTAACATTTTGTATGGTGGATATGTATATATTTACGATTTTTTATAATTTTCTGTATTTTTAAAACTTTCCCAAAATAAAAGTGCCTTACCTATAAAACAGTATTACAACAAAAATAAAAAGAATTTTTATTTTTTATTAAACTTATTGGAGTGACATTGGTTAATAAGATAATATAGGTTTCAAGTGTACATTTTTGTGATACATAAATTAAAAAGAAATTTAAGACATTTCCAATCTCAGCCTTTATTTGGAAATGGAAACAGTTAAACAGTGAGTTTCCATATGTTTATACACTAACATATATATGGAAAATGTATTTTACATGGATCTAAATAGATACTAAAAGTATATCAGAAACAGTATCTCTTACTACACATTTTGATGACTCACTGTTCTCATTGAAAACGGCACTAGCAGGAAAACTCCCTTGATCTCTTTCTACATTGTTTAAACCAGTGGTAGTCAACCTGGTCCCTACCGCCCACTAGTGGGCGTTCCAGCTTTCATGGTGGGCGGTAGCAGAGCAACCAAAGTATAAATAAAAAGATAAGATTTAACTATAGTAAGTTGTTTTATAAAGATTTATTCAGCCAAACTTAATGAAAATCCAACATAAAGTACTTGGTAAGTAATTATTATATGCTTTAACTTGCTGTAATTCTGCTTTATAAATTTTATAAAGTAAAGTTACTTCCCTACTTTATAAATCACCATTACTGTGGAACCGGTAGGCTGTTAGAAAATTTTACTACTAACAGAGATACAAAAGTGGACGGTAGGTATAAAAAGGCTGACTACCTCTGGTTTAAACTGTTCCTTTTTTTTAAATACTCAAGTATATTCATGGACTACCTAATGTTCTAAATATAATCATCTTTACAATTATATGTTTATTTTTCAGTCATAAAAAGAATAGTTCTTTTTACTGCTAAACTCTCCAAGTGGTTTTTTTCCCCCATCACCAAATGCCTTTAAAGTGATCATTTATCAAAATATTCTAAGTACACTTTTAATTCATTATATTTATTTTATTTACTCCAATTAATCTTTTGGAAAGTCTTTTATTTGTGGCTTTCTATGGAAAAGGTAAGAATCTTTTCATATCTTACATTTTTCTTTAGTTTGTCGTGGTAGAATGAGAATTACAGAGTATAAAAGCATCTAGCCCTGGCCGGTTGGCTCAGCGGTAGAGCGTCGGCCTAGCGTGCGGAGGACCCGGGTTCGATTCCCGGCCAGGGCACACAGGAGAAGCGCCCATTTGCTTCTCCACCCCTCCGCCGCGCTTTCCTCTCTGTCTCTCTCTTCCCCTCCCGCAGCTGAGGCTCCATTGGAGCAGGGATGGCCCGGGCGCTGGGGATGGCTCTGTGGCCTCTGCCCCAGGCGCTAGAGTGGCTCTGGTCGCAGCATGGCGACGCCCAGGATGGGCAGAGCATCGCCCCCTGGTGGGCAGAGCGTCGCCCCTGGTGGGCGTGCCGGGTGGATCCCGGTCGGGCGCATGCGGGAGTCTGTCTGACTGTCTCTCCCTGTTTCCAGCTTCAGAAAAAATGAAAAAAAAAAAAAAAAAAAAAAAAAAGCATCTAAATTTCAGGATTGCGGTGTGGGTAATGCAGGACTGAATGTATAAACTCAGGATTCTAAACCCTACTCTCGGGATTTCTTTTGGTTGTTATAAGTGAGTTGGTTGACTAATAGAATTATCTCTGAAGGACAAAATTAAACTGATGCTAGGTTACGATGGCAGATTAAAAAAGAAATCTCTAAAGTGCAATTTCCACCCTATTCTGGTTTTCTTATCAAGTGTGATTCACTAGAATAAAAAGCTGCAACGTGATATGTCAAGTATATTTTAGGGTAGTGTGTGCTTTAAAAGGTAAAAGTTCCAATCTCAATAAACAATCAGTCAATAAATTTCTAATTGCATCTACACTGTACTTTTAGATGGGTGTGGGGACCTGAAAGACTATTAAGATATGTTTTTTTGCCTTTGGGAAATTATGGTTATTTTTTTTTGAAGAGACAATAACTGAAAGAATTTAAATTCAGGAGTTTTTAGAATAATTGATCCAAGGTTCATGGAACTGGTAAAAATAGAAAGTAAGGATTTGAAGCTTTTGATCATATGGTTTTGACATGAGCTTAAACATCAAAAGATGTAAGATTCGTCCTATTTATTTTAGATAACAGCACGTTTTTACTTTTCGGGACTACTTTGTAAATCTTAAGCTAGTCCTTGAATTTTATGTTCCTAAAAGAATAACATTTGGTTAAAATTATTGTGTAAAATGCTTTTGTAAGAATGTTTTCTAGCCTTACCAGGTGATGGTGCAATGGATAGAGTGACTGGGATGCAGAAGACCCAGGTTCGAAACCTGAGGTTGCTGGCTTGAGCGGGCTCATCTGGCTTGAGTGCATACTCACTAGCTTGAACTCCGACTTGAGTGCATACTCACTAGCTTGAACATGGGTTCTCTGGCTTGAGCCCAAACATAGCTTTCTTGAAGCCCAGGTTGCTGGTTTGAGCAAAGGGTCACTCAATCTGCTGTAGCACCCCCCCTGATCAAGGCACATATGAGAAAGCAATCAATGAACAACTAAGGAGCTGCAACGAAGAATGGATGCTTCTCATCTCTCTCCCTTCCTGTCTGTCTGTCCCTATCTGTCCCTCTCTCACAAAAAAAAAAAAAAGTTTTCTAAAAAGGAAAGTTTATTTCAAAATAGTTTAATACTTTATCTTTAAAAATAAGTTTTATCATCTTTTCTGTGTGTTTATTCTTCTGTACATTTGTTTATGGTGTGTCCTCTGTTTACAATGCCTTTCTTTGACAGTGTGGGCTCACTACACTCTCAGTCCCCATAGCTAACTCCACATTCCTGTGACAACCAGATCATTTGCATTCTCATCTATGAATATGACCTTCACTTTTAGTCTTCTTTTTTATAAGATTTTGTTCACCTTGCCTGTCATGTTTGGTTATTTATTCATATGACTCTCCTTTCTCAAATTGGTGCTTTCTTTGAGGATAGATATTATTTATTTTATTTTATTTTTTTAGAGAGAGAAAGAGTGGGGAGAAGAAGGAAACACCAGCTCATAGTATAGTTGCTTTCCATATGTGCCTTGACCAGGCAAGCCCAGAGTTTTAAAATGGCAACCTCAGTGTTCCAGGTCGACACTTAGCCACTGTGCCACCACAGGTCAGGCTAGTATAGATATTATTTGTATATGTATTTGTGATGCCTAGCATAATGCTAGGCACATTGTAGATAGTTGTTAAATAAATAATTGAATTATCTGATTCTTAATATTCACAACCAGAGGTTGGTTTTTGACATTTGCAGAGGATTAGGCTGTGGTGTGATCACTTTCGTAGATTTATCTAGGTTGAGAGCTATAAATCCTCATCTTTTTTTTTTTTTTCAGTACTAAAGAAATTCAGCATTGATGGTGACTCATTTAAGATGAACTTACAAAAATCATGTGATAAGACTAAAATTCCTTAGTTTACGGAAATAAGCTTTTTTAACAGAAAGTTTACTTTTCTATATAGTGTTTACTAATTCTAAATTTAGATATAATTTTTAAATTTATTTAGCATATATTTATTGTATGCTAAACTCCAGGCATTTAGCTAGGATTTGGAGATACAGTGGTGAGCAAGACATATAAATTGGTGGAGCTTATTAAAAAGTAAAAAGAATAAAGAGGATAAAGTGTGTGCTGAACAATTCAAAATTTTAAATGTCTTTGTTGATATAACTAAATTTAATCATGTGTAATTTAGTTTAAATGTTATAAACAAGGAATTATAGGATTGTACACCTTACCCAAGTCATCCCAATAAATTCAATAAAAAAGTAAAAAATATTAAAAATAAAATTGCATGCATTTTTAAATTAAAAATAAAAAAAATAATGCATATAAACCCCCATTGGCAATAAATAATAATCTACTTAAATTTGGAATTTAAGAACAAAGTATAGAACGTCTTGTATTTGTTCAAATACTGTCTTCTAAGGATAAACCTATCTGAATTTTACCCCGTAATTATTATCTGCTTGATCCTCTAAGACAAATTCTTTTTTTGTGTGTATGTGTGTGACAGAGAAAGAGACAGAGAGAGGGACAGATAGGGACAGACAGGAAGGAAGAAAGGTGAGAAGCAGCATCTCTTCATTGCAGCTGCTTTGTTGTTCATTGAGTGCTTTCTTATATGTATCTTGATGGGGGGGGCTACAGCAGAGCAGGTGAGGGCCTATTCTGATTATTTATTTATTTATTTATTTATTTATTTATTTATTGAGAGAGAGATAGGAAAGGAGAGAGATAAGAAGCATCAATTTGTAGTTGTGGTACTTCACTTCACTGATTGCTTCTCACATGTGCCTTGATTGGGGTTCTTCAGTCAAGCCACTGAGCCCTTGCTTAATTAAGCCAGTGACCTTGGGTTCAAGCTAGTGATTTTGGACTTTAAGCCAGTGACCTTTGGACTTAAGCCAGCAACCTTGGGATCATTTGTAATGATCCCTCACTCAAGTCTGCTACCCTGTGAGTGTGCATTCAAGCCGATGAGCCTGCGTTCAAGTTGGATGAGCTCAAGCTCAAGCTGTGGACCTTGGGATTTCTAACTTGAGACCTCAGCGTCCCAGGTCAATGCTCTGTCTAATGCGTCACCACTGGTCAAGCTATACTGGTTATTTTTAAGAAGCAAAAGACTAAGGAAAAACCTTTGACCAATACTACTAGCTTCCTAAAATAATTTAGATAGAGGACTTGCTTTATGAAGGATGCTGTCAACATAGATAACTGTAGTTTAATATGAACTAGATGATAGGGAAGAACCTAGCAAGGCACATTTGATCAAAGTTCTCTCTGTATCTTATTGTTAAAGATGGCCCAGCAGACATTTGTTTACCATACATCTTGTTTTCATCTCCATGTGAATTGCCTCCCTGCTCTTTGAAGTCTTAAACCACTCCACCCCACTTTTTCCTTAACTCTAGATGGCAGATTAGCCTCAATTGCCTTATTTATCCTTGGGTCTCATTTTTTACGGATTTCCTGTAGGTACATGTGTAATAAATACGGTTATTTTCTCCTGTTAAGAAAAAAAATATATAGGTACCTTATGGTAATAATTTTATTGTTTTTACCTACTCTATTACAGTGACAATAAAAATATTCTTATAGAATAACCAAGAAAAAACTGAGGTAAATTTGACATTTCTTTTGATTTTGATGAAGATTACTTCCCGTACAGATGTTGGAGAGAGATGGTTCACCTTTCAATGACATAATAACTATTTGTTCATTTACCTTCGTGAATGAAATGGCCAACTCGTTCAGTTCCATACAAATTTGTAAAATTCACCTCAGTATACTATTAAAACACATCACCACTTTTAAAGGTGTTATTACTACTGGATTCAGCTCTTTCCTTTTACTTCTGTCTTCTCCAGTCACTCTGGCTGCTACTGCTGTCTGTAGTCCAGAGTGAACCTTGCTTGGCAAAATGGAGATTAATAAACATTAAAGACAGGAGTTATAGATATGAACCTTATTATGATTTCCTTCTTCCCTCCCTTTCTAATTTATAGTCGATTGCAATAGTAAAAGCTGTAAAGAGAAAGTAGACCAGGGGTCAGGAACCTTTTTGGCTGAGAGAGCCATGAACGCCACATATTTTAAAATGTAATTCCGTGAAAGTCATACAATATGTTTAACACTAAATACAAGTAAATGTGTGCATTTTATGTAAGACCAACACTTTTAAAGTACAATAAGTCTCTGAATTCTTTTTAATGTTGTTATGCTGTTGCTAACCAATGATGAATAAAATACTTCTTACCATTAATGCAACTTCTAGTGCTGCATGGTTTTGCTGATGGCTTTGTAGTCTGGTTGTTATGTGGTGAGGTTAAGCTTCATGCAGGCGTTGAGACTTCCATCCGTTAAACATGATCGTAGGTTGGTCTTAATGTTCTTTAGATGTAAGAAAGACTGCTCACATGCATACGTAGAGCCAAACATTGTCAGTACAGCAATACTCACACGCTGCAGTGTGTGGTATGTGACGGGAAGCGCGTTCCAAGTTTTGACAATCAGCTGGTTCGCGGTTGAAGTTTTTTCACTTCTCCCCACTTGTGTTTGCTCGCCAACTCTGCTTGCTGCCATGGAAGTCTTTCCAAATCTTCATTCAGTGACTTGAACTTATTCACCCACATGTCTGAGGCCTTCAGGTCAGCAGCTTGTAGCTCAAAATCTCTGATGGAGACACCGGGGATGTAACTTAGATCAGTGCTGTCCACTGCACACTTGTGTGGATGGGTGATGAGCTTAAAAAGACGAATGCACTCACAAAATTCTTCAAAGCGCGTTTTGAATGACTGCAGGAGATTAGATGTGAAGCCCACTAGCTCCTGGAGATCAAGATGTTGAGCAGGGTCACTTGCTGTGCATGCATCTCTAAACTCTCTCAGTTTTTCAAAATGTAGTAAACGACCTGTTTCAATGTCAGTGATGAAGAGTTCCAGCTTATTTTCAAATGCAAACACTGCTTGTTGAAGGGATAAGACTGTATTTCCAACACCTTGCATTTTCACATTGAGCTGGTTCAGATGTTCAGTCATGTCCATGAGATAGTAGAACTTCAGAAGCCACTCGGTGTTAGCTAACTCAGGATGCTCGACGTTTTTCATTTCAAGAAAAATCCAGATTTCTCTCAGATAAACCGCGAAACGACTGAGCACTTTCCCTCTTGACAACCAACGCACATTGCTGCTGTGCAGAAGCAGACCAGGATAATGATTCCCAACTTGATCCAGCAGTGCTTTAAATGATCATTTAAAGCTCAGGCAACGATAAAGTTGACCACCCGAATGACCAGCGACATCACATCACCAAGCTGCTCGCCACACATCTGAGCACAAAGTGCCTCCTGATGTAGGATGCAGTGAAAACTTAGGATGGGTCTCTTTTCATGTTCACGAAGAAGCTCTACGAATACTCTGTTTTTCCCCATCATGCATGGAGCACCATCAGTACACACCGAAATAAGTTTATCCATCGGTAGATTTTTTTCTTTAGTGAACTCAGTGAAAGACTTGAATAAATCCTCCCCTCTTGTTGTCTCTTTCATAGGCAAAACAGCAAGACTTTCCTCACGTAGTGTGTCACCGACAGCATACCTTGCAATCATGCTGAACTGGGATAAATGGCTTACGTCTGTTGACTCATCCAAAGCGAGAGAAAAGAATGGTGCTGCATTTATGTCCTTCACTTGTGTTGCCTCAATTTGATTTACCATCATGATGGTACGATTGTCAACAGATCTTGCTGACAGAGGCATGTCTTTTATTCGTTTGATTATCTTGTCTTTATCCGAAAAGTCGTCAAAAAATTCATTGGCAACCCATCTGTGAATGGCTTTCTGTTTCTCACAATTGCTAAAGCACCAGCAAAGCTAGCTAAATTCCAGTCACCTTGTTGGGTCCAAACACTGAGTTGCTGCTGACTAGCTTGCACTCTGCACAGTAGCTCTTGACGTGCTTTCTTCCTGCTGTCCCCTACTGGATATTTCGATGCAAATGTAGTATGGCGTGTGTCAAAGTGCGCTTTATATTTGACCGTTTCATCGATGCAAATTTATCATTGCATACTAGACACACTGCAGAACCTGCTCTCTCTACAAAGGCGAATTCCTCTGTCCATTCCTGCTGAAAAGTATGATACTCCTCTTTTTTTTTTCTTTTAGCCATCTTCTTCATCTAAAGCATTTCTGCAATGCTTCCTGACCTCACAACGACCTGTATATGTTACGCATTATCTAATAAAAATTTGGTATTGTCCTGGAGGACAGCTGTGCTTGGCTCCAGCCACCCGCAACTGTGAACATGAGCGGTACGAAATGAATGGATTGTAATACATGAGAATACATGTATATTTTTAATGTTATCTTTTTTTTATTATTAAAGATGTGTCTGTGAGCCAGATGCAGCCATCAAAATAGCCATATCTGGCTCGTGAGCCATAGGTTCCCAACCCCTGAAGTAGACAATTACATAAATTTTATTTTTTTTAAATATAACAGTATTACTTCACAGTTCCTTGGCCTCAAACCGAGATTTGATTTATTTTAGAGTCCAGAATTTCTTGAATTTTAAAAACTGAACGAAAGACGTATACTGTATATTATGTAACATTCCCCAGAGAGATCTATGGCAGAATCCTATAATCAAATACATCAGTATTTCCAAATTGAAACATATTAACATGTACATGGAGTTTTGATATAAGAACTATAATTATCCTAATTTCAGTTCAGGTCTGGTTTTACCACTAAATAAGTTACTTTAAACTTCATTTTTCAGAATTTGTTTGGATTATAGAATTATTGAAAAGGGGATTATGGATCTCTCCCTCTTTGTTTTGATGTTTCCAAGGAACAATAGAGCCTATTCCTGTGAAGAAATACTCTTTTGTTTGGACCTTTATGAACCATATATGTTTGGTTGAGATGATGATGATGATGATGATGTGTGTGTGCATAAACATTTACACAAATACACGTATGTACATATATACAAGTTTGGGGAAACATGTTTTGTGTGTCTGAGAGGAAGGAGAGGAGATGGCTGTGGATGGCAAGAACGGGGAGTGATGAACTGGGTCCATTTAGCTCTGTTTCATCTTGGCTAACTTTGGTTTGGTAAAACTAATATGGTGTGACAAAACCTTAATTGCATTTTCACAGCTTTGTTAGCACTTAAGATCTTCACTAACAGATTCTCTTGATAAGACAGAACCCAAAAATTCTGTGTAAAATTACAATCAGAATATTCTGTGTGCCATACAAAATAACGGTAGAAAAAAATTTTAAAGTCAGAACAGAAAATGGCTTAAACTACTGTTTTACTAACCCTAAAGGAATGTGAAATGTTTTTGGTGGTATATAGTCACCCAAAGAAGCTGTTTCTTGTTGCCTGTTTAATAATTAGTACATGGACTATGGTTCGAGACAGGAAATGAAGAATACCTGAGCCAATTGGATTGTATTAGGTATTTAGGTAAGCAAAAACTAATGATCCAAATTGGAAATAGGCCAGGGATTTGGGGATTAACTCCCTCTCATTATGAAAAATCCCATGAGTGCTCAGATGACTTCAGGAGGCTTTGAAAAATACTCGGACTTCAATATTGCTTAACTGTGTGAGTAATAGTAAATGTGGTAGAAATGACCTCTTTCTTGTCAGTTGTAGCAACCGAATGTCAAGTCCTGAATTAATCAGATGAAATGAACCCTTGGGTTGAAATGCTGTAGTTCCTTTTTAAATATAAAAATCTTCAGTATTTCTTAGGTTAAATATAAGGTCCCACATCTTTACAAACATAACTGTGTAAGAAGATACACCTTCATATACTTCCAATGCTTCTGTGATACTTTTTCTCCAACCTCTGTGTTCTTTGCTGACAGCAGCAAGTGTGTGTACTTTGTGAAGTCAATAAATGCTGATTCCTACAAGAAAAAAGCTCTTAGGAAGTGAGCTTAGACTTTGTGAAGAGGAAGCACAAAGAATGAGGCAATTAAATGAGTATTACAAATGATAATTTAAAACTGTGAGTCAGAAGCGAAGTTAATAATACTTCCTCTGGGTCTACTGATTTTCATATTTATATGTTTACATATGTTATTTATATATCTTCCATAAATTTACATATAATATACTTTAATTATAACCAACAAGACCAACTATGAGGCTGAGGGAATTTTGGTTATGAGATTTTGTTTTTTATTAAATGATATGTTTAGGAGAGTGGGCAAAAGGAAAGAGGAATATTTTGAAATTATGCCCAACAGTTTTCAATCTTCTGTCAGCCGTTTGTGATGCTACAGATGACTGATTTGAAACTTGAAATTTGAAAGATTTATATATTGGATGATTCACACATACTGTTGAGTTTTCCACATGGCTTAAATTCTTTACAGACACAGCTTTAAAAACACATAGCATGAGAATAGGACCATTTATTCTATAGGACTAGAAAACCAGTGCCTCATGTTTAAAAATAAATTCAATAAAAAGAAAAAAGAAAAAAGTTAAGAATTGTTTTATTTAAAATTATAAACAAATTGCTTTCTATTACAGCTTATATGTCAGTTTTGGGGGATATTATTAATGTTGACTAAAATTGACTGAATATATTGACAGACCAGAAAATAAAATTGAGCTTGTGTTATTAAATAAAATTTAAGTGCTACTTTAAAAAATAAAACTTTACCCTTACAGACAGTTATGTATGATACGTGTTTCTATGAGGAAATGTTGATTAAGTACTTTCCATTTTGGTATTACAGTATGTCCTGTTGTAAGTTGCTGACTGTGGAAAAATCTTTTAAGTCAAAAAAAGCAGCTCAGCTTAAACCCCTAGTATTTATTATGGCGGAAACCAGAAATAGAAATCTACCAGCAATTTTATAATCTATTGAATTCCTGCTTATATTTTGGAGTAAATTAGTTTTAAAAGTTTTTAAAAGAGGCTGTTAACTATAGAACTGAGTTACTTTGTATATCCTATACACAAAGGTCTTCTTTTACTGGCTTTACTAAATATATGTATGTAGTTTTATTTATTTATTTATTTTTAAGAAAGCCTTAGCCTAGAGTAAGTGAAAATTTGTCTCTGTTTAGTGTATCTGTAAGAGATATTGTTAATTTATAATTTATGCTAATTAAATATAATTCTGACAAGATTTGTTTGTATGCAATACTTAATAGGATAGACATTTCAGATGAAACAAAGTCTTCAAAATCTGTTTTCTGTTCAATAAGTAGTTCATCTTTGGATTTTTTTTGAGGATTTCTTACTATCTTTGATAACAGAATCTGAATTTGAAATATTAGTCTACAAAAGTAAGATAACGTTTTTAGAAGTCCAATTCTTGAATTTTAATGTCTATCTTAAACGTAGTAATTAAACGTTAAATGAGATGAAGTCTTTGCCTTTAAATTATTGCTAATAGGGCTGTGAAGTGTGGTTTTTGTCTTCTGAATGCTTTTTTAAAAAATATCTTTTTTAATTTATTGATTTTTAAAGAGAGGAAGGAAGAGAAAGAGAAACATCTATTTGTTGTTACTCTTATTTATACATTCATTGGTTGATTCTTGAATGTACCCTGACTAGGGATCTAACTCGCAACCTGGGTGTTATTGGTATATTTGTTGCTGAAGCAAGCACTCCTCTGGTGTAATTGGGACAACACTCTTAACCAACTGAGCTACCCTGCCAGGGCCTCTGAATAAAGGTTTTAAATTTCTCTCTGAGTGCTTGCTTCTGTCATCACGAGAAGAGGGAGAGTAGGAAAACTCTTATAGCTGCTATTGTATACAAAGTGAAGACACAGACAAACTTAATAATAAAGTCAGTATTAAGTAGCTATAAAATCTTTATTATTTTGCAGTAGTTTTGTTACATGACATGATCAAAAATTTTTACTTTTAAAAGTTGGCATTTTAATATTTTATCAGTTAACATTGTACAATAAAGGGAACAGATATGTGAGTGACACCTAGGAAAGAAAAGCTGTTGTTTGTAGTCTGATATGCTAATTTAAATTTGTGGTTTGGGAGAATTACATTTGGACTTTAACATCATTTAGTAGTAAGACTTATGTGCACTTTCAAGATAAACCCAGGAAATAAACCATAAAGCAAAGATTGGTTTTTGTTTCAGAACATAGAGAAGATGTGACTTTTAAAATGCCTTTTAACCAAAGTAAACTCCTCATCTATCAAGTTAGAGTTAAATTGGTGATGATGATATATTATATCACATTATTATGTTGTTTTATGTTTATAGTTAATAGTGTGGTTCAAAACAACAGCTAAAACATATAAGCAGTAATTATTGAACAAGAAAACTAAAGTTCTGTTCAAGAAAACCATCACAATTGTTTCATTGTTCATACCTTAGTGTTAACAGAAGACCTGTCTCATTTTTCAATAATATTTTATTTCCTGTCAGTAAAAAATATATATTTTTGTTTGAACTGTTTAGTGACTATTAACAAGAAATTGTATTGCCCAGTATTATTTTAAATATTAATGTTATGGTTATATAGGACATAGGGAGTATGCATAGAATATATATTTAAGGGTTTTAATCACATTTTTTATCATGCTCTGAAAGCAGAGAAAGATTGCTGTAGCTTTGGTATTGCAATGATATTATATATTGTTAGGTACAGTTTTTGTGCAAGTATGTAAATATTACAGTTCCCATTTTCAGATTTTTTGCAAAGCTTTTCTAGCTAACTCTTTTTTTGTATTTTTCCGAAGCTGGAAACGGGGAGAGACAGTCAGACAGACTCCCGCATGCGCCAGACCGGGATCCACCCGGCACGCCCACCAGGGGGCGACGCTCTGCCCCCTCCGGGGTGTCGCTCTGCCACTACCAGAGCCACTCTAGCGCCTGGGGCAGAGGCCAAGGAGCCATCCCCAGCGCCTGGGCCTTCTTTGCTCCAATGGAGCCTTGGCTGCGGGAGGGGAAGAGAGAGACAGAGAGGAAGGAGGGGGGGTGGAGAAGCAAATGGACGCTTCTCCTATGTGCCCTGGCCGGGAAACGAACCCGGGTCCCCCGCATGCCAGGCCAACGCTCTACCGCTGAGCCAACCGGCCAGGGCCTCTAGTTAACTCTTGTCTGTTTGTTACTCCTTAGAATGTTTTCAGTGTACACAAATATTTGGAGAACAGATTTAAAATAAGATTTAATGTTGTTATTTCAAACTGTATCCCTAATGATATAATACAAAAGCCAAAGCTTTCTGCCATTTTGGGGGTGGGGGGCGATTTACAAACTTATTTATAGTTACTGGGCAATTATATACCAAAGCTTTATTCAAACAATGTCCTGTCTTAAGATGGTTTTCGTTTATGGTGCTTGTATTTCATAGGAACTTTTAGAGGGACACAGTGCTTGTAATTTTTTCTTGCCCTCCTAATCAGAAGTTTAAAAATATTGGAAACATGCATTTGAGTAGTAAATGCTAGGTTGCATTTCTTAGCTTGTTTTGCCTGTAATACTAGAAATACTTAATAAGGAAGGGTGGTAATTAGTTTTTAACACAGGCAGATTTGCTGTTTGTTGTTAATATTATTCTATATATCTGTTGGCCCATAGCATCCTTCCTGCAGAATATGGAGCAGAGATAGTATATGTTTTGATGGCTGATATGTTCTTGGAATACGTTTTGGAATACTGCTGAGCTTTTAAGAATTTCCTGACAAATTTGACCAGAACTCATTCTGTATCACACTTCAGATAAGTTAACTAAAATCTCAGGTGTTTGTTTTAATTTCCCAGTTACCTTAATGTGGGACTAGTACATGGAACGAAAGATAATATTCCTGACTCATTATATTACTATGTTGTTTTTCCACTAACGGTAAAGGGTTTGTACAGGCCCATTATTCTCTGATTCTTTTGTCCTCTTTTCTCTCCTCTTTCCTTATGAATCCTCCCTTCCCATCCAGTGACTGGTGTCCTACATTGGACAAGATAAAATGGTTGACCAGATCAGGGGGCACAGGAAAAAGTTATATATTGAACTTGTATAGAAAAAGATTAAATTTGTGACCTTATGTTATCTTTTGTGTATTTTTTGATCCATAAGACACATGTAGGGTTTTAAGGAGGAAAATAAGAAAAAAAATATTCTGAACACAATGGTGTGTTAAAATATTTAATAAAATACCGTATTTTTCGCTCCATAAGATGCCCGGGCATTTTCTCTTCCACTTTTTTTTGGAGAAAAAGTGTGTCTTATAGAGCAAAAAAAATGGTAATTCTAATTGCTATATTAGAATGTCTTAACTTAATTCAAATTTCTAATTGGTTAGCAAAGTATGGTTTTATTTAAACTTTGGAGAAAATAAAATCTCAGTATATGTTATGAAAAATGTCATTTTGTCTGTGAATATAGAGATCTGCCTACTGCTTGCATGATGGTTTGAAGATTTAAGACATTTAGAGTTAATATGTATATATTTATATTTATATATATTTTTTATTTTTCAGAAGTTAAAAGCCAGGAGGCAGTCAGACAGACTCCCACATTCGCCCAACCGGCATCCACCCGGCATGCCCACCAGGGGGCGATGCTCTGCCCATCTGGGGTGTTGCTTGGTTGAGGCCAGAGCCATTCTAACGCCTGAGGTGGAGGCCATAGAGCTATCCTCAGCACCTGGGCGAACTTTGCTCCAGTGGAGCTTTGGCTATGGGAGGGGAAGAGAGAGACAGAGAGAAAGGAGAGGGGGAAGGGTGGAGAAGCAGATGGGCTCTTCTCCTCTGTGCCCTGACTGGGAATTGAACCCAGGACTTCCACACGCTGGGCCGATGCTCTACCGCTGAGCCAATAGGCCACGGCTTAGGGATAATAATTTTTTATGGCAAAGCATTTAATATTTTTTAAAGACATGAAAATAGGCACTAAGTTTTGTGTACCTTAATTCTTTTTGTATGCTGTTGTCAGAACCACAGAGTTGACTCTCTTATAAATAAATAATTGTAGTGCCCTTTTAAAATTTATCGTTATTGACTGACACATTGTACAAGAGTTAACTGTGTTGGAAGAGGTCAGTTGATGAAATCAAGTCAATGAAAAAGTTTTTAGTTTATAATGGAGACAGGCACCTTGTGTGATTTCTTAGATTGTTTTAAAATTTAATCTCCTGTGTTTTCTCTGAACCTGTGTACCCTGATTGATTAAAGTCACCCCGTTAAAATTAATAAAAGAAAAAACAATTTAATCTCCTTAAACTTGAAGCCTTTCTCTCAAATATAAACCCTCTTAAATTTTGTCATATTTTTTCTGTTTTTGCTCTTTTGTGTTGTTATTTTAAAACTAAATTTTAAAACATTTTCAGTTAGGTGCCAGAGTTTGAAAGAGTTTTAAGAGTCATTCTTTTGAGAGAAAATGCTCTTAACGATTTTTAGTCTACTACTGAAAGTCATTTAACATTTCCTTTGATAGTAGTTCTTAACTAGTTACTTATAAATGGATCATTCACATAAATACCTTGTGATGTGGCCATCATGTCATTGTGATTTCAATGAAGAGTGAGAAAGCAAGTACTGTTTGTTTGTTTGTATATAGTGAGAAGTGGGGAGATAGAGACAGACTTTTGCATGAGCCCTGACTGGGATCCACCTCCATCTGTGGCTGATGCTAGAATCAACTGAATTTTCCTCAGTGCCTGAGGCCGCTGCTTGGACCAATCAAGCCACAGGTTGTGAGAGAGGAAGGGAGAGAGAAGCAGATGGTCGCTTCTTATGTGTGCCCTGACTGGGGATCGAACCCAGCATGTCCACACACTGGGCCGACGCTCTATCCACTGAGCCAACCAGCCAGGGCCTGTTTTTTAGTTTTAAAATACTGTTTTGATCATTTACACCCAAATAGTAAAGGATACAGGAAGACATAAAGTTCAATGTGCTGCATCATTTATATATAATTACTGATCTCATTTTTATAATTAAATTTAGTTGAATTATTTTAATATTTCAGATAGCATATCATTAAAACATTTTTTGGGTTTATTGAGATATATAATTTACAGCACTACATAAGTTTAAAGTGTATTATATAACTCAACCTACAAATATTGTGAAATCATTCCATAAGTCAACATCCATTATCTCATGTAGATATGAAAAAAATTAAAAATGTTTTTTTTTATGATGAGAGGTTTTAGGACTTACTCTCTTAGCTACTTTCAGATACACTGTAAAAGCAGTCTTAACTAAAGTTATGTTGTACATTAGATCCCTAGTACATATCTTTTTTAAATTTTTTATTTATTTATTTTTAAAGATTTTATTTATTTATTTTAGAGAGGAGAGAGAGAGAAGGGGGGAGGAGCAGGAAGCATCAACTCCCATATGTGCCTTGACCAGGCAAGCCCAGGGTTTCGAACCGGCAACCTCAGCATTCCAGGTCGACGTTTTATCCACTGCCCCACCACAGGTCACGCCTTATTTATTTTTAACTGGAAGTGTGTATGTTTTGACCACCATCATTCTATTTCTCTTCTTCTTACCCCCTATCTCTGGTAAACACAAATTTGATTTTTTGTTTTTAGACTGTACGTATAAGTGAGATCAAATAGTATTTTTGTTCTCAGACATATTTCACTTATCAATAAGGCCCTTAAATTCTATCTGTGTTGTCACAAATGGCAGAATTTCCATTTTTTTGGTTGTATAGTATTCTGTGGTGTTTATATACCACACTTTCTCTATTCTCTGTTCTGTGTTTTTTATAAGTTGGCTATTGTAAATAATGCTGCAGTGAACATGGGGGATACAGATATATCTTTACATAGTGATTTTGTTTCCTTTGGATATATACCTAGAAATGAAATTGTCATATCATATGGTAGTTCTAGTTTTAATTTTTTGAGGAACCGCCATACTCTTTTCCATATGGCTGTATGAATTTATAGCCTCACCAACAGTGTACAAGGGTTCCCCTTGTGCTCTCACCAGCATTTATTTTTTATATTTTTTAAATAACCAATGTAACTGGAATGAGTCATTGTGGTTTCAGTTTGTGTTTTCCTAATAATTAGTGGTGTTGAGCACCTCTTTACATACCCAGTGGCCATTTGAATATCTCCTTTGGAAAAAATGTATCTTCAGGTTTTATTCCTTTTTAATTGGATTATTTGTTTTTCTGCTGTTGATAACATTACTGCCCAAGTCCTAGACTGATTATTGGATGATACAGGGTGGTAGAGATTCAAATAAAATAGCAAAGGCTTTGAGAATTGAACTGATACTGGAATTATGCCCACAGAAGCCATGTTAGAACCTGCGGCCTAACCATGTTGATCACCCATTAAAGCAAAAATATTAACATTATCCACAGGATTTAAACAAGAGCCAGAATTTCTTTTTTTTTTTTTTTTAATAAATTTTTATTAATGTTATTGGGGTGACATTAATAAATCAGGGTACATATATTCAAAGAAAACATGTCCAGGTCATCTTGTCATTAAATTATGTTGCATACCCATTGCCCATAGTCAGATTGTCCTCCGTCACCCTCTATCTAGTTTTCCCTGTGCCCTTCCCCCTCCCCCTAACCCTTTCCCTCCTTCCCTCCCGCGTCCTCTCCCCCCCCCCCCCCCCCCCCACGTAACCACCACACTCTTGTCCATGTCTCTTAGTCTCGTTTTTATGTTCCACCAATGTATGGAATCATGTAGTTTTTGTTTTTTTCTGATTTACTTATTTCACTCCGTATAATGTTATCAAGATCCCACCATTTTGCTGTAAATGATCTGATGACATCATTTCTTATGACTGAGTAGTATTCCATAGTGTATATGTGCCACATCTTCTTTATCCAGTCTTCTATTGAAGGGCTTTTTGGTTTCCATGTCTTGGCCACTGTGAACAATGCTGCAATGAACATGGGGCTACATGTGTCTTTACGTATCAGTGTTTCTGAGGTTTGGGGGTATATACCCAGTAGAGGGATTGCTGGGTCATAAGGTAGTTCTATTTTCAGTTTTTTGAGGAACCACCATACTTTCCTCCATAATGGTTGTACTACTTTACAGTCCCACCAACAGTGGATGAGAGTTCCCTTTTCTCCACAGACTCTCCAACACTTAAGAGCCAGAATTTCATACATAGTATTTTAAAGTGTCTATATTATTATAAAAAAAACCATCTAGCATGTGAAAAACCAGGAAAATATCAATTTACATGAAAAGAGATGATCAGACATTATAATACAGGTGTGGGATATTACAGAGGCTTTATATTAGCCACTGTATAAAATATTCCAGCAAGCAGTTGTGAATGCTCTTGAAATAGATGGAAAAGTAGAAAGTCTCAGCAAAAAATAAAAGAAAAAAATGGAATTACTAGAACTTAAAAATACAGTGAGAAAAAAAAACTCATTGTATGACTCAACAAAAAAAAGAAAAATTTAAAATTGTACAAATCCTCAGGAACTATGGGAAAATAAAATGTTGGATGTTTAAAGATATTTTGGGAATGAATTTGGTGCTAAAATTATTTGGAGAAATAATGGCTCAAAACATCACAAATTTAGTGAAAGATGTATATATACATATTTAAGAACCTGAAATAGGGTTAACCGAAAGAAATTTATCTCAGACATGTCATAATAAATTTGAAAACTATAAAACAAGAAAAAAAAATCTTGAAAGCACCCAGATAAAGACACTACAAAGAAAGAAAATTATAGGACAGTATCTCTTGATGAACATAGATACTGAAATCCTCAATATAATATTATTAGTTAACTGGATCCAGCAATACATTAAAAAGATCATACACCATGATTAAGAAGGATTTATTTTGCCTGACCAGGTGGTGGCACAGTGGATAGAGCGTCAGACTGGGATGGAGAGGACCCAGGTTTGAGACCCTGAGGTCGTCAGCTTGAGCACGAGCTCATCTGGTTTGAGCAAAGCTCACCAGCTTGGACCCAAGGTCACTGGCTTGAGCAAGCGGTTACTTGGTCTGCTGTAGCCCCCTGGTCAAGGCACATATGAGAAAGCAATCAATGAACAACTAAAGTGCCACAACAAAAAACTAATGATTAGTGCTTCTCATCTCTCTCCATTCCTGTCTGTCTGTCTGTATCTCTCTCTCTCTCTCTGACTCTGTCTCTGTAAAAAAAAAAAAGGATTTATTTTGGGGATGCAAAGTTGCTACAATATTCACAAATCACTAAATTGTGATACAACATAAACAAAATGGATAGAAATCACATGATTTTATCAATAGATACAGAAAAAGCATTTGATAAAATTGTATACCCTTTTATGATAAAAAAAAAAAAAAGCTCAGCAAAGAGGGAATAGAAGGAACATACCTCAGTGTAATAAAGTGGATTTGTCATATGTGAGAAATTCACAGCCAGTATCAAACTCAGTGGGTAGACACTACAAGCATTTCCTTTAAGATAGGAATGTCTGCTTTCATCACTGTTATTCAACATAGTACTGGAAGTCCTATCCACAGCAGTGAGACAAGAAGAAGAAATAAAAGGTATCCAGATTGAAAGAGAAAAAGTGAATCTGTTATTTTTTGCAGATGATATGATACTGTATATAGAGAATCCTAAAGATTCCACCAGAGAACTACTAGAACTGATAAATGACTTCAGTAAAGTATCAAGATACAGGATAAATATCCAGAAGTTAATTGCACTTTTATATACCAATAATGAACTATCAGAAAGGGAAACTAAGAAAATAATGCCATTTACAATTGCTTCAAAAAGAATAAATCCCTAGGAATAAATTTAACCAAGAATGTAAAAGCCCTATACTTGGAAAATTACAAGACACTGAAGATGAAATTGAAGAAGATGCCAATAAGTGGAAGCATATACTGTGCTCATGGATGGGGAAAATTACAATCATTTAAAATATTCATAGTACCCAGTGCAATTCCTATCAAGATGCCAGTGCCATATTTCAAAAAACTAGAAGAAATAATCCAAAAATTTATATGGAATCACAAAAGACCCCAAATAGCAACCGTAATCTTGAGAAAGAAGAGCTAAGTTGGAGGAATCATGTTACCTCATATACAACTGTACTGCAGTGCCATAGTAATCAGAACAGCATGGTAATGGCAAAAAACAGATGTAGATCAGTGAAACAGGATAGAAAACCCAGAAAAAACCCTATACCCTTAGAGTCTATTTCTTTTTGCAGAGGAGTCTTAAACACATAGCGAGATAAAGATTGTCTATTCAATAAATGGTGTTAGGAAATTGGACCAATATGTGCAAAAAATGAAACTAGACCACCTTCTTATACCATACACAACAATAAACTAAAAATGGATTATAGACTTAAATGTTAGGCTTGTAACCATAGAAATACTAAAAGAAAACATAGGCAGTGAATACTGAACATTTCCCATTATAAACCTTTTTCTGATATATTTTCCTGGACACAGGAAATAAAAAAATTAACAAGTAAGACTGCATCAAACTAAGAAAGTTTTTGCACACCAAAGGAAATCATCAACAAAATGAAAAGACAACCCATTGAATGGGAAAATATATTTGCCAATGATGCATCTGACAAGGGGTTAATATCCAAAATGTATAAAATACTAATGAAACTCAATACCAAAAACACAAACAGTTCAGTTAAAAAATGGGCAAAGGACCTGAATGGATACTTCTTCAAAGAGGATATACAGATGCCCAATAAAAATATAAAAGATGCTCAAAGTAACTAATCATCAGAGATATGCAAATTGAATCCACAGTGGGACATTTGTCAGAATGGCTATCATCAGTAAATCAGCAAACGGGTTGGAGGGGATGTGGAGAAGACTGACAAGTGTTGGTGGGAATGCAGATTGGTGCAGCCACTATATAAATCAGTATGGAATTATCTTAAAAAATTAAAAATGGAACTGCCTTATGACCCATTGATTCCACTTCTCAGAATTTATCTGAAGAAGCCTGAAACACAAATTCGAAAGAATACATGCATTTATATGTTAACTGCATCATTATTTACAATAGCCAAGATTTGGAAGCAGTCCCAAGTGTCCTTAGTAGATAAGTAGATAAAAATGTTGTGGTACATTTATACAATGGAATACTACTTGCCATAAAAAAGAAATCTTATCCCTTGGGACAGAATGAATGGCCCTGAAGAGCATTATGCTAAGTGATATAAGCCAGTCAGAAAAAGGCAAGTACCATATGTTTTCACTTACATGTGGGATCTAATGAACACAATGAACTAACAAGCAAAATCTAGACAGATTCATAGATAACAGGCTGACCACTGTCAAGGGTAGGGATGGATTTGTGGGGATGGAGGGTATGGAGGGACTGAATACAAAAGAAAAAAGAGAAGAAAGTCATGGACTTCTCTTATTGCTGGGAGAACAATAAGAACAATAAGGGAGGGGGACAGTAGAGGAGGACATAATCAAGATAAATAGTAATGGAGGAGACTTGTCTTTGGGTGGTGAACACTCAAAACAGTGTACAGATGATGTGTTGTGTAATTATTGTGCACCTGAAACCTATATAAGTTTATTAACTAGTGTCACCCTATAAATTCAATAAAAATGAAAAAAGTGAGATGATAGTTTAACAACATTGTGAATGTACTAAATGCAAATGAATTGTATGCTATAAAATGATTAACTGTATTTTATGTGATTTTCACCGCAATAGGAGAATTATAGATGGTCAAAAACATACTATTAAAGAATAGAAATTTTATTATTTTAAGGAGTTCTAGGAGAAGTGATTGAATTTTCAGAGCCAAGGTAGGACTCTTAAGAATCAAGGACTATTATGAAAGTGGACCTAGGAAGTGTTTTTGGTTTTTTTTACCCCCTCTGTGTAATAATTCATGTTCTAATTTACCTGTTTGGAATGAATTTTATATGAGATGATGCTTATACTGATATGATGTTTAATTAAATCATTTATAAATTTTTGCATTCTGTTACATTTTAGGAAAGAATCTTCCTCTTACAGAAAATTTTTTTTTTTTTTGTATTTTTCTGAAGCTAGAAACGGGGAGAGACAGACAGACTCCCGCATGCGCCCGACCGGGCTCCACCCGGCACGCCCACCAGGGGGCGACGCTCTGCCCACCAGGGGGCGATGCTCTGCCCCTCCCAGGCATCGCTATGTCGTGACCAGAGCCACTCTAGCGCCTGGGGCAGAGGCCAAGGAGCCATCCCCAGCACCCGGGCCATCTTTGCTCCAATGGAGCCTCGCTGCGGGAGGGGAAGAGACAGAGAAGAAGGAGAGGGGGAGGGTAGAGAAGCAGATGGGCGCTTCTCCTGTGTGCCCTGGCCAGGAATCTAACCCGGGACTCCTGCACGCCAGGCTGATGCTCTACCACTGAGCCAACCGGCCAGGGCCTCTTACAGAAATTTTAACAGGAAGAATACCTTCTGAATTTTAATTTACATAGAGAAAATAGAATACTTACCTGGGGAATTTGTGTAATGATTAAAAATTAAAACAAAATTACATGAGACATAAGACCATGAATAATCTAACGTTTATACTATACTAAATAAATATATATGTTCAATTGCTGTTTTTTGGGTTGAGAAGGGAAGCAGTGTTACTGAGATCTTGAACATGTAACTTTCAGTGTATTGGTCTTTTGTTTTTAAGGAAAACATTTTGATTGAATTAGTATTATCAGAAAAATAGTAATGGTCTTTTCATTTTACAGTATTCTTTCTCCAGCTATAAGAGTAAGTGGAAACTGTTATAGAGATTTTAATTCTCATGACTTTCCTGATCTATAAGCGTGGCTCTTGGGAACTGTTGCAGATTAGATTCCATGGAAAGTCTGAGATAGAATTCAGTTTACAGGATGTTCTTTGAGTGCCCTTGGTATCAACATCTGTGAAAAGGAAAGAAAGAAAACAAGATTGAGTGCAGAGGAAAAGTTGAGTTGTGATACAGGCCCAATGATATACTTTGCCCAACCCTACTGTGAATTCTGTAGCTACAATGTCCATTCAGAGTTGTCTTAAGTTTGGCTAATATTACCAGGTTTTTATAGCTTTGTGTGAATCTGTCACTGAATATGGGCTGCCCAGGAAGGGCATAATCTTGGGCAAAAGCTGTTCTCTTTAGCTCAGGCACTCCTAACAGTTGGGGCAGTGAGTCCTTAATTAAGCGGGATTGGGTGGCACATCACAGCATCCTCTCCAGGAATATATTGTTTTCTCTGATACAATTTCCCTCCCTCCCTTCCTTCTTTCCTTCTTTCCCTAATACGATTTCCCTCCCTCCCTTCCTTCTTTCCTTCTTTCCCTCCTCCCCTCTTTCTCCCCCACGCCACCTCTTATTTTTCATTATAATCTCCATTTTGCCTCTGGGATAAGTTATAACACCTTTTCCTCTGAGCAAGGTAAGAGGTTTGACTTGAACTGCCTTAAAGAACTATTGAGAGTCTTTAATACTAAATACGTTAAAAATTCTTTGAGATCATTATATATAAAATGTTCAGATTTTTTTTTTTTTTGCAAAACTGTATATTATGAGTAGAAAAGAAAAATAATATTTCTGTATTTTGCATTTCCATATACATGGTCTCTCTGGCTGTCTTGAGGCATTTAGTTTGCCTTGGCTGGGGTTGGAATGGAGTGTATTAGGAAGGCAGAATAAAAATAAATAATAATTGGCTTCTGATTTTAATTTATTCAGTATACACACACATACATATAAAGTACCTACTGTGTGCCAGGCACTGTTAGGAACTTTGGGGATAAGAGAATTTTGCAGCAAGAGAATGGGCTTAGCAACTAGGCATTTTCAGCAAGATGGAACATTTCCAAAGTCTCCCTACAGTGGCCCATGTGGGTCAAGTACAGGAGGAGGATAATGGTTCTCTGGAATATTTATTTTAAAAACATACCTTTGTTTCTCTTGTACTTGAGTGTTCCAGATGAAGGACTGGGTCTGAAAGTATTAGATAAAAGTTGAATATATGGTTATTGGAATGGGTCACATGGGATTTTTCCTGGCTCCTCAGGAGGGAATACCTTAGGCCCTGGGAAGTAAGGGAGTGGGAGGAGAGGGAAGGGAATGGGACAAGACAGGACATTGCTGACTTTTGTCTTCCAGAACCTCCCCCAGAGCCTTCCTCAGGAAGGAAAACGGTGCAATGCTCCCAAACTCTTCCCAGTGCCTTAAATATAACTAAGTGCTGGCTCTGCTGTTCACCCCCAGGTGGTTCTGACCATGATTTAATTGTCATTCTTCTTAGCTTAACTGAGAAGTGTATTGGAAACAGCAGGGAATGGCCCCAAACCCTTGTACCTCCTGCACAAAACCCCTGACAAAACTTCAAAGTGCCTTCCCTGCCCTGATTCCAGTAACCCTTGCTCAGTCATTCCTTGAAGTGGCCAAATGCTGCCTAGCTGATGTTTGGGCAGACACAACAGGTCTAAATGACTTTTCTTAGGCTGTCTCCAAAAAATATGGACTAAATTTATTTTTTTATTTTATTTATTTATTTTTATTTTTTTTCTGAAGTTGGAAACGGGGAGGCAGTCAGACTCCCGCATGCGCCCGACTGGGATCCACCTGGCACACCCACTAGGGGGCGATGCTCTGCCCTTCTGGGGCGTAATATAGACCAAATTTAAACTAAATTGAGAACACTAAGTGCATCAGCTTATTAAAAGGCTACATTTGATGCATGTCAGCCTGTGCCCCTGACTGATTTAGGTCCTACTTGTGCACCTCTCCTTTTCCAGGGGCGCATGAAGCACTCCTGGGATGGTACATTCTGTATGGAAGCCAGACATTTAACTTGCCTCCTTACCAAAACATAGCGACTTCTACCATAGGAGAGTTTTAAGAGACCTTAGGGTATTTAGTGAAATGTGTAGTTTTCAAATGATTGTAGAGATCTCTCCAACATTAGGCTAACCTTGATTACTTGGAGGAACTCCCTGGAGGGATGACTGATTCATTATTTACATGTACTTTGCAGGCAGTTATCCCTAGGATAGAGTCACCTAGTTAGGTTAGGCGTTATGAAATTGGTGTCCCTGACTTGAGCTGAATGATCAGTGATACCACCACCTCGTGTAAAGAAGGTATTTAGGTCAGCCAGGGTTTTTATGGTGAGAGGATTGCCTTAGATTTTCTAGTGGTGTAGGTGGATTATAAAACAGATTGTTTAATTTCTAGTACGTATTCCTATATCTGGATTAATTTTTCAGTCTAAATGGAAAGGTCAGTTCAGATGTGTAAGGAGAAAGCCACTTGGATTTCTACAGTAGACTTTGACGGTTCGTGGGATTTGTTCAGGTGATTTGACCCAGGGCCCTGGAAAACCTGGTGGATGTTAGTACTGCAGGTTGGCCTCATCTTTCTGCTTGGAGTCCTGCTTATAATAGCCTTAGTTTCATGATTCTTAAGACAAATTAAATAGATGTGGTCTACTTTTGTTGGTCAGATTAATCAGATTGGTTGATAGAGTGGAATGCTTTAGAACAATTTGCCAGGAGCCCAAGATAGTGCAGAAACAAGGGATACATGGTAAGGTTTGGAGGCGAGTTTCCCCAGTCCTCTTAAGTATTTGCATGTTTTACAAGCAGAGGCACTGACTGCCTTTGTTCTGGACTATCCTTTTAAGGATGCTTGTATAGTAAACAGCCTTGAAAAATAGACATAGTGTCTCTCTGGAGCAAAGGGCAGGGATGTTTACTGTTTAGTGTAATAGAGATAACATCTCTCACCAGAGCAAAGGTAAGGCACATGCACACTCAGTATAAAAGATGTGGCTCCCCAAACTCAGATTTCCTCTCCTGTAAACCCACTGTGTGCAGACATCCATTTGGCTGCCACAGGATATGACTAATAAAGTAGTTTGTTGCTGACTCAGGAGTCTCCTGTCTTTTGCTATCATTCATGAAACTGACAATCTGCCTTGTTTACCAGTAGGACAGAATCTCAGACCCTTCATAGTTCTTAACACGGAGATTACAGGTATTCTCTCTGGAGTGTCCATTTAGGGGACCCCATATCTCTATTTAATAATGAACTGTTTACATATAACTTTTAGTCTGGCAAGGCCACTTAAATGCATATTGCCTCTACTACAGGGTAACAAGCTACTGCCGTAGCTCTTGGAGTCAAATCTGTTTCTTGTAAATGAAGGTTTTTGTTTTTGTTTGTATTTTTCTGAAGCTGGAAACGGGGAGAGACAGACACACTCCCGCATGCGCCCTACCGGGATCCACCCGGCACGCCCACCACGGGCACGCCCACCACGGGCACGCCCACCACGGGCACGCCCACCACGGGCACGCCCACCACGGGCACGCCCACCACGGGCACGCCCTCCACGGGCACGCCCTCCACGGGCACGCCCTCCACGGGCACGCCCTCCACGGGCACGCCCACCACGGGCACGCCCACCACGGGCACGCCCACCACGGGCACGCCCACCACGGGCACGCCCACCACGGGCACGCCCACCACGGGCACGCCCACCACGGGCACGCCCACCACGGGCACGCCCACCACGGGCACGCCCACCACAGGCGAAGCTCTGCCGCGACCAGAGCCACTCTAGTGCCCGGGCCATCTTTGCTCCAATGGAGCCTTGGCTGCGGGAGGGGAAGAGAGAGACAGAGAGGAAGGGGGTGGGGTGGGGAAGCAAATGGGCGCTTCTCCTATGTGCCCTGGACAGGAATCGAACCCGGGTCCCCCACACGCCAGGCCGACACTACTGCTGAGCCAACCGGCCAGGGCTGAAGTTTTCTTGTTATATGACCACACCCTCTGTATTTGTGTTGTCTGTGGCTACTTTTGTGCTTGCTACAAGGCAGAATTGGGTATTTTCAACAAAGGCCTGCAAAGTAGAAAATTATTATCTGTTCCTTCAAAAAAAGTTTGCAGAGCCCTGCTATAGCACTCTAGCCCAACATTATTTCCTTTCAATATACTTGCAAAAGTGTGTCAAGGTAGATGTACAAAGAAAGATGTTCACTGCAGGATTGTTGATAACAGTAAAAAAAAAAAACAAACCACACAACAAAAACCCCCCCAGCAATCATAAAAAAACTGGAAGCAACTTCAGGAATTGTGAGGTATAGATTTATTACATGAACATGGACTAGTTCTGTTCTGCAGATTTTTCACAAGTCATCCCTTGGACTAAACTCTTCCCCAGTGAGTCTGAGACACTGCATTACATACTTGGATTTAAATACTCATGAAACACAATTTTCTTCTTCAGCCACAATAAATTGTCAGATGATACAATCTGGGAGAAAAGGGAAGAGACACCAGATTAATTTGGCAAGCCTCTGCATATTACAAGTTCCACACAGTGCAAGAATCACCCAGTAAGAAGCTGCAGTCCTGTTATTAAGTTTTGCACTTTAGTCTAAAGGTCTTGAAAGCCAGCCAAAAGGTAGTCATTAAGAAAACAAAGTAAAATTAGAAACAAAAACCAAACAAAACAGAAAGATTGCTGTTGTTCAACAGCAAAGGTATTGCTTCTGATGGGATAAGCCACATTAACTACTGCTTCTTTTCTGGTAAGGGGGCCTTTTGATTGTCTGCTGAAGTGTGACAGTAGAACTCTAAAGTTAGGTGGAAACATATGCTGACTTAGGTTTAGGAGATAGTTAAGAATTAGAGATTTTATTTTAATGAGCCTTTAGTAAGGAAATCAATGCCAAACTGTTTTGGAGTTTGGTACCCTGATAATAAGTGGGGGAGTTGATAGGTAGCAACTTAAATTTTAGGAATCTATCTAAGGGAAAGAAACAAAGTTCTAATATTATGGTGGCCAACATTGTCAAAATACAGCTTTTTAGCACATAATATTAAAGATGTTTCAGAGTCTCAAGTGAGGTTCCTTTTTAGTTATAAATGTAGTGACAGTGTGTTTTGAACTTTAAAAAAAAAAGTCTTAAGAATTTATACAAATTTAATCATTATTTAACTATACATTGACATCTTCATAAAAAGAAGGCATATGAAATAGGGATTGTCCCATAAAATGTAGGACATGTGTGCCATGTTATGTAGTCCAGTGTGTTAACAGAATGTGGTCAGGGGATAAGCGGTGAATCTGCTGTCTAGGGACGGGAGTAGAGACAAAGTTTTCAGCTCATCTTGAAGATTTCTTGCAGAGTTCAATATGTTGTAAACCTTGTGTTTTTATTTCTTCAAGTGTGGAGCTGGAGAAGTAATATCTTACTATTTGACATACAGTAGGGAAATCTTTTTCAAACAGTGCTTTTTTTCCTTTTGAAAAGAATATATAAGTAGTGAGGGGGAGACCTATTACTGTGTAACCTGTTGCCTAATTTCCATAAATTATATTTTGCCTCAAACATTACATTTCCAAATGTTCAAGTAACCTATGGTAGACAAGCAATGTAGGAAACCATATGTCTTGCCCAAAGCTAATACAGTGAGCTAGCTGCATAACACTTGGGAAATGTGCTCAACTAAATAAATAGGTTGTTTAAGTGGCTTATTTTTCTTTATTGGCAGTTAGGTAAGTATGTTATTTCAGGTGGCAGACGTGGAAGAGCTTTGGGACTATGTGTAGGTAGAACAATGCTAAGCTTTCTTCTAGTTAACCAGGGAAGACTTCTTGGAAGAGAATGAGTAAGTATGGATAAGAACCTTAGAGTAGTATGGCTATCAAAGAGCAATATACCATTTTTCAAAGTAAGTATAGTAAGCTTTAATTTTTGTGGATGGATAAGGTAAATAAAGTGGATGGATAAGGTAAAATGTATATTGCCTTATAGTTTTTTTTGACTTGATATATATTAATTTCATGTTTACTTCTTTTACCATGTATTCTCTCTTTAATTAGATTAACAGCATTTTGAGGGTGGAAATTATATCATGGTAACAAAAGTTTGTTTTTTTCTTTTTTAAAAAAGGCAGTTAGGATTTCAAATATGGGAAGCTTGAGCATTTTTTAGCTATTGGGCACAATGTAAAGAGTGAACTTGTGTCCAAGAGCTGGGGAAAACCTTTGAAGCAGTTCTAGATTTGAGAGCAAAGATGTGGTCAGAGTGTTGCAATGAAATTGAAAGACATGGGGATGCTCCTGAGTGTAGCAGGTTAGACTAGTAGTGGGACAGGAAACATGGGTATTAAAAGTGACTTAGTATGCAAGGTGTGGGTTAGAATTCTTATCAACCTCAAAGAAACAATTTGGGAATGCTGCTCAAATAGGATCCATGCCTCAGGATCTGATAGGAAAACACTTTTATTTAGGATTGGATCCAGAGTTGTCTTTTACTTTACAAAGACGTGACTTCTTTGGTCTTTATACGACTTGACTGTAGTGTGTGAAACCTAGTAGATAAAAATTTATAAATACTATACTGTATTTTTCAGGTTTGACTTAGAATGATAGGAACTATGATTCTGAGTAGTTTTAAATTTCTTTTTATTTCTTTAAACAGTAGACCCTGATGATCATATTTTTTGGATAAATCCTCTCCTTTCAGGTCATAGGACTGGTAGAAAGAAAAATATAGTAATATCCTGAGTTCAGAGGATTTCTAAATTGGAAAGAGAACAGGTTACTGTTTTAGGTTATATAGGTGAGAGTGAAATAATCTGCACAGTGCCATGCCATATGGTTTTCCTTCTCTTTTAGGAAATTGAGGCTTGTCCTCTCTCTGTTGATGTGCATAGGCATTAAATGTCATATTTAACCTTTTGGGAAATTTTAAGAACTTGTTTTGGTTGCCATACTGAAAGGTCAGCTGAGGTTATAAAAAATAATCTCTAACAAAATTTCCATTTTTTACCTTAAGTAGATTGTTTGGATAAGATTGACCTGTTTAATAGGTTTCATTTAGGTATGGGGCTTGGTGCTATTCAGTGCTGGCTTCGTGTATTTATTGAGCACCTGACATATGACAAATACTTCTCTAGGTACTTTAAACCTGTTATTTCATTTAATTCTCATGGGAACTTTAAAAGAAAGATAGTGATATTTCTACTGTTAAAGGTGAGAATATTGAAGCTCTCTTTATCATCCAGATTAATCAATCATCATTTCCCCTGGAAAATATACAGACTGATGACAGTGACTTTAGTGGTCACGTCTAATCAGGTATACTATAGTACAAGGGTCGGGAACCTATGTCTCACGAGCCAGATGTGGCTTTTTTGATGGCTGCATCTGGCTTGCAGACAAATCTTTAATAAAAAAAATAAGAACGTTAAAAATATAAAACATTCTCATGTATTACAATCCATTCATTTCCTACCGCTCATGTTCATGGTTGCTGGTGGCTGGAGCCAATCGCAGCTGTCCTCCAGGACAACACCAAATTTTTATTGGATAATGCGTAATGTACAAGGGTCATCATATGGCTCTCATGGAATTACATTTTAAAATATGTGGCGTTCATGGCTCTCTCAGCCAAAAAGGTTCCCGACCCCTGCTATAGTATGTTTTCATACCTCTTCAACCATGATTTGTATGTATCCTAACTGATAATCAATTTCCATTTTCCACAAACCTATTAATAATTGTTTGAAATGAAAAATGTTTATGGAAGCTGAGTTGAATGTTTGGAAAGACTCAGTGACAAGGAGCTAAAACACTTGGTATTGAATTAGATGTAAATGAGACGGTGTTAATAAATTGGATGAAAAACAAAAGTAGAAGAGTCTGAATTTTATTTCTTTGCAAATGCATTGGTTTTTACTGTACTTTAAAGAAAGAATCTGAACACTTTGGAAGATACATTAAGAGTGTGACTTCTGTAAGAAGGACGATGTGGAACACTCAATAAAAGGATCTTGATCTTGAGTTTGGAACCAAATGAAAAATAGACACAAGAGAGTGACATATGAAGATTGAAATGTCAGCTTTATTAATGATACAATGATTAGAGTTTATGGCTTTAGAACTGTTGCCACTAAAAGAACTTGCCAACACTTCAAAGAAAATACTCAGAATTTGTCTTACACTATTCCAAGACCTGACTGGAAGAATAGTGCCAATTCCTAGTATTGGCAGATTTATTATTGTTTTATCTGCACATATTTAAGAAATGTGCTCACTAGTCAAGAAGCTCACTCTTCCTTAGGACAGGATAGGTAAGGGATGGAAGGGAGTTCTTCCAGATACAGGCATAAAGGTACTAATACTAAGTAAAGGTAATTCTTACATCAATATTTTTATGTTTAAAAAATATTTAAGGTAATGCTTGGCTAATTCAGTATATCTTTCCTTTAATCTTCTGTGAACTTATGATCATGTGTTAAGTAGCTAAAAAGGAACAGAGCCCTAATCAAACCTCATTCTGATTTATAAACCTTTGTGCCTTTCAATACTTTACACTTGTTGAGATTTCTTCTGGGTCCCCTTCTGCTTCCTTTTTCATAGTTTTCTTTATTGATGAGCCAGTTCTCTGAATTTTCCCCTTGGGACTTTGATTACAGAGCCTATTTTGTTTCATTCAGGAGAATAATCCTCAAACTGAAAGGCTTGTATCAAACAACATAAAAGAACAGAATTATAGTCTAGAGTAAGTGAAGAGAAAGAGAAAATTATCAGTTAGGATTTTCAAATTCCTGAAATAACATACGGTCTCCAGACCTAGACAAATTATTTTAAAAGAATTTGTGGAAAAAAATCTCTAAATTCACAGTGTTTTTATTTATAAACATGCACATTGATTATTTTAATTTTTAACACCATCTACACACCGCATTATGCCCCCCCAGCCTATGCCCTATGCAGAGACTTTGAAAAAAAGTTATTATTGTGAAATATGTGGTGGAGCATAAAAGAAGTAAATGTGGTGGAGCAGTGTGGTGGAGCATAAAAGAAGTAAATGAAACCTTAAACTGCATAAATCAAAATGTGGTATCAGAATCATAGATACTAATGGTTCTATTGTCATCTTAGATGAGATGAGGAATTCATTTTCGTACTTTGAGTCACTCATCAGCTATAGTGACTAGAAGGGCATGTTTAGGGCTGGTGCTACTGAATAGTCAATGGGTGGAGACTGAGAGCAAATGGAACTGATATTCTCCCGGTGTTTGAATATTGCCATACAAAAGAAGGTATAGGCTCCTCTGGTGTTCCTCTAAAAAAGTGGTAGGAAAACTGTTTTTATAAAGCGCCAAATAAATATTTTGTTTTATAATGCAGCCATTTGATTCTGCCATTGTTACATGAAAGCATCCATAGAAATATGTAGTAAACAAATGGGTATGGCTATAGTCCAACAAAATTTGATTTTAAAAACAGACAGTAGGCTGGATTTCATCCACAGGCCAACTCCTGCTCTAGAGGAGCACAGTTTTCTTCTCAATTTAAGAGAGAATTTTCCAAGAGATTGTGGGTTTCAGCAGTGGAAGAGACTGTCCCCAGCAGTGTGAGCACCCACTCACTGATTTGTTACAATTTCTCTACCTACTACGCTGTTGGTAGGACTTTGTAGTACCTGACAGGGAAGACCAGATCACTTCTAAGAAGACTTCTGCCAACTTTTTCTTACCATGCTTTTCTAACTGATAAAAGTTCTCTGTTTCAGTCATTTGAATGGTTGCAATTTAATGGGAAAAGAATCAGTTCACAAAATAAGTCTAAGTATTAAACTTTGCTTTGTATGAGTTTGCTTAATTTCATTTTATTGAATTTAATTCAGTACACTTTTATTTTACATTTGCATTTTACGGTATGTATGAGTTTTATTACATGTAATAAAATACAATATGTATTTTATTCTATAGTTTAGATTATAAATTCTATTATACACTTAAAATGTGTGCATTTTGTTATGTAATGTCTACACTAATGTATATGTAGGATATATATGTATATGTACAAAATACATTTATAGAATCAATATTGTAGTTTTCAGATTTATTTTGATAGATGAATAGAACATATCTCATTCCAGAAAGTTGCCTTATACTCCTTTGCAGGCAATTTCCTCAACACCTGTTTGTTGGAAACCACTCATCTGATTTCTGTCACTGTAAATTATTTTTAACCTGTTCTAGAAATAACTTCATAATAGTGAAATTACACATAATAAATTCTTTTATTTGTCTTTTTTGACTCAAAATAATGTTTTTGAGATTCATACAGGTTGTGGCATGCATCAGAAATTAGTTCTTTCTTATTGCTGAATAATACCTTTTCATATACCAGTATTTATCCACTTATCAGTTGATGGTATTTGGATTATTTACAAATTTTGGCTATTATGAATAAAACTGTTGTGAAATTAGTATACAGGGTTTTTTTAATGGACATTTATTTTTTATTATTCTCATGTAATTACCTCAAAGTCATATTGCAAGTATATGGTTAATATTCTCCAGTACTGGAAAACTGCTTTTTAAAGTGGTTGTACCATTTTAAATTTCCACAAACAATGCATGATTGATTGTTCTAGTTGCTTAACATCCTCTGTTAACACTTGATATTTCTTTCTCCATTCCTTGCCTCTTGGATCCTTAGCAACCACTAATCTGTTTTCTGTTATCATAGCTTTATCTCTTTATGAAGTTCCTATAAATGTAATAATACAGTATGTAACATTTTGAAAGTGGCTTCTTTCATTAAGCATATTACCTTTGAGATTCAACTATGCTGTCAAATGTATTGGTAGTTTTTTTCTTTTATTGCTGAGTATCACATTATGTGGATGTACCATTTTTTTTTAATTAATAAAAACTTATTTAGAAAACTAAATTTAACAGGGTAACATTGATCAATAACAGTACATAGGTTTCAAGTAAACATTTCTATAGTATTTGAACTGTTGATTATCTTATTGTATACCCATCACCCAAAGTCAAATAATTTTCCATCACCTTATATTTGTCCCTCTTTACACTCTTCTCCCACACCTCCTACATACCCCCCTCCCCGGTAACCACTTCACTTATCTGTGTACCAGGTTCTTTATCCATGTTAAAGGATATTTGTGTTGTTTATGGTTTCTAGATAATATTAGAATGGCTATGAACATTTTTGTGTGAACATCAGTTTCATTTCTTATACAGTAAACATCTAGGAGTGGGACTTTTGGGTCACACAGTAACTGTGTGCAGTTAGCTTTTATTTTTTATTTTTTATTTTTTGCAGAGAGACAGAGAGAGTCAGAGAGAGGGATAGATAGGGACAGACAGACAGGAACAGAGAGATGAGAAGCATCAATCATCAGTTTTTCGTTGTGACATCTTAGTTGTTCATTGATTGCTTTCTCATATGTGCCTTGACCGCGGGCCTTCAGCAGACCGAGTGACCCCTTGCTCAAGCCAGCGACCTTGGGTCCAAGCTGGTGAGCTTTTGCTCAAACCAGATGAGCCCGCGCTCAAGCTGGTGACCTCAGGGTTTCGAACCTGGGTCCTCTGCATCCCAGTCTGACGCTCTATCCACTGTGCCACCCCCTGGTCAGGCTGCTTTTATTTTTTTTTTAAATAGTGTTTGTTTCTTATTTTGGAAGTAATTACATTCATTAAAATAAACTTATAAAGCATGGACAGGAAGAAAAAAAACCGAACACATATTACCTATCGTCTCTGCTGAAACCCAAACACTGTAGAAATTTTAGTGTTTCCTTTTATTCTTCCTCTTTCTCTTCTACCCTCTGCTCTTCTCTATCTTCTTCCTCCATTTCCTCCCCCTTCTCCTTCTCTTCCTCTTGTCTGTTTTTACCTAGAAGTGATCATATTGAAAATAGAATTTAATAATTCATTTTCTTTTTTTTTTTTTTTTTGTATTTTTCTGAAGCTAGAAACAGGGAGAGACAGTCAGACAGACTCCCGCATGCACCCGACCGGGATCCACCCAGCACGCCCACCAGGGGGCTATGCTCTGCCCACCAGGGGGCGATGCTCTGCCCCTCCAGGGTGTCGCTCTGTTGCGACCAGAGCCACTCTAGCGCCTGGGGCAGAGGCCAAGGAGCCATCCCCAGCGCCCGGGCCATCTTTGCTCCAATGGAGCCTCGCTGCGGGAGGGGAAGAGAGAGACAGAGAGGAAGGAGAGGGGGAGGGGTGGAGAAGCAAATGGGCACTTCCCCTGTGTGCCCTGGATGGGAATCGAACCCGGGACTTCTGCACACCAGGCCGACGCTCTACCACTGAGCCAACCGGCCAGGGCCCATTTTCTTTTTTTTAATTGCATTATTTACATGTAAGATTCAGCTTACTAGACAGTAATTTTCTAATAGGCCTATGGCACGGGTCCAGTATGTACTTGATCACAGTACACATTTGTAGAAGTGAGTAACCATGGTGGGATTTTAGGCAGTGCAACTGGCTGGTGTTAGATATTTTAGACTGACCAACCACGCTTGACTCACCTAATCCTGCCATTTGGGCGACTGTGGACTCGAACCAATTGCCTGATCTTGGGGATGCTGTGGTTGATGCCAGACACTTGCTTTGCCACTTGGACTGAATATTTGCCATTGTTTATAATGTGAGTGATTATTTCTGGAGCAGAGTAGACTTTTCCTCTAAACCTCAATAGAATAATAGGGCTATTTGTATTCATGAAGCAAATGTGAAAATGTTTCCATGGAGTCTTAGAAACCAGATGCTGCTAGCTGCATATTTTTCTATTTCATACCTTTTAAGTGCTTTGGGCTACTCCTGTTTTTATAATGTTGACTCTTGTCAGGTGATAGCCAAGGCCTTGATGTGGTCTTGTAGAACTCAGATAAACACTCATTTTTTTTTTTTTGCATTTGGCTAAAGTGCAACTCAGTGGTATTTCTGTCACCTTTGTAGCCAAGAGGTTGGCTGAAAGGATTGTTTGGCTTGAGGTTTGGGGGAATAAATAAATCTTCTAAGTCCTTCTCAACCTGGCTTCTATGAGAGAATTTTTTAAAGTTATTAGGACCCTATAGCTCAGAATTTAAAATTAGGAAACATAGAATTCTTTTACTTAGTTTAAAAAGGGTAGTGTCTTGTTGGATAATATAGAGTAAACACAACATCCTTTCTTTACAACTGACTGTAACTGTAAGATCTGCACAAAATGCATGGTAAATAGCAGCAGGCACATTGCAGAACATCAGATTTTGAAATACCACCACATCTCCAGAATCTCTGATCTGGAATTGAGCACGGTGTTATAGACAGAATGAGATCCAGAAGCCCTCTATCTAGTTCAGGCTTGAGGTGTGAGAAAAAATGAAAAACTCAAGAGAGTTGCGATCATCCACTATTTGTTCTCTCTCTCTCTCTCTTTTTCTTTACTCCTTCCCTCCCTCTTCCCCTCCCTTCCTCCTTCTCTCTCTCCCTTTCTTCCTCCCTCCCTTCCATCTTTCCTTCCCACAATCCAGTTAGTAATAATAGTGTCAAGGTTTCTATAGGAGTCAAAGGTCTGTAGGAGGGGAACCTTACCACTCGGATGCAGCTGTGGTTCCAAAAGGGCAGAGGCAAACTACTTGACTCTTTTTAGTCTGTCTTCTGAATGTTTGGCCTGAGACAGGCATAGTTGAATTAGACTGCTTCTTGCTGGAGGACAGACAAGAATATCCTCAGGAAACTGGAAACTGCAAGAGAGAGAGAGAAAGAGGGGAAAGTTTAAGAAATAGACCCGTGAAGTTGTGTACAAACACCTAAGCTTACATGTCAACCTGCGCTTCTGTAAGGATATGATCCTTTTTAGCATTAAAGGCTGTGAATGCAGATTTGGGAAAAAACTCCACCCAGGTTACAGACTGACCACTGGGTGGCGCACTCATGGGAAAAATACAAAAAGCATTGGAAAGGTTTTGAAACTGAACTGACCTTGGAACCACAGCCTATGGAAAGCATATTGGAATTTACACCTTAAACCTGACCAGGTCAACGGCCTGTGAATACAAAAATATCAATATACTCCATTGGATTTAAGAAGATCCTGATTTTAATAGTATATTATTCAAAATATCAAAGATATAATCCACAATTACTCAATCTGCAAAGAACCACAAATGACACATTGGAAATGGCAATGTAAGACACTACTGACAAAATAATAAAATGTGGGAATTATTTGACAAAGGCTTTACACCAACCACGATAAAAATTTGTTATTAATAAAGCATTGCAAATATCCCTGCAACAAGTGGATAGCTAAGTATCAGCAAAGAAATAAAAGAGATAAAGTGGAACCAAATAAAATTTGAAACTGAATAGTACGTATCATAATGAAAAACTCATTGGATGGATTCAATAGCAGAATGGAGATGAAAGAGAGTCACTGAACTTGATAGGTCAATAGAAATTTTTCAATCTGAACAATGAGGAAAATGATAAAGAAAAAAAAAGCTTCAGAAAACTGTAGACCAGTAACATAAGAGCCATCCTTGGAGTTTCAAAAGGAGAGGAGAAATAGTGTAATGCAGAAAAAAATGTTTGAAGAATTACTGACTGAAACTCAAATGTTTTATAATTCATGGAACTGTACACCAAAATGGGAAAAGGTCAATTTAACCAAATGAGAATTTAAAAAATAGAGTGCATTTTGAATGGGGTGATATTGTGGTGGTCATGTAGAATTTTTATTTAGCAGTCATGAATCCTTGGACTCCTTTGACTTTGGGAATCACAGGTTTCACAGTTAGTGATAAGTGAATGTTTTACTCTTTCCCCTCCTTTCCCATCTTATTACTGGACATGATTCACTAATTTGGTGTGAAAAGTGGCCTGACCAGGTGGTGGCGCAGTGGATAGAGCATCAGACTGGGATGCGGAAGGACCCAGGTTCGAGACCCCCAAGGTCGCCAGCTTGAGCACGGGCTCATCTGGCTTGAGCAAAAAGCTCACCAGCTTGGACCCAAGGTCGCTGGCTCGAGCAAGGGGTTACTTGGTCTGCTGAAGGCCCACGGTCAAGGCACATATGAGAAAGCAATCAATGAACAACTAAGAAGTCGCAACGTGCAACGAAAAACTAATGATTGATGCTTCTCATCTCTCTTCATTTCTGTCAAAAAAAAAAAAAAAGGTGGTGGAAAAATGTTTAGTTACTTTTTTTTCTTTATAAAGCAACTACTTTTGGCGTATATGATAGTTTGGCTTCTTATGTCTTACTTTCTAAACTCTAGAAGTTTTCTGCTTATAAGTAGCTGCCAGGATGTGAACAACCCTGAGAAAGATAGAAAATAGGTTCTTGCCTGACCTGTGGTGGCGCAGTGGATAAAGCGTCGACCTGGAAATGCTGAGGTCGCCGGTTCGAAACCCTGGGCTTGCCTGGTCAAGGCACATATGGGAGTTGATGCTTCCTCCTCCTCTCTCTTTCTCTCTCTCTCTCTCCCCCCCCCTCTAAAATGAATAAATAAAAAAAAATTAAAAAAAAGATTCAAAATTATTTAAAAAAAAAAGAAAATAGGTTCTTTTCTATTTACAGAATATTAGGGGACATTGGTAAAAATTGGCTGCTTTGTTTATTTAATTTTAAAAATATGCCATTAACTAAATACTCCTAATTTCACAGCTATATAGACATTTGGCAGAGATTTTACAGGTGAAAAGGAAAATAAACACCAAAGTACAAAGTATCCATTAGAAGGGAAAATAAAGGGAAAAGATTCAGAAGTAGATGCCATGAATTGATACAGAAGACTTCATGTAAATGCTCTTTGCTCTTTGAAAGAATACTTAACCAAAACTATTTATCCTAAAGGTATTTAGTGATACGGCGGTGATGAAATTCAGGCAAAAATAATAATATATTTTTTCAATTTAAGTTTACTAGTGAGTTACTTTGCATCACTGGTCAGTGTGTTAGTTTTGGTAGTGCCTATTTGGATTTGAATACAGTTAACAGTTCTTCAAGCAAATGGCAGCTCTTTTCTTGGGGATGCTTGGGTTACCTAAATGGTAAAAATTGTCAAAACTTTAACCAGGTCAAAAAGTATATATATTTTATCATAACTTTGGTTCTTAGTTTTGTTTTCTCTTTGAATAATCATACAGAATTTTTCAAGTCTTTAAAGGATAAATTATGCCTAAGGGTTTCATTTCACATTTTATATACATCCTAAGAAAAATTAGCCTTGGGTCATTCCTCCTCCCCTCCTACCCTTCTGTACCTTCACCTCAAAAACTATTCCCTGCTCTCTGTGGGTTATACTTGTTGATTGAGTTAATGGACCTTCTTGTTTCAGACCTTCTTTTCAAGAATCATGAGGCCAGTTTTATCTGTACAGTTCAGGCTTTCTTCTGGACCTCCTGAATAACAAGTAGAGTTACTAAGCAGCCTGCCCTCTGACACAGTAGCTACAAATCATTTAATAGTCACAGTTCTTTGATATAGTCAAAAGTCATGGTTGGTTGTCACCCAGACCTAGCAAATTCTTTGTATTGATTATCTTTATTACTTTTTGATCTAATATTTTTAACTTCTGTTTTAAAATTATTCACATCTTTCTTGAACACCTTTTTCAATAAATACTGAAGCATGAAATCACTAAGTATCTCTTCTGTCTCTCTTTATTCCCTGAAAAAGAACTTTTATTTTTAAAATGCTTTTTAAGCTATTGCAAAATGATTTCCAAACCCTTTTCAGGGTATTTTTTTTTTTTTGAGAAGTTATCGTTTCTCCATGAAAACATGATTAATATTGGTTCTTGTTATCTTTTCACCATAGAGTAAAATTTTAATATATCCAAGTAGCAAAAAATTTTGAAATACTGATTTCTTGTTTAGTCTAGATTCCTGTTTTTGTTTATAGCATGAACTATGTATTTGATTGTAGAGCCTATTTTGACATAATGCATGATGACTTTTCATATTTTAAATTAATGATATTTAAGTCAATTGTTTTTTTTCCCATTTGTCTTTACCAGTGGATTCAATATCCAAAGAAAGCTCTTTGGCATGTGTGTAACTTGAATGAAATGTCAGGTAACAGATGGAAAGGAGTTCTATAAGAATTGGCTGAATACTGTAGTAGGAGTTTGACTTTCTGTAAAATAGCTTTATTGCCTTTCCTTACCTGCAGAAATGATGTTAAGAAGAGCTCAACCTTCAAATGAAGGAACAGCTGTATTTATGCTGGTATTCAGTAGGAGATAAATGCTCTTTCAAATAAGGTCTTAACTCTGATTTATTTATAATATTTTTGAAGGGCTGTGAGTTCTGAGAACATCAAGACTATTTTATGATCAGATGTAAATACAAAAAACAGTTCAGAGCCAATAAAATTCTCATGAATATTGCTAATGACATTTCTGCCTTGATTAGGGTAAAAATTGCATTTAGGGTAATTAACCTACTCATAATATGAATATGAAGGCAGCTGAGTTTATGATTACATAGATGGGGTTTGTGAAAGTTATTACAGTCAAATTTTCTTCTTTATGTGCGTGTAGGATATCCATACACATTTTTAAGTTTTGCCAGAGTACTGAAGGTCAGGCTCATAATACTATATAATCCCTTTTAAAGTATTGATCCATTGCATGATCCATTTATGTGAACCTGTAATGAACTTCTCAAGTATTAACTTAAAGTAAGCAATCATTTTTACAGTTACATTAAGAATTTCAGACAGGAGACTCCACCTGACATTAAGTACATCTGTAGTAGAACTAAAAATACATTGGAATAAAATCTAGCTGGAGAGAAAGATGGGCATTTTGGCAGCCAAACACATTTAACTGACTGCTGGGCAGGGCAGAGGGCAGGGAACTCATTGCTGATTACTCAGCTTTTAATTCATTAAAATTGGATATGATCTTTTATGATGACCTTTTGTAGATATAAATATATACTGTTGAACCAAAGAGTTCATTCTCTTATTTGCTTTTTACATCTTCAGGTGAAGAAATTAGGTTCTGTGTCTGAGTTTTTTACCTTTGGATTCACATAAGCATAATTTTCAAGCCTTTGCCACGGTGGGAATTGTGGCAATGAACCTAAAATGTTGTTTCATGCTAATTTTATAATGCGTATATACTGCAGAAGTTATATGAAGGGACTAAGTTAAACAAAGATTGAGAGCTACTGCCAAACCTAAGAACAACAATGGCATAAAGAAGAGAACAGAATGCAGGGTCCAAAGCCAATAAAATCCAAATGTAAATTTGCTAGTTGACAGGCATCACGTGTAAATGGGCTTATTTTGGCAACTGTTGGAGTTAAAATACAAAAGACATAACAAAAGCAAAAGTAATTGAGTTTTTTTTTTTTTTAAGGAAATGGTCCTTCAAAATTTGTAGTAGCCATTTAGTTTGTATGAACAATGCTGCCTTTCACTTTTGTTAAAATCCAGTTATTGTTTAGTTAATCCCATTACTAGTGTACTATCTTTCTTCGTATTCATGGAAGTTATTTTGGGTGACATAAGAAGATATGACCATTATATCAAAAGTTTACTTGAACACATTTTTTTTTTAGGGCTTGGATTTGGGCCCATAGTTAGAACCCTTTCTTGGTATGTTAGCGGCATATTTTATATTGTGAATATAATTGCCATTTTCCAGCCCTTGCCTGTGTGGCATTTATGTAATTACAGAAATGCTTTTTATTTTATGACAGGAAATAAACTGAGTATCGAGCTCGTTGTGGATCTCAGTCAGAGTGGCTCATCAGATGGCCGTGGGTGAAGGGAAACACAGGTAGTACACTTTCTTTGAAGATTAGGTTCAGGAATGAAAACAGATTATTTTTACACAAATAAAAAGATGAAAAGAAATGGATACCACCTGGCCAGTTGGTGACACAGTGGATAGAGCGTCAACCTGGGATGCTGAGGTCTCAACCAGGTTCGAGACCCCGAGGTCTCCAGCTTGAGTGGCGTTGCCAGTTTGAGCACGGGATTATCAGAAATATGATCCTAAGGTCGCTGAGCAAAAGGGGTCACTGGCTCAGTTTGAGGTCAAGGTACATGTGAGAAGCAATCAGTGAACAACAAAGGTGATGCAGCTATGAGTTGATGCTTCACATCTCTCTCCCTTCCTGTCTCTGAAAAAAAGAGAAAGAAATGGATACCATTTTTCTGTATGTTCAAAATGATTTCTTTCCCCCCTTTATTGTATGATATTATTTGCATATGAATATTTTTCTTATGAATTACTTGGTGTTATTTTATCTTTTAATATGGTAAAAAACACAACATGGGATGTACCCTCCTAATAAAATTCTAAGTGTATGTATTATACAATGTTGTTAACATTGTTGAACAACAGATCTCTAAGACTTTTTCATCTTGCATGACCTAAACTTGAAACCCATTTAACAATTCCCCACTCCTCTTCTCCTAGCCCTTGGGCAATCACCATTGTACTTTCTGCTTCTTTGAATTCAACTGCTTAGATACCTCATGCAGATGAGTTGAATCACACAGTAGTTTTCCTTCTGTGACTGGCTTATTTCATTTAGCATATTGTTCTCCAGGTTTATCTATGTTGTAGCATAGGACAGGATTTATAATATACAGCGTTTTCTTTATCTATTCATCTACCAGTGTATATTTATGTTGTTTCTACCTCTTGACTATTATGAAAAATACTGCAGTGAATATAACAGTACAAATTAAAAAAAAAAATCTTCAAGATCTTGGCTTCATTTCTTTTGGGTAAATACCAAAGTGGGATTGTAAGATCTTTTGGTAGTCCCTTCCTTCCTTCCTTCCTTCCTTCCTTCCTTCCTCCCTCCCTCCCCTCCCCTCCCCTCCCCTCCCCTCCCCTCCCCTCCCCTCCCCTCCCCTCCCCTCCCCTCCCCTCCCCTCCCCTCCCCTCCCCTCCCCTCCCCTCCCCTCCCCTCCCCTCCCCTCCCCTCCCCTCCCCTCCCCTCCCCTCCCCTCCCCTCCCCTCCCCTCCCCTCCCCTCCCCTCCATTTTTTTGTAATTTTCTGAAGTAAGAAGCAGGGAGGCAGAGAGACAGACGCCACATTCGCCCGACCAGGATCCACCTGGCATGCCCACCAGGGGGCGATGCTTGGCCCATCTGGGGCATTGCTCCATTGAACTGGAGCCATTCTAGTGCCTGAGGCAGAGGCCATAGAGCCATCCTCAGCATCCGGCCAACTTTGCTCCAATGGAGCCTTGACTGTTGGAGAGGAAGAGAGAGACAGAGAGAGAGGAGAGGGGGAAGGGTGGAGAAGCAGATGGGCGCTTCTCCTGTGTGCCCTGGCCGGCAATTGAACCCGGGACATCCACACGCTGGGCCGACGTCTACCGCTGAGCCAGCCAGCCAGGGCCAGTAGTTCTATTTTTATTATTTTGAGGAACCTGCATTAGTGGCTGCACTACCTACATTCCCACCAACAGTGTGTAGGGTTCTAATTTTTCCACATCTTCACTAATACTTTAGTTTTTTTGTTTGTTTTCTATTATGGTCATCCTAACATGTGTGAGTTGATACTTGATTGCGGTTTTGATTTACATTTCCTTCATGATTAATGATGTTAATAATCTTTTCATGTACCTCTTGGCCACTTGTATATGTTCTTTGGAGAAATGAGGTGTTCTCACATCATTTAGAGCAGGGGTTGGGAACCTATGGCTCGCCAGCCAGATGTGGCTCTTTTGATGGCTGCATCTGGCTCACAGACAAATCTTTAATAAAAAAAAGTAATAGCGTTAAAAATATAAAAGTCTCATGTATTACAATCCATTTCCTACCGCTCATGTTCATGATTGTGAGTGGCTGGAGCCAATCACAGCTGTCCTCCGGGACAATACCAAATTTTTATTGGATAATGCAAATGTACACGGGTTGTTGTATGGCTCTCACGGAATTACAGTTTAAAATATGTGGCGTTCATGGCTCTCTCAGCCAAAAGGTTCCTGACCCCTGATTTAGAGCAATATTTAAGTCAGTAAAATGTTAGTGAAATAAAAAATACTAATTTTTGCTAAGTCTTTGTTATTGTTTTTGAATTGTACATAACAAGAAAATGTTTATCCCTGGCTGGTTGGCTCAGTGGATAGGGCAGGGGTCGGGAACCTTTTTGGTTGAGAGAGCCATGAACGCCACATATTTTAAAATATAATTCCGTGAGAGCCATATGATGACCCGTGTATGTTACGCATTATCCAATAAAAATTTGGTGTTGTACCGGAGGACAGCTGTGATTGGCTCCAGCTACCTGCAACCATGAACATGAGCGGTAGGAAATGAATGGATTGTAATACATGAGAATGTTTTATATTTTTAATGTTATTTTTTTATTATTATTAAAGATTTGTCTGTGAGCCAGATGCAGCCATCAAAAGAGCCACATCTGGCTCATGAGCCATAGGTTCCTGACCCCTGGGATAGAGTGTCAGCCTGGCATATGGACGTGACCTGGGTTTGATTCTGGGCCAAGCACATAAGAGAAGCAACCATCTGCTTCTCTCTCACTTCTCTCCCCACCCTCTCCCACTTCTCTCCTTCTTCCCCCATCCCACCACAGCCAGTGGCTCCTCTGGTTTGAGTGTCACCCTGGGTGCTGTGCATAGCTGGGTTGGTCCTAGCGCATCAACCTTAGGTGCTAAGAATAGCTTGGTTGATTTGAGCATCGGTTCCAGATAGGGGTTGCCAGTTGGATCCTGGTCAGAGCACATGCAGGAATCTGTATCACTGTCTCCCCTTTTCTCACTTTAAAAAAAGGTTTAAATAAAAAATGTTTAAATGATAATGTATGTTAGACTGATAGTAGTTTGTATTCATCCATTGTTTGCTTTTGGCTTAGGATTTTTTAAAAACCTTATTTTTAAATTATATAGGCTCATTTAAAATTTTATAAATAATATAAACTCATTTCAGAAAAGTTTAAAAACAGTAAAAAGGAAGACAATAATCTAACTTTTCAAGTGAAACTATTAGTACTTTTTGTATTTTCTTCCAGTTTTTCCCACCTAAGGCATTATTTTGAAATAGTTACTGTAGTAAGTATGCAATTTGTATCATGGCTTTTTGTTGTTGTTTGCTTGTTTTAATTGACAGTGTCATGGAAAAAAAATTTTTATTAAGCTTTAAAAGGTAAAAGAGAAAAATAAGGCAGAATGGTTTTGTACATTCAGATTTAAGAAAGCTCTTAAATTGGAAAAGTGACAAAACAGAGATGTTAGGTGCCACTGCAAATTCTTAAAGTAGGAGGAGAAAGTGGGAAATAGTATTGTATTATTGTATCTTAGAAATGCAGACATGAGTCAGAACATATTATATTAAATCTACAATAATCAGCCACATTCTTTTACTGGGTTTTAAGTTTTTTATAATTTAAGAATATACCTGTGAATTTTTAGCCTGAGTTGGTGGTGATACAGTAGATAGAGTGTTGACCTAGCATGCTAAGGACCCAAGTTCAAAATCCTGAGGTCGCTGGCTTGAGCACAGCGTTGCCAGCTTGAGCAAGGGGTCACTGGCTTGGCTGGAGGTGCATCCCCCACCCTGGTCAAGGCACAAATGAGAAAGCAATCAATGAACAACTAAGGTGCTGCAACTATGAGCTGATGCTTCTCATCTCTCTCCCTTCCTGTTTCTTTGTCTCTCTCTCAAAATAAATAAGAATTTACCTGTGAATTTTTAAAAAAGATTTTATTTATTGCTTTTGTTTTAGAGAGAGGAGAAAGAGGGAGGGAGAGAGAAGAGGGAGGGTGGGAAGCAAATTAGGGGATATTTCAAAATGAATATGAAGCAATGGAAAAAAGAAGCATTTAATATTTTTTTATTAAGCAAGAACATCAGGAAAGCAAATGACAAGTCAAAGAAAGTTGTTTGATTATGTAAATGAGATGCAAAACCAACTTTTATTTCATTGGTGAAAATGCACTATACAGAAGGCTGAAAATACTGGAGTATCTGCACATTCCCTGATCCCCTAATTTTTTTTTTTTTTTTGGTGACAGACAGACAGAAAGGAACAGATAGGAACAGACAGACAAGAGGGAGAGATGAGAATCATCAATTCTTTGTTGAGGGTCTTTTGTTGCAGCTCTTTAGTTGTTCATTGATTGCTTTCTCATATGTGCCTTGATGGGGGACGATGACAGACAACAGAGCCAGTCACCCCTTGCTCAAGCCAGCCACTATGGGTTCATGTCTATGATCCCATGCTCAAGCCAGCAAACCCACACTCAAGCTGGTGAGCTCGTGCTCAAGCCAGATGAGCCCATGCTCAAGCCGGCGATCTTGGGGTTTTGAACCTCGGTCCTCTGCGTCCCAGTCTGATGCTCTATCCACTGCTCCATAGCCTGGTCAGGCTGATTCCCCAATTTTTGTGAATAGTGTAGTTGCTTCTCATATATGCCTTGACCAGGCAAGCATGGGGTTTTGAACTGATGACCTCAGCATTCTAGGTTGTTGCTTTATCCACTGCGCCACCACAGTTCAGGCATACCTGTGAATTTTTAAAACAAGATGCAAGCGAACACTTCTTGCATTGTTATTTAATTGTTTTTATTTTAATCAACTTGTTTTTTTCATTAGAGAAACTCTTCCAGGACATACATTCTGTTTGTTGAATGAATCGTCATGCTTAGAGAGAGCTCCAGATTTGTGACTAATTTTTCCTCATTTTCTGATTGTTCTGATTATGCATTAATCTTGCTTTTACACATTTCCTAGTCAAAATTAAATACCTCTTTAACTTCACTTTGTTAGAATTAAAGCTTTTCTTTCTGACTTTAGCCACGTGTGATTTTCAGGTTAGCTTCTTACAGGACTCTTTAGGGTGACATCTTCTGTTTGGATATTTTGTATTTTCAAAAGTTTATAGATTTGCTGTGTTTTGCACACAAATTATTTGGTGAAGTCAGTGGATATAAAATGTAAGGGAGTATGTGGGGTGATAACTTCATCTGTTTTATTTACCTTAACTTGCCCAGTTATTTGTAGTGCTGATGGCCTACCACAGAGAAGGTGTAAAGAGCAAATGAGAGAAACTTTGTGGGGGAGTAAATGACAAAGTATGGTTCCTGGCTCATAGTAGGTCTTCAATGAATAAATATTAAGTACAAATCGTTAAATTGTGAAAACATAAAATTAGATAATTGAAGAAACCAGTGACAGAAAATAATATTTTCTATCATGTGTTGCCTTAATCTTTTAAAACAATCTGCTGAAACTTTGCAGGAAACTGGTTTTGTGAAGATAGTAATGTGGTACTACTACCTGCAAGATGCTTCCAGGCACTTTCTATACTGTCTCATTTAAGGAGGCAGTCAGTGTTACCTGATTTTCACAAAGGAGGAAACTGAGGCAAGGAAAAAGATGTGACATTCAAGTTAATACAATTTTAATTATGTTTGTCCTGCTACCTCGAATCCTTACACCCAACCCTATAATATGAAGATACTATTTCTTTTTCATTTTTTAGGTTTTTATTGTAAAAGCAGGGAAAAAAAAGTTGATTTGGTATAAACTTGAATGTCTTTGTAGACTGAGTACCTTTGTGTCAGGTTCCAGTTGTGTCACTGTTCTGCTCTATGGTCAGACTCTGAGTGATGACATCATTTACTATAAATAGTCATTCATGTTGAGTAGTGTTAAATACAGAAAGTAATTGCTGCAGCAGGCTATCCATATTTCAGTCAGAGAAGAACTGATTGAGAAGAAGTACCACAGATGGGAACTCCCAGCTTAGTTCTAGTCACTTCATTAAGCAGCAGGTAAGTCACCTTCACAATTTTCATCCGTGGCAAGATTGCCAAATGAGGTCTCTAACAATGAAGATGAAAAGACTTTCCCTATAGTTTCAGACAGCTTACATTTATTGAGCATTATGTGACATTAAGTGCCTTGTAAGTATCATCTCATTTAATTTTAATCCTCAGGATGACTGTCACCAACCTATTTTATAGAGAAAGAAACAGACATAACTAGACAGTGGAAAAGCCGGAGATTGTTGTTGGGTCCAGTTGACTATAAAGTATATTTTCCTGGTATGGCTTTGGCAGTTGCCGAGTTACTATATCTATTCGACCTGCTTTGTTAAGCTGAAAGGACAAAGTCAGAGAGTAATTGATTATGGAAGGAAATCAGCTAGATCCATTTTTCAGGCACTCTTAAAATTTTGAAATAAATACCTTAAATGTTCAGAACATGTCAAGTTTTCTTCAATAAATACCATTTCTAACTAAGGTATATACAAAGGGAGAAATTGGGAGGTATTTCTGGGACAGCAGATTTGGAAGCCAGCCCGATCAAAGATAGAAATACTGCATTGCAACAAGTCTGCGGGAAGATCCAGGCCAGGGATTCATATATTGAGAAGAGATGGGAATCCTAAACAACTAAGATATTTGATACTATATGTTAATATAAAATTGGGTAAATCAGTACAGTTCAAGCCTTTCCACTTTGAGATTGATAAGGGTATATATTATTTAGAATTGAGTTGGTATTCACTTACTGAATTTGTGGAAGACAGATTTTTTTTATTTATTTTTTTTAATTTTTTTATTTTTCTGAATTTGGAAACGGGGAGGCAGTCAGACAGACTCCCGCATGCGCCCGACTGGGATCCACCCGGCATGCCCACCAGGGGGCGATGCTCTGCTTATCTGGGGCATTGCTCTGTTGCAACCAGAGCCATTCTAGTGCCTGAGGCAGAGGCCATATAGCCAATCTCAGCACCCGGGCCAACTTTGCTCCAATGGAGCCTTGGCTGCGGGAGGGGAGAGAGAGACAGAGAGGAAGGAGAGGAGGAGGGATGGAGAAGCAGATGGGTGCTTCTCCTGTGTGCCCTGGCCGGGAATCGAACCTGGGACTCCCACACACCAGGCCGACGCTCTACACTGAGCCAACTGGCCAGAGCCGGAAGACAGATTTGTTTTTGAGTACCATGAAATTACCATAGAGTGTTTTCCTCTTCCTATTTTCTTCTAAAGCAGCTCTGAGCAAATTATAAACTCATATTTTACTCATCTTCTCCCCTATCTTGTTAATGACATAATTGAGGTAATTAGATGACCTATTCTTTTCTCTTAAATTTTAAGAATGCCATTGCATTGTTTCTGGCTTCCATTGTTGCTAATGAGAAATCAACATTTATTTATATAATTTTCTTCTAATGTAACTTGTCATTTTTGATAATTATATATTGGTGAGGTTGCTGAGTTCATTGGATCTGCAATATAAGTTGATGTTTTTTCACTGATTTGGGGAAATTTTCTCATCTCCTCCCTCCCTCCCCCCCAAGTTTTATAGTCATCCTCCTTTTTTCTCTCTCTACTCTGGTACATGGAGAGAATTTTAGACTGTTTAATATTGTCTAACGGAGCTGAGGTTCTATTCTTTTTTTGAATATTTTTATACTTCATATTGAATAATTTTTATTGATCTGTGTTGTTTCACTTACCATTTCTTTTTCTGACTTCTGTTCATTTTTACGCATATTCAGTGAATTTTTTTATTTCAGATTTTTTTTTTTTTTTTTGTATTTTTCTGAAGCTGGAAACGGGAGAGACAGTCCGATAGACTCCCGCATGCGCCTGACCAGGATCCACCCGGCACGCCCACCAGGGGGCGACGCTCTGTTGCGACCAGAGCCACTCTAGCGCTGGGGCAGAGGCCAAGGAGCCATCCCCAGCGCCTGGGCCATCTTTGCTCCAATGGAGCCTCGCTGCAGGAGGGGAAGAGAGAGACAGAGAGGAAGGAGAGGAGGAGGGGTGGAGAAGCAGATGGGCGCTTCTCCTGTGTGCCCTGGCCGGGAATCGAACCCAGGACTTCTGCACGCCAGGCCGACACTCTACCACTGAGCCAACCGGCCAGGGCTTATTTCAGATATTATTTTAAATTTCCATTTTTCAAATACTTTTTCCTGATGCAAGTCTCCGTCTGTTCATTCATTTTGACCATCTTTTTTTTTTTTTTTAATTTAAGAAAAAGGCTTTGACTGTTTATAATAGCTGCTATAAATTCATTCTCTTTTTGCTTATTCCAGCGTCTGTATGATCTTGGGGGTGTGTTTGTATGGAGCATTTGTCCTAGACTGTAGGTTATATTTTTATTTCTCCACACATGTATAAATCATGTAGAGGTTTTGGTTTCTCCTGCAAAGTTTTATTGTTGCACTGATAAGTAGTTACATTATTGGCTTGATTTTATGCTTTGTTAAGGCAGGTCTATAGGATTATTTTTTAATTTTTTTATTATTCATTTTTAGAGAGGAGAGAGAGGGGGAGAGAGAGAAACAGACAGAGAGAAGGGGGGAGGAGCTGGAAGCATCAACTCCCATATGTGCCTTGACCAGGCAAGCCCAGGGTTTCGAACCGGCGACCTCAGCATTTCCAGGTCAACGCTTTATCCACTGCGCCACCACAGGTCAGGCAGGAAGCCCAAATTATTTACCAAGCCTTTCTAATTAGTTTTCTCTGTGGTACCCAACAGTGAAGTCTATGCTCAGTTATTTTAGCCTTCCAGCTGTTGATTTCAGTGAATTTTTTGTATTCTTTCTCACATTTATGTTGTTTATAATTCAGCAAAGGATTTAAAGGGAATTTAAAAGTAAACTCTTGGACCTTCTCCACCTGTGGCTTTCTTCTGTTTTTCTCCTTCTTAATTTCCAGCCACACTGGAATTCCCAAATTCTATTTTCTGGTTCTTTAAGCAAAGAAGACAGTGGCCTTCTACTTATTCAGCCACCATGTGCAATGCTGACTGGGCTATGTCCTCGTTTGACAAACTATACAGATTTGGGTTTTAGCTAGTGCGTCTGGATTTGTTTTTTCAGTGATGACATCCTCTCCATTGTCTTCCTACCTTTGTTTACTTCCTTGCTTTTAAATAGTTGTTTTTAAATCTTTTAAAAAAAATTTTTTTTATTATTAATTTTGAGAGAGGAGAGGAGAGAGAGAGAGAGAAGGGGGAGGGAGGAGCAAAAAGCATCAACTCCCATATGTGCCTTGACCAGGCAAGCCCAGGGTTTTGAACCACCGACCTCAGCGTTTCCAGGTCAGCGCTTTATCCACTGCGCCACCACAGGTCAGGCGTTTTTAAATCTTTTGCTTACAGTTTATAGTTGTTATTTTCCATTGAGTATACCCAGAAAAATGGTCACTGAATATTTGGTTATTCTATAAAACATTTTCCTCACCCCATAAAGATCCTTTATACCCCATTCCTATTCAACTCACTACCCAAGAACCACCAGCCTTTATTCTTCTTTTTTTTTTTTTTTTGTATTTTTCTGAAGCTGGAAACGGGGAGAGACAGTCAGACAGACTCCCACATGTGCCCGACCGGGATCCACCCGGCACGCCCACCAGGGGCGACTCTGCCCACCAGGGGGCGATGCTCTGCCCCTCCAGGGCGTCACACTGTGGTGACCAGAGCCACTCTAGCGCCTGGGGCAGAGGCCAAGGAGCCATCCCCAGCCCCGGGCCATCTTTGCTCCAATGGAGCCTTGGCTGCGGGAGGGGAAGAGAGAGACAGAGAGGAAGGAGGGGGGGATGGAGAAGCAAATGGACGCTTCTCCTATGCGCCTTAGCGGGAATCGAACCCGGGTCCCCTGCACGCCAGGCCGATGCTCTACTGCTGAGCCAACCGGCCAGGGCCCAGCCTTTATTCTTATCACTATGATTTTGGTGTGTTTTTTTCTGTTTTAGATTAATATATAAGTCAAATTAATTTTTTGTATTTGATATCTTTCACAAAGCATAATCTTTTTGAGATTTATGCATGTTGTTGCATTTACCTGTGGTCCATTTTTTTGTTGAGCAAGTATTGCATTGAATGAGGAAACCACACTTTTTTTTTTTAATTTTTAACAGAGACAGAGAGAGAGACAGGTAGGAACAGAAAGACAGGAAGGGAGAGAGATGAGAAGCATCAGTTCTTCGTTGTGGCATCTTAGTTGTTCATTGACTGCTTTCTCATATGTACCTTGACTGGGGGGTGCTACAGTAGAGTGAGTGACCCCTTGTTCAAGCCAGAAACTTTGGGCTTAAGCCAGAGACCTTGGACTTCAAGCCAGTGACCTTTGGCCTCGAGCCAGTGACCATGGGGTCATGTCTATGATTGCACGCCCAAGGTGGTGAACCCATGCTCAAGCTGGCAACCTCGGGGTTTCAAACCTCAGTCTTCCGCGTCTCACTCTGATGCCGTATCCACTGTGCCACCGCCTGGTCAAGCACCACACTTCTTTTATCCATCTTTTTAAAATTGTATTTATTCATTTTAGAAAGGTGGGGGGGGGAGAGAGAGAAAAGGGAGAGGAGCAAGAAGCATCAACTCCCATATCTGTCTTAATCAGGCAAACCCGGGTTTTCAAACTGGCAACCTCAACATTCCAAGTTGATGCTCTATTCACTGCGCCACCACAGGTCAGGCCATCTTTTTTTATTGATGGTCACCTGCATTGTTTCCAGTTATAGGTATTATACTGGCCTTAATATTAATGTAAAAGATTCTGTGAGTATGTGTTTTTATCACTTTATCTAGTGTAAATAGCTTGTGTCGCCGTGCAGGGTGTCCTCGGGTTATGACACAGTTCTCTTTCTATGACAGTGACGTAACCCAAATTTTGGTATAAGTCAAAACACACCGTAGCCTAACACAAATGGAACACTTGCACTTTGAACAGTCCAGAATGGTGTTGGTAAGCGTACCAGGGGACACCAACTCCCTCACTTACATGCTGCATTACTGCATATTCTTCTGCCACACAAACCAAACTAGTTTGCCCACATAGTCCATAAGTACAACACTAAAACAGCGTAAGCCAAAACATGTCTCAATTTTTTAAAACTTTTTATGGGAGTGTTGTAATCGCAAAATGTCGTATGTCGAGACTGCCGTAACCCGAGGACCCTGTGTATGTGTTTTTCTCTTTTAAGAAACTGCCAGTTTTTCAAAGTGTATTATTTTAAATGTTCACAAGCAAATATGTAAGTTTTAGGTGCAGATTTTATTTTTATGTCAGGATTATAGTCTAGTTATAAACAGAGGTTATTTTTAATGTATGTTTTAAATTCCTGGTAAATAATTTTGATAAGTATTTTATTTTTAAACTAAGAATATTCATAGCAATTTCAAGAGTGATATGCTTTATTTACATAGGCAATATCCAACTTTTCCAACTAGTTTTAGTATCTCCAGAAGTTGGATGCGTGGGTAGCTTGTGGGTGTAATTATTCATCTTTATAAGTTGTAGGTGTTTTTAAAAGAATTAAGTTTATCTTTTTAAGAGTAGATAATGATTATGAGAGTTCAAAATTTAAGAATCTGTACATGGCAGTAATTTTTACTTACCTGGTGGTGTCATAAGTATACATTAGTGTGAAGCAGCGAGTTTTCGTTTATTCCAGAGCACTGTGCTAATGTTGGGGTTTCCCCTGAGTGTCTTCCTAGTGTAGATACTTTTGTTTTGTGCTTTGGTGATCAGTTGTATCTTTTATGAAGGCTTATTACAGACTCATGCTGTTCACCAATGGGACTCGGAAGAGTGACTAAAAGTAGGTAAGTTTAAAGGTATAGTTTCTACTAAAAAAAACCCTTTCCTTACATTAATTAACAATGTCGTTTTGTGTGTAAAAAGTTTTGTTGATCTTCAGCTGTGTGTTCAGCATGGTGGGTGATATAGAATAAGAGATGAATGTGCTCTTTGCTCTTAAACTAATTGGAGACCACATATTGAGTGGTATTTACTTAAGAATATTATAACTTTTGCGCTGTGTGACATAGATTTAGAAGTAGTATTCAAGTATTAAGAGCCTAGTAAAGATTAGGGAGGTTGGGCAGTTGTATAGCAGAGGTGAAATTTGAAGTAAGCATGAAACTATTAAGACTTATTAACTGTAGAGGAGAAGTGCTAAGAGGAATAGTAATTAGAGCAATGAAAATTTTTGTGAATGGTACTATGTGTAATGAATATGCCTCATTGTTCCAGTTGAGAGTTTGAATGGTAAGACACTGAGCACATCTCCTTGAAGTAGGTTCTCTGTGTTATTAGTACCTAGAATCCTCCCTAGACTTTGACAGTTTGTATACCATACCAGGAAATTAGTGGTTTTGACTGTTAGGGTTGGAAAAGCAGAGGCTATTGTAATTGGGTTTTCAAAGGCTTTTAACATAGGAGGGACAAAACCTAGTATAATTGAGAGTAAACATTTGTAGAACAGGTAAGTATTCCAATTCAGATAGAAGAATTTGGAAATTACTTTATTAGCAGTGGGTAATGGATGTGTTTACTTTTTAAGTCTTTGGATAATGTGTTTTGAAGGATTGTTTTAGGAAGATTACACTGGCAGGTTATTACAAGCAGGTGAACTATTCTGAAATAGTGTTTTAAGAAGATTCAAATAGACTCCAGCAAAAGCATCTAAGTAGGAATGGAAAAGCTGCCTCAGAAGACATTTATAAGGAACACTCAATATAGAAAGAGTGGAGGGAGAAGCAAAGGGAGACAAAAATAATGCCAATCTACAAGTCTATAGTTGACCTGAACTATTAAACAGGGTTGGGCAAAAGTAGATTACATTATCAGCCATCATTACCTAAAAGTTAAATCATAAGTAAGGATATGAAATAATCAATAACAGTAATATAATAATAATAATAATAAGACAAATAATACAATAACTAATAAATAGTTATATAAGAATAGATTTTCATGTATTCACAACTGTAAACCTACAGTTACCGACCTCTGTATATTATAGTACGACCTGTAGTATTAGAAGTATTAATAATTATTGTCCAGAGCATATGAGGAAGAGATGAAGGCTATCTGAAGAGTTTGGTTTTAGAGATGATAGGTTTTGAATGATGGCAGAAGAGCCAAATGAAAGCTACCAGCAGAAATTGGGTGATTGAAGACGCAAAATACAGAACTGAGCTTAAGGCTGAGTGAGAATGTGTACATGGCATTTGGTTTTGCTGGTCTGGTCTATCTAGGAAGAGGTTAGGTGGTAACAAGAGATTTATCAGTGAGTGAGCAAATAACTTGTAAAGAGTGAAGGTGGTCAGTGAAAGTTTTTGTTTTGTGGAGAAATGAGTGATGGCTTGAAGAGTAAATGAAGAGGAGATTTTTAGATATAGGGAAAATATGAAGGAAGCATTTTTACGGAGTTCCTCTGGGAGAGGTGGAGTGTGCTGCCATTACAGGAATTAATGGTGTAAGACTTGAGTGTAGAGAGTACACAGGCCTCATTACAGGAAATGAATAGAATTGTTTGTGGAATTGAGTTAAGAATAGTAATTGCTCACACAGCTGTTTTTAAATAGCAAATTGTGTTAGGTAATCAGCAAAAATCCACTAAAATGTACTTGATAGTTATGCAGAAGCTGCTTTATTGGTACTGACTTATGATCCTAATGGGTACTATAAAAAACAAACAAACAAACAAATAAACCAAAAACCTTTGTATGCAGTTTTCACAGTGGTACAGTACTGTATGTTTTTTGTTTAATGTGTAAGTACAGTTATAATGGTTTCATCTTCCTTTACCTACCACTAAACACAGATATAACTGTCTTATTCAGAGAGCAGAAATGTGAACTTTACGAGCTCACAGAGCAATGAGGTTTGTTTTCATTGAAAGGAGTAGTATCTATTTGATTGTTTCTCTGTCTTCCCGCCTAGACAAAAATCAAATGTTTTATCACATGGTTGGATTTAGGTCTTCTAATTTATGTATGTATGTATGTATGTTTTGTTTTTTAATCTGAATTCTGTTCAACTGTACTTATTTTGGATTTGGCTATTTCTTAGGACTCCATTTTAACTTATTAGATGGCTTTATAGTGATAACCTCTGCTTTTTTAAGCCTCTCTAAGGATGTTAATATACATAATGAACTTCTCACAGTCTATTTAGAATTATATTGTACCACTTCACATAAAATGCAAACATCTTGTAACTTTATAGATCTATTTACCCCCACCTCTGTCTTCCCTTATGTTTTGTTTGTCATATGTATTTCTAACTATACTGTAACTCCTATGAGAAAATGTTATAATTTTTTATAACATTAATAAATATTTTTATTTGTCCCCTTTATTGATGTTTCCACATGTGCTGACACCCATACTTTCTGAAGACAAAGCTGCAATAATTTGAACTGTTCTTCTTTATATAATGTTTTTTCATTTCTGTCCACTTTCAAGATTTTCTCTGTATTTTTGGTTTTCAGAAGTTTGACTATGATGTGTCTAGGTTTGGGTTACTTTGTGTCATTAATTGGTAAATCTGTGTCTCACCACATTTGTGAATTTTGTGGCCATTATTTCTTAATTTTTTTCCTTCCCTATTCTAGCTTGTTCTCATTATGCCTATATTAAACTTTTAAATATCTTCTCATATCTCTAAGGTCCTTATCATTTTCTTTTAATTTTTTTTCTGTATATCAAATTGAATTATTTCTTTGTCATCAAAGTCATTCTTTCTCTCTATCATATCTTCATTCTTCTCTTAAACCCATCCAATAATTATTTTTTAGATATTTTACTTTCTAAAACTTCTATTTGTTATTTTATGGGTTTTTAATTGTCTCTGTGAAATTTTCAGTCTTTTTATTACAGTCATATGTTCTTTACTTCATTGAGCATATCTGCTTTAATGTCTTTGTCTAAAAATCTCGATATCTGGGTCATCTTGAGATTAGCCTCTCTTGATGATCCTTTCCCTTGAGATTGGGTCAAATTTTATTGTCAAGAACTTTTATATTGTATTGTGGATTTGTGAATGTTATTTGTGGAAATTTTAGTTTCATTCTTGTTACATCAAGGAGTTGATTTTCTTATTTTAATGAGCAATAATTGGATTAGACTTGAAGTGGAAACTCTCTCTTACCTGAGGTTGGCAGCTGTTCAGATCTCAATCTGATTCTTTTGGCCCCATCTGCAAACTGCCTTGGGCCTGCCGTATGATGTGTGCTCCAGCGCTCAGCCAGGAGACTTAGAGATATACCAAAAAGTTGGGAATTCGCTTTGTTATCTCTTCCCTTTTGGGGATTCTGTCCTTTCTTTTTGGAGACTGTGCTTGTGCTGGTCTGCTCTCTATTTTGTCTTGCCAGAAAGACATGTGTTTCTGTTGGAATTTTAATTCCTGCATGCTGTGGCTGCTGCTTGCCTACAGGATAAAGCTTTAAGAATGGGAAGGCCCTGGACAGCTGGCTCAGTGGTAGAGGTTTGGCCCAGTGTGTGGTTGTCTTAGGTTTGATTCTCAGGGAACAGAGGAGAAGCGACCATCTTCTTCACCCTTCCTCCTCTCCCTTCTCTCTCCCTTCTCTTTCCCCTCTCTCTCTCCTCTCTCTCTCTCTTCTCTCTCTTTTCCCCTTCCGCAGCTATGGCTCGGTTAGAGTAAGTTGGCTGTGGGGGCTGAGGATGGCTCTATGGCAGGGGTCCCCAAACTTTTTACACAGGGGGCCAGTTCACTGTCCCTCAGACCATTGGAGCGCCGGACTATAAAAAAAACTATGAACAAATCCCTGTGCACAATGCACTTATTTTAAAGTAAAAAAACAAAACGGGAACAAATACAATATTTAAAATAAAGAACAAGTAAATTTAAATCAACAAACTGACCCGTATTTCAGTGGGAACTATGCTCCTCTCACTGACCACCAATGAAAGAGGTGCCCCTTCCAGAAGTGCGATGGGGGCTGGATAAATGGCCTCAGGGGGCCGCATGTGGCCCACGGGCCGTAGTTTGGGGACCCCTGCTTTATGGCCTCACCTTAAGCGCTAAAATAGCTCAGTAGCCAAGCAGCAGAGCAACAGCCCCAGATGGACAGAGCATCGCCCCCTAGGGGGCTTTCCGGGTGGATCACGGTAGGTCAGTGCACATGCGGGACTGTTTCTCTGCCTCCCTGCTTCTCACTTAAGAAGAAAAAAAGAATGGGAAATTCACTTGTACTGATCTCTAAAAGCTGTTAAAAAGAGAAACTCATTCTAATCTTCTGTGTTTATATTTTCAACCTAAATCAACCTAGTTTTGCTCACTTCTAGAGCATTTAGGTAGCTGCTTTATATTTATATACTCCCCCCCACCGAATTTATGATAGCTATTAGTAGGAGCTTACGGCATTGTATCGGAAGCTGAGCTCACTAGGTCAGTTTTTAGATTTCCTCCATATTTTCATGCTGCTTTGAAAAATAATACTGTCTTTGAAAATAGTAATTACTGGATTTTTTTCTTTTTAACCCATCTTTATAGTTACTTAATTTTTATAACAGACTCTTAAGCGAATGTCCTAATTTTATATATTCTTAACCAGTTTATTAACATTTTAATGCTGAAAACCACACTTCTGTTAGGTTCCAGAAGACAGCAGAGATTAACAAGGTATGTTACCTATTATAGAAGTTTTTTGGTAGGATCTACATGGAGACAACCAGAGTGTTCAAGATACAGTAAGTGCAAATATTTCTGAAAAACTGTGATTAATTTAGAGTTAGTGATGGAAAACACTTTCTCAGAGGAGAGGGCATTTGATCATAGGGTCAGTGGTTTTCAACAGCTGGTCTGCTAGAAATTTTGTGCTGGCATAAACAACATCGGGTGGGTAATTCTTTTACAGACTAGCCTTTGAAAACTAGTGCTGAGGATGATTCAAAATTAGAAATTCAATTGGTGGCGGGAAAGATAAGGGTGGATATTTTAGGCCTAGGAAACAATAGTAGAAGAATATAAATCTGTGACAAGTCTTGACATATTTGGGGAGTGATTAATGTCTTGATGAGGCCTGGAACATTGAGTTTTTGGTTAAGTAGTGAAGCTGAAAAGGTAGATTGAGGCCACCTTGCAGAATATTATGCTCAGGAGTTCAGTGAATGTTATTCCTAAAGCAGCAGGGGATCACATTTGAGGAGTGAATGGAAGGGATCCAAGTTATGTTTGTGGCAAGATAAGTGTGCTGGCAATGTTAACTGCAGATTGGAACAGAAACATAAAAGAAGAATAAGCAATACGTAGGACCTGATCCATAGCACTGTATATGTGAACAGAACAAAATGGGGGTAGTTACTTGAAATATTGCTGAAGTAGAAATTAATACAATGAGTGACTGATTAAGGGAATACAAAAGAAGAGTGTTACCAAATTTAAGAGAATTGTTAAAATTCTAATCACATTTGTAAATACCCCTACATCATGTTGAGTGTATAAAACTTTTTGAAACATTTTTGTATTTTTTCTGAAGCTGGAAACGGGGAGAGACAGTCAGACAGACTCCCGCATGCGCCCGACCGGGATCCACCCAGCACACCCACCAGGGGCGATGCTCTGCCCACCAGGGGGCGATGCTCTGCCCCTCCGGGGTGTCGCTCTGCCGCGACCAGAGCCACTCTAGCGCCTGGGGCAGAGGCCAAGGAGCCACCCCCAGCGCCCGGGCCATCTTTGCTCCAATGGAGCCTTGGCTGCGGGAGGGGAAGAGAGAGACCGAGAGGAAGGAGGGGGGGGGGTGGAGAAGCAAATGGGCGCTTCTCCTATGTGCCCTGGCCGGGAATCGAATCCCGGTCCCCTGCACGCCAGGCCGACGCTCTACCGCTGAGCCAACCGGCCAGGGCCTGAAACATTTTTGATTTACAGTTCCTTTTATAGCAGTATACTTTAGGCTGTGCTATTGTGGATATAAAGTGATTTTCTGAAGGCCATATGATCGAAGTCACTTCAGGGTAGTGGTACTTCAGGTCTCTGTATGATTTAGCCACCAAGCCTAGTGAGGATTTAAGTTTCTCTAAAACTTTTCACTTTGGAGGTAGTTATTTGTCTAGTTCATAGAGTCATTTACAGTCTAGCTGCTTCACATTGGAATTTATAAAGTTCTATTCAGTTATTTAGAATATTGGTTTTGATTATTGTATACAGAGGAATGAGAAGCTAACAAATAGGGAACTGTCTTCAGCCCCACTTTTATTAAACTGATGCATTATTTTCACTTTATACATTCACTTCTTCCACAGATGTTTATTAATATCTACTGTATGTCAGGCATTATCCTAGGCACCAAGCATTTAAAATAAAACAGATGGCATTCTTTTTATTTTTTTCATGGAGCTTTCAATGTTTTGGGGAAAGACAGATAGTAAATATCCTCCCATAAGATAATGTTTGAACAAAGACCTGAAGGAATTAAGGGGAAGAGACCCTTCAGATATCTGGGGAAGAGCGTTTTATGAGGAGGAAAGAGCATGTGAAAAGGCCCTGAGGAGGGAGCATGTTTCGTGTGTTTGAGCAAAAGCAGGGTCCATGTTGTTGAGATAAAGTAATACAAGAGAAAAAATAGTAGGAGATGAAGTGAGAGAGGTTGCAGGCAGAATCTGCAAAATATTGGAGACCATTGGATTTAATTTTGAATGAGATGGAAAGCCAGTGGTAGATTTTGAGCATAAGATTGTCATGCTTTGAGTTGTTTTTAAAATGTCATCCTAGTTCCCTTGTGGAGAATATATAGCGGAAGTGGGGAAAGAAGAAGAGAAACCCTTGAGGAGGCTATTGTAGGAATGATGGTGGCTTGGGCTAAAATAATCATGTTAAAAATAGTGAGTCATAGGCCCTGGCCGGTTGGCTTAGTGGTAGAACGTCGGCTTGGCGTGCAGGAGTCCTGGGTTCGATTCCCGGCCAGGGCACACAGGAGAAGCGCCCATCTGCTTCTCCACCCCTCCCCCTCTCCTTCCTCTCTGTCTCTCTCTTCCCCTCCCACAGCCAAGGCTCCATTGGAGCAAAGTTGGCCTGGGTGCTGAGGATGGCTCTGTGGCCTCTGCCTCAGGCACTAGAGTGGCTCTGGTCGCGACAGAGTGACGCCCCGGATGGGCAGAGCATCACCCCCTGGTGGCATGCCGAGTGGATCCTGGTCAGGCGCATGCGAGAGTCTGTCTGACTGCCTCCCCGTTTCCAAATTCAGAAAAATACAAAAAAAAAAATAAGTCATAGATCAGATTTCGGAAATGTTTGTAAAGTAAATCTAATGTGATTGTACCACTAAAAATTGTGTAGGGAGAGTTTTTGCAGAGACTCATCTAGACTCAGAGAAAGGAATCAAGTACTGTACTTTGAAAAAAAAGTTGACTGTCTTTAGTGCCCCATGGAAGGAAATAACTGGCAGTGTGTTTTAGGCAAGCGCTGTGGTATTTAGATTGGAAAGAAGTATTCCATTTTTTTCTCAGGTGCAGTAGAAAGGCTCCAGAGACTTGACAACTGTTTAAGGGAAGTTTAGAGACAGCTCAATAGCTTTGTCAGGCTTAGAATGTCTTTTCAGTCAGAGCAAATCCTCAAGATATTAGGCCACTAGGCAGTCCCCAAGGTGGTACAAAATACCTGCTTGTCCTCTGGGAACTTAGTTTCAATCTGTGGCCATCACACTGTTTCTATTTTTCTTGAAGGGATAGACCTGTCCTTTCCTTTTGACCATCTGATGTTCTTGATTAAATAACTGGAATATCCTGTTTAATTGTATCTTTACAGGGCGTGTTATATATAGTAATGTGGCTAATAACGATTACATAGTAAAATAACTGTGTTTGAAAGTTATTTTTCAAAATTAATTATTTTCTTGAAATTAGCTTTGTGTTTACTACTTTTTTCTGGTGTACAATAGCACTACAATGTCCTTGCCTATAAATCTTTGTTTTTAACAATACCAAGCAGAGGCAAGTGTGTGGCGCTCGGTGGATAGAGTGTTGACCTGGAAGGCTGAGGTTGCCAGTTCAGCTTGTCCTGTCAAGGCATGTACAACAACATACAGTCATTGAACAGTTGAAGAGAAGTAACGGAGTTGATAGTTCTCGTATCCTCCTCCTTTCTCTGTAGAATCAATAAGTAAAATCTTAAAAAAAAAAAAAAAAAAAAGCAAACAAATTGTGATCGAATTTTAAAAAGATGACCTGAGAAGGCAAATCCTCATCTTTTTACTGGTCTTATTTTATTAGAAACTTAAAAAAATCAAATTTTTATTTAGCAGTTTATTGTACAGAATCTCAATTTTTTATGAATAAAAATTTCTATAACCAATATATACTTTATAAAACAGCATGTCTAACTTCTCTTAAATTCCTTTACAATTTTAGTATTTTCATAGCTTTTCTATTTTATTTGTTTCTCATTAATATATGGCAGTGATTTTCAACCGCCGGTTATGGACTCTGTAATCATCTTATAAGATCAGAGTGGTTAACGCTTTTGCAGAATGATTCATAGACTGGTGGTTGAAAAACCCTGATGTATGGCAAAAACACAAAGGCTTTGCTGCTATTCTAATTGACCCCACTTCACAGTGAATTTCTAGAAAAACCTTTGGTAGATTTATTTATTGTATATAAAAATCTGAAAAATACAATAAAAATGGTGGTAGTAGGTTTTTAGGTGTATATTGTTTTATAATTGATCGCTGGCTTTGAATCTTATCTAAAGGAATATCATTGCTTCAGAAATAAAATTGAGTAAAGAAACTATTGAAGGGACATTCATAGCTTTGGCTATCTGATATAGCTCTCTCCAGTGAGATTTTTTTCATCAACTTATTGAATCACCCTATAGCAGATGGCATTCCTGCAAAGTATATTCTCTTTCCCTTATTTATCCATATTGGGATTTATGATATTTTTGTAGTGCAACCAAAGGCAGAGTGGTGTGTGTGTGTGTGTGTGTGTGTGTGTGTGTGTGTGTGTGATGGAGATAGAGATTGAGAGAGCAGTAAGTAGATCAGTAGCTATACAATCTTCTGTGCACTTACTCCCAACAATATGTATTTCTTTTCCACAGGGGTAAACTTGGTCATGATGTTAAGCAGAGTGACTGTATTGACTTGTTTTTCTTACCAGCATTGCTGCAGGGACATCCTACCTACTCTTTCTCTCCATTCTTTTTGCCACCTTCCTTCTTCCTTTCATCCCTTCTCAACTCACTGACCTCCCTATTACTGCTGAAATATTTTCCCAATTCTAAACCCATTTCTCACTTTATCCTAGTCCCTTAGTCTAGAGTGGCAGAATTTTTGGTTGTAGGTCTGCCAGTGACAAGTGGGAAGGGAAGGAACTGGTCTGCAGCTTTGCTGCTCATTGACCCCTTTTACCTCCAGGCAGGTTTTGTCTGAACCTCATCAAATCTTGAATAATGCTTAATGTATTCAAACTTTGAACTGTTGGGGCTCCTGTGGGGGAATAATGGGTGTTTAGGGCACATAAAAGTCACTCCCCCAAAAAATATTTATTTCTAGTTTTTCCTAGTGGTTAAAAACATCTAGGACTCTCCACTTGAAGAATGAAAGAAGGGATAGAATAGAAGCTGTGAGAGAATTTTATGACTAACTCAAGAAAGAGAACACACTTGGTCAAAAACAAAAGATGGTGACAGTGGATAGGCAGCAGTACACTATAACTGAGTTCTTCAGAGAAAGAGTAATGCAGATATTGAACTTTGCCAAGAAGTTTATTTGCTGGACCAGAAGTCTTGCTCTCTGACACCTCAAAATTTGGTTTCCACCCTTTTTCCTTCTCTAGGGTCCCAGCCTCTTAGGAAATCTCCTGTATATGAAGTAATTTAGGGTTTGCTTTGTTACTTTCTCTATTAAATGTTTTACAAAAGAAGGGAGTTATTTCATCGAATTTACAAACTATTGTTTTTAGATATAAAATTTAAATTTTATTTTTTAATTTATGAGAGGAAGGGAGGCAGAGACAGACTCCCACATGCTCCCTGACCAGGATCCACCTGGCAAGCCAACTAAGGGATGATGCTCTGCACATCTGGGTCCCTTGCTCCATTGCAACTGGAGCCATTTTTTAAGTGCCTGAGGTGGGGGCCATGGAGTCATCCTGAATACCCAGGGCCAACTAGCTCCAATAGAGCCATGCCTGCAGGAGGAGGGGAGGAGAGAGACAGAAGTGAGAGGGGGAGGGGTGGAGAAGCAGATGGTTGCTTCTCCTGTGTGCCCAGACTGGAAATTAAACCTGGGACGTTCACACACCAGGCTGATGCTCTACCACTGAGCCAACTGGCCTGATCTAAGGTTTAAATTTAATGTTTGTTCTTTACTGGAAAATATTAAATAAAAGTTGTTTGCCTTTTAAAATGGGACCCATGGACTCAAAATATGTGTTTGAATTTTCTTTAATTTGTTCTAGTTAGAAAAGCAGGTACTTAAGCAGTTATGTAAATAAAAAAGATTAAAAATGAAAAGGGTCATTTTAATTTCTGTATTAAGTTATTCATTAACTTTTAATCTTATTATCTGGGGTAGATTAGGTTAATATATTAGAAAATTAAACAAGACAATTATTTCTGTCACTTAATTATTATAAACTTTCTCTTACATCTACCATTTTAATCTGTCAGTTATAGAACTGACTTCTCTAAAAATGTTGATTTGGTGTAGATTCAGTGGAAATGGGAAAGAAAGAAAATATATGACAAGTAATGGTTTAGATGTAATTTAATTAGGAATGTTTTCTCTCCTAATTACTGTCTTGTAAATAGGGTGTATGTTCTTGTTGATAGTTTTTCAAATTTTGATCAAGTTATATAATTTCTGTATTGTTTATTTTATGTGTAATTTCTTTTTTTCTGCTTACCTTGATCTTATGGCTGAAGCTTTGGAAAGTTTATTATTCATGTCATAATTCTGTTTGTACAGACATTGTCTTCAGCAGAAAGGAGTCATTGATGCTTGAAGATGACTCTTGCCTTTGTCCGTGCCAGCCACAACCTTCTATTCAGAGTCTGGATATAGTAACAATACAACTATAGAGCTCTGAATTGAAAACCTAGCCTGATCCTTGTTATTCTATAGTGTCCTTTGAGCTCCTTGCCATGTCTAATGTTATTGGTATGTAGTACTTTTTTGCTGGTGGCTTAATTAATTACCATTTTATTTAATTAATCTTTGCTCTTCATGCTGTGGAAGTAATTAGTGTCAACTTGATGAAAATTGATTATGTGTTTTCACAGAATTTCACGCATCCCTTTTAAATTTGGTCTGTTTTCTGTAGCAAGTACTCATCTTTTCTATATTCTCTTTTACAAATGTATTTAAAATAACACAAAGGCCTTATTGATTAATCATTTGATAAAAGACAATTTAATTCTTGACTGAGTAAATTATGGCCTGATCATTTTCATTAGGATGCAATCATCAAAATAAATTTTCATTATATATTTTAATTTTTCAATGAAAGTATAATTTCCTCCACTTCCCCTGAGCCCCACCATTCTACTTTCTATCTCTGTGAATTTGACTGCTCTTGGTACCTCATGTAAGTGTAATCATACAGTATTTGTCCTTTTGTGATTGGTTTAACTTAACATGATGATAATGTTTTCAGGTTCTTCCATGTGTTAGCATATGTAAGAACTTTCTTTTTAAGAATGAATAATAATCCATTTTGTGTGTGTGTGTGTGTGTGTGTGTACATACATACATACATACATACATACCACATTTTGTATATTCACTCATCCTTCAATAGACAATTGGGTTGCTTTTACCTTTTTTTTTTTTTTTTTTAATTTTATTTATTTATTATAGAGACAGAGAGTGAGTCAGAGAGAGGGATAGACAGGGACAGAGAGAGATGAGAAGCATCAATCATTAGTTTTTTCATTGCGCATTGCAACACCTTAGTTGTTCATTGATTGCTTTCTCATATGTGCCTTGACCGCAGACCTTCAGCAGACTGAGTAACCCCTTGCTGGACCCAGCGACTTTGGGTTCAAGCTGGTAGGCTTTTGCTCAAACCAGATGAGCCCGCGCTCAAGCTGGTGACCTCGGGGTCTCGAACCTGGGTCCTCTGCATCCCAGTCCGACGCTCTATCCGCTGCGCCACCGCCTGGTCAGGCTGCTTTTACCTTTTGAGTATTATAAATAGTGCTGCCGTAAACACGGATGAACATATATCTGAGACCCTGCTTTCTTAGTAGCCAATTTACCTTTGTATGTTACTTTAGCTATTTAGTATTCAAAAGCTTTACCTCATGTGGAAAAATAATTGCAAATGGAAAGTATGATATTACAAAGAAAATAGTTTGATATAAGTAGATTTTGTAGGTTACTGGTAGCCTCTGTCTTGAGTCGGGTTTCATGGGAATTCTATCTGCTGTCCTAAGGTTGATTGTGAAGAAAACCTGCAGGTGATACTGGAGAGATAGTAACAAAGTATGATTTTATAACACATGTCCCAAACTTTTAGAATGTTTCTTAAACATAGAATTTTAATAAGATTTCTCCAAGAATGAAGAAAATACGTGTTTTTATACATAATCTCTCTTTTCAAAGCTTTGGGTTCACTTGAAATTGTGCCTGGAGTGTGGTCCTGTTATAACAGGTACCCATCATTTCTCTACAGTATTTTTAAAAACTTTAAAAAATATTTATATAGGCCCTGGCCAGTTGACTCAGCGGTAGAGCGTCGGCCTGGCGTGCGGGGAACCCGGGTTCAATTCCCGGCCAGGGCACACAGGAGAAGCGCCCATTTGCTTCTCCACCCCCCCTCCTTCCTCTCTGTCTCTCTCTTCCGCTCCCACAGCCAAGGCTCCATTGGAGCAAAGATGGCCCGGGCGCTGGGGATGGCTCCTTGGCCTCTGCCCCAGGCGCTAGAGTGGCTCTGGTTGCCGCAGAGCGACGCCCCGGAGGGGCAGAGCATCGCCCCCTGGTGGGCAGAGCGTCGCCCCTGGTGGGCGTGCCGGGTGGATCCCGGTCGGGCGCATGCGGAGTCTGTCCGACTGTCTATCCCTGTTTCCAGCTTCAGAAAAATACAAAAAAATTAAAATTATATATATTAATTACTAGTATAGGAAGTACAGGATCATTAAAAGAATTAATTAGGGTTCTACTAACTGAGTTAGTAATTAATAAATTGTACTTTAGAAATTGACTTCCTTTTCTCTGCTTTTTGTCACATAACCGTTCAGTTGGTAATTCAGTCCCTGTGAAAGACCCAATGTTGACTTGTTACTGGGGAATTTGGGGCATTTAACTGACTACACATCACATTCTCATCTAAATCACACATGACTTAAAGGAATTTTTTTTTAAAGAAAAATAGGTTCTACACTTAGTAGACTGCTTTGCAACATCTAGAGTTTTCACATGCAAAGATGAAACAAAAGAAGTCAAATATTTGTATTTCATCATTAAAAGAAGCTCAGAAGGGGTTGGTACAGTATACCGTAATAGGAGTCAAGGATGAAAATGACTAGTCCTTAAAACAGAAAAGAAAGAATTTGTTGGCTTGAGAGATCCCCAACTCTTTCAGTCCAGAAAGGGGATTTCTGGGGACTGAGTGGAAGGTGGAAATAATGGAACCAAAGCTTCAGAATGTATATTAAGAAACACAATAAATTGTTTTGTTGTTAATGGTTAATGATCCTTTCTCTGACTTTTTCTTTGCAATTTTCATGAGAGTGGATCTACTCCTTTAGATTCAGATTTTAGAGACTTTACTAGGATGAATTGTCACATTTTGACTAGTTCTGATATAACTAATGTTGATTTGATATGGTTTGCTATTCATTTAAGATTGTCTAATCAGTGTTCTAATAGAAACCAATTTTATTCACTTGAACAGTTATTTGACTTGCTTCATTTTCTAAGGCTTATCCTTTAGAGCTAAATTCTTCGTGTTTTCACGCAGGCAGTACTAAACTATAGAAAGCGGTGGGGGTTTCTCTACTCTTAGAAGTAGCGATAGTTGGGGATAAAGATGGAGAGCTAAATTATGCACTATTCTAGTCTCCAAAGACTTCGGTATGGAAGTTCTGCAGTGTTTATAGGGCATTTTATGAAGCAGTGATGAAGATGCTGTCACATAACTTATTTTCTACAGGTTTCTGAGACAAGAATTGATATACAACCAGTTAACACACAAATGCATGTGCTACTCACTGAACTGTACACCTCTGCTATACCATACCAAAGACACATCCATCATAGTATCCTTTTGAATCTTGTACTTTCTTCTTTCCATAGGTATGGATGAACGAGGAAGTACGACATCTTGGGGAACAAGCGGTCAACCAAGCCCCTCTTATGACTCATCTAGAGTAAGTTTGCTCATCAACTTTTGATTAAAACTGAAAAGATAATTTGCCAAATAAGTAAATTCTTTCATATATGAACTCTGTTTCTTAAGAAAGGTGAAGATGAACTTATTTCCATTGGAATATAGAATACCCAGTAACTTCAAGGTATATTTAAATCTTCCCATTAACTGTCATACATTGAAAATTTATTTTATCTTCTAATATGCAGAAAATGTTCCTGGTGTTATTTTTATGCCTGGACTACTTGTAATACTCTTTAATAAAATGGGAAGGGCTTTGAATACCTCACTAAATAGTTTCCATACATTTTTCTTAATGTATTGTTTATTTGTTTGGAGAGATGGCACTAGCTTTCAAAGCAACAGATTACAGTCTCCTCTGTTCCATTCTTGCTTCAGTAATCATCAGCTGTTTATACCAGGGACTCTATAGCTCTGTCTCTTGGAAGCATGTCAAAACACATAAAACAGATGACATTTCTTGGTTGCCAGTTACGAGAAAATAGGACCACACTAACATACTACATACTGAAAGGTTGATAGGTTAGAGCTTCTTCCAACAATGAACAAATAAAAAAATCCCCCAAAACTTGAAAAAATTAAACTGAGAGATTGAAAATTAGAGCAAAGAATTGGTGATAAAAATAAATGCTGTGTTTCCAGACTCCCTGATAAATTGGTGAGGTTAAGAGATACATTTTCCAAAAGATCATACTTTGAATGACTAATGAACATTTATTTCTCTCAGAATTAACCAAGAGAAAATAGACAAGCATAAAATTTATTATTACTTAACCCTAGAAGTGAGTTGGTTTTAAGTGGAAGGGAGAGAACTGAATTATGTGATGCAGTTCATAGTCTCCATATGGGTTATACTGTTTGGCATTGAAAAATCCTGACTTAAAATACTTATTATAGTATGTGGTTTTAATATTACACTGACTATAGCTTGTTTAATTTATTTCAAATACTTTGGTAAGAACTCAGATAGTCATTTGTAATCCAAAAAGATAGAGAGTGACTGTTAAAAGTTTTCATGTTTCTTTTAGGGAATCAGTGCTGAGAGAGCCAAGTTGTACTGTATAAAGCACTGTTCCTGTGTATCATAAGCCTTGGATTTGCTAGTGACTCTACTATGAACTTGACATTTAATTTTGGACACCTTATTTTATTTTGGGGATAGTTCAGCTGGTCGATGTCCAAATTTCCTTCCACCTTTTTTGATTCTTGCCTGACCTGTGGTGGCGCAGTGGATAAAGTGTTGACCTGGAATGCTGAGGTAGCTGGTTCAAAACCCTGAACTTGCCTGGTCAAGGCACATATGGGAGGCAACTACTACGAGTTGTTGCTTCCTGCTCCTTCCCCTCTTCTCTCTGTTTCTCTCTTACTCCCCCCCTTTTTCTAAAACCAATAAATAAAATCTTAAAATGTTTTTGATTCTTTGAATAATACTGTGAATAGGAAAGGTAGATTTCCTGTTTAGATTTTTGAAGTAGGGATTTTATATGGTGGAGAACATTACTACTGCATTATTTTCTTTTTAATTAAATTTATTGGGGTGACATTGGTTAAAAAAATAAAGGTTTCAAGTGTACAATTCTATGATTATTTTCTTTCAGAGGCTTGAGTTACTGTGTGATAACATTTTCTTTTTAAAAATGCATTGAATGGTGCCTTTGTACCTTATGATGTTTACTTTTCTTTCAAGCTTCTTTTTCTACTTGAGTGCTAAGTAGGACGTTAGGAGAAGAGAACATGATAATGTATACAAACATTTATATGTTTCATGGCCCTGAAATGAAGTTTGCCTCCAGAAATGGAATTCAAAGCAAATCTTCCTTTTCTTTTTGTTACTTGATTTATAGGTCAAATGTGAAATTTTATTTTTCACCGTTAATTTGTTTTTTTTTATTATATATTTTGTTCAGTGAAAAGTTAAGTTTACTTTATAGTAGTCTAGTATTCTGTTTTTAAAACAAAATTAATTTTTAGATATTCCCAGTCTTGGGAATATACATATTTCTCCCCCCCCCCCCCATATATAAATTCCTACCAGTGTACTGAGAGATCAGAGTGAGTGGTGATTTAATGCTACCCTTCTTAAGTTTTGATCCCATTGAAATACACTCTTCCACTAATGTTTCTCCTATTTTAATCATGATTTTGAACTTGAAATTATTTAGTGAGCTAGTTAGAAGTTGTTTTATTTACAGTTTCAAACCATTTCATTTTACCCTAAGGTTCTTCTTACTAGGAAGGACATTTATGGGTATCTTTGAAGGTGCCCATAGCACTTCTTTATAGGAAGATTTGCAACTTTTTAGTTTTATTATTAAATACCATTCACTATCTTGACCATCTTTTTCAAGGTAAAGATGGATATAATTTTGTTAATAATAATCACAATTAACCAAAGTACATCATTCTTCTGAGTATTTTACTATCTTGAGTTTTTTAAAATTCAGAAATACATATTTGTTGGCTAAAAACCAGTTTTACACATTTTAGTAAAATTATTAACAAGTCAGTTTAAAACTCAGTGAAATTATGTGAATGAGATTTCTTTAGACTTTACCATATTACATAAAGAATAAATTTCTATCATTGCAGATCGAATCATTTAAAAATAATTAATTTGATATTAATAGAAAAAATATTTTAAGTTTTGTAAAGTTTGAAAACTTTACAAAGTTTTTATTGGTTCACAATAAAAAATATTTTAAAACTGCAAAGTAAGTATTTTGGTGTAGTTATAAAACATATGCTTTTAATTTACATAGATTCTACTATCTGAGTTGTTCTCCTCCCTCCCTACCCCCACTTAAAACTACATATAAGGGAGAAATAATAATTTTTGCAGTACTGTGAAACTATATTTGACACATGAACTCTACTAAGACTGTATATTACTATGTATTTTACTGTATAAAATTGACTATACAAAATTATATAATTGGAACTTTTTATTTAACACCGTTTCAAGCGGAATGTTCTCATCATTGTGTTAGTCTTATATCGTTCTCTCACAAGAAGGAAAACTCACTCCAGCAGGGCTGGTGTGCCTGCCCTATTTTTTCCAAATCTACCAGAAAAGTAACCTTACAATGAACACAAAGTTCTGGTTTTCAGAACTACCCACAACATATCCTTCTGTGCAGAATTTTTGTTAGGCTGACATGGAAATAAATACTATAACTAATAGCAGCTATAGAAAAAATGGATAGCATTCTTAGGAAATGTGGGGATGAGACAAACATGTTGACAGAGGAAAGTAGTGTAGTATTTCTGGTGTATACCTCAGACCTCTACTTTAGAGTCCTGGTTTCTGCACTGTTGACCTACTGCCCACCTGTGGAGAACAAAAACACAGATATGAACAGATAAAAACACCATTGTTGAAGTGACTGGCTCTGCTAATTTCAGAAATATGTGAAAGTAGTGATCAAGACTAAAGCACCAGAAATTGAAAGGAGCAATTAATTATTTTTTATTCTTCTTTCCTTTTTTTTTTTTTACAAGGACAGAGAGAGAGTCAGAGAGAGGGATAGATAGGGACAGACAGACAGGAACAGAGAAATGAGAAGCATCAATCATCAGTTTTTCGTTGCGACACCTTAGTTGTTCATTGATTGCTTTCTCATGTGTGCCTTGACCGCGGGCCTTCAGCCGACTGAGTAACCCCTTGCTCGAGCCAGCAACCTTGGGTCCAAGCTGGTGAGCTTTTTGCTCAAACCAGATGAGCCTGTTTTGAAGCTGGCGACCTCGGGGTCTCGAACCTGGGTCTTCCGCATCCCAGTCCTACGCTCTATCCACTGCGCCACCGCCTGGTCAGGCAATTATTTTTATTCTTTCTTGCAAACAAATGTTTTCTGTATTTGACATCATATCAGGCATGTAAAGGCCAAGAATATCATGGTTTTTCTTGGTAACTACAATGTTAATGGTTTATTCCAGTTTCAGATTTTGTCCCCTCTTTTGAAGGCAGTGGTTAAGTGCACAGACTCTGGAGGAAGACTGGGTGTGAATCCTAGCCCTGCCACTTACTACCTGTGTGATTCTGTATATCTTGCTTAAAGTCACTGTTTCTCAGTTTATTCATCTGTGAAGTGGGGATAATATGACTATTTTTAAAGTTTGTTGTGAGGATTAAGTGAGATACTATATATGTAAAGTGCTTAGACTAGTGTCTGGTACAGAGTGAGTGCTTTATAGGTATTGGCTTTAATTTTATGTGTATCAGAATTTATCAATTAGATATATATTTAACGTTTAAACAAATTTAAATCGATGAATACCTTTGCAAATGTGTGCTGCATTCTAAGTGTAATGAATAAGAATTATGTATTGATTCAGTGATGCTTAACATACTTTTAGATGTGTACAAGACATAAGTGAAATTGATTTCCTTCCCTTCAATTGTCTCTTCCTTGAGAATGGAGAATTCTGACAAAAACTTTGATATAAAGGTTTTAGTTCATCTACAATGCTTTATACATAATGGAGGTTCTATGTGTTTGCTGAATATAATCAAGTTGAGGAAGAATTTTTAGTTTTACTAGATTAATTGTTTTTAGAGATCAAGGGAGGAAAGAAATGCAATTGACTGAAGGTGGTGAAGTTTGAAGTGGATGGTGGTGGTATTAATGGCAACAGGCCTTTTTTCTGTGATTACAAATTATTGTCCTGAGTAGTAACACTACATAGTGAAGCATTTTATTTAAGATTACAGCCTCTGGAGAGATCTACTCTGACCTATGGCAAGTTACTGAGCCTCACTATGCTTCGGGATTTTCATTTCTAAAATTATGATAATTTCACATATATTGGGTAGGGTTTTGGTAAGGATGAAAAATGATAATAATAGCTATTAAGTATTTAATTATATCAGTGAATGAAAGCTGCTATTACTATTATTAACATTATTATTATTATTATCTTCAAATATCAATATTTCATTGTGTATTTTAATGGACGTTTCCTGTTGTACAAATTCTGTTTCTGAAATGTTGTCTGATCATTTTAGTTCATGGAAATTCCAAAGAGCCATCTCATCTTGGTTTTCCTACTTCCGAGCTCTGCTACACAACCAAGGCCAAACTCAAAGTACTAAAGTACCACTGAGGTTTATTCCCTACTCTGGGCTATGGGTTATGATGGGCTCACAGGAGACAGGAGACATCTTATTACGTGCACTCTTTCCTGAGGTAGAGTTTTTCATTTCTTAATTTAAAAGGTAGAGGAGTTCACTGGCAGGCAACTACTAATAGAAATTCTATTTATAGGCACCATCAGTGACCAGGAGTTAGCATTTTAATCATGAGCATTTTTCAGGTTATATATAATCTATTATGGTAGTTATTTTTGGAAAAGCAGTAATATTCAGTTGAATACGATTTGAGTGCTTATTTTGTCTAAATGCTAAAGTTTCATCATGGTTTTTCCCTTCTCTTTATAATATGGTTTGTAGAATGAAACAATCGTGTTCATGTTGCTCTTCCTTTCATCCCCATTTTGAAGTATTTTATTTAGAGTTTTCAAAATTAGAAGGTATGCTAGTTATTTATTTACATTCAATGCTTTTATTTCATAGATGAAGAAACTAAGAATTAATGAGTTTGAAATTTAGCTAGTTTGTGATGTGTGCTTTTGATACAAAAATACCCATGAGATTTGGCTGGATTCTGAATCCTATGTTAGTTCTTTTTAACCCTCTTACTTTAGTTTTTCCCTGTTCAAAGAAGAACTGTTTTAAATTTTCTGCCATATACTGAAGGAAGGGGGAAGAAAAGGAGAGAAAGGTGAAAGAGAAGAGGATCTGTAATTGATAGCTCAAAAGAGGACATGGGACATGATATGGTAAAAATAAATTTGCTTAGCAAGTATAATGTATTGAGAGGCAGAATAGCATGGAATTTAAGAACTTGAATATTGAAATCAGGCTGTCTGAGTTCTATTTCTGGCACTTCTTCTTCCTAGCTGTGTGAACCTGGCCGTGTTACTTCTTTCTACCTCATACTATTGTTTTTTGTTTTTGTTTTTCATTGACAGGGGGTAGGGATACTAATAATAGCTACCTTATTAAGTTCCGGCCTTAGGCCTATTAGTGGAAAAGGGGAAAACCAGTTATGTGGTGATGAGTTGGCTTTAAATTACTTGGTTTAGCTGCTGTATATGACTCAGCACAGAATAATTCACGGACTTTTTATTAAGGGATAAACAGTAGGTGCATTTTGAGGTCTTTCATTTTAATACATACTATGACTTCTGCCTGTTGCAGTGAAGGGATATGAGAGTTTGGTTTATTTTAAAAGCACTGGCAGTTGTCATTTTTCAGATCTGTTGTCAGAATACACATGGATGGCAGCTTCAGCCTCCTAAGAGTCATACACAAGCTATAGATTAGGTACGTGGGGTAAGGGAATCCAAAATAAAATAAAAATTCAACTAGAATACACATAAAACTTTCAGCTTCTGGGAAAACTATAAATAAAATGAGTTTGTAACATTATCTGGATGAATTTAATGCTACTTTTCTAGGACTCCTGGACGATTTCTGCTAGATGTGGCTAAAGGGATCTTTAATTTTGCTTAGTGCTCTCTTCATTCATCATGTGTAAGAGCCCCCCCCCTTTTTTTTTGTATTTTTCTGAAGCTGGAAACGGGGAGAGACAGTCAGACAGACTCCCGCATGCGCCCGACCGGGATCCACCCGGTACGCCCACCAGGGGGTGATGCTCTGCCCCTCCAGGGCGTCGCTCTGTTGCGACCAGAGCCACTCTAGCGCCTGGGGCAGAGGCCAAGGAGCCATCCCCAGCGCCTGGGCCATCTTTGCTCCAATGGAGCCTTGGCTGCGGGAGGGGAAGAGAGAGACAGAGAGGAAGGAGGGGGGGGGTGGAGAAGCAAATGGGTGCTTCTCCTCTGTGCCCTGGCCGGGAATCGAACCCCGGTCCCCTGCATGCCAGGCCGACGCTCTACCGCTGAGCCAACCGGCCAGGGCCTAAGAGCCCTTTTATGGTTGGATGGATAACAAGTTTGAGATGGGTAATAGATCCTTAGTTCCCCTCACATGCTATCTATAAAAATACATAGTGGTCATTTTGACCCCAGGAAGGGTTATACTCCTGGAGTGTAGTTTTTATATTTTACAGTAGAAGCCTTGGGAATATCTAGAAGTAGAGAACTTATGGTTTTCTTCTTCTGGCAGAACACAGTGGCATGGAACCACCATGGTAAATAAGGAGAATAAAGTCTGCTCACTTTTAAGTAGCTTGCAGCTTACCGTTTGTTGTCCCAAATTTTAAGATGCTGATATTTCTCAGAGCACTCAGTTTCTTTTCTTCTTATTTTTTTATTATTTTATTTTATTTTATTTTAAAGTGAGAGGCAGAGAGACAGACTCCTTCATGCCCCCAACCGGGATCCACCTGGCATGCCCCCTATAGGGCGATGCTCTTCCCATCAGGGGCTACTGTTCCTTTGCTCGGCAGCCAAGCTATTTCAGCACCTGAGGTGAGGCCATGGGACCATCCTCAGTGCCCTGGGCCAACTTGCTCGAGCCATTGGAGCCATGGCTGTGGGAAGGGAAGAGAAGGAGGAGGAGGAGGTATGGAGAAGCAGATGGGCACTTATCCTGTGTACCCTGACCTGGAATCAAACCCAGGACTTTCACACTCCAGGCCGATGCTCTACCACTGCACCAGCCAGCCAGGGCCTGTACTCAGTTTCTTAAATGTAAAACATGATTAAATGTATATCTTAGAGTTCAGGAAATATGGTTAGAAAAACAAGTCATATTTGACTAAAGAGTAAAATAAATTATAAAACTTTAACTCTTTTAAGGCAGCAAATAATTAATTACCAAATTACAAATCCTGTGATAACCATGGGATTATAGGAGAGGGCCAGCTTACTTTCAGTGGTCAGGAAAGACAATAAAAGAGGAAGTATATGAGTGCAATATTATAGTACAGATAGTATTTGTATGAGTAAGGTTGAAATGAAGACAACTGTTCAGAAATGTGGAATGATGGGACTCTTAAGTCCAGATACCTCTAAATCACAAATAGTAAATCAGTTTGATAAATAGTTTGGTAAGGCAGGTAACCTTTCTGTAGAAGAAATACAGTCTTTCCTTTGGGAAGTAGAGAGCCAATTAAAAATAGACTTCTACACAGGTAATGATATAAAGTTTTATAAAGATAATTATGTTTTGGTATAAGGATGGAACCAAAGGAAAAGATTGAGAAGAAATGAGATGATCTGGTAAGATGTTACTGTGTACAGGCCCACTTGCAATGAGCTAAAACTTAAAGGTAGGATGGTAGGATCAAGATTACAAAATAATTGAAAGAAGAGAGATGTCACGAAGGGGAAAAAAACCCAGGCACACTTGGCCACTGGGGAAGATATAAAATTATATAGACTCGCTGACCCCCAGAATGATGACTCCTGACTTGAACTACCTGTGTTTTATTTAGGCTTCAACAAGTTAGCTGTGGTTGTGTTATACAACTACTAGGTTATCTGATTTTGATAGTTTCCTTTATAAATGGGAAAATCTAGCTGCATGAATAACAATTATATAAAATAGTTTTACTTACCCTCACCTGTTAGCATAGTTAGGTAATAAAGTTTAGTGTTACTCTCTCCTTTAGAGTAGGTATTTCCTTTCTCTAGATTGTTTATTGTTTGCTCTTTTTATATTGAAGGGGAAAATGGTATAGGTTTTATAGCTACTAGTAGTTCAAATGCAATAATTAGAAAGGACACACAAATTTTGAAATAGTATTTTATGCCTCTTGATCTCAGGTACAAAACACGAGATGAAGCAGTTAAATAGCAAAGCAAGACAGGAGGGACAGAGAATTAAAGTAAGTGTTTTCTATATATTGCATCTATGTTCCCATTAATCTCTGTTTTGTTATGTAACTGCTCCTTCTGAATGATCTGAATGTGAAGAAAACTATGGGTAAGAAAAAGGTATATTTTAAAGTTAGTGTTAAATGAACCCATGAGGGAATCTTTGTTATACTTTGTTGCATTCAAAACAGCTCCTACTTATATATTGTAATCTTAATGTTCTTGGAAAAGAAAAGAATTGGGTTAAGATGATATAAGCTCCTTTAAATCCTTGCCAACAGATATTTAAAATTAAAGAAATCACATGCCTATCAAATTGTTCATGGTTCCATTTTAAGCTAGTCAAAGCTATTTTTTTCAGTTTAGCCATTCTTCCAGGAACCTGCATTTGAAAACCACTGCCATAGATCTTTTGGAAAGAGTCTTTTTTCTTCTTCAGATTTTATTTATTGATTTTAGTGGGGGGGGGGGAGCTGGAAAGAGTCTTTGTCAGTTTCTCAACTCACTGTGAGTTTCACTTGATTGTGTATGCCTATGAAATAGCATCTTTATCAGGATTGATATTTACAGTTCCCTTTTTTTATCATCATTGTTTAGTCTTTAAACTTAACAAGTAGAAGTCAAAACCTATTAATCTCTTGTGTTACAAACTCTCTTGTGTTTCTTTTTGTAATTGTTGAGGTCTAACTTTCTGATGGCTTTTTAATTATTTCTTAAAAACTTAGGAAACAGATTCTGGCTAAATATGTTTTTAGAAAACTTAACCAGATCTTAAATTTCTAAGACTAATATGACTAAATTACTGTCCCTTTCTATCATATTATACTTGCTGAAATATGGAAGAGACTTCTACACAGTTATTTCTCCTTGTTATGGACTTTAAAGACAGATACTCTAGAAATCATAACATGATGGGACTATTATTATTTCTTACAAAAATATTATTTTTTATATGTAAAAAGCAAAGCCATGGAATAAATCAGATAAGTTCACTTTCTGGCTTTATCACTATATTTGACCTTAGAAAAGATAAAATAATTTCTGAGCCTAGATAAATCTGCAAAGATTTATCTCAAGAAATGTGTAAGAATTTAATAGAGGAAGTTTTATAAAGTATTTTGCACAAGATCTGGAATTCATTAAGTAGTCTAAAAATGTTCTTCTTTTTACATCCTGTGTCCTGAAAAGTATAGAGATCCCTTCTGATACACAATTATGTTAGGAGTTTTACAAGTTTTGGATGCTCCTTAGGGAGGAAGCTGCTTTGAATTCCTGGAGTATGTCCTGAACAAGATGAGTAACTTATTATAGTTTTTAAATACCCATAGGTTCTATAAATCAGGAAAAGTACATATGTTTACAAAATTTAAACTATTGGAAAAGTTTATTGCATCACAGATCTTGGATTATTGTGGTAAAGAGTAGGTAACCCAGATTTTTAGGACTATAGATTCTAAAAGAAGAGACTTCAGTTTCTCAAATCTGTTTTAAAGGCTATCTACATCACAAGGTGGTTAGGATACCTAAATGAGGTTATAAAGTCAAGAACAGCATAATCAATTAATTTTAGATCTCTTTGTGACATACTTTTGTTGTCATGTATTCTAACATTTTCTGAGAATAATAAGCTTGGAAGGTTTCCCTTCCACATATTAACTGATGCTCATTCCTTTGTGTTATCAAATGAAATGATTTGGATGTGTTTTATATTATACTCAGTGTGCTACATTTTGCATGGAGCAGAACATATTCTTTGTGTTTAGTTTAAGAAATTGTTTAGTGATTAAACAGTGAAGTATCAGGTGTTTTGAACCAAAAACCTTCTCTGCATTGGTGATAACATTACATCTCATTGAGCTTCTACTTTTCTGATTTTGTGCTCTGTAAATATTGTTCTTGATTTGCCACTAACCCTCTAAATCTTTCAGGTCACTTTTCCTCAGTCTCTTTCTCCTCATTTGCAATCCTAGTCTTCCTTTGGACTTCTATACTCTTCTTTGTGGGCTCTTTTCATTTTCCCCCCACTTCTTTCATTCATGAAACATTTACTGAGATTCTTCTATTTTCTGCTCACTGGAATTAGCAGGGCAAGACAAAAATGATTGGTTCACGTATCCTGGGCAAAAGTAGCGCTCATTCTCATGGGAAAACCAGATTATTACACTATGGAATGGTAAAATTCTTATAAGAATGACCTAGGGAGAGGAAAAGCACAGAAGTAGAAGCAGTACTTGATTATGAAACCAAGGACACACCAAGTGAAAATGAATATATGTTTTGTAATACAGAAAACAGAGGACTTAAGCCTGGAGGCTTCTTCCAGTAGACAAGTGAACTTGGTCAAATTAATTACTTATTCTGGACATTAGTTCCTAACATGGAAAACAGAAAATTTGAACAAGATTGTAGTTTCTTAAACTGTGCTTATTGGGATATTAATAAAATCATAAATACAGAGCTCCACAGTCCAACATAGTTACGTATTATTGAATCAAACAAAATTAAACAGACTTCTTTGTTTTTGTTAGGTTTTTGTTTTTAATGATGTTGTAAATTATAAATTTTTAAGAAAGCAATAAAATGTACTTCCTTTTCACATATTTTACCAACCAGGGAGTCCTTCTATATCACTTATGAATTGAGTTTGACTGACACTAGTAGCAGTCTCAAGAAATAGTAAATTGACCCTGGCCGGTGGTCCATTGGATAGAACATCATCCCAGCATATAGACATCCCAGATTCGATTCCTGGTCAGGGCACACAGGAGAAGTGACCATCTGCTTCTCCCCCCTCCACCCCCCCCCCACCTTCTCTACCTTTTTCCCTCCTGCAGACAGTGGCTCAATTGGCTTCAGTGTGGCCCCAGACACTGAGAATAGCTTCGTTGGATTGCATCAACCTCAGTCAGTAAAAATAGCTTGGTACTCAAGCATTTGCCCAGATGGGGTTGCCATATGGATCCTAGTGGGGGTGCATGCAGGAGTTTGCCTCATTGTCTCCCCTCATCTCACCTAAAAAAAAGAAATAGTAAATTAGACAATGTATACATTTAACTGTTTGTTTATTTATTTATTTATTTTTTTAAATAAATTTTTATTAATGTTAATGGGATGACATTAATAAATCAGGGTACATATATTCAAAGAAAACATGTCTAGGTTATCTTGGCATTAAATTATGTTGCATACCCCTCTCCCAGAGTCAGATTGTCCTCCGTCACCCTCTATCTAGTTTTCTCTGTGCCCCTCCCCCTCCCCCTAACTCTCTCCCTCCTTCCCTCCTGCATCCTCCCTCCCCCCACCCCTTGTAACCACCACACTTTTGTCCATGTCTCTTAGTCTCGTTTTTATGTTCCACCAGTGTATGGAATCATGTAGTTCTTGTTTTTTTCTGATTTATTTATTTCATTCTGTATAATGTTATCAAGATCCCACCATTTTCCTGTAAATGATCTGATGTCATCATTTCTTATGGCTGAGTAGTATTCCATAGTGTATATGTGCCACATCTTCTTTATCCAGTCTTCTATTGAAGGGCTTTTTGGTTGTTTCCATGTCTTGGCCACTGTGAACAGTGCTGCAATGAACATGGGGCTACATGTGTCTTTACATATCAATGTTTCTGAGGTTTTGGGTTATATACCCAGTAGAGGGATTGCTGGGTCATAAGGTAGTTCTATTTTCAGTTTTTTGAGGAACCACCATACTTTCCTCCATAATGGTTGTACTACTTTACAGTCCCACCAACAGTGGATGAGAGTTCCCTTTTCTCCGCAGCCTCTCCAACATTTGCTATTACCCGTCTTGTTGATAATAGCTAATCTAACAGGGGTGAGGTGGTATCTCATTGTAGTTTTGATTTGCATTTCTCTAATAACTAATGAAGTTGAGCATCTTTTCATATATCTGTTGGCCATTTGTGTTTCTTCCTGGGAGAAGTGTCTGTTCATGTCCTCTTCCCATTTTTTTATTGGATTGCTTGTTTGTTTGTTGTTGAGTTTTATGAGTTCTTTGTAAATTTTGGATATTAGGCCCTTATCTGAGCTGTTGTTTGAAAATAACATTTCCCATTTAGTTGGCTGTCTGTTTATTTTGATATCAGTTTCTCTTGCTGAGCAAAAACTTTTTATTCTGATGTAGTCCCATTCATTTATCTTTGCCTTCACTTCTCTTGCCATTGGAGTCAAGTTCATAAAATGTTCTTTAAAATCCAGGTCCATGAGTTTAGTGCCTATGTCTTCTTCTATGTACTTTATTGTTTCAGGTCTTATATTTAGGTCTTTGATCCATTTTGAATTAATTTTCGTACAAGGGGACAAGCTGTAGCCGAGTTTCATTCTTTTGCATGTGGCTTTCCAGTTTTCCCAACACCATTTGTTGAAGAGGCTTTCTTTTCTCCATTGTGTGTTGTTGGCCCCTTTATCAAAGATTATTTAACCATATATATGTGGTTTTATTTCTGGGCTTTCTATTCTGTTCCATTGGTCTGAGTGTCTGTTTTTCTGCCAATACCGTGCTGTTTTGATTATCATGGCCCTATAATATAGTTTAAAGTCAGGTATTGTAATGCCCCCAGCTTCATTCTTTTTCCTTAGGATTGCTTTGGCTATTCGGGGTTTTTTATACTTCCATATAAATCTGATGATTTTTTGTTCCATTTCTTTAAAAAATGTCATAGGAATTTTGATGGGAATTGCATTAAATTTATATATTGCTTTGGGTAATATGGCCATTTTAATTATATTTATTCTTCCTATCCAAGAACAAGGAATATTTTTCCATCTCATTGTGTCTTTTTCTATTTCTCTTAACAATGCCTTGTAGTTTTCGTTATAAAGGTCCTTTAAATTCTTTGTTATGTTTATTCCTAGGTATTTTATTTTTTTTGTTGCAATCGTGAAGGGGATTATTTTTTTGAGTTCGTTTTCTAATATTTCACTGTTGGCATATAGAAAGGCTATGGACTTTTGTATGTTAATTTTGTAACCTGCGACCTTACTGTATTGGTTTATTGTTTCTAGTAATCTTTTTGTGGAGTCCTTCGGGTTTTCGATGTATAGGATCATATCATCAGCAAAAAGTGATACCTTTACTTCTTATTTTCCGATATGGATGCCTTTTATTTCTTTGTCTTGTCTGATTGCTCTGGCCAGAACTTCTAGCACCACATTAAATAAGAGTGGAGAGAGTGGACAACCTGTCTTGTTCCTGATTTAAGGTGGAAAGTCCTCAGTTTTATGCCATTTAATATAATGTTGGCTGATGGTTTATCATATATGGCCTTTATCATGTTGAGATATTTTCCTTCTATACCCATTTTGTTGAGTGTCTTAAACATAAAATTGTGTTGTATTTTATCAAAAGCCTTTTCTGCATCTATTGATAAGATCATGTGGTTTTTGTTCTTTGTTTTGTTGATATGGTGTATTACGTTAACCGTTTTACGTATGTTGAACCATCCTTGAGATTCTGGGATGAATCCCACTTGATCATGATGTATTATTTTTTTAATATGTTGTTGTATTCGATTTCCCAGTATTTTGTTTAGTATTTTAGCATCTGTATTCATTAGAGATATTGGTCTGTAGTTTTCTTTCTTTGTGCCATCCTTGCCAGGTTTCGGTACGAGGGTTATGTTGGCCTCATAAAATGTGTTTGGAAGTATTGCTTCTTCTTCAATTTTTTGGAAGACTTTGAGTAGAATAGGAACCAAGTCTTCTTTGAATGTTTGATAGAATTCACTAGTATAACCGTCTGGGCCTGGACTTTTATTTTTGGGGAGGTTTTTAATAGTTTTTTCTATTTCCTCCCTGCTGATTGATCTTTTTAGGCTTTCTGCTTCTTCATGACTCAGTCTAGGAAGGTTGTATTGTTCTAGGAATTTATCCATTTCTTCTAGATTGTTGTATTTGGTGGCATATAGTTTTTCATAGTATTCTACAATAACTCTTTGTATATCTATGATGTCTGTGGTGATTTCTCCTCTTTCATTTTGGATTTTATTTATTTGAGTCCTGTGCCTTTTTTCCTTGGTGAGTCTTGCCAAGGGTTTGTCAATTTTGTTGATCTTTTCAAAGAACCAGCTCCTTGTTTTATTGATTTTTTTCTATAGTTTTTCTGTTCTCTATTTCGTTTATTTCTGCTCTGATTTTTATTATCTCCTTTCTTTGGCTGGTTTTGGGTTGTCTTTGTTCTTCTTTTTCTAGTTCCTTAAGGTATGAAGTTAAGTGGTTTACTTGGGCTCTCTCTTGTTTGTTCATATATGCCTGAAGTGATATGAACTTTCCTCTTATTACACCTTTTGCTGCATCCCAGAGATTCTGATATGTCGTATTGTCATTTTCATTTGTCTGTATATATCTTTTGATATCTGCGCTTATTTCTTCTTTGACCCATTCATTTTTTAGAAGTATGTTGTTTAGTTTCCACATTTTTGTGGGTTTTTCCCCCTCTTTTTTGCAGTTGAATTCTAGTTTCAAGGCTTTATGATCAGAGAATATGCTTGGTACAATTTCAATTTTTCTAAATTTGCTGATATTGTCTTTGTGGCCCAACATACGGTCCATTCTTGAGAATGTTCCATGTACACTAGAGAAAAATGTATACTCTGTCGCTTTGGGATGAAGTGTCCTGTAGATGTCTATCATATTCAGGTGTTCTAGTATTTCGTTTAAGGCCACTATATCTTTATTGATTCTCTGTTTGGATTACCAATCTAGAGCCGTCAGCGGTGTATTGAGGTCTCCAAGTATGATTGTATTTTTGTCAGTTTTTGTTTTAAGGTCAATAAGTAGCTGTCTTATATATTTTGGTGCTCCTTGGTTTGGTGCATATATATTAAGGATTGTTATGTCTTCTTGATTCAGTGTCCCCTTAATCATTATGAAATGACCATTTTTGTCTCTGAGTACTTTTTCTGTCTTGTAGTCAGCATTATTAGATATGAGTATTGCTACACCTGCTTTTTTTTGGGTGTTGTTTGCTTGGAGTATTGTTTTCCAGCCTTTCACTCTGAATTTGTTTTTATCCTTGTTGCTTAGATGTGTTTCTTGTAGGCAGCATACAGTTGGATTTTCTTTTTTAATCCATTCTGCTACTCTGTGTCTTTTTATTGGTAAGTTTAATCCATTTACATTTAGTGTAATTATTGACACTTGTGGGTTCCCTATTGCCATTTTATAAATTGCTTTCTGTTAGTTTTGTATCTTGTTTGATTCTTCTCTTTTGTTTTTCTATCATTTGTTTTTGTTTGTTTGTATTCCATACTTCTTTCCTCTGTTGCTACCTTTTTTAAGTCATGTGCTTTTGTGGTGGTTTTTTCAAGGGTGGTTACCATTAAGTAATGAAAAGGGTACCTACCATATTCATTGTAGTACCCTATCTTATGAGTATTTTTGCGCTTCATCGTCCTTTGCTACTGTTATTCTCCATCCTCTCCCCCCTTTTTTTCTTTTGTTGTCACAGTATAAATTTGGTTTTATTGTGTTCTTGGTGGAACTGTTACTTGTGGATTTGTTTTGTTTTGTTCTTTGAATCTCATTGGAAAACCCCCTTTAGTATTTCCTGGCGTGGGGGCTTTCTGATGATAAATTCTCTCATCTTTTCTGTATTTGTGAATGTTTTTATATCTCCTTTGTACTTGAAGGATAGCTTTGATGGGTATAGTATTCTTGGCTGAAAGTTCCTCTCTTTCAGGGCTTTAAATATTGGGGTCCACTCTCTTCTAGCTTGTAGAGTTTCTGCTGAGAAATCTGATGATAATCTAATAGGCCTTCCTTTATATGTTGTACTCTTCTTTTCCCTGGCTGCCTTGAGAATTTTTTCTTTGTCATTGGTTTGTGTCATCTTCATTATGATGTGCCTTGGAGTGGGTTTGTTGTGGTTAAGAAAACTCGGTGTTCTGTTTCCTTCTTGAATTTGAGGCTTTGGTTCTTTCCACAGGCTTGGGAAGTTCTCGTCTATTATTTGTTTGAGTATATTCTCCATTCCATTTTCTTTCTCTTCTCCCTCTGATATACCTATTATTCTTATGTTATTCTTTCTGATGGAGTCAGACAATTCCTGTAGGGCTTTCTCGTTTTTTATTATTTTTGAGTCTCTTTCTTCTCTCTGTTGTGCCTCAAGTTGCTTGTCTTCTATTTCACTAATCCTATCTTCTATCTGGGCTGTTCTATTAGCTAAGCTTGTTACCTCGTTTTTCAGCTCGTGAATTGAGTTTTTCATTTCTGTTTGATTTGTTTTTATAGTTTCAATTTCCTTGGTAATATATTCTTTGTGATCGTTGAGTTGTTTTCTGAGCTCCCTAAATTGCCTTTCTGTGTTTTCTTGTATATCTCTGAGTATTTTTAGGATTTCTTTTTTAAATTCTCTGTCATTTAGCTCCAAGGTTTCCAATATCTTAAATCTTTTCTCCATAGGGTTTTCCACATCTATTTGTGTTACCTCTCTATCTTTTGTATCCATAATATTCGATTTCCTTTTTCTTATTGGCATCTGAGGGTGGTCTTGTTAATAGCACTAATTAGAATTGATAAAGAATAAAAAGTAAAAGGAAAAAAGAAAAACACTCCACAAAAAAAAACAGTAATAATTTATTATTTCCCCCTTTTTTCTTTCTTCTCTTCCCCTCCTCTCCCCTCCTTAGGGAAATATCGTGATGACCTGTGAATTATATTATGCTAAATGGAACAAAAATGCCTATAACGGAGGGCCTGATTTGGGGTGAAGAGTTCAAGCGGCAAAAAAGGGAGTAGGGGCCTACTAAATGCAAAAAAAAAGGAGAAAATCTTAGAGAAGTATAAAATGATTTGCTTGTAAGTGATGGTCGACTAAGAGATATAATGAGAGGGATAAGAGGGAAACAGGAAAAGGGAGCAAAAAAAATAATAATTAAAGAAGAAAAAAAAATAATAAGTTAAAATCTGTTGTAGTAAGTGGAGCCAAGACTAAATACAATGGAGACCTTGGTTTGGGAGGAGTGCTAATGAGTTAAAAAGCAAAGTAAAAAGTACTCAAAATGCCATAAAAACATATAAACAAAAGAAAACCAAAAACAAAATAAAAAAAAAAACTTGAGTCCCAAATTAAATAATTTGTTCGTGATTGAGGATTGAATGGGAGGAAAATTAAAAGGAGAAAAGAAGAAACGAATAGAAAAGAAAAAATAAGAAAAAGAGAAAAACGAAGGGAAAAAAAAGAAAAAGAAAAAAAAAACAAAAGGGAAGAGAGTGAGAGTTAAGGGTTTTGGAGTGTAACCCTAAAGGAGAGTAAGGATGAAGAAAAGAAATAAAATGTAACACTCATGGGTAATGTAATTCAAGAAAAGGGAAGCATAAGATGGGCAGAGAATAAAAGGACCGAGGTGGAGGAAATAGAGGTAATAATAATAAAGGCAATAACATAGAAGAAACAAACAACAACAACAACAAAAATAGTGGAACAAGTTATAAAGTCTGTGGATTTTTCTTGATTTTGAGAGGTTAACTTATTCCTTTTTCTTTTCTCTCCCTCTTCCTGGTCGGTGACTCTGTACCCCAGGCTCTGCCCCTGTGTCACGCTTCGGTAGGGATTTGCAGTTGATGGGATTCTATAACAATGTCATATAATTGGCTTTAGTCTCATTGGTAGTCAAGGCTTGTTGGCGTTTGCAGGGTCCAACAATGAGGGAGTTTGCTTTCCTGGAGTCTCTCTCCTAGTCTCCCCTTCCTGAATTAGCATCCTGGTGATCCAGCTATGAGGCTGCCACTGCTTCTGCCTGGGGCGTAAGAGGCTCAAAGAGCTGGGAAATCCCCACTCTATCCCCACTCAGCGCAAGGCTCTGGGTAAGGCTCTGGCAGTCAGAGCCTCCAGCGTAATCAGGCGGGGCTGGGAGTCAATTGTTGTCAAGGTGACTGTTCAGCGCCTAGCATTCAGTTGGACCACTCAACCCAGGCTTTCCACACTTTGTAGCCTGTTTTGGCTGGGAAGTAGAGGCACTAGTCGCTGCTTGCTGTATAGATCTTAACATCTGCCAAGTCCCTCTTGTTAGCGTATATCCCTGAATATGAAGGCTCTGTCAATCAGAAGTTTCCCCCGCCCCTTTAGCGAGAGGCACTAAAAAATATCACGCCTCTTGTCTTGGATCGCTGAACTGAGAGAGATCTTATCAATTAGAGCCCCGTGGGTGCGCAGATTTCGTGGGTTAAGCTAATTTCAGTGATTGGATCCGCAGCTGTGCTCCAGAAAGTATTTCACGCTGCCCGCGCACCCCTCCCCCAACGCTTGATTGTTAGCTTGAATTGCTGGGTGAGGTGCCCCATCACGGAGAGAATCTCCGGAGTAGGGAAGATAGCTTTGGCGCCCTTCCCGCTTGCCTTGCTGCTGGCGGCTGGGGTGCACTGTGCGCGCGGGAGAATGGGGCACTCTGGGTGTGCGGGCGAGTTGGGTGCTCTGGGCGTGTGGGCGAGTGGGATGTTCAGGGCACGCAAGCAAATGGGGTGCTCTAGGCACGCTGGTGGCTGGGGACTCTCACTCGCAGTGAATGGGCTGCTGGGGACGCTCACGGTGCAAGGGAGCTCGCTCTGCGACCGGATCGCGGCACAGGGCGCACAGTTTCTCACTGGCACGCCAGCAGCTGCTCGCAGAGTGTGGGTGGGCAGTTGCAGGCGCAGAGTGTGGGTGGGCAGTTGCAGGCGTGGGTTGATTTACCACAGGCGTACTCCCTCCTCGGCTTGAATGAACGTCCATGCGGTAGTTAGCTTCTTCCATACCCTCAGCTCCCACCCGTCTCTCAGATTTAAGTGATAACAGTCCTTTCGCTTTCAGTGTGTGTGGAACTCCGGAATGCTCCGAGGATAAATTTTTCTGTTTCTAGTTGGTAAATTTGTTGAGATTTTGGGGAGATCTGTCGGACGCGCTGCTCACGGCGCCATTTCCGTGACGTCACTCCTTAACTGTTAATTTAGATCTTTGATCCATTAAGTTTATTTCTGAAAAAAGTGTGAAATAAGGGTCCATTTTTATTGGTACCATTGTTAAAAAGATTATTTTTTCCCATTGAATTTCCATGTTACCTCAGAAAATCAATTGGCATTTTATGCCAGGGTCAGTTTTGGACTCTTCTGTCATTGTTTTGTGTTGTTTTGTTTGTTTGGTTTGGTTTTTTATCATTATACCAATACCATTTTGTCTTGATTACAACTGTACCTTTAAAATAAATCTTGATATGAGGTAGTGTATGTCCTCTAACTTGTTTTTTGGTTTCAAAATTGTTTTGCCTATTCTAGGTGTCTTGCATATAAATTAAAATATTTAAAACAGCTTATCAGTTTCTACAATGTCTTCTGGATTTTGATTGGGATTATGTTGAATCTATAGATCAGTTTAAGGGAAATTGATTTTTTTTTCTTTTTTAATTTAAATGAGAGAAGGAAACATAGATGGACTCCTACATGCACCCTGACTGAGATCCACCCAGCAACCCCCATCTGTGGCTGATGCTCTGCCCATCTAAGACCAATGCTCACAACCAAGTTAGTTTTAGTGTCTGAGGTGGAGGCTCCATGGAGCCATCTTCAGTGCCCCAGGCCAATGCGCTGGAATCAGTTGAGCCATGGCTGCGGGAGAGGAAGAGAAAAAGAGAGAGAGAAGATAGGGAGGGGAGGAGAAGCAGATGGTTAGTCCTACTGTGTGCCCTGACTGGGAATCAAACCCAGGACTTTTACATGGGTCAATGATCTATTGTTGAGCTAACTGGCCAGGGCCGATATTTTTAATTTATTTTTTATTAAAAAAAATTTTTTTTATTGATTTGTAAGAGAGGAAGGGAGATAGAAGGGAGGGAGGGGCAAGGGAGAAAGAGAGAAGCATTACTCGTTGCTCTACTTAGTTCTATTTAGTTGTTTACTCAATTGCCTTTCACACATGCCCTGACCTGGGTTCAAACTTGGTGTGCCAGGACATTCTATTCATTAAGCTACTGAGCCAGGGCCAGAGAAATTGATATTTTAACAATGGGGAGTCTTCTGATTCATGAATATGTTATATCCTTTTATATAAATCTTCTTTAATTTCTCTTAGTAATATTTTACAGTTTTCTCTGAACATGTCTTGCACAGCTTCCATTCAGTTTATAAGTAAATAATTTATAATGTTCTTATGATTGCATTTTTAATTTCAGTTTCTGGCTGTTTATATCATATAAAATTTCAATAGATTTCTATATAATGACCTTCTATTCTGTACCTTGCTAAACTCAATAGCTATAAAGCTTTTTGATAGATGCTGGAGTTTTTATTTGGGTAGTATGTCTTCTGTGAATAATAAGAATTTAAACCTTTTTCTTTTCAATCAGGATTTTTTCTCTTATTGAATTGGTTATGTTTTCTTGTATAAAATGTTTAATTAAATAGTAAGAATGTATAGCTTTGCCTTGTTCTTGATGTTGAGGAAACCATTAGTCCTTCACCATTAAGTATGATGTTAGTTATAGGTTTCTATAATGTGACTTATTAAAGAAGTTCCTTTTTATTTCTCCTTTGTTGAGTATTTATCAAAAATGGATATTGGATTTTTTTTTCATCTATAGAGATGCTGTATGGTTTTCTTTTTTAGTATGTTACTGTGTTACATTGATTGCTATTTTTAATTTTAAACCAACCCTGCATTTCTAAATAAATAGCACATTATTATTATGTATTGTTCTTTTTATATATTGTTGAATTCAATTTGTTAAAATGTTATTAAGAATTTTTATATTTGAGTAATACTGATATATAGGAATTTTTTCTTGTAATGTCTTTAGCAGAATTTGGTATCACAGTAATACTGGCCTTAATGAATGAGTTGAACTGTATTGTTTCCTTTTTAATGTTTTTTGGAGGAATTTGTGTAGAATTGGTATTATTTCCTTCTTAAATGTTTGGTAGAATTTACTAATAAAGTTATGTGGCCTGGAGTTTTTGTTGGGGAGATGATTTTTAATTACGATTTAAATTTTTTATTAAAGGATTATTCAGGTTATTTTTTGGGGAGGGTGAGCTTTGTTAATTTGTGTATTTTAAGAATTATGTCCTTATTGTCTCAGTTTCTGTGAGTGAAGAATTTGGCAGAGTTTAGGTTTGTCCTTTGCTTCAGGGTCTCTTACCACCTGGTATTGCCCAGAACTGGAATCCCATTTGAAATACTGATTTGGGAAGCGTCTGCTTCCAAGCTCGTGTGTTTTGTTTTGTTTTTTAAACAGAATTCTGTTCTCTTTGTTTGTTGAACTGAGGACTACAGTTCACGGTTGGCTGTTGGCTGGAAGTTGCTCAGAATCTTGCCAATTGGGTCTTTTCATCACAGCAACTTACTTCATCAAAGCCAGCAAGGGAGGGGACTGCTAGCAAGATAGAAGATATAATATTATGGAGCCTAATCATAGACATGACATTGAATCACTTTTGCCATATTCTGTTGATTAGAACTGTGGTCAGCAAACTCATTAGTCAACAGAGCCAAATATCAACAGTACAACAATTGAAATTTCTTTTGAGAGCCAAATTTTTTAAACTTAAACTATATAGTTAGGTACTTTGTTATTAACTTAATTAGGATACTCCTAAGCTGGCCAAAGAGCTGCACTCAAAGAGCTAAAGAGCTGCATGTGGCCCTGGCCGTTTGGCTCAGTGGTAGAGCATCGGCCTGGGTGTAGAAGTCCTGGGTTAGATTCCCGGCCAGGGCACACAGGAGAAGCGCCCATTTGCTTCTCCACCCCACCCCCTCTCCTTCCTCTCTGTCTCTCTCTTCCCCTCCCGCAGCCGAGGCTCCATTGGAGCAAAGATGGCCCAGGCGCTGGGGATGGCTCCTTGGCCTTTGCCCCAGGCGCTAGAGTGGCTCTGGTCGCAACAGAGCGACGCCCCGGAGGGGCCGAGCATCGCCCCCTGGTGGGCGTGCCGGGTGGATCCCGGTCGGGCGCATGCGGGAGTCTGTCTGACTGTCTTTCCCCGTTTCCAGCTTCAGAAAAATACAAAAAAAAAAAAAAAAAAAAAAAGCTGCATGTGGCTTGTGAGCCACAGTTTGCCGACCACTGAATTAGAAGCAAGTCCTTAAGCCAGCTCACACTCAAGAGGAATGGTTTATATAGGGGTGTGAATACCAGAAGACAGAGACCTTGAGGGTCATTTTTCAGTCTACCTGGCATAATGTTTGTAGGATCTGAAGTAACCATACCAGCCTCATTCCTGATATTGGTGAATTGTTTTCTTTCTTTTTTTGATCATTATGGCTAGAGGCTGGCTTATTTTACTGATCCTCAAAAGAACTGATTTTTGGTTTCATGGCCTTTTTCTATTTTCACTTTGTTTTTGCAATATGTTTGACTTCTGCTCTTATCTTTAAGTTTAATTTGATCTTTGTTTTTTAATTTATTCTTGACAGGGACAGAGAGAGACAAATAGGAAGGGAGAGAAATGAGAAGTATCAATTCTTTGTTGCAGCTCCTTAGTGCATTGATTGCTTTCTAGTATGTGCCTTGGTGGGGGGGGGGGGGGCTACAGCAGACTGAGTGAGCCCTTGCTCAAGCCAGCGACCTGTGCTCAAGCTGGGAACCTTGGGGTTTCCAACCTAGGTTCTCTGCATCCCAGTCCCACACTGTATCCACTGCACCACCACCTGATCAGGCTGTTTTTTAATTTCTTAAGGTGGAGGTTGAGGTCATTCATTGCAGAACTTTCATCTTTTCTAACAGGCATTTTAATTTTAGTACTATAAATTTTCCTCTGACCATGGTATTACTTGCATCCTATAATTTTTGCTATGTTGTGTTTTCATTTCACTGACTTTAAAATACTTTATGATTTTCCCACTTATTACTTCTTTGACCCATGGTTTACTTACAAATATACTATTTAAATTTTGACATATTTGGGGATTCTCTAGAGATATTTTTATTGATATTTAATTCTGTGATCAGATAACAATGTTTTATTTTAGTTCTTTGTGTAGATTTATATTTATTTTTGGTATTATCTTCCTTTTGACTGAAGGACTTCCTTTAATATTCTTCATTGTGTAGGGCTGGTCTTGATGAAATTTTCATATTTCATTGTCAGAAATAAATATATATTTTTTACTAGGTATAGAGTTCTAGGTTAAGCTATCTTCCTCTTTCCCTCTGTAACTAGAACTCATAGGATTCATTTTGTTTCCTTTTCTCTTAGAGATTACCATTCCTGCACTGCTGATATCCAATGTCTAGAACTGTTGTTTAATGTACTTTTTTTTTTTTTTTGTATTTTTCTGAAGCTAGAAACGGGGAGAGGCAGACAGACTCCCGCATGCGCCCGACTGGGTTCCACCCAGCACGCCCACCAGGGGGCGACGCTCTGCCCACCAAGCTCTGCCCACCAAGGGGCGATGCTCTGCCCCTCCCGGGCGTCGCTTTGCCGCGACCAGAGCCACTCTAGCGCCTGGGGCAGAGGCCAAGGAGCCATCCCCAGCACCCGGGCCATCTTTGCTCCAATGGAGCCTCGGCTGCGGGAGGGGAAGAGAGAGACAGAGAGGAAGGAGAGGGGGTGGGGTGGAGAAGCAGATGGGCGCTTCTCCTGTGTGCCCTGGCCGGGAATCTAACCCGGGACTTCTACACGCCAGGCCAATGCTCTACCACTGAGCCAACCGGCCAGGGCCTAGTGTACTTTTTAATTTGGTGATTGTTTCAAGTTATGAGGGTTAATTTGATTTCTGTTACCTTGACCTGTTTGGAAGTGGAGGTGGAAATGAAATTCTTAAGTTAGGCTGATCTGATAGGGACCATGGATTTACATAATCTGTGAGAGACCTACAAGCCACACATATGATTGATTGGAGAAATGAAGTCTGTACTGTTAGCTTTTTCTGCACAACCCCTGAAGTTCTGGCTTATTCAAGAGAGAATTTTGATACCCTGTTTGCTGTTGTGCAGTTGCTTTCCTTAAAATTGTCCCCAAATATTGTCTACTACTATTTTGTAATCAAAAGTGAAAAATATGTTATTTAATGTAGTAAAAGCAGAAATCTACCATTGATGAGCTGTGTGACCTTAGGCATATCCCTTGACTTTATGAATCTTTTTTCCTGATCTGAAATGAGGCCTCTGTCTTAAAGTTTCAACCTGACTTTCCAGATTCTGATAAGGTGGTCATAATGAGAGTTTATGATTTATTTTAAAATATAATAAATATAATTGACCTTTGAACAACAGGCATTTGAACGGCACAGGTCCACTTGTATGTGGGTTTTTAAAAAGATGTATGCATACAGTTAGTTGGCTCTCACTATGCCCAGATATCACATCCACAGATTCAACCAACAGTGGTTTTAACTAATGGGAGATCAGAACAGTTGGGAATCTGTGGGTGCAGAGGGCAAATGTATGGATTGTTCTACCATTTTATAGAAGAGATTTGAGCATGCTCAGATTTGGGTATCTATGGGATCCCTCCAGGGCTACCAAGGGATGACTGTGCTATAGTTAAGTTTTGGGGGAGTTCGAAGTTTATACCCAGATTCTTTTACTGTACTGGGGTTGGTGCCCCTAGTCAATCCCCCCACTCCTGATATTGTTTAAGATAATCAGTTGTACTCCAATCCAACATTGGTTGTTTAGGGCTCTAATCCCTGGTATATTCCAGGGACCTTTCGGGGTCCCTCAGACCCTTTTAGAGTGTTTGCAAGGTTAAAACTACAGTGTGTCCATAAAGTCATGGTGCACTTTTGACCGGTCACAGGAAAGCAACAAAAGATGATAGAAATGTGAAATCTGCACCAAATAAAAGGAAAACCCTCCCAGTTTCTGTAGGATGATGTGGCAGCATGTGCGCATGCGCAGATGATGACGTTAACACCGTGTATACAGCGGAGCAGCCCACGGCCATGCCAGTCGAGATGTGGATGGTACAGAGGAAAGTACAGTGTGTTCTGTGGCTGGCTTAATTCGATTCCGTGACCAAAGTGCAACGTGAATATCGGCGCATTTATAACGAAGCACCACCACATAGGAATCACATTATTCGGTGGGATAAGCAGTTGAAGGAAACCGGCAGTTTGGTGGAGAAACCCCATTCTGGTAGGCCATCAGTCAGTGACGAGTCTGTAGAGGCTATACGGGATAGCTACCTAAGGAGCCCTAAAAAATCTGTGCGTGCATGTGCTTGACAATTACACCTAACCAAGACTACAGTTCATAAGGTGTTAAAGAAATGTCTCTGTTTTACGGGGTACAAATTGCGGCTGTTTCATGATATTACTAAGACATTATTTGCCATTTCAGTCATATTCTTCCTGAGTATACTGTGAAATTTTCAAATACTACATGATAGGTAATGATGCCTTTTTGTTCCTGTGTTTTTCAAATTTCTCAAGTATAATTTCTAATATGGTAAATATCAATGGATATGTCCCACATAAACAAAATTTCATTGGGTTCTCAGTATTTTTTAAGACAAAATATATTTTAAATAAGAAGCCCTGAGATCAAAGGGGTTCTGAGACATTGAAAATGGCTGGCTTAATGGAAATTATTCTCTATTTAGGTGTGTACTCGATTGACAGATTTCTTGGTGCTGGAGAGCAAAAAATTAGTGGCTAACATCAAGTCATCTGCTGTCATAGCTCCAAGGTTTTGTACCACTGTCTGACTTTGGGAAAGTTCTTAAATTCTCTTTTTTTTTAATTAAATGAGAGGAGGGGAGGCAGAGACAGACTCTTGCATGTGCTCCAACAGGTGCATGTGATCTACCCGGCAAACCCCCTATGGGGCAGTGCTCTACCCATCTGGGGCCGTTGCTCCATTGCTTGGCAACCAAGCTATTTTAGCTCCTGAAGTGAAGCCAGGGTGCCATCCTCAGTGCCCGAAGCCAACTTGCTCAAATGAGCCATGGCTGCAAGGGGCGGTGTGTGTAGTAGGGGAAGGAGTGGTAAAGCAGATGGTTGCTTCTGCTGTGTGCCCTGACCAGGAATCGAACCTGGGACTTCTACATGTTGGGGCAAAGCTCTACTGCCGAGCCACCTGGCCAGGGCCTTAGAATCTCTAAGACAAAATTTCCTCAACTATGAAACGGGGAAAATACAGTATCTGTGTAATAGTTTAAGTTAACTGATATACTACATGAAAGCCCTTAATACAGTGCTGGCATGTAGTATATTAGTTAATTTATTTAGTAGGCACTTAGTAAAAGTTAGCTGTGATGATTATGATGCCACAGAGTTGTGCTTATTGTTTTTTAGTTACCAACATGTATCTTCTGCTCTAGGGCATTCTTAGCAAGTCTTTATGTTGTTTTTTTGCCAGTCTGGCAATTCTCACTAGCCTTTGATATTTCCATTTTAGGCTGTGCTATAATATTGCCATTTCCTAAACTGTTCTTATACAACCCTGGAGTTTAACTTGGAAGTTGGCAAACTGGCTTAGGTTTTATTTGAAATTCACTGGTCATGCCATCTTGCCCCTTAGGCTAATATAGGTAGTTTAATAATAACCAACATAGAATAATGGTACAGAACAGTAGGAAGCTTCTTGCAGGCTACTGATAATTCAGAATTTGATTGTGTTTCGTAATCTTGGTTACTCTGAACCAGTGGTAGTCAACCTGGTCCCTGCCGCCCACTAGTGGGCATTTCAGCTTTCATGGTGGGCAGTAGCGGAGCAACCAAAGTATAAATAAAAAGATAGATTTAACTATAGTAAGTTGTTTTATAAAGATTTATTCTGCCAAACAGCGAAAATTTGACATAAGTACTTGGTAAGTAATTATTATTATATGCTTTAACTTGCTGTAACTCTGCTTTATAAATTTTATAAAGTAAAGTTACTTCCCTACTTTATAAATCACCATTACTGTGGAACCGGTGGGCGGTTAGAAAATTTTACTACTAATAGAGATACAAAAGTTGGCGGTACATATAAAAAGGTTGACTACCCCTGCTCTGAACTTTAGTTTTTTAGTATCTGTAATATACCAGTGTCACTAAACTTGTGTCATACTGTTAGTTTTAGATCCCCCTGTAAATTGTTATGAGGTATATAACATTCTTATTAATCCCAGCCAGCTGTGCTGATCTCTTACTTGTAGATCTTAACAAGATAGTCAGCTTGAACTAGTATGTCTTCAACTGTGTGGTAAGTACGAGTATGAACTATATAGTTGTTTAGGGCTCTGAAATTCATTCTGTGTAACACCTGGATTCAGTAACAAATTTTTTGCGTTTCCCATTTTAATATATACATTTGTGAACATGAATGGTTCCCATGTAGAACTGAACGTATGTGAAATTTTTTAGGTAATCATCTGGGATCTCATGTTCAGAAGCATTCTATGCCCTTGTGCTAAGCAGTATTTCATGTATCCATCATATTTTCTGAGGATCTTTTCCCTAAAAGATTTTGACTTACCCTCTTCTTCCACCAATGACAATTCAAGACTTGCTCTTCAGTCTAGGATTATAGTAATTCTATGACACGACTTCTTAGCATTCACAAATAAAAATTACCTGGAGAGGTTATTCATCCTGTCAAGAAAAACTTAAGCACTTAATTACATTCAAAAGTTTGGTGCTGGTCTCTTTGTGGATCATAAAGTGAGGGATAAAATGTTCTTGCCATTTAGGAATTTATGAGTCTGGGTGACAGAATCCATTTCTCTGTCAAGAAAATTGATTACAGTATATGTTAGTAACTGATTTCTTATAGGATAACAAAACCTTAACATATTAAATATTAGGTTGCTTTTTCACATGCAGACTTAATTAACAGTGAACATTGTTCAGTTTTTGTACATTCATTAGATTAACACATTTCATTAGTCATATACCGAGCGCTCATTAATGTTCTTGTCACTAGTGCTAAAGTAAGGAGTGATATAGACACAGACCATGCTTTCAGGTAACAGATTATTGTGATCAAGTCAACCTACTTGTTTTTTTCATAGATGTATTTAACTGAGACAATCACATTCAAGAATTTGTTTTAAAACTATGACCTTATTTATCTAAACATTTATTTTGGTGATTTATCATAGGAATAAATAAATAAATGTAAGAACTTGTTTCTCTGTGAACTTCATTTTTATTTCCATTTTACTTCTCTTTGAGGTGTTACCATTCATTTATATTCAGTCCTTGTCTAGAGCTTTCTATGACTTGTCTGATTCTACTGACTTTGAGCACTTAGAAGCTGTAGAATTTCAATAGTTGATTTGAAATCTTAAGGCTCTCTGAATACCAGAATTCTGTGGTTACTTGTTCAATCCTCTGGTTGCAAAAGTTAGTACCTTATCAGCTTTCTTTCTGCTAGTTATTGGATGTTCTAAGGTAAAACTGTTTGAGTCTTTATAGTATCTAAAGCTATTTAGCATTGTATTTATTTTTTATTTTTTAATCTATTATTTGGAGAGAGAGAGAAAGAGAGATGGATTTGTTGATTCACTCATCCCTGTGTTAATTGGCTGATTCTTGTCTATGTTCTGACCAGGGAGCAAACCTGCAATCTTGGTGTATTGGGACCACACTCCAAACCGAGCCACCTAGTCAGGGTGCAAGCCCTTCAGCATTTTAAAGATTTAATAGCTAAAATCTCTCATTTATTGAGCACCTGATATGTGTGTTCCAGCCATTGTTCTGAAGCTGAAGCTATAATTGTGAAAAAAACACAGTCTCTGTCTTCTCAAGATTTGTAAGATATAACAATCTGTAACTGAGATGATACTGATAATGGCTGACATTTACTATGGGCCAGGTACTTTTTCAATTGCTACATCTATTTACTCACTAATGCTTATAACAACCTGTGAAATAATGGTATTATTATTATTCATCCTAATTTACAAATAAGGAAACCGAGGCAAGAATGATTACATTGTTCCAAGTCACATAACTAGTGTGTGGTAAAGATGTAATTCAGATCTGCCAGTCTGGCTTCAAAAATTCTACGTTTATAAACTACATTGTACTGTGCAATTATAACAGATAATTATGGTGTAATTTAAGTGGATAATTAAATAGCTAATTTCAGTATGTGTGAGCAGTGATATGATGGAAGTATATGCTGCTGTGGGAATTCATAATGATTTCACCCAGTTTGGTGTTGCTAGGGTCAGGAAAAGCTTTTCTGAGAAAGTAAATCTTTGCCTGACCAGGCAGTGGCACAGTGGATAGAGCATCGGACTGGGACACAGAAGACCCAGGTTTGAAACCCCAAGGTCACTGGCTTGAGCACAGAGTTGCTGGCTTGAGCTTGGGATCATGGGCATGACCCCATGGTCGCTGGCTTGAGCCCAAACATTGTTGGCTTGAGCCCAAGGTCGCTGGCTTGAGCAAGGGGTCACTGAGTCTGCTATAGCCCCTGGTCAAGGCACATATGAGAAAGCAATCAATGAACAACTAAGGAGCCGCAATGAAGAACGGATGCTTCTCATATCTCTCCCTTCCTGTCTGTCCCTTTCTCTCCCTTTCTCTCCCTTTCTCTCTCACTGTCTCTGTCACAAAAAAAAAAGATTGTAAATCTTTATTGAAAGGAGCTTTTCCCGCCACACACATACTTTTTAACTATGAAAAGTAATTGGAAAGAATATTTTAAAATAAGCAGTAGTTCTTATCCAAAAGTTAGCAACATAAGTTAGAAAACCATGAGTTGACCTGGCTGGATGGCTCAGTTGGTTAGACTTAGAGCATTGTTCCAATGTGCAGAGGTTGCTGGTTTGATCCACAATCTAGGCAAATACAGAAACAGATTAATGTTTCTCTCTTTCTCTCTTTCTCTCTCTCCTCTTTCCTTCTCTCTCTCTCTAAAAAATAAATTAAAAAAAATTTTTTTTAAGGAGGCCCTGGCTGGTTGGCTCAGTGGTAGAGCATCGGCCTGGCATGCAGGAGTCCCAGGTTTGATTCCCGGCCGGGGCACACAGGAGAAGCGCCCATCTGCTTCTCCACCCCTCCCCCTCTCCTTCCTCTCTGTCTCTCTCTTCCCCTCCCGCACCCAAGGCTCCATTGGAGCAAAGTTGGCCCGGGCACTAAGGATGGCTCCATGGCCTCTGCCTCAGGCGCTAAAATGACCCTGGTTGCAACAGAGCAACGCCCCAGATGGGCAGAGCATCGCCCCCTGCTGGGCATGCCAGGTGGCTCCTGATCCCGGTTAGGCGCATGAGGGAGTCTGTCTGACTGTCTCTCCCCGTTTCCAACTTCAGAAAAATACAAAAAAAAAAAATTTTTTTTAAGGAAAGAAAATTACTAGTCTGTTTTCAACTTGGGAAGGTTCTCTGGTGATTACCCCTTATTTACTATTTGGTAGAATAAATTTGTGGGTTTTTTTGTATTTTTTCAAAGTTAGAAGTAAGGAAGCAGTCAGACTGACTCCTGCATGAGCCTGACTGGGATCCACCTGGCATGCCCACCAAGGGACAGGTGCTCTGCCCATCGGCCGGAGCCTGAGGCGGAGGCCATGGAGCCATCCTCAGCACCCGGGCCAATTTTGCTCCATGGAGCCTTAGCTGCGGGAGGGGAAAAGAGAGACAGAGAGGAAGGAAAAGGGGAAGGAAGGAGAAGCAGATGTGTGCTTCTCCTGTGTGCCCTGAATGGGAATCGAACCTGGAACTTCCACACTCCAGGCTAATGCTCTACCACTGAGCCAACCAGCCAGTGCGTAGAATAAGTTTTTAAACGAGCTATTTTCTGTGTTTTTGAGGAGACAAAACAGAGGAGAGTACTGTTATATAAATAATATTGAGTGCTTTTCTTTGGTTTTGGTTTTGATAGAACAAAAGATTTGATTGATTAGGTACACTTTAAATTAGTTTTAAAATGGTAGAATTTTGATTACTTCAGGTCTTGTCATATTGTAGCAGGGATTGACATTTGTAAATTCTGTACCATGAAATGAGTATACAAAAAAGCACAAAATGCATTATATAAAGCACATTTCATAATATCAAACTTTTTATGAAGTATTATGTATTCATAGATAGAACTATTTAAGATTTAAATTGTAATTTAGATTTTTTAAGTTTAAAATTGAACATTTTTGTGCATTATGTATCAACCTACTTTATCAGTTATTAATTTTGACTGCTTTCCATTTTTATTGTAAGACAGGAACAGTCATTTTTAAATGTGTATTTGGAAATATTTTTGTGGATAGCATAATATAGTATAGCTAAAAAGCTACTATGATACATGATTCTGGTAGTATTGCTCTATCCTTCATAATATGGTGTTTATCATCTCTCGTATAAAAATCTCATTTTCATGAATGGTTATTTTCATGGTGAAATCATTGTACAGAATTCAAGATCTTAATTAAGAGCCCCAGGGGGTCAGGTTTGACTACTTTTATTAGCACAGTCACACTCTGTCAATTTAAAACAGGGGTCCCCAAACTACGGCCCACGGGCCGCATGCGGCCCCCTGAGGCCATTTATCTGGCCCCCACTGCACTTCCGGAAGGGGCACCTCTTTCATTGGTGGTCAGTGAGAAGAGCATAGTTCCCATTGAAATACTGGTCAGTTTGTTGATTTAAATTTACTTGTTCTTTATTTTAAATATTGTATTTGTTCCCATTTTGTTTTTTTACTTTAAAATGAGATGTGTGCAGTGTGCATAGGGATTTGTTCATAGTTTTTTTTATAGTCCGGCCCTCCAACGGTCGAGGGACAGTGAATTGGCCCCCTGTGTAAAAAGTTTGGGGACCCCTGATTTAAAATACGCACCATGATCACCCTGTATTTAATGATTTCATTGGTTTACTTTCTTTATATTCTATAATTGAAATGGCATTCATTATTGGTACCATTGACTTACCTACTTAGCCTCCATCTTAACAATTGCTTGCTTCATTTTTGTTCCTTTCTCCTCACTCCAGCTCCTTCCTCAGCTCAGTCACCTCCCTTTGTTTCTCCAGCTCTTTGATGTCTAGCTAGTCACTGCATTATTCTGCTTCCTTCCCTGCCATTCTGCCAGCCCCATATTGCATTATGTTGTGGCATTTTCTGCCTTTTCTACTGATGAGCATCTGTTACTCATTGCCTAACTCTATGTGGGATTTAAAGAGTTGGCTGTTTAAACTGTGGGTCAAATTACTCCTTTTTTCCCCATTAAAGCTGTATTTGACATCTGTCTTGAACTTAACACTACATGGATGAGTATACACCTACGTACATAAAAATATTTTGTTATTCTGATTGCTTTAGATTTTTTGTTAACTATGAATTTCTTCTAATTTATACTTAACTTGGTAACTTTTGGTGTTTTAATATGGTTCAGGTTGGGTGGGTGGGGTCTAACCTGGCTATCACCTTTCAGGACTTGAGCTTCTCCTCGCTATATCTGGAAGAAATCTTTATTTCCGGTTTGTCTAGATTCTTGTTACTAGAAATGTAGTTTGCAGACCAGCAGCATCAACATCACCTGAATGTTAGAAATGCAGACTCTCTGGCCCTACTCAAGACCTTATACTTCTTAATCTATATTTTAACAAGATCTCTAATTGGATGCACTGAAGTTTGCAAAGCATTACTGTAGTGTCATCCAACTGTTGGACACATTAACGTACTGCCTGATAGATATCTGTGTACTTTTTAGAACTGATCTTGAATATGTGTTCTGTAGTGATATTATTTAAATGTTTTAAAATTATTTTGTAACTATTCATTTTCATCTTGGTTCACCAAAAGTTATATCCTGGATGGATATCACTACTGCTATGTGGAAGAAATGACAAGATATATCTCAAACAGTAGCTAGGCCCAGTCTTTTAAGTGATGATTTGGATCTGTCCTCCATCATCAGTTTGCATCTGTGGACAGAAAACTGTTTCTATCTTCTTGGGCTGTGACTTCTCAAGAAAAGTCTAAGGTGAACCTTTGAGATATAGGAAAAAATATACAAGTTCCTATTTAATTTTTATATTAAATGTGCAAAATTATTTCTTCCTGAATTTTGGTACATTGCTTAATACTACAGTATATGTATACAATTTTATTTATTTATATATTTTTTTACAGAGACAGAAAGAGTCAGAGAGAGGGACAGGTAGGGACAGACGCACAGGAAGGGAGAGAGATGAGAAGTATCAATTCTTCGTTGCAGCACCATAGTTGTGTTCATTAATTGCTTTCTCATATGTGCCTTGACCAGGGGGCAGCAACAGAGCGGGTGACCTCTTGCTCAAGCCAGAGACCTTGGGCTCAAGCCAACAATGTTTGGGCTCAAGCCAGCGACCATGGGGTCATGTCCATGATCCCACGCTCAAGTCAGCAAGCTCTCGCTCAAGCTGGTAAGCCCACAGTGCTCAAGCCAGTGACCTCGGGGTTTTGAACCTGGGTCTTCTGTGTCCCGGTCCAACACTCTATCCACTGTGTCATTGCTTGGTCAGGCTGTATACAATTTATGAAGGGATATGGAGCACTCATATTCAAATCATGCTTGTATATGATTTAAAAAGTTCATAGACTCCTTCATTCCTTCTCTGTAGTGCAATATGACAGTCCAATAAAATTTCATTAAGTGTTTATTGAGATTTTGAATGGATTGGGAAATAATCTAGTAGTAAATTCTCTACTATGCTCTGCAGTATCTGGGTACACATGGATAGGGACAACACTTACAACTGTTTTTGTATGATTGATAGTAAAATAATTGTTGTATTCTCAAACACATATTAATGGAAGCTTAGTAGAATTCCTCTATGCAACTACATGTAATCAATCATGTTAATACACTGTGTATACAGTCATTGATGACACCCAAAAACTCAAATTTATTTGTGTACTTGTGATTTAGGAAGTAGTTAAAAAAACTAAAGTGATATTTTATAGTCATAAAGGAAATAAAGTACTTTTTATCATACTTCAAGAATAAGAATACTAAGAATATACAAAATCAGTGTTATTATTCCTTTGGCATTACTTTAGCAAATAAAGTGTTGGCCGAGCTACAAACACATTTCTATTGGCATTTTTCTTGAGTAATAGCATTGTTTAATGATGATGATCAATATTTCAGTGAATGTTTTTTAGGTTTCAGTGCCTTCTTTTGACCATGTGCCTGAGAATGGCAGTGAGAAGGAGAGGCAGAGAGAAGCACTCAAATATATGAGATAGCAGTATGTCACTTAGTACTTCAAGACACTTTAATTTTAAGCAAAAAAAGTAAATTCCAAGAAAGTGACCTTAGCTAGAATCCATTCTAGTTTGTATATATCTTCTGCTGCATGTAGCAGTCACAGACGGGGACTATGGTAGTGGTTACCAGAGGATACCCTGTGGTCATAACCAAGATGTAAATGTCACTGAGATTCTTCTTTCAATGTGTGTCACGTGTGTCAGTAATTCTAAAGTAGATAAAAATGTAACATTCATTTGGGAGTTTGCATTCCTAGAAGATTAGTTTTTAAACAGAACAGCAGAAGGACTTGTGACATGTATCCATAAGCAATTTAATGATCTGACAGTTATTTAACCCTCAGTTTGTAGCCTTTTGGTTGAACAGACAGCATGCCTGCAAAGATAGTGAGGCCTGTTTCAGCCCCATTAATGTCTTCTTGAATGTTATCCGTCGGTCTGGGCAATGATAAATGTTCGGTGATTGTTGATTTTATAATCCCAGGGGATTCTGGGTGGTTTCTGGTTTCTGTGAGCCAGGGCAGTTTTCTGTCTTGTTTGGGCCTGCTGTTTTTGTGATCTTTACTAAAATTGTTTTAAGTTGGCAGAAGGGAGGTATCATCTGCAGTTTTAATTAACTAGAGTTTAAAGCTTTACCAATATGATTTCAGAAGTATAGAGGTAATATACTAAGTATGTGTAAGAGTCTGAGAAGGGCCCTGGCCGGTTGGCTCAGTGGTAGAGCCTCAGCCTGGCGTGCAGGAGTCCCGGGTTCGATTCCCGGCCAGGGCACACAGGAGAAGCGCCCATCTGCTTCTCCACCCCTCCCCCTCTTCTTCCTCTCTGTCTCTCTCTTCCCCTCCCGCAGCCAAGGCTCCATTGGAGCAAAGTTGGCCCAGGCGCTGAGGATGGCTCTGTGGCCTCTGCCTCAGGCGCTAGAATGGCTCTGGTCACAACAGAGCGACGCCCCAGATGGGCAGAGCATCGCCCCCTGGTGGGCATGCCGGGTGGATTCCGGTCGGGAGCATGCGGGAATCTGTCTGACTGCCTCCCCGTTTCCAACTTCAGAAAAATACCAAAAAAAAAAAAAAAAAAAGAGTCTGAGAAGCAGAACAGTTTTTAATTCACAGAGTTTTTGTAACATTTTATTTGTAAACTTTGGTATCTGTTTTCCTTTTAAAAAACCTGTTTTGGCCCTGGCCAGTTGGCTCAGCAGTAGAGCGTCAGCCCATCATGTGGAAGTCCCGGGTTTGATTCCCATTCAGGGCACACAGGAGAAGCACCCATCTGCTTCTCCGCCCTTCCCCCTCTCCTTCCTCTCTATCTCTCTCTTTCCCTCCTGCAGCCAAAGATCCATTGGAGCAAAGTTGGCCTGGGTGCTGAGGCTGGCTCCATGGCATGCACCTCATGCGCTAGAATGGCTCCAATTGCAGTGGAGCAATGCCCCAGATGAGCTGAGCATCGCCCCCTGCTGGGCATGCTGGGTGAATCCTGGTTGGGTGCATGCGGGTGTCTGTCTGCCCCCTCTTCTCACTTCAGAAAATACAAAAGAAAAAAAACAAAAAAAATGTTTTAAGTTGTAAGGAGAGATTTAATAACAGCTGTTGTGAAATAATAACATTACCTTTATTGTTTTCATGGTGTTTCATTTTTAAGACTTTTAAGAACTTATATCAGCTATTTTAATGTGTTTTCCTTTTTACAAGGCTCACTTTCTGTAAGAGTGTATTTTGTTATACTAGTATTAAAAGAAGTATTGACATCTTTTTTACTAAATATTTGTTTGCCATTTAGAAAAGGATTCATTTCTAGCATATTGATTGTGGGTTGTTTTTAGTATTTTAAGTAAAACTTGTAATTGCCTACCCCTTTATTGATAGGGTATGGAGGCAGAGGAAGGAGGATAGAGGTAAATAAGTATTTTCATAATTTAGTACAACTCAAATATATTTTCTTAAAAAAGATTTAAAGAACTTTCCTCTTAGATGTAAAGAGATCTCAAGGCTAATTTTCTTTACGACCAAGTAAGAAACATTTTCTTACTTTAAAACCTTAAAAGTAACATAAAAGAAGCACTTCTGTTTCATTTTTCAAGTAATGAACAAGGAGCTTGGTCAGGACTAATCATTTGTAAGTCTGTCTATTAATTAGATGATTATGGTCAAATTAGCAGGACTGCCAAATAATCTCTTTAATACTCTGGTCTTTCTTTCCCCTAGGGTTTTACAGACAGCCCTCATTACAGTGATCACTTGAATGACAGTCGATTAGGAGCCCATGAAGGCTTGTCCCCAACACCTTTCATGAACTCAAATCTGATGGGTAAGTGGTACTGTTTTACAAGTAGTCTTCACAAAACCTCTTTGATCAGAAGAATATTTTATCCCCTTGTCCAGAAAGGACACATAAGTATCTAGAATGAAGTTCCTGAGTTTCTAGGGGCATCTGGGCTTTTCTGTTCAGCTCAGTTTGAGGAGCAAGCATTCAGAAATGTGGGTTCTTCTCAGAGCATTCTTGTCATTGACATTAGAAAAGAAAGCAGCAATCTTTTAACTGTTGATTTTTATAGTGTCATTGTGACATCAAGCATTATATGTTTTCTGCTTTATTGGCAGAGAAGTGTTTCTGAAACATCTATAATTTACTATTTGTCCTAACAGTTTTAGGTATGTAGTAATAAAAATATGACAAAGCAGTGATTTTAAGCAGATTTTACTCTAATTGGACAATCTTTTCTTTTGGCACTATTTGATTAAAACTTAATAGTACATTTAGATGTTGCAGCATTTGTTTTAAGCACATGGGTTCGTATTGGAGATTTAAAAAGTTTTGTTCCTCAATAGTAAAATTGTACTTTGAAGGGTATTACCTACCACATAAACCTGATTATTATATTTTAGCAAAACCTTTAGGTTAGCTATTCTCTATATCTACCCATTACTTCCTGCAAAACATCCCTCCATCTTTCTCAAAGTTTATAGCTGTTCAGTCTGAAATGGTGGGCCAGGCTTTTATTTATTTTTTTAATCTGTTTGGATGCTACTCTTTTTTTATTTTAATGATACTTTTATCTTTTTGCAGAACCTGATTCAAAAGAATCTCTCTTTTATGGCATTATTTTTCTTTTTTTCTTATGTTGGCACCCAGCACATTACAAAAGCTTTATTTAATGTTTTACTGGTTGTTGGTGATGTCAAGTAAATATGGAAGTTTTTTGTAATTTAACATTGATTTTATTACTTTATGTCTTAAAGACGTGACCTATATTGTGATCTTAGATTTGTCCTTTTAAGACACAGCCATGCTAATCTAAGTGGATTACCCAAATCCAAAATCCTGGTGGTCTGCAATTTCTTTATAAATGGCTTTGCTTTACACAGTTTTTATTTCGCTTATCCTGTATAAAGTGTTGAGGAAACACAGTCTATTGTTTTAGTGTGGATTTTGCCTAAGGCAGTTACCAGTATAAAGCCAGAATCATTGAGTATGACATAAGAGTAAAATACCTAATCAGCAATAAAATTGTGTTTAAAATGACAATTTGTTTCAAGATAAATACAAATGAAAACCCATATATTAAGTACATTATCATTCCAGGTTAAAATTAGAATTTATTTTAATAAATTTAGAACAAAGTAATTATCCAATTTATTTTTTAAATTTTCTGTTGAGCTTACCATCAAAGTAAAATAGATGTAATTCTTCAATTTATTTTTGTAGTATAGCTTTTCCCCAAGTATCATTTAATTTATAGTAAATGTGGCAGAGCAAGTTACAGTCAATGTTTTTGTAATATCAGATTGAACTAAGTTTTCTTAATTGAGGCTGTAACTCTGAATTGTGAAAAATCAGAAAATTTTTTTTTTTAAATATTTATGCTCGTACCTTTATTCTTAACTCACAGAGATGACTCTTAAGCACAGTAGAATTGTATCATTAGCACAGCTTTCAGCAAAGGTTACTGTTAAAATTTTGGGGTAAGCGTGGAAATAAAATGTATTCTAATAAGTATGTGTCAGTCACTTGCCCTGGGCAGCTTTTGACTAATTCATTTTGAGATATCATTTTCTTGGTTGGAGCAATTGTGAGCATGTACTTGTGGTTTCTTGAGTTTATAGATGATTATTAGAATACTTTTAATAGTCATCCATATCCTGTGTATAAAATCAGCATCTAAAGTAAGTCTTGAAATTAAAAAAAAAACCACTTGGATTTATAAACAGATTGTGTGTAACACAAGTGAAAAATATCTGTATTTATCTGAACTATACATCACAGTTAATAAAACAGAGCTACACATTTTCATTGTAAGTTTCAAACCTAATCCTAAAAAATGTTAATTTACCTTTAAACAACAGGGAAATAATTTTGAAAATATTAGGCAGAAATGTTCAAAAGCATTTCACTTGTCATTAGCAATATCTGATATAGTATACTTCCCTCCCTTTCTTTTCAATAAAAGTGATCAAATCAGATGTCTAATAATTTAGCCTAAGCAATCCACATGGCAGTAGTCTGCTTTTGGAAATCTGTGTCTCATAAATTGTAAAGCAGTTACACAGCAATGGGCATTCTCACTTGATGTGAGCTGAAGTACTTGAACTGTTAGATACTCAAAATGTGGGTTTATAGCTATTGGTAGAATACAGTGGATAGGTTCACTTTTCTAGCTATTGACAAATTAAGAGAGTTTCAGGCTAAAAATCCTCATTGTTAAAGCACAACATGGTAGTACTAGAAGCATTTGGAACGGTTGATAGCTAATCATCAGAACAGGTGATAGTTCAGAGTGGTGCTATGAATCGTAAATGCTCAGACACAGTTAAAGCTAATAGGAAAGCAGTAACATATTTCATCATTGCTGCAACGTATTAAAAAAGCTCTTAACGGGGGATTGTAGGTCTAGGCAATGTTGTTATTTTTTGTATTATGTTCAGCTATAAGCACATTTGCCTGAAGAAATAGTGGATTATAAAGTGCCACTATATTTCATGATCGAGCACTCAAACACTTTAATGATTTTGTACATTGCAAAAATGAGAAATTTCGCTTAACAAGGGTTGATAATGATTCAATACTGAATGATTTACCATTGAAACATGCATTTCTATATTCATTTAGATATTTTGAAGTGTTTTGAGCTATTATGTTAGTTCAGTTAGTGTTCCTTTTTAATGAATTCCAGAATTATCCAGTTGATTTGTCAATATGGTAAAAAGGGCTTTTCTTATGTTCCAAGTTGAAATAAGTACATCCTTTCACATCACTACATCATTAGCATCAAACAGTTCTGTACTCTATTATAGTAAAACTACAAAGCTTTGACAGTAGCAATGAATTGCAGTAGTATCACCAAATAATCTTATCTTTTTCTAGCCTCTTCCAGCTTTGTTCTGTTTCTCAACTCTTGATACTCTCATTAACTTCAGTAATACTCGCTTTCCTTTACCTGTTGTTGATTAGATGTATTTTTGGTGATGATAGGACCAGTGTATTAATTGGACATAGAAATGAATTATTTCACAGAATTGCCTACTTTCAATTTCCAACTGATTGTGAAATGAATTACTCGTATCTTTCTACCCCTTTAATTTATCAAAGCTTTACTTATTTTAGGTGGTGTGTGCCTGTATTCTTAATAGAAAACTTAACTTGAGATATTACCTTCAATATTTCTTTTTTTCTGAGATCTTTAATTGTGTTTTTGCCCCCTTGAGATCCATTTTGCCTCTAGAGATGTTTTGGTAATATTTTATCTTTTAAAGAGTGAAAACATTTTAAGAAAGTATTTGTGGTATAAGAAAAAACGCAGGGCTGAGAGTCAGGTGATCTACATTTTAGTAACCTTTACCTTTCTGATAGAGGGCAGAGTATAGTTTCAAAGATCTGCAGCTTTAGAATTTTATACTTTAAGTCTGTGTTTTTCAATTGCCGGACCCTGTCTGTCAGAAATTTAGTTCAAGTCCACGAAAGAGTTGACCACCCTGATGTTGTATGAATATTATAGACAGTGATCTTAGATTTCTTTGGTTGGGGTGATTTCTACCTTAGCAGTCCCTGAACTAATTCTTATTTCACCAGTCTCCAAATATAAAAAGGTTGAAAACCACTGATAAGGTATCTAATATTTTCAACCTTGAAAAAGCTTGCAACTAAAATTATAATTGCTAATTTGAAAATGAAAATCAGGGCACAGGAAAATTGATTTTTTCCTGACATTTTATAGAGCCAATAACTGGAAAAACTGAATATCAAGCCTCCTAACGTCCAGTTCAGTGTTCTTTTCATCAGAGTCACATTAGGCATATAAGTTTCTTGTTCTTTCTTTATAATGCTCCCAGGTTTTTACTAGTTCAGCATTTTCCTAAACTACAATTTTGTAGACACTGGTCTTGAGAGATGATCATGAGGAAAGGGTTCTATAATAATAACATAACTTTAGAAAACATTGTATATTAGGTGCTCCCTTTTAAGAGATTCAGGTTGTACTTTATCAAAGATTCTGGGGGAAATAAAGAATAAAGCTTATATAACTTTGTTTAGCCCATCATATCTCATATTCAGATGATGTAAGTGCCGTTTTGTAAAAGTCATCATTACCTCTGAAGAACTAGTTTTCCATAGAACACACAATAGAAAATGCTTGTAAGTTCTTTTAGGAGAAAAACAAGATAATATGTGAAAGTTCTCTGAAATGTAAAGTAACACAATGTTCATAATATTGCTGTATATATATATATATATATATATTTTTTTTTTTTTTTTCCATTTTTCTTAAGCTGGAAACAGGGAGAGACAGTCAGACAGACTCCCGCATGCGCCCGACCGGGATCCACCCGGCACGCCCACCAGGGGCGACGCTCTGCCCATCAGGGGGCGATGCTCTGCCCATCCTGGGCGTCTCCATATTGCGACCAGAGCCACTGTAGCGCCTGAGGCAGAGGCCACAGAGCCATCCCCAGCGCCCGGGCCATCTTTGCTCCAATGGAGCCTTGGCTGCGGGAGGGGAAGAGAGAGACAGAGAGGAAAGCGCGGCGGAGGGGTGGAGAAGCAAATGGGCGCTTCTCCTGTGTGCCCTGGCCGGGAATCGAACCCGGGTCCTCCGCACGCTAGGCTGATGCTCTACCGCTGAGCCAACCGGCCAGGGCCACTGTATATATTTTTATAACTCATTTAACAGTTTGGGTCCAGTTGTTCAAGTACATTAGGGTTAAACTTGTTTTTGAGTGTGTGACTTATAAACAACAACAGTCCTTCCATTGCTGTTGAAGTCTCCTTGCTCAGTACCCATTTTTCTCCTCAGAGTCCAAAGTGCCCCTCTGGTAGCAGCTATTGCATTTTATTTTCATTTCATTGTGGATTAAATAGGTTTCTATTGGCTTGTCTGGATATTTAAACCTAAGTACACATTTTTTTCTATGTATTTGGTATTTGAAACAATCGAATTTCAAAGAAAACTCTTGTATATTTGATCCTGCCTGCACTATAATTTATGGCTAATCCAGAAATCTCCTAGAGTTACAAAAAATGTAGAATCACCATTTTTAGAATATCAAAGCACAATAGAATTCCTGTCCTCCAAAGCTCTCTAACTTTGATGTACATGACATTTTTTTTCACTAATGAAAATTATTATAGTGTGCTTTAGGAAAACAGTTTGGCATAGTATTTAACATTATTTGAGAAGAATGAGGCCTTCATACTTTCTCTAACATTTTATTAAATAACCTCAAGTCTCAAGAAAGGATATGAATTGTATATTTATTGACCTACATTCTCTGATCTGTGACTGCTTACTAACAAAATGTTGGCACTGGAAGAAACGTGAGTGAAAGAGACCTGGTTACCATTGAAGAAACCAAAGCTGGGAAAATGAAGTGAGGGTTTATTAGGAAACATGTACTCAACCCTCTTGATTCTAACTTAGATCACATCCCCTTTCTACTACATTGCTTTTCCCCCTCTTTTACCTCTCATGTTCAACCATTTGTTTATTTATTTCATTTTATATGTTATAGTTCTTAATATTTTCTGCTTCCTCTTGCTGCAGCTTATACCAGTCTGAGTTGGTGAATACCTTCCTTCCTTCTTCTCCTTAATGTACCCATTCATCCCTTTATTTTACCCTTGACTGTAAAATATTGTATGGCACAATATAAAGGTAAAAAAGAATCGGTCTGTTTCCAATTTTGTCTATTTAATGTGGTTGGGAAGTACTGTATTTCCTCGTGTATAAGACGCACCCTTTCCCCAAAAATTTGAGGTCTAAAAACTAGGTGTGTTTTATACAGTGGTTGTAGATTCTTTTACTTGCATTTCCCACTTTTCTGCGCTTGTTTTTGCGCTCGTTGAAGACAGTGATTCATCATCAGACACAGCTAGGGACAAGCTAATGAATGGGAGTTTTGACAGTGTTGACTTGCATGAATTTTATGATGAATAAAACTTGAGTTCAATAACTTTATGTAATATAGGTTTTAAAAAATTTTGGGCCCCAATATTAAGGTGTGTCTTATACATGGGAGCATCTTAAATATGGGGAATTATGGTAATTTTAATAATTAGTATATTTAGTCTGACCAGGTGGCAGCGCAGTGGATAGAGCACCTACCAGGGGTGCTGAGGACCCAGGTTCAAAACCTTGAGGTCACCTACTTGAGCACAGGGTCGCCAGCTTGCTCTCGTGATCATAGGTATGACCCCATGGTCACTGGTTTGAATACAAAGGTCACTGGCTTGAGCAAGGGGGTCACTGGCTGGGCTGGAGCCAGGGGGTCGTGGTTAAGGCATGAATGAGAAGCAATCCATGAACAACTAAGGTGCTGCAACTACAAGTTGATGCTTCTCATCTCTCTCCTTTCCTGTCTGCCTGCCTGTCTCAATTATTATTATTACTAATAATAATTATTATTATTACTAATAATAATTATTATTATTACTAGTAGTAGTGGTAGTAGTATTTTGGGTAAAATGTGAGTGATACAAAAAAATTCTTACCAGAAGTTCAGAAGAGATTAACATAAGGCACAGCCAGAAGGGATCAGGAGACATTTTATTGTGGAGTAGCATTTAATCCACGGTATTAGGAGTTTTTCTCACAAGTGAGAGAAATTAAACTATGTTCAAGAAAAAACTCAGGCTGTTTATTGACTTAAATATCCCAGATATCTAGGAATAGATTGATTTCAGGCATGGTGAATCCAGAGGTTCACACAATGTCATCAGGTTCCCTTCTTTCCCATTAAGAGCGTTTGTTGAGAGAATGAAGTAAAACTGGAATGACACGTTGGGCTGAGAGATTTGAGAAGTGGGAAAGAGGGGTGCACTGTTCTTGTCTCTTCCTATCTACTTCTAGATCCTCCATTTCAGTTATTCCTAATTGTTCTCAGTTGTTTTTTTCTGGCTACCATATTACAGGATACATTATTTCTTCATGGTTAGGAATGTTTTATTTTGTGAGAGGAGGGTAGGCAGACAGACCTCCCGCATGTATCCTGACTGGGTTCCACCTGGCAAGCCCACTAGGGGACTTGCCCATCTGGGGCCCTTGCTCTGATGCAACTGGAGCCATTTTTTAGCGTCTGAGGTGGAGGCCATGGAGCCATCCTCAGAGCCCGTGACCAACTTGCTCCAATTGAGCCATGGCTGCAGGAGGGGAGGAGAGAGAGAGAAGTGAGAGGAGGCAGGGTAGAGAAACAGATTGGCACTTCTCCTGTGTGCCCTGACTAGGAATCGAACCCAGGACATCCACACAACAGGCCAACGCTCTACCATTGAGCCATCTGGCCAGGGCCAGGGATGTTTTCTTTGATGCAAATAAGCATTTTATTTATACTTCTCTTTCCCTGGCAACATCATCTCTTCCCACACCCATACCCTAGAAAAGCCAGCTTTTTCCATGGTTAAAGTGGCTTTTGATAGCCATTCTTTTAGGCCAGAGATGATCTAATGGCTTCTTTCCTACCCAGTCTGAAAGAGACCGAACTAGTACTGATGCCTAACTTTATAGTAGGTTTTAGAATTTCAAGGGTATGGCTATAGAGGCTTAGGTCCCTTTTATCTAAGAGTAATTTGTCTTGTAGTGAATTGCTGAAAAGAACTAGTTAAAATTACTTAAAATATTTCCCAAGATTTCAGAAGATAGAGGATAAGAAATGTTCAATTGGGCTTTATTTTGAAAATTAAAACTAAAAACTAAAATTAGTAACATTAACAAAACAATTTATATTATCTACTAGATCTTAAGTGAACAAAGAATGAAATAATTGTTACATTTTTCTGTATATTTTTTTCCTTTAGACAATTGTATGGCAATATAGAAATCTGTCTTTATATTTAAACCTTGTTGATTTTGTTGTTTTCGGACAAACATGGTAAGGTATATATCAGTTGGTGGCTTTTGTGTTTTATTGAATGATTCTTTAACATCACTTTCAAGTATTTCATGAAATTTTGAGTTTCTTGCATGATCTTCAACTTTCTGTGGATTTCCTTTTTTGTTGTTGTGGGGGGAGGGGGCAAACAGGGACAGACAGACAGAAAGGCAGCCAGATGAAAATCATCAACTCATAGTTGTGGCACCTTAGTTCTTTTTTTTTTTTTTTTTTTCTGGAAACAGGGAGAGACAGACAGACTCCTGCATGCACCCGACCGGGATCCACCCTGCACGCCCACCAGGGGCGATGCTCTACCCCTCCGGGGCGTTGCTCTGCCGCGACCAGAGCCACTCCAGTGCCTGGGGCAGAGGCCAAGGAGCCATCCCAGCGCCCGGGCCATCTCCGCTCCAATGGAGCCTTGGCTGCGGGAGGGGAAGAGAGAGACAGAGAGGAAGGAGGGGGGGGGTGGAGAAGCAAATGGGCGCTTCTCCTGTGTGCCCTGGCCGGGAATCGAACCCGGGTCCCCCACATGCCAAGCCGATGCTCTACCGCTGAGCCAACGGGCAGGGCCCCACCTTAGTTGTTCTTGGATTGCTTTCTCATATGTGCCTTGACTGGGGAGCTCCAGCTGAGCCAGTGACCCCTTGCTCAAGCCAGCAACCTTTGGGCTCCAGCCAGCGACCATGAGGTCATGTCTGCGATGCCACGCTCAAGCTGATGAGCCCGTGATCAAGCTGGTGAGCCTGTGCTCAAGCCGATGACCTCGGGGTTTCTAACCTGGGTCCTCAGCATCCCAGGCTGACACTCTGTTCACTGAGCCACCACTTGGTCAGGCTCTGTGGATTTCTTTTGCATTTGCTTTGTATTATGGGATATTTAGCAAAAGATTGACCAACATCTCCATTGACTCTGACCTGAGATAGCCACACCATCTGTTGGGGATATTTCACTGGTATTTTTTTTTTAAGTTGTCTAGTGATTAGTGAATATTTTCATAATATCCCCACATTGTCTTAACTATGCAATTTTGCATACCGGTAACTCAGGGACTCCAATAAGGAGGGCCACCTTTATTTCTGTTTACCTAAGCTATTTGTTTATCATCACTGTGTATATATGCTTTGTGATCAACAGCAATCTTGACTGCTCTTCACAGTTTACTAGTGGGTCTGTGGTATACCTCTGATAAATGATTTTTTTCTTTAATCTTCCCAATGTTTACATCTAATTGTAGGCAAGTGAATGTGAGACCAGGATATTCTGAGTTGCCTGTATGGGTTCAATGACAAAGGGCTATGGCTGCTTGGATACTAGAGTTCAAAAGAATGATTTTGTTTTTTAAAGGAACTTTTGTAAACTGAACAGTTTTCCTACATAATCTCAGAATCACACCATGACATACAGTTGAGAACATGGGCCACTATTACAGTTAGGAGGAGTTCTAGAGCAGCATTATCAGATTACACCTTCTGTGTGGTAACATTGCAGATTCACTGCTTACAGGGTTGCTTTGATCATTTGCTATAGGTTTTCTGACTGTTTTGTTAAATGTAAATGCTTAAATATTAAAATTCCCATAGAATATTTGAGCTAGAATGGTTCTTCCCTAGATTGGTTCTCAATTTGGAAGTGTTGAAAAATAAATGGTTGTCATAAAGACTGGAAGTAGGGGGAGATGCAAACCCCCCCCACCCCCACCATACCCTGGAAACTGCGGAACCTCTTTCAAAGTGAAGAATTGGTACTAGCTGGGTTAGTGGTCACAATGTTTATGCAAGTTTTAATTAGCCACCAAATAAAAATGAAATTTAAAAAATTTAGAAAGCAATTCTTGATTGTTTGAGTTTAAATTTGTAGACATGTCACTGTATGAAAATATTGGTGGCATTCATCTTTCAGTTGTAAATGATTTGTACTATGTTGCTGTTATTTAGTAAGCCTCAAACTTGAAGTGAAGCCCTTCAAAAGACTGTTGCATATTTTGAGTGTCAATCCACTATTTTTGTAATCTTCACATCTCAATTTATTTCTTTTTTATTATGAAATTTAGCCTTTGCTTTTGATAGCTCATATTTGTTTGTGACTTTTAGTTTGGGTTTGTTTTGTTGTTATTTGAAATTTTAGGTTTTTATGAACACTAGACCTTGCCATTCTACCTATGTTTTAGGACTTTCCTCTTGAAAGGGAAAATTTCTTTTGACTATTGCCATATGCTGGTATGGTGTAAAGTTTGTAACAGTCATTCTTATATTACATACTTGTTTTTCACATTGAGAGTACCTCTGGAGGGTTGCCAGGTTCCTCTGTATGAAATTTCTAGGGAATCACAATTAAATAGGATTATAGTATAAGGGCACTTCACAATAAATTAAATCAATTAGTATATTTATAGATGTAAATTGTATTAGTTTTTATTATATACTTTCCTACACTAGTCCTGCAGGTCACGGCTCAGCAAACTTTTCTGTAAAAACCCAGATAGTAAATAGTTTATAGTTTGCAGTCCAGAAGGCAAAAATTGGTAATGTTTTGTAGGTACTTGTATAATCATTTTCTGGATTTACTCTATAGCCTATAGTTTGCCAAACTTATTATAGCTAATTTAACAAAAATATTTTAAACAGTAGTAACCCTATCAATTTATTGAAGACGTAATAAATGACATATATGAAATTTTGTTGAATGTACCAGGGTTGTTTGGTGGTGCTGAATTATTTCTAAAATTTTCAGGACTTTATTGCCTCTTTACAAACTGTTAAGTTTCTTATTAGGTGAGTTGTTTTCCTGTTGTTTTTGTCTTCAAATATGATATTGATAATTGGCTTTTAAGGCAAACACTGTATTTTCTTCATTTGAATTCCTGTTATCCCATTAGTTTTCTGCAATCTGAAATTTAAAATATAAACCCTATTTCTCAAAATAGTAATATAAAGCTGTAGTGAGCTAAACTATGACAATAGGAGAGATGAAAAGTAAGCAGCTCGGTAGAGATGTGGCAGTGGGCAGCCCTTCAGAGAGGACTCTTCAGAGAACTCCTATGGAGAAGATATAGACAGAACCTGTGCTGAGGGCGGGTGAGAGTGGCCCATCATCAGAAAAGTCTGCTGTTGCCTTACAGAGAGTCAGCACTGTCAACTTGGGAATCTCCCCATATAATAAAAATATTATACTATTTTCCAGGCTTGTATCTGAATAAATTTTATCAGACAAATATAAATTTTGGATTTTTATTTCAGTTCATAGAATATATATTTAAATTTTTATATATATATATAATGCTTAATAGTGTGTGTTAAGAAATAATTGATTTAATATGCTATTCATCTTCAATTTAAGGCTCTCATATCTGAAAGATTTAAGAGGAAATGTACTCCATTTGTTATATGATATTTTTTATAAATTTTTGCTTAGGTTTACATAAAGTAAAATGTGCTAACACCAAAGAATTTTTATTCACTTTTAATTTTTCTTCCATATAGGCTAATGGGTTTTAAGCAAATTAAATTGTGCAGAGCATTTTTACTCTGAGTGGGGGCATGCACACCTGTGTATTTAGACAAGATAAGAGCATGTTAAGTATAGGCTTTTGTTTAATTTCATTTTGCAGTAAGATTTCAATCCTGTCTGTTTTAAGAATGGTAAATAGTATGTTTAGGTGCTTTACAGAGTAATAGTAGAGCAGGTATCTGTTCGTAATTTACTTTTTCCCTAGATATGTTGGGGGAGTATGTGTATATACATTCATAATTTGTGTGTCATTATGTGTATCCTGTTTATATCTATCCCTTAATCTGTCCCTGACTCCTTTGGTTAACTTGTTGCACTGAACAGTTTTAAGACATTGCTATTCATCTGAATTCCCAACTGTTTTTGTTAAACAATATGCTTTTAACTTTCAAACTTACTATGATACACTTGGAAGGAAACACAGTACCCCAAACACACTTATGAAAATGAATTTATATACCCATTAGAAAAATACATTGTGTGCCTACTTAACTGTACCAGTAAGGAATTTAATCCAAGGAAGTAATTGAAATTTTACCTTGGGGATGTAAAATGGTATAGCAGTTCTAGAAAACATATTGGCATTTTGTTATAAAGCCAAACATGCAATTAGCATAGAGCTCAGCAGTTGTTCTCTTGAATATTTATCCCAGAGAACCAAAAACTTAAGTGCTTGCAAAAACTTGAACACCATTGTTCACAGCAACTTTTCTTATAATAGCCAAAAACTGGAAACAATCTGAATGTCCTTCACTGAGTAAATGGTTAAACAAATTATGGTCACTCATACCATGCAGTACTATTCACCAATGAAAAGGAATGAACTGTTATTAATCATTGCAACAATTTAGATTGATCATAAGTGCATTATGTTGACTGAAAAATGCCACTCTCAAAAAATTATTTACTATATGATTCCAATCTGTATAACTACTCTTGAAATGGCAAATATAGAATCGAGAACAAATTGTTGGTTACTAGGGTTAATGAGACAGGTGGATTTGGTTCTGAAAAGAACAACATAAGGCGTGCTTATGCTGTTGGAACTATTCTCTATTATGATTGTGATGCCAAATGTGTGAACTGGCCCAAAAACAACTGCTCGAAAATCTGAGCAAGATCAGTGGGTTGTATCAATATCAACATTCTGATTGTATTATTGCAAAATGGGGAAATCATGTAAAGGATACACAGGATCTCTTCATTATTTCTTACACCTGTGTGTAAATCTAATTTTCTCAACAACAAAAAGTTTGATTAAAAAAAATTTTTTTTAAGTGAGAGGTGGGAAGGCAGGGAGGCAAAGAGACAGATTCCCGCATGCAACTTGACGGGGACCCACCCAGCAAGCCCCCTACAGTGCCATGCTTTGCCCATCTGGGGCTGCTGCTCCATTGTTCAGCAACCAAGGTATTTTCAGCTCTTGAAGTAAGGCCATGGAGCCATTCTCAGCGCCTTAGGCCAACTTGCTCGAATCATTCAAGCCATGGCTGCGGGAGGGGAAGAGAATGAGAGAAAGAAGGAGGAGGAGAAGCAGTGGAGAAACAAACAGATGCTGCTTCTATGTACCCTGACCGGGAATTGAACCTGGGACTTTCACACGCTGGGCCAACGCTGTACTGCTGAGCCAATCAGCCAGAGCAAAAAAAGTTAAACAAGTATGTATACAAACATATAATTGGATATATAAATTAATTAATTAAAGGAAGTTAAAATATTGTAGAAGAGTAGGCAATACAGATGTGAAGAGATAGGCCAGGGATGTTCAGAGAATCTTTTTCTAGAAATAATTTCTAATGGTAATCTAGACTAAAATAGTCATGGTTGTGGCCTTTTAAATCACTGATAATTTATATATTTTTTTGCCTGACCGGGCGGTGACACAGTGGATAGAGCATCTAACCGGGATGCTGAGGATCCAGGTTTGAGACCCCGAGGTCGCCAGCTTGAGCGCGGGCTCATCTGGTTTGGGCAAAGCTCACCAGCTTGGACCCAAGGTTGCTGGCTCCAGCAAGGGGTTACTCAGTCTGCTGAAGGCCCGAGGTCAAGGCACATATGAGAAAGCAATCAGTGAACAACTAAGGTGTCACAACGAAAAATTGATGATTGATGCTTCTCATCTCTCTCCATTCTTGTCTGTCTGTTCCTGTCTATCCCCTCTCTGAATCTCTCTGTATCTCTAAAAAAAATTATATATATATATATATATATATATATATATATATATATATATATATATATTTTTTTTTTTTTTTTTTTGTATTTTTCCGAAGCTGGAAACGGGGAGAGACAGTCAGACAGACTCCCGCATGTGCCCGACCAGGATCCACCCGGCACGCCCACCAGGGGCGATGCTCTGCCCACCAGGGGGTGATGCTCTGCCCCTCCGGGCGTCGCTCTGCCGCGACCAGAGCCACTCTAGTGCCTGGGGCAGAGGCCAAGGAGCCATCCCCAGCGCCCGGGCCATCTTTGCTCCAATGGAGCCTTGGCTGCGGGAGGGGAAGAGAGAGACAGAGAGGAAGGGGGAGGTGGAGAAGCAGATGGGCGCTTCTCCTATGTGCCCTGGCCGGGAATCAACCCGGGTCCCCCGCATGCCAGGCCGACGCTCTACCGCTGAGCCAACTAGCCAGGGCCATTTTATATATTTTTAATGCAAGAATGTCTCTTGAGCCTGACCGGGCGGTGGTGCAGTGGATAGAGCGTCGGACTGGATGCGGAAGACCCAGGTTCGAGACCCCGAGGTCGCCAGCTTGAATGCAGGCTCATCTGGTTTGAGCAAAAGCTCACCAGGTTGAGTCCAAGGTCGCTGGCTCCAGCAAGGGGTTATTCAGTCTGCTGAAGGCCCACTGTCAAGGCACGTATGAGAAAGCAATCAATGAACAATTAAGGTGTTGCAGTGCGCAATGAAAAACTAATGATTGATGCTTCTTATCTCTCCATTCCTATCTGTCTGTCCCTGTCTATCCCTCTCTCTGTCTCTGTAAAAAAAAATAAAATAAAAAAGAGGACTGTGATTTAAAAAAAAAAAAAAAAAAAAAAAAAGAATGTCTCTTGAACTTCTTTTAGGAAACTGTACTACTCTAATAAGTGATATTAGCATGTGAGAAAAATCATTTTGTCAATATCTTTCACTTTGTGTGCACAGCACTGTTGTACCTTTGCGCATTTGGTGTTGGAAAACATTAAAGGCCAAAAAGCCTTATGTGTGTTTTTAAGGACATCAACAGCTTGAGAATATCTAGAGAGCAAGATAACCTGTATTTCAGAATTGTTTCGCAGAAAAATATTAGCAAGAGGACAGCATATAAACACTTGGCGCTTGCAGTGAGGGAAAGATAGCAGGCATGTCAGAGAAAAATTTTGTAAGGTCCCAAAGTTAATTCTTCAGTGATAAACATCATCTAGCACTGATCCTTGTCACCTGTTTTCCCCTAGAGGCATAGTAGAAATGCATATGTTGTTTGGGCTTGTCCTCACTTTTACTTAAGTGAGAAATGAGATTTGAGGATTAGGTTGACTGTCATCTACATAATCTCAATTGGATGTGAAAAATTCTCCCGTTCCCTAAAATGCTAATTCTGCTTAGGAAACTCTTGCAGTTTATAGTTTTTACTAGTCACAGTAAGCTGTCTCCATTGGAAGACTGAGAATTTTTGAAGTGAGGCTATTTTGTGGTCCCTGGGTTTAGGTATTTTAAGCAAACAAATCGTTAGGGAGAGTTTTGGCTTGGAGTCTCTTGAGGTAATTGGGGTGAGGGTTCTTGGAAATGGAGTTGAGGAAATATCAGTAGGCTAGTTCAGAACTTCCCCTTGGCTTTTTAAAGATTCTACCTTAATTTGCCAAATTTTCTCCTAAGATTTAAAAAAATAGTCTTGTTTCTAAATACATGTACAGAGCCAACAATAAATAAAAACATACTTGCCTCTGTGTTGTCAAAAATTTTCTGTCTTCTATGAAAAGCAAAGTTTACTGTGGATCTTTTAAAATTATATAATAAACTATGGTGCATTATTCATTTAAGGATTTGGTATAGAAATGTAGATAAGTCCTTGGGGACAGACTTTTTGTATATGTGAAAGCTAAAGTAAAACAATTCCCCCCTTACTTAAAAAGAGAGTTAAGATGAAATGACTAAATTTCAAATAACCCTTTTTTGCTTTGGTGTGTCAGTTAATCTGTGGTAGGGTATATTTATCTACTGTGAAGCCCACTGATGCATGCAGAGCTGAGCAGAGGACCATTCTGCCCAGTGGGTCTTTGTTCTCTGGGCATTTGTAGTTGTGCTTCTGTATATGGGATCAGCTGGGGAGAGCTAGCAGGGCTGAGATGTCAGCTATTGTCTGATCTTTTAAAAAATAGTTATGTGGAAGCATGCATATAAATGATCATTATTATTATAAATAGAACAATATTAAGTTCTATGGTATTTAAAGAATAATTCTGTAATTCTTTTGTAGTTCACTTATGCTTTTCTAGAAAAGTATTCTACTTCTGTCTTAACATCAAATAATTTAAGTTATTCTTATATTTATTTAGAACCTATGGCTTAGATTAACTATTAACTAATTAAAGAGTTCGGATTATTTTTCATACCCTGTTGTCATATATAATAGTGCTTTAGATGTTTTGGGGATGAATACTGAATGCTGTTGTATATTACAAATGAGTAGAAATTGTCAAAGGCAGCTTAACTTGGCTTTTTACCTTTCTTCATAAAGAATGTTAAAGTTATAAAGTGCATTTAATGTCATTAAATATTCTTTTTTTATTATAAATAAATTTTTATTTTAATGGGGTGACATCAATAAATCAGGGTACATATATTCAAAGAAAACATGTCCAGGTTATCCTGTCATTCAATTCTGTTGCATACCCATCACCCAAAGAGAGATTGTCCTCCGTCACCTCCTATCTAGTTTTCTTTGTACCCCTCCCCTTCTCCTTCCTTCCCTCCCCCCACGCCCCATAACCACCACACTCTTGTCCATGTCTCTTAGTCTCGTTTTTATGTCCCACCAATGTATGGAATCCTGCAGTTCTTGTTTTTTTCTGATTTTCATATTTCACTCCATATATTGTTATCAGGATTCCACCATTTTGTTGTAAGTGATCCGATGTCATCATTTCTTATGGCAGAATAGTATACCATGGTGTATATGTGTCACATCTTCTTTATCTAGTCTTCTATTTTTTTTTTTTTTTTACAGTGATTAAAGCCTTTAAGCAAACTCTTGGCCAATACAGCAAGAATCCATAAAAGAGTAGTGTCCTTAACATGTTCACCAAGTCCAAGTTGGCCCCAACACCATGCCAAATCCCTGAAAAATGCAACCCAACCCCAGTTCAGTCTGTTAGGAGCTGTCACAAGGAGCAGGAGTCCAGGAAAAGTCCGCATGGCACTGGAATTGTTGTCACAATTCTATACTTTGCAGCTCACGTCCAAGTCCCAATTACCGCTGCTTCTAGCTGGTAATGATTCAGGTAGACTGGAAAAGCCATCTGCAGCATGTGTGGATATGGAGCTTCTGTTCTCCTCTGCCTGGAGAGATGAGACCAGGTTGCTTTTCCCTGGAGCTCTGTGACTTTGGCTTGGTAAAGAGAACCTTGGGATACACTAAGCTGGGTGGCAAAGGTAGATTTATAATAGAAGTTGGCAAAAGGGGGAAAGAGAGCTCTAAATTAGGAGTAGGTCCCAGCCTGAAATATGAGTGGGGCATTGAGGTAGGAGGAATAAAGGAAACACTATATATTAAGCAAAGCAGCAGAAAATAGGACTATCAACACCCACAACAGAGATCTTCGAGGGAAGAATAAAAAACCTGACTATTCAGGCAAGACATTGTTAAGTGGCCCTTGTGCAAAGGAGATCAGTTTACCTGCTTCTTGGAAGAAATACCCTAGGCTCGTCCACAGTGTCGTAGATGGGTCTGACGGCCCTGGGCACCTTCAGCCTTCAGTGGCAAACCCCAGCATCATTAAATATTCTTATTTAAATCATTTATACTTTACCATAAATCATAATTGTATTTAAGTCAACCATAAGGAAGTCCTACTCAATGCAAATGTACATGTAAGGTAATAGAAAGCATTAGTTTATGAAGGAGAAAAATTAAAGAGGTTAGAATGGCCTTCAAGCTATATATGTATATATTTGATGAAATAATACTTTAATTCAGTTCCAAATGGTCCTGATATTTCAAATGAGAAAATATATAGATTATTTAGTGTCATAGAAAACCAGACTCTGAAAGTTTGGAAGAAGTAAAAGCAATGCCTAAATTACCCAACAAATTGTAAAGGTAAAGCTTTCTCAGCATGCATATACATGCTAGCTTAACAATGTATAATATATCTGCTTGATGTCATAATGGATTGCCTCCAAAGATAACGGTTCTAAGGGTCAATAAAGCACAGAGTAGGAAAGATTTAATTAACACGATCAATGTGTGTTCAAAAAAAATGAGACTTTGTGTTCATCTTGATTATTAAGATTTTATTTTAAAGAATTCTGTTTCAAAGCATTTGAAGTGTATCGTAGTCAGGGAAGAGGCTTATGTTTTTCCTTTGAAAGCACTGGAAGAATAGAGGACTGTCACAAATAGGGTAAAGCCATAAAACACTGAATCTTCTTGACATGTGTTAATAGTCTTTGATCCAATATATATGACATTTTCATTTTTAATAGAAAATATAAACAAATGTGTATATACTTGAGAAATTGTAGTCATCGTTCCATAGTGTCCATTATTTTCTTCTGTGACGAGGCTCTTAAGAATTTAGTTGAAAGTTTGTTTTCAGTAGAGAAACGTGAGGCATTTATGTACAGGAAAGAAAAGAATGCAAAAATAGAATAATAACATAGACTGCTACCTTCTGCTCAGTTCCACAAAACCCTTTAATTTAAGAGGCTCAGTCTATTTTTTTTTTTTTTTTTTGCAAAATACAGAAGGATAGGGGTAGGCAGACAGACAGGAAGGAAGAGAGATTAGAAGTATCAGGTCTTTGTTGCAGCACCTTAGTTGTTCATTGATTGCTTTCTCATATATGCCTTGTAGGGGTAGGGGTGGCTATAGCAGAACGAGAGACTCCTTGCCCAAGCAAGCGACCTTGGACTCAAGTCAGTGACCATGGGGTTATGTCTGTGATCTTACACTCAAGCCAGGGACCCTGTGCTTAAGCTGGTGAGCCCACATTCAAGCTGGATGAGCCCACACTCAAGCAGCACCTTGGATTTCGAACCTGGGTTCTTCGCATCCCAGTCTGACGCTCTATTCACTGAGCCAGTGCCTGGTCAGGCTCAGTCTATCTTTTATAGGTTGTTTTGGTTGGGCCTACATAGAATGGATGTATTGGCTGTTGAAAACTAAAAATGGGCTTAGTTCCTCATATAAATGAGGAAACTGAGATGCTAAAATTGAGGTACTTGGGGGTCTGACCTGTGGTAGCACAGTGGATAAAGCATTGACCCTGAACGCTGAGGTCACTAGTTCAAAACTCTGCACTTGTCTGGTCAAGGCACATAAGGGAGCTGATTCTTCTTGCCCTCCCCCCCCAAAAAATGAATAAATAAATAAATAAATGAGGTACTTGGAAGCCTCACTTTCAGAATATTCCCAACATTTATTGAGTTAGAGGAAAAGGAATAAAAAGTTGATAATAGAAGATTCAAATTGTAGTGAGTTACTGAGCTAAAATTATGAACAGAAATGTAGACTTTCAGTGAGTGAGGAATAGATTTATATCCTGTTCCAGATGCAGTGTTCCTGGTGTTAGTCCCATGTATGCAGTCTTGAGATGAAGGCATATTTGAATGTCCTCCCTTTCCTGACTTGCACTGATCCCACTCTAGGTTTCTTTTGTGTTTTTTTGTTGTTGTTGGTTGGTTGGTTGGTCGATTGGTTTTGTTTCAGATGGAGCTCACATTGGACAGAACTGGCAAGGACTGAATTGACATACTTTTGGTTAATTTCTTGGTGGTGGAATGTTTTATTTCACCGTGGACAGAGGCATGGGGCAGCTGAATCTCAGTGAGTTTCAGGCCAAACTATAAAAACATAGTGCCTATAACTTTTCTTAGTAATTTGTTGCAGGCATAAAAAAGAAATTTCGGATTCATTGAAGGTAGTAGCAATTCTTATCATTTCTAAGACCCACAGAGAGATAATTTAGAATATGCTTATCAAGGGAAGATGACACAGAAAGAACTGATCAGCATGCCTTGATAAGACTTCATAGTTTGCCTGTGTGCGTAAATGGGGAGAGGGCGAAAAGAGAAGAGTTACCCAAAAGTGGCATATGAACTGGAGACCAACCTGTCTCTCCTCTACTTCTTTTAGATGTCATAGAGAACTAAAATCCTTTAGGATAATCAGAGGAATATTACTGGAGAGCATAATTTATATTTTCTATAATGTGATTTAGAAGGAAGAGAAATTCTCTGCCCCTCCTCAAATCTTGAGAAGGTGGAAAGGAGGAGTTATACTAGAAATTTTGAGTCCAGAAAGATGAGCCTTCTGATTGCTGAGAAGTCTGTCTCCCTAGATTTGGGTAGGAAGTCCTGGAGCTGGGAATATCCTTCGTGCCAGACTAGCCCTGTGGCCTGATGTCACTTGAATTTTCAGGTGATCTGATTTTTTAGTTATCTGACACCATCGTGTAAAGGAGCCAAACCTCAGGTAGCTTTGCAGGGATGGACCCTGGATTATATCTGTGTCTAAAGTAGATGACTACTTTGGCAGATAACTTCGACACTATCACTTGCAATGTTCTCAGCTATCTGCTAACGGAGTGATTATACATGTCCAAGCTGACACTTGATCTTAACAACTGTTCAGCTGCAGAGGTGCTGCAGGGCAGCTCAGATTGCTGTCTTCTAGGAGTGTAGCAGTTAAAGTTCTATCCTTTCAGCACGGCCTCTATGGCCTTGATTTTCTATGAAATTTATTTTTGTGAAATTGATTTGGTATAGCGCAAATTCTAATAGTTCTTCTGGTAAGAGCTTTAATACACAGACTGTCTCTTCAAATTTTATTGAATTTCTTCCATGTGTTAAACACTGTGCTTGAGAATGTGGAAAAACCAAGACGAAAAAAATAATATTATCTTCAAAAGAACTTCGAAGGACTCAGACTTTGTACCTAATACATTTATAATGTATGTAAAAAGTGAAGTATTGTATAGACATTAACTTCCAGTTTAAGCTATGGGAACACAGTACATTTGATATAAGTGGAGAAAAAATAAAATTTAAACTCATTTGACTTAAACATGATTTTCAATATGAATACTTTATGTTTTTCAATTACAAATTTTGCTTTTTCATGACAAAAGGCTATCATAGATCTCTCCACATCATATTCCTTGTGCCCTACTTATAGGGTCCTTAGCATGGCGCTTAAAGACCTTCATTTTCTGCCTCAAGCTTCATTTTTGTCATCCTCATATCTATCAAGGGACAGCACATCCCAGCAACTCCTTATTTCTAGAATTATTCACTTTTACAGGTTTTTGCCTTTGATTGATGACTTTGACTTTCTTCCTATCCATCAAGATCAGCTTACATATGACATCTGTGACCTTAGAGGCAATCAGTGCCTCTTTTGTACTTCCTTAATGCATTGTGCAACTTGCACAACTTTTTATCATCTTTCATTATAGTGAGTTGTGTACAACTCTGTCTTCTTTTTTGTTGAACTATAAGTTCCTTGAGCATAGGTCTCTTTATCTTTATTATTAGTTATCTTTGTATCCATATCTGAAATATAGTAGTGCTCTGTGAATACAGGGTTGAGTAAAGTAGGTTTATAGTTCGTATGAAAAATAATACAATAATTAATAAATAATAATACAAGAATAAACTGTGTTTTTTATACTTACTACTGTAAACTTACTTTTGCCCCACCCTCTAATTAAGGTGTTACTTGAGTGGCTCTACTTTACCTTTCAAAAAGTAGTGCTATAGTTGAAGTTCTTGTCTGCTAAAACTGATTTTTCTTTTTTAAAAAATTTTTTTAATTTTTAATTTTTATTTTTTATTCATTTTAGAGAGGAGAGACAGAGAGAGAGAGAGAAAGAGAGAGAGAGACAGGGGGGAGGAGCTGGAAGCATCAAATCTCGTATGTGCCTTGACCAGGCAAGCCCAGGGTTTCAAACTGGCGACCTCAGCATTTCCTGGTCGACGCTTTATCCACTGCGCCACCACAGGTCAGGCCTTTTTTTTTTTTTATAAATAAATTTTTATTTTAATGGGGTGACATCAATAAATCAGGGTACATATATTCAAAGAAAACATGTCCAGGTTATCATGTCATTCAATTCTGTGGCATACCCATCTAAAACAGTGATTTTTCAATTGCCTGTCCATGAATGAAGATACAACATCAGGGTGGTTAACTCTTTCACAGACTATCATGAAATTTCTGGTGGACCAGCGGTTGAAAAACACTGTGCTAAAGGATACAGAACAATCTTTTTTTTTTTTTTTTTTTTTTGACAAGAGACAGAGTCAGAGAGAGGGATGGACAGACAGGAAAGGAGAGAGATGAGAAGCATCAGTTCTTTGTTGTGGGTCCTTACTTGTTCATTGATTGCTTTCTCATATGTGCCTTGGACCAGGGGGCTACAGCAGACCAAGTGACCCTTGCTCGAGCCAGCGACCTTGGATCCAAGCTGGTGAGCTTTGCTTAAACCAGATGAGCCCGTGCTCAAGCTGGCGACCTGGGGGTCTCAAACCTGGGTCCTCCGCATCCCAGTCCAACGTTCTATCCACTGTATCACCGCCTGGTCAGGCCAGAACAATCTTTAAAAAGTAAATTTAGATGTAAAACTTGACTGTGGTCCTAACCTTGAAGTGAAATACTGGGCTTTGGTAATGATATTTTCAGTAGTAGGGATATAGAACTTGAGTGAGTGGCTTAAATTTTAAAAACCATATTTAAGCCTAACAACTAAATTTATTTTTGTTACCCCTTCTTGAAAGCATGTTTACATCAGTAACATAAGTAATACTTTTTGCTTTCTGACATGAATGTTTTACATGGTATTTTATTTATTACTATACCAGGAGCTTGTTACTTGGGGATGTGGTTATGGTTGGCAGTCATCTTAATATGCTTTTCAGCCAGTGAAAAAATTATAGGCTGTTTAACCTATGATAACGTTTACATAAACATTTATGATTTCAAGTGGGGATGGGATGGATAGGGTGGAAAGAGTTAGCTTTGTAAGTACCGTATTTTTCATTCTATAAGACACATCTAGGGTTTTAAGGAAGAAAATAAGGAAAAAAATATTCTGAACCAAATGGTTTGTTAAAATCTTTAATAAAATATACCACAATAATATTTCAACAATGTAAATTCAACAGCAGTATTAACAACCATTAGCACTGTTATTAACAAATGAGAAGAGACTTTAATGTTCAAATACTCTTCTAGTTGTCCGGAATCCCAGGAACTTATCATTGCTGGTGTCAGAATTTAAGAAGCTCAGTTGCTCACAATCACTGGTATCACTTTCTTTGCTATTTTCATATATGATACCATCTTCAGTGCCATCTAAGGCATTGCTAATGCCACGTTTTTTGAATGACCGTACCACGGTTTCATTCTTTACTGACTGCCATGATGTTTTCACCCATTCACAAACTTGAGTGACAGTGGGTCTCTTCATTCATCCAGTTGGTGTCAGATCATGATTACCAGCAGCCATCCATTTGTTCCACTCTTCTCACATAAAGACTTTAAACGGTTTGTTGATGGAAATGGCGAGAGGTTGCAACTGGCTGGTAAGACCCCCAGGAATTACAGCTAGATGAGTCTTCACGTCTTTGAAGTTTTTTTTTGTGGTTTCGCTAATATGTGCTCTAAACAGGTCAAGCACTAATAGGGCAGCAAGTGACGTCAGCACTTCACACAGAGCTCCAGCAGCTGCAGCGCGCCTCTCACTTCTGCCCTTGATGATGCCAGATGATGCCACACAACATCGCTCGCCTTCCCTCCGGCGCTGCATGCAACTGTGGAAACCGGAACAGGAGATCACTCAGCAGATGCTGGGGTTCCGCACACCATTGTGGCTGGTATGATTACGCTCCTGCTGGCTGGCGTTCATTCTATATGTGTTTACCAGCGCAGCGCCCCACAGCAGCTAAAAAAAATGAACATTCACTCCATAAGATGCACAGGCGTTTCCCCCTCCACTTTTGGGGGGAAAAAGTACGTCTTATGGAGTGAAAAACATGGTATTTTTAGGATGCATGGATTTCTCTCAAAACTTGTTCTAGTTTACCACATCTCCATGTTGAGCCTTCCCACTCTTCTTCCCAAATAGACAGTGTTCTTGGTTTCATAATATAACTGGTTAACTCTTCAGTTGTTTTATCTCTTTTGGTACCTTTATGCCTTGTACTAAAAATATAGATATTGAATAAATGAAGGAATAAAAGCTGTTTGTTATTAATCTTAGAACTAAAATGAGGGGGTTTTTTAATTCAAAGAGGAAAGAAAATTGTGAATTAATATGAAGCATCTTCATTTTGCTTTTTATATTTATGTTGCATGACAATAAAAATAAAACGATTCCCAGACAGAATTAAATATCTGATTGAGCTTTGTGTTAGACTAAGACTACTTTTAGTGCTCAGATTTGTTTTATTTCTATTATTTTAGAAAATAAAGATTTTGGGAGAATTTACTTATACAATATTGCATGGTTTTTCACTCTTTAATTAGAAAATTAAAGAAGGTCAAAGGTTCAAAGTATTTTTCAAAATTACAGTTTGGGGCCCTGGCCGGTTGGCTCAGTGGTAGAGTGTCGGCCTGATGTGTGGGAGTCCTGGGTTCAATTCCCGGCCAGGGCACACAGGAGAGGCGCCCATCTGCTTCTTCACCCCTCCCCCTCTCCTTCCTCTTTGTCTCTCTTCCCCTCCTGCAGCCAAGGCACCATTGGAGCAAAGTTGGCCCGGGCGCTGAGGATGGCTCTATGGCCTCTGCCTCAGGCGCTAGAATGGCTCTGGTTGCAACAGAGCAACGCCCCGGATGGGCAGAGCATCACCCCCTGGTGGGCATGCCGGGTGGATCCTGGTTGGGCGCATGCGGGAGTCTGCCTGACTGCCTCCCCATTTCCAACTTCAGAAATAAATAAATAAATAAATAAATAAATAAATAAATAAATAAATTACAGTTTGGTCCCTATTGATATTCACCAGTTTTAATGCATTTTATTTAGGTATCTATGGAATGAACTACATAAATGAATGAAATACAAGTGTATTTTATTCTAGATGTTAGCATCTGATTTAGGAAATGACAAATTCTGCACTTTCTAAGATTCAATATTAAAATATATTATTTTAGAATTATTGTGAAATTGACAGTGACATTGGCAGCTTGTAAGCAGCTGGCTGTCCTTACTGCCATAGGATCTATTTTGAAAATTCTCAGAACTTGGTGGATTATATTGGAAGAAGCTATGACTAATAGAAATTACTTAAAGAACCAGATTTATAGGCAAATATTTAGGAAAATGTGGTCTATTTTCCCTAAATTTTTATTTTGTTTCCATTTCTTTTAGGCTACCAGTGATTAGTTTAGCTTACTAACCAAAATCTCTCAGAATGTTAATGTATAATTAATACTTAGTCAAGAGGATTGCTTAATTCCTAGCAGAGAAGTCTTAAATGAGGGAGGAGGGGATTGAGTTATTTTGGAGGATGATGTATGATGGATAGCAAATTGCTGCAGGAATCTACAGTGAAGCACAGTTGAGCACCTTGGGCACCAGCTGAGCAGAGGGATACTAGGCAGTAAGAGACAAGTGTACAGTAAAAGGTAGGAAGAAAATATGCTTCTCCCTCCTCTACTAAGAAAGGAAGGAAGAAAAGGACATTTTCCTTCTCTCTTCTGATTCCCAGATTACCAGGTCCTCACTGGTCCTCACTGTGTTGGATTCTGTTCTAATTGTTTTCATAACATTGTCTCATTTAAACCTCAGGAAAAACATATGAGATGGTTATTGTTATGCTTGTTTTACAGGTGAGGAAATTGAGACACAAATAGGTTATGTATTTTTTTAATCCTGTTAATAGGGGAAGGGAAATATTGGTCTCCATGATTCCAAAGTTTACACTGTTTAACTTTTACATAGGGGAAGGGAAATATTGGTCTCCATGATTCCAAAGTTTACACTGTTTAACTTTCACACTACCCTAACCCTGGGTTCCACATATGAATATTTTCTCATGTACAAATAAATTTCAGGTTTCTAATATAGCTTATTTATAAATAAGATTATGAGAATTGGTGGTTTATAATTGTTTTCTTTTTTTACTCCGGTAGATATTATTGCATGATATTTTTTAATACAGATATTCTCTTAATTATTATTTAGATGATATGTGTAAAAGATATAAGATATTGCCCTTCTCAGAGGTTAGAGTTTAATATAGTTTATATAAAAATTGCTATTCTCATTTCATTTAAACTACTGCATTATTTTACTTTTCCCTATATAATTTAGTTGCTGGGAAGCAGGTATTTTTTTCAGTTGTGATAGAGTAATTCAGAAGTGTGGGGACAGAATAATGAAGTGATTTATTAATAACTTTTATTGATTCACTTTCTCAGGTGTGAGTTGATTTCAGTACATACTGAGTTTCCAAATTTCATCATTCTTAGGCATCAAATTGCTCACTGTGTAAGTTTATTCTTTTAATGATAGTTTTATTTGAGGAAAAATAGAATAGAGTAGAAAGATGAAATTCCACTGCCATCGTTAAACCCAATAAAATAAAAGGAGAAAAATGTGTGTTTTTTTCTTTGGTAGAAAATGACTTCTCAGCCCTGGCAAGTTGGCTCAGTGGTAGAGTGTCAGCCTGGCATGCAGGAGTCTCGGGTTCGATTCCCAGCCAGGGCACACAGGAGAAGCGCCCATCTGCTTCTCCACCCCTCCCCCTCTCCTTCCTCTCTGTCTCTTCCCCTCCCGCAGCCAAGGATCCATTGGAGCAAAGTTGGCCCAGGCCCTGAGGATGGCTCCATGGCCTCTGCTTCAGGTGCTAGAATGGCTCTGGTTGCAACAGAGCGGGGCCCCAGATGGGCAGAGCATTGCCCCCTGGTGGGCATGCCGGGTGGATCCCGGTTGGGCGCATGCGGGAGTCTGTCTGACTGCCTCCCCGTTTCCAACTTCAGAAAAATACAAAAATACAAAAAAAATGACTTCTTATAGTACTATAATTTAAAAATCTGTCTTGAATAAGCAAAACTTCATTACTGTAGCTGTAAGCTGCCTTCTGGCAGCATGAGTGATGTCAGATTGCATGGGTTCAAATTCTGGCCTTGATTTCTTCAGTTTCTTTATATATATAAATGAGGATAGTAATTATATTTAAGTTATAGTATTGGTTTTAGAATTGTAGGACATACTTAATACAAAGAGCTTAAAATGGTACCAGGCACATTGATAATACTCAATAAGCATTCTCTGTTATTTATATATATTGTCAATTATAATCTATTTCCCTCAATTTGGGTTGAAGGTCATTTTATTTCAATTAGAATCCTACTACTTTCAGTATGAGAACTATTGTTAAAACAGTTGTATAATTCAAAAGTAGTATTATGGATCACAAAAGGAATAGGAGAACTTGCAGATGTTTTAAAATAGTATTTTTATTTTGTGAAGAGATCATATTCAACTAAGTAATTTGCCCACTGATAAATACCAGAGAGGAATATTAAATAAAAATTTGTTGATCATTTTGAGTAATTTTTGTCTATTACTTTGTTCTGTGAATTTTTGCAATACAGAAAGCTTATCTTGTATTCAGTACAATTGATCGATGTAGGTGGCTTTTGCAGTATTTAGGATGAGGCTTCTAGGCCAGGGTGGATTTGGCAGTATGAGGAAGGCAAGCTTCAGTTTTGATTATAACTCTGCCTCATCTCCATTGTGTTCTTTTCTAAGTACAGACACAACTTGGTTCCCTGGCAGTGACATACAGCAAACTTCAATAACAACCTTTGTAAATGTTAAATAAAAGCAAATTGAAGGGCAGTGATTCATTAGGAAAAAATTTTGTATGAGCAAATTAACTCTTATTTCTCTTAACCCACGTTAAAGAATCACAGTCTCTTGAGTCTTTAGATGCAATTGAACTAGAAGCTACACATCGGCCCTGGCCGGTTGGCTCAGTGGTAGAGCGTCGGCCTGGCGTGCAGAGGTCCTGGGTTCGATTCCGGGCCAGGGCACACAGGAGAAGCGCCCGTTTGCTTTTCCACCCCTCCCCCTCTCCTTCCTCTCTGTCTCTCTCTTCCCCTCCCGCAGCCGAGGCTCCATTGGAGCAAAGATGGCCCGGGCGCTGGGGATGGCTCCTTGGCCTCTGCCCCAGGCGCTAGAGTGGCTCTGGTCGCGACAGAACGACGCCCCGGAGGGGCAGAGCATCGCCCCCTGGTGGGCGTGCCGAGTAGATCCCGGTTGGGCGCATGCGGGAGTCTGTCTATCTCTCCCCGTTTCAAGCTTCAGAAAAATACAAAAAAAAAAAAAAGCTACACAGATGAAGGGCCTGCCTTGCTTCCCTTTAAGGGGTGCTTTGGATCTGGGATACATTTGTTCATTTGAAACATCTTTCTCTTTTTCTTTTTTAATTATACTTTGAAATATGGCTAATTCGATGAACATTAACCTTAATTTGCAGAGCAGTTGTTAGAAACTTTCTGAACTTTTCGTATTTGTGAAGAAAATTTTCATTATAGATTTTTGAGTTAGTAGTTGAGTTGCGCGGGTGTATGTTACACCTGTCTGGGTCAAATCTAGTCATTTCTACCTCAACAGCCTTGCCAGGCAGACAGCCATGCAGTCAGTGTATTTTCAGATATTCCTGTGTCTAATGTGTTTTCTATTTACTTTCTAGTTTGTCTCCTCTTGCTTAACTAGTGCAAAAACAGCCTATTTGTCTTTAAAGTTAGCTTGCTAAAATTTTAAATGCTTCTTTAGTCAAAATAATTTTTTAAATTTTATTTAGAAAATTAAATTTAACAGGGTGACATTGATCAACAAGAGTACATAGGTTTCAGTTAAACATTTCAATAGCATTTGAACTATTGATTATGTTGTATACCCATCACCCAAAGTCAAATCATCATATATTTGTCCCTCTTTACTCACTTCTTTCCACTCCCTCCCCCACATCCTGCTCCCTCTGGTAACCACTTTTATCTATGTCTGTGAGTCTCAGTTTTATATCCCACCTGTATGTGAAATCATATAGTTCTTACCCTTTTCTTTTCTTTTATTTTAATGGGGTGAAATTGATAAATCAGAGTACATATGTTCAGAGAAAACATCTCCAGATTATTTTGACATTTGATTATGTTGCATACCCGTCCTCACCCAAAGTCAAATTGTCTTCTCTCACCTTCTATCTGGTTTTCTTTGTGCTCCTCCCCTCCCCCACCACCTCCCTCACACCTCCCCCCCTTCGACCATCACACTCTTGTCCATGTCTCTGAGTCTCATTTTTATGTCCCATCTATGTATGGAATCATATAGTTCTTAGTTTTTCCTGATTTACTTATTTCACTCAGTATAATGTTATCAAGGTCCATCCATGTTGTTATAAATGATCCAATGTCATCATTTCTTATGGCTGAGTAGTATTCCATAGTATATATACCAAAGTTTTTTTGTTTGTTTTTTTGTATTTTTCTGAAGCTGGAAACGGGGAGGCAGTCAGACAGACTCCCACATGCGCCCGACCAGGATCCACCCGGCACACCCACCAGGAGGCGATGCTCTGCCCATCTGGGGCGTAGCTTTGTCGCGACCAGAGCCACTCTAGCGCCTGAGGCAGAGGCCAAGGAGCCATCCCCAGTGCCCAGGCCATCTTTTGCTCCAATGGAGCCTCGGCTGCCGGAGGGGAAGTGAGAGACAGAGAGGAAGGAGAGGGGGAGGGGTGGAGAAGCAGATGGGTGCCTCTCCTGTGTGCCCTGGCCGGAAATCGAACCTAGGACTCCTGCATGCCAGGCCGATGCTCTACCACTGAGCCAACCAGCCAGGGCCTATACCAAAGCTTTTTAATCCACTCGTCCACTGACAGACACTTGGGCGTTTCCAGATCTTCACTATTGTGAACAATGCTACCATAAACATGGGGGTGCATTTCTCCTTTTGGAACAGTGCTATGGTATTCTTAGGGTATATTCCTAAAAGTGGGACAGCTGGGTCAAAAGGCAGTTTGATTTTTAATTTTTTGAGGAATCTCCATACTGTTTTCCACAGTGGCTGCACCAGTCTGCATTCCCACCAGCAGTGCAGGAGGGTTCCCTTTTCTCCACATCCTCGCCAGCACTTATTCTGTGTTGTTTTGTTGATGAGCGCCATTCTGACTGCTGTGAGGTGATATCTCATTTTGGTTTTAATTTGCATTTCTCTAATGATTAGTGATGTTGAGCATTTTTCCATATGCCTATTGGCCATCAGTATATCCTCTTTGGAGAAGTGTCTATTCATTTCTCTTGCCCATTTTTTGATTGGATTGTTTGTCTTTCTGGTGTTGAGTCTTTTACAAGTTCTTTATAAATTTTGGTTATTAACCCCTTATCAGGTGTATTGTGGAATATGTTCTCCCATTGTGTAGTTTGTCTTTTTATTCTGTTCTTACTGTCTTTAGCTGTGCAAAAGCTTTTTAGTTTGATATAGTCCCATTTGTTTATCCTGTCTTCTATTTTACTTGCCCGTGGAGATAAATTGGCAAATATATCGCTGCGAGAGATGTCGGAGAGCTTATTGCCTATGTTTTCTTCTAAGATGCTTATGGTTTCATGGCTTAGATTTAAGTCTTTTATCCATTTTAAGTTTATTTTTGTGAATGATGTAAGTTGGTGGTCTAGTTTCATTTTTTTGCTAGTAGATGTCCAATTTTCCCAACACCATTTGTTAAAGAGGCTGTCTTTACTCCACTGTGTGCTCTTACCTCCTTTGTCAAATATCAGTTGTCCATAAAGGTGTGGGTTTATTTCTGGGTTCTCTGTTCTGTTCCATTGATCTATATACCTGTTCTTATGCCAGTACCAGGCTGTTTTGAGTACAATGGCCTTGTAGCATAACTTCATATCAGGAAGTGTGATACCTCCCACTTTATTCTTCCTTTTCAAGATTGCTGAGGCTATTCATGTTCGTTTTTGGTTCCGTATAAATTTTTGGAATATGTGTTCTATATCTTTGAAGTATGTCTTTGGTATTTTAATTGGTATTGCATTGAATTTATAAATTGCTTTGGGTACTATAGACATTTTAATGATGTTTATTCTTCCTAACCATGAGAACGGTATATGCTTCCACTTGTTTGTATCTTCCTTGATTTCTTTTATCAATGTTTTATAATTTTCCGAGTACAAGACTTTAATCTCCTTGGTTAAATGTACTCCTAAGTACTTTATTTTTTTGGTTGCAATAGTGAAGGGGATTGTTTCCTTATTTCTCTTTCTGACAGTTCATTATTGGTGTATAAAAATGCCTCTGATTTCTGAGTATTAATTTTATATCCTGCCACCTTGCTGAATTCATTTATCAGTTCCAGTAGTTTTTTGACTCAGACGTTAGGGTTTTCTATACACAATATCATATCATCTGCGCAAATAATGGTAGTTTTATTTATTCTTTTCCAATTTGGATGCCTTTTATTTCTTCTTCTTGTCTGATTGCTGTGGCTAGGACTTCCAGAACTATGTTGAATAAGAGTGGTGAAAGGGGGCATCCCTGCCTTGTTCCTGATCTTAAGGGGATTGCTTTTAATTTTTGCTTGTTGAGTATGATGTTGGCTGTGGGTTTGTCATAGATGGCCTTTATCATGTTGAGGTATGTTCCCTGTATTCCCACTTTGCTGAGAGTTTTGATCATGAATGGGTGCTGGATTTTATCAAATGCTTTTTCTGCATTTATTGATATTATCATGTGGTTTTTCTCCTTCCTTTTGTTTATGTAATGAATCACATTGATTGATTTGCGAATATTGTACCAGCCTTGCCTCCCCAGTATAAATCCCACTTGATCATGGTTTATGATATTTTTCATGTATTGCTTGATCCGGCTTGCTAATATTTTTTTGAGGATTCATCTAGATTCATCAGGGATATTGGCCTATAATTTTCTTTCTTTCTTTGTCTTTTCCTAGTTTTGGAATCAGAATTATGCTTGCCTCATAAAAGGACCTTGGAAGTCGTCCTTCCTCTTGAATTTTTGAAATAGCTTGAGAAGGATAGGAGTTAGTTCTTCTTTGAATATTTGGTAGAATTCACTTGTGAAGCCATCAGGCCAAGGACTTTACTTTGTTGGGAGTTTTTTGATAACTGTTTCGATCTCATTTGTTGTAATTGGTCTGTTTAGGTTTTCTGATTCTTCCAAATTGATTTTTAGAAGATTGTATGTTTCAAGGAATTTGTTCATTTCATCTAGGTTGTCTAGTTTTTTGGCATACAGTTCTTCATAGTATTTTCTTACAATCCTTTGTATTTCTGTTGTGTCAGTTGTTATTTCCCCACTCTCATATCTAATTTTATTTATTTAAGTCCTCTCTCTTTTTTCTTGGTGAGTCTAGTTAAAGGTTCATTGATCTTGTTTACCTTTTTAAAGAAACAGCTCTTGCCTGACCTGTGGTGGCGCAGTGGATAAAAGCGTCAACCTGGAAACACTTAGGTCGCCGGTTCAAAACCCTGGGTTTGCCTGGTCAAGGCACATATGGGAGTTGATGCTTCCTGCTCCTCCCCCCTTCTCTCTCTCTCTCTGTCTCCCCTCTCTATAATGAATAAATAAAATCTTAAAAAAAAAAAAAAAAGAAACAGCTCTTGTTTTCATTGATCTTCTGTATTGTTTTTCTAGCCTCTATGTCATTTATTTCCACTCTGATCTTTATTGTTTTCTTTCTTCTACTTCCTCTGAGCTTTACTTGTTCTTTTTCTAGTTCATTTAGATGCATGGTTCAGTTGTTTATTTGAGCTTTTTCTTGCTTCTTAAGGTATGCCTATAATGCTATGAACTACTCTCTCAGGACTGCTTTTGCTGTGTCTCCTAAATTTTGAGTTGTCGTATGTTCATTTTCATGGAAATTTTTTATTTCTTCCTTGATTTTATTGTTAACCTATTCGTTATTTAATAACCTGCTATTTAGCCTCCAAGTGTTTGTTTTTCAGTTTTTCTGTTGTAGTTGATTTCTAGTTTAATGCCATTGTAATCAGAGAAGATGCTTGATATGATTTCAATCTTCTTAAATTGATTGAGACTCGTTTTGTGTCCTAACATGTGGTCTATCCTAGAGAATGTACCATGAGCATTTGAAAAGAATGTATATTCTGCTTCTTTAGAGTGAAAGGTTCTGAAGATACCTATTAAATTGAGTTGATCTTGTATGTCCTTTAAGTCTGCTATTTCTTTGTTAATTTTCTTTCTTGAGGATCTGTCTAGTGATGTTAGTGGGGTATTGATATCTATTATAGTATTGCTGTGATCTCGCCCTTTATATCCATCAAAGTCTGCTTTATGTAGTTAGGTGCTCCTATATTAGGTGAGTAGATATTTATAATGGTTATATCTTCCTGTTAGATTACTCTCTTTATCATTATGTGGTGGCCTTTATCTTTTACTATAGCCTTTGTTTTAAAGTCCATTTTGTCTGATAAAAGTATTGCTACCCCCACTTTTTTTTCATTTTCATTTTCATGAAATATTTTTTTCCATCCTTTTACCTTCAGTCTATGTGCATCTTTTGTTTTAAGGTGTTTCTCTTGTATACAGCATATGTACGGGTCCTGTTTTCTTATCCATGCAGCTACCCTATGTCTTTTGATTGGGTCATTTAACCATTTACATTTAAGTTTATTATTGATATGTAGTTGTTTTATTGCCATTTTATTATTTTAAGCTGTATTTCTCTTTTGCTATATTCTTTTCCTACTTTGATCTGTTTACAACAAGCCCCTTAACATTTCCTGCAGCATTGGTTTGGTTGTAATGAATTCCTTGAGTTGTGTTTGTTTGTTTTTGTCTGGGAAGCTTTTTATTTCTCCTTCAATTTTAAATGATAGCCTTGCTTTATAAAGTAGTCTTGGTTGTAGGTTCTTGTTCTGCATTACTTTAAATATTTCTTGCCATTTCTTTCTGGCCTCAAGTGTTTCTGTTGAGAAGTCGGATGTCATTTTTATGGGGACTCCTTTGTAGGTGATAGTCTTTTTTTCTCTAGCAGCTTTTAATATTTCCTCTTTATCACTTACCTTTGGTATTTTAATTAGGATGTGTGTTGCTGTAGGTTTCTTTGGGTTTCTCTTTATGGAGTTTTCTGTGCTTCTTGAACTTGTGAGAGTTTTTCCTGCATTAATTTAGGGAAGTTTTCAGCTATGATATGATTGAACAAAGTCTCTATCCCTTCTTTCTCTTCTTCTTCAGGAATCCCTATGATGAGGATGTTATTTCTCTTCATGTTGTCATGGAGCTCTTTTAGAGTTTTCTCAGACTTTTTGAGTCTCTTTTCTTTTTTCTGCTCTGCTTCCATGTCTTCGTTCAACTTGTTCTCCAACTCGCTGATTCGATCCTCAGCTTCATCCATCCTGTTTTTAATTCCTTACATTGTGGTCTTCATTTCTGATATTGTATTTGTCATCTCCAACTGATTCTTTTTTTAATATTTCCATGTCCTTTTTTATACTTGCCATTTCTTTATTTAGGTGTTTGTAATGACCATCCATTGTTTTTCTAAGATCTCTAAGCATCCTAACAATCATTATTTTAAACTCTGCATCCAGAAGTTTGGTTATTTTCATATCTCTCAGTTCATTTCCTGGAGGTTTCTCTTGTGGTTTTGTTTGGATTGCACTTCTGTGTCTTCTCATTATGTCTGTGTGTTTAGGTGTATTGTTTGTAGAGCTGGTTGAGTCTAGGCCTGGTGTTGTCTGTCTTAGCCTTTTCTGATTTACTTATTTTACTCAGTATAATGTTCTCAAGGTTTGTCCATGTTGTCATAAATAGCAATATGTCATCATTTCTTATGGCTAAGTAGTATTCCATTTTATATATATACCACACCTTTTTTATCCAATCCTCTTTCGAGGTACACTTTGGTTGTTTCCATGTTTGGCCACTGTGATCAACACTGCGATGAACATTTACATGCACGTGTCTTTACATGCCAATGTTTTTGAGTTTTGAGAGTAAATACCCAATAGAGGGATTGCTGGGTCATATGGTAGTTCTATTCTTAATTTTTTTAGGAACCACCATACTCTCTTCTATAATTGTTCTACTAGTTTGCATTCCCACCAGCAGTGAACAAGGGTTCTGTGTTCTCCACAGCCTCTCCAACACTTATTATCTGCCATGGAGCCATCCTCAGCACTTAGGGCCAATAGGGCCAATTCTCTCCAATCAAGCCATGGCTGCAGGAGGGGGAGAGTCAGAGAGAGAGAGAGAGAGAGAGAGAAATGGGAGGGGTAGGGGTGGAGAAGTAGATGGGTGCTTCTCCTGTGTGCCCTGAGTGGGAATTGAACTGGGGACATCCATATGCCAGACCTATGCTCCACCTCTGAGCCAACTGGCCAGGGCCTATTTATTTATTTATTTATTTACTTATTTACTTATTTATTTTAAGTGAGAGGAAGGGATTCAGACAGACTCCTACATGCTTCCCACCGGGATCCACCTGGCCACTCCATCTGGGGCTGATGCTTGAATCAGTCGAGCTATCTTCAGCACCTGAGGCCAATGCTCAAACCAGTCAAGCCTCTGGCTGCAAGAGGGGAAGAGAAGGTGGAAGGGGAGAGGGTGGGGGACAGAAACAGATGGTTGCTTCTCTTCTGTGCCCTGACCTGAGATGGAACCCGGGACATCCACATGCCAGGCCAACATTCCATCCACTGAGCAACCAATCAAGACCCATTGTTGAGTTCTTTTTAAACTGAAGATAATTTATATGATCCTGTCATTAATCAATTCTCATGACTTGTAGCTCTCTGTTTGTTTTGTCTTGTGTTATGATTTGCATGCATATCTATTTTTCCTACTAAATTGCCAGCTTCTCGAAGGCTACTGTACTTTATATTGACGTGCACTACCATACATTGCCTACACATAGGAGCTGGGCTACATAGACTCGTTTTTCTTCTTTTTAAGGTGAGAGGAGGGGAGATAGTGAGGTAGACTCCCGTATCTGGAGCTGATGCTCGAGTACTGAGTTATTTTTAGTGCCTGAGGCTGATGCGCTTAGACCAATTGAGCTATCCTCAGCGCCTGGCACTATGTTCAAACCAATTGAACCCCTGGCTGTGGGAGAGGAAGAGGAAGTGAAGGAGAAGAGGGAAGGAGATAAAGTAGATGGTTGCTTTTCTTGTGTGGCCTGACTGGGAACCAATCCCAGGATGTCCATATGCTGGGCTGATGCTCTATTCACTGAGCCACTGGTCAGGGCCAACACTCTTTTTGAGAATGATTTTGCTAGATGCTGCGTCCTGTGAGAACCACCTGAGAGAGCAGTCACATTGTGTCTAGGGAAATTAGGACCTTCTTTAATGAGAGGCTGGAAGAACTTGGCCATTGAGTGGGCTCAGAAAATGTCTTTTATCTCTCTATTCTGCAAATGAACTGATACTGAAAGGTAACAGAAATTTAATGGAGTTGCTTCTGAAATTGGAAGAAGAAGAAGTAGTATTCTTTAAGGCATTATCTAGTGCTGACATAAGGTCCAGAGGCTGTATAAAGGATGACATCAACTAATGAGGTTACTTGACAGAGAAACTGAGGTTCCTTGGCAAGTCTAGTACAAAAATGAGCTTGACTTCACCGATGAGTAAAACCAGACTTTACTATCTACAGGATTCATTACTAGTAACTGCAACTAAATATGATGAATTTACTTCATTCTGAAATTCCAGAAATTCCTTGAGCTTACCAGATTCATTTGAACAATAGTGTTCTTCTTTTAAATGGGTAATGTTCATGGATATAGCTCCATTGTTCCTGAAATGATTTGGGAGGGATTCTTTGTAGTTTTGAGGAGATGTATTCAGTGGTTTTCAACTGCCAGTCTGGTCTCTTTTGCAGACGGGCACACAATTTCTGGCAGACTAGCACTGGTCCAGGTCCATGGACCAGCAGTTGGAAACCACTGATGTATATATAACTAACTTGGTTGTCATTGGTATGTTTACTTTATGATGAATAAACACAGTATGCCTATTGGGTGAGATAAGAATAAAATACAGATTTTTATTTATATGTTATACATTTAACCAGCATTTACTAATTGTATACTATATGCCATTAAATCTAAAATATGTTCACTGTTCATGCTTATCTCCTTCTCAGAAACCTACCCATGCTTTATAGTCCTGCTCAAATGTCACTTTTTCTGTATTTTTCTGAAGCCGGAAACAGGGAGAGACAGTCGGACAGACTCCCGCATGCGCCCGACCGGGATCCACCCGGCACGCCCACCAGGGGGCAATGCTCTGCCCCTCCGGGGCATCGCTCTGTTGCAACCAGAGCCACTCTAGCGCCTGGGGCAGAGGCCGAGGAGCCATCCCCATCGCCCGGGCCATCTTTGCTCCAGTGGAGCCTCGGCTGCAGGAGGGGAAGAGAGAGACAGAGAGGAAGGAGAGGGGAGGGGTGGAGAAGCAGATGGGCACCTCTCCTGTGTGCCCTGGCTGGGAATCGAACCCGGTACTTCTGCACACCAGGCCGACGCTCTACCACTGAGCCAACCAGCCAGGGCTCAAATGTCACTTTTTAAGAAAAGCCTTGCTTGATTTTTTTCTCTTTCCTATGGCACCTTTAAGGAAATGTGAAATTTGCCTTGCGTTATAGCTTCAAGTCCCCTTCATCAGACCGTAAGTAATCTGAGGAGAGAGGGACATGTTTGGTTTCCTACAGAGCCATCAGAGTTTTGATTATATTTGTATCCAAACCAAAAACCAAGACAAAAGAAAGAATGTAATTCTTATAGTAATGATTATATGCCAAACATTGTGCAGTGTTTATATTAATCATTTTCCTTTTTTTGGTTACATCACATACCCTTATTGTATTTTTGTTTTTCCTGAATTAATAATTGCCTTAGTTTTGCACTGCTTAGTTTTTGTTTTTTAATTTTATTTTAAAAATCACATTTAATGGAGTGGCATTGATCGATAAGAGTACATAGGTTTCAGGTAAACATTTCTGTAGTATTTGAACTGTTGATTATGTTGTATACCCATACCCAGAGTCAAATCATTTTCCATCACCTTATATTTGTCCCTCTTGACTCTCATGCCCCCACCACCTCCTCCCACATTCCTTTCCCCCGTAACCAGTTCACTTTTATTCATGTCGATAAGTCAACCAGTTCACTTTTATTTATGTTGATAAGTCTTAGCTTTTTCTGATTACTTATTATAGTGTTTTTTATGAGTAAAGGAACAAACTTGAAAAGCCTTCAAGCAGCCTTGCTTCCAGAGCTTTCATTGTGAATCAGGAAGTAGAACTCAGCTCTTTAACTCCAAAGTTGACACTAAAAACATAGCACTGTACTGCTTACTCTCAGCTTCAAATAGAACCACCTTCGAAGAACCAGTTAACCCTATTATTTTCTTGTCTTTTTTCATTTTCATTCAGACCTTTGGAATATATAGTTTAAATAAAATTATATTTGGAGTGCAATTTTTAGCAAAATATACAGTCAATAGATTTCTTATAACTGTTCACAAACTAAATCTAATTAAAGTGAGGCTCATAAATTTGAGGATGTGTTCATTAGCTGTAGGAAAAAACTAGAGATTTTAAAGGGATTTAGTCTGTGCACATAAAATGGCTATTTGGAAAACCTTCCGGTTAAAGAACAGCAACAGTTATGTTGTGTAAATTAAGCAGGACAAACTGACTAAAAATAGCTGTTTCAAATTATTTAATGGAAAGGAATCTTAAATTATTTGTGGAGGTCAGGTTGAGTGGATGAGAAAAACCAGTCACATACTAAAATATTGACTGATATTAGAGCAAAAAAAGAAAAAGATGTCATTCACAACTATGAAAGATAAAGTTACTGAAACTTATCTTTATGTACATTTCTTGTTAAATTTAAACTTCGCATCTTTGCTATGTCAAAATTTTTGGTTTATATAACTGGTAATATAAATGAAATAAGTGAACATGAATGAAGGAACTTTTTTTGCGACAGAGACAGAAAGAAGGACTGATAGGGACAGACAGACAGGAAAGAAGAGAGATAAGAAGCATCACTTCTTCGTTGCTGCTCTTTAGTTGTTCATTGATTGCTTTCTCATATGTGCCTTGATCTGGGGGCTACAGCAAAACGAACGACCCCTTGCTCAAGCCAGCGACCTCGGGCTTAAGCCAGTGACCTTGGGCTTCAAACTGCTGACCTTTGGGCTCAAGCCAGTGACCTTGGGGTCATGTCTTTGATACCATGCTCAAGCTGGTAAAATTGCGCTCAAGCTGGATGAGCCCATGCTCAAGCCAGCAACCTTGGGGTTTTGAACCTAGGTCCTCTGTGTCCCATTTTGACACTCTATCCACTACACCATTGCCTGGTCAGCCTGAAGAGACTTCTTAAGTGAAAGAAATTCTAAGGCTTTTGTAATAAAATACACCTTTAGTATAATTTTTTAGTCACGAGCTTTATTTATTTGAGATACTGTTATAGAGCTAAATAATTTTGAACCACCATGGTGGGATTTCTTATCAATACTTTTCCAGTCTTTTTCATTTCTTCTGATTAGGTAGAAAGTCTCCATTTGCTGCTACCATAGCTTCATCACCTCTAACTCTTGGGAATCTTCCTTCTTTTTCCTTAATCATTTTTTATTTTTTAATTACAGTTGACATACAGTATTATGTTAGTTTCCTTTTAAAGGAAGAAAAGTAGGCCTCTTATTCGGAGTCTAGGGCAGTAAGGATTTCTGTTTATGGAAAGTGCTGCTGATTTTTTATTAAGTTCTATTGGAGCCTCTTACATATACTTCAGTTTCCGTGCTTCTACTTTGTTCTACAGAGATTTATCATTTTCTTTTTCAATGATTTGATTTAAGCAATAATAGTAACAATAATAATAAATTAGGTATGAAGAAGCTATAAGTGTAGCTGTGGCAAATAATGTTGAAGGTGGTCTGGGAGTGGCTGGGGAATTTGGGAACCAGTTTGCTGGAGTGTGTCTGGCTGTGTTGTCCTTCCTAGAGTTCAGAGGAGAGGAGTCTGTTGGACTTCTCTTGGCCAGTATGATTGATGCAGATTAGACTGATTCCATGGCTTCCCAGGTGTTGCAGGTGACAGTTTTATTTCCTCCCCAAAATTAAGAAAACACAGGTGGCCATGTCCCAGGAAGTTTTCTGTGCTGGACTTCTCCTGCTAATATGTCAACAAACTGATATTTTTATACCAGATAGTGTCTTGAATCTCACACTATTCATTTTTTCTTACATTGACTGTACCATCTTGGTTATATTCCTTTTTGTCCCCTATGACTAAGCATTGCCTCATCAGGAAGAAACCACCAACTGGATGGGAAAAAAATCAAACGGGCTAATGATGCTGATCCCACTGGGGACAGATAACTGAGCTTGCATGCCCAGGGTTAGCCACCTTTCCCAAGATCTGGCTGTATTGTTCGGTCAGGTCTCTGTGGAAAGTTATTTGGAGCCTTTGTGTGCACAGAAACCTGAGAATACTAACTGTGCTGTGAGGTATTAAATTTTATTGTAGTGGATCCAGCTGATGAGCCTGCATAAAATCTATAACTACAACTATAATCGATGATATGATGCACCTAGTTATTTTACGCAAACCACAAATGAAGTGATCAGTATCTTACTGTTATCCTAGGCAAACCTATAGGTGGAATGAATAATGTTACCTATGAAATAAGTAAACAGAAAACTATTATGCTTTAGTCTTTAAACTTCAAAATATTAAACTAGTTGTTTTACTTTATTTTAAACTCAGCTAATTTCTAGAAAGCAGGTTCTCACTTTATATAATATATATAGTTATTAACTTAATACTTGAGATATTTTTGATAGGTGTAAGATGTACTTAGTGAAAAAAGTTATTTCCTGTTCATTGTTATATAGTTGGGGTTTTTTTGGGGGGGGGGTGAAGAGAGTGATAGAATGAGAAGCATCAACTCATTGTTCCACTTAGTTGTGCATTCTTCTCATATATGCCTTGACAGGGCATGACCCCGGGCTCAAGTTGGCGACCGTGGGATCTAGCTGGTGATCTTGGGTTTGGAGCTGACGACCTCAGCCAGCGTTCTAGATCGATGCTCTTTCCACTACTTTTCAGGCTGTCTTTATAGTTTTAAATTATTTCATAACCCTTTTAGTAAAAGATATATATCTTTGTAGCATGGCTGTAAATATGCTGAGCTTGTTTTCTTCACATACAAAAAACTAGAATTGGGGGAAAAATGTAAAAGCAACTAATAATTCTAGTTAATATAGTGTTTTATAATTTTTAGGTTTATCACGTTTTGTGTATAGTGAATCTATTATTTTAATTGAGACCTTGATGATCTATTGTAATTTGTCTTTAGTGCAATGTTTTTTCAAAATACTTCCTTGTGGTATCAACTTTATAATCTTATTAGCAAAAATTTGGTTGACTTTTTCATTCTGTTTGTGTGTAAAATTAAAAAGGTATTCTGAAATATTTTTTAAATATTCCTTTCCCCTTCAGTATAATATGCTCTATCTCACTCTCATTTGGGAATCATTGCTCATGTATTTGGTTGTAAGAAACAAAAACCCAAGCTGTTTCCTCCCTTAATTTACCCATTGGAAAAACCTCAATTGTTTGAAGTTAAATATGTTTCTCTGATTATATTGGCCCTTCACTGCTTGGTCGGATCCCATCTTTTTTCTTCATTAGTGTGCCCCAAATGAAACTGCATCTACCAATTTTGCTTTATTATTTGATTATCCAGTTTCCCCAGTGGGTCCAAAAAAACATCACAGTGGAGATCTATCTCTGTGCTACATATTTGTTAATGTCTAATGGAATTTTCCTTTGATAAGGCAGCACAGGATAACTATAGATCATCAAAATTCTTTGTAATGGGCTTAATTATATCAGTCCAGTGTAGAAATCTATTTTGTGTGGGATTTTAGGGGGGAATGTGACATCCTTTTTCATGAAAGCAAAACAGTAAGTTTATTTTTATTTCTGTCTACTTTTCCTTCTCTTTTTTTCATTTATGCATTCTGTAAACTTCTATTAAACATCTATCATATACAAGAGGTTCTGCTAGACTTAGAGGAGACAAGTATGGTTAACAAACATTTTCAATGTTCGTAGTTTTTGGTCATCCATAGATCACATAAGTAAAGGGAGGTCATAATGGGTAGAGTTGCACTTATATAAATGTCATCATCATTTATATGAAATATTTTTGGTCTCTTTGTGTTTCTAGCTTTTTAAACATATTTTCCCATTGCTTCCCACACTAATTTAAACAAGGAGGGAACACTTACTGAGTCTAAGAACTGTTTGTGAAATATTGAATGAGTGAATGAGAGAATATATGTAATGAGTAGTAAAATTATTTCGCCAAATTATTCATTGGTCACCCCCAGTGAAGGTATAAGAATAAATACGGAGAACTCTTCTTAGATGTAATGGTGCCCATGGGGAGATGTCTCCCTGTCTGTTCTTTATTTTCACCTGGGGTGATAAATTAATTGGCATTTAAGAATCTGCCTATTGTATTATTTTGATCAATGTTAGCAGTTCACAGGAGAGCCATCTGATAGCATGGAACACAGATTTTGTTGCTTGTTTTGATATTTAAAAAAAATACTTTACTGAACATGAGAATATCTAATCTTGAAATGAGAGCAATTTAAATTAGAGCCTACCAGATTTATTTGAACAATTATATTCTTTTTAAAAAAGGAAGTGATGTTCACAGCTACAGTTCCATTGTTCCTGAGATGATTGCTAACAGATTTGGAAGGGATTCATTGGAATTGTATATAACTAATTTGGTTGTCTGTAGTATATTTTCATTAAATTTAGGTGAGCTTAGATGTGGGCTGGTTAGTAAGTCCATTTTCTTTCATACTAATTTAGTTCTGTTCTAGTTTTCTTAACTTTACTATAGAACTATAAACATGGCATGTTTCTTCATTTCTAATCAGATGACAATAATTGAGCTTTATAGAATCAATATCATGCTCTTATTCTTTCTGTATTTGACAAAGGGTAAAGGAGATCACATTTCATTTATAGCCCTCAGTGTGTCCCAGGCACCATGCAGAGTGCTTCAGCTTAGTTCATTTAATATTCATAACCTTATGGGAATGGCTTCATTATTTTAAAATCTTTGATACTCAGTATTATTTTTATTACAGCTTTATTGAGATATAATTCACAGATAATAAAATCATACTTTCAAAGCATGCAGTTCAGTGGTTTTTAGTATATTTCCACAGTTGTGCAGCCATCATCACTATCTAATTTTAAAATATTTTCATTAGAATATGAAGATACCTCATACCTATTAGAAGTCAGTACTCATTTCCCCTCTGCCACCCCCAGCATCCATTAACCTACTTTCGGTCACTGGATTTGTCCATTCTAGGTATTGCTTATAAATGGAATCATACACTTTGTAGCCTTTTGAGACTGGCTTTTTTCACTTGGCATAGTATTTTCAGTGGTCACTCATATTATAGTATGTATCAGTATTTAATTATTTTTATGCTAAATATTCCATTGAATGAGTATACTACATTTTACTTACTCGTTCATCAGTTGATTGAGATTTGGGGTGTTTTTTACTTTTTGGCCATTATGAGTAATGTTCTTATAAACATTGGTGTACACATATTTGTATGGACATGTTTTAGTTCTCCTAAGTCTGTAATTAATATACCTACAAGCGGAATTGTTGAGTAATATAGCTCTCTGTTTAATTGAACTGACAGACTATTTTCTCAAGTGGCTTTATACCATTTTGAAATCCTACCAGCAGTTTATGAGGGTTTCAGTTTCTTCATATCCTTGCCATTTCTTTTTAAATTTTAGCCATTCTAGTGGATGTGAAAACCTCATTGAGGTTTTGATTTTCATTTCCTTAATGACTAGTGATAATGAGCATTATTTTATGTGCTCACTGACTACTTGTATATAACTGCTCACAAAAATTACGGGATCAGGGAACATGCAGATACTCCAGTACTTTCACCCTTTTGTACAGTACGTTTTCACCAATGAAATAGAAGTTGGTTTTGCATCTCATTTGCATAATCTAACAACTTTCTTTGACTTGTCGTTTGCTTTTCTGATGTTGTTTAAAAAAAATCAAATGCTGCTTTTTATCACTTCATATTCATTTTGAAATATCCCCTAATTTTTGTAAGTAGTATACTTTTTGGAAAAATGTCTGTTCAAGACTCTAATCTCTACAAAAATTATGTGATCCTATCAACAGATACAGAAAAAGCATTTGTAAGATACAACATCCCTGCCTGACCAGGCAGTGGTGCAGTGGATAGAGCATTGGACTGGGACACGGAGGACCCAGGTTCAAAACCCCAAGTTTCGCCAGCTTGAGTGTGGGTTCATCCAGCTTGAGGACAGAGGTTACTGGTTTGAGAGCATGGGAATGTAGACATGACCTCATGGTCGCTGGCTTGACCCCAAAGGTTGCTGGCTTGAGCCCAACATTGCTTGCTTGAGCAAGAGGTCACTCACTCTGCTATAGCCTCCTGGTTAAGGCACACATGAGAAATCATCAATGAAGAACAAGGTGCCGCAATGAAAAATTGATGCTTCTCATTTCTCTTCCTTTCTGACTCTTTATTCCTATCTGTTCCTCTCACTGACTCTGTCACTGTCTCTGTTAAAAAAAAAAAAAAAAAAGATACAACATCCCTTTATTTTTCAAAGAAAAGTACCTCAACATAATAAAGGCTATATATGACAAACCATCAACCAATATTATACTAAATGATGAAAACCTAAAAGTTTTTTCTCTAAAATAAGGAAAAATACAAAGATGCCCACTCTCTTCACTCTTACTCAACACAGTACTGAAAGTTCTAGCCAGAGCAGTCAGGCAAAAGAAAGAAATAAAGGCATCCATATTGAGAAAGAAGAAATAATTATCACTTTTTGCAAATGACATGATCTTGTATATAGAAAACCCTAAAAACTCCACTGAAGAAATATTAAAAACAATAAATACAGTAAAGTTGCAGGATACAAAATTAATATATAACTATCTATTGCTTTCCTATATGCCAACAACAAAACTTAAGAAAATGAATTTAAAAAACAAGTCCTTTTATAATTGCAACAAGAAAAATAAAATACTTAGGAATAAACTTAAAGGATGTGAGGATCTATGTACTGAAAATTACAAAGCATTATTGAAAGAAATTGAAAAAGATACAATATTCCATGTTCTTGATCAGAAGAATCAAAATAGTTAAAGTGGTTATATTACCCAAAGCAATATACAAATTTAATGCAATCCCCATTAAAATCCCACTATTGTTTTTTAAAGAAATAGAACCAAAAAAATCACCAGATTAGTATGGAATCACGAAAGATCCCGAATAGCTAAAGGAATCCTGGGAAAAATAATAAAGCTGAAGGTATTACACTACCTGGCTTCAAATTATACTACAAAACCACAGTAATCAAAACAGCATGGTGTTGGCTGGAAAACAGAGACCAATGGAACAAAATCGAGAGCCCAGAAATGAAACCACATATAAAGGGACAAATAATCATTTACAAGGGACCCAAAAACACACAATACAGAAAAGAAAAACTCTAATAAATGATGCTGCCAAAATTGGAAAGCCACATGCAAAAGAATGAAATTTGACTACAGTGTGTCCCCTGCACAAAAATGAATTCAAAATGGACCAAAGACCTAAATATAAGATCTGAAACAATAAATTACATAGAAGAATACATAGGTACTAAAACTTATGGACCTTGACTGTAGAGAGAATATTTTATGAATTTGACTCCAAAGGCAAGGGAAGTAAAGGCGAAAATTAATAAATGAGACTATATCAAACTAAAATGCTTCTGCATAGCAAAAGAAACCAACAGCAAAACAAAAAGGCAGCCAACCAAATTGGAAATGATATTCACAAACAACAGTTCTGGTAAGGGGCCAATATCCAAAATATATAAATAACTCATAAAGCTTGGCAATAAACAAGCAAAGACTCCAATCAAAACATGGTAAAAGGATTTGAACAGACACTTCTCCCAAGAAGACATACAAATGGCCAACAGATATGTGAAAAAATGCTCATCTTTGCTAGCTATAGAGAACTGCAAATCAAAAAACTACAATGAAATACCACCTTACACCTGTTAGATTGGCTGTTATCAACAAGACAGGTAATAACAAGTGTTGGAGACACTGTTGAGAAAAAAGGAACCCTTATTCACTGCTGGTGGAAATGTAAACTGTTACAGCAATTATGAAAGACAGTATGGTGGTACCTCAAAAAATTAAAAATAGAATTTCCATATGACCCAATAATTCCTTTACTCTGGGTATCTACCCAAAATACTAAAAAGTATTGGATGCAGAACCGCATCCATATTCATCTACTCCCATATTCATCACAGCATTATTCACGTGGTCAAGAACTGTGGTATCCCTTAACAGAGGATTGGATAAAGAAGATGTGGTACATACAGTATATGCAATGGAATACTACTCAGCCATAAGAAATGATGACATATTGCCTTTTTCCACAACATGGATGAACCTTGAGAACATTATACTAAGTGAAAAAAGTAAATCAGAAAAAGCTAAGACCTGTATGATTTCATACATAGGTGGGATATAAAACAGACTCATGGACATAGATAAAGTTGAAGTGGTTATGGGGAGGGACAAATATATGGTGATGGAAAATGAGTTGACTATAGGTGGTGGGCACACAATGCAAATAATCATTCAAATGCCATGGAGATGATTACCTATGTACTGAAACCTATGTACTCTTATTGATCAATATCACCCCATCAAATTTAATTTCTAAATTAAAAAAAAAAAAAGACTCTAATCTCTGAAATGGAGAGAGTAATTCTGGTTTTGCTGTATTCTGAGGGTGTATTCTAATGCCCAGCACAGGACCTAACACTTAAAAGACTTTTATTAAATGTTCATTTCTTCTTTCCCATTTTATCTCCAATTTCACAGATGGAAAAACTGAGGCTGAGAGAGAGAAATTGAGCAGAATTCATTTGGCTTTTAGTTGGTGAATGCTAGATTCAAATCCAGATCTTTCTAGTTTCTACTAGATTCAACACTGTATGCCTCCCAAAAATTCCTCCTTTAGTCCTCTGCTGAGCACACTCCTGTACTGTGAAGTGGCTATTATGAGTAGGTAAACTTAGTTACAAGGTTACAGCTGATGTTATATTGACCATTTTGGCATTTTTGTGATTATTAGTGAAGCAACATCTGTCAATTGGGTTCAAATTGACCAACTTTTTTTCATAACTTTGCACATCTGTAGAGAAGGAAAAGGGAGAAATCTTTCTCGACAAAAGCGGAAACCTTTCCTCTTGGTAGATTTTTCTATTTAATTTCTGTACGGTGTATAGATATTATGAGGGGGCCAATTGAGGAGCAGCACATTGACCAACAGCTGCAATTAATTGTTGGGTACCATAAGGGACTGTCAGTTTTTTGTGAAGTTTTTTTTCTTTTAAATAACAGAGTTGGGACTAGTTCTGTTTATGAACTGAGACTAGAACATTAAAGAGATTAACTGTCTTTTGATTTAAATACTTTCAAATTAGTGTTTTTATTTTTAATATTAAATGATAACAAAAATAGATTGCTTGCTGTGTGTTAGGCATGTTGCTAAGCACTTCATTTAATCTTCACAACAACCCCTGTGTATACGTATTACCTATATTATTAATCATCTTTTTCAAATAAAGACTTTGAGGTTTGGAGAATTTAGTAACTAGTCCAAAAGTCACAAAATTTGTCAGTTATGGAACTGGCATTTAAACCAAATACTGCATGAATCTAGAGCTAGCTGCTCTCTTAACCTTTCTCTATATTACCTTAAATACTATTTTGTATTCACAGTGGTTAAAAAGTGAAAGTGAAGTGGTTTTCAATTTTGCTTTTCAAAGCATTATTGTCAGGCATGTTTTTGCAAATAGATTTTCTGTGTCTTTGGGGGGAAAGGTTCAGACACAGGTGCTTTAATTAAGAATTGAACTCAGAATCAAGAAAGAGAGAAAACGTGTTTTTGTGGTCACCCAAGATATGTCTGGCGATACCATGCTGTTCAGTCTCTTCTGCTGATTTGCTAAGGCCAGTCACCACTCTTTTATCTCCATGTTTTTCTGTTAAATGGGTTTAATATACATTGTTTTTAGTGCAGCAGAGCTATTGCAAGGATAGCTCAGCCTCTGTGTGAGCTACTTCAGAAAAGTTCAACTCAACTTTATTTGGAATGGTTTTATGCTCCTTTTTTAGTTGTGTTGTTTAGGAAGTAGGTGATAATATGAAAAAATTTTGGTATTTTTAGTCTTTAGAAAGCAAGCAAACTTCAACTGAAATCTTGATTCTTTTACTTATACTTTATAAATCGAAGGAATGGCTGTCTTTTATATCTTCATAAGAATCACTGTACATCATCCACTTAAAATGACTGCTTGTCTGTTTTAACAATAAGCATGCTTTATTATGCTTCCTTGACAGACTTTTGGAACAACTACACCTATCTCTAGTCATCCCTAGTAAGCTGGAGCCTTTAAAGATATCAGGTCAGGCCCTGGCCAGTTGGCTCAGCAGTAGAGCGTCGGCCTGGCGTGCAGGAGTCCTGGGTACAATTCCCAGCCAGGGCACACAGAAGCGTGCATTTGCTTCTCCACCCTCCCCCTCTCCTTCCTCTCTGTCTCTCTCTTCCCCTCCCACAGCCAAAGCTCCATTGGAGCAAAGATGGCCCGGGCACTGGGGATGGCTCTGTGGCCTCTGCCTCAGGAGCTAGAGTGGCTCTGGATGCAACAGAGTGACGCCCCAGATGGGCAGAGCATCGCCCCCTGGTGGGCATGCCAGGTGGATCCCTGTCGTGCGCGTGTGGGAGTCTGTCTGACTGCCTCCCCGTTTCCAGCTTCAGAAAAATGAAAAGAAAATAAATAAATAAATTAAATAAATAAATAAATAAATAAAGATGTCAGGTCACAAAGGGAGATCATAAATAAGGAGAAACTTCCAGGTCCTCCCTAATCAGGTCACCATACAAATTAATAAGTTGCAGCCTTCAGTATTATCTGATCTGATGAAGGCTGCACATCTAATTAATAAGAACCTGAAGTAGTATCCAAGTCTTATGATTTTTGAATCTTGTATCCTCTTTTAGTCTACCATTTGGAAAGACGTTAGATAATCTGCTTTTTAAAGTAAATGCTATATAATAAACCACCAATGTGATTATCTTGCCAGTTATTTCTTTGTGGGATAATAATAATAATAATACCTTCCTTTCACTAATCACTAGATTTTGTTCCCAAAAGGACCTCTATATTTTCATATAGAATGTATACATTCTTTATTTTAGAATGTAGAAGATATAACCACTGATAGCCTCATATGGACAAAGTATGATACTAATTAGATTTTCTATATGGTTTTTTTTTTTTTTGAAAAACAACATAATAAGAATATTAGCATTAAAAATTATCACCCAAGCCAACTTTTAGTGTCATCAAAGGGTCAGTTTAGACTCTGCTACATGCCTTGTACTGGTTTCCACATGAACTTTGGCTCTGGTGATCAATGTTCCTAGTAGGATCTAAAGACCTGTAAGATTTCAAACTGCCCTGTGAATTATCAAAGAAATCTGCAGTTTAAAAACAGATATATGCTCAGCCTTGTTCCACCAAAGATTTGAGTTGACTACTTTGCTTTTTTGGGACAAAGCACATTTTCCCTGTTTTGTTTTTTTAAAATTAGGTCACCTCTATGTGGCGTATGGTGAATCAGTTATTGAAAATACTTAGTTATCCAAGATATCATTGACAAGGAGCCAACAGGAGCTCTGTGAATGCTAACAGAGAATGGAGCTCTGCCTTGGAATTATAGCAGTGTTTGCTGAAAATTGTTCTATCTTCTCCTGTAATTATATGCACTGTACAGTCACCCCTCTAGCACTGGAAAAATGTGAGAAAAACAAAGCCCATGAATATCCATTTAAGTTTATTCATGGTCACCTAATAAATATTTATTTGCAGTTCAGTTTTAGTTAGGTTATTTTAGAAAGATGTGGAGCCTTTTTACCCTTTATACAGAATTACCGACTTTCCTTTTTATTTTATCCTCCTTTGTCCCTTGTCCCTGCAAGCATACTATTGTTTATCAGTTGCTTTGTATAAGATACGAGCCTTGCATGTCAATTTTAATGTGGCAGAATGAATCATGTTGCCATTGATCTCAGCCTGAACAGTATAACCATCTTCAAATAGGAAGAAGTTTTTAGCTTCAGGTTGTTTCAACCCTGCATGCCTTGCCTAGCCTGCCGTGTAAAGTCAGTTGCTTCACTCCAAACAGCTCTGTATTAATATGCACAACATGACCATTTGCAGTAGAAGGTTATTAGAATGCTAGTTTGTATCCTCTAGTGAATGAAATGATGTGTGATTATGAAGTCATCAGGCATGGACCAGTAAGACTCCAGAGAGCCTGCCCCCTCTGAGGTCCTCAGGGTGCCATTGATTGGTGGCCATGTGTTTGTGCCCGATAGACTGTGAAATGGTGTGTTGCTACACGGCTGTGTTGCACCTGCGCCCCACCGAGGTGATTGATTGGTTTGGTCATGTGGAATGTTCCCATCTGGTCTGCAGTAATGTGTGTGTGTGTGTGTGTGTGTTTTGTTTTTTTTTTTACCTCTGTGAATAGCAAGTGCTGTCTGGATAGTTACAGCAAAGAGTTTCAGAGGCTAAATAATCCTTTTCCTCTAAGAATAAATTGGGATTTGAAGGAGTTTATTTTTGCTCGCTTTTTTTTTTTTTATGAAAGTAGTCATTCTTTATCAGGTCCCAATCCCTTTTTTCTATGATGTTATATTCCTTTCTCTTTTGACCTGTTTCCACCGCCTTCTCATACTAGATAAAAGTGTACTTTATATATTATATATTTCTAATTTGTACAAGTCTAAAGGAAAATCTGTTCTTTTTTTTTGTTTTTTGTTCTGACATACCGCTTGAGGTGGTTTGTAGGTTTTAAAAAGATGGTTTCTGTGATCATAATTGGATTATCAAAGTACTGATATGTTTTTAAGCCTTCATTTAACCTCACAAAAGTAGTGGTTTATTTATTGAAAACTACTGATGTTGCAGTTTAAATGTCAAGAAATTATTTATCAGGTTCTTTTTTAAAAAGATTCTATAGTTATATTGGGCGGTCTTGTTTGATATTTCTTAATCTTAGTCCTTTTTCATAATTGATCTATTCATTCCACCTAATGACTAATTACACATCAGAGCACATCATCAGCCACATTCATCATAGTAGAATGTAATAATCAATGACATTTCAACAAAGGAAAAAATAAATATGCAAATAAAGCCTCATTAACATTTGCATGAGTTGTTTGAATAATCACATTGCTGACAAGGCTGTAATTAACAGAAATTGATGCTGAGTTCAGTATTTGATAGTGTGTTTTCTCAGCGTTTTATTGTTGTCACTGCGGGGGCTGAAATGAAGTTCTGCTCTACTTGTACCTTGACTGGAGTTTGATGTGCTGGGTTGTGCCAGGTACCAAAGGCTTCTGGGAGCCCTTGATTCATCTGTGACCTGCCCTTAACGCATATAACTACACTATTTAAATTGCCTTATTTTTTTAATGAAGCACTGTTAGATTTTAGCTATTCTGAGACAACTGTAAAAAGAAAACAAACATGAAAATTCAAATCATTCATTATTTTGCTTGAACTGCTTATGAATCGGATACTGTAAGATTTTACTTTCAGATTTGTTCATGCTATGGAAAACTGATGTCATTAAATTTGTTTTTTCTTACATATGGCCCAGTGGATCACTGTCAAGAGGTTGAGGCTCACTGTAATTGAAAATCACTTACTTAGGGAAAAAATCTAATTATAAAAATGTACATTAAAAAAAAATAGTTCTCCCCCACATTCCTCCTCCTTTTTCTGTACTGTTTTCTGTTTTTGTCATGGATATTAACTGAAATGCACTAAACACAATAAAGCTGTTTATGTCAGTTTTTTGGATGACTGCAAGTGCTGATTATAACAAGTTTAAGGAATTTCCTTTGTTGAGTGTGTACCCGTGCCATATGGCCCAACATGGAACATTAACTTGACAGGGATAATGGATTGTGGTGTATGGAGACAATTTTGCCTGCAGCTTTACTATAACTCATTCTGGTTGGGGATCACAGGTTTATAATATGGGATGCAGCAAACATCCAGATGGATTTACTTTACATAAAAGAGTTGCATTTCTTTTTATTTCCTCCTTGTAATTGGAAAAAGAACATTTTTTAAAGAAGCAAAATATAAAGAAGTAAACAAAGAGGAAAAGATTTTTCAAAAAAATAGATTCTTTGCAGTCTTTTACAAAATGCTATGAAAGAGACTATTTCTGTATATATAGCACATTACTTTAAAATCATGGTCCATATAGGCTTATATTGTTTATTCTTTTTAGGGAAATGTCTAAAATGAGTTTTACGTTTTTAAGATTAGAGAACTATCTTTATCAATCTTCTGTCCCAGTGTTTCAGGTTTGTGGACCTGGAGGAGCAAGCAGTGTCATTTCTAAAACTATTTTAGTAATGTTTAACAGCAGCCCTCTCTGAAATGAATTGGGTTTATAAGGTATAGGATAGAAAAACTTCCTTTAAAATGTTTTTTAACTGAAATATATTACATATAGTAGTAGAAAAAAAGTTTTGCTGTTCTGTTAAACAGTAACAAAACAAAACTGCTAACCTGTAGGCTTCTTCATTTTATGTGTATCTATGTGATACTCTTGATTTACCTGGTGAGAACAGGAAAACTAAAAGCCACTTTGGTAAAATGATCAGTGTAACTAAGGATTAGTTACCTATAGAATGTTTGAACATGTTGCTCTTAAGAACTGACAGGAGGCCCTGGCCGGTTGGCTCAGCGGTAGAGCGTCGGCCTGGCATGCGGGGCACCCGGGTTCGATTCCCGGCCACGGCACATAGGAGAAGCGCCCATTTGCTTCTCCACCCCCCCCCCCTTCCTCTCTGTCTCTCTCTTCCCCTCCCGCAGCCAAGGCTCCATTGGAGCAAAAATGGCCCGGGCGCTGGGGATAGCTCCTTGGCCTCTGCCCCAGGCGCTAGAGTGGCTCTGGTCGTGGCAGAGCGACGCCCCGGAGGGGCAGAGCATCGCCCCCTGGTGGGCAGAGTGTCGCCCCTGGTGGGCGTGCCCGGTGGATCCCGGTCGGGCGCATGCGGGAGTCTGTCTGACTGTCTCTCCCCGTTTCCAGCTTCAGAAAAATACAAAACAAAACAAAACAAAAAAAAAAAAAAGAATTGACAGGAATTTTGGATCAGAGGGGGAAAACGTGGAACTCTTTTTTTTCTTTTTTTTAAACGCTACAGTCGTGTTAAGAAACTGGCTTACTTGGTTGTTTTGACATCATTTAGATCTTTTTTTAAAATTTCCACTGTTTAGGTGAAATGTAGAACTGTCATCAATTAAATTATATGTAGTTCTACATTTTTCTGTCTCAATAAAATCATTGATCAATAATTTTGAGCTGAAAAGTCTTTGATACATTAATTAGGGAATATGCCTTCCCTGAGCACAGGGAGTAAAGAAAAATGTTTGTTATACCTTCTGAACTCGAGCACTCAAATTACTTACGTCTTTGGTACCTGAGATACATACAGAAGTCAGAAAGTTGAGCTTTTTAACCATCTTTGCTGTCTAGAAGCTGGAAAGAAGCTCGGCTGGGAGACCATATGGAATAGTACCATGCTATTTTGTTATTGTGGTTTGATTTGGTTAACTTTGGTTTGGTTTGCTTGGTTGCTCTGGGGAAGCATTTTTTCTTTCTGCCTCTTACAATGTAACGCTGGTCTGTCAAAACCATGGATTGAAGATCTGAACATAAAACAAAAATATCCTCATGATGTTGACCTATCTTTTAACAAATCAATAAGTATTCCTTATATCTGTATTCCAAAAATATCAGTATATCAGTTTCTAGTTCAATACATATAGAAGTGTGTTAACTTTCCCTTAAAAAATCGTAAATTTTTGGCCCTGGCCTGTTGGCTCAATGGTAGAGCATTGGCCCAGCATGTGGAAGCCCTGGGTTCGATTCCTAGCCAGGGCACACAGGAGAAGCGCCCATCTGCTTCTCCAGCCTTCCCCCTCTCCTTCCTCTCTATCTCTCTCTTCCCCTCCAGCAGCCAAGGCTCCATTGGAGCAAAGTTGGCCCAGGCACTGAGGATGGCTCCATGGCCTCTGCCTCAGGCGCTAGAATGGCTCTGGTGGCATCAGAGCAATGTCCCAGATGGGCTGAGCATCACCCCCTGGTAGGCAGTCCGATGGATCCTGGTCCAGCACATATGGGAATCTGTCTCTCTGCCTCCCTGCTTCTCACTTCAGAAAAATACAAAAAAATAAAATAAAATTTTCAGGGACATTAAAATTATTTTAGGTTTGAGGAGAAGGCTTTCCTTCTTCTGTTTTATAGTGTTTTCTTAAATAATGTGATACTTAGCATATGCTTTTAAATAAATAACATTTTTTTGTGAGAAAGGGAGAGACATTAACTCATTCTATGTAGTTGTGCCAGTGAAAATAACATTTTTCTAATATTTAAAACATAATTTGCATAGTACATATGAATGAATAATGAAACAATGTTCTTTTTTCCACTTTGGTAAAACTTCGACACTTAAATATGAAGGGTTTTTATTATTTTGAAAAATAATCTGTAATAGTCAAAAGATTTTTAAAAGTTAAAAAATCTAAATTGTGTGTCTATAAAAACACTATTTCTAGCCTGACCTGTGGTGGCACAGTGGATAAAGCGTCGACCTGGAAATGCTGAGGTTGCCAGTTCGAAACCCTGGGCTTGCCTGGTCAAGGCACATATGGGAGTTGATGCTTCCAGCTCCTCCCCCCCTTCTCTCTCTCTGTCTTTCCTCTCTCTCTCTCTCTCTCTCTCTCTGTCTCTCCTCTCTCTCTCTCTCTCTCTCTCTCTCTCTCTCTCCCTCTCCTCTCTAAAATGAATTAAAAAAAACCAAACAAACAAAAAAACCCACTATTTCTAAAAACGTTTTTGGATTAATTTGGGAACATTGGAGTACTTGCAGAATGTGTATAGTCTAACCATTTTTATTTAGTGGTAATGGCATTGCTTCTATAATTCAGTGGCCCTGCAGCTACTGTCTAGATTTGTTTAATCATAGAGCAAGTACAATAATTAGGCAAATGTTTTTGTTTGCAGAAGTTACAGTTCTGAGGTAATGTGCTTTCTCCAGTGATAGAAGGTGTTCATCATAAAGATTTCTTTCTAAAGAATATTACCTCTAGTTTTACTTCTCTTCTCTGTCAGCAGCCTATCCTTAAGCTAGTTCTCTCGATAGTAGTCCATCGTAGAGAACAGAGACGGAGAAAGGAAAAGAAGTTCCAATATTTCTGTTTTGTCTTTCCTTATTAGCATCACTGGGTGGCTAGGTTTTTTCATAAGATTGAACTTTGATGCTCATGTCTAAACACTTTTTAGCACTGAGGGTTTCTGTTCTTCATGCTTTTTTTTTCTTTAAATCTGTCACTCTGCAGTTGGAATTGGCTCTCAGTGCTTAAATAAGAGCTTGGAAGAGTTTTTCTCTAAGGTTGGAATGAGCCTTAACTTAAGGCCTTCTTTCCCTTACACTGTATTTGTTACAAAAATCTTGGGGAAGTCAGTGCACTAGGGATTAGTTGCTGCTTCCAGTGGAAGTTCAGGCAACTGCAGCTGCTACCCCACACAACAAATACAGCATAAATAACCAGATCTATTTTATATCTAAACCATATTAAATGGTAAAGCTTTTGGAGGTTATTCATGTGTGTCACCTTATAAGTTACTTCTAAGAGAAAGTCAGCTATTTATTTTAGAAATGACTTCTTATTAAAGGAATTTATTGCGCTTGAAATAGGAGAACAGGCTAAAAGAGATGAGATTAGAAGATGCTTAATGATATTTATTGAAGTTAAAAGATAAAAAGAAAGTGACCAAGTATTACTATTTATGTGTAAACGAGTTATAAACCATTAAAATATTGTCTTTTTCAGATGCATACTACCAGTTGATACATTAGATTACTGAGACCTTTGCTGTTCAGTGATCAAAATTTTAGATTTGGAATATTATTAAGTAATATTCCCAATATTGGGAAGTTTTAAGTATGTAAGTGAATTTATAAATTTATTGCCCAATAGCTGAGGTGATTTAACTCATTTCAATTGAGAATTTGAGTTCAAATTTAAGCTTTATCCAGTTTCCAAAAGGACCTTGAGAGGTCCTCTAGCTAAGATCATGTTTAGATTGTCCCAAACACAGGAAAATTAGTCTCTTTTTCTCCTTTTATCCCTGTCTTGAGTTACCCATTCTCTTCAACAGTCTTTTCCTTTGTTATGGTATTGTTTTCTTTGATATTTACTTCTTCCTACTCTCAAATTTTTTATTCATATGTACCAAAAAGAATAATGTTCTTTGATAACTTATGTTATGGCTATTTATTAATTATATACATTAAATCTTAAAAACAAATGCCTAATGTTCTATCATGGATATTTTTTGAAATCTTATAAATAGAACCAGCTTTCCACAGCCAATATTTCTCTGCTTCCATATAGTTTAAGAATATTAGCAATGATTCTGATAATTGGGAGCAGAAGATAGATTCTCTGGACTATACATACTTTAGCGAATCTAAGTACTTTTCCTGGAAAAATTGGTAGTATTTCTCATCATGCAGGGCTTTGCTCCTGTGTCATAGCTAAATCAGTAGAAAAACCTTATTGTACCTACCCTTCATCTTTATTTGCACATCACTAAAAAATCTTATGTTTATGTCTTTAAGTTAGACCCCCCCCACCTCACCCCTAAATTAAAACCTCCCACATGTTCATGGATTACAGCTTTGGACTGCACTCATAGAGGAAAATATACTTGCTGTCTTAGTCCATCTGAGTTGCTGTAACAAAATGCCACAGACTGGGTTCCTTATAAACAACAAACATTAAATTCTCACAATTCTGGAGGGTACAAGATTAGGGTACCAGCTTGGTCGAATAAGGAGTCTGTCTCTTCTGCTTGCAGACTTTTCATTGCATCCTTACAAAATGGAAGGATGCTAAGGAGCTATGTTGAGCTTCTTTATAAGGTTATTAATCTCATTTTTGAGGATTCAGCCCTCATAACCTAATCACCTCCCAAATACCCAATCTCCTATACCAGTGGTAGTCAACCTGGTCCCTACCGCCCACTAGTGGGCCTTCCAGCTTTCATGGTGGGCGGTAGCGGAGCAAATCTATCTTATAAATAAAAAGATAGATTTAACTATAGTAAGTTGTTTTATAAAGATTTATTCTGCCACACTCAGCGAAAATCCAACATAAAGTACTTGGTGTAAGTAATTATTATTATATGCTTTAACTTGCTGTAACTCTGCTTTATAAATTTTATAAAGTAAAGTTACTTTCCTACTTTATAAATCACCATTACTGTGGAACCGGTGGGCGGTTAGAAAATTTTACTACTAACAGAGATACAAAAAGTGGGCGGTAGTTATAAAAAGGTTGACTACTCCTGTCCTATACCATCACTTTGGGGATTAGGTTTCAAATACAAATTTGGGAAGACACAAACATTCAGACCACAGCACTTGTCCTAATATCTAGGGGCCAAGAATTTTTAAGCATGTGTTGTGATTCACTCAAATAAAAAGTAATACCAGCAAAAGCTTTATATGTGTTTTCATTGTTTACCTTAATCTCACTTAGGAAAATTAGGAAATTTGTAAACCAAAGGGAAGAATAAACTTTATTTACTCATAATCCTATTATTGAGTCAAAAATCAGTGTTAACACTTGGAGTATAGGACCTGGTCAGTTGACTCAGCAGTAGAGTGTCAACCCGGCATGTGGAGGTCCTGGGTTTGACTTTGGTCAGGATACATAGGAGAAGCTGTGACCATCTGCTTCTCCCCCTCTTCCCCTTTTCCCCTCTTCCCCTCTCCCTTCTCGCTCTTGCTCTCTTTCTCTCTCTCTCTCTCTCTCTCTCTCTCTCTCCTCCTCTGCCTCTCCCACAGCCATGGCTCGGTTGGTTTGAGTGCAACATACCCAGGCACTCAGGATGGCTCTGTGGAGCCTCCCCATCAGGCACTAAAAATAACTCACTTACAAGCATGGCTCCAGAGGGGCAGAGCATTGGCCTCAGACGGGTGTTGCCAGGTGGATCCCAGATGGGGTGTGTGTAGGAGTCTGTCTATTTCCCCTCCGCTCACTAAAAGATAAAAAAATATTTGGAGTATAGTACTCTTTTCCACAGAAACATGACAGGTAGTTCATTTAGTTAAAAAACAGTTTACCGTATTTTTCACTCCATAAGATGCACTTTTTTCCCCCAAAAGTGGAGGGAAAATGCCAGTGTGTCTTACGGAGCAAAAAATACGGCATTTTATTAAACTTTTTAACACACCATTTGGTTCAGAATATTTTTTTCTTATTTCCTCCTTAAAACCCTAGGTGTGTCTTATGGTCAGGTGCGTCTTATGGAGTGAAAAATATAGTATTTCTCAAAAAATTAGAAACAAAACTACCATATTATCCAGCAATTCCACTTCTAGATGTATACTCAAAAGAATTACAAGCATAGTCTTGAGGTTATGTACACCCCATGTTCACAGCAGTATTATTTATAGTAGTCAAAAGGTGGAAGCAGTCCATATGTACCTTGATGGAAAAGGGATAAACGAGATAGATGTAGTATCTACATACAATGGAACATTATTAAGCCTATGAAGAAAGGAGATTCTGAAACATGCTATAACATAGATGAATCTTGAGGGCATTATGCTAAATAAAATTAGCTAGTCACAAAAACACAAGTATTATATAATTTCACTTATATGAAGTACATTGAGTAATAAAATTCATAGCAACAGAAAATAGAATGGTAGTTGCTAGGGACTGGGCAGGGAAGTGAGAATAGAGAATTATTTAATGGTTATAAAATTTCATCTTTGCAATATGAAAAGAGTTCTAAAGGTTTATTGTACAACCATTTAAATATAGTTAACATTGTACTGGATTTTATACTTCAGATGGTTATGATTTCAAATATTACATTGTGTGCATTTTACCATAGTTATAATACACAAACACTTCATTGAAACAGGTGTAAAACATAAATGTACAATACATTCAGTCACTAGTCTTTTGAAGTAGAGACAAGGCCTGCCTTTAGTGAATGAATGGAGCAATTTGGGTTTTAGATTGTCTTTCTTGCTTAAATCCCAGCTGTAGTACACCATCTGAAAATCACAGATGGTGAATTGCAGATATAGGTTAAGCAAGAAATATAATATACAAAGATGAAATATTAAATAAAACTTAATATTTTTAGAGCAAGTGTGTGCACTCCTATAGATTTTTATGACACCCCCGTCCTTTGCAGTTCTCTTACTACTATATAATTGGATGACAATATTTCCTTTTGCACACTTTTTCATAGATGAAAATTTATCTGACTCAATCTTGTATTTGGGTTTTTTCACTTAATGTTATATAATAAGCACTTGCCATAAATTTGGTTTTGAAGGACTCTAGTGTAATCAATCTGTTATGTAGTCATAATTTTTTCCACTCGTCACTTGTTATTGGAATTTGAATTGTTCATAAAACAGTTCTGTATTGAGCATCTTTAACATGTAAAGTTTTGTCTGTCCTAACTTGGTTATTTTCTTAGACTAAATTTCTAATAATTAAGAAGTTGCTTGGTCAAAAAGTATGAGGTGTTTGGATGATTTCCAATAGTCATTTTGTTGACATATCTGATACACATAAAATTGTTTATTATTTTCTTCCAAACCCAGGTATTGAGGAAAATCTTGTGCCTGATAATATATATTGAGCCCTAAGTAGATATATTGAATATGTACAATGAAATCATCCTAGCTTTTTGTCTTTCAAGTAAGCAAGTCCACTCACACACACACTGTTCATTTCATCTTTTGTAATTGCTTGGGATAGTTTCTCTTACTTATGCAATGCTATTTGCTCCTTTCAGCCCCTCTCTTTTCCTACTCTGCCCAACTTTTATTCACGTGTTTTATGAAACGTGTAACAGTTCTATGAAACATCTATCCACTTCTCTCTTTTCCAGCTACGTTTGAAATTAAATTAACAGGGAAGGTGCAGAGAAAATAGCAGTGAGCAAAATTCTCTGGTCCCACCTTCGTGGAGCTTACATTCTGGTGTTAAATGTATTATGCCATGTGTTTGTCTTGTTTCATCAACTAGTTTGTAGATAAATGTGTTAGGTTCATAAAAGGTATCCATTGAATTGTTTGATTGATCATTCTAAATAGGTGAAAGAGATAATTGCCAAGGATTATGATTATTATGATAAACATTTTCTTTCATTAATACCACATGACTGGGTCATAGATTATCAGCATTGCAAAGGACTTTAAAAGGTTCATTCATAATCCAACAACCCATTAGTACTTTAATCTCTTTTTATTTAACAAATATTTATAAACTATGTGCTAAAACACCAGTCATTGGACTGGGGAAACGAAACAAGATTGATAAAATCCCTATGTTTATAGAGCTAATGCCTATTAATAAAACCTTCCATATCTTAGAGTTTGTTGATTACAAAGTACTCTATGATTATACTGCAAAACATTTACTATTTATTTGTGACACTCCTTCTTGTGTATATTAGTGCATTAAGTTCACACAACAATTCTCTGTGATAGACACAACTGTTTTATTTCACATATGAGGGAACTGAAGTAATTAATTTATTCAAGACTTGACAATTTACATTGCAAACCAAGGTCTCTGTGATTCCACACCTGTACTTTTAACCAGTATATAATGACTTCTGACTCCAAGTCCAATGTTCTTCTTTTTACTGTTTTGCCTTGACATCTCCATGAAGGTGTTATCCAACTTATGCTTTGAATATCTTCAAAAATGTAATACATATTTCCTCCAAGGAAGTTATTTACTCTTTAATCTTTGGCTATCTCTGAGAGAATGGTCTGTTATATGATATGCTTAAAAACAAAATATGTCTCCCTAGGATTTTCCTATTTTGGGCCTAGATATGCTCTTAAGGATCACACCAAACTATGACATCTCTTCAGAAATTTAAAGCAAGCTATCACCTTTTCTTCTCCAGAAATATTTTCCCACTCAAAACCCATGATTTTAAATATTTTTACTGTCTCAGTCCTCTGTGAACAACTTTTAGGTTGCTTGTAGTTTTCTTACTGTGGACCCAGAAATTGTTGCGTTACCTGCAGATTTAGAAAAATAAACTTTCCAACTAATGTTTGAAAAGCTTTGGGCTTTTTCAAAATTAAAACAAAAAGACAACCAAGAAAGGTTAGACTGGAACCTGAATGTAGAGAGCTTGAAATATCAGGATATTTTTTAAAAATGGATTTTGTATGCCACACTTTGGGAATTTTTCATTAGTTTTGAACAGTGGAAAGTAATGATGAAAGTGCTCTTGGAATATGAGTTTATCATCAGTGTGTGATAGATGGGAGCAGAGAGACAGAGGTGAGGATATGAGCTGAGATATAATCACTTAGATCAGGAGTAGTCAACCTTTTTATACCTACCGCCCACTTTAGTATCTCTGTTAGTAGTAAAATTTTCTAACCACCCATCGGTTCCACAGTAATGGTGATTTATAGAGTAGGGAAGTAACTTTACTTTATAAAATTTATTGTATAAAGCAGAGTTACAGCAAGTTAAAGCATATAATAATAATTACTTACCAAGTACTTTATGTTGGATTTTCACTAAGTTTGGCAGAATAAATCTTTATAAAACAACTTACTATAGTTAAATCTATCTTTTTATTAATACTTTGGTTGCTCCACTACTGCCCACCTTGAAAGCTGGAAGGCCCACTAGTGGGCGGTAGGAACCAGGTTGACTGCCACTGGCTTAGATGCTCATCCATAGGAACCTGAGCTGAGATGGTGGGGGTTGAGGGTAGAAAGAAAGTGATGGATATGAGGCGCATCCTAAGGTTATCTTTTGGAATTTGTTCCCTCTTAAAATGTGACAGAAAAAGAAACATGATACTCCATACAAATAGGCTCAAGTTCTGAACCAGAATAGATGATATTCCTGAATTTACTTGAAAATAATAGTTGGCACTTCATATCCGCAGTTCCACATCCACAGAGTTGTCAACCACAGATAGAAAATATATTTTTAAAAATGTTATGTTGTTGCAGACGTGTAGTATGTAGTAAGGCCAGGGATGGTACTGAACATGTACAGACTTTATTCCTTCTTTCTAAACAATACAATATAACAGTCATTTACATAGAATTTACATTGTAGTAGGTGTATAAGTAATCTACAGATGATTTAAAGTATACAGGGAATGTGCACAGGTTATATGCAAGTACTATACCCATTTTAATAAAGGATTTGGGCATCCTCAGATTTTGCTATCCACTGGGGGAGAGGTAGGACCAATCCCTGTTGGATGACAGAAGGATGACTGTAATTTGATGAAACATTACTACTTTAATATAAATGCTTACTCTGTAATAAGTAGTGCTACTATTAAATTACTGAAAGTTCTTGTGTGTTTTATGCTTTGCTATTGTATACTTGTATCAGTGACTATTTTCTAATAGGTAAATAAGCTAACTTCATACACATATTATAGTAAATATTTGACATGTAAATTCTTTTAAAGATCATAGTTTATAAGGATTATATTGTTACTTTCACAATTTCTTTTTCTTATATCAACTATAACATACATTTATTGTAGAAAATCAAAATATAGAATGAACTAAAATAAAATAACATTTTTATCAGTCTTGACTTCTTGGCATTTAAAAATATGGAAACTAAAAGGCCCTGGCTTGTTGGCTCAGTGGTAGAGCGTCAGCCCGGTGTGAAGTCTCGGGTTCAATTCCTAGCCAGTGCACACAGGAAAAGTGCCCATTTGCTTCTCCACCCTTCCCCCTCTCCTTTCTCTCTCTTCCACTCCTGCAGCCAAGGCTCCATTGGAGCAAAGTTGGCCCGGGCACTGAGAATGACTCCATGGCCTCTGCCTCAGGCACTAGAATGGCTCCGGTTGCAAACAGAGCAACACCCCAGATGGGCAGAGCATCGCTCTCTAGTGGGCATGCTGGGTGGATCCCGGTTGGGCACATGTAGGAGTCTGTCTTTTTGCCTCCCTGCTTCTCACTTCAGAAAAATACAAAAAAAGAAATATATATATATATACTGTTTGGTTGTAAGTCCACTACTTCTTCCATTTTCATCATCTGCCTCCTGAGTTGCATAACTACGTATCTGCTAGGTATTTCTTGATTGGCTAGAAGGATAAATGATTTTTTTTTAAGAATTTTATTTGTTGCCTGATGGGTGGTGGCGCAATGGATAGAGCTTCAATCTGGGACGCTGAATTTCCAGGTTCAAAACCCCAAGGTTGCCAGCATGAGTAAGGGGGTCAAAAGAAATGACTCTTAGGTCACTAAGCAAAAGTTACTGACTTGGCTTGAGTGCCCCCCAGTCAAGGCACGTATGAGAAGCAACTATCAAACAACTAAAGTGACACAACTATGAGTTGTTTCTCGTCTTTCTCCCTTCCTGTCTTTCTCTTAAAAATAAGAATTTTATTTATTGACTTTAGAGAGAAAGAGAAGTGGGGAGTGGGAAGCATAAACTTATAGTTGTTGCTTCTCGTATGTGCCTTGACTGGGCAAGCTTGGGGTTTTTAGGTAGTGACTGGAGCTTTCCAGGTTGATGCCTCATCCACTGCACCACCACAGAGCAGGTGATAAATGATTCTTTAATGACATGTGAACATTTTATGTTTTCTGAAAGCTAATTTGCCAGTTATTTGAAACTTGTACATCTTTTCCCATTTATACAGTGTTGGAGGTAATAGGAACAGGTATTCAAACTGGTGTACAAGAGAATGACACATAATGTAGCTGAACTTATATCCAGAAAGACGATTATTGTGGTACAAGGACAAAAAGCAAAAGGAGTACCTAGAGAAAGAGTTAGAGTTAGGCATAAGTATGTAACTGTTTCCTGAGTATGACTTATCTTTGGAATCTTCCCACCTTCATACCTCTAATCCCCATTCTCCTTCTGGAGTCTCATACTCCAAGTTTTCATATGCCCAGTGCTGTTATGCTGTTTAGTCTTCAGATAGAAGGTTCATCTTACCCAGAATGCCCTCTTTCAGAGTTATCTCATTTTTCTCCAGTGGTTTACCAGACTTTAGTATACTCAATCAGCTTCTGTTAGGAGACAAGCAATCTAATTAGACTACTTCACATTAAGGAGTAGTGCTGGTACGGTACAGTGCACAGAATTTAAGATTTGACATTAGACCTATATCTAAGCAATCTACTTAGCCTTCACTGGTTGTTAAGACTTTGGTTAATTTAGTTGATCTCAATGATTCTCAGTCACCTCATTTATAAAATGAGAATAATAACACTTGTTTATCAGTGTCAAATATTTGAAATAATGTATAGATATGTAAAAATACATGTATGAGGCATCATTGATAATGAATGATGGACTTAAGGTTTTTTGCATAATTTTTTACTTTTTAAAAGTTTCTTTATTGCTTATCCAAATAAAACTCTTAATTGGCAGAGTTCTAGTTGTTTTTTTAAAAATGGTGATTTCAGAGAGTGGGAAAACAGTTGCAGTTGCAGTAGGAGTCATTTAAGCAGACTGACCGAGCTTGGGTTATATACTCAAGATTGCCTTCCCAAAGCTGGTTCCGATTCCTTTCCTTTCTTTGAATCCCTCTGGTCTCTAAAACTCCCATGTCCAAATAGTCTTCAGGCCTCTTCTTTCCCCCTCTCCCCCTCACCTCTTGGCAGTGAGAATAGGAGAATGGAGTTTCTCAAGCTTTAATGCTCACAAGAATCTTCTGGAATTCTCACCAAAATGCAAGTTCTATTTCAGATTATTTGGGTAGGACCTGAGATTTTCATTTTTTACAGATTTCATGCCCTGGCCTCCAGTTAAAAGTATTACATAATGAGTGTGGTTAAAACATGCTTGATGTCTTCCTGTATGTTTCATTACTAAAACTGTATGTGACTTAGAGAATTGTTCATATTGTTACTACACACTCATTTTAAATTCTTATAATAATTTTCTCCATTTAGGACAAACCATGTTCTTAATAAAGCTAGTTGTCCGAAGGTGATAATGGAAGCAACCAATACTAGTATAAAGTGGTTACAGAGGAGAATCATTACTACAAGAAAATGTAACTAATGGTGCTGAGTTTTTTCTTTTCATTTTTAAAACTTTGTCAAACTCTCTTACTAATAGTAAATTAAATATGAAATTTAAAATAAAAATACTGAATCTGTCCAGTTATACAGTGTGTCCATAAAGTCACGGTGCACTTTTGACCGGTTACAGGAAAGCAACAAAAGACAATAGAAATGTGAAATCTGCACCAAATAAAAGGAAAACCCTCCCAGTTTCTGTAGGATGATGTGGCAGCATGTGCGCATGCGCAGATGATGATGTAACACCGTGTATACAGTGGAGCAGCCCACGGCCATGCTAGTCGAGATGTGGACAGTACAGAGGAGAGTTCAGTGTGTTCTGTCGCTTGCTAAAATCGAATCCGTGACCAAAGTGCAACGTGAATCTCGGTGCGTTTATAAGGAAGCGCCACCACATAGGAATAACATTACTTGGTGGGATAAGCAGTTGAAGGAAACTGGCAGTTTGGTGGAGAAACCCCAAGTCTGTAGAGGCTATACGGGATAGCTACCTAAGGTGGAGCCCTAAAACATCTGTGCGTGAGCCCACATCGAAATGCACTGAATAGGTATGAAACTGGGAGAGTTTTCCTTTTATTTGGTGCAGATTTCACATTTCTATCGTTTTTTGTTGCTTTCCTGTGACCAGTCAAAAGTGCACCATGACTTTACAGACACACTGTATTTTCCTCATATTGCAGATTGTGCATGTTAAAAATCACTGATGCTATATAGCCAATGTTTTTATATTGTAATAAGTTAAGATTTTGTCTTAGGAAAGCTGCTCATTATCAAGTCCTATTCGTCTTTATGATACAAAAATTATTCAAATCTGTATCACTGAACTCTAAGGAAGTGAATATTGGATTTGGTCAAGTCAGAAGTACCAAGACACAAGGGGGCACTGTTTTACCATAATCTGATTGAGTTTAACAGCTTTTTGTTTACAGTGAATGCTACTCCCAAAATTTTATTTTCTCTGTGTTTATCATGAAAGTTTAAACACTATATGTACCTCTAAAGCTGTTATATAATACTTAAACCAGCTAATCTTTCAGAGTTCACTAATCAAATGTGCTCTTAGAAAAATTCAGGAACTTTTCATTGTATTTGGCATAATTTTGGAAAGAGTGGATGATTTGAAGATTGTATAACACATTTAGTTGTTAGTGGTTAGGTTCGTGGTGGGGGGAAATCACTGTATAAACAGTTCAGTTGCTTTGGGGAAATATAGTGCCTCTGTTCTTCAGAAAAGATTTGGGATAAAGATTGAACTGTTATAAGCTGCAGCTGCATTTGCCATCAAATACCAAGTTGGTGCTGATGAATGTTTTGTTTTTGTTGTCATGGAAACTTGGAGCCAGAGAATGGATATTCTATTCATCTGGGAAAATAGCAGTTCCTTGCATAAAACATAAGGACCTTCCAAAGCAGTTCCTAAAATAGATATATGCTGAATGTAATCCAAAAAAAGTTGAGGAAGTAAGTGTGGAATAAATGCAATCATTCTGGATCACTTCTATGCTCAATACTAAGACTATATCTGTATATTCTGTTATTAAGCTTATTATTACTACTAAAAGTTGAATTCCTGTGAGCACAGTATTTGTTGGACGTCGATATGATAGTTACCTAACCTTATAGGTGTTTTTGCACTTCCTTCTTGATCTTAAGATATTTATTGGGAACTCTATATCCTATTAAACAATTGCTTTTGGTCCCTGAATATTTTTTTATTTATGCTACTTATCTGCTATACTATCATTCATAATATTTTAAAGCATTTCATATTAGGAAGAAAGCACATTACCCAAAATAAGAAACTCTTACTGAAACAAAAGAAGATATAAAAGTTTAAAAACTATAAACATGCAAGTAAATCCTTATGCATATTTCATGAAGTTGTAAATGGAAACACATTATAAGAACAGGAAAAAAAGGAATTTAGGTTTCAATTAGAGTAAATGTGATATACTAGAATAAAAATAATGGGAAATGATAGTAAAATGTAAATAAAGTGACACAAATTAAAGCAGAGTTTCGTTATATTATGAAGGGAAAATTTGTGAGCTATTATGGTTTTATCAAAGGTTATCAGCTAAGTTATATCACCTCTACAAAGGAAACAAGGCAAATGTTTATAACTTCATAAAATACGATAGAGAAGGAATAGACTATTTTAGCTAAGATGATCACAGATGGCTTTTCTGAGGAAGTAACATTTGAGTAGAGACCTGCATGTTCTGGCAGAAGAACATTTCATGCAGAGGCTAATAAGTCCACCAGCCTTCAATGGGATTGAACTTAAAATGTTTAAGAAACAAAATACACTTTTATAAATGAGATTGAATAATACAAAAATGTTCAAATGAACTTTAAAGAATATGATTAACTAGAACATGACCAGTTTTCTTACATGAGACAGGTTCAGAATTAGCAACCAAAAGCAAAGTTTAGGTTGGCAGGATGTTGGAATCTCTCAGAGAAAAAATAGGATTGTTTCCAAATAAAATTTTTTAAATTGAGTTTTGTTGATATTTAGTTTTTTCAAAATATTATGAAATCTGGTTTTTAAAAATTATTTAATATAGTCTTATTTAAAGAAGAAGCAATTCAGAGAAAAATGTGTCAAAAATAAATGTAAGCAGCTAACATAGTCAGAAACAGATACTCTTGGGAAGCAATGACCTCTAAGAGAAAATAGCCTAATAATACCAATTTGTACAAATATTTTAATGCTGTAGTATCTAGAACATGTTTGTATATCTATATATAATATATCAAATCATGTATAATAGGACCAGGAACTGAAGACCTGCACAAAGATATACCTGAGGTTTAATTTAGAGACCAAGTCAACGTGCCAAGAGAAAACAGAGAGCCTGACTTAGGTGGTGGTGTAGTGGATAGAGTATTGGCCTGGGACATTGAGGACCCAGTTTAGAAACCCTGAGGTTGCCAGTTTGAGGGTAGGCTCATCCGGCTTGTGCCATGGGATCATAGACATGACCCCATGGCTGCTGGCTTGAGCCCAAAGGTCAAGGTCACTGATTTGAGCAAGGGGTCACTGGCTCGGATGGAACCCCTGGTCAAGGCACATATGAGAAAGCAGTCAGTGAACAACTAAGGTACTGCAACTATTTCTGATATCTCTCCCTTCCTGTCTGTCCCTTTCTTTCTTTCTTTCTTTCTTTCTTTTTTTCTTTCTTTCTTTCTTTCTTTCTTTCTTTCTTTCTTTCTTTCTTTCTTTCTTTCTTTCTCTCTTTCTCTCTCTCTTTCACACACACACACACACACACACACACACGCACACTTTCTCTCAGAAAATAGAAGAGAAACTATAAATTGAACATAGTATGTCATAACTAAAATGATGAAAAATAACAGGAAAATTGCCAGCTCTTTTTAACTTTTTAGAAAAAACTGTGTGTAGTTAGTACAGGAGATCATATTCAGCATACCTAGTGGAACTCAAAGTATTTTAGAAATAAAACATCTGAGGTTAGAAGTAGGAGAGCCTTTTACAATTTCAACAAAAGTAGTTTAACAAAGTTTTTAACTTTTCAAGGGTTTTATCGAACTCCATTTCTATTATGTTAAAGTCTAGCTGAGCAGGATGTATATATTTAATTTAAGACACTCCAAAATGTAAAGATAGTAACATATTTGGGGTCTGTTGTATTATGGTATCTTCTACCATATGTACTCACTCCTCTGTGTAAGGTTTTTATTACCCCCAGAAAGTCTGATTATTTATAGGAGTCAAGTTTTGCTGTATTCTGGCTTTCTGATCTAAAAAATGGGTTTTCTAGAGTAAGATCAGGAAAATACTCTTTTATTCTTTTGAGTGGGATAGGGCTGGCAGAAGGATGTCCATCAAGTGTAGAAAAGCTAAAGAGGTTTCATAGTAGTCCTAATTAAACCACCTAGTAATATCAAACATCACTGATCACAGATCACCATAACAAACATAATACTGTAATAATGAAACTTAGCTTTGTGTGAGTTTCAGAAATTGTTTGGCCTACTCCTTTTGAAGTGAATCTTTCCTGGTTTCAAGTTAAGTTTCCTCTCATGGCATGTAAACACAGGTCAGTACTCATCCAAATACTTGAGTGAATCTAGAGATCTTTTTCTGTACTACTCTCCATTTTGCCCTGAAAATTCAAACCTCCTTAGCTTCCATGAATTCTGTTGTCTCCTCAATTCAGTAAGACGTTTGGACTCTGAGTTCCTCCTCTTATTGCTGTGGCCAGAAGTCTTCCTCCAGAAAGTCAGTTGGAGAACTGTGGGACTCACTTGACTGATTTCCCTTCTCTCATGTACCACCTATGGTACAGTGTGTGAGTGGCTGCACTGAAAAACAGTTCTTTGTAAATGAAACAGTCTTATATTGGAAGAAGATGCCGTCTAAGACTTTCATAGCTATAGAATAATCAGTGTATGGCTTCAAAGCTTCAAAGGACAGACTGATTCTCTTGTTAGGGGCTAATGTAGCTGGTGACTTTAAGTTAAAACTAGTGCTTATTTGTCATTCTGAAAGTCCTAGAACCCTTAAGAATTATGCTAAATCTTCTGCCTTTATTCTCAAATGGTAAAATAATGCCCAAGTGACAGCACAGCTGTTTATAACATGACTTGCTGAATACTTGAATTCCACTGTTGAGATCTACTGCCCCCCTCCAAAGATTCCTTTCAAATGTTACTGCTCGTTGACAGTTCACCTGGTCACCTAAATCTCTGATGAAGATACAGAACAATATGAATGTTGTTTTCATGGCTGCTAACACAACATCCATTTTGCAGCCTATGGATCAGGGACCGATTTTGATTTTCAAGTCTTATTATTTAAGAAATACATTTTATAAAGCTGTAGCTGCCATAGCTAGTGATTGCTGTGGATATGGGCAAAGTAAAAAACCTTCTGAAAAAGATTCATTATTCTAGATCAGCGGTTCTCAACCTGTGGGTCGTGACCCTGGCGGGGATTGAATGACCAAAACACAGGGGTCACCTAAAGCCATCGGAAATACATATTTTAGGCGACCCCTGTGTTTTGGTCGTTCGACCCCCACCAGGGTCGCGACCCACAGGTTGAGAAAAATATATATATATTTCCGATGGCTTTAGGCGATGTGTTTTGGTCGTTCGACCCCCGCTGGGGTCACGACCCACAGGTTGAGAACCGTTGTTCTAGATATTGTTGAGAACATTCATGATTATGGGAAGAGGTCCAAATATCATCGTTAACAGGAGTTTGGAAGAAGTTGATTCTAAACTTCATGGATGACTGTGAGGGGTTCAAGACTAAAGTAAAGGAAGTACTGTAGATGTGGTAGAAATAGCAAGAGAATTAGAAGTGGAGCCTGGGAATGTGACTGAATTGCTGCAGTCTCATGTTAAAATTTTAACAGATGAGGCATTGTTTCTTATGGATAAGCAAAGAAAGCAGATAAAATCTACTTCTAGAGAAAATGCTATGCAGATTGTTGAAGACAACAAAGCACTTAAGAAATTACAGAAAATTAGTTGATAAAGCAGTGGCAGGGTTTGAAAGAATCAACCCCAGTTTTGAAAGAAATTCTTGGTAAAATGCTATCAAACAGTATCATATACTAAAGAAATTACTTTCTGAAAAGAAGAATTAATCAACTTGGCAAACCGCATTGTTGTCTTATTTTAAGAAACTGCCACAGCCACCCCAGCCGTCAGCATCCACCACTCTGATCTGTCAGCAGTCATTAACGTCAAGGCAAAATCTTATACCAGCAAAAAGATTATGACTCAGTTGAGATAGTTAGCATTTTTTTTTGAGCAATAAAGCATTCAAATTAAGATATATCCATTGTTTTTTAGTCATATGCTGTTGCACACTTAATAGACTACAGTGAGTATAAGTATGACATTTATGTGCACTGGGACACGAAACAATTTGTGTGACATACTTTATTGGAATATTTGCTTTATTGAGGTGGTCTGAAATCGAACCTGTAATATCTCCAAAGTATGATTGTAAAAGGCAGTTTCTGGAGTTTTGGAGGGTGTTGTGTAGTGAGGCTAAATTAGCTCTGGCCTGAAGGCTGTTCTGGACCTACTTTCATAAAGCTTAAAGGAAATCCTCCAAAAGGATCAGACTAATCTAAGTCACTTAACTGTATACCAGAACACATTTAACATTCTTTTAAAGGATGAAAACAAAATTTAATACCCACAAATGTGAACTTTATAATGTCTGGTATCAAACCAAAAAATTACTAAGTGTCAAATAAGCATCAAAAGCAGAAAGGCACCCTGACTAGGTAGCTCCGTGGGTTTAGAGCAGGGGTCGCCAAACTTTTTACACAGGGGGCCAGTTCACTGTCCCTCAGACCGTTGGAGGGCCGGACTATAAAAAAAACTATGAACAAATCCCTATGCACACTGCACATATCTTATTTTAAAATAAAAAAACAAACCGGGAACAAATACAATATTTAAAATAAAGAACAAGTAAATTTAAATCAACAAACTGACCAATATTTCAATGGGAACTATGGGCCTGCTTTTGGCTAATGAGATGGTCAATGTCCGGTTCCATATTTGTTACTGCTAGCCGTAACAAGGGATAGACACACTTCCGTGTGCGTCCCGCGTCACCAGAAGTAGTACTGTACATGAGCAACGCCGCACTTTGCAGTGCCGCCACATACAGTACTCCAGGAGCACAGGATGCATCCACATCTGCATCCTGTGGATCCACAGAGGATCTGCATCCACATCTTGTGCTCCTCTCACTGACCACCAATGAAAGAGGTGCCCCTTCCGGAAGTGCGGTGGGGGCCGGATAAATGGCCCCAGGGGGCCACAGTTTGGGGACCCCTGGTTTAGAGCATTATCTCAATACTCCAAGATTTCAGGTTCAATCCCCAGTCAGGGCATATATAAGAGTCAACCAATGAATGCATTAATAAGTGAAACAACAAATCGACATTTTTTCTGTCCTTTTCTCTCTCTCTAAAGTCAACTTTTTTTAAAAAGTGGAAGTTATATCCTAACCACAGGTAAAATTCATCAAAAGAAACAGTAGAGCAAGAAATTACAGAGGTGATGGAGTTAGCAAACAAGGGAATTAAAATGTTACCAATATGCTCCATAGCTTAAAAATGTACAGGAAAACACAAATATGAGAGGAAAAAAGGAAAGATAAAAAAGGAAAACCAAATGGGCTTTCTAAAATGAAAAATATATCTGAAATGAAAAATACATTGGATGGGATTAATAACAGAATTTTCACTGCAGAAGAAAGATTCGGTGAATTTGCAGACATGGAAACTATCCAAAATGAAAATCAGAGGACATGTAGCTTCTAACTTATGCTATAGAAAGCTGCAAAGAATGCCATTTCCACTCTTAATGATGAAAACAAAATTAAAAAGCCTGATAAACTACAAAATTCTTTTTTGAACAAATCAGAGAGCAGAAATCTCAAGACAGTCATGTGACCTGAATCCCAAAGAGAAATGGAATACATGAACTGTCTTACTTGTAGCAGGGCATGGGCATATAAGGTGTCTTACCAGTCACAACACAAACAGGTAAGAGGAATCAGCTAAAATTTTAACGTTTAACAGAAGGCCAATGTGAGCTAGCAACATATCAGTTTGAACTAGCTGGGGTCATCTAACAAAAGGACGTTGAAAACGGGATTTCACACTCACCCTCAAGTGTTTTTTCCCCTCACATCTGCAAGAGCAATTAAGGGGTAGGGAAAGAGACTGAAGAGAATTCCTGTTGATGGTACAGGCATGCAGGTGCTGATCAGTCAGTGTGAGAAAGAAAACAGCTTGCCAGCTTCCCTGGACCCTAGATACTGAAAGACTTAGGAAGGGCAGCAAAACCTCTTGACCAAAGTTCACAAGCTAAGTATTGTTATATTGTGACTGGGGAGGACAGGAAACTCATCTTAGACCTAATATCCTATGCTTATACCAACCAAGTACAGGTCTCCTGCCTGTCAGGGAGGGTTGAAAACTTTATCCCAAGGTCAACTTTAGACGTAAAACAGAGTTTTGTTCTTACAGGGAGAAGAAGGAGCGAGGGACAGGAAAGCAACAGCAGTCTACCACTGGGGGAGGGACAAAACCATGAAGAGAGACCCACTAAGGGGCACAGATTTATAGGGTCTGTTGAAAGAGGAGCATGAAAAACTAACCTGAGAGAAGTCCTATATAGCACCTAGTCATATAATGAGCATGAGGTAAAAGGACCTAGTCACTAAGGGAGTGGAAGGCTCTGGTCAGCTGAAGGTAGCCGCAGCAACAACAATCACACCTTGCTCAACTCCTGATTTGATTAATTTCCCCACATTGAGGGCCTTATACAGGAAGAGAAATGCTTATTTCTAGGCCCAAATACTGTTTATTTCTTCTATACACGCTCTTCTGCATTAAATCAAAATTATGAGATATGAACATAGGAAAAACTATTGTCAGAAGGCAAAATAATCAGGACAAGTTTCAAAGGTGACTCATGTTGAACCTATCTGACAAGGATTTTAAAGTAACTAGTTAACATATTAAAGAGTCTAGTGGAAAAAGTAGACAACATGCACAAATAGTTAATTTTTAGCAAATAGGCGGAAGTAATGAGAGTCTAATTGAAATGCTAGAAATAAAAGGTATGATATCAGAGATGAAAAATTTCTTTAGGATCATCAATAGATAATACAGTTAAAGAAGAAATCAATAACTTTGAATATAGGTCGATAGAAATCCAAACTGAAACACAAAGAGAAAGTAGAGTGATAGCAGACAGAGATATGGGACAGTGTCAAAGTCTCATACATGTGATTGAAGTCTCAGATGAAGAGGGAGAAAATATTATACGTCCAAGATTTTAAAATACGCACACACACACACACAACTAGATGAGACATATTATGTTCAAACTGCTGAAAGCCAAAAATAAGGAAAAAATCTTGAAGGTAGCCAGAGACAGGAAAAAATTATGTACAGGAAAATAAAAATAAACTACACCAGACTAATAATGTTTGCAAGCAATAAGATGCAGCACATCTTTAAAAGAATATTAAATTTTAAGAAATGTCAATTCAGAATTATCTAATCTTTGAAAATATTTTTTATTTTTATTTTTTTATATAGAAAGAGAGAGTCAGAGGGACAGACAGACAGGAAGGGAGAGAGATGAGAAGCATCAATTCTTTGTGGCAGCACCTTTGTTGTTCATTGATTGCTTTCTCATATGTGCCTTGATAGGGAGAGGCTACAGCAGATTGAGTGACCCCTTGCTCAAGCCAGTGACCATGGAGTCATGTCTATGATCCCATGCTCAAGCCAGCAACCGCGCGCTCAAGCCATATGAACCTGCACTCAAGCCGGCAACCTCAGGGTTTCAAACCTGGGTCCTCCACATCCCAGTCCAACGTTCTATCCACTGTGCCACCGCCTGGTCAGGCAATACTTTTTTTTTTTTTTTTTTTAAATGAGAGCAATGTTAAGACTTTTTCAGATACAGAAAAGCTGAGAGAATCCATTTCCAGCAAATATATGCTACAATAACTGTTAAAAGTTCTTCAGGCAGAGGTAATACGACTCCAGGCAGAAACTTGGTTCTACACCAGGGCTCAGCAGGTTTTTTCTGTAGAGGGCCACATATTACACATTTTAGGCTTTGTAGGTCAAACAATCTCTGTCACAGCTATTCAACTCTGCCCTTAAGGCACAAAAGCAACCATAGATAATTCATAAACAAATGAGCATGGCTGTGTTCCAGTAAAACTTTACTTACAAAAACAGGAAGCAGGCTAGCTTTGGTTCATGGGTGATAGTAGGCCAACCTCTGATTATTACAAAGAAATGAGAGCTCCAGAAATGGGAAAAATAAAAGTGAATATAAAAGCATGCTCCCTCGGCCTGACCTGTGGTGGCACAGTGGATAAAGCGTCCACCTGGAATTCTGAGGTAGCCGGTTTGAAACCCTGCACTTGTCTGGTCAAGGCACATATGGGAGTTGATGCTTCCTGCTCCTCCCCCCTTTCTCTCTCTCTCTCTCTCTCTCTCTCTCTCTCACTCTCCTCTCTAAAATGAATTTTTAAAAAATGTTTCCTCATCATAAACCACACTATAAAATAACTAAATGTCTAAGCAAAAATATTAACATTGTATGTGAGGTATATAAAATATGCAAAAGTAAAATGTATGACAATAATAACCCATAGGATACAAGGGAAGATTTGGAAATACACTGCTTACAAAAATTAGGGGATATTTCAAAATAAATATGAAGCTATATAAAATATCCCCTAATTTTTGTAAGCAGTATATATTGTTGTAAGATTGTTAGGCTATTACACTATTATTTGAAGTAGAGTAATTAAAGAAAATATATTGTAAATTGAGGGCAAACACTAAAAATTAAAAGCCAACAGTACAGACTATATGGAATACTCAATCCAAGGGCAGGTTAAAAACATATATATATATATTTTATATTATATATGGCCCTGGCCGGCTGGCTCAGTGGTAGAGCATCAGCCCAGTGTGTGGATGTCCTGGGTTTGATTACCAGTCAGGGCACACAGGAAAATGACCATCTGATTCTCCCCTCTTTATTCCCCCTTTTCTTTATCTCTCTCTTCTCCTCTTGCAGCCATGGCTCAATTGGTTAGAGCAGTGGTCCCCAAACCCCTGGGCCATTTGGTACTGGTCTGCAGAGAAAGAATAAATAACTTACATTATTTCCGTTTTATTTATATTTAAGTCTGAACAATGTTTTATTTTTTAAAAATGACCAGATTCCCTCTGTTACATCCGTCTAAGACTCATTCTTGAAGCTTGTCTTGGTCACGTGATACATTTATCCATCCCACCCTAAAGGCCAGTCCGTGAAAATATTTTCTGACATTAAACCGGTCCGTGGCCCAGAAAAGGTTGGGGACCACTGGGTTAGAGCACATCGCCCCTGGCGCTGAGGACGGCTCCATGGAGCCTCTACCTCAGGCACTAAAAATAGCTCAGTTGTGAGCATGGTCCAAAATGGGCAGAGCCTGGGCCCCACCAGATAGGGGTTGCTGGGTGGATCCCAGTTGGGGCGCATGTAGGAGTCTGTCTCTATCTCTGCGCCTCTCACTCAAAAAAGAAGAAAATAAACATAAGTAGAAAACATTTCACAAGATGGTAAGGTTTATTAATCATCACATTAAATGTAATAGTCAAAATGAAGCACATAGAGAAATGAAATTTTTACAAAGTTTCTGACTTTTTTAAAAGATTTTATTTATTTATTTTAGAGAGAGAGGAAAGAGAATGGTAGGTGAAGGGGGAAGAGCAGGAAGCATCAACTCGTAGTTGCTTCTCTCATGTGCCTTGACTGAGCAAGCCTGGGGTTTCGAACCCGCAATCTCAGCGTTCCAGGTCAATGCTTTATCCACTGCATCACCATGGGTTAGTCAGTTTTTGATGTTTTTATTTTCTATTTTTCCAGTTGGTTTTATTTTTGTTTTTGGGGGGGTTTTTTTGTATTTTTCTGAAGTTGGAAACAGGGAAGCAGTCAGACTGAGCGGGATCCACCCAGCATGCCCACCAGGGGGCAATGCTCTGCCCATCTGGGGCATTGCTCTGTTGCAACCAGAGCCATTCCAGCGCCTGAGGCAGAGGCCATAGAGCCATCCTCAGCGCCCAGGCCAACTTTGCTCCAATGGAGCCTTGGCTGCTGGAGGGGAAGAGAGAGAGAGGAAGAAGAAGGGGAGGGGTGGAGAAGCAGATGGGCGCTTCTCCTGTGTTCCCTGGCCGGGAATTGAACCCAGGACTCCTGCACACCAGGCCAACGCTCTACCACTGAGCCAACTGGCCAGGGCCCCGGTTGTTTTTATACATATTTTTAAGAATAGGCTCTTCCCTGGGTGAAAACATTGAAATAGTGAGCATCATATCTGTTTATATACTGCTAACACAGTGTAACAAGCACTTCCTCACAGTGTAACACTGGTAACATCTCCTTTTTACCTAATAAAGATTGTCCGTCCCTGTATTTCCCCCAGGAACTTTCAGACAAACCAAGTTATCTTGAACCAGTGACTTAAAACCATTAGACCCAAGATAATCTTCTATAACCATTTTCTTCAGCCCCTGTGAAAAAGGGAATAAGCAGGTTAAGGATTGCATCCAATCCTCTCTGCTCTGTTTCCTGTATATTATAGAATGTACAGCTCTGTAAAAATTCACTTTAGAGCTTTCTTTTTTGTTTATGCCTTCATTTCTCTTCAGATGCCTTACAACCTTTCATATCTTGCATGCATTCTTTGGTAAATCTTGCTTTCTCTTATTTCAGTTGTGAATAGAAACTTAATTGTGGCTAAGTATACAACTAGTGCTAGAGATATATCTGTTTATTAATGCTATGGAAGGAGTGAAGCCATTAGTTTTTAATGAAATGAAAAGCATAAAGAATTTTAAAAGCTTTGAAGATATGCAGGAGTTTCCTATAAATTATTTGCCTGGAACCTACCTTTTTCTCCCTCTATTTAAGATGTTTTCCTGAAGCACTGATATTGAAGATACTCATATATGGATTTTATAGTCAATATATTTCATTTTTAAAGTAATAACTAATATAATTAGCCCTTGTGTTTTTCACTCTTTTAAATGCTTTATATGTCAATAGATTTTTATCTTCACAAAAACCCAGTTAGGTAAAACTGTTACTTCACAGTTGAGGCAACTGTTAGGGACAGAGAAGTTGGGTAATAATGTGAGTTGAGCAGCGTGGGAATTTAAACCTATGTAGTCTACATCTAGAGTCTCTCTGTTCAAACCAATTCCCCATGCCTCCTTCCTAATTTTATTATTATATATTTTTTCCCTTTTCTTCACTTCCTTCTTTCTTTATTTTCTTCCTTTGTTCTTCCCTTTAGCAAATATTTTACACAGACATACTGTGACTTAAATTGATTTATAATGAGTTTGTATATAAGAAAACTTATTTTGTTATGCCTGACTCACAAATGAGCTTTGGATTACAACACATTGAGAACTTGAGGCTAGTCTCTACCTGTTTGCAGACTGCAAAAGTAGGATAGCAGTAAATCACCATCCTGGAGGCCGTGCAGTGAAAACTGAGTGTCTCGTATTTTACCCTCAGAGTACCTATTCTGTAGGAAGAACCTTATTTAAATCTTAGTAGACCACAAAGGGATTTAAGACTCTCTTTTGGTCTTTCTCCATCTGCTTCAATAAGATAGAATAATCTCCTTTCAGTTGCTCTATGTTTGTATATTTTTTATGGTATATAAAGTGTGTTGCTTCCCTATATTATCTAGGTGGGGGGGTGTGGAGCCGAGTGAGAAATTTTATTAACATTTGCAGTTTTTCTTAACCTGAGTAGAATGAATTCTTGTTGTATTGACTTCAGTTTGTTATATTCAACATCCTATATTCATGGTTAACTATATCAAAGTGTATTAAAGAAATATATGATGAGCTGCTTATACTCTTCAGTTTTATAACTATACATTGTCATTATTCCCAAAGTCCTACATTTTTTAGCAGCTGTTACCAACTTTTATTACATTCTGTTAGTAGGGGGTACCTGATTAATAGCAAAATAGATGAGGATGTCAACTTCATGGGGTATTAAAACGGATATTATATAATCCAAACTTGCCCCACCTTAAGCCATTCTCCAGGTAAAGAAACTGAGACCTGGGGTGGTTTAACTTGTTCAGGTCACACAGCTAGTTCACAGCAGAGAGGAATAGACCCTCCTGACTCCATGCTTGGTTTATCTCACTGTTTCTGACCAGATAGTTGGTGAATGGTAGCAGTTCCATTGACTAGTTCCTTTCTTTCTATTCCAGTTCTTGCTGTCAAGGGAGACTAGCTAATTAACAATCATTTTTTACCCGCTCTTTTAGAGCACAGTTCTGTTAAATTGTCTTTCTGTTTCTACATGGCTGTGTGCCATAGTTAGAGCCTTGGAGTAGAATCTGTCCCTGGCTCACAAACAAAACAAGTCTAGAATTCTGGATCAATGTTCTCTGAACAAGTGGCATCTGCCTTCTGGTCCCTGGGTGCTATAAAAAACAGACTCAGATACTGACCTTGCCTGGTAATGTCATGGTTTAAATTAAACAGCCAAAATGCAGAAAAATATGAGAAAATAATGAAAATTAATAGCAATGAGCTTAATGTTCTATTTATCATTGTATGATGCAAGAAATTTTTGAGAGAAGCGTTCAAGAATTTGGTTGAAACAATCAGTATATCAGAAGAAGTAGAATATTTAAGTGTGTGATTACCAAAATATCTTAATGTTTTCCTCTCTTCCCCCATTCAGATTTTTTGGTGATGTGATTTTTAGCTGATTTGGGGGGGGGGGCGGTGGAGGGGTAATTAGGGGAATAGAAAAGATTAAGGTGTTGAAAGATTGGCTTAATTTAATCCCTAGAAATTATTTCAAATCTTTTATTATTTAAGAATAGAATAAACATTGTGACGCAAAGGTTACTTGATTATTTTTAGAGTGTATGCATTCATTATGTTCTCTCCTGAAATGCAGCCAAGGATATAGAGATGATTCCTAGTTCTATAATCTGTTGAAATGCTATAAAAATGAAATGTCTTTGTTTCTAAGTTCTAAACAACATGTGGTTGGGGAAGTGTGGAGACATTAAGTGAGAAAACACACTTAAATTCTGAAACTAAGGAAAAACAACAATGCAATATAGATGTAAATACGATTTCAGGGATAATTTAGAAAATACAGTTATAAAGTAAACTCTCAGAAAAGTGGAGCTTAGATTTTGAGCTACCTATACTGAATACCTTGTTATGGATTCTATATGTGGCACAACTGGACCATAAAATGGTCCAGAAAGTTTTGATAAATGACTAAAATTGATGTAAATGTACCTTACTCAGTTCATTAATTCCTAATACTTAACACCCTACCACCTCACCCTTTCATACTGAATTCTGCGTTTTAATTGTTCTCTGTGGGTGTTCTGAAGACTGAAGATCAAACAGTTTTGTATAAACCTTCTCATCTACTATTTGTTTATATTTAATGTGTAAATGATTTTAGGAGGAGGGGTGGAGAGCATGGTGAGGGTAGCTGGATTGGTGCATGTTGCATCCTGGACTACTTTATCTCAGATTTTAGTATCAAGAAGTTATTTCTAAAGCCTATTCAGATTGCCCACATCTCACTGTGTGCTCTCATCAAGGACAATGATATATTTATATTTTATGGGTGGTTTAGCAATTCTGCAGGAATTACTGATTAGCTAGCTGCTTACAGTTCTGATGCCTGTCACAGGATGTTGGTGCAGACTTAAGGTAGAATAAGTGATGCAATAAAGGCTGGGTTAGAAAAGTGATTACAACAGGGAACTTACTAATAATCACTGACCTCTATAGCGATCCTCTGGTTTATCACTAATCTCACTCACACTTGGCATTTTCCTATGCTTCAGCCTCATCTTTCATAGCTGTGAGAGTAATTTGGCATGGAGTGAACAAGAGAAGGGCATAGAGAGTCCAGCAGCTGTGCTTGTTGGCACTAGATATTTAAATATCTTCAATGTAGCCAGCAGTGTGCTTGGCACAAATGTTAGCCAATAATACTTAAACAAATTGTTGTGAAGAAAACAGGCAGGCGTTTATGTTAAAATCCTCCCTCTTTTCTTTCCTTAAAAAAAAAATGTTACTTTGAGATCCTTTTTAGATTTTTTTCTGTAAGTTTGAGCAGATTGTTACCAAAATGAAGTCTATAATTCTAATACTTAGCATTGGCTTCGGTTTTTTCAAACAAGAATTTCCAAGTACAGTACTTTATAGGCATTAATTAAACTGTGTGGGCCTGTGTGAGGTGCATGTTACTGAGTTGATTTTTCTAAAAAACTGCGTGAAACCATTGATGTCAGGTGACTTGAAACTTGCCCAGTTCACTCAGTGAGAGAGTCAAGAGCCAAGAGATGAATGCAGTAGTCAGAATTCCTAGTTATCTGGTCTGATATACCCAACGGCATTACAGATTTGCCTACTTTGTAGGATAATATTTTATGTTTCTCCAAGTGGTTAGTGTGATTTAAACTGTAAGAAATCTTTGTAGTATTCACCCACAAAAAAGAGGCAAAGCTTCTCTATGAGCAGAGAGCCTAGGTGAGTAATGAGTTTTCAAAGATACCTAAGGGGAAGGAGGATAGTCTTCTCATAAAACTGTGATCAAATTTAGATTTGAGCCCAAATATTTAGATTTGCCTGTATAAGGATTTCATATTGTTTCTCTGAAAACTAAATATGAGAAAACTCTCATGACATATTTATATCAAAATACTATATTTCATTTTGTAATATAGTAATGTTGACCTAGATAATTTTTTTGGAAATATCCAGGAATTCTTTTCCTAGGTTAAACCTTTATCTTCCAAGAAAAACTAGTCTAATGCTACCCATTTAAAATATAGCACATGGAGTTTTTTTTCTTTAATAGATTGTGAATTTGAATTAATGAATGCAAATCAGTATTTTATAAAAATAAACATTGAAGTAATATTGGCTTTCAGAGAAATAGGGAAGCTATTTGTTCTAATTTGTGCTGTTACTCATGAAGTCAACAATTATTTGAGTAGTATATTATTGAAAGTAATAAATTTTAGTTTGTCAGATATTTTCAGGTATTGACTAGACTGCTTCGGAAATAAATGCTGCAGCAGCTATATCTTTTATAATGTCTTTGTCTTTGTGTGTTTCCTCATAATAACATTATTTTGAGTGGTAGCAAAAGAACATATACTACAAGGAGAGTATTATATAGGTCAGGTTTCTCCAGCCAATAGACTGAGATCTACAAGAAATCTTGAATTTTTACTGTCATTCCTCACAGCTATGATCAGCTTCCTCCAGTGCTTAGTATTAACAGGATTTTTTAGTAGGAAGAAGAATACAACTATCAATGGTACCAGCAATGTAAAAGCAAAGCACCTTTCACAGTGCTTTGCACATAATAACTAGTAAGTAAATGCTAGTTCCTGTCACCATGCCCACAGCAATCTCAAAACTTTGAGAGTAAGGAGAGGAAGTGTAACAGTCCTAGACTGCAGTGTATTCTAAAGAAGATTCATCAAAGCATCCTGGGAGTTCTTGAGACAAAGTTAGTCAACAAAGGAATGGTGTGTCTCTCAGGAGGAACTGTGCTCTAGTTCCCCACCATACTTTGTCAAAGCATGCTGGAAGCAAAGGATTCTCAGTGCAAAGGAAGTCATGGATTTCAGAGTATAGCAGCTGAAGCTGTCAGGTCAATTATATTACTTAAAAGTAAGTTCTGAGAGGTATATTCTCATGGCTGCCACAGCAATTTTTTTTTTTACAGAAATTGTTTTAAACATATGCACACAAACAAATCCTTGCACTGACCACATGAAACAACCTCTAGGATGCCATTATGCAACCTCTGATCTTGTTCAATTTGTTCATTTTTGATGATTGGGAAATTGAGGCCTGGGGGGAAAAATAAATAAATATTTTTCTAGCAGGCATTTGAAGCAAGAGTAACATCATCATGTACCATTTGGGAAAAGTGAAAACAATAGCAATTACTTGTGAGTGAAACCAGCATAACTGACCATGTTGTAGTAATAGCAAGAGCCAGCCTTTGGAGTAGTTGGGTTTTACTGCCAGTCATTTTTGGGATGATTTGTCATCAGTCCCTCTTTTCATCAGGAATAGATTTCACATCTGGTGCCAAATCAGTTGATTGGCAGAGGCTTCTTAGAGGGCTAAACAGAGGAAAATTCTTATGCTATATTTGGGTTCTACCAGATGTCTGCATATATAATCAGAATATGGGAATCATGTCCTAAACTTCCTTTGGAAAGCAATGCAGTATATTATGCTATTAAGAATTTGGTGTCAGGCCTGACCAGGCGGTAGCGCAGTGGATACAGCGTCAGTCTGGGATGCAGAGGACCCAGGTTTGAAACACCGAGGTTATCAGCTTGAGCGCAGGGATTATAGACAATACCCATGGTCGCTGGCTTGAGCCCAAGGTTGCTGGCTTGAGAAAGGGGTCACTCGCTCTGCTGGAGCCCCCTGGTCCAGGCACATATGAGAAAGCAATCGTGAACAACAGAGGTGCCGCAATGAAGAATTGACGCTTCTCATTGAGCTCTCTCCCTCCTATCTGTCTATCCCTATTTATCCCTCTCTGTATCTCTGTCAAAAACAAAAAAAAAGAATTTGGTATCAGATAACCCTGTATTCTAGTTCTTTGGGCTATTTAATAATTCTGTGACCTTGGGCAAATCACTTTTTCCTAATAGTAAAATGGGGTCTGACCAGGCAGTGGTGCAGTGGATAGAGCATCAGACTGGGATGTGGAGGACCCAGGTTCGAGACCCCGAGGTCGTCAGCTTGAGTGCGGGCTCATCTGGTTTGAGCAAAGCTCACCAGTTTGGACCCAAGATCGCTGGCTCAAGCAAAGGGTTACTCGGTCTGCTGAAGGCCCAAAATCAGGGGACGTGTGAGAAAGCAATCAATGAACAACTAAGGTGTCGCAATGAAAAACTGATGATTGATGCTTCTCATCTCTCTCCGTTCCTGTCTGTCTGTCTCTATCTGTCCCTCTCTCTGACTCTCTCTCTGTCTCTGGGAAAAAAAAGAAAAAGGGAAAAAATAGTAAAATGGGGATATTGTGGTACCTACCTCAGTAGTTTTGAAGAAGTAAAGCCACCATTAGCTTTAAACTGCATTATTTTAATTGTCTTCTAATTGATCTACTGCTTCTACACTTAATTCTTATAGTTTATTTTCCACACAGTAGCCATGATGATACTTTTAACACATAGATCATCATTTCAATAAACAGTACTGATGAAGTCAGTTGAATTTCCATATGGAGAAAACATAGACCTTGACCCCCTACCAACATACACAGAAACTAAGTTCAGATTTGAATGTAAAAGATAAAACAGCAAAGCTTTTAAAGGAAAACAGAAAAATGGATTTTTAACCTTGGAATAAGCAGAAATCTCTTAAATAGTACTCTTACCCCAAAAAAGTTAATTATAAAGAAAAAATTGACAAATTGGCCTGTTAAAAAAGAATTTTTGTTTGTCAAAAGATGATATTAAGAGAGTGAAAAGGCAACCTACAAAAATACTGACATAGATATAATAAGAAGTCTTGTATAAAAATATGTGAAGAACTTTTACAAATCAACAAAGACAAATAATCTAATAGGAAAAAATGTGGACAAAAAACTTGAATGGCTGTTTCACTGTGAAATACTTGAATGTCCAATAAACACGAACCCACTGTGATTCATCAGTAGAATTTGGCTACTAAAAATCCAGTGTGTTAATAAATAAATTCACAGTAAAAGACGAATTGTTCCACAGAACTCTTTACTTAGAACAGCTGAAATACTATATAATTTTTTGCATAGTTTTTATTTTACTGTTGGAAGTTTTGTTTTCTGAGAGTTCTGCCTCAGAATTAGCTAAAATATTTTATCTTTATATTTTTATCCTTTGTTCTTAGCTCTCTTCACCAGTACCAAACAGTATAGTCTATGAGTACTCCTTGGCATAATAACTCTGCAAGTATTAATAAGTACAGAGACCACATTTCTTTCTCCCAGATCTTCTCTAGACTAACATCCTATTCTTTCAGCTGTTCAGATTTCCAGATCCCTCATCAGCCTGTCCCTTTGGAGTTTTTGTGTGTAAATATGTAGTTTTTGTTTTGTTTTAGCATTATGCTTAAATATGCCTTCTACAAAGTAGAAGGCAGTCATCAGTGGACCTTTTTTGGTGAGACTGTGTTCTAAATATTGCTGCATTGAGTGGGAGTTGGACTAGGTAGGTAGCCCCTGAAGTCACATTGAGAATGGAGTCTTTGAGCCTCGGAAAGGGCATCTGGTTTCATTTGTCAGTTCTAATTACTCAGAACTGATATGGAGGTCTTATGTTTCATCTGCCCTACAAAGAGTTAACCAAAATTGGACATAAAATCTGAATACTTAACAACCAGGGTTCCCAAAATTAGATGTAATACATCCCAGCCAATTAAATGACCCTCTAAGACAGGGGGGGGGAACCTATGGCTTGCAAGCCAGATCTGGCTCTTTTGCTGGCTGCATCTGGCTCGCAGACACATCTTTAATAAAAAAAATAGTGTTAAAAATATAAAACATTCTCATGTATTACAATCCATTCATTTCCTACCGCTCATGTTCATGGTTGCGGGTGGCTGGAGCCAATCACAGCTGTCCTCCGGGACAACACCAAATTTTTATTGGATAATTCGTAACGTACACGGTCGTTGTATGGCTCTCATGGAATTACATTTTAAAATATGTGGTGTTCATGGCTCTCTCAGCCAAAAAGGTTCCTAACCCCTGCTCTAAGAGAATTCTTGTCATTTCAACTTCCTCAGGGGCATGACTGTTCTCAGCTTTTAAGGTGAAATAAGTGTTAGCATTTTCTAATCATGTTCTTCCTCTTTTCTGGAGTTTCTGTGTATTTAACATTAACTCAGATAGGTTAGAGTGATGTGATAAATGAAAGAGGAAATTTAAGATGGTTTTTTAAAGAGTCACAGAGGGCCCTGGTCAATGGCTCATTGGATTGAGCGTCGGCCTGGCATATGGACATCCCAGGTTTTATCGCACACAAGAGAAGCCACCATCTATTTCTCCCCCCTCCCCTTTTTTCTCTCTTCCCCTTCCACAGCCAGTGGCTCTATTGATTTGAGCATAGCCCCGGACCCTGTCACTGAAGAATAGCTCAGTTGGAGCACACAGCTTCAGGCACTAAAAATAGCTCGGTACTTGAGCATTGGCTCCAGATGAGGTTGCCGGGTGGATGCTGGTCAGGGTATATGCAGGAGTCTGCCACACTATCACCCCTCTTATACCTTAAAAAAAATAAAGCCACAGGGATGTATGGCATAAAGAATATAGTCAATAATATTGTAATAACTATGGTTTCAGATGGGTACTAGAGTTATTGGGGTGATCACTTCATAAGTTATACAAATATCTAATCACTGTATTGATGTATTGAACACCTGAAGTTAATATAAAATTGTATGTCAACTGTAACTGAATTTTTTAGTTTAAAAAATTAAAAATTAATAATGTAATGTTTTTAAGAAAATGAAATCCTGCATTTTTATTTATAAAAATTACTTTATGTACAGGATATGGTGACTTGGTTTAACAATGGTTCAAGTTTTTTGTTTTTTATTTTAAGGTCTAGTTTATGTGCACAGGTAGTATGACTTCTAAAAGAAAAAAGCCCATGTATTCTTAATTGCACAGAGTAATAAAATTCATATGGAGTTGTCCTGGAAGGCAGTTTTCCATATTTTTCTTTTGTGCTGTTTTTTGGTTTTGTTTTTAATTTTTCTGATGTGAGAAGTGGGGAGGCAGAGAGACAGAGTCCCGCATGCACCTGACTGGGATCCACCTGGCAGGCTCCCTACTAGGGATGCTCTGCTCATCTGGGGCCATTGCTCTGTTGCTTGGCAACCAAGCTATTTTAGCACCTGAAGTGAGTCTATGAAGCCATGGCTGGGAGTGGGGAAGAGAGAGAGAGAGAGTGAGAGAAGGGAGAGGGGGAGGTATGGAGAAGCAGATGGTCAGTTCTCTTGTATGCCCTAACTGGAAATTGAACTTGGGACATCCACACGCCAGGCTGACACTCTACTACTGAGCCAACCAGCCAGGGCCCCTCTTTTTTTTTATATACTTTTTTTTGCCATTTTGTTTTCAGTCCTTATCTTTCTGCCCTCTTTTTCTTAACTCTGAAATTGCAGGAGCAGGGGGGAGCATTTAATTTATTTTAGAAAAAAATTAGTGAGCTATCTCTCTATAAGATGAGAGATGGAATCCCCATATATTTGGTTTTTACCACACTAGAAACTCCCAAGACTAGTTAGAGTCTCATTCTTTAGCCCTCCAGCAAAGGAATAGAATTTAGATCTGGTCTTACCCTTTACTCAAGCATTTGATGAGCTTGTCCCAGTCAGTGAATATATCCCTTTTATCATTGAGACTGATTTTCCTCTTAGTCTCTGAATAGCATAATCTGGGTATAAATGAAAATCAATTTGACAGCCCTAAAGCTATGTGTAAAGCAGAGTACAAACTTATGTGCCAGACCACTTATGTTGGGAAACCACTTGCCTAAAAGGCAAAATTGTTCTCACAAAGGCCAAATACTCAGAAAATGCTTCTTCTATGACATGGTGGGTAATTTCATTTCCACCTATAATACGACCAGAGGTGCTTATTTCTTCATTCAGGTTGAATAGGGGTTCCTTCTACATTCAGTAGATATTAAGGATTACCTTAGCCTTAGGCAATTCCTTGTCCACTCCTCTGTAACCACCCACAAGTGCACTCTGAATCTGAAACTCAAGACACCAGATCATAATTATGAAACTTGTTTTTCATCCACATGGCTAAAACCCATGTGAACTTTTCCACTGCTTGGTACCTATTGAGGGAAAGAAGCTTGGGTCTTCATCTCATAAACCCCACCATCTATAAGAGTGACTAGCTCATAAATGTTTGATGGAATGTATTAAAATCAGATTCTTTAATCTAGTCAACTCTTAAATATTATGATTGGGTTGGGGAGGATTGGAGATATAAAATTTTGCCGGTCTACTCCCAGCCGCAACTTGGCTGCTGTGTCCTATGTCAAAAGAATGTAGGCAGAATTATTTTTTGAAGAGCTCTTTATAGGCTAATATTAACATTAGCTTGTATTTTTGGAACTGAGAAAAGCAGTTGAGAGTTGCAACTCTTTTGGCTAATTTGTACAGTGTTTAAGACAACAATTCAAGAAACAGCAAATTATTCAAGTTCAAGAAATTATTTTACCCAGTTGTTTGTGTAAGATGCATAAACTATATATTTGAGGCAATCTCATTACTGTAACATAATTTCTTAGAATTAAAAAGAAAATGAATTCATCTTGTAAACTATGTCTGTCTAGCTACTTAAAAATACTTTTATTTTACATGTTTTAGGCACAGGAGGTACTTATTTAGGAAATGTGTCTGATGGCCTAATGTATCTTTTGATAATGTTACAATTCTATCAGAGTTTGAGTTCTGAGCCTGAAGTCCAGTGACTCCCAGAATAGAAGGATAATCAGTGAATTTGGATGGGAAAAGTCTCATTTTCATTTTTACCAACCTCTAAGTGAAATTTAACATGTCCTTAAATTTTGAATAAGGGTAGCAAAACATTCCTAATAGCACCTATGATTTTTGTCACCAATAGAACAAATATTTTCATAGCATGATATAGTTGTTGCAGACAGTATCATTTATGCTTTGAAATTGCCATTGTTGATAGGCCTGCTTCTTGATCTTATTTAACATATTAATAAAAAAGCGTATATAGTGGTACCTTGAGATACAAATTTAATTTGTTCTGTAACCAAGTTGTAAGTCAGTCAACTCATATATCAAACTGCTGATACTGGACCTGTGTGCCAATGCGCCAACTAGTGGAAGCTTCCTGAATCAACGACTCGTATCTCGTAATTTTGCTTGGATCTCGAACAAAAATATGGATCAAGTCGCAGCTCGTATCTAAAAAAAAAAAAAAAAAAAAAATTCATATGTTGGTCTGTTCGTATCTCAAGGTACCACTGTATATCATGTCGGAAATTTGTTTTTTTTAACATTTTGATGATCACATTTCAATTTACTTTATACAAGTATATATTTTACTTTGTGCATTTAAACACATTATTCTGAAAAGGCTGCCAAAGTGTTCTGTGGTGCACAAATACCTGTACACAAGTAAAAATCTCTATACTAGAATATCCTAGTAAATTCTTTGTCATTATTTTCTTTATAGGTGTTGTAAGGAAAATTAGGTGTATATTAAGTTACTTATATCTAATAATAGTTCTTGAACTATTGTTCAGCTGATTTTAGTATTAAAATTATACACATACTGCATCTACATATAATAGAATAGCCATACACCTGTTGTGAGACACTTGAGATAAGATAGACATATGATTAATTTTAACTCATGAAAATAGTTCTTATGAAAAGTAAGTTTGAAAGAATTAAAGATGAGTGTCTTCTAAATCTCAGCCTAAGTACACATTAATATAGAGCCAAACTTCTAAGTCCCTAAAAAATAGTTTCTAATAAATGAAAGGTGAAATAAAAATGTATATACATTTCAAAATCTCATTTTAATGAGTTAATTAAAAACCAGCTATTGAGATACCAAGATGGCAGCAGAGTAGGCAGACACACAGACTCCCAGCTCACACCACCAAACTGAATTACAAATTAATTTAGGAACAATCAGCATGAAAAACCAACTTTGGACTAAAAGAACAGATCTCAATAACCAAGGAGCAAAGAAGAAGCCACACTAAGCCTGGTAAAGAATGCAGTCATGGTCGGGGTTCCCCTGCTTCCAGGAGCGAAGGGGAAGTGAGGCTGAGAGCCCAGAAGGGCTCATTACAAGGAGAAGAGCAGAAAATATTGCTCATAGCCACTTGCCTGGGGGGAATGAGGTGGGCTGAGAGGATTGGCTTATTTTCCAAAAGGAAAGTGGAGAGAGAGAGATAGGTGGTGACAGGCAGAGGAATGCATGGGATGACCTGAGAAGCTGACTCATTCAGTGTGGAGGTGGCCATGGCTGGGGGGGGAGGGGTTGATCCCTCCACACAACACAAGCCTACAGTGGTTCCGGGTGACCTACCTCCAGAAAGCTCTCCAGCTCCAATCAGCGCAAAAAGACACAGCTGAAAACAGGAAGTGGTGAGGAAGGGCAGTAACTCAGGTCTCCATGGAGATCTGAGATAGATCTCCCCCTAATGAAGCTGAGAAAGCACCTGGCTCCCAGAGAGTAGCCAGCAGAGTCTCAGAGGTTACACCCACTGCATTCCTGCATATACTTTCATATAAACCCCCTGCTGAGATCAGTAAACAAGATTACAACCGAGTTAAGAAAACTGAAAACAAAACAAACAAATCAAGACTTCAAAGTGGCTCTACTAAGCAAGGAGACCACAACTGGAAACAGAAAAATGGGAAGGCAGAGAAGCATAAGTCATATACTTCAACAAGATAAATTCTCAGAAAAAGACCTGGAAAAATTGGAAGTAATCAAATTACCAGATGCAGAGTATAAAATAATGATTGTTAGGATGCTTAAGGATCTCAAAGCTACAATTGATGACTTAATGAACACCTCAATAAAGAAATTCTAAGCATCAAAAAGGACACGGAAATCATAAAGAAGAACCAGACAGAAACGACAAACACAGTATAAGAAATGAAGCCTACACTAGAAGGAATTAAAAGCAGGCTGGATGAAGGAGAGGACTGAATCAGCGACTTAGAGGACAAGATAAGCAAAAAACACACAAGCAGAAAAGCAAGAAGAAAAGAGGATTAAAAAGTCTGAGGAAACTCTAGGAGAGCTCTGTGAAAACATGAAGAGAAACAATATCCTCGATATAGGGGTTCCTGAAAGAGAAGAGAAAGAACAAGGACTAGAGAAACTCTTTGAAGAAAATTTAGCCTAAAATTTTCCTAATTGATTTAGGAAAGAGTCACACAAGTTCAAAAAGCAGAGAGAACCCCATTAAAAAAAACCCCAAAGAGACCCAAACCAAGACACATCATAATCAAAATACCAAAGTTAAGAGATAAAGAAAGAATACTAAAAGTTGTAAGAGAAAAACAGTCAATCATCTACAAAGGAACACCATAATAATGACATCCAACTTCTCAACAGAAACACTTGAGGCCAGAAGGGATTGGCAAGAAATATTCAAAGTAATACAGAACAAGAACCTACAACCAAGATTTCTTTATGCAACAAGACTATGGTTTAAAATTGAAGGAGAAACAAAAAGCTTCCCAGACAAAAAAAAAAAAACCCTCAAGGAATTCATCACAACCAAACCAATGCTGCAAGAAATGTTAAGGAGCTTGCTGTAGACAGAACAAAGCAGGGGGAAATATATATATATATATTAAAAGAAGAATATAGATTTAAAGAAAAAAATGGCAGTAAACAACTACATATCAATAATATCCTTAAATGTAAATGGATAAAATGCTCCAATCAAAAGACATAGGGTAGCTGTGTGGATAAGAAAACAGGACCCGTACATATGCTGTGTACAGGAGACCCGCCTCAAAACAAAATATATACATAGACTGAAAGTAAAAAGATGGGGAAAAGTATTTCATGCAAATGAAAATGAAAAATAAGCTGGGGTAAGCAATACTTATATCTGACAAAATAGACTTTAAAACAAAGACATAGTAAGGGGTAAAAAAGGTCACTCCATAATGATAAAAGGTGCAATCCAACAGGAAGAGATATAACCATTATAAATATCAATGCACCTAATATAGGAGCACCTAAATATATAAAGCAGATTTGGATGTACATAAAGGGCGAGATCAACAGCAATACTATATATAATAGTAGGGATTTCAAATACCCCACTAACATCAATGGATAGATCCTCAACCGGGGTCGCGACCCACAGGTTGAGAACCGCTGCTCTAGATCAACTGAATTTAATAGATATCTTCAGAACCTTTCACCTAAAGCAGCAGAATATACATTCTTTTCAAGTGCTCATGGTACATTCTCTAGGACAGACTACATTTTAGGGCAGAAAGTGAGTCTCAACAAATTTAAGAAGATTGAAAGCATCTTCTCTGACCACAATGGCATTAAACTAGAAATCAACTACAATAGAAAAACTGAAAAACACTCAAACACTTGGACACTAAATAGCATGTTATTATATAACAAATGGATCAACAATAAGATCAAGGAAGAAATAAAAAATTTCCTTGAAACAAATGAAAGTGAGCATGCAACAACTCAAACTCTGTGGGACACAGCAAAAGCAGTCCTGAGAGGGAAGTTCATAGCATTACAGGCAAACCTTAAGAAGCTAGAAAAGGCGCAAATAAACAACTAAATTCACCTGACCAGGCGGTGGCGCAGTGGATAGAGAGGCAGACTGGGATGCGGAAGGACCCAGGTTCTAGACCCCTAGGTCACCAGCTTGAGCGCGGGCTCATCTGGCTTGAGCAAAAAAAAAAAAAGCTCACCAGCTTGGACCCAAGGTCACTGGCTCCAGCAAGGAGTTACTCGGTCTGCTGAAGGCCCCCGGTCAAGGCACATATGAGAAAGCAATCAATGAACAACTAAGGTATCGCAACAAAAAACTGATGATTGCTGCTTCTCATCTCTCTCTATTCCTATCTGTCTGTCCCTATCTATCCCTCTCTCTGACTCTCTCTCTGTCCCTGTAAAAAAAAAATAAAAAAAATCTTGCAACTAAAAGAACTAGAAAAAGAACAAGTAAAGCCTAGAGAAAGTAGAAGGAAGGAAATAATAAAAATTAGAGCAGAAATAAATGACATAGAGACTAAAAAGCAATACAGAGGATCAATGAAACCAAGAGCTGGTACTTTGAAAAAGTAAACAAGATCGATGAACCCTTAGCCAGGCTCACCAAGAAAAAGAAAAAGTACTCAAATAAAATTAGATAGGGTGGAGAAATAACAACAGACACAACAGAAATACAAAGGATTTTAAGAAAATACTATGAAGAACTGTATGCCAAAAAATTAGACAACCTAGGTGAAATGGACAAATTCCTTGAAAAATATAATCTTTCAAAAACCAATCTGGAAGAATCTGAAAACCTAAATAGACCGATTACAACAAGTAAAATCAAAACTTAGCAAAAAAAACTTCCAACAAACAAAAGCCCTGGGCCAGATGACTTCATAGGCAAATTCTACCAAACATTCAAAGAAGAATGAACCCCTATCCTTCTCAAGCTATTTCAAAAAATTCAAGAGGAGGGAAATCTTCCAAGCTCCTTTTATGAGGCAAGCATAATTCTGATTCCAAAACCAGGCAAAGATAGCACAAAGAAAGAAAACTATAGGCCAATATCCCTGATGAATTTAGATGCTAAAATTCTCAACAAAATATTGGCAAACCAGATCCAGCAATCCATGAAAAAAATCACACATCATGATCAAGTGGGATTTATTCTGGGGAGGCAAGGCTGGTACAATATTCACAATCAATAAATGTGATTCATCACATAAATAAAAGGAAGGACAAAAACCACATGATAATAATATCAATGCAGAAAAAGCATTTGATAAAATCCAGCACCCATTTATGATCAAAACTCTCAGCAAAGTGGGAATACAGGGAACGTACCTCAATATGATAAAGGTCATCTATGACAAACCCACAGCCATCATACTCAATAGGCAAAAATTAAAAGCAATCCCCTTAAGATCAAGAACCAGGTAGGTGTGCCCCCTTTCACCACTTTTATTCAATATAGTTCTGGAAGTCCTAGCCACAGTAATCAGACAAGAAGAAGAAATAAAAGGCATCTAAATTGGAAAAGAAGAAGTAAAACTATAATCATTTGCTAATGATATGATACTGTACATAGAAAACCCTAAAGTCACAGTAAAAAAACTACTGGACCTGATAGAGAAATTTAGCAAGGTGTCAGGATATAAAATTAATACTCAGAAGTCAGAGGCATTTTTATACACCAGCAATTATATGTCTGAAAGAGAAATTAAGAAAACAATCCCCTTCTCTATTGCAACAAAAAAATAAAATATCTAGGTGTAAATTTAACCAAGGAGGTTAAAGACTTGGAAAATTATAAAACATTGATAAAAGAAGTCAAGGAAGATAAAAACAAAATGAAGCATATACCATGTTCATGGCTAGGAAGAATAAACATCTTTATAATGTCCATATTGCCCAAAGCAATTTATAAATTTAATGCAATTCCTATGAAAATACCAAGGACATACTTCAAAGATATAGAACAAATATTTGAAATAGTCATACGGAACCAAAAAAGAACATGAATAGCCTCAGCAATCTTGAAAAAGAAGAATAAAGTGGGTGGTATCACACTTCCTGATATCAAGTTATACTACAAGGCCATTGTACTCAAAACAGCTTGGTACTGGCATAAGAACAGGCATATAGATCAATGGAACAGAACAGAGAACCCAGAAATAAACCCGCACCTTTATGAACAATTGATATTTGACAAGGGTGGTAATTGCAGACAATGGAGTAAAGACAGTCTCTTTAACAAATAGTGTTGGGAAAATTGGACAGCTACCTCCAAAATAATGAAACTAGACCACCAGCTTACATCATTCACAAAAATAAACTCAAAATGGATAAAAGGTTAAATGTCAGTTATGAAACCATAAGCATCCTAGAGGAAAACATAGGCAATAAGCTCTCTGACATCACTCGCAGCAATATATTTGCCGATTTATCTACACGCGCAATGGAAATAAAGGACAGGATAAACAAATGGGACTATATCAAACTGAAAAGCTTTTGCACAGTATGAACAAAATAAAATGGCAAACCACAAAATGGGAGAACATATTCGACAATACGCTTGATAAGGTGTTAATAACCAAAATTTATAAAGAACTTCTAAAACTCAACACTAGGAAGATAAACAATCCAATCAAAAAATGGGCAAAAGAAATGAATGGACACTTCTCCAAAGAGGACATACAGATGGCCAACAGGCATATGAAAAAATGCTCAACATCACTAATCATTAGAGAAATGCAAATTAAAACCACAATGAGATATCACCTCACACCAGTCAGAATGGCGTTCATCAACAAGACAACCCAGAATAAGTGCTGGTAACAAAAAAGTAGAAACAATCTACTTTTCAGTAGGGGAATATATCAGCTGTGATTTTTTTGTGTGTATAATGGGACATTTTGTAACATTAAAAATGAACTAGGTGGTTGTTAACATGTATCTCAAAAATATAATGCACAAAAATGCAAATTTTAAAGACTAGGTTCCAGGGGGTTTTTTTGTTTGTTTTTTTTATTGTTTTTTGGGGGGGGGAGAGGGAAGGGAGAGAGTGAGAATCAACTTGTAGTTTCTTCACTTTAGTTGTTCATTGATTGCTTCTTTTATATGCCTTGATCAGGAGGCACAAGCCAAGCCAGTGACCCCTTAGTCAAGCCAGCAACCTTAGGTTCAAGCCAGAGACCTTGGGATCATGTTAGTGACCCTGCACTCAAGCCAGCAACCCCGTGCTTTAAGCTGGTGAGCCTGCGCTCAAGCCGAGGATCCCATGCTCAAACCGACGACCTCAGGGTTTCTAATTGAGAACCTCCGCATTCCAGATCAATGCTTTTATCCACTGTGCCACCACCAAACAGGCTCAAAGGATAGATACCATGTGTAAATGTATTAAAGACAAACAGTAACGTATCGTTTAAGTGAATATATATTAAAAGGTTCAAAATATACACGGGAATCATGTATACTCACTTTATGATAATGGTTACCTTGGGGTCTTGGGTGAGATTTGAACTGTTTCTATACTGTTTTAATTTCTGAAAGAGAAGGAGAAAGGGACAAATGTTTAATATGAAGCAAATATGAGGAAAACGTAATTCTCACTAGTGGATATATGTATAATACTGTTGGCTTTATAAATATCAATTCTCTTGAACATATTTTAATGCTTTACAATTAAAAGAAAGTATTTAATAAAGTACATGCTACCCTAGCCAGTGGCTCAGTGGATAGAGCATTGGCCTGGCATATGAATATTCTGCATTTGATTTTGGTCAGGGCACACAAGAAAAGTAACCATCTGCTTCTCCCCACCACCATCTTCCATCTTCCCCTCCTGCAGCCAATGGCTCAGTTGGTTCTAGCTTGGCCTGCTTGCTGAAGATAGCTTTGTTGGAGCACATCAGCCTCAAGCGCTAAAAATAGCATGGTACTTGAGCATCAGCCCATGATGGGATTGCTAGGTGGGGCCCAGTCAGGGTGCATGTGGGAGTCTGCCTCACTATCTCCCATCCTCTCACCTAAAAAAATTTTTAAAATAAATAAAAATCGCCTGACCTGTGGTGGCACAGTAGATAAAGCGTCAACCTGGAAACGCTGAGGTTGCCGGTTCAAAACCCTGGGCTTGCTTGGTCAAGGCACATATGGGAGTTGATGCTTCCTGCTCCTCCCCCCTTCTCTTTCTCTCTCTCTCTTCCCTCTCTATAATGAATAAATAAAGTCTTTAAAAAATAAATAAATAAAAATCAAAAATAAAATACATGCTATTAAATGTAGAAAGTCAGAATTTGACTCTTAAACTGACTAGAATGATGATAAACTTTTTAAATTTTATTTATTTGATTTTCTCTTATTTGTAATTTGTTCTCTATACTTCCAAACCTCAATATAATTACCATGAATGATCTGTACCAGTGGTTTTCAACCTTTTTACACTTGGGGACCAGTGAAAATAGGAGAATTATTTCGGGGACTAGTAATGCAGAAATCACCCTGAGCATAAGTGAATTCAACTAAGATCACTGGGTCTATAATTAATTTTCATACAACATTACAGTGGTTAACTCTTGTGCAAACTGGCACAAAATTTCTTGCAGACTGGCACCAGTCCACATACTGGGTGTTGAAAAACACTGGTCTAGAAGTTAAATTCTCTCAACAAATAACGGTTTTTATATAAAGTCATTTTCTTTGTTTTATAGGAAAAACATCAGAGAGGGGCTCATTTTCCCTGTATAGCAGAGACACTGGATTACCAGGCTGTCAGGTAAGTTTAATATTACAAGCTGTGAGGTAATTTCTTAACACATAAATAAAAATTCTAATGGAGTAGGTAGAAATTTATCCAATTTATTTTAGCATTATTTATGCCTTTTAATTTGTGACTGTGTTGAGTTTTTAGCAATTAATCATATTTTCTTATGCTCCCTCTACTTAAAATGCTTTCCCCTCCCCAATTCAAGTCTTTCTGTATCCTCAGATATTTTAAATTAGTGTTCACTTTAACTGGAAGCAGAAAAGCAGTTATCTTCCTATTTCTTTCCAAAATGTTGATCATTTCCGAAAATGATTTTTTCATATTACTTCATAGAAAGTACAAAGTTGCTAATGCATTACATGAAGAGTATGCAAATGCTCTGTGTAGCTTGACTATTCTGTAATATTAAACTTATTAATATTGGAATTATTTCAGCCCTACATCTAATTAAAATTTTAGGCTTTCTTTGGTCTTTTTACTTGGAAACTGTTTCAGTTCCTTCACCTTCCCTAGCATGTTGCTTGTCTCATAATGGTCATCTTCTCTGCCTTTCCCGGGTATCTGTAAACTGAGAATCCTGAACTCAGTTTACTGCAGATTCCCATCAAGTTCAAACGAAAAAAAAATAGAAAGCAAAAGTAGGATGTATTAAATTTGTTCTCTGCTGTCTGCGTGCACACCTACTCTAATTCACACGTAAACATGTGAGCCAGTTTTTACTGTCATAAGAACACTACTACATTTAACACATACATATCCCATAATTGTGCCATTCAGAATCAGATGACCTAGGTTCAAATCCCATCTCTACTAGTTAGGATCTGTGGTCATAAGAAAAGTCATTTAAACTTAAATTCCATCTCTGCATTGCTTTCCTCATTTGCAAAATAGAGGCATTTTGCTTCCACCCACTTTGAAGGTCGCTGAAGATTTAACTTCCATGTATTTGTGAGAACATTTTACAAAATAAATGCATATTTTTGAAAGTTTTCAGTTCATGTAACCCACAAAACAAAAGTTATTTGAGCCCTTAATATTATTTTTAATAGACCAAAAAGTTTGAGAGCCCACTGGTCTAATGTTCATACTATGCTAAACTTGAGAGAAAAGCTATTGTAAGCTCTTTAAAACTATAGCTGCATCTAGCCTGACCTGTGGTGGCGCAGTGGATAAAGCGTCGACCTGGAAATGCTGAGGTCGCCAGTTCGAAACCCTGGGCTTGCCTGGTCAAGGCACATACAGGAGTTGATGCTTCCTGCTCCTTCCCCCTTCTCTCTCTCTCTGTCTCTCTCTCCCTCTCTGTCTCTCTCTCCTCTCTAAAAATAAATAAATAAAATTTAAAAAAAATAATAACTTAAAAAAAAAACTATAGCTGCATCTAGTAAATCATAGTTAATGCCTATATTAACAAGTGTTTACTTTCTAATATATGTTCTCTTGGTAAAGCTATTGCTATTTAGTTAAAATTGGTGGTAAGCTCTATTTAATTCCCCAGTTTTGCAAAGATGAACCTTAACAGTTTTTTCCAAGGATTAATGTGTTTATATCAGATTTAATTCTCATACCAAAAAAATTATTTTAAATATATACACACACAGTGCTATAGTAGCCACCATTTACTCAGCATTAACTTAGCCCATAACATGAACACATTTAATCCTTTTAACAGTACCCATTTTGCAGATAAGTAAATGGATGTTCTATTAAGTAAATTGACTTAAGGACCTATATCTAGCAAATGGTAAACCTTCTAAACTTATGCTTAATGTTTTTAACTATGGTATAACTATATTTTACCATAAAAATTTCTCAGATTTCTAGTCTGTCCCCTTACCATCCTTCCATTTTAACCTACTTGTTGGAGGAGGGGCCTGGAAATTTAAAAAAAATATATATGTGTGACAGAGAGAGAGAGAGAGGGAGACAGAGAGAGGAACATATAGGGACAGAGAGGAAAGGAGAGAGATGAGAAGCATCAATTCTTTGTTGAGGCAACTTAGTTCATTGATGGAAATTTATATATATATACACATACACATATTCACACACATGTTCACACACATATACATATACATATATATACATATTCATATACATATTCCCCCCCCCCCTGTAAGTGAGAAGCGAGGAGGCAAAGAGACAGTCCCTCATGTGCCCCAACCGGGATATACCCAGCAAGCCCCCTACGGGGTGATGATCTGCCCATCTGGGGTCGTTGGCTCCATTGCTCAGTAACCAAGCTATTTTAGCACTTGAGGTGAGGCCATGGAGCCATCCTCAGCGCCCGGTTCCAACTTGCTTCAACCGAGCCATGGCTGTAGGAGGGGAAGAGAAAGATAAGAGAGAGAGAGAAGGGAGAGGAGGAGGGGTGGAGAAGCAGGTGGTCACTTCTCCTGTGTGCCCTGACAGGGAATTGAACTCAGGATATCTACACACTGGGCCAATGCTCTACCACTAAGCCAACCAGACGGGCCAAAATATATATTTTCAACAAGTGCCTCAAGTGATCTAATTGACATGGACTGGAGATTATGCTTTGAGAAACCCATTTCCTTTGTATACACTAAATATAAAAATATAGAGAGTACAAAAAGGAAGAAACTATAAGATCACTGTTTAACAAACATTTTACAGGGATCAGGCAGGCCTGTGGAAAAGAAAAAATTAGCCCTGGCCAGATAGTTTGATTGGTTGGAGCGTCATCCCAGAGCACAAAGGTTGCTGGTTTGATTCACCAGTCAGGGCACATACAGGAGCAGCTCAATGTTTTTGTCTCTTTCTTTACCTCTCTCCCAAAAAAATTTAAGGTCACTAGAATGTATGAAATATAAAATAGCATTGCTATATACAAGAAGGTTTAAAAGTATTCAAGTGAGGGAAAGAGTTGTTTCTGAAGAATTCACAGAAGCAGTGCATGAAGCCCCAAGAAGGAAGTCCAAAATTCAATACAGAGGAATGATGATTATACTGCATCCAGGGCAAATACTCCCATTGAAGACACAAGGGCTTTTCTTAAAGCAAGTAAAGGGATTCCTCACTGTTGAAAGAACAATGCCATTTATTATTGTTATTTAGCTCTCCCTATGCTGCAATTTATACCAGAAATTTTGATGAGTGGCACCAGCTGATTTGAGGCCTAAGTAGAATGCTCAGGAAATTCATGAGTTAAAAGAGATGTATCACTTTCCTTGAAAGAAATACCTATATTCCAAACTATTTATTATAATAGGCCAGAGAAGAAAGAAATACACTGAATCTACTAATTGGCTTCCATTTTGTCTTACTTTTTCACAAGTAACATGAAGATCAACTATACAATGACAACACAAGGAAATAGAAATAGTGACTAAGAAATTGTATCCAAACCCCACTTTGAAACCATTTTTCTTCAACATAATCCCTCCAAGGAACATTAACCCTGCTATTAATGTACATAGAATCCTGCTGATATACTGCAAAATTCAGGCTAATTTAATAATGCCTGATGGGCCTTACTTCATGTTAAAATGATGTAATAATATGTTGCTAAATGAGTCTCCTCATATTACCATCACAGCAATCACATAACTGATGAGCCATTAAAAAGAAACTGGTGTAGCAGTATTACTGGAAACAATGATAGATCAGATCGTTCTGCATTTGAATTTAATTGATTCAATACAGAGCACAGAAGCCAACATCTTTATTAACAATAGGGACAGTACTTTAAAAATCAGTCATGAAGTGAAAAATCCTTTTATCATTACAATAGTGTCTCATTAAGACCTCTTAAGTATTTTGTATATTTAACTAGTTTGTATATGTTTTTCTCTAAGTGTTAATTAAGACCTGGAAAAGGAAGGGTCTTATTTTTTCCAGAGATTTAAGTTTTATTACAGTTCAGATAGTGTAGCCTTGAAAAAATGACAGTTAACATTAAAAACTTAGTTAATACTTAGTTATTTGGATATTTACCCAAAACGTTTACTTCTTTACCATCCTCTTTTTCTGTTATAGCCAATCTATATATAGATATTTGATAATGATAAAATTATGAGTCAATACATCAGGAAGATAGAACAATAATACAATGTATAGACCTAATCATGGAACTTCTAAATAAACAAAGCAAAAATTGATAAAGAGAAATAAATTCACAATTACAGTTAAATATTTGAATAACTCTCTCAACAATTGTCAGACTAGACAAAAACTTAGTCAAGACATAGAACTAAATGAACTGTGAACTACCTTGACCTAAGTGATGTTTAATAGAACTCTACTCCCAACAACTAAAGAATATAAATTCTTCTTAAGGGTACTTGTTATATTCAACAGGACTGAACCATATGCTGGTTTATAAAACTAGTGTCAATATATTGAAAAGTTTTGAAAACACAAAAGAATTAAGTCAGTTAAACACCAGAAACTTGGAAATTTAAAAACCCATGTCTAAGCCATGGCTGGATAACTCAGTTGGTTAGAGCATTATCCCAAAGTGCAGAGGTTACCGGTTCAATCCCCAGTCAGGGAACATGCAGGAACAAATAGATGTTCCTATCTCTCTCTCCCTCTTTCCCTCCCTCCCTCTCTCCCTCCCACCTTTCCCTCCTTCTCTTGTTAAAATCAATAAATAAATAAAAATTTTAAATGTCTAAAAAAACCCATGGTTCTAAAAAAGAAATCACAAAGGAATTTAGAAGATATTTTTAACTAAATTACATTAATATATAACAAAATTTGTTGGTGCAGCTAAGGCAGTGCTCAGAAGAAAAGGTATAGCTTTAAATGCTTATATTGAAAAGAGGTTCTGGCCCTGGCTGCTGGCTCTGTGGACAGAGTGTCATTCCAGCATGTGGCCATCCTGGGTTCATTTCCTAGTTAGGGCACACAGTATGGCCTCAGGCACTAAGGATAGCTTAGTTAAGTCCAGGCAAGTCAGCCTCGGGTGCTAAAAATAGCTCAATACTTGAGCATTGACCCTAGATGGGGTTGGTTGCAGGGTAGATTCTGGTTGGGTACATGTGAGAGTCTGCCTCATTATTTCCCATCCTCTGACCTTAAAAAAATAAAAAAGGAAGAAGAGGTTCTATAGTACATGACCTGAGGTTCTGCCCTAGGATGTTTGAAGAAAGAATAACAGAATTAGTGGAAGGGAGGCAATAGTACAAATAAAAGCAGAAATCAATGTAATATATAATTCAAATAATAGGAAAAACTAACAAAGCCAAACTTTATTTGAATGGACCCATACAATTAATAACTCCTAGAAAGACTAATACAGAAGGTAAGTGAGAATGAGGGGAAAAGCACACAAATTATCAATACAGGAATGGAAGAGAAATTTATCATTGTACATAAATTACAAAAGTAGTATGGAGATATTGTGAATAACTTAATTCAGTAAATTTGACAACTTAGATGAAATAGACAAATTTCTTAAAAAATGCTTACCGCCTGACCTGTGGTGACGCAGTGGATAAAGCATTGAACTGGAACACTGAGGTCACTGGTTCAAAACCTTTGACTTGCCTGGTCAAGGCACATACAGGAAGCAACTACTATGAGTTGATGCATCCTGTTTCTCCACCCTCTTTCTCTCTCTCCCTCTTTTATTCTCTCGCTCTCCTCTCTCTCAAAATCAATAAATAAAATCTAAAAAAAATAAACTGTTAAGAAAAATGCTTACCAACAAGAGACAAGATGAAACAAAGTCTGAATAGCCCTGTATTTATTAATGAAAGTAAATTTATCTCAAAAACTTTCCCACAAAGAAAACTTGATAGTCATATGGTTTCACTGCTGAATTATTTCAGATGCTTGGGAGAGGAGGGGGGGAGCTTATACAAACTATTTTCAAAAATAGAAGAGGAGGGAATACTTTGTATCATTTTATGAGGTGAACACCACCCTGATCCTCAAACTGTGTATCTGGTTTGTACCAGAAATGAAAGTTTAGCTTAATATTAATAATCAGTTTCATTTACCACATTAACAAGATTAAGAAAAACAATATAATTTTTTCTATGGACATAGAAAAGGTATTTGACAAATTCAGATACTCATGATAAAACCTCTCAACAAACTAAGCATAGAAAACAGCTTCCTTACTTTGATAAAAGACATTCATTAAATATCTATAGCTAAAAGTTAACTTCATGGTAAAAGACTAATGGTTTTCTTCCAATATTAGGAAAAAAGTAAGAATTTTCATTCTCATCAATTGAATTTAATGTCTTGTCCAGTGTAATAAGACAAGAAAAAGAAGACATAAAAATTGGAAAGGAATAAATTAAGCTGAATTTGCAGATGACATGTTTGTGTACATGGGAAATCCTAAAGAATCATCAAAAAAAAACAAACTTCTGGAACTAATAAATACTATTTGCCATGTCACAAAGCCAATCTAAAAACTCCAGTTGTATTTCTATATACCAGCAATGAACGATTATAAAACAATTAACCAAATAGTGCCATTTATAATTAAAAAAGCTTAAAATACTGAGGGATAAATCTAATAAAATATTGTAGAACTTCAGCAAGCAAAACTATGAAAATATAGTAGTTCCCCCTTACCCATGGAGGATATGTTACAAGACACCCAGTGGATGCTGAAGCTGAAACCATGGATAGTACTGAACCTTGTATGTATACTATGTTTTTTCCTATACATACATACTTACGGTAATGTTTAATTTATAAATTATGCATAATAAGAGATTAACATGACTAATAATAAAATAGAACAGTTATAACAGTATACTGTAATAAAAATTATGTGAATGTGGTTTTTCTGTCTCTAAAAATATAGTAACCCTCTCCCCCCCCACCCCTTTATCCAGTTTTGTTTTCTGTGGTTTTAGTTACTTGCTCAATTGTGATCTGAAAATATTTAATGGAAAATAACAGAAATAAACAATTCATAAATTTTATGTCATGTGCTGTATTAAGTAACATGATGAAATCTTGTGCTGGCTCTGTCCCACCCAGGATGTAAATCATCCCTTTGTCTAGTGTATCTATGCTGTATATGCTACCCACCCCTTACTCACTTAGCAGCCTTTTTGGTTATCAGATTGTGTTCAAGTAATTCTTATTTTACTTAATAATGGTCCCAGAGTACAATAGTAGTGATACTAGCAATCTAGATATGCCAAAGAGAAGCCATAAAATGCTTTCTTCAAGTGAAAAGTGTGTGTGTGTGTGTGTGTGTGTGTGTGTGTGTGTATGTATGTATGTATGTATGTATGTATAAGAAAGGACACAGTATGTAAAGGGTTTGGTGTTAGCCACTGTTCTGTATTGTTCTCACTTCTCTTGATGATGGGAGATCCTGAAATACGTATGTGATGAGATGAAGTAAGGTGATTGACAGTAGACATTATGACATAGCATTAGGCTACTATTGACCTTCCGACAATACCTAGCAAGCAACTTTATGGTTGCTTATGGTCACCATGGGATTTCATCATGCTACTCCAAATGGCACACAATCTAAAATTTATGAATTATTTATTTCTGTAATTTTTCACTTAATATTTTCTGGACCATGCTTGACCACAGATAACTGAAACCACAGAAAGTGAAATTACAGGTAAGGTAGGATTACTGTAGTGCTGAGAGAAATCAAGATCTAAATAGAGAGATATGCCATGTTCATGAACTAGAAAACTCAGTATCATTTAGATCTTGGTTCCATTCAACTATAGACTTAATTCAGTCCCAGTCAGAATTCCAGCAGGTTCTTATAGACATTGAGACATTGACAAGATTATTTAAAAGTTCATTTGAAAAGGCACAGAAATAAGAACCAAAATAAATCTGAAAGGAGAAAGGACTTCTTTTAGCTGACTTCAAGACTTATTACAAAGCAGTGCTAAACAAGACAGTGTAGTATTTCTATAAAGATTGACAAATAGATCATGGAATAAAACAGAGTCCAGAATAAAACAGAACCCATACCTACATGGTAAGTGATGTTTGATAACAGCACCCCATGCCTGATCAGGCAGTGGCACAGTGGATAGAGTGTGGAACTGGGACACAGAGGACCAAGGTTCGAAACCCCGAGGTCACTGACTTGAGCATGGGATCATAAACATGACCCCATAGTTGCTAGCTTGAGCCCAAAGGTCGCTGGGTTGAACAAGGGCTCATATGCTCTGCTGTAGCCCTCCCGCAACCCACCCTCACCCCGGGTCAAGGCATATATGAGCAAACAATCAATGAACAACTAAGGAGACTAAGGAGCTGCAACAAAGAATTGATGCTTCTCATCTCTGTCCCTTCCTGTCTGTCTGTCCCTCTCTCTGTCACACACAAAAAAGAGCACCCTAGCAATTTAGAGAGAAAAGAAACACTTCTTTTTAACCTATGGTGCTGAAACAAGTGTATGCCAATTTTTTTTTTTTTGTATTTTTCTGAAGTTGGAAACGGAGAGGCAGACAGACTCCCGCATGCGCCCGAACGGGATCCACCCAGCATGCCCACTAGGGGGCAATGCTCTGTTGCGACCAGAGCCATTCTAGCACCTGAGGCAGAGGCCATGGAGCCATCCTCAGCGCCCGGGCCAACTTTGCGCCAATGGAGCCTCGGCTGCCAGAGGAGAAGAGAGAGACAGAGAGGAAGGAGAGGGGGAGGGGTAGAGAAGCAGATGGGCGCTTCTCCTGTGTGCCCTGGCTGGGAATCGAACCCGGGACTCCTGCACACCAGGCCGACGCTCTACCACTGAGCCAACCAGCCAGGGTGTATGCCAATATTTTTAAAACTCAATCCTACCTTATACCATACACAGTCATAAGTTTGAGATATATATATTGACTTAAAAATGAAAACTAAAATAATTAAGTTGCTAGGGAAAAGGTAGATGGACATCTTTGCCACTTCAGGGAAAACCACAATCTCTTAGGGAAGACACAGAAAGCATAAAACATAAAAGAAAACTTGATAGGCCCTGGCCGGTTGGCTCAGTGGTAGAGCGTCAGCCTGGCGTGCAGAAGTCCCGGGTTTGATTCCCGGCCAGGGCACACAGGAGAAGCGCCCATTTGCTTCTCCACCCCTCCCCCTCTCCTTCCTCTCTGTCTCTCTCTTCCCCTCCCGTAGCCAAGGCTCCATTGGAGCAAAGATGGCCCGGGCGCTGGGGATGGCTCCTTGGCCTCTGCCCCAGGCGCTAGAGTGGCTCTGGTCGCAACAGAGCGATGCCCTGGAGGGGCAGAGCATCGCCCCCTGGTGGGCAGAGCGTCGCCCCCTGGTGGGCGTGCCGGGTGGATCCCGGTCGGGCGCATGCGAGAGTCTGTCTGACTGTCTCTCCCCGTTTCCAGCTTCAGAAAAATACAAAAAAAAAAAAAAGAAAACTTGATAAATTGAACCTAATCAGAATTTAAAACTTGTATACATCAAAAACTGACAAGAGAATGAAAAGAGAAGCCACAGACAGGAGAAGGAATTTGCAACACATACAGTGTGTCCGTAAAGTCATGGTGCACTTTTGACTGGTCACAGGAAAGCAACAAAAGACGATAGAAATGTGAAATCTGCACCAAATAAAAGGAAAACTCTCCCAGTTTCATACGTATTCAGTACAGTTCGATGTGGGCTCATGCACGGATTTTTTAGGGCTCCTTAGGTAGCTATCCCGTATAGCCTCTACAAACTCGTCACTGACTGATGGCCTACCAGAACGGGGTTTCTCCACCAAACTGCTGGTTTCCTTCAACTGCTTATCCCACTGAGAATGCTATTCCTATGTGGTGGTGCTTCGTTATAAATGCGCCAATATTCACGTTGCACTTTGGTCACAGATTCAAATTTAGTGAGCCACAGAACACACTGAACTTTCCTCTGTACCATCCACATCTGGACTGGCATGGCCGTGGGTTGCTCCACTATATACATGGTGTTACATCATCATCTGTGCATGCGCACATGCTGCCACATCATCCTACAGAAACTGGGAGGGTTTTCCTTTTATTCGGTACAGATTCCACATTTCTGTCGTCTTTTGTTGCTTTCCTGTGACCAGTCAAAAGTGCACCATGACTTTACGGACACACTGTATATCTAACAAAGGACTTATGTACATAATGATCCCTGACAACTAAATAGTAATAAACAAGCAACTCAATTTTTTTTTTTTTTTTGCAACTCAATTTTTTAAATGGGCAAAACACCTGAGTAGACACTTCATAGAAGAAGATGCACAAGTGGACAATCCACACATCAGAAAAGGTCCACCTTGGCCCTGGCCCGGTAGCTCAGTTGGTTAGAGTATTCTCCCAGTATGCCAAGGTTGTGGGTTTGATCCCTAGTCAGGGCACATACAAGAATCAACCAATGAATGTGTGAATAAGTAGAACTACAAATCTCTCTCTTTCTCTCTTCTTTCCCTCTTCTTCTTTCTCTCTAAAAATTCATTTTTTAAAAGATTTTATTTATTGATTTTAGAGGGTGTATATATAGAGAAAGGCGGAGAGAGGATCAGGAAGCTTCAACTCACAGCAGTCGCCCCTCTCTTGTGCCTTGACCAGGCAAGCCCAGAGTTTTGAACTGGTGAGCTCTGCATTTCAGGTCAACACTCTATCCACTGCACCACCATAGGTCAGGCTCTAAAAATTAATTTTTTCAAAAAGTCCACATTATTAGCTCTTGGACACATGAAAATTAAAACCATGGTGACATACCAGCACATACTTACCAGAATAACTAAAATTAAAAGGTGATACATTGCCAGTAGGACTGAAATGGTACACTGACTTTAGAAAACTGGTGGTTTCTTATAAAGTTAAATATGCCTTCATCCCATTACTCAGTAGTTTTACTCCCAGGTACTTATCAAGAGAAGTGAAAACATTGTTCATGAAAGCTTTCCTCAAAAATGTCTGTAGGCTCTGGCCAGGTGGCTCAGGAAATAGTGTCACAGGTTCAACCTCATGGTCAGGGCACCTGTGAGAAGCAGTGAGTATACAGCTAGATGGAGCAACTGAGTGAAACAATGAGTTGATCCTTCTCTCTCTCCCCCACTGCCTTGTTCTCTCTCTTTCAAATCAAAGGAAAAAAATTTTTTTTTAATGTTTGTAGCAGCTTTATTTATTGTAGCCTAAAACTGAAAACAACCAAGATGTTCATTAACAGGAGAGTAGATAAATGGACCTATGTTAATGTTCACATATTGAATATACAGTGTTCCCTCGTCTATCACAGTGGTTAGGTTCCAGAACCACCACCCCCCCATAGGTGAAAATCCACAAAGTAGCGACCTTATATTTATTTAATTATTTATATATTTTTTAAGGCCTTATAAACCCTCTCTACACTCTTATAAACCTTTTCAATTTTTTAGGCTAAAAAATGCTTATTTTACCACAAAAATAATTAAAATAACAAATATATAAAAATACCTGTATACCACAAAATCCCATGATATAGCGAAAAATCCACGATACACAATTAGATATATACAATTTAAAAATCTGATACAGGGAGACCATGAAAAGTGAACTGCGATATGACCAGGGATGACTGTACTCAGCAATAAAATGGAGTGATATAATTATCTCATAATGTTATGCTGAGTGAAAGAAGTCAAATCTCAAAAATACTGTATAACTAACTCCCTTTATATGAACATCTATGTTGGGGAAACTGTCATGTGTTAATAAAATTCAAATCAGTGGTTGCTAATGGGAGAAGGGTTCTAACGAAAAGGAAGGTACTCCTATTTCCGAGGTGATGGAAATGTCTTGTGTCTTGATATGCAGTGATTAAGTAGAACACTTAAGTTGTGAACATTTTATTGTTTTAGTTTGTTTTGTTTTTTAAATGAAAAGAAATCCCATTTACAGTAGCATCTAAAAAATTTAAAATACTTAGGAACAAAATTTAACAAGACATGCCTAGAAAAATTTTAAAAGACATAAGCAAATGCAGAGATGTATCATGTTTATGAACAGGAAGACAGTATTATTCTAATGTCAATTCTTCCCAAATTGATCTGTAGATTAATTGCAATCCTAAATATAACCCTACCAAAATATTGTGGGGGGGGGGGGGAGCAGGGGGTTTACGTGCATGCGCATGTAGGAATTTACAAGCTGATTTAAAAGTAAATTGGAAATAAAAAGGACCTAGAATACCCAAAGCAGTCTTGGAAAGTGAAGAGCAAAATTGAAGAATTTGTTACTTGACTATTATAAATGAATACCTCGTATAAAGCTACTGTATTATAATTAAGCACCGTACGAGCATTGTTAAAAAATATGACATTAGAATAAAATAGAGCCCAATACATCTATACTTTTGGAGTTTGTTTTGTGATAAGGCTGTTATATGCAAAGCAGTCCCCAAACACCAGATGCACCGAGAGGCCAAAGAACGAGGCAGACAAGTCCAGCTTTTCGGTTTAAGACTCATGAATCGGGGATTTACGTACAGAAAGCAGTCTCAGGCTGCATGCAGCAGGATGAATGGATCCTTATTCTTTGCACCCCCCCCCCCCAGAACAATGACTTGTATCTCCTAAGCAGTGAGAATGTGTGAATGATCACAAGAACCAGGTGGGGGGGGGGGCTCTGGTGCCAGAGTAAGTTAAGAGATCCCCTCGGTGCACAGAGAGAGCAAATGAGTTGAGAAAGGCGAGGGAGTTAAGGTTCCAGGTTCACCCAGATGTCAGCATGGTATTAGCTTTAAGATGAAGTCACTTATGTTCCACACAGAGATAATTTGATTTCAACAATGTTTGCTGAAGTAGTCTGATGGGGAAAGGAAAGATTTTTCAACAAAAAAATGCAGTAGCAAGTGGATATTCATCTGGACAAATAAGGATGTCTTTTCTTTTCTCACACTAAACACAAAAATTATTCAAGATGGATTCTAGACCTAAATGTAAAAGCTAAAAACTACAAAGATTTAAGAAGAAAACATAAAAGAATATTTTCTCAATTTCGGAGTAAGCAAAGGTTTTTTACACAGAATACAGAGAAAAAAACCACAAAAGAAAATATGGTAAATTAGACTTCATCAAAATTAAACACTTCTGTTATCAAAAAGCATAGATGTAAGAACAAAAACAAAACAGACAAGCCACAGAGCTGGGTGTCAGTATTTATAAAACAGATATCTGACAAAGGACTCATATCCAAGATGTAGAAAGAGCCCCTGGACTCTATAACAAGGTTACCCAAGACTTCTATAGTTTTTCTCCTTATGACAGGAGTTTTAAGTGCAGTGGATAAACAACTTTCCAATCCCTTCTAGACTGGTGATTCTGTGATCATTTCAAGAACAGGATCATTCCTAGTGGATAGCATGATTATAAGCTGCTACATAAAAGACACTATGGTATAACTTCTCTTTCTTTCTTTTCCTTCCTCTTCCCCCAATATGGCTTCTCTCCTCCAAGAACAATTCCTTAGCCAGTGAGCTGACAGTTTTACAATTTGAACTGTTACTTAATATGGTGATTTCTGACCGTATATATAAAGAAAACCCTAAAGGATGGGATCAGTAGAATAATGATGCAAGCCTAAGATACCCCTAAGAATATATGAAAGTCTTGCTGCTGTAGGGGAGCAAAGTTTTCCTCAACCCTGTTAGGGTCCCCGGCTGGGTCTAAAAAGCAAGCCGACAAAGACAGATTAACAGAAGAAAAATATAAGATTTATTTAATAATAATTTTACATGACACAGGAGCCGTCATAAGGAACTGAAAGGAAAGACCTATTTACTTTTATGCTAAGTCTGATGAAGAGTGGACATAGTTATGGAGGAGTATGATAGATAAAGGAGTCTGAGGCACTTGTAGTAAATTGGGGGAAACTTACTAAGTCCTGTTTGTCGGCATCCCTTTGTCTTTGGAGATGAAGCTCCTTTCCTCTGAGTACAGGAAGGGTAGCTCTCTCCCTGAAGATGTGATGGCCATTTCAGGGAAGAAGGCTGCGGGGCGGGGGTGGGCTCAGAGTCAGCTTCCTGCTTCTGTGAATTTCTCAAACTCCTCAATTTAAAGTATTCAATAAATCAAGGGTGGTACATCCTAAACTCATCGCTGCTTTTACTTTTTAAGTTTTTAAGTTGCTAAGACAGAATTTTTAATGCATTTTAAATGACTTCAGCAACCCTAATTGTTTAATCTCTAGATATAATTTGTGTCTTAGGAAGTATTTGACATGACTTGCTTTATTTCAAACCTACTTTTAATAAAAAATAAGTGATTTTTACACAGAGGGTTTATTACACAAACCTGTACCTTATAACATAATATATGCATTGTATTTTGCATTTTATGGGCTAGAATTTTTGCAATTTTAGTGTTCTTTATTTTTAATTAAAAGAATTCCTTATTCCTTGAGGACTGTTGTGCCTTTAATAACAATGGCATTTCCAATTCTCAAAGATTTGTTGCAACTTCTGTTTTAAGCAGACCAAATTCACTTACAATTTAAATGTTCCATCTTTTCTTTCATGCTCCTTTCTTACTGGGTAAAAAATGTCAAGGAAAAAACTTTATACATTACAGTATTTGCTTAACATACAGAATCAAATCAACAAATATTTATTTGTTTTACATGTATAAGGACCTGGGCCAGGCAGCAGCATAAAAAAAAATTAGTGTTGTCCTCAAGAAGCTTATATTCTACTTGGGGAAGACCAGCTGTGTACACACAGAAAAATTAAGATTACAAAAGGCTCCATATCAAATCTCAAGTAGGTAGTATAAATGTAAGTTAGAAGAAAAACAAATAAATGTAATTTTGATATCAAGAAAGTTTAGAACTCTAAGATCTTGAAGGATCAGTAGAATTTGACAGAATAGAGAGGAGGACATCTTGAAGAAAGATTAGAGTCAGTCATATTTAACACACATCATGTAGTTGCTTCTTAATTTTCTCCCACCAAAACTAAATTTTGTGAGGGCAGGGTCATGGCTACTTACTTATATTTCACAGTCATCTAGCTCTGTGCCTGACAAATAGAAGATTTCAATGAATACCTTTTAATAAATGTATTTATATTTTAAAAGAAAAAAAATAAGTGAATAGTAGCATTTTTATTTGGCTTAAATGGAGTATTTATTTAGATAAACAGTGTAAGCTGTTTAATTTTTTTATTTTTTGTATTTTTCTGAAGCTGGAAACAGGGAGGCAGGCAGGCAGACTCCCGCATGCACCCGACCGGGATCCACCCGGCATGCCCACCAGGGGGCGATGCTCTGCCCATCCAGGGCGTCGCTCTGTTGCGACCAGAGCCACTCTAGCGCCTGAGGCAGAGGCCATGCAGCCATCCCCAGCGCCCGGGCCATCTTTGCTCCAATGGAGCCTTGGCTGCAGGAGGGGAGGAGAGAGACAGAGAGGAAGGAGAGGAGGAGGGGTGAATAAGCAGATGGGCGCTTCTCCTGTGTGCCCTGGCCAGGAATCGAACCCGGGACTTCTGCACGCCAGGCCGACTCTCTACCACTAAGCCAACCGGCCAGGGCCTAAATTTTTTAAGGGCAATGCTTGAATGGGTAACTGAAGAGTTTGAATTTTACCCTATAATGGTTTGTAATTGGACATGTAGCATGAGGTAAAATACAAGTGTTTCTTAGAAAGTGAGCTCTAGTTCAGGATATACAAGATAATTTATAAACTGGAGACAAACTATTTGAGATGTTATTGTTATAGGCCACATATGAAGAACAGTGAGATGGCAAGTAATTTAGTTATATTTTAATATATCTGCAGGTATATAAAAAGATAATTTTTAAAAAATAGGTTAAATTAGGCCCAAGCCAGTTGGCTCAGTGGTAGAGCGTCAGCCTGACGTGCAGGAGTCCCAGGTTCGATTCCCGGCTAGGGCACACAGGAGAAGCACCCATCTGCTTCTCTACCCCTCCCCCCTCCTTCCTCTCTGTCTTTCTCTTCCCCTCCCACAGCCAAGGCTCCATTGGAGCAAAGTTGTCCGAGGGCTGAGGATGGCTCTGTGGCCTCTGCCTCAGGCGCTAGAATGGCTCTGGTTGCAAGAGAGCAATGCCCCAGATGGGCAGAGCAAGCCGGGTGGGCAAGCCGGATGGATCCCGGTTGGGTGCATGTGGGAGTCTGTCTGACTGCCTCCCTGTTTCCAACTTCAGAAAAATACAAAAATAAAAATAAAAAAATAAAAATACAAAAAGGTAAAATTAGCCCTGGCCAGTTGGCTCAACGGTAGAGCGTCATTCTAGCGTGCGGAGGACCCGGGTTCGATTCCCGGCCAGGGCACACAGGAGAAGCGCCCATTTCCTTCTCCACCCCTCTGACGCACTTTCCTCTCTGTCTCTCTCTTCCCCTCCCGCAGCCAAGGCTCCATTGGAGCAAAGATGGCCCGGGCGCTGGGGATGGCTCTGTGGCCTCTGCCTCAGGCGCTAGAGTGGCTCTGGTCGCAACATGGCGACGCCCAGGATGGGCAGAGCATCGCCCCCTGGTGGGCAGAGCGTTGCCCCATGGTGGGCGTGCCGGGTGGATCCCGGTCGGGCGCATGCGGGAGTCTGTCTGACTGTCTCTCCCCCTTTCCAGCTTCAGGGAAAAGAAAAAAAAAAGAATTATTTTGCATTGTTATCAGTTATCTGCAACTTACAAAGTTATAAAATAGCTCCCCTTGAGAATCTGGTACCTGGAAAGATGTGCTGTAACCAGGGCTCAACAAACTATGGCTACCAGCCAAATATCCCCAGCGCTTTCCTTCTTTTTGTTGTTGTTGTTATTAATAGTTTTATTCGAACATAGCTATGCTCATTTGTTTACATATTGGCTATGGCTCCTTTTTTTTCCTCAAAGATGGCATTGAGTAGTTAAAACAGAGACAATATTCGCCCTCAAAGCTTTAATGTTTTTATCTGGCTCTTTATAGAACTGACCATACTCTAGATAATGCATAATTTTCCATTGAAGCACAATAGTTTTCCTCTGCATATATGTGTTTCTGACAAGAAAATCAGGGGCTTTCATATGTAGCCAATCATATGCAGGCCTGCTCTTTCCCCAAGAGAATTAATTAAAGCTATTTGTTTTAAAGAGCAGTTTGGATAGTTTTTTACATAACAACAAACCTAATAGGAGGGACCTTAGGCAGAATTATTAGAAACATAATATTTAGAACAAAAAGTTGATATTGTATTTCATTCTGAGGAAATGCATTTCCAAACAGGCATAAGTAAACTAAAACTGATTCAGAGAACAGCTCACAAATAGTAAAGTAACTTGCAACTCTTGCATTATGGACAATGATTGAAGGACTAAGGGCTAGTTTTAAGTGGTGAGGACTCCAGTAATATAAGGAACATCTTCAAATATTTGAAACACAGTTCGATTTGTTCTGTAACATTTAGGGTTAAAATTTTGGACAGTAGATAGGAGTTAAGCAATCCTGATTTTAACTTAATATAAGAATGTTCTCATAGTACCTAGGATGGAGTCTTGGTAGATAGTGACTTCCCTCTCACTTGGTATTTTCAAGCAGAGGCTGCATATTCACTTTACTGGAATTTTTATAATAGAGGGATTAGAACATCTGTTGTATGAAATAGAAGACCTTAAAATGTTCCTCTCCTATTTTCTAAGAGGCGCTGCTGATCCATTTGAGGTTGGAGACCAGAAATTATTACTGACAATAACCTATATGGTTTTATATGTTTTAATTTTTATTCCAATAGTATTCAGCAGATTAAATGTGGAAGCACTGTTAGCAAATATTTGAATTGATAAAGTGATCAAGTTTGCAGAATAATTTGATAGGTTATATGATAATTTGATAGCATATGTCAGACAGTTACTAATGCCAGGATTGTGCTAAGTATCTTATAAACATTTCATTTGGTTCTTGCAGTGCTCTATGAAAAAGTTGTTGCTACTGCTGTTATTGCTGTTACAATTATTTCTCTTATTTCACAACTGAGGAACCTGAACTATTAAGGGTTATACAATTTATCCAAGGTTTCACAGTTGATAAGTGAGATATGGCTAGGAAAACTGAGGTAGTGATGAGATAATTAAAGTGGTGGACTATGCTGTCTAGTTTCCAAAGAGAGGAGATGAAGCCATGATTAAACTTTGGGACTGAAAAAGGAAAGGTCAAGATATTGGATGTGTTGAGGCGAAAGAACAAATGCAGTAAGTAATAAGAGGGCAGTGGTGCCTTAAGAATAGGTTATCTCAGAGTTGAATACTGCCCTTAAAAACTTCAGAAGTCATGTGGTTTCCAGTACTTTAAAACATCCTTTTGGGAATAAATTATTTGAGGGTGATTAGAGGATGGTTAGAGTCAGGAATATTAAGACATAAAAATTTTATATTCAAGCCTGGAATGCTGAGGTTGCCGGTTCAAAACCCTGGGCTTGCCCGCACAAGGCACATATGGGAGTTGATGCTTCCTGCTACTTTCCCCTTCTCTCTCTCTCTCTCTCTCTCTCTCTCTCTGTCTCCTCTAAAATGAATAAATTAAAATAATTTTTAAAAAATTTTTATATTCAATCAGTGTTGAAGCTAGCCAAGAGAATTCACTCATGAAGTAGCATGTGAAAGAGCCATGTACAGTGGTTGGCACACAGTAGGCATTCCAAAAATGTTTGAATCTAAAACCTGTCATCTATGAAAAAGCACATTAGGTAGAAGGAAAAACCATTAACTGCCTTCAGAGTGAGCTAGGATTTGTAAATTTTGTTTGGAACATAGGTAAAATAAATTGTTTTGTGGAAGGAAATTCTCATCTTGAATTGTCAGGCAGTATAGTCAGTATTAATTTCCTGCTTCTGTTAAAAGGCTACAGAGAGTTATGTTATGCAGGGATCTTGGCAGGGAAAAAAACTTCATTGTTTCTGTTCTTTCCAAAAAACTTTCTGATTATACTTTTGGTGGTTCTTAATGCTCTTTGGGAGCATTGTTTCAAAAAGTCAGTTTATTCTTTTGCAGATTTATTTCAGGAGAAAAAGTTAAATTATGGCTAGCAATTAGACAACATCTCAGAATAAAAAATGAAAACAGGTGACCACAGACTGGATATTATATGATAATAAGGGATTGTTGTCTATTGTGGGACGTGTATAAGAACTGAGAGATGACAGAATAGAGCAAGAGCAACAGTATGCTGAGTTGTTAAAATAGGTAAAAGTTACGTGAAGGTTCATTGTACTTTTTTTTCTACTTCTATTGATTATTGAGAATTCCAGAAATAAAAAGTTTAAATTTTTAAAGTTGTCCAGTATAGATAATAATGTTTCAGTATTGCATGCCTGTAGTACTTACTATATTGGGTTTTGGTTTGCTCTTAATTGTATGTGTAAAAATGCAAGGGATTGAGAAGAGAGGGTACTCATTTACTAGAAGTAAAAACTAGCATTAATGGGAAAGGGAGTGGCTTCAGAGTATTAGAAGCTCTGCTGAAAATCTTAGGACTGTGTAACACCATTTCCACAAAAGCAAGAGAGAAATGACACTTGTCTCCTGTTCTTCTACTGCCTGGTTAGCACCTCATATATATTTGGCTCCTTTGTATTCACAAAAGAAACACCTCAAAGGCTTCCTGGTAGCTTTACAGATGGTTTTCAGAGAGTCCTATTTAACAAGGACGTTTGCAGACATTCAGAAAAACTCACTTAGAAGACGGAATATGCCCACACCTGACTTCATGATCTGCCTTCAAGAAATCCCTTATAGCATTTTTAGAAATGGGAACTCTCTTTATAGAAGCCTATAAAATTCTAAAATAAAGTTTTTCTTATTGCATAGTGGCAATTATTTAAATATTGGATATATTAAAATGACTTTTAGTTCTATATAGTTCTTTTATTTCTAAGAAGTCTTTTTTTTTATTGATCTAAGCTCAAATATATCTACTTTGATATCTTTTCATAGATTTGGGAGAAATGTTCAGAGAGAAAAATTTCATGAAAAGGAAATGTTAAGATGGTAAAATTTCTCTCTGTTGCTGATTATTAAAGAAGATTAATAAACTGCTAAGTTTACCACGTTTTAGTAATTTCATGGTGCAGAGGTAGTTTCTTTTTTTTTCTCTTTTTAAGATAGAAAGATTGGATTGATTGCATTGGCAGGATGCCTTTGATAGATGACTGTCATTATCATCTCAAACGTGCACAACGCTTTAAGTATAGAAAATTATAAATAAATTTTCAAGAGATTATGTTGAGATTATAAGATTTGGGACTTGTAAAAGAATGAGCATAACAGTTGCCTGGTAGTGGTTGGTGTGTTTTTATTGATGGGGAAAGAAATAGAAACATCTTGGGTTTCCTTTCACTTTGTTTCCCTGTACATCTCCAACCCCCTCCCCCAGTTAATATCTTGTCCAGCGTGTTGGTAATGACTTGGAACTGCTCAGGGTTGCACAAAGCATTTAATGAAATCTTGTCTTAGACAAAACACTAGAGAGGATCATAATTAATGTCTCATTTTCTGCCAGTTGCTATTGATTACTCATTCAAGATCCCTTTGTTCTCAGAATGATAACAACTGTACTTTGCATCACTATCTAATGAGATTCTCAGGATAGAATTCTTTCACAACATGCTGATAATTGCTAACATATCCCTGGAATTTCGATGTAAATGAATTTGCATCATAATAAAATTATTCCACAAATGTCAGTGTTGTCCAAATTTGGATTTTTTTAAGGTCTGTTTTTTAATTCTTTGTAGAAAATTAACAGAAGACTGATATTATTAAAGCCCAACATTTATATTTTGCCCTGACTTCCTCCTCATCCTCTGAGATTTTCTATTGTGACTTTGAGTGAGAAGCTTATCACTTTCCAGTTACCCTGTCATAGTCTCTGAAACTTCAAGTGGATTTACAGATAAACTGTACTGTGATGTATCTAAATTAAAAGGACAGTTGCAAATATATATGAAAATACTATACTAATTTTGCTCTTAGATAAATTTTGTTTCTTCACCCTTCAGTGACAAATACATGGTACAGTATAAAGAATTCAACTAAGAAATCTTAACAGTTTATATGTGTACTCTGTTTTGATTGTTGTATACCTTTCTACCACTTTAATCAGTAGATTCTCCTCTCAAAAAGACAAATCTGGTAACAGCTGCTTGCTTTTATATATTACAACTGCATATTACTTGGGGGGTATATTATGGGCATGAAATTAAGGAATTCTACTGAGCTTCCAGGAGTCCATATTAAGTATTTTAAATTCTTTGAGATATGTGACTATAGCATTAGACACTTCCATTTTATTTTTCTAGAAAACGAGTTAGTGTTGAGTTCTTAATTATTAATCATAAAATTAGGCTAATAATTTTTGACATGGGGTTAATTAGGTCTTTATTTAATCTGAAGTTACGGATATCAAAGTATATGTAGTATAGTGCTGGGGCTAAACTATTTAATGGTAAAAAGCAGTTCTTAGAGAAAACCCAGATGTTTATCCAGATTTCAAATATTAATACTTTCTCTTTTAGGGTAAAGAATATCCAAATTATTGCAGTGTGATTCTGAATCCTACTGGCTATTGAGCAGCACCGTTTCTTCTACTTTCTCAGTAAATCACATTTAGAATACCTTCCAGTATAATTAAGCATTGATAAACCATGTTGGCTGAGATGGCCACACCCCTTACTACATTTCTCTTCCCCACTTTTCTGTCAGTGTCATCATGAAGGCTTACATTGAATTTGAATAGCCTTTTAAAGTTCACAATTTAGAGTCAGGAATACTCAAGCATATGAAGGAGAGAGAACTTAAACAAAATTCTCAAATAAGCTACCCTAAGTTCCTTGTAAAGAAATAGGGATTTTTATTTACTAGCTGGAGGTTTCTCATATGTAATTCAGGATGAAGCTTAACTTGCTGTCAGTTTTATTATAATAATATATACTGATGTGTTATATTAGTGTTTCAGGAGTAACCCTTTATTGATTATTCTTCAGTAATTATATAAGTTTTTCACAAATGAACTTCTAGATAACTTTTTTAAAGATTCTTTTTGAAGTTTGTGTAAGATATTTAATACTTTGTCTCTTCAGAATTCTAATTCTGCCTTGAATAAGACCGTTTGGCAGAATAAAACTGCTTTGCCTAATTCTATATCCCCAGGGATACCTGTTTATTCCTTTGCTGGAGATAACTCTAGGACAAGATTAGTGGTGATCAATAATGCTTCTCATTTGTTTTAGGCAGGCAGAAAAATCAATAACATGAGCTGACTTGTAATTTAATTTTGTGGGAAAAATTAGTTTATTATATGTGTTTTAATGTTAACAAAATGTTTGAAGAATCAAAGGAAAAATACATGATTTTGTTTAGGGATAGAATATCAAAATATTAGGCTTACTTAAGTTTGGCCCTTAAGTTGTTTTAGTCTTATATTGCATTAGTTTCATGGGTATTGTTTCCTAGATTTATCAAGTCCTTGTGAAGAAAACCTTGTCTTAAATTTCTTTTTCTATTATTATATTGAGAGAGAGGCAGAGAGACTGACTCCTGCATGTGCCCTGACCAGGATCCACCTGGCAAGCCCACTAGGGGGCGATGCTCTGTCCATATGGGGCTGTTGCTCCATTGCTCAGCAACTGAGCTATTTTAGCACCAAGGTGAGGCCATGGTGCCATCCTCAGCATCCAGGGCCAACTTGCTCGAATGAGCCATGGCTGTAGGAGGGGTAGAGAGAGAGAAAAAGAAAGAAAGAGAAGGGGGAGGGGTGGAGAAGAAGATGATCACTTCTCCTATGTGCCCTGACCAGGAATCAAACCCAGGATTTCCACTTGCCGGGCCAACGTTCTACCACTGAGCCAACCGGCATGGACCTTAAATTTTTTATTTATTACAGTACTGAACAATTTATTGTAGTTAACAGGATAAAATGTCATCTTGTGTTTTTAAAGAGAAACAATTTCTTCTCCATTTACTTTACCTAATTATATAACATCTTGGTAAAGATTAAACAGAGGGAAATGGTTAGTTCTGCAGTTAGGACAGCTGAGTAAAGAACAGCTTCTACACTTTTTTGACATTAATATTTAGTATAGAACAAGAAGACAAGGTATTTCCTAACCACATCTACATATTTGTGTATAAGTACAGAGAGGAAGGTTTAGCAACGCTAAACTTGGTAGCAAATAAACTTTTTTTCCTTAAAATTCTTTTCTCATTTTTTTGCTTCCATGTGTATGTGCATAAAAAAGCCTACCAGTATGTGTTCTGTAGATGACTCAGCTATAGGATTGTTATGCACAAATTCCTGTACAGGTCACTTATATTTTTTCAAGTTAACAATCTTTTAAATTGTCATTAGGCTCCTGGACTATTGTAGAAGCCTTGTCATATTGAGAAAGAAGCCTCTGAAATAGACCTATGTTCAAATTAGGTTTCTGGCCCTGGCCGGTTGGCTAAGTGGTAGAGTGTTGGCCCAGCATGTAGAAGTCCCAGGTTAGATTCCTGGTCAGGACACAGAGGAGAAGCACCCATCTGCTTCTCCACCCCTTCCCCTCTCACTTTACTCCCCCACCCCCCGCCGTCCCCGCAGCTGTGGTTCACATGGTTCAAACAAGTTGGCCCCAGGTGCTGAGGATGGCTCCATGGCCTCTCCTCAGGAGCTAAAATAGCTCGGTTGCCAAGCAACAGAGCAGCAGCCACAGAGGGGTAGAGCATGGCCTGGTAGAGGGCTTGCCTGGTGGATCCCGGTTGGGGCATATGTGGAAGTCTGTCTCACTGCCTTCCTGCCTCTAGCTTAATTTTTAAAAATTAGGTTTCTACTACTTGTTATCTGTAAAACATAAAATCCATATAATCATTAAGATTGTGGTTAACATTAACAGAGATAATGCATTTGAAAGTGTGCTAGTAGATCCTTGATATTTATTCTGATTTTCTCCAACTTTTTATTTTGAAAATTAACAGATCCACAGAAAACATGCCAGAATGACCATGTACTCATTAGCCTCCATAGTTGTTACACACATTCCTTTTCTTTCACTCAATATGTGTTTATATATGTGTGTATGTTATATATGGGTTTATGCTAAGTCATTTTGAGGAATAAGTTGGCATTTGTCTATTTATTCTTGATCAAAATTGAAACAGTTTGAATCTGTCATACTTCTCTTAGGATTTAACCTCTAATTGTCAGCCTTCTCTCTAGGACCCTGTTCTCTTTCCTATTTCTAACATCCGTCTCACTGTAGTCATCGGGAGTTGTAAGACAGCTTCAGGGAACACAAGGCCTCCTAAGTTAAGAAAAGGAGTTAGTGCCCAGGAAACAATTTAAAATGCCATTCATCTTATTTTCATTCTTTTGTTTTTTAATTTTTATTTATTGCTTTGAAAGAGAGAGAAAAACAGTGATTGTTCCACTTATCTATGCATTCATTGCTTGTTTCTTGTATGTGCCCTGACTGGGGATCATACCTGCAGTTTAGTATATCAGGACGATGCTCCAACCAACTGAGTTGCCCAGCCATGGCTTGTTTTCATTCTTTTGTGATGCTTAGAATGTGGTGATATATGAAGGGAAAAATGAAATTGAGTTTTTTGTTTTCAATAGAGTCTACAACTGTACTACTCAGTTTTACTTAAAGCCTTATTTACTTCTCCCAGCAACCATATGAGCTAATTAGTAACACACCCATTTACAGAAAAGGAAACATGCATTAATGTTAGATAATTTGCCCTGGATTATACATTTAGGATTTGAACTCAGTGTATCTAACTATGAAGCCCCAGCTATTTCCAGCACATTAAAAGTTTTTGTAAACATTTTATCTATTTTTAGGAATATAAGAAATGAGCTTTCTGATTCATGACTAGATTATTTTATGCTTTTGTTAGTCTTTATTATGACTATTATTTGACTTCTTTTAGGAAATAACTTACTGGCTACATTTTACTCACCTGAAAGTTTATCTTTATTTTGTGACTTCAGTATACCCATTTCTTCACTGTCCTCCAAATACAGTCCTTTGTTCCTTCATCAAAGCATTATATAAGGGGTCAATAAACAGTTTCTAAAAAGGGCAGGTAGTAAATATTTTAGGCTTTGTAGACCATATATTCTCTGTACTCAACTCTTCCATCGTAGCACAAAAAGAACCATAGCTAATACATAAAGGAATGGGTAAAACTGTGTTCCAATAAAAAGTATTTCTAAAACAGGCCCAATTTGACCCGCAGACAGACCATGGTTTGTTGACCTTTTCTCTAAATCATTATTTAGAAATGTTGTAAGGAGCACTGTTAAGAGAGATGTGAATGCCCAGTTTTTGTCATGTATTTGTTTATATATGTACAATGAACAGTTTCCTTTTTCTTTTTATAAATTTATTGAATTAGAGAGAAAATGGGAGAAGGGGTGGAGAGAAACATCAATTTGTTGTTCATGTTATTTATGCATTCATTGGTTGAGTCTTATATGTGCCCTAACCAGGGATTGAACCTACAACTTGGGTGTATCGGGATGACACTAACCAACTGGGCTTTCTGGTTTCGCTTTAGATCATATAAATCTTTCACCCTTTACAATGACTAGTTTCATATATGCCTTCTAGATAAAAAGCAGGTGAAGTAATAAATACAGCAGGTGTCTCAAAACATGATATCATGAAAGGCATGGGAATATCCTAAAAGACTAGTGTTGTTTAGAGGAAAATTTCAAGGTACATGACCCCTGCCCTCAAACATGTGATAATAAATTAGTCCATCTAGCATACCATGAGTCATATTTTGATCACTATTTGAGGAATGTTGAATGTGCCTTGCATGGGCAAAAGAGAGAGAAAAAAACACAAAACATATGTGACAGTGGAAATTTCAGTATAATGTGTGGGAGACTTGATTTGGTCACACTGCTTTTATATAATTAACATGATCAGGAGGTCCATTGTGGAGTCTGAAAAAGATGTTTTTAATCACAAGCATTTATAAAATATGTAACGATCTTTGACTGGTTTAATACAGTGATTGCCTCATGTGTGCTTCAGTATTGTTGAATAGGCTTTTTACTTAATTGAATTTTAAATGAAGAAAAGACAATATAGCAAAACATGAAATGCATTGAAAGCAGTGATCAGAAGGGAATTTATAGTTGTAAATGCCTACATTTAAAAAGAAAAAAGATTTCAAATGAATAACCTAACTTTATACCATAATAACGTAGGAAAAGGAAGAGCAAACCAAATACAAAGTTAGCAGCAGCAAGGATATAAAAATGAGAGCAGAATTTTTAAAAATAGAGAACAGAAAAATAATATAATCAACAAAATCAAACAAAAATTTATTTTTTAAAAAGCTTAACAAGGCCCTGGCTGGTTGGCACAGTGGTAGAGTGTCAGCCTGGCTTGTGGATATCCCAGGTTCTATTACCAGTCAGGGCACACAAGAGAAGTGCCCATCTGCTTCTCCACCCTTCCCCCTCTCCTTTCTCTCTCTTCCCCTCCCGCAGCCAAAACTGCATTGGAGCAAAGTTGGCCCAGGCACTGAGGATAGCTCCATGGCCCTCCGCCTCAGGTGCTAGATTGGCTCCAGTTGCAACAGAGCAATGCCCCAGATGGGCAGAGCATCACCACCTAGTGGGCATGCCCGGTGGGTCCCAGTTAGGCACATGCAGGAATCTGTCTCTCTGCCTCCCCACTTCTCACTTCAGAAAAATACAAAAAAAAAAAAAAAGAAAGAAAGCTTAACAAGCCCTGATTGGATAGCTCATTTAGTTGAACATCATCTGGATACCTAGCGGTTGCCAATTTGATACCCAATCAGGGCACATAATGAAGCAGTTCAATGTTTCTGTCTCTCTCCCTGCCCCCTTCTCTCTCTCTAAAATCAATTAAAAATTTAAAAATATAAATAAAAAGATTAAAAAATTGACAGACCTTTAGCTAGGAAAAAAAGGAATGTCTACTTAATAAGATCAGAAATGAAAATAGGGAGCATTACTACTGACCTTATAAAAATTAAAAAAAAATGATAAAAGAATACTATGGACAAATGTATGCTAACAGATTAGACAATCTAGATGAAAGGGACAAATTCCTAGAAACACACACTATCAAAACTGACTCAAGTAAAAACAGAATATCTGAACAGAGCTAAAACAAGTCAAGGGATTGAATTACTAATAAAAATTCTCCCCCAAAAAGAAAAGCCTAGGACCAACTGGCTTCACTAATGGATTCTACCAATCATTTGAAGAATTAACACCAGTCCTTCTCAAGCACTTCTTATCTCATCCTATGAGGCCAGCATTACCCTGATACAAAAGGCAGACAGAGTTATCAGAAGAAAAAGGAAACCAATATCCTTTTTGTATATTAATGTAAAAATCTTATACAAAATGCTAACTAAATCCAACAGTGTATTAAAAGGATTATGCACCATGACCAAGTGGGTTTTATCTCTGGAATGCAAGGGTAGTTCAATATATAATATATGAAAATTGATCATTTTAATTTACGAATAGAAGGGGGGAAAGTTGTATGATCATCTCAATGTAGAAAAGACATCTGATCAAATTCAATACTCTTTTTAAGTGAGAGGAGGGGAAATAGTAAGACAGACTCCTGCATGAATCTGGACCAGGATCTACCTGGCAGCCCTCATCTGAGGCAGATGATCTTACCAGCCAAGCTACTTTTAGCACCTGAGGCTGACACCCTCTGCCCAATCAGAGCTATCCTTAGTGCCCTGGGGCCAGTGCTTGAACGAGTCAAGCCACTGGCTGTGGGAGAGGAAGGGGAAGAGGGGGTGTATAGAAGCAGATGGTCACTTCTCTTATGTGCCCTGACCAGAATTGAACCCGGGACATCCATATGCCAGGCCGATGCTCTATCCACTGAGCAGACCAGCCAGGGCTCAGTACACTTTCATGATGATGCTTAACAAATAGTATCAGGAACTTTCTTAATTTGATAATGGTCATTTATGAAAACTGACAGCTTGTAGTGGTTAAAGCATGAAAGCCTCTCCTGAGATCAAGAACAAGACAAGGATGTCCACCTTTAACACTTTTATATGAAACATTTTACTGGAAGCTTTAACCAAAACAGGCAAGTAACAGAAATAAAAGGCATTCAAAATGGGAAAGTAAGGAAAACAAAAAAGAGAAAGAAAAACTATCACTATTTGCAGATGGTATGAGTGAATTCGCAATAAAACTATTAGAGGTAATAAATGAATTTAGCAAAATTGCAAAAATCAAGATCAGTGCACAAAAAATTAGTTTTAAATTTGTGCACTGCGGATGAGCAAACCAAAAATAAAATTGGGAAAACAGTTTCAATAATAATAACATACAAAAGAATAAAATACCTAGAAATAAAATTTAACTACAAGGTGTAAGACTTGTACATTGGAAATTACAGAGCATTGCCAAAAGAAATTAAAGAAGACCTAAATAAGTGGAAAAGTATTGTGTTCATCAACTGGAAGACTCCATGTTGTTAAGATGGCAATACACCCAGAGCAATCTATAGATTCAGTACAATCCCTATTAAAATTTCAGTGACGTTTTTTCAGAAGTGGAAAAGCTGATCCTCAAATTTATATGCAACTTTAAGGAACCTCAAATAGCCAAAACAATATTGAAAAAGAATAAAGTTGGAATACTCACACCTTCCAAACTTCAAAACTTATTATAAAGCTATAGTAATCGAAACAGTATAGAACTGGCATAAAGTAAACATATAGACCAACAGAATAGAATTGAGAGTTCAAACATAAACACAGTTGGTTACATCTGTAACCAATTTTATTTTCAACAAGTGTGCCAAGACCACTGAATAAGAAAATACTATTTTCCTCATCTAGTGGTGTTAGGACAATTGGGTATCCACATACGAAAGAATGAAGTTAGACCCCTACCTACATCATATACAAAAATTAATTCAAACTGGGTCAATGATTTATGTAAAAGAACTAAAACTATAAACTCTTAAAAGAAAGTGTAGGGATAAATCTTCATTACCTTGGGTTTAGCAATGGATTCTTAGATCAAAAGCACGAAAAGCAAAAAAAAAAAAATAGGTAAATTAAAGTTCATCAGAATTAAAAACTCTTGTGCATTAAAGGACATCAAGAAAGTGAAAGGACAACCTACACAAGGGATAAAATATTTGCAAATCATATGTCTGAGAAGGGTCTAGTATTCAAAACATAGAAGAACTCTTACAATACACAACAGAGAGACAGTCTATTTTAAAATGGGCAAAGGAGTTGAATAGACATTTTCCCAAAAAAGATACACAAAGGACCATCAAGCCCATGAAGAGGTGCTCACTATCATTAATCATTAGAGAAATGCAAAACAAAGCCACAATAAGATACCACTTCATACCCATGAGGATGACTTTGGTTTTGTTTTGTTTTGTTTTGTCTTGTTTTAAGTGACAAGTGTTGGCAGTGACATAGAGAAATTAGAACCCTTAGACATTGCTAGTGGGAATGTAAAATTGGTGCCACGACTATGGAAATAGTGTGGCAGGTCTTCAAAAAGTTAAACATAGAATTGACACATAACACAGCAGTTCAACTCTTAAGTCTATATATACCCCCAAAAGATTTGAAAACAGATACTCAAATACTTGTATACAAATGTTAATAGCAATACTGTTCACAACAGTCCAAAGCTGTTTGGAAACAACCAAAATGTCTCATCAGTGGATTAACAGATAACCAATTGAATGTACCTGTAAAATGGAATATTATTCAGCCCTAAATAGGAATGAAATACTGATATATCCTACAACACAGATAAAGTCTGTGAACATTATGCTAAATGAAAGAAGCCAGACACAAGAAATTACGTATTGTATGATTCCATTTATAATAAATATTCAGGATAGGTAAATCCTAGACTAGGAAGCAGAGTAGTGGGGCTAGGGAGGGGAGAAATGAAAGTAACTGTTTAATCGGTATGGGGTTTTCTTCTGAGGTGATGAAAATGTTCTGGAACTAGGTAGTGATAGTTGTACAGCATTATGAGTGTCTTAAATGCCACTTATTGGAAACTTTTAAATGGCTAATTTTACGTTATGTGGGTTTCACCTCAATTTTTTAAAGATGAAAGATAAAATTACTTAAAAATTAATAAATAGTATGATAAACTGAAATAAGAGTTTTTCTTGATTATGAGAACAGAGGCAGGAGTTGGCCTACTATAACTTGCTTTTTCACAGTTCTACTGATTCTTTCTGGCCAAAGGGCAAGTTTTATTTCTCAGTACCTTCATGATACTCAGTAACTGAAGTTAGCTACTAAGCATACGTATGGTGATGGCAGTAAGGGAAATTAAATATGGGATAGTAGAATGGTAAATGTGTCAGATAAACCACAGCTCTTTTTACTTGAGAGCATCCATTCAAGTGTATCCAGCACTCTTCCAATTGAGGTCTTCTTTTTCCTTCAGCTACCAGAAAGCTTGGAACCAAATTCTGGCAAGTTAACTTTATTTGCTTTATGATACCATCACTGCTATCATATAGGTCAGGGCTGCTGAATCTCTGAATTCAGTAAAGCACTTGACAAATTCTTGTGATGTCACTGTAACATACTCTCCTTAGCCTGTCATCCTAATTTATTTAATACATTTTTTTATGCCTAGACACTTGGCTAGCAAGTCTTGGTTGACAGACTCAGAATCTAAAAAAATAGGAATAGGTTATTATTATGGATCAAATATAACAAGATGAATTCTTTCAGAGATAAATGTTAAAAGTCTTTGTACTTTACTTGGGACCAAAAAACACAAACTAAGCAAGGACACGATTGGAGGGACATGACTTAATTGTAGCATATGCAATAAAGAGTAATAGGATGTGATCACTCTTATTAACCTTTCAATATGAGCTAGCACAAATGGATTGTTTAAATGTATTGTTAAAAGCTACTCTGCATTAATCTGACATATTGTCCTCCATTCCATTTTACAAGAGACTTTGATAAACTGAAAATACAGAGATCTATATGTCAGGATGGTGAAAAATACATACAAACACGTCATGAGACACAGTTGAAGAAAACAGGAGTGGCTAGTTGTGAAAATATTGGCACTCTTCAAACAATGAAAGTTATCCATAAAGAAAAAGAGAAAAGAAAAATAACAAAATTGACTGCCTGTGTGGTCATGAAAGCGTTCAAGCAAAGGTTGGGTGGCCATTTTTTTTAAATATTTTTGATGATTAATGAGTGAAGCACAAAGTAACTAAAGCGTCTTTCAACCTTAAGATTATATGGATCTATGTAACAACTAGTATAGAGCAGGCAACGTGAGGATAGGAGAAAGGAGAAACACATGCCTAAACCAATGGTCTAATCAAACTCAAATAAGTACCTAGTGGATGCTTCCTAAATTCAAGGCATTGTTGAAGATACTAAATACAGAAGTTATGAAATTTTCTACTTTGGGTCGTTATCAGTGGGAAGGTAACTTGTTTCCTTGGCCTTGTTTTATAGTCTAGTCTCCTGAGACAAGATCTAGGACTTGGAAGCCCAGCACAGCTGTCTTCCTCAGGAAAACCTGGGACTCCATACTACTCATTCTCTGCCACAAGTTCTAGGAGAAGGCCACTCCATGACTCTGCAGCACTTGGTAAGTATGTCCACGACAAAAACTGTCCTGTAAATGTTCCTCCCTCACCCTTAGTCTCTTCTGCATTTTTAATTAGAAGAAATTTTATTTTGGGGGTATCATGTTGATATTGGCACCAATTTGCATAAAATAATGTGTCTTAGATATTTAATAAACAATTTAATGCTCTTGTTTGTTCATCATTATGAGGAACTGAATAGTGAAAAACAGCTTAAAAACAGAACTTGTTTTTCCTTTTATGTCATGTGTACCTTATTTTTGATTAAAATTGATAGAGTGCTGAACAGTTTACAAAGTGGTTTTACATACATTCTCATCTCAATACCAACAGTTCTGCAAGACAGTGGGTATAAAACTAGATTTAACATAAAACCAAGGCTCAAAGGAGGGCACATTTGTATTAGGTGATTTACACAGGAGAAAATTTAAGATTTTTCTGACTCTAAGTCTAATATTTTTGGTATATTAATTGCTTCTACTCCCCCTCTTTTTAAAAAAATGAGGTCAAATTAAATAATGTGAAATCAGTCATACTAAAGTGTACAATTTGGTGACATTCAATTTATTTACATTACTGTATAACCATAATCTCTAATTCCAAAACATCACCTCAAAAGGAAAACAGTACCTATTAAGCATTCAGCCTTCATTTGCTTTATACATTGCCTAACCAGGCCAATCTGTTTCGTGTTGCTACTTACAGTGAGCTTCAGGTGTACTCTGACACCATCTAAGCACTGTTTAAATGTGGGAATTTTTGGTCGTTCCTACCAAAGAATCCTGTGTACAGGATAATTGAAATTTAAAGCATGTTTATATTATGTCATTATTTATTCCACAAATATTTCTGGACTGTCTCCAGTTTATTTTTATTTTTATTTTTAGATATATACACACACACACACACACACACACACACACATATATGTCTACATATATATATGTATATACACATATATATATGTATATCAAACCTACATTTTGGAGAAATAGCCCTACTTTCTGTGTCTTGAGTATGCTTGAGGTAACAACGGGCACAATGATGGATTGTCACGTTCAGCAGAAAGCTCTTAATTAGGTGTGCCTACCTCTCAGTATTATGAGTGATTTAGTATATATATGTACTAGTTGAGTGAACCCAGATGATTTAGGCCAGTATACTTTTTATTATGAAAAAAATTATTAATTGTAGCATTTCCTATCCATCTCCACTCTTGTTTCCCACCAAATGAGTTAGTGGTATTCATTTGAGTCTAGATGTGTTGATTTTACTCTAGAAAATATCTTGTTATTATGTGAACATCTACTGTGACCAAAAAAAACAACACTACTATAGACCAATATATAATTACTAACAGTTCTGGGGGGAAATGAACTATTTAAATAACTAGGAAGAAAGGGTGGATTTCATAAAAACCCAAATTTTATCTTACTTTTTTATTTTTTATTATGATAATGGTAGATACTGTCTATTGTCTCTATGTCAGGTCCTATGCTATACATACTATGTTTTTACAAAAACTCCATGGTATTATAATGTTAACCTTTTATTACAAATGAGGAACCAAGACCCAGGAAGCTTAAGTAACTTATTAGCCAAGACTTGGTACCCAGGGAGGCCCATTCATGTCCTGTGTGGTTTCCATTTAGTGGATTAATTTTTTCTATTCTTCGTTGTTATTTCTTTCATAGCCACTCTTTCTTGGCATTACAGTTATTCTTAAAATCTCAGAGTTGAAAGGATCTCACCTATCATCTGCACCAATCTCAGCATCTTCTCTATTTAGATACTTTAGGGCAATTAACATTCTATAAAACAGTATCAAACACATACTCTGATTTCTCTTCAGGTCACATAAATCTTTTGCCTTTTACAAAAGATTTCCATGGAAAGAAATAATTCTGAGTTTTGAACCAGTTTTTTGAGGCCTTATGTCTGCAAAGCTAAAAAAGAAAGAAACTATCCCTTTTATAATCGTTTTGCCAGATTTTATTTTATTTATTTATTTTTTTCTGAAGCTGGAAAGGGGGAGGCAGTCAGACAGACTCCCGCATGCACCCGACCGGGATCCACCCGGCATGCCCACCAAGGGGCAATGCTCTGCCCATCCGAGGCGTCGCTCTGTTGCAACCAGAGCCACTCTAGCACCTGAGGCAGAGGCCACAGAGCCATCCTCAGCGCCTAGGCCAACTTTGCCCCAGTGGAGCCTTGGCTGCGGGAGGGGAAGAGAGAGACAGAGAGGAAGGAGAGGGAGAGGGGTGGAGAAGCAGATGGGCGCTTCTCCTGTGTGCCCTGGCCAGGAATCAAACCCAGGACTCCCGCACGCCAGGCCGACGCTCTACCACTGAGCCAACCGGCCAGGGCTTCATTTTGCCAGATTTTAATAGAAACCTAATAATAATAGCTAAAATTTATTAAAGTGTCACTCTCTGTAGGCACTGCCCTGAACCTGTTTCATGTATTATCTTTATTACAATAACTCCAGGAGGTGTTACCCACCTTTTCCATCTTAAGTAACTGAAGCTCAAAATGGACAAGTAATCTCCCAAGCTCACACAGATGCTGAATGATGTTAAAATTTTAATCCAGCCGGCTTCCCCTCCTATTATACTTCACACCGTCCCAAAAGTGGTGTGAATTCCAAATTCATGATTTTAAATTTCACATTATGTATGTGACTGTAGAGTGGTAACTAATGATGAAATAAAAACATAAAAATTTTCAATTCACCTGGCAGGGGAAAACAGCCCTAAATTAAATAGCAGTATCTCCTACTAATAATTACCTGTTGATAGAGTGATGGGCTCCAAACTATTAAAAGCAGTTCATTTGACTCTTGATTTAGAGTGGCTTTGCTCAAGGAATGTTATATTAGTTGTGAAGAGTCAGGTTCTAGAAAAGCTTCACAAAAACAAAAATTTTCCCTGCAAATTTTATAAATTTGTGTGTGCCAGATGTTGTTTATCCTTGGCACTTTGTTTTAAGGAAATGTAAGTTGCCTGTTGGTAGTGACTTGGATGTTAATGAATGCTCCCCCCCCCCCTTTTATTGTGTAAAATTTTTCCACATGCTACTTATAAAGTTGGTTTTTTAGCTTTGTAACCTCCTAGGATATTTGCTGTGAAGATTTTCACTCCCGTTTTAAATGGGTTTCATTCTTTATTGAACAACTCCATGTCTTATTGTGTCATATCATTTATGACCCAGGAAAGTACCATGCTTGTTTAATTCCCATTTTTACAGTTTTCAGAAATAAATTGTACTTTACATCAGCCTTTTCTGTGTTCTCTCTTCTTAATAGTGAACTCCTAGAAAAAATTCTGAATTTGATCCCTTATTTGTGAAATATTAAAAAGCTGTACTTACCACTTTTTTTTTTTTTTACAATAAATAAGGATAAGTTTTAAATTTTACAGATAGTAAAATTAAAATACCAAGTAAGGCTGGTTAGGTATATGAAAGTGCTCATGTTTTCATTTATATTAATAAATCATTTATATCTTAGAGAGAAACATACTTTCTCTATATAGTTCTTGGAAAAAAATATAAACAAAAACACTCAAAGATAACTTGTACCATAATTGGTGCTGAAGTTACGGGTTTCACCACACATTGTTAAAGCAGCTTCTCATTGTGATGGGGACACTAAATTTGTGCCTGTGAAGGAGTCAATTATGAAAATGACCTCTTGCACCACATACCCCCTGTGCAAATGAAACTGAAATAAATGATGTAAAGTGCTCATTTAGAGCCTGGGCATAATAATTATAGTAATAGGTAATTAAGAAGAAATATTTTCTTTCCTTGCACGTGCTTATTGGTTTGTTGTTTTCTTTCTTGTTTTACTTTATGTGCTGTAATCTTCCCAGACTTGTGAGATATGTATTTCAGAATATATCACTTCATTAGAACCTGTTTTACTCTGGAACCAGTTAGGAAGAATGAGGCCCCCATCCCTATATTCATTTGCTTACTCCTAAATATTGGAAAACAAGAAAGGTACTAGAAGGAAAAATTATTTCCTGTTTATTTGAAGTCTGTTCGTCTCTAATATAAATGCTGATGACATATAGTGTTTTCCATGTGCAGATCCTTTGCAAGCAAAGAAAGTCAGAAAGGTGCCTCCTGGTTTGCCTTCTTCTGTAAGTACCCATTTTTTTTACTTTGTGGTAAACAAACTGGTTTCAGATATTCAGAATTTACTGGTTATCAGGATATATTCAATTGGTGTCAGTAAGCACACTTCATAGTCACTGTTTGCTGCTTAATGGAATCATTGATTGAGATAAATCTGCATTTAATGTTAGGTTTTTAGATTTCTCTGCAGTGATTTGTAGCTGACTCATATGCTTTTACTCCATGTCCCTGTCATTTGAATTCCCCTCTTGGGAAGAAGACTAGGCCGGTAGCTGTCAAAGAAGATCTCCTGTACAGGTCTTTTGATGTTTAATTAGTCATTATGTTGCTGAACAGGAGAACAGACAGAGATTAATAGCTGAGAATCTTAGAAATTTACATTTGTAATAATCCCAGTGGAGCTAAAGACATTAAGATTCGGAGGACATGTTCGGCTCAGCTTGCCTCAGTAGGACTGAGGTTATTAATATGCATAAATCATCAAGTCTGATGTTCATTGTGAAGCCCTTGTGGATTTTAAAGCCTTCATTAAGCCTTTCCTAACTTCAGCCTAGCATCAAGAAAGCTTTCAAGCAACTAGTTTGTTGATCCCTCTTTGCTCAAAAATGTGTCCTTTGAGAATTAAGAGTGTTCATGAAGGAGGTTGGAAAGGTTTGGGGAACGATCATTAATGGCCGTGATACTCTAATGCTGTAGGGATGTTTGTACTATTAAATAGATTTTATTCTTTTAAAGAGTAAAAGTATTTGTAAATGAACCTGCATCATAAATCTACCTACAATTTAGAAATCCCTGGTGTGAGGAGGGAAGATGTTTTTTTCTCTCCCTTTGCTTAGAACAAAATGGGGAGTGGGGCTTTTGGATTGAGGCCTCATGCCTTGTAGGGTACATCTCTTTGTTGTGTAAATGGCTGTTGGGCTTTTATTTGGCAGTACTTAACACATGGGCGCAGGTGCTGCTGGATGAGTCACAGCTCATCGAAGTACACACTGAATGGAATATCCGGCTTGGCAAGTAGTAATCCAGAAGGAGCAGCATGGGTTTGAGCTTTTCATTTGTTATTAAGGCTGAAGTACAGATACCATCTTTTGGTTGTTTGCTTTCCCTCTTTCCTCTGTTCTTCCCCCGCCTTCTCTGTCGTGAGATATACGAAAACTCAAATTTGAAATCCTCTTTGAAACTCGGTTTCAGATGGATCTGAGTTTTATGCCGCCTAGGGCAGCTTGCTCTGAACCTGCAGCCTACCTGGAAGGTTGGATTGCAGCTGCAGGCATTCTTAAAAGCTTTTGCTTGCGTAAGCACTTGGGCCCACTAGAGGCTGAATAGCTGCTTGATAAACAAAATGAACACAATGCCTCAAATCATCATTCCTAAAGACAGGAATTTTTTTTTCAGCAGCAGCTAAAAATAGTTGGGAAATTTACATTTTAACAGTTGAGTGCTGTGCAGGGGTAGGTGGTTCAACTGGATAACACATGATTTCTGCTAGATTAACAAATCATATTTAAAACTGACAGAATCACTAAAGCATATAACTGTGCGATTTTCTTGTAATCTATTGCTGTAATTCTAGGAGAATAATAAAAGTTAAATTATATGTTGATATTTAGTAGAACTACACAAGTAAAATAATACCACAATTAGTACATGAAAAATTCATCCCATTTCTTCTTAATCTGAGATCAGTTTTAAGAAACAGTTTCTTTTCAGTGCTTCATAGTTCTTTCATTTTTAAACCAAAAAGGCAAAATGGACAGAACAGGCTGGAAGGAGAATAGACACTGGAGGTCACTGTTATGTCCTAATCAAACATTCACTGCTTGGAGGTAGTTCTCTGTATTGTCCCAGGAGGAGCCGCAGAGATAGAGAAAGTCACCAAATCTGACAAAACCTTTGATTCCTTTGAGAACCATCAGGAATTTACAAGCCAAGCCTACTTATATATTGTATTACTAGCTACCTTATTTGGGATTTATTTGATAGTTTTGCAGAACAGGATAAAATTCAGTATTTTTAGTTCTATATTAAACATCAACTTCAAACCTGATCATACTACTTTGAAACCATGTTGAAAATAGTACTGTATTTAAACATATTGAATGCTGTTAAGGATATATAAATAATAAATGCATTTTAATTAATTGAAAGTATATTTTAGATTAATTCTATGTAGAATTCTCAAGTTTTTACAGAAGTGTTTTTTTAAATCTTTAAAAACAGATACCTTGATGCTTCTGTGAACACTTACCATTACACTGCTTATCTTTTCAGTGTCTTAAAAAAACTGGGAATTTAAAGTTATGGTTTTCTATTTAAATGCTTTTCCTGAAATATATGTAACTTATAAACTATTAACAATGAAAAATGTTTTTTAATTATTTTTTTTCTTACAGGGACAGAGAGAGAGTCAGAGAGAGGGATAGATAGGGACAGTCAGATAGGAACGGAGAGAGATGAGAAGCATCAGTCATTTTTCGTTGCACGTTGCGACACCTTAGTTGTTCATTGATTGCTTTCTCTTATGTGCCTTGACCATGGGCCTTCAGCAGACTGAGTAACCCCTTGGTCGAGCCAGCGACCTTGGGTCCAAGCTGGTGAGCTTTTTGCTCAAGCCAGATGAGCCCACGCTCAAGCTGGCAACCTCGGGGTCTCGAACCTGGGTCCTCTGCATCCCAGTCCTACACTCTCTCCACTGCACCACCGCCTGGTCAGGCGCAAAATGTTTGTTTTTTTCTAATGGGTATAAAAATGAGAATGGACTGTGTTTATTTTATTTCATGACCATTTGAATACTATACTTCTCAAATCAATCTAGAAATTGGACAGTAACATCTCAAATTTTAAAGTTTGCTGCTTATCTCATCTATCTTTAATCTGTAAAATACATGTCACCTTTACTAAAGATGGTGAAAGAGCTAGGGTAGTACTGCTCATAAAAAATATATAATATGGAGAGTTATTTAACATCTGCAAGGCACTGATAATCTACATAATTTGAGCATAGAGCATTGCTTGGAGGCCTTTTCTTTGTAAACCATGATATCATGTTTTTAGGTATTATAAATACAAACTTCAATTCTTCTATTCTTCTCTATAGAACAACTGAATGGTAACTTCTGTCTGTGGATAAAGGTCCAGTAAGGGTGTATTGACATTATTAAAGCAATATGTAAGATTAAGAGAATGGTGTCTACTCAAATCTGCTAGTTCACTCATTGATTGGTTATATGACCAGTCATACAGTTATTCTTAGAAAGCTTGGATTGGGAAATCTGATTTTCCTCCCAGGTCAAAAATGCTAATTACTGAGGGTTTTAAAATTGATATGTTCAGTACATTAACCAAAAAGAATGTGGACATAGTTTTCTAACTGCTGATGAAGAAATGATGTTCTTAAGCACATTTAATTTTTTTTAATTTTGAAATTAAATTTATTGGGGTGACATTGATCAATAAGAGTACTTAGGTTTCAGGTGAACATCTCTATAGTATTTGAACTGTTAATTGCATTGTGAAGCACATTTAATTTTCTACTTGCTTCTCTAGATAGGTAGAAGTATTTAACAAAGTAATCTTTTGGGTTTTTTAAAATATTTTATTGATTGATATTTAGAGAGAGGGGAGAGAGAGAGAAGGGGGAGGAGCAGGAAGCATCAACTCCCATATGTGCCTTGACCAGGCAAGCCCAAGGTTTCGAACCGGCAACCTCAGTGTTCCAGGTCGATGGTTTTATCCCATTGCGCCACCATAGGTCAGGCCAAAGTAATCTTTTGTAGCAACAACAGTAGAATAATGCTTAGACATCAAGAGTTCAGCAACACAAACACACCATCATTGCTATCAGGGAAGTTACCATCTAGTATGAGAAACAAGCAGTCAGGGAATTAATTATATTGGGGTGAGACAAATAAATGTGTATACCAAGTGCTTTGGAAACACTGGCTTTGGGAAGTACCAGTGGCCTCAGGAATTGACATTTGAGCTATGTCTGGAAAGATAAGTAGTAATTTATCTGTTAGAGAAGAAGGAGAGCAGACCAGACATGTAAAAGGCATGGATTTGTGAAAAAATGAACACATGTTCAGGCCACATCTAGAAGTACAGCATTACTGGATTCTATACCAAGTACGACTTTTGTGCTTTTCCTGTAGGAGATCCACTGTCCCACTCCAAAAGAGGATTAGGAAATACTTAAGACCAGTCAAGATGTGAAAGGAGATAAAAGTCATGGCACTCTACCCTGGCTAAAGGTCTAATGTATACTTATGGCCAACAGATAATAGGAGGCATTTGTAATTGTTAAGGTTATCCGGGAGTCCTTCTAAAGGCATGGGAGTACTTTGATTTTGTAGGGTGTTTTCCTTCCTTTAGGGATCCTGAACCTCCCCTCCCCTTCTCTAACCACCAACTCTAGTCTTTGTTTTTTTGTATGTATACCAGCTGTATTTCATCTGTATCAGATTTTTACTAAGATAAAACATTTAAGGAAATCTTGAAGCACTGAGTAGGAATTTTGAGCAGTTGTGTTCTTTTCCTTCATAATTTGTCAGCATTCTTTGCAGCCTCAGTGTCATTCTATTAGAGATGCAGGATTTATCAGAGTGAGGATTTGATCTTTTATCTGTGTCATCATAATCTGTAGTCTTTGTCACACAAATCTATAAGATAACTAATACTTCTCTTTTTACAAATGAAGAAATTGAGACTCAGATATTAATGCTAAAACATATATCTTGGTTTACTCATAAAATGTCTTGTTGAGTATAGTAAATTTAAAATAGTTTATCCTTTCAGTTATGTTTTTGTTGATCAAATTTATTTTTAATTGGTTTTTTTAAGGACCTGTCACTATCTAAAAGGATGATTGTAGAAAAGCAAACTTCCCAATCAAATAGATGATGGGTTTTATCTGGCCTCAGTTGCATTTTATTTTATAACCTTGGAGAAATTGCTTTTGAATTCTCTGAATACCAAGTTTCTATTTGTAAAAGGAGATGCCTATATCAATGGTACTTTGAGGATATTATGTGCCGGGTATATAATAGACACTCAGTAAATGTTCCTAATTTTTTCTAGTTCCTACCACCAAAGCCTGAAATTTAAAGGACTTTATCATTTCATGATTACAAAATTTTGTTGAAAAGGAAGGAAACTAGCGTGCGGAGGACCCGGGTTCCATTCCCGGCCAGGGCACACAGGAGAAGCGCCCATTTGCTTCTCCACCCCTCCGCAGCACTTTCCTCTCTGTCTCTCTCTTCCCCTCCCGCAGCCAAGGCTCCATTGGAGCAAAGATGGCCCGGGCGCTGGGGATGGCTCTGTGGCCTCTGCCCCAGGCGCTAGAGTGGCTCCGGTCGCAATATGGCGACGCCCAGGATGGGCAGAGCATCGCCCCCTGGTGGGCAGAGCGTTGCCCCATGGTGGGCGTGCCGGGTGGATCCCGGTTGGGCGCATGCGGGAGTCTGTCTGACTGTCTCTCCCCGTTTCCAGCTTCAGAAAAATGGAAAAAAAAAAAAAAAAAGAAAGAAAAGGAAGGAAAAGTTTGAAATCATAATGATAAATACCATACTAAAAAAAAACCACAAATGTTATGTTACCTAAACTTACATATATAATTTTTAAATGCCCGGCACAAAAGGGGAGTGGTAACTTGTAGCTGCTATTATTATTTAAAAAGCATTCATTGGCCTGACCTGTGGTGGCGCAGTGGATAAAGCGTCGACCTGGAAATGCTGAGGTCGCCGGTTCGAATCCCTGGGCTTGCCTGTTCAAGGCACATATGGGAGTTGATGTTTCCTGTTCCTCCCCCCTTCTCTCTCTCTCCCTCTCTCTCTCCTTTCTAAAATGAATAAAAAATTAAAAAAAAAAAAAAAAAAGCATTCATTGTCAGAAAAGGAACCTATAAAAAGGAGGGAAAATTTGTTGAGTGAAATTTATGCCGCCTAGAATTCATACTAATTATTTCTGTTTTTCTGAACTATCAGAAGTCTTTTCCTTTATTTTTGTCAGTGAGAAGCATTTCTCAGATGGAGAGTTTTGTTGTCTTTTATTCTTTATTCCTTAACTTAATGTTAGTATTTCTAGACATAGATCCTTTTGTAAAAATATGCTAAGGAAGGCACAGAATTCTGAAATAAGAACGAAGCAAGACATTTTTAAGATTTTTATCACCAGAGAGTACACGCCTTAGACCAATTCTAGAATGCCTTTAGAGCCAAATCCCTAAAGTTATGTTCTGGTTCAGTAACATTTGAAAATGTCTTTTGAACATCAAATCTTAGCTATGCATCAAAAAGGCTTGCTTCATTCATTTTGAAAATAACTAGTTTGTAGTCCCATACATAGGCTAATGACAATATCTCTTTGTTTCTTTATCAAATGTTATTCTGTCCTTTGTCCTGTTTTTAAGTGTGTATGTATTTTCCCACAAAAGCCATTACAGCTTATCAGATAATTTCTTTGCTTTTCAGTTAAACTTTCAAAGTATATTTTACCACCACAGCCATAAAGGAAAAAATATTTTTTAAACTCGTCCCCCCACGAGTTACTTTACTGTTTCTGAGATGAATCAAAGAAACTTAGATTTCACCTTTCCTTGCTTTGCTGCAGACAGGTGCACAAGTCTGCCTTTGGATTGGCAATTGACTACAGTTGAAGAAATGATGCCTTCTAATTTCCCAAAATTTTTATGGGATTTTTTTTGTTGGAAATGGCTTTTTTCTTTTTTAATTATCGTGATTTTTTTTTTTTTTTTTAAGTGAGAGAGGAGAGCGTGAACAAGATGGGAAGGGAGCAAGATAAGAAACATCAACTTGGCCCTGGCCGGTTGGCTCAGCGGTAGAGCGTCGGCCTGGCGTGCGGGGGACTCGGGTTCGATTCCCGGCCAGGGCACATAGGAGAAGCGCCCATTTGCTTCTCCACCTCCCCCTCCTTCCTCTCTGTCTCTCTCTTCCCCTCCCGCATCCAAGGCTCCATTGGAGCAAAGATGGCCCGGGTGCTGGGGATGGCTCCTTGGCCTCTGCCCCAGGCGCTAGAGTGGCTCTGGTCGCGGCAGAGCGACTCCCCGGAGGGGCAGAGCATCGCCCCTGGTGGGCGTGCCGGGTGGATCCCGATCGGGCGCATGCGGGAGTCTGTCTGACTGTCTCTCCCCATTTCCAGCTTCAGAAAAAAAAAAGAAAAAAAAGAAACATCAACTTGCCTGACCAGGCAGTGGCACAGTGGATAAAGCATCAGACTGCAAAGGACCCAGGTTCGAAACCCCGAGGTTACCGGCTTGAGCACAGGCTCACCAGCTTGAACACGAGGTCACTGGCTTGAGCATGGGATCATAAACATGACCCCATGGTCGCTGGCTTGAAGCCCAAAGTCGGTGGCTTGAGCAAGGGGTCACTCGCTCTACTGTAGCCCCCTAGTCACGGCACATATGAGAAAGCAATCAATGAACAACTAAGGTGCAACAATGAAGAACTGATGCTTCTCATCTTTATCCCTTCTGGTCTGTCTGTCCCTATCTGTCCCTCTCTCTGACTCTCTCTCTCTGTCTCTGTCCAAAATTTAAAATAATAATAATAATAATTTTTTTAAAAAAAACATCAACTTGTAGTTGTGGCACTTTAGTTGTCCATTGATTGCTTCTCATGCGTGCCTTGATCAGGGGGCTCCAGCTAAGCCACTGGCCCTGTGCTCAAGCCAGTGATCATGGGATCATGTCAATGATACTGCAGTCAAGCCAGTAACCCTGCGCTCAAGCCGGATGAGCTCACGCTCAAGCCAGCGACCTCGGTGTTTCAAACTTGGGATCTCAGTGTCCCAGGTCGATATTCTATCTACTGTGCCACCACTGATCAGGCTAATTAATATGAGTTTTGAATTATTTTTAGTATTAAATTTGAAATTTTAAAGGCACCCCTTGAGATGATTGGAGACCACTAAACCACGTCCAATGAGATAGCATTTTCATATAAGTACTAAATAGAATTAGTAAGACTTAAATAGAAACAGTCAAAATAATAAATCCTGAGGGTGGCTAAACTGAGGATTTTTTTTAATAAGAACGAGAGGACAAATACTACTTTCTGGAGTTGGTAGAAATAAATAACTTTGAAAACTACCATTTAAAAGGTTACTGGTAGGGAATAGGGGAGAGTAAAGGGGGGATAAATGGTGACAGAAGGAGATTTGACTTTGGGTGGTGAACATAATACAGTATACTTGAAACCTATATAATTTTATTAACCAATGTCACCCCGGTACATTCAATAACAATTAAAATATTAAAAAAATAATTATTACTAGGTATCTGAACCAGCAAGGAAAAGGTCAAGAGTTAGAACTATGGAAAAACTGTTACCTCTGTTTATTCATGAAAATAGCAAGTTGAACAGCAAGTAAAGTACTCTCAAAAGGTGTGTCCTGTGGAAGTCACTAGGAAGCTAAGATAACAGTGTGTCGTATAGACAGTTATCCTAGGCCTTTAAGACTAGCAAGAATCCTAGTGATTGTACAATAAATAGTATTTACTTGCAGTCCCAGCTTTAGCAGAACTTGAGTGAACCTTTCAGTTCCTGGACATGAGTTGGAATAGATTTTTGCTCAGCTCCTTTGGCAGACAAGCATAGAGGGCACAAAACTGTAGGGTACTTTAGAGTTTCTTATTGCTGGCTATTAGATAAGCTATCTCTATTGGAGGGCTACCACAATATAAAATTTCCAAAGTGGTCAATTCTTCCTCTGACCTTATAGATCAGACTGGCAGAAAAATTTTAGTAAATAAAGGGAATGGTTCTAAAATTCATTCCACATTTATATTCAATTTGGTCACTGAATGAAAGATTATCTTCCCACATTAATAAGAAGAAATAGCCACTGTTTATGCTGACAGTAACTACTGTTCAGAACAGTGTCAGAATTGTATCATTACAAATAATAGGCTTTTAATACATAGTTATAAGATGTTCATTTTAATAACAGGCCAGTAATGTCTTTGATCTGATTTCAAGTCAAAAAGCAGAAGGAAATGGAATCAGTGAATCCTACATATCCAATTGTTTGTACTGATGTACTGTGGTTGTACAGTGATACTTGTTATTTTCTAATCTTTTTTTTTTTAATTCATTTCAGAGAGAGAAAGAAAGGAAGGGAGAGAGAAAAAAAAAACATCAATTTGTTGTTCTGCCTGCTTATGCATTCATTTATTGATTCCTGTATGTTCCCTGACCGGAGATTTAAATTCTCTAACCAACTGAGCTTCTGGGTCAGGGCCCTTTCTATTTCTTTTTAAAGAAGAAAGATTGTGGCTGAATTTCAGAGCTGGCGATTAAGATCTAACTCTTCAGCCACTGGTAGTTCTACTCTTTGAGACTTGACAAACCAAATATAGGATGGGGGGAGGGAGAAAGGGGGGGAGAGAGTATATGTGTGTGTGTGTGCGTGTAACTTGTATGGTTTTTAAAGACTATGTGGTTGAATTCTGTAAATGCTTTTCACGGTGTTCAACAGCAATAGAAACATGAAGTTTTTTATTTATTTTTTTTGCTTAATACAATTGAGAATTGTTTTTTCAAGTATAGCAAAGAAGGAATAAAGTAAGACATTCTTAATTTTATCAATGGGGATGTTTGAGGCTCTGGATTTCATTCAAAGTTAGGGAGGGCATTTGCATCCTGAGTAAGTGCTGGCATAAAATTTTGCTATCATTGATATTCCCTGTGTTTAATTATAATGATTTTACTTTGAAAAGTCATTTATTTTACTTGTATAATACATATCTGATTTTGAGGACTGAACTATATGCTATATAGATAAATTCATAGTTAGGTCTTTTAAGCATTTTTAAAACACTGCCAGTCCCAGGATAGTTTCTAATTTCTCCTCTGTGTTTGTGTTTACTTAATAGATTTTAAACACATTTTTTTTTTGGATTTTTTTTTTTTTTTTTTTTTTTTTGCATTTTTCTGAAGCTGGAAACGGGGAGAGACAGTCAGACAGACTCCCGCATGCACCCAACTGGGATCCACCCGGCACGCCCACCAGGGGCGATGCTCTGCCCCTCCGGGGCGTCACTTTGTCGCGACCAGAGCCACTCTAGTGCCTGGGGCAGAGGCCAAGGAGCCATCCCCAGCGCCTGGGCCATCTTTGCTCCAATGGAGCCTTGGCTGCGGGAGGGGAAGAGAGACAGAGAGGAAGGAGAGGGGGAGGGGTGGAGAAGCAAATGGGCGCTTCTCCTGTGTGCCCTGGCCGAGAATCGAACCCGGGACTTCTGCACGCCAGGCCGACGCTCTACCACTGAGCCAACCGGCCAGGGCCTTAAACACATTTTAAAGTGTTGACCATTCCAAATTTTTATCTTTTTATTATCTGCAATTATTTTATTTTTTATTGTTTTTTTTAGAGGGGGGGAACATTGATTTATTGTTTCACTTATTTTTGCATTCAGTGAATGATTTTTGTATATGCCCTGAACGGAGATCAAACCTGCAACCTTGACATAACAGGACAACATTCTAACCAACTGAGTTACCCAGCCAAGCCTATCTGCAATTATTTTAACACATAACCCAATATATCTGTAATATGCCAATGTTTTATTAATTTTCAAAAATAATTTGTTTCTAGAAATTTATGTTCCTGGAATATTTGCTAGAACCTGCTTATCTCTTTGTATAGTGTGTATTTCTACTCTTCTTCAATGTGCTAGATCAAAGGTCAGCAAACTTTTTGTGTAAAGGATTGTATAGAAAGTATGTTAGGCTTTGTGAGCCACGCACCCTCTGTCACAATTACTTAACTGTGCATTGGAGTGTTTAAGCAGCAACAGATAATACATAAATAATGGGGTTGGTTGTGTTCCAATAAAACTTTATTTGTGGGGGAAAAAAATGGAAACAAAACAGATTTGGCCTATTGCGATAGTTTGCCAACCCCTACATTAAACATTAAGAACACAAGAACTTAGCCCTGGCCGGTTTACTCAATGGTAGAGCATCAGCCTGGCATGCAGGAGTCCTGGGTTCAATTCCCGGCCAGGGCACACAGGAGAAGCGCCCATCTGCTTCTCCACCCCTCCCCCTCTCCTTCCTCTCTGTCTCTCTCTTCCCCTCCCGCAGCCAAGGCTCCATTGGAGCAAAGTTGACCCGGGCGCTGAGGATGGCTCTGTGGCCTCTGCCTCAAGCGCTAGAATGGCTCTGGTTGCAACAGAGCGACGCCCTAGATGGGCAGAGCATCGCCCCCTGGTGGGCGTGCTGGGTGGATCCCGGTCGGGCGCATGCGGGAGTCTGACTGCCTCCCCTTTTCCAACTTCAGAAAAAATACAAAAAAAAAAAAAGAACACAAGAACTCAAGCATACGCCTAAAGTAGATATAGTCTTACCTTTTTCATAAATGTAGTTCCTGTGAAAAACAGGCCCAAAGAGCAACAAAAATATTTTCAGGTGTGTTCCACGGTAGGGTTTTGGGGGGAGGTTTGTGAGGGGGTAAGATCCATTACCCAGTGTTCATTATCCCATCATCATTTCCTTAAGGCTCTGAGAACTGAGCCAGAGCTTATTGTATAAACAAAGTTTTCAAAACCATTATTTGCCTTATTCTGAAACAGGGGTCCCCAACTTTTTACACATGGGGCCAGTTCACTGTCCCTCAGACCATTGGAGGGCCGGACTATAAAAAAAAACTATGAACAAATCCCTATGCTCACTGCACATATCTTATTTTAAAGTAAAAAAAACAAAACGGGAACAAATACAATATTTAAAATAAAGAACAAGTAAATTTAAATCAACAAACTGACCAGTATTTAAATGGGAACTATGCTCCTCTCACTGACCACCAATGAAAGAGGTGCCCCTGCCCTGGCCGGTTGGCTCAGCGGTAGAGCGTCGGCCTGGCGTGTGGGGGACCCGGGTTCGATTCCCGGCCAGGGCACATGGGAGAAGCGCTCATTTGCTTCTCCACCCCCCACCCCCTCCTTCCTCTCTGTCTCTCTCTCCCCCTCCCCCAGCCAAGGCTCCATTGGAGCAAAGATGGCCCGGGCGCTGGGGATGGCTCCTTGGCCTCTGCCCCAGGCGCTAGAGTGGCTCTGGTCGCGGCAGAGTGACGCCCCGGAGGGGCAGAGCATCGCCCCCTGGTGGGCAGAGCGTCGCCCCTGGTGGGCGTGCCGGGTGGATCCCGGTCGGGCGCATGCGGGAGTCTGTCTGGCTGTCTCTCCCCGTTTCCAGCTTCAGAAAGAAAAAAAAAAGAAAGAAAGAGGTGCCCCTTCCAAAAGTGCGGCAGGGGCTGGATAAATGGCCTCAGGGGGCCACATGTGGCCCGCGGGCCGTAGTTTGGGGACCCCTGTTCTAAAATGTACTTGATTGGGACAGTGGAAGAGCCTCAGTGTATAAAGTGGGTGCTGTGACATCATAATTTTTTTAGGATTTAAATACCACATTAGGTAATAATATGCAGTAGTTTATAACATCAAAAGTAAGCCCATGAGCCTGACCAGGCGGTGGTACAGTGGTAGAATGTCAGACTGGGATGCAGAGGACCCAGGTTTGAAACCCGAGATAGCCAGCTTGAGTGCGGGCTCACCAGCTTGAGTACAGGGTCGCTGGCTTGAAGCCCAAGGTCACTGGCTTGAGCAAGGGGTCACTCACTGTGTTGTAGCCCCCCAGTCAAGGCACATATGAGAAAGCAATCAATGAACAACTAAGGCACCACAACGAAGAATTGATGCTTCTCATCTCTCTCCCTTCCTGTCTTTTCCTATCTGTCCCTCTCTGTGTTTCTCTCTCTCTGTCTCTGTCACACACACAAAAAAAAGTAAGCCCATAAACTGATATTAGCAAATGTATATTTGAAACATTTGGGTATAAAGTATTTATTTAAATAATTTTACTTTGATGTAAACAGCTCTACTGTCATTTATTTATCCATCTTTTATCCTGGCCCAACTTTCTCATAAAACCCAAAGCTAAAAGAAAGTTTCTAGCAGCTTAAGAATTAACTCCAGTACAGGTATAATTATGAAGTGGATTCTCTTGAAACATGCGGCAATGTATCTCTAAATACAAAAGCTTCACACAAAATTTAAGAGAATCTTCACCCCATGACATAGCAATAAAATCATAACTCTTGACTCAGAGAAGGTATAAAGAGCATGCTGGATTATCAGAAATCAGTATCCTTCAGCAAGAACTACAGTATATTTTTGCCATCTATATTATAAAGTACCATGCTTAAACTTTGTAAAAAGCATTTTAGGGAGAAAAGTGAAAGTGTTTTCAGTGGCAAAGATCGCTGAGATTCTTCCCATTTACATAGGTATAAATTTACCCTCAGTTGGATACATTAGAATTAGGAAGACCCATGTGAAGTTTTATCATTTGATAATTGTGTTCTTACATTCATGTGATCTTTATTTATTCCATTTTTAACAGTAGTAATGCAGTCTGAACCTTTTTTTATAGATTAATCATTTAAGTCTGAAATAACCAATGTTAGGACAACAGGTGTCCTCTGGATCACATACCTGTACCTGAAAAGGGACCTGCTTTCACCCTTACCTGTCCTATTGTACCTATAAATTTTCCAACCTACATATTCATTACAGCGACCTTTGTTTATAATCTGCTTAACAATATCTTTTACCAATCTGCTAAATACTCCCGCCTAAAGGCACAAAGACACACATCACAAGCCCAACTTCATTCAGAATAGTGCAGGAGCCACAGCTTACTTAAGAAGCGTTGAGCTGGAACATTGAGGTCGCTGGTTTGAAACCCTGAGCTTGCCCAGTCAAAGCCCATTTAGGAGTTGATGCTTCCTGCTCCCCTCCCCCCCCCCCCCGTCTCTTTCTCTCTCTCTCTCTCTCTCTCTCTCACTCTTCTCTCCCTTTTTCTCTCCTCTCTCTAAAAAATGAATAAATTAAAAAAAAGAAAGATAGGCTCCCTATTGACTCATTAACTCTGTTGCCTCCTAAAGGTATAACAAAGCCATCTCTGTAGAGGCTTATATGTTTATTTGAAGGACATGACCAAAATCTTTTATTTTCCAGATGATGCTTTGTTAAAAATAAAGTGTTTGACTTGTGGATCAAATGGCACATTAGTGAGAAACAAAAATTGTTATCAAACTAATTGAACAATGAGAAAGTTCAGTAAAAGTTAACCATTGGTAAGATATCAACCTTTTTCTCTCTTTTTTAACTGCTTTGTTCTAGACACTAGAAAACTCTTTAAAAAGATGTTAGTTTTAAATGGAAATATTACTAAGTAATGGAAGTATGTTACTAAACTCCTTGTAAAAATAATTCATTTGCTAGCATCAATGCTATTAGAATGCAAAGCATTTGTACTCTTTGCTTAGAACTGAGAAGCTGTAATTATGTTTTAGGATTCCCTTTTGTATCACCCTTTCGTGTGAGGCTTTAGGCTTTTAATCAAACCACTTGCAGAGATGATTATAAAAATACAGTTCAGGGTTGGTATGGACACTGGGTATTATCTATGCCAGTGAGTCACAGCCTGAGTCTTCAAAAATAATAATCTGACAAGGTGTAAAATGTTTCAGAATACCTAACAAATTGTGTACTTTACTAAAATAAAATTATTGATGCTAGTTAAAACAGTAAATTTCTTTCTTTTTTTAATTTTCTTTTAAGTGAGAGGAGGGGAGATAATGAGACAGACTACCCACATGCAACCCATCTGGGGCCGATGCTTGGACCAACAGAGCTATCCTCAGTGCCTGGGGCAATGCTGGAACCAATCCAGCCACTGGCGGCAGGAGGGGAAGATGGAGAGGGGGAGGGATAGAGAAGCAGATGGTTGCTTCTCCTGTGTGCACTAACTGGGAATCGAACCCAGGACATCTATAATCTATATACCATGGTGCCAACGCTCTATCCACTGATCCAACTGGCCAGAGCCAGCAAATTCTTTTATTAGAATTATTTTAGCTCAGCATGGCAATGCTTCATTTTCCTTTTAATCAGGATTTCTGAATGGAAGTTACATTGCTTTGTGTTTGTTTTTTAACAGGGAAAAATATTCATTATAACTCAATAAAAAGGAATTTGGGAGACCAAAATCTTTTAAAATAGGAAGTCAGTGTTTTGGGTGGAGTAGATAATAAAAGGTTTTATTGGTGGTGAAATAGCTAGGAAATCTTTGGCCTAGTTTAATGCTTGCATTTTGCAGAAATGGAAACTTAGACTAAGGGAAAGTCAAAACCTAGCCTAAACTCTCATGCCTCCTAAGAGGGCAGCTAAAACCTAGATTCCTGTTTTCTGACTCCAAGTCCAGTGCTCTTTTTCATCATGGGATCTGACATCACAGTGTCTGAAACCTGAGTAGCCTATCTCACATTGCAGAGTACTAATGAGTGGTAGGAAGAATACTTCTGCCCTATTGTGTATAGATGTGATATAAATACGTAGAACAAGTAACTTAACAGATTTCTTCAAAGTTTTCTATCTGTTTCCCAGTCTGTCTGGTAGGGGACACTTATTGTTGGGGTGGTATATTGCCTTTACTGGTGAAGTGTACTAAACATTAGTCAAACTTTATTTTGTTTTTGCCTTGTTCTGTGTTGAACTGACACCATCTCCCATCTCCTTCCTGCCTATTCTTACCTCTTTGGATGTGTTTTCAAAATGAAATAATATATGGCTTTTGTTGCTAGTGGTCACTATACTTATTAGTAAGAAACCCTACTTTTTAAGATATGTAGTTCTTTTCATAAATTCAGGATCTGCATGATTTCTTCAGTGAGTATAGCTAAAATTAACTCTGCTTTGTTACCTGATTGTTAAAAATGTGAGGCAGGATGATTTAGTAGACTCTCATTATTTGATTAATTATATGAAGTATTAAGAAAATTTCTGCCACTAACAAGAATTTTTACTGAAACAAAACATAGACTGGGGGCCAGAAATAACGTATTATTTAGAGTCTTGAAATGGTTCTAGGCTAAAATGCAGATATTACTTCTTGTCTCTTTAAAAATAATTTTAGAATAAAATTTCTTGGTACTGTTTCATTTCTCATAAATTGAAAGGATCTGGCTCTTTCCAGCTTGGAAGAAAAAAAAATTGCACAAGTCAGAAAAAGAAACAGACAGATGGGTGGCATTTTCCTTAAGGGAGAGCTACCTCAACCCAAAGCCAAATTGTTTGCCTTCTACAGATGATTTTTTAAAATAGCTTTGTTTGCTTATAGTTTTATTTTGTTGTCAGGTTGCCTAATAAGTCAATAGTGCAAAGCCTGTCCAACCTTGGAAGCTCTTCAGAAGTTCTGGGTTACTGAGAAGTGTAAAAACCTGGGTCTTCTTCGTTGTTTCTTTTTTTACTTGTGTGCACACCATTAGACAGTCCTGTGATTATAGAGCCATGTGCAGGAAAATTAATCAAGTTGCAACATAATGATTCTCTTACCCTGTTATTTCAAGTATGTAGTAAATGAGAAGTGACCAACTGCAATCCATGTAGGAAAAGAATGGACAGTCAAGAGTTGCAGGGATTACTAGGGAGGGGGGGACTTGAATATTTAAAAGAAAACCGCTTTGTTATTCTGAGTTTGTAGTTTAAAAATGCAGTTTGCTTCAGGTTTTATATATTCTCAGGAATTAAAGTTCTCATTTGAAGGGGAGTCTAATGATGATGCTTTGTATGATTTGTCAATTCTGTTAGTGTTGATGTCAGAGGGATACTATTTATTTACCTCACTCAGAAAGAGAAGTATTTGCTTTCTCCTCCAGGAGGTATGGCTGTTTTACACATCCTCATTAGAGTCATATGGTTGTCAAAAGGGAAGTTAAACAAGTATTCTTTTACTCTATAAATGCAATTTAGGTAGCTGATTGTTTCTGTTGACTATACAGAAACAAATACAAGTAAGTATTTTCTTACTTGTTAACCATTAAGCATTTCTAAAGCTCAAGTTAGACTAGAGATTTTTGTCAACAAATAATAAGAAATCTGATGTTCTGTGAGACAGATGATGAGATTTGTGAATTTTAGCATGTGCTTTTACTCTGCTCTTAAGAAATTTATGTGTATTGATCTCCTTATTCCCAACCAATATCGAAATAAGTACTGGTAACTCAGACCAATATATAATATCATTCAGTGTAACTCTGATTATTGATTTGGCTAAGTTTAGGTGCTCACAAATAAGGTATAATTAAATCTTTTTTTTTCAGTGTCACCTGAATAAAGGTCACAAAATCAGGTCTTTGATTTTTAATATATTCATACAGTGGAAAGGCAATATTCACAAGCCTTTTTACTGATTGATCAGTATCAGCAAGATGAGTGATATTATTGAATTAGAAGATGCAATATATGATTTCACATCAATAGCATTATCTTTACATTGGATGTTATTGGATTAGTTTAAGACAGCAGAGGCATTATTTCACTAGAATTTTATATTTTTTCCTTTTTTGTGAAAGTAAAGTTTCTAAATTACGAGGATATTGAAAAAAGACCAATGTTATGAACACTTAGGAATGACTTTTCATGTTTTTTCCAAAGCATATACTAGAATCTGCAATAATAATGTTTAGATATAAAACCTGGACTTTGGTATCTGATTTGGTGTCTGATTTAGTTAGCCAGGCTAACTATTACAGCACACATAGGAAACAGCATGCATTCACAAGTCATCTCTCCACAAGCTGAGGAAGAGGAGGCATTGAGAAGGGTCTTTTGCTTTGAATCTGTCCACTTGATTCTTTGGCTTGTTATCCTCTATCTTCACCCCTCCCTCCTTTGCAGTCGATCATTTGTTAGTTATTTATTGAATTTCACACTTTAGGAAAATATAAAGTTCATTTATGGATTTATTTATTTATTTATTATTTATATTTGTTTTACAGAGACAGAGGGAGAGTCAGAGAGAGGGATAGATAGGGACAGACAGACAGGAACGGAGAGAGATGAGAAGCATCAATCATCAGTTTTTCGTTGCGACACTTTAGTTGCTCATTGATTGCTTTCTCATATGTGCCATGACCGCGGGCCTTCAGCAGACTGAGTAACCCCTTGCTCAAGCTGGCAACCTTGGGGTCTTGAACCTGGGTCCTCCACATCCCAGTCCGACGTTCTATCCACTGTGCCACCGCCTGGTCAGGCCATTTATGGAATTATTCACATGTGAATTTTATTTGGCATCTTTTATCACATTACAAGTCTTGTTTTTCAGGAATTGATTCACTTAGAATTAATGTTGAAACTTTTCAAGAGGAATTCTATGAGGAAGTTTTAGGGTTGTTTTTTTTTTCCCCAGCCAGTTCTTCTGTCCTTCTGGGACACTGGAATGTTGCATGCTTATTTTTAGAAAAAATGTACAATAGGATTAACCACTATCTGGCATTAACTAAGTAATTAATTCAAGGTATGTGATTTAGTTTAAGTTTTTTCTTGAAAATATTTTAAATTTTTGAAACATTCTTGCATTAAGGGCAGTTTTAAAAACAGATTTGAGAATTATAGTGATCCAGGTATTGGGGATGAAGAAGAGCTAATAAAATAGATTAAAATACTGCCTGGTTAATCCCAAGAAATAGTGCATAGCTCTCCAAGGAAGATCTGCTCATTTCCCCAAATTCAGAAAAATAAGGAAAAAGGAAATTTCTGCATGGGGGACCTGAACTGTAAACTGAAATAGCCACAAAGTCCCTACCTAGTAGACTTTCTAAAAACATCTTTTCTTAAATCTTCAGTAAAGAAGCATGTTGCTTAGGCAAAGCACTCTGTAGCTTTTTCTTATCTAGTTTAGATCTGTGCCTGATGACTATTGGAATGGCAGTAAACATCACACATCCTGAACCATTGATGAGGGTAAGCATATTTGAAAATTGGTAAAATGCAATAATCCTCAAACCAGGAATCATCAGTTTGCTAGTAAAATATGTGTGGCTCCAAGTCATATTTTTCCAGAGTTCTCTGACATTTTTATTAATTATGTTGCCCATGTGCACAGTATGTTCATTTGGCTATGAAACTTGGTGACTTTTTAGATTTTGGACTGGGAGTGTGAATATTGAGTCAGATCCCATTGTCTTAGAATAAACACAAATGCTTACTTACGTAGAATTGTGGGCGGAAACAATTCAGGATAAAAGAGCATAACAGTGTGGAGCTCCTGTGCAGACTGCATGTCTATCTGAAACCAGATTTAAATAGTGGCCCTGTCTCCAGCTGACTCGTTTTGTCAGATGGAGTCACAGGATTAACCCTTGACATGTTCCTTTAAAAAAAAAAAAAGGCAAAGATTAAACAACTGCATTGACTAGAGCAGCACTTGATCCATCTCTATGCATTTTTTCCTGTAATGTGATTCTCCTTAAGAAAAAAATTGTGCTCCAGCTGTTACACAGATTAGATTAAATTTTTCCAAAAATATTTTTGAGGAAGAGAAAAAAGACTTTACTATAGAAGATAATTAGTAATTGTGATAAAGAAAATAACTGTCCATACCAACCAATTTTAGCTTCTTTGGGGTAAGACAACTTCAAAAAGATGATATTTTGGTGCAACAATGTTAAAAGACCTTTCCATAATGTACAAGTAAAATACGGGAACATTTTCTTTAGATCACCACCAGTTTTGTGTGTGTGCGTATGATTTACTGTGTTTGAGGAATGAGTTTAATGTCATATATATGTAGATCTACCTTCCTCTACCACCACCCCCGTTCCTAGATACAGTCTTTATTAGGCAATTGTGTATACGCAGTGAATGTATTGGGTACTGGGGAAAAGGGTTCTTAAATACCCTTGTATGGCTTTTGTATCTGTGTTTTTAAGAGGAGGAATGAAGAGTAGAAACAATAGCTTTTAATTACTTACTCCACTGTTTAGAAACTTATATTTTACATTCAGATTTCATGTTTAAGAGCAAATCTTACCTAATTACTTAATAAACTGCTTTAGAACAGTAAGATATGCTGTCTGACTTTATTCTGAATTTCTTTTTTACTTGAATATCTGTTTATTCCTGTCAGTATCATATGGTTGCTTCTATACTAAAGAATGAATGATGAAATACTAAAATTTTTGTCGTGCTTTTACTAGCCAAGATTGCATAATTGAAATTACATTATGCTTTTGTTTTATTAGACAACACAGTACTCTCTCTCTCTCTCTCTTTTCTGGCAAGCCCCAGAGAAATTAGCTTAGCTACTGTAGATGGGGGTTTTTTTAAACCAATGTATAAAAGTTTTCTCAGGTTGGAATAATGATTGTAGGAAGAAAATGTTGGAAGTATTGTCAGTGCTTTCTGACTCCTTCCTCCGTCCTGCCTCACTTTCTATTCAAGAGTAAGGTTTTTAATAAATTTTTTCATCTTTAAGAAAAAAAGGAAATTTCATTTTAGATGGTTTTTCTTTTTCTTTTCTTTTTTTGTAGCTGTTTTGTTAGAGAAAGACTGCGTCGATGAAAGACTAAAATTTACTTGAATGGTTTTAAGGCATGGCATTGTTAATTGTAAATCAAAGCTTTTTACACAGTTCTGTCAGGATTGAAATGGGTCTTTGTGGTCTCTCAGGAGGGAGGAAGTTACAAACCACTCTGCAGACTGGCATTTTAATAGTCTGCTGTACAGTGATGTTCTTTTGCAGCTGCTGCTTAGCCTTTTCTATATCTGGAGAGTGTGGGGAAGCTTTATTGTTACTCTGATACCATCAGCTTTTAAAACATTGTGAAGTTAGCTGGCCTTATTGTCTGGTTTTGTTTTATTACTATAATTTGATCAGTATGTTTCATAAGAATGAGGAGGGTGGTCCCTTTTAGAATATTTCTAAGTTAGAGAAGTTCTGCTTTATAAAAGATACCTTTTAAAAAAAAGTAACGTTCCCCTTTTTGCAGCCTGTAAGCTCTGATTAACACAGTTCTGTTAGAACCTATAGGGCACAGGAAGAAGAGCTATTACAAAGAGGTTTTGATGGGGGTATATCAGGAAAAGGTTGCTGTTCTCTTTTTTTGTCCATACCAAAAGACATATAGAAAACTTTAAATAACAAAAGTTTGTGTGTGAAAAATACGTATTTGCAGACAATGTCTAGAACCTTTTGACTTCTAAATATAACAAATTTTTTAAATCTATGAGATTCCCACACTTATTATTTTTCCTTTTTGAGAAATTTGAGTATTAACACTAAAATATAACTATATAAACTATTTTTTATGAACAATAATAAACTTGGAGAAAAGAGCTCTAAGAAGCCTTTTTTAAGTTATCAGCTAGAATGTACATTTTGTCTGTTACACGCACTAGCTTTTCATACTTTTTTTATAAGGGAATACATAACCTTGATTGTTTTTTCTATTTAATTTCTGAATTGCTTAATACATATTAGATATTCTAGAAGAGTGCAGATTCATTATAAACTTATAATTGGTGTTATGATGAGGAATTTAAGAAGTTTAATAACAAAAAATCTATTTTTTGGACTGAACATTTTCATAAAATGTGTTCCTTTCCCTTCTTTTTAATATGATTTTTATAATTTAAAAAGAATCATTGTTTGTTCTAACTAGTTAAGTGGTACTTACATGACAAGTCCGCTTTCTCCAGGAAGTGATTTTGTACTAAGCTTAACTCCCTAGATCCTTCTTGTTACACATGATTCAGTGTTTCCAATTCCTGATTGCTTGATCATGTGTTTATCAAAGTTGGAAGCAACTTTAGATCACGCCAGATGGTAATGTTGCTAGAGGTGTGGCAAACTAGGTTTCCTTGCCACAAGTGCTCTAATTTAATTAAAACTAAAACCAGATTAGCAGATCTGTCAGTTTGCCTTTCTTTGAAATAGATAGATAATCTCATATGACAAAAATAATAATTCCCTGGGATATTTATTTCCAGGACATTCTTTTTTTATTATTTAGCATTTGTAAGTGACTTGTTTTTTGGTTTTTTTTAATATCCTAAAGTTTGTCTCGTTGGTCTCCTCCACAATGCAAAGACTTATTAGAAATTGAAAGAAGTTACTTACAGCATAAACCCTCCCTCTCTGTTCTGTGAGTTGGTTCAGTCCTGTTTTGCATAAGTTCCTTTTGAGTAGATCCATGTGTGGATACATAGTGCTGAACTCTTAACTCTGGCTGTGTGGATGTATGTCTGGGAGAAAAGCTGTGTGCATTAGCTGCAAACAGTAACATTTTCAAAATCAACATGTATTGTGCTTATCCTGTTCCTGGAATGGGCAGCAATTCTTTGATGTATTACTACAATGGGAAAACGGTAAGTCTTTTTTCTTTGTTCATATAGCTTCTGACTGGTTTGTTGTATGGAAAGCAGTGTAGATTAATTGCTTTTTATTAAAATCTGTAAGGTTTTGTTTTATCATTTTCTATAATACATTTAGATTATGTATTTCTTTGTAAGAAGTGTCAGTAAAGTTGTGTCTTTGACGGAGTTACTCAATAGTTGTTGGCTTTTATTTCTAAAATAGTACAGAATATAAACTTGAATTTGTGACTTATTAAAATACCTTATTTCTTTACTAGCAGTGAGCTTGAAAGTACCTTTGGTTTAATGTTTTATTATCTTGTAAACATAATCTATATATAAAGGATACACACATAATAGAGAGGATTATTTAATACTTTCTAGATAGAAAGCAAAGATGAAAGTCATATTGGATATTCATAAAAATAACAAGTATGAAGCTCTGGGAATGATTAAGAAAGCAGTCAGCTAGTGAGGGCCGTATTTCCTGTTTGGAGTTTCAGGTCCAGAGCCTGACTTGACTGGGATACCATCTGTTTCCAATCAAACTAGAATTTTGACCCTGTACAGATTCATAAAATAAATCACTATTTTTCAAAGAATGTATTTATACATTTCCCAAAGAATGTACTTCTGGTCAATTTACAGCACATGGTTAGATGTTTTAAGATAATACCTTTCTGTGTTGCTAAGTGAAATCTTTCTATTCTTTACTTAGTATTAATTATTTAATATGTTTTTGCAAAAATATCTCTAAGTCAGAAGATTTTGTATATTCTAAAAAGAAAATGAACTACCCTGGAAGAGATAATAGGAAGGAATTATCTTTGTAAGATATTTTGTTTCACATTATAAAAATGTTATACTAATGAATAACGATCTTGAGTTTATGTCAAGAATTCAGTGTTTTTTTTCTTCAGTCATTTCCCAAGAAAGTTTTCCCTTAGCTGTCTTTTTAAATATATATATACCTAGAGATACATATAGATATATATAGTTAACTATATATCTATATATGTATATAGATATCTAGATGATAGATAAATAGGTGATAGATATGACTTTAGTAATTTTTTTTTTTGGTTAGGAGTGAAGGCATTTTTCATGTTAGTGTTTGAAATTATAAAGAAAATTTAATCATTTTCTAAAATAGGTATAAAAACCAGATGTGTTTTGTCTACCCTTTTTACCACTTTAATGTTTTAAAATAGCACACAGGATGGGGCAGAAGTAGGTTTTCAATTGTTTATATGGAAAAATAATACAATAATTAATAAATAATAATGCAAGAATGAACTCATTTTGCATACTCACAACTGTAACCTACTTTTGCCCCATCCTGGATGTTTCTAACCAGGGTACATGAGAACTAATGAAAGCACTTTTCCATTCTCTGGTTGCTTTGGTAAGGCCTCTTTAGACTCTTAGCATTTGGTTGTTAACTTTTGGGTATGATTTCTTAATAGATGATAATCAAGCCAAATTACCCTTAAACTCATTAAAAAGTACATGTTAACACTGCCCGTGTAAGTAGAGCTTTAAGTATGAGAGAGAGATTTAGATGGGGTCGTATGTAAATGAAATTACTTGATCTGTGTATAATTTCCTTGCCAACTGTCTTTCAAATGTGAAAATATTTTTCTTTTATGTCCAGTTTTAAGTAAAATAGTCTGTTTGAAGGTGTGTGTGTGTGTGTGTTTGTGTGTGTGTGTGTGTTTTCAGTAAAATTAATTATACAGGACCCTTGAAGTGGAGAAACTATAACTCAAATTGAGTTTAGATTTGATTCTTTTCGAGAGCACAGATCACTCTATTACAACATTTCTCTTTGTTCTACATTTGGGGGGGAGCGCAACAGCTTTGATCGTATTAAGTATTTCCAGGCTTAGTGTAGATGACAAAGCTGGTATGGTAGAGAAGTGTAGCCTGAAAATTGATAGCCTGTGCCTGATATAGGTCAGAGGGGACTTCTATGTTCCTGAAAAATGCATAAAGAGATGATATATTTATTGTCTTAGTCTTCTGTATCGCAAGGCCCTGTTCTTACTTATATTTTCTTATATATATTTTATTTTTACCACCTCTACCTAGTTTTTTACTATTATTCTCTTATAACTCTTCAATAAGAAAATCATGTGGAAATAAGTACATTATCCAGACTACTTAAATACCTCAAGCTTAGTATATATTAGGAAATGTCTACCCATCAATGCTTTATAGTAAAAACTAGCACTTTAAATTAACATTTCTGGACTCTAAGTGAAATATACTTGCTCATTTGAGTTATGGAATTTTTAGATAATTCTCAGTGAATAGATTAAATTTAAGTTTACTTTTTGATTCCATTTTATCAAGTTAAGATGATGGTACAGATTAATATTTTGAAATGCTAATAAGTTCACATTGATTTTATTTTTACAATTCCATTATGGGTATTATGAGAGAGTTGAGAAGTCATTAGTGGTACTGGTCTTAAAGAAAATGCCCGCCCTTTTTTTGGTTTTTGTTTTTAAATTTCAAATTTGGTTCCATGTATTTAGAGGATGTTTAGAGATATTTTAATAATAAGACTGACAAACTATAGGAAAAACAATCGGAGAAGAGCCTTTTAATATTTTATTAAAGATTATGTGGCCATATTGTATTGTTGGAATATAACAGGCTTGAACACCTGTATACAGAAAAAAAAAAAAAGCCAAAAATGTTAACCCTATTTTCCCACTATTTGAAAAGTGATGGGGTTAATGTTTTGAATTATTTATAACTTTAGTGTAGGTGTATTCTCTACCATTGTAAGATATTAATACATGTTTATGATAGAGAACTAAAAACTATTTTAGTATTTTCTATTTTTTGAGATTTTTTTTTAAATAGCCAAAATAAAAATAGTAAGGAATAATGGGTTTCTGAAATTCCTTATATATAAAGAACTTGGCCTGCATTCAGTTTTCTCATTAACATGACTAAGTTGTATCCTTTATGCAGAAAGGTAGAAAGTCTTAGAGGTAAAGTAGGAGAAAGTTTTGGGAAGAGAGGATTCCTCCGGTTTTCTTTGCCTTTATGATTCTGGAATTTTGTCCTTCCTCTGATCTGATCAGCCTCTATTTTCTAAGCCTTGAACTGAAGATGTTACAGAGTATTCCAGGTATAAAAACCACAGCACGTACAGGCATGATGCTCTTTTAATTGTATCGGGGTTATTTTAATCTTTAATTAGAGACAACACAGAAATCCAAGTTTTAAAACTCAAGCTTAAAAACACGTTTTGAATATTGAGCTTCTTTGTATGGACTCTGGGAAAGAAGGGACAAGAACTAGCATGATTATAAGGGCTACTCTGTGTCAGGAGCCATGCGGGGGACTTTATGTTTGCCTCGTTTAATTTCTGCATTCACGCTGTCATTTATCTGTTTCTAGCCTTTTATAAATAAGGGAAATGAGGTTCAGGGATGTTTAGTTCTTGCTCAAGCTCCACCCAGTTAGTAAGTGCTTAAGCCAGAATTGAACACTGGTCTCTCCCAAGAGGAGGTTTTCTCTTTTATGTCATCTAAGAGCGAATAAACTAGCCTCCATAGGACAGGGCCAAACTTCACTTGTCCTTACCTACCATTTGTATAAAAACATACTGCAATGGAAAGAATGTAACTGGGAAAAACACTAGCCCATTCCTAAAAATAAATGCTATTTTGCATATATGATCAGACTAACAATTTTCTGAATAATAATTGATGTGCCCAATCAAGCAAATATTTATTTCTGTTTAAGATGAAGAACTTAAAACTATTCTAAATATGTTTAAAAACTCAGGAAATTACATAATAGGTCTCCTTTTCTAATAGAGCTCATAGTACTAGAAGTTGGGTTAGCCATAGTTTTGGCACCTGCCTGCCCACATAATTTGTGTTTTCATAAGAAGTAGGGTCTCATATAGCTAAAATTGCACTGTAAATATTTCTAAGACTTATTTTTTAAATAAACATTTTCAGTGAATAAAAGCACAGAAACCCATATGAGAGTGTATAGAACTACATTTCTGTTTCATTGGGGATTTTTTGCTAATTAACATGAGAGAGGAAAGAAAATACAATTAAATTCATTTAAATTTCCATGTCTGTTGGCCCAATAGAATTAAGTCTAATGTATATAATGAAGAAAACATGAAGTCATTTAATAATTCTCTGAAGGTAGAATACTAATGACATTGAATGACAAGGATTTCCTCTTAAATCTTTGTTTTTCTCTTTACCAAAAATATCTGAAACTATATTCCAGATATGAATCCAAATAGGTCTTTTTTTCATGATTCAAGTGAACACAAATACCAGTGAGTTAAAACTATAGTCCCTGCCAAAAGAGTATGTTGTCACTCACTGGTCAGCTTTATTAATGTTTTAGAAAGAAATTTGTCATTTTCCACTAGTTAATGAACATGTTAAAGGGATCAGGTGCTATATTGTTGGATCTAAATTTCTTTAAAATGTAAGTAACTAAAAAGTGACATTGATTTGTTCAGTATATTATTCTAGCGTACAGATTTCAAACTCAGTTCCTTAAAAATTCCCCAGTTTATTTCTCAGGAAAAAATTTGTGGTTAGTATAGAAATGATAGCAGTTACAGTAAAGAGCTGATGAAATATGCCCAGTGCAGTGCAGTTAACTTGAATAAAAAGTGTGTGCTTGACTTACCTAAGAAGTTTTTCTCACAGTTGAAAATCAGTAATTTCAATGATGCTTCTTAGTAGAAGTAGTCATTGATTTTAAACAGCTTTGTGCCAAAAGCTGGAATTCCTTTTTTCTTATGTTAGAAAAGACATTTTACTTTATTTCAACCCTAAACATGTCTCTGGAAATTCTTGGCTTGGAATTAACATAAAAACTGTAGTGTTAGACTGGGCTTTATGGCAAAAAAAAAAAATCTTATGTCATATTAAAATGTTAAATGCATTGAGATGTTTATCAAATCTATCATTTATATATTAGATATTGGGGAAATTCTTAAATTAGACTTTTGTTTCATAGATTTATTTAAATGTTCTAATAACTATCTGAGTCTATACATGAGATTAGTATTCATGGAAAATAAAGGATCAAAAATGATCAGGAAAATCAATAGGAAACTTCTTTAACTCCTCTGACACTTATCTAGCACTCTTATCAGAGTGAGTATAATTATTAAACAACTTTTATTGACCTGTTTTTGGTTTTTTTTTACTAAATTCAAGTCCCACAAAATTCAGGAAGCTGTTGTTTGTATATGTGTTACTATGTGTGGAACTTTGTATAGGTTAATTACCAATAACTAAAAAATAAATTATTATAATAATTACTTAATTTTTTTTCCTAATTTTTGAGTATTAACTCTTTAAATGTGTACATTTTTAAAATTATTGGTCCAGAGATTTAATTACAGTATTTCAAGGGGGATATGACTTAGGTTGCAGTTTTCTTTTTTTTAGTGACCTAGACTAGATTTTTTTTCAAGTTTTAAGTATCAACTTGTAAAATTTTTTATAGTTTAATACAAAATATAGTTATGTAAAATATCAGATAAATTAAGTGGATGTTTCTGAATATGATTTTACATCTTTATTTTAAAATTATGATGGTAAATTAGCCAAGTAATTTTATTTAGTTATTTTGGTAAATTGATGAAGATTGTGCTAAAGATGATTTCTATTATTAGCATGAACTTTTTTACATATTAGAGGTCCATGTTAGCAGGTATTAAAGCATTTAATGATATTTAACATATCAGAACTTAAAATAATACTATTCAGATCATCTTGACAAAAGAACAAGTAGAAGCTTAAACATTTTGAAATCTTGGTAATAATTTCTGTGTTAGAGAATGTTCAGAAAAATGGATAAGCTTCTCTTTCTTTCTTTCCAAATTAGCTGAAGGTGTTCCCATAATGTTTGAGAATTAAGACTAATTATGGTCTTGGAACTAACTTATGAGACTTCTAGAATATTTCTTTCAAAGTATATAATTTTGAACTGCTAGGTGTTGTTCTGTAGTAACCCCTAGTCATGTATGATTATTTTAAATTAATTAAAATAAAATTAAAAATTCATTTCCTCATATGTGTGCTACATACCCACATTTGAAATGTTCAAAAGTCACATGTAACTAGTGGCTACTGTATTGTGTAGCACAGATATAGAACACTTCCATCATCAGAGAAACCTCTATTGGACAAGTGCTCATCTAAAGCATTCCTCTCATTTTCTGTGGAAGGTATCTTAATTAAGATATACAGCTATTCTCACATACTAAAGAAAATTCCCAACTCATCTCCTCATCATTTGGGATATTTAAAAATACCAGTCACCACACAGGCTATTATTTTAAAAAGCATAGGGAATGACATCATCTTTTAACTCATCACTGTGTATGATAAGATAAAAAGAAAAACTATCTTTTTAACAAAAGCTTTTACTTCTTTGCATCTTTTCTCAGTAAGTATCAGGAAATCATTCTGACTCTCTGCCTTGCATAGATGTTTCCAATATTAATTACGTGAAGGATGCATTGAAACCAAGAGAACAGCACACAGCTCCAGCCTCTAAAGCTAAACAGAGTGGGCTGCCTTGAATTTGGAGTTAACCTTATGACTGAACTGAATCATCCAAATAGGAAAAGGAGAATCTGTTTTTGTTAACTTCACTCCATTGATTGTATAAGCTAAAACATTCCAACAATTGTGTGATCACTATTAGGACTAATTGTAAATATTCACCCCTGGAGTACTCTATCACTCTTAAAAAGACAATTTAGGGGGATAGGATGTGAACATTAAAGATAATAATGTGGGTTTGTTATTTTCACTCAGTCCTAACAGTGAAAAGGAGGTACTGTTAGATTTTCAGTTATATATGCATGCAAGTTTAAATAAATGTTATGGTTTTATTCCCCAGACACTCAAAATTTCTCTCATCGCCATTCCTGAAGGAAAAAATATAGTGCTTGGGAAAGAAGACAGACAGTCCCATGATAGCTACTGTGAGCCTAACATTTTTGAATGAAGCTAGGATTCTAAAGATAATTTCTGAGTACCTACCACATTTTAATAAAAATCTTAAATTACTGTACTTAATTGTACCTTCTTTCTATTTTTTAAAAAAAATAGTTTAACTCCTGGTAGATTTTAACCATCTTAATGCATACATATTCTCTTCTCTTAATTTTAAGATTGTTGTTATACAAAATCATACTTAAGATTTAAACATATGATTAGATCATTAACTAGAAAAAACTGGCATCTGGATGCAGGTGATCAGATGACATAAGCAGTCTGGTTTTAATTTGTGGCCAGTACTGATTGTAACTAAAAGAGATTTGCTCTTTTTGTGGAATTGGCTGACTATTTCCCTACATCTGGAATTAATAAAGTCTTTGAGACCACATCAGTTGCTCTTTGCCGCAAGAACTCTTTGATCTAAAAAATTGAGACTGGCACAACTGCTGCTTCATAACATTGCATCTATGTTTTTGCAAGCTATGGTTAAGATAGAAAAGTAACGTTGTTTGGCTGTTAGAAATGCTGTTAGATGGGCCTCTCTGAGAACCATGTTTTTCAAAACATTTTTATTAAGATACAAACTATGAACTTATGTTAGTAAATAAGTTATAAACTTATAGTAGTTTAGTTTTTACCATCTTTGTTTATAAGTACTAGCCTTCAAAAGTCCATTTATTTTTTCAAAGTCCATTTATAAATACCAATATTAAAAATAACTTTTAACTCTAAAATAAGTCCATTTTATTTTCTCTGTATAGTTTCCAGTTTTTACAAGAGTAAACAAGTTTCTTCTCCTTTATGAGGTTTCTGTTGGTTTATCTTACTTTCCATAACAGCCGTCTATTAACCATTATCTGAGCTGTATATTCTTTATATATTTGACAGCAATTTGTAAATCAGTAAACTGAAGTATATCTTCTTATTTGCTTTGTAATTGCAAACATTTAAAAAATTTTTCAAGTGACAAGTATATTCTGTTTGGAATACAGTGAATTGAATAGAAAGAAGGTAAAGGATATATAAATTGATAAGGTATATATAAATTTAAATTGGCAAATTATGTAGGTTTGTTTTGTGAAATGACATCAAAACTGGAGTTTTTCATAGCTATCAGTGGGAGGCTTACACAGTTTCATTCTATAACCTAGATAGAATTGGGGAATTTTATACATGATACCTTCAGATCAGTGATGATGTATATAGTAAATAAGCATTTGCAACAAAAACACGTGCTAGTGCTATTGTCTAAGTTTTATTCTCATTTTATTTTCTTGCTACATCTGTGGATTTACTTTACTTTTTGTTGTTTGTGGTTTCAGCCTAGTTTGTGACAGTCTACACATAAAGAGAACAAAGGACATCTATCTGTGGCTAAATTTAGATACTAAAACTTGATCAAAAGAAAAAAGTGCAAAATTACCTTCCTGAAAGCATTTTCTTGCCTATCAGTTTATGTATTATATAATACATTCCAAACACATTTGTTATCATTTTATCCCAACACTATTTTTATGTAATAACAGTAAGCTAGAAAAATGTTTAATATAGATAATGAAAAGAAACATTTTATCTTCCGTATTTTCCTATCTAGGCTCCTTCTGGAGAATTCATAGGAATATATCTTGTCCCAAACTTCTCAGGTACTACAGGTGTATGTTTGACCTTTGAGATGTGAAAGGTAGAAAACTAACCTGAGTTACCAATTCATTAAAAGGACACACACCTGTGCAAGTATCAGCACAATAGCAAGAAGAGTACACATGGACTTTTTAACTTTTCATTTAGAATGAATTTGTAGGATCGTGTCAGACAACTATTATATAAGAAATAGTATTTGAGGACTGAACATGGACAATATGGCAAAATAACTGCTCCTGGAAGAATTATAGGAAGGTGATACTCTAAGCTAATACTCGTTGAGTGGTTACTGTGCTAAACATTTTATGCGTATTATCTTGTCTGATTTTCCTATCAACCCCATGATATAGGTACTGTTAGCACTATCTTACAAATGAGGAAGTTGAGTCCGGAGGGTTAATTTACCAGAAGTCTTTACATTTAGTTACTACCTCAGAGAAAGACTAAATGAATATAAATGATAGATTATATAAATTTAATAATTGGCTTCCATTGTAATCTCCATGTATACTTTCTTGACTTTTTTATTAATGCATAGAAATATATGCTCAGGTCAAAAATATTAAACTTTGTAAAAGTAAAAGTCAGTGCCCTTCTTCATAGTTCTAAGCCCAGATGTGTAACCATTTAGTTTCTCATATGTAATTCCAGAAATTTTCAGTGCTTATCAAAAAATACAATTCTTTATATATACATGTCCCATATTTTTAGTAAGGTAGTTACTTTCTACCACTTACGTGAACACTTAAGGTTCTTATTTTGGAGTGAAATTTATGTATTCTTATCAGGCTAAACAAAAGAAATGTTTTATACACTGTTCATAATAAGATACCTTTCCATTCTTCCTTCTAATTTACTTTTATAGATTATTCATTATCTTAAATACTATTTTTTTCTTGATTTTAATAGTCATCATGAAAATGGTTTGATCATGTTTCGATTATTAAAGTTATTTGGTTGCCCCTTTAGTTTTCCAGAAAAGTGCCAGTGTTGTCCATTGGCCAGTTTAAAATGTTTATACTTTGCTTATCTGAAGCAAAGGTGTGCCCCAGGAAAATAGTACTGCTCAAATTAAATGAGATTTTAATAGTAACAAAGCATAGTAACATCTCATTGAACATATTTTGATTTTGAAAAATCTTGTAGCCCAAATTTTATTTCATGCTATATTCAAAAGACATTTGTTTTCATGGTCACATTTTGAGTCATGAGTCTATATGGATTTGTGTTCTGTAAGAAAAGTCAACGCTTATGACTTGATTCAACCACCTGCTGTAATTGTCACACTAGATGCATTGCAGGAACACAGGGTGAGGCAAAAGTAGGTTTAATGTTGCAAGTACATAAAACAAAGTTTATTCTTGTATTTTTACTTATTCTTGTATTATTTTTCATATGAACAACTGTAAGCCTACTTTTGCCCCATTTTTGGAGTAGTATTTTTCCCTAGTAATTAGCTAAAAACAAACATGTAGATATTCACGAAATTAGGCATTATTTATGTGGATTAAAGCAGTTTGTTGGATTTTTGGTAGGCCTTTATAGATATTAGGTAAGTCTTTTCTGGCCCTTTATAATGTAGCACTCATTTTACATAAATGATATGATAGTAATTTACATTTCAATTAAATTTCCTATTTAATTTTAAGGTATATGCACCATCCCCAAATTCAGATGATTTCAACCGTGAATCTCCCAGTTATCCATCTCCCAAGCCACCAGCCAGTATGTTTGCTAGCACTTTCTTTATGCAAGGTAAGCACTGCCAAACAGTTGTTCAGCACTACAGCAGTTACCTCCGGTATGTTAGCTAACGTTTACAGTTGTGAGGAAAAAGAATACCTTCATAGGAATTCAGGCGTTATTTATCGAGGTGTTTCTGGCTGACATAAATAAAATTTATCTTTAAAGTTTTCTAGTCCAGTTCATCACTGCCTGCATTGTTGGACTATCCAGCAAACCATTGGAGTGCCTATCTAGTATTGATTGAATTTATAACAGACTTCACCTGAGAAAAATGAATAGAGCAGTTATTTCTCATTTTATATTTAAAATGTATAAAAGATATTAACTATAGTTTCTTATTTAAATTACAGATTCTTATCATTCCTAAAGTTATCGATATAAATAAAAGATGAATATCATAGGACAGAATAAGATTTCTTAAGTTAGAAAAAAAGAGTTGCATTTCCTTTCATTCATGTCTAGCAAATCCGTATTGTTTGTTCTCCTATGGTTTTGGACTATGGGAAGCATATACTATGGGAGCGATAAATTACTGCATAAATGGTTCTTTGACTTTGCATTGGTGAGTGAAGTCATTGCTAATACATTTCATTTGAAGGCTGACTATAATATAGTCATCAATTACTTAGGTTTAGAATATTTGATTTAATATACATTGTTTATTATAGATTAAGTACTTTTTAAAATGTTTATGGGTATACCATTTAATCAAAAATTAAATAAAACCTATCCCCAAAAGTAGAATTTTTATTATCCTTGATATGATGGTAGATTTTTTGAGGATTTTTATAATAACTTACCTATTAATTTGGATTACATTTTTTTCCTCTCACTAAAAAGCTTTAGTCCTTCTTTTCAGATAGTAATTATACAATGTGAAGGGAAGAAAACTAAATAGAGGACTAGGTTGGAAAGGGGAGGAAAAATAGTGGAGGGTACCCTTTGAATTTTTATAGCATCTTCCAAAGAAAAATTTTTAGCTAAGGAAAATTTTATATTTCTCTTTTTGTCTTAGATGGGACCCACAATTCTTCTGACCTTTGGAGTTCATCAAATGGGATGAGCCAGCCTGGTTTTGGTGGAATTCTGGGGACCTCCACTTCCCACATGTCTCAATCCAGTAGTTATGGCAGCCTTCATTCACATGACCGCTTGGTAGGCTGTGACTAGGGTGTAGCAACACTTTGTCCTCACTTGTGCTTCTTATTGGATTACAAGTGTAAGATTTGGTTCTGCCGAAACTTCTGAAGTTTGAAATACTTCTAAGCTTACTGCATTAAGCATACCTTTTTAAAATGTAAATGACAATAGTAGCACTCTTCAGCTGCTAATATGTGATGTTCTTTTTGTCCTGTTACAGTAGTTGTCCAGTTATATGTGCATATTATTCAGAAAATGTATTTAATGTCTCTTCCCCCTCTCTCTAGAGTTACCCTCCACACTCAGTTTCACCAACAGACATGAACACGAGTCTTCCTCCGATGTCCAGCTTCCATCGTGGCAGCACCAGCGGCTCACCTTATGTTGCTGCCTCACACACTCCTCCCATCAATGGATCAGATAGCATTCTAGGTGAGCTTTTTTAGGTTGGCAAAACTCCCTAATTATGAGATTTTCAGTGAACCCTATACCTTTCAACATATTTTTTAGTATTGAATTAAAAATGAAAGAAAGGAAGAAACCTTTTCATTTTCATTAATGTAGAAACATCTTTAGCTTACAAAGTACAACACATGCAGAGCATTTGCTAGTTTATTGTGACAGTTGTGAGATAGCAATAGAGAACACCCTTGAGATAATGACAGAGTGCTAAGAAAAGCATGCCATCTTGCTAAAATTCTTGATTTGTTTTTCTACTTGAAATATTCAGGAACCAGAGGAAATGCTGCTGGAAGCTCACAGACAGGTGATGCACTTGGAAAGGCTTTGGCATCTGTGAGTATTGATTTGCTTTCCTACTGAATGAATTTTACACTGCTGAATGCAGTGATTGTATTTTGTGTGTCATAGTTAAAGGATGTGGTATATATAACAGGATCAACTTCATTACTCATTTAGCATTATTCTGTTTGTATCAATTCATGCTGTCCTTAAAATAACTCATGAGAACATTCCCACAGATCTAACTTCAATTTAAATACTGTATATGTTTTTGGCCCTGGCCGGTTGGCTCAGTTGTGGAGCGTCGGCCTGGCATGCGGAAGTCCCGGGTTCAATTCCCGGCCAGGGCACACAGGAGAGGCGCCCATCTGCTTCTCCACCCCTCCCCCTCTCCTTCCTCTCTGTCTCTCTCTTCCCCTCCCGCAGCCGAGGCTCCATTGGAGCAAAGGATGGCCCGGGCGCTGGGGATGGCTCCTTGGCCTCTGCCCCAGGCGCTAGAGTGGCTCTGGTCGTGACGGAGAGACGCCCTGGATGGGCGGAGCATCGCCCCCTGGTGGGCGTGCCGGGTGGATCCCGGTCGGGCACATGCGGTAGTCTGTCTGACTGTCTCCCCGTTTCCAACTTCAGAAAAATACAAAAAAAAAATACTGTATATGTTTTTGTCTTAATAGAACAGATATAGATAGAAGGAAGAGAAATTTGAACATTCTGAAATCTAAAACACAGATTTCTCAGATTAATATTTAAAGCTATTTCTTAGATTCAAATATTTTGTGAGTTGTCTATTAACATAAGTCATCTGGAACCAAGAAAGGCCTTGGCCAGGTAGCTCAGCTGGTTGGAATGTTTTCCTGATATATCAAGGTTGTGAGTTTGATCCCTGGTCAGGGCACATACAAGAGTCAACTGAGAGCCTAGCCAGTGGTGGCACAGTAGATAGAACATCAACCTGGGACACTGAGGACCAAGGTTCAAAACCCTGAAGTCACCGGTTTGAGCACAGACTCTCCAGCTTGAGCAAGGGGTTGTTGGCTTGAGCACAGGATTGTCAACATGAGCCCAAGGTCACTGGCTTGAGCAAGGGATCACTGGCTCAGCTTGAGCCCCTGGTAAAGGCATGTAGGAGAAGCAATCTATGAACAACTAAAGTGACGCAACTACGAGTTGATGTTCCTCATCTCTTTCACATCCTGTTTCTCTTGCGTGCATGGGTATGTGCACCTCAAAAAAAGAAAAGTACAGGATCAACTGAGAAAAGAATAAATGAGTGGAGCAAGAAGTCACTAATGTTTCTCTCACCCTTTCTCTCTCCACCCTTCCTCTCTCTATCTAAAATAAATTTTAAATAATTTATGGGGGAAAAAAGGGCAACTCAGTTATTTTTCTGATCCAGAGAAGAAAGTGCTTTTATAAGGAATTTTTCCAAAACAGAAAAGTATTTTACATATTTTTTAAAAGGAAACATAATTATATGCAACTGATTTATACAAGAAACAGGAAATGAGAGCCTTCCTCACAAAAAGCCAGATTTGTTGAAGAGTTTGTGCTAAAGTTAGTAAAACTGATTTGGAGGAATTCCACAGTTTTTTCTTGAACATCTTGTTTATATTACATCAGAACATTAATGACAAAGCAGTGATTTGCTTTAAGAAAATTAATAATTAGCCTGACCAGGCGGTGGCGCAATAAATAGAGCATTGGACTGGGACACGGAGGACCCAGGTTCAAAACCCTGAGGTCGCCAGCTTAAGCAAGGGGTCACTCGGTCTGCTGTTACCCCCCCCCCCCCCATCAAGGCACATATGAGAAAGCAGTCAATGAACAACTAAGGTGCTGCAATGAAGAATTGATGCTTCTCATCTCTCTCCCTTCCTGTCTGTCTGTCCCTATCTGTCCCTCTTTCTGACTCTGTCAAAAATATTTTTTTAAATTATATTTTAATATGTGATCCTTAAAACATTAAAACTGAAATCCCTTTTGGAATTTTTTTGCAAGAGCATTCTCCAACAATCCACAGAAATTACAAATATAATTATTTAAAGGAGACATTACTTATTTATACCTTTTGAAGTTTCTCCTTAGGCTTTTTCTTACTTGGTGTTTTTTTTTTTTTTTCCTCCTAAGTGATATTCCTCTGAGAATTCCCACAGAGTTGTCTTACATTCCTATGAAGTGCAGGTAATTCTGTCACACACTTCTGCTGCTGTTTATGGGCATGGCAGACCACCTCATGGGAGAGTAATTAATAGGAAGCAACTATATATTAAACATTTAAGTAGATAAACCTCTTTGTATATGGTTTCAGTAAATAAACCTTTCTCTGCAGCCCAGTAAAAGTTTCTTGAGAAGTGAAGCCAATTCAAACTTACCTATCACATAATGGAGCCTTGCACAAAATAGAGCTCAGTTAATGTTTGTTGAGTTCAATCTTTCATCATATGACAAAAAGAGTGATGATAACAAAACCCACAAAAACATCAGCTCTAATTTGAATGATTACTAGGTGCTAAGCACTATACTAAGCATTTACATGCGTTTTTTATTTAAGCCTCAAGAAAACCCTGTGAGGTTAGCATTATATTCCCAATATTACAGATGAGGAGCATGGGTTTAAAAGGTTAAGTAACTTCAGCTCAGAAAAAATGAAGTCTCTTGCCCTTGGGATCACCAAGTGAGGAAGGGTAAAGCCCCTATCTATAAGATGAGAGCCCTGACATGATGATCTTGACTGCTCTTACTCCCAGAACAGCAGTGCTGCAGTGTATTGTTTTACAGGCTGATGAGGATAAAAGGCGTTGTCCCACTTTATTGCCACCTGATGAAAACTACCTACTAGGAAAAAAAGTATTCTATAATACAATATTAAATCTGAGTACTTCCCAAGTATTTGATTGTCTTGCCATATTCCTTCTGCTGATTCTGAAAGAATCCAGAAGCATGTATTTCACATGTAAGAGGACAAATACTATTTGAGCCTTTAATACTAGGGACTTTTAAAACAGTAACTGGCATCTTCAGGAGTGTTTTTCTCAATAGTCGGTTTATTTTCAAAGAAAACATATGTAAAGGAATCTTGGCATTCAGGTAGGCAAGAATTTGTGATGTTCTCAGTGGTCCTTCAAGTTGCTTTTCAGTTACCCTTCAAGTCCTTGACTATTTTCCCATATTATGACCACCATATGAACCAATCAGTTGGCATTTGGGAAAGGAAATCCAAATTCAGTGTGAGTGGAAGCCAGCAAGAATGTTTAATCTAGTTAGTGGGTGGGCTTTGGTTGTCATGGAAACTCAGCTCTGTCATCCTATGTTGTTACTAGGCAGGAGCAGCCAGGTCATTCCATAAATCATTTCTGTCATAGTTGATGGTGATGCATTCCATCTGCTCCATCACTGCATGCCATAGTCTACACACTTCGGATCCCTCCTTCAATCCATCTGCTGCCCCCTCCCTACCAGGCACCTCCCCCAGTACATTCTTTCTCTAACTCCATTACAGACTCACATTTACTTTAGTGCTCTCAGAATGTACTGAAAAGCAAAAACATTACATAGGATTAGAAGAGATGAGGAGAAAGAATTTTATGAGGATTACGTTTAAGAGTCTTGACATATCAGAATTTTATGTTCGATATTAGGGAATCTTTCAAAATGGTGACCATGAGCATTTTGAGATTTTAAGTTCTTTAAATGTGACATTTTTAAAATAGCATCTAGTTTTAGATGGAAAACACCCTCCTATTATCATTAGAAGACATTTCTAGTGCCCCAATTGTCTGATGTGTGTCTTAGAAGATCTTTCATGTGTGAAACATCAGAGGGTACAACCTTTATTCTTCAGTTTAGGTATTAAAGAGCACACAGAATACTGTGTGATTAAACATGTAAAGCCAGATAATACATTTGCAAAGGTTCCTTTATTTTAGGTTTAAGCCTGGATAATTGTGGTCTTAATCTCAGGATAGCTAGAAAGAGAATTGTACATGAAAGTATTTACACAAAGTTCCCAAAGCCCTGTGGATTATGCATTAGTTTAGATAATAAACTAGGGTAGATAGAAGGAAAGGAAAATCTGGGTATTCGTGCCATTTCTAATGTGTTTCCCTGAACATTTGCCAGACAATAACCCTTTAAGATTGTGCCCATGGAGAGTTATATAGAGGAAGAAAACATCTGGTTTATTTCAGTGCTTAATACCATATCAAAACACTTGGTCTTTAATTTAGAGGAGATCAAACAAGGGAACTGTTTAACTTTGTTGATTATATCAGACTTCTTTGTGATAATTTATGTTTCGATTTCTACCTCAGAGCAAGAAGAGAGGGAGTTTTAATCTGGATAGTTAAATGGTCAGTAGGCTCTAACAAAAGAAAAGAAAATTCAGAGAAGTTGACGTTTAAAAGTAATTCATGAAATAAGTTTCTTTGTTCCTTAGACTCAATAACATTAGCATAATAAAGATTAACTGAAATGTGCACTGTAGTGTTTAAAAAATTGGGCTCACAGTTCCAAGGTTGGGCTTGGGAGCTCTCTATTGTTTCTCTTTTGTCTGAGGCCCTTTTCATTACCCTCTGGCTTATTGGCACCCTGCTGATTGGAATGGACCGTGACTGATAGGAGGAGGAGCCTCATTTGTTGCAGTAAAATGAGGCATATTACCGTTTAAGCCTCGCAGAAGGTGTTGGGAGTTATTCATCATTGGTCATTTAACAGTACAAGGACCATGGCTGCATGCAGAATGAGTTCTTACTTTGTGTTTATGCTCTAGATTCTAAATCATTCCTGTTCCCATTTTTTAAATGACTGACTTTTTTCTTTTTTCTTTTTTTTCTTTCAAACATCAATGTAAGAATTCTTTAAGGTCAAAAAGTACAAAAAAATAATGTATTCCTGATTTAGAATGCTCTGTCAAATAAAACCTTATGTTTAGAATTAAAGTAGCACAACAATTTCTGTATAGAGTAAGTATAACTTCTATGTTATTTGGTAATGGAATAAGCACACAGAAGTGAAGTTTAATGAAATGGCCTGTGATCTAAAAGGCAATATTATTTTGTCTTTTTAATGTTGTGTTTCTTCTTCTTCTCCTCATATACACATTCTTTTTATGAAAGTAAAAGGGACAAGAAAAAGTCCTGTAATTTTCCAGGCTGTCTATCAGTTTAGGAAAAGTATTAATATAAGGTGACCAATCATCCTCCTTTAGGGAGGACAGTCCTTCTTTTGTAAGTTCCGTCCTCCCTTGAAAAATGTCCTTCTACATGTCCTCCTTTTTGATATTGGAAGACTAATCTGTGAATGTCCGTATTTGATCGATGCAGTCGATCCATTGTGTATGATGTGACATATTTGTATCTGACATGATGATTTGTCAAAGATCAGTATCTAAATGAGTACTTTTTTCTTACAATTATTAAAAATTAATAGACATGTAAGCATAATTACAATATAAAATATTACAAATGTTATGCATTTATCATATAGTGTATTATTGTTGCAATGAATAAAATGTTTCTTTTATTTACGATATTGTTTTCAATTTATTTTTGTTCTCCTTTTCATTGTAAAATGTTGGTCACCTTAATTAATAACAATTTTGTCTGTCATCACTTTAGTTTGGGGCAGAATAGAATCAGGGAATTGGATAAGTGAGTAGAGAAAATGGCTTTTATTGTACAAATGGAGAAGCTGCTTTTGAAAAAAACACCAGAAACTTTTTTCACTGGATACATTTTGGGTACTGTTTCTCCTGTTTTCACGGTGATTTTTTAAATCTCACACCTATTTTATAACACAGCATCAGCACATTTTGCTAAGTCATTGCAAGGTAGTGATATATAACTCTAAAGTATAAATAACCTCTTTCTTCTTTGAGATAAGGAAGTTGTCACCAGTCCTTGACATACCCTACCTAGGGACTATTTAACACTAATGGCAGAGTTATTGGGGAGAATGAAGATTGATACAATAGTTTACTTATATCCTCGAAGCCCATACCTGCCTAACAATGTGGTATGAACAGCTTAGTATATCAACACTAATTCTCAGAAATAATGGAACCCCACTATATTGTTCTCAAAACTTATCATAAAACTAGTTTGCAAGTGAATTCATCTTTATAACAAAATCTTTTTCATCCTTTTGGTATTTCTGTTACAGTACCCCATTACATAAATACTACCACTTACTGAGTCCTTCTGCTTCTAATCAAAAAGTATGATGGCAGCCCTGACTGGTTAGCTCAGTTGCATCGTCCCAGAGTGCAAGGGTTGCCAGTTTGACCCCCAGTCAGAGCACATACAGGGACCAATTGATGTTTCTTTCTCTCTCTCTCCCTTCCTCTCTCACTAAAATAAATAAATAAAGATAAAAGAATATCCTTCCTTTAAAAAAAGTATTATAGCAAATTTTAAGTGCAATTTAATCACTCAAGTATTAAAAAAAATTTGAGCACCTACTTGTACATGACAGTGACAAAGAATAATGAATTCAGTGTTGAACAGGTCCCTGCCTTCAAAGAACTTGCATTCAAGGAAAGAAGATAAGGCAGGCATACAAAAAATGATAATTTAACACATAGTGTGAAGTAAAAGACCAAAGAGAAGTGCAGGTTATTCTAAGAGTACAAGGGAGGTGACATTTGAGCTGTCCTTTGATGTGGTATAGAATTCCATCAGGGAGAAGTTAAGAAACAGGCACATTGAATGGATAAGCTATGTTTAGATAATAAAAAAATATGTTTTTGTTTGGATAATAGGGTACATAATATTATATTGTAGAAAGATATCTTTGTGGCCAGATTATGAAAGATGGTCTATTTCATTTAATAAGCAACAGGAAGCACTACATGGCACCTAACTCTTCAAAACTGGTTAAGCACAATAGCTCAGGCAGTTACAGATGGGATAAGAGGAGCCTGGAGTAACTAGGAATACAGACTTAAGTAGTTAAGTTCTAATAAAAGTTTGAAGAAGTATCATGGCACTGAGAATGATGTGTGCCTACCCCAGGAACTAAAGCATTGTGAATATCGGAATCTGTGGTGGGAAGTGTGGGGGGACAGTGGAAAGGAGGAAATGGGGAAAGTGGTTCTCACCACTATGAGACTAATGGTACTGAGGCAGAGAAAACAGAAGACTAGTGATAAGAATGTAAGAAGCTTGGGGCAGTGATAAAAGTTTGGGTTTGGACATATTCAGCTTGAGGTGGAAGAACAGGTCCAGATGGAGCAGTCCAACAATCAGTATGAGGATAGAGTTGTCAACTTACTATACGTACTTTGCAAAGAATGGTTTTACCAAAATAAAAAACTGAGACAAGGGCTCTGGAAACCTACAGTAAGGGAACAGGAGACTAAAAGAGGGAAGGAGCCTAGGTAAACACAAGGATTTAAAAGAAATATTCAAGTGGTAACTTCTCACAAGGGTATCATTCATTCTTTCAATAAATATGTGTATATTCACCAGCACTGTCTGGAATCTGAAACTACTGCAGATTATATATAATTAAGATTTTGTCTGAATAAGACCATATCCTTGCTTTTCTGGAACATATTTTAGTAGAGAAAGGGTAAAAGACTGATAATAAGTAAGAAAATTTGGACAATTAGGAATTAACTTAAGCAGTATGAAGAAAATAGAAGCAGAAGGGTGTGACAGAGAGGGAATGCTATTTCTCCAATGCTTTCATGCTATTAATCCTATAGACAAGGAAATTTTTTAAAAATGAGTCATTGAGTCTAGTTCTTGATAAAATCTGCATGGAATTGAAACTTTTGTCACTTCTCATCCCACTGTCAATGTTATCAACCTTTCACTCTTACCAATATAATAGTCGAGACATTTCATAGAGGTGAGCATCAGTTTTTCATAAAAGGTATAATTATTTGAATCTTAAACACGAGAAATAGTGATTAAAAGGGGTACATGGAGATATGTTTGTGTTGAAGTTCAATGACCTTTATCTAATTTACTTATATGATATAAATAAATTGCTGTATGTATGCAGGCCTATGGGAACTAAAATCTGGCCATTAGCTAATTTTCACATGTCCCTTGAATATTTTTAAAGATAACAACTTGAAGATCAACAGTAATGATATCTTATACTATTTCCCTAGTACTAAGTTTTCCCATAAAGTCTTCTGAAGACTTCTTGATAGCTTTGCTTTTTCCAAAATGTCTTTCTAACTGAAAGTGCAAGTTATAGATTTGGCTGTTTGGAGCAAGTTGATGTTTAAAGGTATTTACAATTATAATTTATTAACATCATACAAATTGGAGTGTGTTGTTTGAAGTAGATATCTCCGTATCTGTACAAAGGAAAATAGACTTTCTGGCTGCCTGCAGTTTACTTAGTCTTCTTTTTTAGAAAAAATGGAAGTGTTGTGTTTGATGATCCATGATTTGTGGAATTTTGCTTCACATGACTGTCCCGATATCCAACTTTTCTAACACATAACACTGTCTTTAAAACCAGTTCTGAGACCTTTTATATAAATAATTTGAATCTCTTTGAGCTCTAAGCTCAAGGTTATTTCTGTTGGACGACTCTGCACCCACTAGTAGTTTTCCTTTTTAAAATGTTTGGCCACAATTTGTCCACATAAGTTGATTTGTCTGCCCTGAGTTAAATGCTGAAATATGAAGATGATTTATTATGACCATTATAAAAATAGGTTTATCCTAGAGAAGACCTCGTAGGAACCCTTAGTGACTGGATTAAGGAGACTTTTAAAATATGTAATGGTTAGTCAGGTAAATTTGAATGAATTTTTGTCATTTTTTTTAAAGCAATAATGACAAATACAAAGTATTTCAACAAAACTTTTAACCAAAATGCCAGAATGTCTGCATCCAGATATGTTTTATCTTCTTTAACATAAACCTCTTAGGGTGTAAAGTCCACAGATTATTTTGGGGATATTTTTTGAAGAACTTTTAGGGTTCTCTCTCTTCCTTCCAGGATGACAAAGTATCCTTTCAGAGCAAGTTTGATTTTTTACAATGCTACTTATATAGCACTTGGAGCTAAATTTGGCAAAAATGTGGTTGATCAGAGTTTTTCAAATAAGAAATAAGGGGTAACATGTTAGCAATTATTTTCTTTGGCTTTTAAAACTTTTTAAAGACTCTTCAAAAGATAAGTTAATAGTTTCCTGAACTAACTATTTTTCATGGATATCACTTGGTAACAGTCTAGAAAGATTGTCACCAAATTTGTTATAGGTCACTTCTCTTTCTTCTGAAATTAGAAACTTTAATTTGTTTCCAACTAGTATAATAGATATGATCTTATTATTTTCCTCTAGTATTAGAATATATAAACTTTTAAATCCTAGTTTTAAAACTGGGTCTTTTATTGCCTTTATTCAGTGGAATAGTCCTAAAATTAATGAGTTTTTCACTCTGGTCTTAAGGGTGGTCAACTTAGATTTTAAAAATAAATCCATGCAAATGGATTTCTATTTTTGCTGTTATCACGTATTGATATGTGTATCTCTGTTGTTTTCTGGTTATTAGATTTATTCTCCTGATCATACCAGCAGTAGTTTTCCATCAAATCCATCAACACCAGTTGGATCACCCTCACCTCTCACAGGTAGGCTTTTGTTTTATCTAACTACTTAATAACGTGTATGGGGCTACTTGGAAATATTTGAAATGTATTTTTAAATAAAATGCAGTAAAAATTTGTGGGAGAAATAAACTAGATTTTGAGAAAGTAAATGAACAGAGCTTTTTTCTTGAGTTCATTTTAGAGACCATTGAAATATTTGCTAGTTTTGAATTAATTTGTTCATATCTTATTCTTAAAATAATTTGTAGTTATTCCTAAGAACAACTGTTATAATGGGATAAAAATAAGAATAGGCAATTGGATGAAGATAAAATATGAAGGAGATAAATCAGAAGTTTTTATATGATAGCATAGAAAATTATTTAGCAGTACATGTAACTCTTCTCTTCCTAGTTCACTGCGTTTCCCTGTATCATGTATACAACTCAGAAATGAATAACTGTTTTGGCTAGATGTTTGTCTTTATTTTTAGATCTACTAAGTTATTATTTCATATATATGTAAATAAATTCCTGGGGGAAATGTTGGGAATTTTTGCTAAGGAAAAGAACTCTGTGAATGTAAATAAGTAAGTGATTATAAATAAATAGAGTTAAATAAGTGATTTAGATTTGCTTTATGTTTTCCTTTTTTTTCTACATTAACAAGTTTCAGATATATTCATCCTACAGTATAAATGTGTTGAGATCTAATTATTATTGTAAATAGGAATTTTTAGATTTATTAGGATTAAATTATAGGAAAATGCTTAATATGTGTTAAAATTATAATTTTAAAACTTTAACTTTTATTTTCTATTAATATTTGGTAAAAGAAAAAAAAACCATGCTGAAGAAAGGTATAGGTACTGAGGAAAGATATTAGTCAGGCAACTGGATAAAAATTGCCATATACCTCCAACAGTTGACCTCAGAAATGATTCTCTTTTTCTGATCAAACATGTGGCTTTGCTGTTGTTGTTAAGCCTTTTTTTTTTTTGCATTGTACATGGTTTATGAAAATCAGAGCTCTGGTCTCTCAGGGTCCTGGTTGTCACCTGTGCTTTGTGTGGGAGCCTGTGGCTCTGCTGAGAAGCATTCCGGTATGGAGATGATGAACTGCCGGCAGCTGCTGCCAGCTCTGAGTGGGTTCGGCCACTTTCTCAGACACCGTGGCTTCAGCTGTCTAGTAAAAGTTGAACAGCTGTTCCCCACATAGACTGGACTATGAAAGGCCCATTGACTTAAAGTTGTTGTTTAACAGAGAGCTGAAATTACAGGAAGAATGATGTAACTTTAACCCTACTCACCCTCCTGGCAGAGTTTTTCTGAAACTATCAGCATCATTTTTGCCACAGCCTGTTTCCCTTTCTCATCTGAGGTGCTATGTTAGCCCTTACTCTCTGTTCCCACTGCCTCTGCTCCCCTGCCCAGTGAGATAGTTATCAAAGTGTCCATTAGTTAGTTTTCATTAACACGGGGAAAGCAGGCAGCAGAGGAGCCCGGCATCTATGAAGCGACATCAATAAAATGGAAAATTGGAGACTTAGTTTTTCAAAACATAATAAGTAGAATCTCATATTTCCTCCGCCTTTTGTTGGTATTTAATGGATAGCATCCTCTTTTCCCCATAATTCAGCCAATTAATGAAAATCTCTGGACTGTTGAATTGCATCATGAAGGTATTAATAGGCTTTTTAAATTCAGTAGTTGAGCCTGACCAGGCGGTAGCGCGGTAGATAGAGCGTCGGACTGGGATGTGGAGGACCCAGGTTCAAGACCCCAAGGTTGCCAGCTTGAGCACGGGTTCTTCTGGTTTGAGCAAGGGGTCACTCGGTCTGCTGTAGCACCCAGGTCAAGGCACATATGAGAAATCAATCAATGAACAACTAAGGATCCGCAACAAAGAATTGATGTTTTCATCTCTCTCCCTGTCTGTCTGTCTGTCCCTATCTGTCCCTCTCTCTGACTCTGTCTCTGCCACACACACACACACACACAAAAAATTCAGTAGTTGAATCAAAGAAGAATACTTGCATTTACTGCTGAAAGGGCAAACCAACAACTGATTTTATGCAGGTGTATCTCCTATCTCCTGTATCAAATGTTTTCCTTATCAAAACACACACACACACCCAGTCAGCAGAGCAGAGATGAAGGGGGAGGAGGAAAAAAGGAAAGTAGCACTATGTGGTAAAGTACAATTGAAGGAAAAATGTAAAAGATGGAACAAATCAGAGCTCCTACATAATAATGTGGAAACAATTGTGTGCCTTGTGTGGCAATGGCCTGTTTTCTAGAGTAAGAAAACTCCTACCCACTCCATGCTCATGCTCACATTTGCCCTATCCCTTATGCCTCATCAGCCAGACTGAGCACAGGCCTTGTACCGATAGCGAAACAGGTGCAGAGCCATATAGGCAGCTTCCTAAGGCAGTCATCATTTCTGTTTAAATCTCACTCGTTTTCCTTGGGAACTTTTCAGGCTAAGAACATACATTTTTATCTAGAGAATGCTTATGAGGAAGCTTTTGAGATGATCATATTACATCAGTTAGGACACTTTAGGCTAAAAGAAAGAGAAACCCTTGTCTCAGTTAGCTTTAATAAGGGGATTGGTTATCTTGTATGACAAGAAACCCATAGCAGTGCAAGTTCTGGGCTGCTACTGCTGCTCTACTTCTTTGCAATTTTTTCCTCAGGCCTGTGGCAAGGTCCCAACGCAGATTTAACATTGTCCAATTCGTAAAAAAAAAAAAAAAAAGAACCATCTTTTCCTGGTCTTTTAACCCTGTTAAATTTAATTTTCTAAATAAAATTTAAAAGATTTTTTTTTAAAAGAATCTTTCTCCAGAAACCTTTTCAACAAATTTCCCCTCATGACTCATTGGCCAGCACTGAACCTAACACATTTGCTCTCAACAAACATGAGTCCACCATATTTATCTTAGACATCAAGTTTATTCCGAGAGGCAAGAATATAATGACTCTGTCCCAGTTCACACTAGGAAAGGATAGACACACACACATGCCTTCTGAAGAAAATTAGGACTCTGGCAGCAAGGTAGAAGAGAAGAAGAGCTTTATCTATTACAGTTGCCTTTTGGGAAAAGACCATGGTATTTTGAGTTAAGAGAATGTATTTACTAAGAGAACTGGGAAAGCAGAGGCAAAACCATATTTTGACATTCCTTATCTCCTTCTTCAGTATAAGTCAATAAAAATTTAATAATTTCAGTAGTCAGTAGCAGTCTTCAGAACACTCAGAATAAAAATAGAGAGGGAGAAAAGAAAGAAAGGAGTCCTTAGTTTTGACTCATTTAATCAAGAAAGTATTTCTCTAGAGTGCTCAGGAGAGACTTCATGAAGAGAGTAGTACAGTGTGTCCGTAAAGTCATGGTGCACTTTTGACTGGTCACAGGAAAACAACAAAAGACGATAGAAATGTGAAATCTGCACCAAATAAAAGGAAAACTCTCCCAGTTTCATACCTATTCAGTGCAGTTCGATGTGGGCTCACGCACAGATTTTTTAGGGCTCCTTAGGGAGCTATCCTGTATAGCCTCTAGCAGGCGTCCCCAAACTACGGCCCGCATGCAGCCCCCTGAGGCCATTTATCCGGCCCCCCACCGCACTTCCAGAAGGGCCACCTCTTTCATTGGTGGTAAGTGAGAGGAGCACTGTATGTGGCGGCCCTCCAACGGTCTGAGGGACAGTGAACTGGCCCTCTGTGTAAAAAGTTTGGGGACCCCTGCTACAGACTCGTCACTGACTGATGGCCTACGAGAACGGGGTTTCTCCACCAAACTGCCAGTTTCCTTCAACTGCTTATCCCACCGAGTAATGTTATTCCTATGTGGTGGCACTTCCTTATAAACGCACCGATATTAACGTTGCACTTGGTCACGGATTTGAATTTAGCAAGCCACAGAACACACTGAACTTTTCTCTGTACCGTCCACATCTCGACTGGCATGGCCGTCGACTGCTCCGCTGTATACACGGTGTTACATCATCATCTGCACATGCGCACATGCTGCCACATCATCCTACAGAAACTGGGAGAGTTTTCCTTTTATTTGGTGCAGATTTCACATTTCTATCGTCTTTTGTTGCTTTCCTGTGACCAGTCAAAAGTGCACCGTGACTTTACGGACACACTGCATATTAAAAGGAGGTAAGTAGAAATCTCTGGTTATAAAAGGAAAAGCCCAACAAAGATGCAGATGTAAGGCAGTATGTAATCTGCTTGTCCAGAGCCATTGAGATGACTAGTTGTGAATTTCTCATGTATGCGTAGGTGAAAAACTAAGACAGAAAGGTTGGCTGAGGCCCGATTGTGGAACTCAGAGCACTAAAAGCTACATTAAGAATTATCCAGCCTTTCCCAGGCATGGGGGAATCTCATGAAAGTTTGGATTTAGGGTGAGATGACAAAGGGAAACAATTAACAAAATAAGAAAATGCATGGTAAATGGTCCTTAGAATTTCTCTCAATCACACAAAATGTTAGTATCTATTCTCTAAGTTTGTTAACCAGTTTCATTAGGTGAAGTACTTATTAAGTCCTTTTAGATTTAGTGGTCAAAGAAAGTCTTTCCAGATTTCCAAGCCAAATACTTAATTCTGTTATCCTAATCACCCAGCTAGCTTGTTTTCTGGAAATGGTCAATAAATTTTAATACACCCTGGCCAGTTGGCTCAGTGGTAGAGCATCGGCCTGGCGTGCAGAAGTCCCGGGTTCAATTCCCGGCCAGGGCACACAAGAAAAGCGCCCATCTGCTTCTCCAGCCCTCCCCCTCTCCTGTCTCTGTCTCTCTCTTCCCCTCCCGCAGCCGAGGCTCCATTGGAGCAAAGATGGCCCGGGCGCTAGGGATGGCTCCTTGGCCTCTGCCCCAGGCGCTAGAGTGGCTCTGGTCGCGACAGAGTGACGCCCCGGAAGGGCAGAGCGTCGCCTCTGGTGGGTGTGCCGGGTGGATCCTGGTCGGGCGCATGCGGGAGTCTGTCTGTCTCTCCCCATTTCCAGCTTCAGAAAAATACAAAATAATAATAATAATAATAAAATAAATAAATAAATTTTAATACTAAGTAGGTTTATTATAATCCTTTTTGAATAAAAGATAGCTCTAATAGGTGCTCACTAAAAAGCCCAAGGCAATTATAGAAATTAACAACATTAATAGTTGAAAGCTGTCCTGGCCGGATAGCTGGATTGGTTTAGACTTAGAGCATCAGCCCAAAGCGCAGAGGTTGCTGGTTCGATCCCTGGTCAGGGTACATAAAGGAATGGAGCAATGTTTCTGTCTCTCTCCCTATCCCTCTAAAATCAATTAAATAAACATTACAATTTTTTAAAAAATAGTTGAAAGCTTGTGCCTGTCTAATTGAAGAAAGTAGAAGCCCAAAACCTCTATAAAGGTATTGTACTAAGTAAAATAAGTCAGACAAATAAAAATAAATACCATATGATTTCACTTACATGCAGAATCTAAGAACCAAATGAAGAAACTCATAGATACAGAGAACATATTGATGGTTGCCAGATTGGGTAGGGGGAAGGGTAAATAGGTGACAGGATTAAGATGTGCAAATTGCCCGTTATAAAACCAATCACAGGGATGTAAAGTACAGGATATGGAATATAATCAAATTGTATTGTAAGAGCTATATATGGTGTCATACAGATACTAGACTTATTGACATGATCACTTTGTAAGTTATATAAATGCCTAATCACTATGTTGACCTAAAACTAATACACTATTGTATTCAACTCTAGCTGGAAAAAAAAAATGTTTGAGAATGCTTCCCTGTCTATGTCTACTACCAGGCGACAGGTGGCAGGCAAGGAAAGGGGCAGTATCTAGTATCTGTTCTCCAGGAAACCCCTGAGACTCAGCCTCTGCGCTTCTGTTTTTCCATACTTGTGCACTGATGCTACAGTCGATAATAAGCTAAAGTATCATTATATTCTAAATTTAATCTATACATTTTATTCACATACTAGTTTTACAAAAGGATGCCTATTGTCAGAGGTATGCTAGCTAGTATCATGGTCTGTGTCCAGAACTTGAATTCCATTCACAACCCTAGAGGTTTCACCTGTAGCTCATATGCCATCGGTGGGCCAGAGTTGTAAAAGTCTTATGTATCATTTTTCTTCACAGTAGATCTACCATCACAAAGAAATAATAATGTCCCAAAGTCAAAAAGACCTTTAGGCTCATGATGTGAGTGCTTTCATATCTTTTACCTCATTGATTAGCCTTGTATGACAGATTGAAAACAAAACAAAAAAACAATGTATGCCAATTTTATAGTCAGGGCTTATAAAATTAATAAATAGTACAGATCAGCGAGAATGAAGTTCCATTAACTCCCAGTATCATTTCAACTTTCATGCCCCCCTTTGAGTTTTGCCAGCCATAGGATTGACTTCTGCTGAGCTAACTAACTATCCAGCCATCTTCTTTGTGAATAATAGCATGAATTTTTCAGTTGACCAAGTGAGGTTCAAGAAAATCTGTCCATGAAATATAACTTGGTGTTTTTATTAAGTTCAAACAAATATCAGTGATTTAACCTTGTTAATATTTTGTTTTAATTAAGTATGTTACAGTGGAAAGCCCTATGTATAATAAAAAAAAAAATAGGTTTGACTATATGTATATTTTTCCAGTTTAATTAATTGCCTTTTGAAGATAGACCTGAGCATAGTCTCTTCGTGTAACCATCAAAAAGTAACTAATGTAGGTGATTTCTTATCTGAGTAATTCAGTGCACAGACCTTACTGTTCAACATTAAGTTAGTAAAGAAACAAAAAAATTGCCTATTTTGCAAAAATTGCCTCTATAATTCTGAGTTCAAACATAAAATTTGAATTAATATTACATTAATATTTGATGATAAGTTTCCTACCACAGGCTGATCACCCAACCCAAGGGGTTGGGAAAGATGGAGCAAAATGACTGAAAATAAAATATTATAAATTTTGGCCCTGGCCGGTTGGCTCAGTGGTAGAGCATCGGCCTGGCGTGCAGGAGTCCCAGGTTTGATTCCCGGCCAGGGCACACAGGAGGAGCGCCCATCTGCTTCTCCACCCCTCCCCCTCTCCTTCCTCTCTGTCTCTCTCTTCCCCTCCCGCAGCTGAGGCTCCATTTGAGCAAAGTTGGCCCGGGCGCTGAGGATGGCTCTGTGGCCTCTGCCTCAGGCACTAGAGTGGCTCTGGTTGCAACAGAGTGACGTCCCAGATGGGCAGAGCATCGCCCCCTGGTGGGCGTGCCGGGTGGATCCCGGTCAGGAGCATGCGGGAATCTGACTGCCTCCCCGTTTCCAACTTCAGAAAAATACAAAAAATACAAAAAAAAAGTATAAATATTAAGGGAAACTTTTTATTTTTTATTTTTACTTTAGAGAGAAAGGAAGGGAGGGGAGAGAGAGACAAAAACATTGATCCATTTCCATGTGTGCCCTGATTGGGGATTGAACCAGCAACCTTTGCGTACCGGATGCCTCTCTAACAAATCTAGCTATCTGGCCAGGGCCAGGAAACTATTTTAAAAATAATTTAGGGTTCCTTTTCAAAAATATATTCTGAGTAACCTCTTATTTACTTAAAAATTTAAAAGTCTACATCAGTGCTTTGAAAATAATGCACTGAAATCAGTAATAAAGTATTTGCTGGTTGTTTTTATATGGACTTTTTTATACAGTACGTACTAGGTTTTTCTGGTTGCTAAATTCTACGTATTTGTTATAAAATTAGTCTACAAGCTTCTATTTTAATGAGCAATTTTAGATTCTCCTTTATTTGTGTAAAGTATGTCTAGTAGGAAGCTTTGTATTGGTCCTCAAAATAATTTGTAATTTACTCACAAGTAAAAAAATAGTTAGCTAATGAAATACGTATTGTACTTTTTCTTAACAACTTTAGAATTTAAGATTTTTCTGTATAATCACAACAATTACATATAATTAATTGTGAAATATCAGGTAATTAAGGATCTATGTATCCAACTTTTCAACTTGCAAATATATATGATTAATGGTCATAGAACTGCTAGGTTAGTCTGCTAAGGTGAACTATAATAGTTTCACTTTACCATAAGTTTTTAGTTTCCTAAATGTGACGAATAAACCTGCAATAACCGTCTCCAGTAGACTATAGTTTAAAATTAATTTAGCAATAAATGAGACAAATTAAGTAAGACTTTAACTTTGCCAACTTCATATTTCTTATATATATGGGTTGTCACTAAAACTTTTACTAAGAACAGTGGTATGTATTTAACTGAATGGTCTTCATTGTTTTCTATAAATAACTTATTTTCAAATGCACAGTCATGAAATAGTTAAGATTTTTGATCAGTTCTTTTTTTATATAAAGCTATTTGGCAAGACCAATAAACTCTGTATTCTCCCTATCACATGGATGAATTCATCCCTTTATTTTTTCTTATGGTTTTTTTTTTTCCTTTTTATTCTTTCCACTCTGAACTTGTGTTTTTTCTTTTTTCTATCTTCATTTTTATTATATTGATTCTTTTCAAAACTTGAAGAATAAATGAAATTTTTTTTTCTAATATTTCCAAATTAAATAATGTGCTTTGTTATAAAATTATGTCGGGAAAATTTTTAACAGATGATCATAAATGCATTTGTAGTCATTTGAAATTGTTGCATTTGTATATTACTAAAGGCAGTTTAGCCTGCCTGACCTGGCCATGGTGCAGTGGATAGAGTGTTGGCTTGGGACACTGAGGACCAAGGTTCAAAATACCAAAGTAGAGCACAGGCTCGCCAGCTTGAACGTGGGATCATAGACATGACCCCATGGTCACTGGCTTGGGCCCAAAGGTTGCTGGCTTGAAGCTCACAGTCGCTGCTGGCTTTAGCAAGGGGTCACTGGCTCAGCTTCAGCCTCCTGGTCAAGGCACATAATAGAAAGCAATCAAGCCCTGGCCGGTTGGCTCAGCGGTAGAGCATCGGCCTAGCGTGCGGAGGACCCGGGTTCGATTCCCGGCCAGGGCACACAGGAGAAGCGCCCATTTGCTTCTCCACCCCTCCGCCGCACTTTCCTCTCTGTCTCTCTCTTCCCCTCCCGCAGCCAAGGCTCCATTGGAGCAAAAAAAATGGCCCGGGCGCTGGGGATGGCTCTGTGGCCTCTGCCTCAGGCGCTAGAGTGGCTCTGGTCGCAACATGGCGACGCCCAGGATGGGCAGAGCATCGCCCCCTGGTGGGCAGAGCGTCGCCCCCTGGTGGGGGTGTGCCGGGTGGATCCCGGTCGGGCGCATGCGGGAGTCTGTCTGACTGTCTCTCCCCGTTTCCAGCTTCAGAAAAATGAAAAAAAAAAAAAAAAAGAAAGCAATCAATGAACAACTAAAGTGCCACAACTACAAGTTGATGCTTCTCATCTCTCTCCCTTCCTGTCTATCTCTCTCCTTCTCTTTCTCATACACACACACAAAGGCAGTTCAGCCTATGTAAAACCATGGGAAGGCACAGATTTTAAAGTATGTATATTGTAAGAACATTTTCTGAAGATATGTGTGTATATCGACAGCCTGAAGGATATGAAAACATAAAAGTAGTTCTGTTTTAAAGTATGTTTTTTTCTTTGTTTTCTTAATTACCTACACTCTCTACATTATTGTATTAATAATGAAAAGATTGTTTTAATGTGTTGGGCTTAAAAGAAGCCAATACTATGCTGAAGGCTGAACAAAAATTTTTATATAAATTTATGTACAGTTAATTACTAAATGTCTTTACCCTTTCCTTCAGAACATTATCAAGAACACTGTACTAACCAAGGTGTGTGTGTGCTTTGGGGATTTTGTTTTAACAGGTACCAGTCAGTGGCCCAGACCTGGAGGGCAAGCTCCTTCATCTCCAAGCTATGAAAACTCACTCCACTCCCTGGTAAGAACCTCTTAGAAACATACAGTTTGCTTTTATGTAATAGAATGCAGTTCTTTTTTTTTCCCAGTAAATCTTGAGTAACAATGAAAAAACAGTAGGATAGCATTACACACGAATTCTTTGCTAACAAATGGCCTGATTTAGTTGAACAATATAAGACACATTGGGTGTGCCTTTGCCATCTGTTCTTTGGGACATCAGGCTTCTGGTCTAAGGACAGCTGGTATCAAAATAGTGTTACGGGATTTTTGTTACTTTGAGAAATCTAGGGCTTAATTTTTCTATACTTTTGCATTTGTATGTAAGAGGAAACTTAAAAAAAAACAGACCAAGTAAATGCAAGAAAATGAGTCCAACAATGGAAACCAGTTGTATTTTACTCTCATATGTATAATTTATTACATCCCCATTAAAATTTTAAATATTATAGAAATCATTTTTGTCATGAAGATTATTTCCCATTTTCTTTATTGTGCTAATTGTACAAGCAAAAATGTTATTTAACAAACTAATAAGGCAGTAGAATAAAGGAGCCTGTCTAGGTATTGAATGTGAAGAATTTGTGGTTGAATGTTAACTACTATTGCTTTTCTATGCATACCACAGAATTACAAAATATTATAAAAACAAAATAAGGATGACTTGATGGAATACTAAGTCTTGTTATCATTTAGTAATTCCAGGTTGCAAATAGAAAATGTATTTTTCTGTGACTAACAGAATATTTTAAATTAATGGAAAGTTTTCTTCTCACAAGCACATATAAGCAATTTGTGCTATTTATATGCTAACCTAATAACTTCGCTATTAAATTCCAGTCTTCTCATACCTTAATACAAGTAGATCTCACAGGTCTCCGCGTTAACTTTACTAACATGTTATACTGACATGCACATCAGCTATTTCCTCATCTCTTTTGGAGTTAATCTTAACCTGTGCTTTGCCTCCTGTTCTGTCTTGACTTTGCCAGAAAAATCGAGTTGAGCAGCAACTTCACGAGCATTTGCAAGATGCAATGTCCTTCTTAAAGGATGTCTGTGAGGTACTATTTCTTTTAGATGGTGCCTTTTTTCTGTTTCAGTTAATTATAATTCCTATTGTCCATTTAAAATCTTCAAGTATATACAGACTCCAAAGTCTTTTAAAACCAAACAATGACCATTTCTGTTTTTGTAACAGTGTGTAAAAATAGACTTTTGTTCTCTTACGTTGTTGAGAATGATTTTTTTTTAAAGAGCTCTACTGGCATGTGCTTTTGATTTTAAAAATTCTAATATGTTTGTGTATGGGGCATGTTTGTATCCACAGACAATATCATTTGCTCAGTTTTATGAAAGATGATATTTGGATGTGTTCACTATTTCAGAAACGTATGCTTTATTCACTTAAGACAAAATTACAACTTAAACTTGTTGGGTTTGAGGATGTGTCCCAAATTGCCCTCATTTCAAAGATCAGTATTAAAGTACAGGTTATCTTTTTTTATCAGCTGTAATTGAGTATCAGGCACGGTAGTACAGTAGCATTCATCTTTAATAGAAACTAAAAGAAATAACCTCATGGCAGATTGGTAAATTTACTTGATGAAGCAGTGATTAGTTTCTGAAGCTTTGTTAATTGAGCATAGTCTCCTTTCTTTGGTAGTTGATTTGTAGTGCAGATAGTTGCTTTTGAAGCTACTTGATACTGCATTTCACTTGCTGTCTTCCATATATCCCAAAGTAGGAAACACAGAAGTTTGATTTTAACAATTACAAGCAGTAACTTCCATGTCTTTTTTCAATCACTCCAGCAGTCTCGAATGGAGGATCGTTTAGACAGACTGGATGATGCTATCCACGTGCTGCGGAACCATGCTGTGGGACCTTCCACCAGTTTGCCTGCTGGTCACAGTGATATACACAGTTTATTGGGACCATCCCACAGTGCACCAGTTGGAAGCCTCAATTCAAACTATGGTGGATCAAGCCTTGTCACAAGCAGTAGATCTGCTTCAATGGTAAAATAGTGCTCATCTTTCTTATAACTCCTATAGTCTATTGTCCTAAATGTTTTTCATGAAATCTTTGAGGAAAGAAACTTTCTTATTGAAGGGACATAGAGTGGCTTTTAAGAATTCCTTTACTGTCCCGGGCAGGGTCATTGGCTGAGCATTAACCCTTAAAATCCTGCTATGATCACGTGCAAAAAGCAGAAACTTTATTCAGAGATCATTCTTGGATCCACCCCTCCCCCAGATGCATAGTAATTGGCAGAACAGCTTTTGCCTTTCCTAGTGTGTAGGAAGTCTGAATAGCAAGAGCAGTAAAACAAGACTGGATTTTAGGGGTTCTGGTCCAGAAGGGCTGTTTATTATCTTTGGAACCAGCCTTCAAGAGCAGAAGAAATATGAAATTATTTGTATAGGTCCATACTTAAGCTTTATTCCCAAACTAAGAAAAAATGTGGGAGTAGTTTTAAGAATGGCTGTAATTTAAGTGATGATGAAAGGAAACAATTTTAGATTAATCCCCAAAGAGAATAATTCAATCCATCTTTTTTTAAATGTGGTAATTCTTTAGATGGAAAAAAGTAAAAAATCTGTAGCTATGTACATCAAAAATTTTATATTGAGTGTCTTACATTATTTTTTATCCAAATTGTCTTTTAAAGGAATGAAGCTCCTTTTGAACCTGCTATTTAACTGATACCATGTGTTTGCATGTTTATGGCATGGTTTTTAAGATTCACTGCATGTTGTGAAATATTCTCCTATGAAATAGATTTCTAGCTATAATCCATGTGATCAAGGCTAAAACTCACCTATCATCAAACTAGTTAGGTTTTCAAATGCTGAAGGCTTGTGTTCTATAAAATAAGATTGGTTCCAGATTTTCACATTCACATGTCAGACAGCCATTTATATTCATTTTGGAGCCACCAAAGTAAACATCAAACAAGGCAGCCTGGTTTCTTGAGCACAGTGTTTTCAGTAACATAGGTGACATTAGATGCCTGCATATCTGAACCAGTTTTGGGTTGTGGTTTTGGGAGGGCGGTGTGTTTGGTTGTTTTTTTTAATGTCAAGAAATCTTGAAATCAATCTTCTTTAAAATTAGTTTTTGTTGTATTGATAAACTAATGTGTGAACATTTATAAATTGTGAAACTCATAGAAATATAAGGGAGTGTTACCACTATTGGTAGTAGTAATTTTGATAGTATAACATTTGTAATAAATATAAATGTAGAATATCAAACTATTATTTTATAGAAATACTATTTATCCTTATTTAGAAAGATTACTTAAAAATCAATATATTTGAATCCTAAGTTTACCATATTTATAGTTCTTAATCCTCACCTCTTAATTATTTTTAATTCTTCATTGTATATTGTTTACTATTCCTTTTCAGTTTATCTGCTATAATATTTGATATATCTCTGACTCCTCTCAATTAAAATGAGTGTGACTATGTTTCAATAAATATTTATTTTCAAAAAATGGGTTTCTTCATTTGTATAAAATGGAACCTATGTCTTTAAGAAGGCAGTTTTTACCAACTTTGGACATGAATTGAAGAGATATTTTTTGAAAATTCATTCCTTCAAAATCATTTAGAAACCTAATACATTTTAAAAGAATGTGTAGAAAGAAATTTTGTTGCATAAATACTACCCTGAAGCTTTTAATTAAGAAAGTAGCTTGCATATATTCTCTAGGAATATGCTGCCTACTTCAGAGCATGAACAAAAGGACTGTCAGAGATACTCTTAAAAAAGAAATTCGAAGGAGTCAGAAAAACAAGTCTCCTGAAACATGAGCTGAGTCTGGCTTAGTCTGAACAGCAGATCAATGCCACAGCAGCTCAGCCAAGGTATTGCCTAGTGTGTCTATCCAGATCTCTTCAGTGCTTCTTACAGCTTTCGTAGAAGACATAGAGCTGACGAAAATCTGCTAGACATCATCTGCTACATCTACTCCATTCAGGCACAATCACTAGTAGAGGTGGAGATTTAATTGTTTCTGCCAGGCTTACCTTCAGAATACAAAGTTATTAACTGACAGAACCTGACACTGTCATGTGAGTCAATATTCATCTCCTGTACTTCAATTGATAAAATGAACTTTTTAGCTGGCAGTCCTCACTTCTCAGTTTCAGCAAAAAGACCAAAAGGAAGGAATGAAATAAAGATCACAGTCAGTCAGTGACTCTCCCCGCTGAGTCTTAGGCATACTTTTGAAGAATTCTTATCCTAGTGTTTCTGTCCGTGTCTGAAGATTTTTATCAGTACCCACCCATCTGAAATCAACTCTTTTCATATTCCTGGAGGGTGTGTGATTTGGGGGGACATAATTGTAACTATTGCCAGCCATCTCCAAGAGTTATCTCCTGCTTTTATTATTCCTTTTCACCCCCATGTATTATAACTGATCATAACTAAGAAATGACACAATTTTATATTTTGTCATTACTTTTCTTGTCTTATGTAACTTTCTGGTAGTATATATACTTTTCCTCTGAGTGAATCTAAATTAGTATTTGTTTTAGGCTCTTAGAACTGAAGGTCACTTGGCCAAAATTACAAAGTAATCACAGAAGTATCAGGTTATCAGCAATTCTATATCACCCATATAATTTGTGAGGTCTGCTTTTCCAAAAATATTTAACTTTCATCATTCTATTTGTTTTCTACAGAAAATAACAGAAATTCTAATAAACATAAATACTATTTCAGTAACTCCACAGAACATTCAGATAATATTTTTGTTTTAATGGATTTGTGTTCTAATGGGCATTTACTTTTAATCATCCAACTGCAGGTGTTAAATATGATACTGCTTTTTCACCCAGAATTTAGAAGGATCCACGCACTTTTTCTGTAAAAGGCCATATAATAAATATTTTCAGCCTTTTATGGTCTCTGTCACAGCTACTTTACTTTGACATTGTGACATGAAAGTGTAGCCATAGATATTATGAAAACAAGTGGGTGTGGCTGTTTCAATAAGAATTTATTAGTAAAGAGTGTTCCTTTATTTGTAAAAAACAGACCAGACTTGGCCCGCTGATACTACTTTCCCAATACCTGATGTAGAAGCAGAATTAGCTTTCCAGTGCAGAAAACAAGGGTTAGTAAGATTTGGTTCTTGTGTTTTGTTTTCATTTTTCTTGGAACCTGTAACTTTTTGCTTATTTTGTTTTAATGAGTGTTTTGGAAGTTTTGTTGAAGCAGAATGTTTTGAGGTGAGCTAGAATGCACCGGGAATGGAAGAATGAGAGTTGATGGCAGGATACAAGTGGTAAGGGGAGCTCAGCTCACCCTGCAATGCTGGCATATTACCTGTGGTGTAAAAACTACACGGGCCAGTAATAATTTTAATGTCCACGGTCAAGGAAATAGCTTTGTTGTTGATCACCATTCTTTACACTGTCTTTAGTTATAACAAAGATGTGCCAGTAGGATCATCCACAGCTGATAGTGTTGTTGATTTGTATGAGATCAGTCTTACTGTCTTATAAAAGAAATAATTTGTTTTTTTCGATTGTTCCAGAAAGTATTTTTATATTTCACGTCAAGTAGATAAGAAGACTGCCACCTAACAAAAATGTATGTTAATATGAGTCAAAGACTTAATTTTGACTGTTGATTCTTTTAACAATAGACTTGACTGTGTCAAAGTTTAGAATTAAATGGGGTTTCAATGACAGAAAGCTTTTAACATACTTTAGCTATCAAACATACACAGAAGTTAACTTTCCTGAAAGATTATTATATTCAAAAAAGAAACTAGGAAATGGGTAGCTCCTTCTCCTTTTTGTATAATTAGTGTAACCAGCCTGGCATAGTTTAATATTTGCTCTTATTTTTTTAATGGGGTTAATATTTTCATTTGCTTGATTTCCTATTCCCTTTAAGTAATCTTGATAATTTCTCCAAATTTGTTTAATGCAAATATAAAACTTGACTTTTTGTCAGACACTCTTACTGAGATGCAGTTGATGTATCATTTAAATTTTAAGGCATAAAATCAGGGTTTTGTTTTTTTTTTTTCATTTTTCTGAAGCTGGAAACAGGGAGGACAGTCAGACAGACTCCTGCATGCGCCCGACCGGGATCCACCCGGCACGCCCACCATGGGGCAACGCTCTGCCCACCAGGGGGCGATGCTCTGCCCATCCTGGGTGTCGCCATGCTGCGACCAGAGCCACTCTAGCGCCTGGGGCAGAGGCCACAGAGCCATCCCCAGCGCCCGGGCCATCTTTGCTCCAGTGGAGCCTTGGCTGTGGGAGGGGAAGAGAGAGACAGAGAGGAAAGCGCGGCGGAGGGGTGGAGAAGCAAATGGGCGCTTCTCCTGTGTGCCCTGGCCAGGAATCAAACCCGGGTCCTCCGCACGCTAGGCCGACGCTCTACCGCTGAGCCAACTGGCCAGGGTAAATCAGGGTTTTTAGAACTATTAAAATGTCAGTGTTGTACTTTAGTTTTACTCGTATTTATTTAGTGTAAGAATAAACTGCTGACAGGAAAAAATACTTGTGTTAAGTGGAAAACTAAAAGGGAATAGAATGTTAATTGTATTTGTGTAGTACAAAGAGGTTTCTGCAATATAAAATATATCATGTCTGTTTATAGCTATAATATATAAAATACTGAGGCCCACTGAGATAGATCCATGGCAGCACTTTTATCTTTAACACAAAGTGCTGTTATTCCTCAGTGATATCAGCTTCAAACTAAGTGAGATTAGGAGCTTTCTGTATTAATGGAAGCTTGGTGCAAATCTTTAAAAGTTCCTTATTTTTGATGTAAGATAAAATTCCATCCATAAAGTCTTTTGAGTTTTTTGTACAAGTCCTGGGGAAATTTAGTCCATGCATTTCTTTCTTTTCTTTCTTTTTATTTATGTATTTGTTTGTTTTTATTGCTTGAGGGGCTTTGTTATTTAAACTGTGATTGGAGATGTGTGGTATTATTTATTGTATGAGAACAGAGTAAATAATGTTAAATCAAGAAATTTTAAGCTACCTTATATGATTTAAAAATATAAATTATGTCTGTTTTCAAAACTCTAAAGCAGTTAGAGAAACTATTGTTGTTTTGTTTTGTTTAAATCCTGAGAGACTTCAGGCCCCGGCCGGTTGGCTCACTGGTAGAGTGTCCTACTAGCGTGTGGATGTCCTAGTTCGATTTCTAGTCAGGACACACAGGAGAAGCAACCATCTGTTTCTTCACCCCTCCCCTTCTTGCTTCTCTCTCCCCCTCTCACTCCCCTTCCTGCAGCCATGGCTCGATTGGAGCAAGTTGGCCCCTGGCGCAGAGGATGGCTCCATGGCCTCTGCCTCAGACACTAAAGAAGAGCTAGGTTGCTGAGCATCAGAGCATCACCACCTAGTGGGCTTGCTGGGTGGATCCCGGCCAGAGTGCTTGCAGGAGTCTATCTCTCTGCCTCCCCTCCTCTTACCGAATTAAGAAAAAAAAATTCTGAGAGACTTCAGATTAAGTTATTAAAGACTAACAGGGAAATAGGTAATATTTTGTTTAAGATTATCATTTTTGTCACATCAGAATAAATTTGGAATCATTTTAACCTTATATTTAGATAGTATTTTATTTTATTGGTATAAATTTATATACTGTAAAAATTATCTAGTTTTTAATTGTATTTTAATTTTTCTAACATTTTTTCCTTAAAAGGGCAATTAAAATTTTTTTTATTTTTGTTAATACCACAGGGATAGTACTCTTAAGGATTTTGATGCCAGTTTTAAAATTCAAAATGGTACACAAAATGGCAGCATTTTTTAAAGTTTGAAAACCTACAGGTTATATATTATGGAAATATCATTCAAAAGGATACGTAACAAATGGAATTCTGCCAAGTTTCTGGAATAAAACCCCTCTTTAGGTAAAACAAATGCATATAATACATAAAGATTCTTTAATCAGTATGTAGGTTAGTACTGATTAAGTCATTAGTATTCAGTGAATAATAGAAATTTGAACAAATTATTAGACTAGAATTCATAATCAGAGTGGAATTTATACTGAGTATTTTCCAGTCTGTTCCTTAATTCACAAGACCCACTATTCATCAGCTAGTTAGATTTAACATTTTTCATCATGGGTGTTAAAGCTATTGGCTAAATGAAATTGATACAGGTTTCTTGAAGGGTGCCTGCACTAAATAAACTAAGGCCATACACAACTTGTGAAGATTCAGAATTCAAGATGCTGTTGTTTAATGAGATGGCCTTTTATTCTGACATAGAGGTCTACATAATAATTGAAATTTTGAGCATAGCAGCCTAAGGGTTGCCTTCCCCTGGTTCTGCCCCAATGGAAGGCAGCCTGTCAGCTGTATGCTAACGAAGTGAACAATTAAACAGGGTCCTATCTGGCTGGCCTCACAGGCTCTGTGGGCTCAGACAAAGAACTGTTTATACACCTGTTGTATGTGTGTGGACAGAGCCATTTGAATGGGTAACTGCAGATTAAAGGGAGGCCATGGCAGCCAAGGTGAGCCAAGGGTTAAAGAGAATTGTAAGTACTATGAAAGTCAGATTCTTCAGAAAGTATATATGAGGGCCATTTGCAAGGGGAATCAAGTTACAAAGAAAAAGTTCCTGCTAACTTCATTAACATGAAAAACTTCAGACTTCAAGCAGTTTGCTAGTCTGCGGCCAATTTTTAAGGTTGTGTTGTTTTTCTTTCTTTTGGAAGCCAGTTGTGTAGGTTGGTATGAGAACATAATTTGTAGTATTCTGTAGAAACAAAAATATTTGCTGGCATTTATATCCCAAAACCAATGTAGCAACCATTTTGATTTTCTTTCAGGGAAAGGCAAAATTTCTTAGATTTATTGTTTAAATAATGATCCTTTGTCTGCGAAGCCTTTCATCAGAAAGGAGATAATAAAACATTTTGTTAGTAAAGATTTAGGAAAATCAAAGAATTGTTTATACTAATGAAATAAAAAGAAGTAAGAATTTAGCAGATGCATCATCACTTATCACTAAAATGAGTGAAATTTTAGTTTGTTACTGTCCAGTGATTACTGTCTTATGGAACTGTAAAATGAGTTTCACATATAGTAATTGTATGTGTTTAATTTTTTTTAAATTTTATAAGGTTGTTTCCTTTTAAATTACTTTATATGATAGCTCACAATACTAAGGTAAGAGCAGAATTCGCACATATTACCAGAGATCACAGAAAGTTTTAAGTTTTGTGTTTTATTTTGTTTTTGTGACAGAGAGAGGGACAGACAGGAAGGGAGAGAGATGAGAAGCGTCATTTCTTTGTTGCACCACCTTAATTGTTCATTGATTACTCTCTCATATGTGCCTTGACCAGGGGCTCCAGCAGAGCAAGTGACCCCTTGCTCAAACCAGCATCCTTGGGCTCAAGCTGGTGAGCCTGGGCTCAAGCCGGCAACCGTTGGGTTTCAAACCTGGATCCTCCACATCCCAGTCCAACACTCTATCCACTGTGCCACCATGGTCAGGCTGTTTTAAGTTTATGATAAACACAAATACAAAAATCTTAGCTTTTACTACATTCTGCAATGATTTCTTTAGTCAGTCAGAATTGTTCTAGTGATATTTTTTCTATAGAATAGGCCAAGGCTCTTAAGGTTTCAAAGAATGTTTATAAAATGGGATTTTGAACTGACCTTGTCCTTAGAGCAGTTTATAGCTAGCAAGAAAGCACCCTATGTGTTAAAAATAAACATGACTAGAATATCATGAAATATTTTAAGAATAATTTTCTCTCAAATATAATTTTCACAACCGGTTTTTTCACTGATTGTTAAGTCTTCAGATTTTTCTCAAGTGTTTTTTGGAGAGGGGGGATTTAAAGACTTAGGGAAGATTTTAGTGGGAAAGGGATAAAAGTAGTGTCTGTAGCCCCTTCCCAACTTTAAGATTTTATGATTCTAATTCATGATGAAATTGTGTGGTTTAGAAAAAGGATATATCTTCATGCTTGATTATCTAAGAGTGGTGACACAACTAAGCCTCAGCATGACTAATATTCAAATAATTTGTGGGGTTTTTACATTTACTTTTTAGCCATTTTACACCTCACTTTTTTTTAATTGAATGTACTAGGGTGACACTAGTTAACATTATTATATATACGTTTCAGGTGCCCAATTCTACAATTCCGCAGCACATCTCTAGTATTGTGTGTTCACACAACCTCCAAGTCAGCTCTTCGTCCATCACCATTATGTCCCCTGTACCCTCCTTTACCCCCCCCCCCTCCAGCAATTACCTACTGTTATCCTAACCCTCAAATAATTTTGAAAGTACCGGTAGTTGTGGAATACATTAAATGTATTATATGTATTTTAAAACTACATTAAGGATAAGAATGAGGGTAGGTAGAGGACAGATGTTTCTCTTAATTTTTCATAGTATTTTCTTTTTTTTTTTATTGGAGTGGCACTGGTGAACATAATTACACAGGTTTCAGGTGCACAATTCCATAAGGCATCACATTTTTTATAGAAGTGGTGACGACCTGATGTGTCCTAGTTAGGTCTGCTACCAAATGGTCTGCATTGCCTTAAATTTTGCTTTGGTTTCTCTAGTGTAGCTCGTAAGAAACCAAAGGATAAACTAGCATAGGGGTGTTTATACCTCTTAGGTAAAATCCATACAAAGTTATTAAAGATGAAAAGCTATATTAATTACTCAAGAGCGATTCAGAGCTCGTCAATTTACTAGGATTGAAGGATTTATTGAAAACAGTGGTTCTCATGTATAACTCCAGGCAATAAACCTCTTTAATTAAAGACTTAATCTTTGGGTTGACCTGTCTGCTACTGTTCTAATCAAGCTTCATTTGTAACCAGTTTTTCTAAAAATACTGCAATAGCCAAAACATTTGGTGGCATTTACATGCTTTAATTCCCATTTCAGGTTAATTGTGACTTGTGTATGCTTGATTAAAACCGAGAATAAAAATATATGTCATTTTTATTTCCTGGCAATGCAGAACTTTTGTTTTAAGTTATTTTAATTTTATATTGTCCTGTTGCTCTTAAAATTTTTGAGGGCAGGCATTTAGAGGAAGAAAAAATAAAACACTATATGTGTATATGAGGAAAGGATGTGCCAAAGTGTAGGTAGGTATTGTTACTTGGAACCTAGAGATATTTTCTTAAATGTAAGTTCATACACATTAATATATACAGGGTGGGGCAAACGTAGGTTTCCAGTTGTTCGTATGGAAAATAATACAATAGCTAATAAATATATAGTAATAATACAAGGAACTGTGTTTTGCATACGCACAACTGGAAACCTACTTTTGCCCCTCTGTATTTAAATAGTATTTAGGTTTTCAGATCAGTTCATAGAGGATTATTAATAAATTCTAATAATGTGTAGAGCTTTATGGCTTCTGGAGTGCTTTGTCTCTATTAGCTCATTTGCTATAATCCTCTATGGGATAATTTAAAATAAAATTTAAGCTATTATCAAGTCTTTTGAAATCCAAAATCCAGAAAAGTGGTATTCAAGAAAAGCTGCTAAATTCAGATGAGTACTCTTGTTTTCTCTATTAAACCCAATAAAAGAATTTAAGCAATTATTGCCCCTGAACTATCTTGACTTTTTTTTTAACTTCAGGTTGGAACTCATCGAGAAGATTCTGTCAGTCTCAATGGCAATCACTCAGTCCTGTCTAGTACAGTCACTGCTTCAAGCACGGACTTGAACCATAAAACACAAGAGAATTATAGAGGTAACTGTATTGTTGGTTTTCAGCAGTGATGCAGACAGAAATACCATTTGGAACACTTACCACCTTTTTCACATACAGATTGACAACTGTGGGTCAAAAGTCATCTTTAGGTGGGAAAATTCCAAACAGTAATACTACTGCATGAATACAGAGGGTAAATATTGACGGTTCCAGTCAGCCTGTTTGGCTGGGTGAATTATAGACACTTATGGTTGGAACTGCATGCAAACTGTTATTTGGTTTTTGTCATTTTCTTACCGACTCCTGCTTCTGTCATGTCTGTCTTCCTTAATTACTTCCCCTCATGACTGAGTCTTTATGGTCCCTAATGGCAGTGGAAAAGATATATCCAAGTACGTTGAGAAATCTGATACGGTGATAGTAGCTGATTTTCAGAAATAGTAAAATTGTAGAAACATCTCTGATGAAAAGCACTCAAGTACAAATATAATACATGGCTAACATTAAGAGTACCAAAGTAGGCCCTGGCCTGCTGGCTCAGTGGTAAAGCATCGGCCCAGCATATAGATGTCCCAGGTTCGATTCTCAGTCAGGGATTCCCCCCCTTCTCGTTTCTCTCTCTCTCTCTCTCTCTCTCTCTCTCTCTCTCTATCTCTCTCTTTCTCTTTCTCCCCCTCCCTCCCTTTCCCTTTCTCTCTCTCTCTCTCTCTCTCTCTCTCTCCCTCCCTCCTCCCCCCATCTGTCTCCCTCTCCTTTCTTTCCCTCTTTCCCCCTCTCTCTCCCTTTCCTGCACCATGGCTCAATTGGAGCAAGTTGGCCCCGGGAGCTGAGAATGGCTCTATGGCCTCCATCTCAGGCACTAAGAAGAACTTGGTTGCTGAGCAACGGAGCAATGCCCCATCACCCCCCTAGTGGGTTTGCCAGGTGGATCCTGGTCCAGGCGCATGCAGGAGTCTGTCTCTACCTCTCCTCCTCTCACTGAATTTTTTTTTAAAAAGAATATCAAAGTAAAGTTCTCCCAGTTACATTTAACTATGACACCTATTTTATTGTGTTTAGGAAAATCTTAAAGCTTATTTCCTTTACCTTGGCAGAATCTTAGAAGTCAGTTTCTAAAAATTCATCAAGTTTCTCATATCTTATTCATTTATTAAATAGTACCTGAAATAGAACCTGAGCATGATCATTAGTTTGACCATCAAGGCCAGACTTGTTCTTTTAAATACAGATGCTTTAAAAAATCGTTTTCTCTTGCCTGACCTGTGGTGGCGCAGTGGATGGAGCATTGACCTGGAATACTGAGGTTGCCTGTTTGAAACCCTGAGCTTGCCGGGTCAAGGCACATACAACAAGCAAGCAGTGAACAGCTAAAGTGAAGCAACTACTTCTTGTCGTCACACTACCACCACCTCTGTAAAATCAACAGATAAAATCTTTAATAAAATAAAATAAAAAATAATTTTCTCTTAAGATTTGCGGGCATGCTTTTCCAGCTCTAAATAGTATACTTTCCTACATCTTCAGGTATCCCTCAGAGCCCTATAACAACTAAGAGTATTTACTTTTCCTGTCTTGGTTCTAATTCACGAGTCTGGATATTTATTTTGTTTCTTTGCCTCTGTTAGGTGGCTTGCAGAGTCAGTCTGGAACTGTTGTTCCAGCAGAAATCAAGACTGAAAACAAAGAGAAAGATGAAAACCTTCATGAACCTCCTTCATCAGATGACATGAAATCAGATGATGAATCCTCCCAAAAAGATATCAAGGTTTCATCTAGAGGCAGAACAAGGTATTTGTTAGCATCCAGGTATTAAATTTCACTCATTTGCCCTGGATGAAAAAGCTTGGAAAATTGAAGGGTGTTGTGAATTTAGTAAGTGTTAGCAGTGTTCTAAATACTGTTTTGGGACTTTATGTATGTTGCCTCATTTAATCCTTACAGCATCCCTAAAAGGTAATCATGAAGCTGACTCAAAAATTATGTTTTCTCTATTGTATGATTTAAACCAGGAGTTGGCAAATAGTTAATGGGCCAAATCCAGCCCACTTCTTATTTTTTATAAGTAAAGTTTTATTGGGGCCCTGGACGGGTGGTTCAGTGAATAGAGTATCATCCTGATACACCAATGCCACAGGTTCGATCCCCAGTCAGGGCACATATGAGGAGCAACCAATGAGCACACAACAAAATGTTGTAAGTGGAATGAGTTGATGCTTGCTCTCTCTCTCCTTCCCGCCCTCCCTCTCCCCTCAAATCAATGGGGGAAAATATTTTAATGAAATATAGTTTTGCCTGACCAGGCAGTGGCACAGTGGATAGAGCGTCAGACTGGGACGCAAAGGACCCAGGTTCGAAACCCCAAGGCCACCAGCTTGTGCGTGGGCTCACCTGGCGTGAGCGCGGGGCCGCTGGCTTGAGCCCAAAGGTCGCTGGCTTGAGCAAGGGGTCACTCACTTTGTGGTAGTCCCCCAATCAAGGCACATAATGAGAAAGCAATCGATGAACAGCCGATGTACCGCGTGAAGAATTGATATTTCTCATCTCTCTCCCTTCCTATCTGACTGTTCCTATCTGTTCCTCTCTATCACCAAAAAAAAAGAAGAAATATAGTTTTATTGGAACACTTTCACACCCATTTATTTACATATTATCTATGGCTGCTTTTGCACTGCAATAATAATAGTTTTGAGTAGTTGCAAAAGAAACCAGATGGCCCACAAAGCTGAAAATATTTATTATCTGGCCTTTATAGGAAAAGTTTGCCAGCTCCTGATTTCACGACCCAGAATTAACCACTGTTGACTTCTCAAGGAATATCTTTTTCCATAAATATAGTTTAAATTTGAATTAAACTTGATATAATTTTTATAATTTCAACTTTTTTTATTTAGCAGTGTATTTTTAACATTTTCATCTAACCCTGGATGTTTTCTGCAAAATGGAAGAATAGTTCTACCACTTCAAAAAGTTCCCACATGCCCCTTTATAATGAGTACTCTCTCCCATCTCTTGGCAACCATAGATCTGCTTTCCATTACCAGAGTGGTGTCTTTTCTAGATGTTCATATAAATAGAATCATACAGTATGTAGTCTTTTGTGTCTGGCGTCTTTGACTTCTTGTAACCTGCAGCTTGATTTTTAGAGGCTGTACAGTAGACCATTGTCTGAATGTACTGTGATTTATCTAACCCATCTCCTATTATTAGCCTCCAGTGTGTTACTAACGTAATAGTTCTGTGATCAACTTTATTTACATAAATTTCTATGTACATCTCTAATTATATCCGTAGGATGAATTTCTAAAGTTGGAATTGCTGATTAAGAGGTAAAGAACCTTTTAAGGCTTTGGATTTATTTTGCCAGTTTGTCCTTCAGAAAAAAATTTTCCAATTCACCCGTGTTTTTAATTGTCATCTCTGGTGATGATATTTCTCTGTGGAACGAAAAAACAGTCATTTTCTGGTTACTTTTCTCACTCTGTGTCTTTAAGCTTTTCTTTCTCTTCACCAGGTGACTGCCAGCATGTAGTTAAGAGAAGAGGTTAAGCAGAGTAATACAATGGTGTACTAGGACGGTGCTTCCCAAACTTGTATGTACATAGGAGTCAGCTGAGGGTCTTAAAATGCAGCTTCTGATGCTGTAGGTTGCAACAGAACCTGCAAGTCTTGTTTTCAACAAGCTCCCAGTAACAATGGTGCTGCTGGTCACATTTTGAGCAGCAAAGTGCCAAGAATATTACATAGTCGTTCAAATTATATTTATGAAGAATTTCACTAGCATGGAAAAGTCTTCATGCTGTAATATGCAATGAAAATACATTTTTTAATTTATAGGATGGGGCAAAAAGTGAGTTTACAGTTTGTATGAAAAATAATATAATAATTTATAAGTAATATAATATTGTATTATACAAAAATAAACTATTTTGCATACTCACAGCTATAAACCTTCTTTTGCCCCACCCTGTATATGGTAAAATTTCAGCCATTTTAACTATATGTGTGCATTGAGGAAAGACTGGAGAGAAATAAACATTCACGTGAAGTGTAGCTACCACTACTGTTTGGTAAAATTTATAGGTAATTTTCATTTCCATCTTTATACTTTATCATTTCATTCAGTAATCTGTGAATGCTTTCATAGATTCATCTGTGCTTTATGGACGTTGTTGTCACTTTGTTTTCCAGCAGTACTAATGAAGATGAGGATTTGAACCCAGAACAGAAGATAGAAAGGGAGAAGGAAAGGCGGATGGCTAACAATGCCAGAGAACGCTTGCGTGTGCGGGATATTAATGAGGCATTCAAAGAGCTTGGTCGAATGTGTCAACTTCATTTAAAGAGTGAAAAACCCCAAACAAAACTCCTTATTCTTCATCAGGCCGTGGCAGTCATCCTTAGTCTAGAACAGCAAGTCAGAGGTAAGGTGGTTCTGCAGAGACACATAACTCTTCTGCCTCAGGCGGGCAGACATTTCTGTTTCCACTCACTCTTCTGCGTGGGCAGATTGTTTTCAAGTTCAGCTGGTACTTCTGCCACTGTATCATCTGGATCAAGTTTTCTTTCTAGTTCTCCCACTCTGTTGCACTGTATTGTCCGTTTCTGCTGGCTCAGTGCTTTGCACAAACCAGAGGAGAGCGAGCCTGTGTAACAATGCAGAGAATAGCCAGCCCCCGCCTGCTGCTCAGCATTAGTGCTTTGTGCCTTTTTGTCTTAATGACTCTGGTCTCCCACACTGTTGAATTTACCTGCCAAGACCTGTTCTCCTTCTGCTCCTTTCTGTCTTTCCCATTTCTCTGAACTCAGTTTCTTACCTGCTTTACTCTGGGGTCATCTACTAATTAGTGCTGCTTAATAGGATGCCCCAACATGGCCCCTCCTGGCTTTGCCTTATGTGGATGTCCTTTATACCCTTATTTAAGGTCATAAAGTATATAAGGGTATAAAGGACACCTTACTTAAGGTGTGAATAAGGGGTCAGGACTCCTTTGTTGATTTCTGATCAGGAATGCCATGAGCTACTTGGGCTGGTATGAACTTGCTTGCCCATATGTATGTCCGTAAGGGCGCAAAGTGTGATTTATATCAGTGTATCCACTACTGATTCAGACAACTCCCCCAGCTGTTCAGCTTTTCAAGAAGTTTGATGAAATCTTGAAGATAATGTGAAATTTTATTTTTTGAACAAGTACTTACTTACTACTCTGACCCTGAGTTATCAGTTAATACAGGCCCTTGTGAGGTTCTACCATTAAGCTTGCTTTTTTGCATATTACTTTTGTATCTTTTTATCCAAAGTTATGAATGCCTCATCCTATGCCTTTTTGCAAAAAATTTATAGATGTGACCTTGGGTTCTAGACCTCCATTTAGCCTATCTCATTGAGAGAAATTCTGTCCTATTTATTGTATAATTATGTAATATTTAAAGAAAGTTGGAAAGGAAAAAGAACAGTAGGAGTAGACAGATGCCTGACATCTATAACCATAGACCCTCGACATTGATTACAGGAAGACCACTCGTTTCAGGAAAACCAGAATTAGGGAACTAGAACATGTTCTCAGAAAAACATACAGTAGTAATTAATTTATCCACCCACTTCCCTCCAATATATTTAATGAATAAGAATGATGAATGGATTATTTCATATATAACCAACCTATCACTAAAGCCAGATACTTGGTCCTATTGTTTTAAGGCCCTTAGAAATATCTGTAAAGAATAAATGTTAAGGAAACCCGATCTTCAAGGAGTTACAGACTGCATTGAGGTATTCAGAAATACATTCCGATTGTTGCCCGCTCATCTGTGGCAGGAGCAGTTGTTCCTGGAACCTCTAGTATCTTCTGGTATTTTACCATAAGTTTTTATTCCATTGTGTCCGACCCCCTTGTCTCATGCTGAAGGCAGCAAGACACCTTTGTTAGTGGCCCAAGTACAATCATCCTCCTGCTCTGCAGCCCAAGATATTTTCTACCCTGACTCTCCTCATTTATCGTCAAGATGATTGCTTCTAGATGGACTGAATGTCTCACTGTCTGGACAACAGTGGTGCTAGAACTTATTCCTGTACAGCATCTCTCCTTCCCACAGTTTATTAGAGCTAGAATACAGTCATCTGCAGTTAAAATATTTTTTTAAGATTAGAAGTACCTACTCTCAGATCCAGGCCATAAAAAATGAGACATACCTCTATGTTTGAAAAGAATTATAAACATCACCATGCCTGGGTAGATCTTATTCATTCATTTGTAAGATTGGATTTTGTAGTAGTTCCACTCAAGTACTGAGTCTGAGGGAGGATCTAACATCTAGGCTCCGGTCACTGTTATGAGTACTGACTTTTTCACACAAATCTAGGAAGCTTTTTATAAGGAGCCATTGACTGATTAGAGTTTGAACAAAATTTAAGCGCACTGAACAGTGAATTCATTAGGGACTTTCTCCAACTCTCAGACTCTGGGCTTCAAAACCCAGAGCCTTTATTTTATGACTTACCGTAAAAGCCTTGGGATCCGTGTAAGATTGCTTTTTGAAAGGAGCTCTGATGGTTGTCTGTCAAACAGGATTCATAACTCTTTGTGCAGTTCACAGTAAGCTGTGCTTGTCTATGGCAGCACCTTCAGAATTTGGTGTCGCCACTGTCTTTCCCTGGACTTTATCTCCGCAGTTTTGAGTTATTTTGGTAACCTATTCACTTATGAGAGCTTCTTCATCCTTGCAGGGGCCCCACCCAGCAGTCCCTGGGCCCCACAGTTTCTGAAAAGGTAAACATTGTTTACATGTCTACTTTGGGCATCCTCTGGCTCTCTGGGCTCCTCTCTGCTGTGGAATGGTGCTCCAAGGCTACCGCTGGCTATCTATAACCTGTCCTCCCTGGACAACAGTTGTACCAGGAGGGCAGCCAGGCCCAGGCCTAGCAGAGCATCTGGAGAAGAGCAAGAAGAGGGGCTTCCCTCAGCTTCCGATTTGCCAGAGCACTCTGTGCCTTGGTGCCCACGTATTCAATTCTGTCTTGTCCCTGCCATCGCCAGCTTAAGCCTTTACATTATCATGACACAGTTTTGCTAATTCTCAGTAGATTTCACTTATTACCTTCATGTTTGTACTTTCAGCTTTTACTAAAGGTTGAATTACTGGTCATATACTTCCTCATTAAACTCACTGGTCATATACTTCCTCATTATACTTCATCAGCTCACTTCTCTTGTGATAATCTAGAATCAATAGAACTATTACAATTTTTGTTTCCTGGTTTCTTAATGAATAAACTAGAACAACAGTTCCCAAATGTGGTTTGCCTCAGAATCACCTGAGGCTTTCCTTTTCCTAAACAAATATGACCCTACACCGAGTAGATTTTAATTTAGCTGCAACAGGACGGTCAAACATGGTGTCTTAGCATATTCATTGATAATCCTCTACTCCTTACTGAAATCCCACTGAAATGAATGAAAATGAAATTAACCCACACAGACAGATGGGAAAGAAGACAATAGCAGATGAGAGGGCAAATCCTGTTTGTAAGATGGATAGAAAGTAGAAGAGGGTACCTGCCGTACTTTGGCAGAAGAAATGGAGTGGGACAGGGAAGAAAACCAGCAAGAAGTAGGCCACACAGAGCTCCCCACCCTGAACGGCTCTGAGCTGTGGAGTCCTGCCTGTTGGACCAGGCATCAGGCCTGAAAACAGAAAGATTGATTGTAGGTCTTCTGTGGAAAGGTTGGATCCCTAAGTCTCCTCTCTACTTCATATTTCTTTTGCCCTCCCTTCCCTTCCACCATAAAAGACAAGAGGAGCATTTTCTGGGGAAAAATTCAGAAAGGCTGCAAATCTGGACACCACAAGAACAGATAATATGAGAGGCATGGAGAGGAGCAGGGAAACCCTCAGCCCTGTGTCCGCTCTGCTTCCCTGACGTTCGCAGCAAAGTATATTAACCCCAACTTCAAGAAAATTGGAGAACTCTTTTCTAGAGAAACTAAATACTCTAGAGAAAAGACCTCCAGATTTAGGAATTCCTGAATAATAGTGTCTCACTTTTGGGTTACCATGGGGTAAAACCCACAGAAAGAAAAATAACAGTAATTTGCTCAGTTTAAAACCTAAGAGTCCCTGATTCATAACTAATGACTAAAATGATAAGAAATTATTTTCGCCTGTTTCAGAGAGGAATCTTAACCCCAAAGCAGCCTGCCTTAAGAGAAGGGAAGAAGAAAAAGTTTCTGCCGTATCGGCAGAGCCGCCAACCACACTACCAGGAACCCATCCTGGGCTTAGTGAAACTACCAACCCTATGGGTCATATGTAAACATCAGCCAGGTAAGTAAGGGTATGAAAAGAAAGTATAAGGAAATCATCTGATTTTTCTTAAACTTAGAACCTTTGATCAGAATTCTCTAGTGGCACTGGTTGTGGTAAAGATCATATGTAATTTGGAATCTAACTGTTTACTTTTCTGTTGTATAGTCATGCTTAGAAAGCCAATGTCATCTTCTACCCAATTACTATTCTCTTGAAAGTGTGATAGTAGTTTATGACTTATAAAGAACTTTGGGCTCTGTTCTGGATCATTGTGAATGTCACTCTGATCCAAGAAGAAAATAGTACAATGACTCTTCCATCAAAAAATACTTTTGTGCCCTGGCCGGTTGGCTCAGTGGTAGAGCGTCGACCTAGCATGCGGAGGACCCGCTTTGGATTCCCGGCCAGGGCACACAGGAGAAGCGCCTATTTGCTTCTCCACCCCTCCGCCGCGCTTTCCTCTCTGTCTCTCTCTTCCCCTCCCGCAGCCGAGGCTCCATTGGAGCAAAGATGGCCCAGGCGCTGGGGATGGCTCTGTGGCCTCTGCCTCAGGCGCTAGAGTGGCTCTGGTCGCAACATGGCGACACCCAGGATGGGCAGAGCGTCGCCCCATGGTGGGCGTGCCGGGTGGATCCCGGTCGGGCGCATGCGGGAGTCTGTCTGACTGTCTCTCCCTGTTTCCAGCTTCAGAAAAATGGGAAAAAAAAAAATACTTTTGTGCCCTGGCCAGGTAGCTCAGGTGGTTAGAGCATCATCTGATACATCAAAGTGGTGGACTTGATCCCCAATCAGGGCACATATAAGAATCAACCAATGAATTCATAAATAAGTGGAACAAGGCCCTGGCCGGTTGGCTAAGTGGTAGAGCGTCGGCCTGGCGTGTGGGGGACCCGGGTTCAATTCCCGGCCAGGGCACATAGGAGAAGCGCCCATTTTCTTCTCCACCCCCCCCCCCTTCCTTTCTGTCTCTCTCTTCCCCTCCTGCAGCCAAGGAGCAAAGATGGCCTGGGCGCTGGGGATGGCTCCTTGGCCTCTGCCCCAGGCGCTAGAGTGGCTCTGGTCACAACAGAGCGACGCCCCGGAGGGGCAGAGTATTGCCCCCTGGTGGGCAGAGCGTCGCCCCTGGTGGGCGTGCCGGGTGAATCCCTGTCGGGCGCATGCGGGAGTCTGTCTGACTGTCTCTCCCCATTTCCGGCTTCAGAAAAATACAAAAAAAAAAAAGTGGAACAAGTCCAGGTCTCTCACTCTCTCTCTCTCCCCTTTCCCCCCTCTCTCTAAAATCAATAAATTTTAAAAGAAATTTTAGCTATCACTTATGTTTCTCATTTCCCTAACAAATACTTGACTGTATTGTCAGTTTTCTCTTAACCATCCACCTCTTCTTTGCCATGAAGTCTTAATATACAAAAGAGGAGTTACTCCTTGTTTCCATTGGATCAGTCATACAAGTTTGTAATATGTGTCTTTCTTCCCTGTAAGAATATCAGTACACTTTGAATCAACTAATGAATATAAAGGTGCTATATATGATAGAACCAGAATGCCCTTCTCTCTGGAATTTTGCTTGTTGAAAGACAATTCTTTTTATCTTCCTCTTCATAGACTAAACACAGTTTATTTCCTTGTAATTTTTATTTTTTAAACTGAGTGCCAAAGTAATGTGAGGTTGTTGCCTAAGTAGTTAATATGAATCACCTTTTTTCACATTATCTATAATCTAAGTTGTATAGTTAATATTTAGGTAGCAGAGGCCCTGGCTGGTTGGTTCAGTAGTAGAGTGTCAGCCAGGCGTGTGGATGTCCAGGGTTTGATTCCCAGTTAGGGCACACAGGAGAAGCGACCATCTGCTTCTCCACCCCTCCACTCCTCTCTTTCTCTCTCTCTTCCTCTCACACAGCCATGGCTCTGTTGCTTCAAGCACATTGGCCTCAGGTGCTGAAGATGGCTTCATAGAACATCTGCCTTAGGCGCTAAAAATAGCTGGGTTGCCCAGCATGGCCCAGATGGTTAGTGCACCTGCCCCAGATGGAGGTTGCTGGGTGGATATCAGTCGGGGTGCATACAGGAGTCTGTCTCTTTATCTCCCCTCCTCTTGTTTGGAAAAGAAAAAGAAAAAATATTTAGGTGGCAGAAATTAATATGCACTATAACTAAATATTTAGGGCAGTAACATTTTAGCTAGCATCGTGGATCAGGAATAGAATTGGTACCTTTATTTGTGTAATCTGCCAGTATGTTAGTCTCCTCCCAGTTCCATCAGCAGGTTAAAAGCATTAAGTAAAGATGGATGAACTGGGGGGAGGGGGGATATAGAGCAGGAAGAAAATTTCAATTTCATTTGATCAGCTTTGTGGCTATTATTTTGATCTGAAAGTCTGGAATTTGTTAGACTATTTTATAAACTACAAACATTAGTCAACAACTCACCCTTTTCTGAAAATTTTGGTTCCTGCCACCTCTTCATATAGCCTTCCTAGGATCAAACTAGACCAATACTGAAGGTTTCATTTGGATACAAGAGGAAGAATGTTGATTTATTTATTTGTCAATTATAATTCTGACATGACCACACTGGATAAAACTCTAAGCTACCTCCCCCACAAAAAAATATCCCATAGTCTTAACTGATTGTGCATGTCAAAGAGACTTTGGTAAGAGCTAGCTAACTTGCAGATCCTCTAAAACCCAAGCCATTGTTTCATAGTCTATCAAAAATACAGAATATTATGAAAAAATAAATATTTTTGTTCAAAAATAAACTTTGAAGTTTTAAAATAAAAACGTGCCACTGTTTCTTAATGCAAAGGTGACTTTCTAAATTGGCAGATCATCTCAAAGAAGCATGATGAGAGGTCACTTATGTCCAGGGCCCGGGCAATCACCGAGCTGTGAACAGAACGCTTTGTGTTCACCGGTCACATTTATCTCAGAGCCTATGTCTTCTTTTTCTTGTCTGTAGTTTGTTGTAGTCATTTCCTCTTATTTTCTTCCCTCTCTCTCCAGCTCTTTCCCTTTAACTCTCCTGCCCTACCTCACATCTGTCTTCCCTCCTTCTGTTTACTTCCTGCTCTTTTTACTGCTTCTATATCTCATATGACTTTCATATCTCTACCCATATCTCTATAATGAGGAAATTCCCCCACTTAGGTTAAATTAAACCTTGAGATTATCACCTATCAAAAAGAGATCAAGAATCCTTTAAAAAAAAAGCTTCAAGGTTATGAGAAATGAATTGAATGCACTTTGTTCCATTAGATTTTATAGACCAGTGTTTATTATCTTAAAATATATCTTAAGGGTTGCTAATTTCATAAAGGTGGTTGTCTGGTTTCACCTGATAACCTTCAATTCTTTATAGAACTGAATGGCAGATTAAAGCCAGCAAAAGACTAGGCACCAGGAAACAGCTGCTAGGATCAAATTAGCTGATAAATGAGCACAAAATGAATGACTGTAGAAGTATAAGAATCCTCCATATAATTTACATTATTACAGCCAGGCAGCTTTGAGTATCTCTCTATTACAAAAGAGCATCACTCTATTACAAAACAATATTGTGGTTATTGTTTTAAAAGGAAGTGAAAAGTAGGAGTCTTTATAAAACTATGTCCATCAAAAATGGAAAATTTTAGAGTTACTACTCTCTATATATTATATAAAGAATATAAATGTGTATAAGATTTATACTAAAATAGAGTAAAATGTCCCTAAAACTTCGAGCAAATACTTTGAGGACTTACTTTGGACCAGGAATGGGGATCAATGTGAAAATGAGTACAAAAAGATCTTTGCCTTCAGAAATGTTCAGTTTGGAGTAGATGTGAATTATAAGCTCAGTGTGATGACTGGATATAGCAGTAAATGTATACTTTATTTAACACGTGTCTCCACTGGAGAACAATGAGAAGAACCTCAAAGCTCACAGATTGCTGACTCAAGTGCTGCCAAAATTAAGATTTGCACAGTTGTCACAGAGGAGGAATAATCCTATATTTTGTGGTTCTATAATCACATGATCTCTTTTTTAAAAAATATGACCACTTACATCAAGTAAAACCATTTCAATTACGCCTTGAAAGAAAGAGGCTCATTTTTAAGTCATTTAGCAGACTGCTAATTTAGTGTAAACCTGGGTATGAGGAATATCAACTTTGGTTGGTTGGTTGGTTGGTTGGTTGGTTTTCTGGAGAGGTATTTATTTTTAACAATGGTGTCCTAATTGGTTCTGTTCTCTCCCTTGGCTCTGCCTGCCACAGTTCCAGAGTTATCAGTAGGCTAGATAGAAGGTGAACTCTCCTCATAAGGACTTGGACAACTCAGATTATCTGAAGACAAACCTGATAGGAGGGAGAAGAAAAAACAAAACACTTGAAGCAAGAAACTCAAATGTAATCCTACGATCAAAGCAACTGGTCAACACTTCCATCAGAAGTGAAGACAGGAAGCTCATCAGGTAGAACATCAGCCCGTGAGACGTTTGCAGCATATCATTTTGTTGCAAGCAGTGTGTCGCTTCTGCACAATCAGAGACTGTCTCGATCTCTCCACTCACCGTGGAAGTTGCCTTGTGCCTAAACTGAATTGACAAATGCATTGTAACTACAAATTTTATTTATTGTTATGGAACTGTAAGGTCTACATATAAAGGGAAAAAGTTATTGTGGAAAGCTGATATACACTCAGCTGATGCCAGCATTTGTTAAAGCTGTTCACGTGCAGAGAACAAAGCAGTGACAACCATTGGCCCTTAGCATTCCCGGCATACCTATTAGTGTCTTAAAAAGGAAGGGAAAAGTCTTTTGTTACCCTCTCCTATCCTTTTGCCATATGAATAGTGTTTTCCATAAAATAGGAAAATATTACTTTGTATAGCATTTCTCGCTCATTTTTTTCATTCATTTTTATTTTCTCCTTGTGGGTGTTATATTTGGTCTCTGAATCTGGATAGTTTATGGTCACAGTCCAGAATCCTCCATGTAGCCCTATGTGCTTTGCATATTTAACTTACAAAGATAAGCAGAGACCATAGCTTAGCTAAGATTTTGAAAGGGGAAATTATGTCCCCTAGATTTTCCCTAAAATAAATATTTCTTTATTTCTAATAATCACGACTTTTCAAGCTTCTAGGTTTCATAGTAAAGCTTATAATAGCAAGAAGTATAAATTACAAGGGAAGAATCTATTATTTAGAAATTGCTTTGTTTTCCAAGCAGTAAGTACTTCATATAGTACTTGTAAAGTGTGAGCTATAAGTAAGCACAAAGTGGATTTAAAATACAAAAAAGATTTGCAGGCTGTGGTTACGGTGACCATAACAAATTCCGGTAGTCACCAAGGCGGGTAGTGTGATAAATGAATGCACCACTCTGAGGCTAATTACTAAATGGGATACAAGAACAGTGGTCACCCGTGTTTCCTATATCCTAGCCTTGATCTCTGTCATTTGGATGGCTGGTCAGTGGGGAGGAATTGAGTGGGTGATTTAATCAACTGCAAACCATCTGCCTCTGTCCCAAGAAGATGAGCCAGATTAGCATTAAATCAGTACTTGTTGGTCCATGTTAATACTGTATATTATGGCACACCCCTCTGTCTCTTATCCTTAAGAGTTGTTTTTTAAGACTTAATAATCACTTTGAACTTCCATGAAATCTGTCTTCCACCGCAACCACCCTGGGAGAGAAAAACACATGCTAAACAAGGTTGTCTTGGCTTAATAATTCCTTATAGCCAATATTAACAGTGGCAATCAGCACACAGGAGAAAGGACCCAAATCACTATGTAACTTAAAGATTTCTGTTAATTTGAAAGAACAAAAACAGACAGAACTTGAGATCCTCCAATCAGGATGATTCCTAACAAGAAAAACAGTCTTTTGTGAACTTAGTGGACTTTTTGGTTACTTTAATTTTCATATAGTCTCCAGTTACATCAGACTCTATCTGTGGCCTTGTTCTTCATTTCAGTGTTTATCAGCTAAACAGAAATTGTTGCTTATGATGTGTGAGTGAACATATGCCACTGCCTGGCCTTTTTTCTTCAGAGCTTGTTGTCTTTTTCGCTATATTAGACTTTGCAGTATGCCCAGAAGCTTTCCTTCATAAAATAGAAAGAAAAAACATTTGGCTTATTTTTCACTGTAGCTAGTCTTTTATACAATAATCTTGTAAGAAAATTTCTTGAATTCTAAATATTACTCTTTCTAGATTTTTGAAATCGAAAAGTTTTCAGTAAAAAGTTTCTTACTTTATTTTATTATATTAGGTAGTAAAAATGTAGGGTTATTTACCATAACCTGTTCATTAATATCAGAAATTTACAATAGCATTTTAAGACCATAGTAGGATTCTAGCATACCGTGTAGTACCTATGGAGTATTGTAAGAGCTAATAGTCCGAGATGAATTGCCTCTCATCTTGTTCTCCAGTTTCCATTGTTGGTTTATTGCAGATTTGTATCCTGTGTCAAATTGAAGGTATTATTGATAAATCTTTTCAACCAGCAGCAAGAAGTTCAAAATTTTTTCTGTCACTGTAACAGAAAACACAATATGTATATAACATTTATGTAGCAATAAATGTGCCATCTTTTTTTAACATAGTAAACTTAGTGAGTTTTTTACATTCCTCCCAAAGAAGAATACAATTTTTCTTTTCTCCATTTCATTCCTCCCAGAATTGCCCACACTGCTTTTCTTTTCTCCCCCCAGCTTTATTGAAATACTATTGGCATATAACATTGGGTTAATGATTTGATATATGTATATATTGCAAAATGATTATCACAATAAGTTAGTTAACATCCCTCACATCAATAGTGGCTTTTGTGTGTGTTGTGAAAGGCGCACACTGCTTTTCATGTCTGCATTGACAACATTACCTGGGAAACCGTCAAGACAAAGTCAGTTTTGTAAAGCAGTGGTCCCCAACCCCCGGGCTGCGGACCGGTACCGGGGTCCACAGAGAAAGAATAAATAACTTACATTATTTTTGTTTTATTTATATTTAAGTCTGAACGATGTTTTATTTTTTTTAAATGACCAGATTCCCTCTGTTACATCCGTCTAAGACTCACTCTTGACGCTTGTCTCGATCACGTGATACATTTATCCATCCCACCCTAAAGGCCGGTCCATGAAAATATTTTTTGACATCAAACCGGTCTGTGGCTCAAAAAAGGTTGGGGACCACTGTTGTAAAGCTAGGTAGGTATTGGAGCCTGTAGCTTCTCTGGGTTATATGTTTCTCTTGCTCTCTCTACTGAGAGGAGCCTTTTAGCCTTTTTCTGAAGGCTGACCAAACATCTGTTAATAGTTAATAACTAATTTGTAGGTCTAGGGAAAAAAACAAAGAAAATGGAAAAAGACTCAAATGAGGCTTTTCAAATGAACATTCTTCAAAACACTTTTCACATGTTTTAATGTCCCTTTTCTCACAAAAAAAGCCTATGTCATAATTAAGAGTATGGTTTTACTTACTGTTTTCAGATTTAAAGTTCTGCTTTCATCCCAGTTTTCACACACACCACCACTGCCACCACCATCAAAAATACTCCTAGTAATTAGCCATGAGGAGTGCATGCCAAGGAAGAGCCTGAGGACAATGGGACGGATGTTCTGTAGGCCCGTGTGTGAGTGCCCACAGTCCTGTTACACCCTCTCAGGTCCTGGCAGGTTGCTTCTCTGGGTGAATTCTGAAATCTACAGTCCACAGTGGAGGCCCAGCAGATCCTTCCACTAAGTGTGGGATTTGGTAAAAGTAATTCAAGGTGTTAGTTTTATTTCTCTGATAAACTGAATTAAAAGTTACATCTAAGAAGAAAAAAAAAGAACATTAGAACTGAATGAAATCTAGAAATCGTCTCATCAACTGCTTCATTTATAAAAATTGAGGCCCAGAGAGCTTAAATGTCTCCAAGAACACATAACCTAGTAACAGATCAAGATGCTTTAAAACATTTTCTACAAAAATCTGTGCCTTTATTTTTTCTTTTCTCTTTACAGATTTTTAGCCCAGTTCTATTCATTGAATTTATTTTTCTCTATATTCCATTTTTTCTTTTATTTTTCTATCCTCTATATATTTTTTTCTTCCATGGAAACTCAAATATTAAATACACATCACATCATGTGTGTGGGTGTATATGTGTGTTTTAAAAGAGTATTCATTTTGGCATCAACAGTCCTCAGTTCAAATCCAAGCTCAACATCTAATTAACTCCATTTCTTTATCTGACAAACAGAGGAGCATACTAGAGTTGGGTAAGGACTGAATGAAACAATGTATGGAGAGCTCTTACCATGGTTCCTGTCACACAAGTACTCAATAAATGATATTTTTAAAATAAATAGTAGCTTTTCTTACAACCAGCTCCCAGGATGATTCATTCTTCTTCAGACACCTCAGGAAGATGTCAGCCCATTTCTGCAGAAGCCTACATTATTTTTGGCCAATGCAATGAAATACTCATTTTCAGCACCCACCTGTGGCCTACATTTTCTGAGGATATTTTAAAATCTTCCCATGTCAAGAATGAGCTAGTAGGCTCTACCCGGGCACCCTGTGTGGGTTGATGGCTGGATCAGTTTGGGTGCTTAGGAAGCGGATGCCAAGGAGGGGAAGTACAATACAAGGGATTTACTGGATGTAGCACCTACGGAAAACAAAAGAAAAGGAATCAAGAGGAACCAGATCGGCCTTCAGAACATGATGCAGATCTGACACCTGGGAGGGGGAGGGGGAGGAGAAGTAAGCAGGAAGAGCTTCACCCTGCCTTGGAGTTCTGAGGAAGTCCTGGGCTGTCCAGTGGGGTCCAAGAAGATTGCCTATTGCAGAGTCTTGTGTTGGGCAGAAAAGCTAAGCAACCTGTATCTCTGCCGTGCTCAGTCACTGGCTGTGCATTACCTGGGGAGACAGACCCCAGAACACTGCAGCAAGGGTGCTGCTGCACCTGGAGGCTGGCAGCTGACTGCACAGGTTGTCCCTTGAAAAGAGATCTCAGAGGTGCCCCTCCATAGCTTCCACAACACCACTGTTAAGGGTCTTCTGCAATTGCGGAAACCATAGGTGGTCGCAGGCTGATCAGTGTTTCAAAAATTGCAATTCTTTCTCCCTTGGCATTATACAGCCAAAATACACCTACACGTGTTATTAGGAAAGGTGAATCACATTCCTCCCACCTCCATGGTTGTGATGTGGGCTGGCATAGTCGGCCGAGCCCTTGAGGTTGCAGTGTTCAGTATTCTGGTGTTCCCAGGAGGGCACCATAGTCCCAGTGGATGGTCCAGAGAGTCTTTGGGGCCACCTCTGTTTGGAGGGCCACATGTTCTCAGTTTTGGGGTATTTCCCTGTGTGAGTGTCCCCAGTTCTGGAAGCTCTTACCTCTGCCCTATACTAGGGCATGTTCATGGGAGTATAAATATCCTGCTTTCCTTATCTTTCCCTGTCTAATCATTTATTCTGGAAGACAGCCTGAAACGGGTTTTCTGTTCCCTTTGGCTTAGACCTACAATCTCGTCCCAAAGCTGACAGGTACTGCTGCAGACTGCCATTCTCCTTCTTACGCTCGGGGCTCCTGCTCCACCGGACAGGGGCCCTCGCTAAACCCCGCAGCTCTCCGTGCTGTTTACCCTTACGCACAGTAAGCACACTCCAGGGCCTCCGAGCCTTGCAAAGCCTGTGAAGGCATTTCCAACCTGAAAAGACAAACTGCAAAAAATCAAATTTATTTCAAAAAAACAATTATAAAAATCATCTCAAATTGTTATAGCAAAATAAAATTACTTTTTCCTGTAGGATTTGAGCTCATTTTAACATATTTGATATGATGAAGGCAAGGACTTCCAAAGGTCTTAAGAGCCCCTCCTGGGTTCCACAATCTCTCTCCATTGTCTTTTTTTGTCTCCCTCTGGTTTATCAATAGTCTCCTTGGGCAGAAATACAACTGTGTCTTCCCCTCTGGAGGCAAGGGCAACGTGGGTATCCCTGAAAACCTACTCTACCAAGACCCAGAAGACTCCCAGAGACAGCATGGATTTTTTAGGAGCTCTAAATACTACATCTGCCCTGCCCCTGGGGCAGCTCTTTCTGTCCTCCGTCCCTTGCAGCCCTCTGACTTATTTTTTTTTTGCCTTCTCCCATTCCCCTGACCTTCTGCTGCCCCCTTTCCTGAAAGCCTGGGTCTGTTCTCCTGGTCAGTTGGTCCCTATTGGGCCAAGGTGGCAGCCCAGTGTTGTAAGCAGGCTGTGGCCAGGCTCTGGTCAGCAGGAAGGATCACCTTGTCCTGAAATACACCCAGTGGTTTGCCATGGTGGTTTTTCTCCATTGTGTGAGTACTCCCCGTGACCACCCTTAATGCTCGGAGAAGTCAGATCATGTTCCAGGCAGCAGCATAATAAGCGAAGCTCCAACCCTGCCATGGAGGCCACCTCACACTTGGGAGGACCCGGCTAGAAGACCCTTTCCAACACCTCCCTCCTGGCAGGCGGGCTGCCCCCCCCCCCCAGCTCTGGGCCTCCCGCAGGCCATCAGCCTCATCCTCGTTCAGGCCTGTAATGAAAGGAGTGGGGTGGTTTTCCAGGCTCAGCAGTGAGTTATTGATCAACACTGATAATGCAAGAAGCTGGATCTCACCCCGGACTGGCAGAGATTAATTAGCTTGATTCCCAAGCATAATCCTCATTAGGCGCAAGGAAGAAAGGAAAGGAAACACAAAGGAACTATTCTTCCCCAAGAACCAGCGACCTTCTGTCCAGGGGTGTAGAGGGAGGAGCAGGTAGTAAACATGTCCCAGCACCCGAGGGCTTCCTGCCTAGTCCAAACCCAGGGCAACAAGTCCACAAGCAGAAACAGCGGGGAGGAGAAGGTGCCTTCCTGCAAGGATCATCTATGAAGATGTACGTTTATTTTCTGTGCTCTGCTCCTTGCCTGCTGGTGCATAGGAAGGCACGGTTAAGCAGGAGGTACCTGCTTAATTTGAAGTACCTGCTCCAGGCACACTCAGCTGTGGGGGGCCGAGGACGCCAGCAGTGGAGACTCAGCTCCATTGGGCTTGGGGAGGAAGGTGGGATGGGGAGGGAGTAATCACCCCGTGACCTGAGTAGAAATAGTGAAAAGAATAATTTTCTACAGCTAAGAAGTGGGAGCCATCTTGTTCTATTACTGGCATTTTCTGGAACTTGGCATCCAGGATTAACAGCCCAAATGGCCCTTTACGGGTGCTGGGGAGAGCCACAGAGGATAGGAGGGACTGCGATTTAGCAGCCATGAGATTTGACTAACTTAACAACTCTGAGCTTCAGTTTCCTCTTTGCTTGCGTGATGGTTACGAGAACTGAGTTCAGCGGTGCATGGCGCAGAGCAAACGCTTCCGGACCCCCTCACGAAAGCAAGCCAAGAGAGCAGCAAATCAAAACCTGACGACATGCACACCCACTCGTCACTTACCGGCGCATGCTTCACAGGCTGACCATGTGTGGGGCGCAGGCAGGCCTGCCACCGCTCACATCATAGTGGCGTGGGAAGACAGACAAGTCGATAGGAGCAGACAGTGTGGCCAGGGAAACACAGTGGACCTGGGTACCAAAAGACAAGGACCCTGGCCAGGGCTGAAGGCCACGGCAGGGGCGCAAAGAAGGCTGCCTGGAAGGAGTGCCACACCCCTGGGTCCGACCAGGAAGTGAGGAGAGTGTTCAAGGGCTAGATGGTGATAGGTCCAGGAGAACCAGTACCAAAAGGGAGGCAGAGCAAGAATGGAGAGAATACCCTGCCCCTCCCCACTGGTCACCCCACACCCACACCAGAATGTGGCTCCCTCAAGTCTCCCTGCTCAGTGGGTGACCTGTGTTTAGATCCTGGCTCAAACCAACCAACTACAAACGTAAGCCTTGAGATACTTGAGGAGGTGTGAAGACTGATTGGACACTTGATGCTATCAAGAAAATAATTACAGAGCCTGACCTGTGGTGGCGCAGTGGATAAAGCGTCGACCTGGAAATGCTGAGGTCGCCAGTTCGAAACCCTGGGCTTGCCTGGTCAAGGCACATATGGGAGTTGATGCTTCCAGCTCCTCCCCCCCTTCTCTCTCTCTGTCTCTCTCTCTTCTCTCTCTCCTTTCTAAAATGAATAAAGAAAATAAAAAAGAAAATAATTACAGTGGTACCTTGACACGAGCACTTTGAATCACAAGCAGTTTGAGAGACGAGTAGTCATAGGATTTTTGCTTTAAGTCACGAGCGGATATTTGAATCATGAGTATTGGCAAATGACAAAAAAATTTGTGTTTTTTGAGTTTGTGCACTTTTATTATTAAAAAACGGTGCTGGGCAGCCACGTGTGTGCTTGCCCTCAGAGCAGGGCAGTTGATTGCAAACTGCTGATTACCTTCCTGCTTGGAAAGGGCCATTGTTATGCTAATATATCCTCCCCCTCCACCAGCATCTTCGCCTGACCTTGAAGGTAAATACACTTCATAAACCAGTTTATTTCTTTACATTCTCTCTTATTATGTATATATATGTATGTATTTGTTATTTATAAAGTACATTTTCTTATTTAAAAGCATATAAAACAAAAAATTCGTGTGGTTTTGGGAGCCAGAACAGATTAATTGCATTCCCATTAATTTAAATGGGGAAATTTGATTTGACACACAAGCAAGTTGAGTCACAAGCTCGGCTATGAAATTAAACTCGTGTGTCAAGGCACCACTGTATTTATAACTTTAGATATGATACTGTGGTTGTTTTCTAAAAGTCTTAGTCTTTTATTTATCTTTTTTTAAAAATTTAAGACTTTATTCATTTTAGAGAAGAGAGAGAGAAACAGGGGAGGAGCAGGAAGCATCAACTCCCATATGTGCCTTGACCAGGCAAGCCCAGGGTTTTGAACCGGCGACCTCAGCATTTCCAGATCGACACTTTATCCACTGCACCACCACAGGTCAGGCAAACCTTTGTCTTCTAGAGAGACACACTGAAGTGCGTACAGAGGAGTGACAGGATGTCTGGTTTAGCTTCAGTGACTGAGGATGATAGGGGGTTAGATGGCACAAGGCAGGGAGTTGGTAGTTGTTCATCTGGATGATAGGAATGTGGGGGGGTTATTATACTCATTACTGTAGATGTTTGACATTTTTCATGATAAAAAGTTGAAACAGCCTGACCAGGCGGTGGCGCTGTGGACAGAGCGTCAACCTAGGATATGAGGACCCACGTTCAAAACCCTAAGGTTGCCGGCTTGAGTGCAGGCTCACCAGCTTGAGAGCAAGGTCGCTGGCTTGAGTGCAGGATCATAAACATGACCCCCATGGCAGTGATGGGATTAAAAAAGAATAACAACCAGTTCTCTGCCCTAATGACACTTTTAAGTATGGAAAAACAATATCTTGAAAGATAGCTTATTATTTCATGAATTTAATACTTAAATAATAAAAGAGGTACACAAAACTAGATGATGTTATAAGAAAGTTTTAAAATGTTAATGAAAAATACTAAATAATAACTGACAAAAAACAAAACTGTTATTTAAGACATTTCGACATTGCTTCTTTTTTTTTTTTTTTTTTTTTGCATTTTTCTGAAGCTGGAAACAGGGAGAGACAGTCAGACAGACTCCCGCATGCGCCCGACCAGGATCCACCTGGCACGCCCACCAGAGGCGATGCTCTGCCCACCAGGGGGCGATGCTCTGCCCATCCTGGGCGTCGCCATGTTGCGACCAGAGCCACTCTAGCGCCTGAGGCAGAGGCCACAGAGCCATCCCCAGCGCCCGGGCTATCTTTGCTCCAATGGAGCCTTGGCTGCGGGAGGGGAAGAGAGAGACAGAGAGGAAAGCACGTCGGAGGGGTGGAGAAGCAAATGGGCGCTTCTCCTGTGTGCCCTGGCCGGGAATCGAACCCGGGTCCTCCGCACGCTAGGCCGACGCTCTACCGCTGAGCCAACCAGCCAGGGCTCGACATTGCTTCTTGATTGGCATCCTCACTTGCAATTTTTTTTACCTACATATGGGATGAACATTACTACGGGCGCTCTTAGAATATGCTGTTGCGCAGATGAACATTAAAAAAAAAAGTGAGAAATGTAAATTTGTGGTTTTCACATTGCAAGAACCCTGATTACAGGTGCCATTTTAACAACCAGTTCACCAAACTCAACAAAAAATTCAGTATCAGTTCTGCCAAGCCGGTGCGAACCAGCTGAATCCCCCTACTGCCCCATGGTTGCTGGCTTGAGCCCAGAGGTCACTGGCTTGGCTGGAGTTTCCCTCCCCAACCAAGGCTAATATGAGAAAGCAATCAGCCTGACCAGGCGGTGGCACAGTGGATAGAGCGTCGGACTGGGATGTGGAGGACCCAGGTTCGAGACCCCAAGCTTGCCAGCTTGAGCGCGGGCTCATCTGGTTTGAACAAGGCTCACCAGCTTGGACCCAAGGTCAGTGGCTCGAGCATGGGGTTACTCAGTCTAAGTAGTCCCCTGGTCAAGGCATATATGAGATAGCAATCAATGAACAACTAAGGTGTTGCAACGAAAAACTGATGATTGATGCTTCTCATCTCTCTCCGTTCCTGTCTGTCTGTCCCTATCTATCCCTCTCTCTGACTCTCTCTCTGTCTCTGTATTTTAAAAAAAAGGAAAGCAATCAATGAACAACTAAAGTGCCACAACTATGAGTTGATGCTGCTCATCTCTCTCTCTTCCTCTCTGTCCCTGTCTCTCAAAAAAAGAAAGAAAGAAAGAAAGAAAGAAGAAAGAAAGAAAGAAAGAAAGAAAGAAAGAAAGAAAGAAAGAAAGAAGAAAGAAAGAAAAAGTTGGGAGAAAGAAAGGAGAGAGGCAGGCAGGAAAGGAGGCAGGGATGGAGGCAGAGAGCAGAGAAGGAAACAGATTCTGCTCAAGTGTCCCCTCTGAAACCTCCCACATTGACAGCGGGGGAGCAGGTTGTCATCTGTGGCCAGAGTTAAGAGGCCCATAAAGAGACAGGAGGAACATCCAGGGTGCAGCCCCAAGTGGCAAAGTCCTCTGGGGACAAGCCCACACACTGGAGAGAGCCAGCAGGACAGGTGGTGCACATGACATCAAGTGGTGAAGGGTCATGGGACCAGGAGGGAAGCATCAGAAAGGAGACTGTCTAGGAGGAAGCAATGGGAGCCAACGTCCCTTCCTAAGGAAAGGGTGCCGGGGCCCTGAGGCTGGTGGTGGGAGGGTGCTCCAGGATCAGAATGATTTTTTTTTGAAAGACAAAGCCCCTAGCTACCGGGCAGGTGGCATTTGGAGACACACAGGCCACCAAGGCAGTTCGTGGTCTGGCAGTTGGAAGTGGCAGATGGCCCTGGGCTAGTGCCGAGCCAGCCACCGCCAGGGCAAAGCTTCCCCCACAAGCCTGCCACCCTTGAGCCCTTGCATGACTCCCGTTTCCCTGAGGCTTCTCCGAGGGTCCTAGCAGGACAGGGCGGTCACTGTCTCCTAGAGGAAGGGCTATTCCTGCTGCCGCCTGCGGGCATGCGGAGGTGTCCAGATCTGTCCAGGGAGGCTGGGAATGGGGAGAGAAGAGTCTGCCAACTAGTTTAGGGAAAAGTGTATTTTGCAACAACCTGGATGGTGTTAAGTGGTTGGAGGGCCGGGAAGACCAAATATTTAATATTTGGAAAAGAAGCTGCCTAAACAAAGTAATTAGGAGGCTCCTTTGTAGTGATATGAAAGCGATGAATTGGGTTTATCCGACATCAAAGAACAGGAGAGACAATGGGGAGCGAGGCCCCTAGGCAGCGGGGGTTGTGCTGGCTGGAGACTCCAACCCTCTGGGGGAGGGAAGGAGCGCTCCCCATTGTATGTATTTTGCGGCTGGCTTTGGAGGTCCCCCCATAAAACTTTCTCCCACTCACTCAACACGCTTCTTAAATTAGTTCTTAGATTCAGGTTCAACTTTCCCCAAAGCCACCTTTTCGCGAGCAGCTTTCACCATCACCCAGGAGAGACCCAGAAACTGCCAGGACGGTTTGCTGTTGGGAGAAGGTTGCATGCAGACTGCACCCTTCTGGAGGATAAAACAAGGCCAGGAGATGAGGCCGTCGGTCAAGCTGGGGCTTTGAAGTTCAGCAGAGCCGGGTGAGCATCTGCTTCCGCTGACTGGCAGCCACTGAGGGCAAGGTCCTCAGCCTCTTGGAGCATACATGGCCTTGCTTGTAAAACAGAACCGATAATCCCCACACCGCAAGGGTGTGGCACAAGGGGAGAGGGGAGTTGGAGAAGAGGAAGCAAGAGGATCCTTTGGATGGATTCCGTTGGGCTCAGGAAGAACGAAACCAGTCACCCCGGGCTCTTTCCCCAGGACCCGGCGGGAGCTGATGGCGGTGCCCACATGCCCTCCACAGCTCCTGGGCCAGGGCTGTCCCAGGCTCCGCACCCACTGCAGGACCTGCAGCCCTGCCTGGCTTGTTGGGGGCTCATTTAACCCCAACATTCAGTGGTTCTTCTATCTCAGTCTCACATTTGGAGGTATTTTATTTTAAAATATTCCAGCAAAAGGTGTTCCGAGTAGATGACACAAGAATGTCAGAGGATGAATGACGCTGGAAGCTGGATGAAGACACATGAACGTGGATTGTTCTTTTCTCCCCACTCCGGTGTGTTCTTGACATTTTTCATAATAACAAGTTAAAGTCACAAAGAGAAATTTCAGGCCTCTTGGAGCTCCAATTACCTGGCAGGTGGGGCTCCCAGCCTCTCTCTCCCTCCAGCGTTTGGATTCTCCTGAAGTGGCAGGGACCTTGCTGGGTGCCACGGGGAACATGGAGATGACCACAGCGCAGACCAGCAGGGCAGGCTGAGAAAGTACACTTGCTCCCCAGTGTACAGACCCAGGGCTCTGGGACCCACGGCAGCAGCAATTAACTCAGATGGGAGGGGGGAGTTAGGGAGGACCAGCACAGCTGCAATCAAACAGCAGCGGCAAACACTGGCTGGGGGAGGGGGGCTGCTTCTGGAGGGGCCCCCACTCACATGCCTGGCAGGAAAATGTCCCCATTTATATCTTTGATTGGGACAGATGCCCAGTTTATCTTTTGACTGGGAAGCAAGACTGTCTCCCATTCATTAGAAAACAAGAGAGAGAAGAAGAGGTACCATCCTAAGCACTCATTTGGGTAAATGACTGAGTATGAGAATATGAGTGTGTGTGCATGTGTGTGTGCGTGTGTGTGTGTGTGTGTGCGTGCACGTGTGTTCGTAAGGTGCTAATGTTTGAATCTGGAAATGAAGACCATTACTCCTACTGAAAAGCCTCCTTCTCTTGAAGAATGTCTCACCCACGGGAGGAGAAGAACAGGGAAAATGCCTGTGAAATAAGAAACGACTTATTTTGGTAGAACTTATGTAAAAGTGTCTAGAACAGGAGTCCCCAAACTACGGCCCCGCGGGCCGCATGCGGCCCCCTGAGGCCATTTATCCGGCCCCCGCCACACTTCCGGAAGGGGCACCTCTTTCATTGGTGGTCAGTGAGAGGAGCATAGTTCCCATTGAAATACTGGTCAGTTTGTTGATTTAAATTTACTTGTTCTTTATTTTAAATATTGTATTTGTTCCCGGTTTTGTTTTGTTTTTTACTTTAAAATAAGATATGTGCAGTGTGCATAGGGATTTGTTCATAGTTTTTTTTATAGTCCGGCCCTCCAATGGTCTGAGGGACAGTGAACTGGCCCCCTGTGTAAAAAGTTTAGGGACCCCTGGTCTAGAACGTCCAAAGCTCCCTGAAGGCCCAGCCTTGCAGGCAGAAAGGGAGCAAGTCAGCTTGAGAGACTCACAGACACCCTGGGCTAAGACGTGTGTGGATAGTATTTGGATGAAAGATGATAAAAAGGCCAGTGAGAACCAAACAGCTGAGAAACCAGTCTGGACACAAGATCAAATAGAGCACATAGTGAACGTGCAATAATTACCGTTTGATTAAATGGCTCAGTGAACAACTAAACAAAGAACACTGGGAATCCAGTTATTTGGGGCTTGCTATCCAGAATTTTTTATTTTATTTATTTTTTGCTAATTTGCTGTGTGACCCTGAGCACGTTACTTAACTTGTCTGGGCCTCATATGCCATCTGTGTAAACTGTGAGGAAGTTGGGGAGAGACAGGGACTAAATCCAGGCTCTAAAGGCAAGGCGCTGACCCCTACTTCTCCCTCTGTCAACCCACTTTCCATGACCTAGCCTAACTGGGGGACTCCCTTTTTGAGCTATCAAAGTGCATGCTGCAATCTTAGAGCTTATCAAAGAACCAGGCATTGTTAGAAGCTTATCAGCATGTGCAGTAAAGGCAGTTGCAATACGTGTCCTGCCTGGCTCTGCCCTGTGCTTCCTACGTGCACTGCCTTTGTTTCTCTTCGTCACCCCTGATTACTCTCATGTTTTCCCTTGAAGCTGAAAGGGCCACGTTGCTTTAATAACAAATAAGATCCCGGAGTGGGCCCCTAGGAGTGGAGGTCCTCAGAGGTGGCCCTGACAGCCCCCCTCTGAAGGGTGGATCTACTCTTCTCTTTCCTCCACGTTTATTTTTAGACAAAGACAAGTGATGAAGGGGCTCTCCGGATCACAGCCGTCCGAGGGGAGCGTCAGCTTAGGCAGTCACCCCGTTCATGAACTTGATGTATTCCTGGGCCGGGTAGAGCAGTGCCCTTTGCCCTTCAGGAAGGAAGCACGGAGTCTGGGAAGAGATGTCACCAGACAGGGAAGGTGCTTTTGAGAGGTGCAGTTGGGTGAGGGGGAGTGATGAATTATACGGCTCACAAAAATTAGGGGATATTTCAAAATGACTAGAAAGCGATAAATATCCCCTAATTTTTGTGAGCTATATATTCTTAACATTTGATTTATTTTTCAACCTGCACCTCTCCTTCCAACGAGGGCTCTTTCTAGCTCTAAGGTGCCTCTGTCAGCTGCTGCCTTATCACGGTACCTCCAGCAGCTGCGCCAGTTTTTCTGGAGTCCCTGCCCTTCTTGGTCACCTAGGCCCCCCACTCTGTGCACCTACCTGCCCAGCCCACCTTTAACTTCCAGCGCTGGGGCGCCCCCTGCTGCCTGAAGTTATTGTGACCATTGGGCAGAGGTTCAATGTGCTGGTGATTGGGTTCACATCCCATGGGCCGCAAACTTAGTGGTCATCAATCAATCAATCAGTCAAAAAGAACTTCGCAGCTGTCCCCAAGCCTGTGCTCTGCTGGGTACTACGGAGGACACAGTAAGACGCAGGCTGTCTCAGCTGGGCTACCGTGACCAGTGCACCCCTGCCTGTCTCCTGCCAGGATGTTCAGTGCCCGTCCCCAGGCCAGCTGACCTTCCAGCCAGACCCCAGGTTCCGGATGAGCCTGGCTGCTCTAAAGGGAAATTCAAAGGCCCCCTATCTGAGGGGGCGGGAGCAGGGCAGGCGAGACAGCACCAAGGTCCTTTCCCAGCAGCCTCCACCACAGAGCTCCCCTTCCAACTCTCACTTGCTCTGGGGACCAAGCAATGGTCCGTGACTGCATCCTGTTCTCGTCCCCTGTGCCCTGCTCCCCCTTTTCCCTAAGAACCGAGTCTGGTTTTCCATATTCCCAGGGCCAGCGCCCAGTTTTCCCCAACCACCCTGCCCCCTGCCCAGCCTGAGGCCTCAGGGTTCTGGGCCCCTCCCTCACCAGGGCCAGGTCGCTCTCTACGGAGGTCCAGGAGGCTGCAGCCCCACGACTCCCACACCATAGAGGCCTTTGGGGATGTTTTCATTTCTTTTAAAATCAGAAAGAAGAAATATACTTTCAGGTTGAAGAAAATATTTTAATACACAATATTAACATAGTCATCTTTATACCCACACAGTGGTAAAGTATAATTGTAGATATTGTATTTTGATGGAGAAGATAGTCCATGAAGGCAAAGGTGCCCAGGGCCTACCGAAGTCCTCACGTGCCCCTGGACACGGCCGTCCTCCTGGGCCACCATCTGAGGGCTGTCCGGGCTAAAACGCTGGCGAACGCCGATTCCTTCGAGGAGGCAGTGATGGGATTTCCTTAGAGAGCCTCATGTGGAGTCTTTGCTTTTTATTTTCTCTCTTAATAAAACGTGTAATGTTTACATTGTCAGAGAACAAACAGAACTTTGGTTTGTGTTTCACGTCTTAGGAAATGTGTTTCCTGTACTTTTGGCTGTTCCTGCATGTTCCTGGTAATTGCAGATTCAAGCCCCTTTGGAATGGAGGGAGAGTGTATCAGGATGCAGCGGGTGGAGAGGGCGGGCGCTCCCTGCCGCTGAGCTCCCTGGAGCCCCTGCTCTGCCTTCCAGCTGGCCTTCCGCCCCCGACCTCCAGTTCCACCCCCAGCAGCTCCTTCCTGCACGGCCTCAGCCCTGGCCTTCTCAAGGGTCCTAGCAACTTCTTCTGTATCTCCTTTTTCCCCTACCTCACTGTTTCCTTGTGCTGGGGCCGTAACAAAGCCCCGCAGACCAGCCAGGTGGTTAAACAACAGACATTTACTCTCCCACAACTCTGGAAGCTAAAAGTCCAAAACCAAGGTGCTGGCGGGAGGGTTTCTCTCTGGAATGTAGATGGCCCTCTTCTCCCTCTGTGTGGGTCTGGGTCCTGATCATCTTTTCTAAAAGGACACCACTCATCAGATTAGGGCCCACCCCAATGACTTTTATTTTATTTTTTTTTCTGAAGCTGGAAACGGGGAGAGACAGACAGACTCCCGCATGCGCCCGACCGGGATCCACCCGGCACGCCCACCAGGGGCGACGCTCTGTCCACCAGGGGGCGATGCTCTGCCCCTCCGGGGCGTCGCTCTGCGGCGACCAGAGCCACTCGAGCGCCTGGGGCAGAGGCCAAGGAGCCATCCCCAGCGCCCGGGCCATCTTTGCTCCAGTGGAGCCTTGGCTGCGGGAGGGGAAGAGAGAGACAGAGAGGAAGGGGGGCGGGTGGAGCAGCAAATGGGCGCTTCTCCTATGTGCCCTGGCCGGGAATCGAACCCGGGTCCCCCGCACGCCAGGCCGACGCTCTACCGCTGAGCCAACCAGCCAGGGCCTATGACTTTATTTTAACTTAATTACTTCACTAAAGACACCATCTCCAAATAGTCACATTCTGTAGTTCCGGTATTAGGACTTCAATATCTGAATAAGGGGTACGAGGGTGCATTAATTCAGTCCAAAACACCTACCACCACCTCCATCTCCAAGCACAGAAATGGTGGCCAGAACTCTAGAATGTGAGCTTGTGAAGAGTGACAATCGGATAAAAAACAGGCATAACAGAGAGCTTGGAGGGCTGCAGGCCAGGATGCTGGGAGCACTGCAGTTGGCGAAGGCGCTGCTGCCCAGCCTCAGGCAGAAGAGGCCCCTTTGCTTCGGGGAGAAGGGGGCTCTCCACAGGCAGGTCCACCTGGCCTACCCTCGGGAAGACTGCCTCTTGATACTTGTAAGATAATTCTCAGCAACGGGAAGGATGCCCTCTGCTCTAAATTTAGGGGTATTCTTTTTACTCCAGGCTTACCGTAGAAATCAGCAGTGCCCCCTCCCCCGGGCCAGCCTGGCCCCCCTGCTGTGACCTAAACATTGCCTACCTTTTGAACCCAAAAGTCTGATCCTTGTTCTAATAATTACTCAATGATCACAGTTCCAAATTCGTGAACTGAGTTTATGAAGAACCCCCTGGAGAATTCTTTTTGCTAGAAGAATCTTTCACAAACCTAGTCTGCACTTACCCAGTTGTTCGGTAGAACATTCTGGAAAGACACCAACTTGTGAAGTGCCTCCCCCAGGACAGCCCCATTTTCTTGTCCTACCCTTCTGACTGGTGCGTGCTCAAAGGGGTCAGGTTCACTCAACAAGCTAAAGAGGAGCAAAGTGGGAAAGATTCATCTTTAAAAAAACAACAATTATTATTCACAATATTCCAAAGCCGTGGGCAAATTTAAAAACGTATTTTCGTTTGGCATTTTCCAAGCTGGTGCTCCTCTATTTTCCTACAGTTCCAGGTTTCTGTGCTGTGCCTATCAACTCTTTCGCTGGTAAAATAAGGACTAGCTGGCGACTGCTTTTTCGTCTTACCCATTTGGGCAGGGATCCTCTCTGGCCCTCCCTCAGCCCTGCCCATACTTTTCCTGGGGTGGAAGACATTACTGCAGCTGTCTCATCTCCTTCAGAGCAAACCTGTCTGCTTAGGTCTCCAGGTGCTGACCAGGTTTGGAGGAACACCAAATCCCATCCTGATTGCCACTCAACCCTAAGTCACCTGTTTAGAATAACCGTATCTCCCTGGCTACCTGGGAGACAAAACTGGAACCCAGAGTGAGCCGTGCTCCTCGCTGCCTTGCCTTGGCTGAGAAAATGAACCGCAGCCTCCGCTCCTGCCAGCCCTCTCCCCTGGAAGCCTTTCTGAGAATCTCTTTAAAACACGCTCAAAAGATTCTGTATCATGTCACTTTTCCGGTAGTCTCACACCCCTGAGCACACTGACGTGTCCCTGACCTCCTCCTCACCTAACCCAGTTCCATTCTGGCAGGTTCATACCCAGCAAGTGGCATTAGCATCAGTGCTCATGTTCCATGGGCTCATCCCACTTACCTCCACCTAACTCAGGGCCTCAGGGGCTCCCCATAAACATTTCCCAGCCCCTTCTGGGAGCCTCCAGACACCATCTCACCTGAGTCCACCGACAGTCCTTTCACTGGAACTCCTGAGTGCCCTGTGTTAATGATGAAACTCTCGAAGTGTTCCCCCCATCGCCATTGTCTCTGTGAGGTGCTACCCCAGGGCTACACTTCTTAAGAACAAAACCCTTGAGTAGCCCAAATGGAGGGGGGGGGGCCTCCTTCAGTGCCCCAGGCCAGAGCCACACTGCTCTCCCTGCAGCTAGGAAGGCTCCTGTCCCAGTCGGCATGGTACCCTCTCACCCTGACCCTGGAGCCTCTCCCTGGGCTCGTCTGTGTGCCCCACAAAAGACCCTTGTGGAAACGTCATAAGAGAAAGACTTAGTTCCTGGGGCAGGTGGTTCCCAGCACCTTCAACCAAATCATAATTCTTTTTTTCTTTCTTTCTTTCTTTCTTCTTCTTCTTTTGCCAAGTGAGAGAAGGGGAGATAGAGAGGACAGACTCCTGCATACGCCCCAACCAGGATCCACCTAGCAACTCCCATCTGGAGCTGATGCTCTGCCCATCTGGGGTATGCTCACATCCGAGTTATTTTTAGTGCCAGAGGCAGAGACTCCACAGAGCCAACCTCAGTGCCCAGGCCGATGTGCTTGAATCAGTCAAGCCATGGCTGTGGGAGGGAGAGAGAGAGAGAGAGAGAGAGAGGAGGGGGAGAGGAAGGAGTGGAGAAGTAGATAGGTGCTTATCCTGTGTGCCCTGACCAGGAATTGAACCTGGGTCATCCACACACCAGGCCAATGCTCTACCACTGAGCCAACTGGCCAGGATCCAAAATACAATTCTTATTGCTTCTTTCCTTCTTCACACAAAACAGCGAATGATATGAAGTCCCAGAGCCTGCAGACCCAAGATTCATTGGTTGCAGCTGTGCCCAAAACCCAGGGTTAGACTCAGCCAGGGCTGCCCCCAGCAGCAGTTCTGCCTGCAGACCTTTCCCATCTCAGTCCTGACAACGAGGCTGGGCTCGATATCTGTGTGTGCACAGACAGAAACGGGCAACATCATAAAGCCTGACTCTCCGAAGAGATAGCCAAGGGCACAGAGCCCAGTGTGGATGGCATTTCACCCACAATATTGACCCAATAACTGGTGTGGTGTTTTACCAACTGCTATCTCACTTAAGTGTGTGTGTGTGTGGGGGGCTCACCACATTAGTGAAATGAAATCTGAACCACATCTTTTAAACTAAACAGTTTTATGGCTTCAAGTGAGTGTAGAATTTAAAATGAGATAAATTTCAGGCAGGAAAACTTCTTTGGGGTCTTAATGAAGACAGGAAAATGATGTATCATTAGCTTATCAGTTGCTATATGGAAATGGAAGATTTTTATAGTTCTGGAAAAGCCTGTTCATTCTCCACTACAGTGACATCCGTTTACAACATCATTTGCTCAGCTGACTTTGCCCTCAGAATTTCCCCCGAAGTAAACGTCAGCCCCGATTCTGCAAAATATCACACGTTTCAAATTGCTGCAGTTAAGTGAATTCTTAATCTGTTGCCCTGCTTTATCCGAGGCTCTTAAAACACTTTTTAAAGTAAACCTGCTTGGACCTGTGGAAATAAGCCATTCTGATATTTTCTTTTGGAAGATAAGTTGCAGAAACGTTGAGGTTGTGACTTCATTACTTGCCTGAGTTCCCAGGGCCCAGGCGTCCTACCTGCCATCTCTGCCTCATTCACAGGGCAATCATGCCCTCTGCCCACAGCCCAGCGCTGAAAGGAAAGGCCCTGATAGACATGGAGGCTGCTCTGGGCACCTCCACCGCCCCGCGTAATTATAGCACAGGCATGCCTTCCAGGGACCGCGGCCTGGCACGTGACTCCTGGCCTGGCACTGCTGACGTCCCCCGGAGTGTGTCGGTCCATCTGAGTCACAGGCCAAGGGGAAAAACAGGGACTTGTTTTCCTCAGGCATCTCAAGGCGGCACTCCAACTTGACCGTGGCCACAGAAGCACGGAACCCCACAGCTTCTTGGCCATTAAATGGTTTTCACACTTCTATTTTTAAGAGGCTTGGAAACGAGTCACCTGGGGGATCAGGGAGGTTGGGTGGATGTCTTTCCAAAGTTCTCCCCGTCAGAGGCCCTTTCCTGGCAAGGGTCCCAAAGCAACTGTGAAACCAAAATGCCACGACAGGCGCGCTCCGCCAACCTGCTCCTCAGATGATATAAACAGAAACACGGGAGGCTCCCGGCCCCTCACCATCTGTTCTACGTGACGGCAAGGAGTACACTCTGGCCTTGGACCCCCAAGGGGTCGAGATTATTGCCCGCTGCTTTGCTTGGGCACTAAAGCCCTCTCCTGCGAGATTCTGTTGCCATGTGTCCCCAGAAAGCTGACTCGAAGGCTGAGGGCAGCTTGCAGGGGGCTTGTCAGGGAGAATTCTTGGGTTCCACGCCCGGGACGAGAAGGGAAGTGGCAAGAAGGAGGCAAGTGCGGGCAGAGGGAGGAGTTGAGCTGTGGCGCAGTCTCTGTAGACCTTTGGGTGCTCTGCAGCTGGGTGACGCCCTCAGCGCTGTAAAGGGACGTTGGGGGTCGGGCCTTTCCAGCCCCAAGCCACTCAGGCATTGGGGGTGGCCTCCGGGGAGGAGCTGTGGCTGCCGGGGAGGGGCTGGCAACTCGGACCTGGCGGGGCAGCCGGGCACTGGGAGAGGAAGTCCTTCCTGAAGGCGGACCTGCCTGCCTGGGCATCCGTGACAGCATTTCAGTTGTCTTCTTTCAGCTGCAAAGTTGTTGTTGTTGTTTTAAATTGGGGTGAAATTCACATAACAGAAAATCATAAAATTAATCATTTTAAAGTGTACAATTTAGTATCATTTAGTACATTCACAATATTATGCAACTACCATAATATCAAGTCTCAACACATTTTCATCACCCCAAATGAAAACCCCAAACCCATTAAACAGTCACTTCCATTCTCTCCCTCTCCCCACCCCTAGCAAACACCTCTGCTTCCTTTCTGTATGGATTTACCTGTTCTAGACATTTCATAAAAATGGAAACATGTGACCTTTTGTGTCAGGTATTTCAAGTAGTGTAAGATCTTCAGGATTCATCCACATTGTAGCTTTTTAGTGGCTGAACAATATTCCACTGTATGGATATACCGTGTTGGGTTTATGCATTCATTCATCCACAGATATTTGATTTGTAGCATTGTCATCTTTTTAAGAAGGAGCTTAGGATCCATGTAGAAGTTCTTGATCACAGAAGATATGAGTTCACCCCATTTGGAAGCAGAAAAGCTCTCCACACTCACTGGGTGGGTGGGACCAATTACCAATTTACATCTTGCTCAACTGAAAGTCCAATGCCTGCAGCCTTCCTGGGCAACAGTGCCACTTCAAGCTTATGCACCCTCCTGCCACCATGTGCCTGCCAGGGTGGGCTCAGTCCAGCCTTGTTCAGGCCACATGATGGCATTCCTGGGGTGCTGCTTCTCCGCTCCGGGGAACCAGCATGGGGTTGAGATTTCTTTGCCCCAGCACTTTGCTCAGTCCTCTTGTTCATCTCCCTGGGTTGCTCAGAGAGGGTGTTTCCTGTTTCCGCTCTGAGCTGTGGACCAGCTTTTTTGGCTTGAGGTCAAAGCAACCATCTGGCAGACACGGAAACTGAACCCACGACCTAGCAGGCTCAGCCCATCTGTGACTCTCTGCATGATCCTTCGACTCCAATCCCTACGCCATCTCAGGGCAGGGAAGATGTGGCCCTGCCCACTCCCTCGTGCCTGGGTTAGGGTGCACGCTGGCTGAGTGGCCACCTCCTTGGCTCCTCATCTGGCCTGTCTGGCTTCTGTCTGCCCAGCTAACACCCACTCATTTCTGCTCCCCTCATTCCCTGCCCCTCAGTCCTTGCTTCCTGTTTTTAGGCACTCTTAGGTGCCCCAGCACCTAGCACAGAGCTGCCCAAAATGCGTTTGAATAAAGAAGCTCTTCCTTGTAAATTTTGACTCCATACTAAAAAGCTTCTTAAAGAACCCTTTATTCATTGTCTGGCTCCACATGCACTGTCTGTGATTCTCAGGACACTCCCACCTTACTATTCTTGTTCTACTGATTAGGAAGTTGAGACAAAGCCTACCCCGGTGAGAAGTGGCAGGGCCGGGATCTGCCCCACAGCCCCAGGGCCTCTAGAGACCAGCCTGCTCCTCATCCCTGAGCTGCATCTGCCCATCAGCTCAGTTCTACTATGAACCTATGATGTGCCAGGGTTAATCCCTGGGTTGATCACCTGGATTGCTGGGTTGCTAAGGGGTGGGCTTTGAGGTGGGGGTGGGGAGAGGGCTGTCAAAGCACTGTCAGTCAGTCTAGGGAGGGAGGCTGTCTACCACCAGGGTGAGAAAGAGCTATGCTCAGCCTGAGTGAATTAATGATATTATTATTGTTAATATTAACAATAAACAATACTATGGGTGACTTATATAAACAACTATTTGTATCATAGCCCAGAAGCAACGTTTGCACAAAAGACATTCACCAGCTGGAAAACCTTACTGTTCAACCCTATGCAGAACACGAAGGGGGTGGCATACACCACTGTCTCACCTGCACCTGACGGACGTCCTCCCCACCAAGGGCTCCATGCCTCTCCCTGCAGTAGTTGCTCAGACTTGAGGACAGGAGCTTGTCTTCTTTGTTCCCTAGCAACAGACACGGGTGTGGTGCAGAGTGGGTTGAGGAAATGTGCAATGAATGAATGCTGCGGGATGGAGGCGTAAGTGATGTCCTTCACACTATTGTTTCCCTTAAACCAGGGGTCTCAAACTCGTGGCCCGCGGGCCGCATGCGGCCCGCCGAACAATTTTGTGCGGCCCGCAGACTAATCCACAAAGTTCAAAATATTTTGGATAAAATTAAGTAAGCCTAGGGGCCTACTTGTATTTTTCATTTCTCTAGCATCCTAGCTAGATATTAGCTTAGTTAACAGCAGTTGTGATGTGAACTACAGTTTCTGGTCGTTTTGTGACACTGAAAAGTGTTGCGTAACAGTTGCCTTTTGTAGACCTAGTGCGGCCCACGGAACAGCTGTGATCTTGCTCTGCGGCCCACATGCTGAGTTGAGTTTGAGACCCCTGCCTTAAAGTATGGTGGGGAATGAGGGTGCCCTGCTTTTCCTTTTCTTTAGGACAGTGAGCCATGAACTGTGCACACCAGGAGAAAGGAACAAACTGCGAGGACCAAGCACACACCCTCCCTCGAGACCCCAGGGGGAGCGCCCCCAGCCCCCATGTGAACCAGCTGACTTTGCGTGAGGGTCTATCCTGGGGGTGAGGAAAGTAGGCTGCAGGTGACCCTCCTATTCCCATCTTGTGCCGTGACAGGGAAGCCTGGAGGGTGGGAATCAGGGCCAGGGAGGCCCACATCCCAGAGTCCTCATGTCATTTTTTGTTTGTTTGTTATTGCATTTCTCATGCAAAGCTCTAAAGCCAAGGAGGTGTGACTGGTGCTGGGGTGAGGAGAGAGAAGGTTCTAGAGTCCTGGACATGGTGACTAGGGCAGGCCTGAGGTAGATGGTGTGCACATGGTGGGCAGCATAAGGCTCTGAGCCAAACAGGAAAGGGAGAGAGGGAGAGAGGAAGGGAGAAGACAAGGAAAGAGAGAGAAGCATCTTGGGGCCCAGGAGGCAGGAGAGAGCCTCCGGCCACAGAGAAGCTGGAGACCTAAGTCTCCAGCCGGGTGACCTCTGACTTCCCTTCCACTCCCCAGGCCTTTTGCGTCTCTGTGCCCTGGGGGGTCCAGGGTTAGGGAAAGGGGACAGCCCACCTTGACCACTTGCCTGGCAGGTCCCTGTGGAAGTCCCCAAAGCTATAAGCTATAGATAGGCACTTGTCCGAGCCCATCCCAGCTGACCCCGGTGAATGGAAAGGAGGAGGGAAGCAGCCGTGTGTTAGGGGACAGAGAGAGCGTTCTCCAGGAGCCAGAAGCTTCCAGGCAGTCACCACCGAGGCGGGAGAACACGCATGCGCACACCTCCGCTCCTGGGAGGGCGCCCGCCTGGCTTCCTCCCTGTGAAACGAGTGTTGGAGGTGGTTTGTCAGGTTCCTCTCCCATTCTGTGCAGAAGGGAAAGGGATGGTTTCCGACACAAGGAACCAAAGAGAGGAGGGCAAAAAAGGAGGAGTGAGAGAGGAACCAGAGGGGAACCAGGTCTCCCCAGGGCAGCTTGGGGAAAGGCCTGGGCCCCAGCCAAGGCCAGCCACTGCCCGAGGCGACCAGATGGCGTGGGCTCTCCTGCCTGCAAACCTGCAGAATGGCCCAGGCCTCCTCTGTGCTCCCCACAGCTCCTCAGAGGGCCCGTGAGTTTGGCTCTCCCACCGATAGCCCTGGTTACTGTTCCCTTTCTGAAGCTCCTGTTCGCTTCTTCCTCAACTGAAACCTGAAGATTAGGCCAATGTCCTTGTCTCTCAGACTAATGGAAATGAGTGAGGGGCCTGGGATCCTTGGGAGATACTGAGAACTCTCACGGTACTTCCTTCTGAAGGCTCTGGGGACATAAAATGGTTGCTATGGAGATTCCTTCCTGTAGAGTAACAGTTTTCAGGGGGAAAAAGGAATGATTCACAAGTTCTTTCAGGGAGAACAGAGTCAGTTCTTTGGAATGACATGATGTAATAGGGTTTAAAACAGGACCGACGACCAGCTCCAGCCTGCGTGCTTTTTTCCTCTTTGATCCTTGAGCGTGCTCAGGGCTCACCAGCTGCTTCTGCAGAGCCACACACTGTACCCACCTTCGAAGTTGAGGTCTGATGCCTCCATTTGCCTCTTCGCAACATCTGAGGGCAGATGTTAAAAATGTTAGATGTCCTGGCCAGTTAGCTCAGTCAGTCAGAGCGTCCAAGAGTGTGGGTTCAATTCCCGATCAGGGCATATACATGGGAAATGACTAATGAATGTACAACTAAGTAGAACAACAAAATGAATGCTTCTCTCTCTCCCTCCCTCTCTCTCTCTCTCTCTCTCTCTCACTCTTTCTTCCTCTCCTCCTTTCTCTCTGTGTCTCTTTAAAATCAATCAATCAAAACAACAACAACAACAATAAAGTGAGAAATGACCAGCTAGCCTCACTGGGGAGTTCCTGCAGGGTCCCCACCAGTGTCTTCATGGCCACTCCTGGTCCTCTGCTCGATGAAGTTATTACCCTGAGGGCGCCGTGGGACCACTGAGCATTCGTTTGCTTTATGACTGGCCAGGCAGAGAGCTCTCCCTGCATTGATCTTCAGGAAAGGCTGGGGTTAGCAGGGCAAACAGAGTCACAGAGGGGAGGAACTGACCCAAGGTCACTTACTGTATGCAGGGACAGAATTAAGCACAAAAGCCAGGACTTCTAAGCAGCTGTGGCCCACAGAGCAGGAGCAGGGATGAACTTTTATGAACAAATATATTTTCTAATAAGGGGCAAAGGAAAAGGAAGCTGGCTGATGGGGGCAACATAAAGGAAGAATAATGAGAGGTTAAAATTAGATTGACATCTGATTGAGATCATTCTTTTTTTCTTTTGGAAAGAGCACTGTACTGGAAGTCAGATGTGTGACCTTGGACAAGCCACTCGCACTCTCTGCACTCTCTGGGTCTCAGGTTTTTTTTTTTGTTTTGTTTTTTTTTTTCCTCCCTCCCTCCCTCCCTCCCTCCCTCCCTCCCTCCCTCCCTCCCTCCCTCCCTCCCTCCCTTCCTTCCTTCCTTCCTTCCTTCCTTCCTTCCTTCCTTCCTTCCTTCCTTCCTTCCTTCCTTCCTTCCTTCCTTCCTTCCTTCTTTTCTTTTATAGAGAGAGAGAGAGGAAGGGAGAAAAATGAGAAATATCAACTTAGAGTTGTGGCATTTTAGTTGTTCATTGATTGCTTCTCGTGCGTGCCTTGGTGGGGGGTGAGGCAGCTGAGTCAGTGACCCCTTGCTCAAGCCAGCGACCTTGGGCTCAAGCCAGTGACCACTGGATCCTATCGATGATCCCATGCTCAAGGCAGCAACCCCTGCTCAAGCTGGTGAACCTGTGCTCAAGCCGGCGACCTCAGGGTTTTGAACCTGAGACCTCAGCATCCCAAGTGGACGCTCTATCCACTGGTCAGGCTGGGCCTCAACTTTCTAACTTGTCAAATGAAGGGGCTGGGATTGAATGAGCTCATATCCCTTCCAGGGCTGACCTGCTCCCATATTGCACTAATGCTGAAAATATTAGTGTCCCTCTATGCTAAAGTTAGTGTTCTAGGATCCTCTGTGGCCCACAGCATCAAGCCCAAACTCCTTAGCCTGAAGCTCAAAGGCTCTGTGTGATCTGGTCACAGCTCATCTTTCCAGTCTTCTCGCCCACTTGCCACTTCCTGTGGATTACTTATTGTTCCACCCACTCAGCCTGCACACCCTCGTGCACCCCTTCCACGTGCAAAGCCTGCCCCTTCTCACCCCAGGGCCCTGGCCTGGAGAAGTCCGTTAGTCCTTCGGCTCTCCGTTCAGATGCCACCTTCCTCAGAAACCCTTCCCAGAATCTGAGTTTGGGGTCATGATCTTCCCAATCCTGTGTTCACCATCACTGCCTTCATCTGAACTCCTGTTGTAATTGTCTAGTCATTGCATACAGCAAATACTCCTGAATGCTTAGCCTGTGTTATGACAATGACCAATTCTGACATAGTCCTGCCTTCATAGGGAGGAGAAGGAGACATCGATCAAATAATCGTATGCAAGGACGTGAAACTGCAGACAGAGAGGAGTGTGTGAGGGAAGGGAACCGGTTCCCCGAGAGCTTGTCTGCTATCTGGGAAGGAAGAGGGAGCGGCCCGAGGGAGGTGTTCCCAGGAGGGCGGGCCTCTGTGGCTCTGATGGAAGGGAGTGTGAAGGATGAGAAGGGCTGGAGGCAGGCCAGGCGGAGGCAGGACTCTTAGAGAAGGGGGTGGGGTGAGCTGCTGGGTGGGTGGGCAGGAGCTGGCCCTTGGGGGGGGATGAGGGTGTCTTGATCAGAAGAACCATCTGGAGAGCCTTTGACAGGTTTTAAGGAGGGGACTGGCAGATCAAATTTGTGTTTCAGAACAATTCCGTTGGCTGCTGTGCAGCGCATGGCCTGGAGCAGTGGTTTGCAGTCTCAGATGTGCTGCACCAAGAAGTCTGAGATGCACTCGAACCTCAGCCTCCCCCGCCAGACATTTGCGTTCAGTTGGTCCAAGGGGCCCAGCAGGAGCCCCTGCAGTGGTCCAGCCAGGAGACGAAAGCACCTTGGACAGGAATGGCAGGACGCAGAAGGCCTCAAGGGATGTTTAGGAGATGAAATTGACAGGGTTTGGCAACTCATTCCCTTGGGATGAAGGAGATGGAAGTGTCAAGGTTGAGGCCGGAGTTTCTGGCTGGGTGGCACGCACTGAGGCCAAGAGCACGGCAGGAGACAGGGTGTTGGGGCCAGGGAGCGGGTCACAGGGAACGGGGACCCAGAACGGAGTGCTCTGCGCCTCCGGGGCGGTGCTCTCCTGGGGCCTTCCCACCCCCTTGGAGCTTTCTGTCACTTACAGAGGTGAAGGTGGGTGGGGACAGGGATGGCCACCCTGTACCCCTAGTTGCCTGCCTCCAATGGAGATGTGAGGGAGGCCCAGAGGCAGGTGCACCAGGCAGCCCAGCATGTGGTAAAGGCAGAATGTGGCTAGTTTGGAAACAGTCATTTCTGAAGCGCAGGGTCACAGCACTAAGTGATCCCCAGGCCAGGCCCTAGTAGGCGGGTGCCAGCCGGACTTTTACCTGCCACCAAGTCAGCGGGCACCTCCAAGCAGGAAAATGAACACCAGCTTCAGCAGTCAGCTGCACTGTGGCGGGGCACCCTGGACGCTCCTTCCCGTGCAGATAAGCATAGCAATCAAGTCACTCAGATTCCCTAGTGTAAAGCCAGTAGCCTCGGCCACCATCACAGCTGCCTGGCCCATGCAGGTTTGCATTTGATTCGGACAGATGGTAATGAAACAACGGAGCCAAGAACTGGTGGGCCATTACCTTTAATCCTAGCTTGCACCCGGCGGGCAAGAAATACACACAGTGGGAAAACACTTCTCTTTCCATTCAGGGCTCCCAAAGCCATTGACTTATCCGAGTTTCCTAGAATCAAAGGTTCTACCTCACTAGCTTTATTCACCTCTATTCCCCATCTCCTTTTCTCTGCACAAACTCTGCACAAACTGGCTTCTCCTTCAGCACTCCACCATCTTGGCTGCCTCTCCTCTCCTCCATGTGACCTTTCTCTGCTCTCTTTCAGCATGGGCTCCTCTGCCCATTTTATAGTGTAGAAATCAAAACCTTTAATCCAATATACAAACAAGGAAGTCTCTGATACAAAGTCACTTATCTGAGGCATGATGGGATTCCTCATGAGAGTGCACCACCCCACATCATGCAACAGTCAAAGGTGTGGAGAAAAGCTTAGTCTTAAAACTAAGTCTTAGGCTATAACGACCCTGTCTGCTTATAGCCTGTCCCCCACACCCAGTGCAAACTATAAGTGAGCAAACATATATATCATATTTACAAACTTATTTGACTGACATTCCCTAGGCAGGGATTCCAGAGCTGTCAAAATATGTCCACATTGGCCCTGGTCGGTTGGCTCAGTGGTTGAGCATCAGCCTGGCATGCAGGAGTCCCGGGTTCGATTCCTGGCCAGGGCACACAGGATAAGTGCCCATCTGCTTCTCCACCCCTCCCCCTCTCCTTCCTCTCTATCTCTCTCTTCCCCTCCCGCAGTCAAGGCTCCATTGGAGCAAAGTTGGCCCGGGTGCTGAGGATGGCTCCATGGCTTCTCCCTCAGGTGCTAGAATGGCTCTAGTTGCAACAGAGCAACGCCCCGGATGGGCAGAGCATCACCCCCTGGTGGACGTGCTGGGTGGATCCTGGTCGAGCGCATGCAGGAGTCTGTCTGACTGCCTCCCTGTTTCCAACTTCAGAAAATACAAAGGAAAAAAAAAATCTGTCCACATTGCCTGAGCTGTGGTGGCACAGTGGATAGAGCATGGACTTGGAACGCTGAGGTCCCAGGTTCAAAATCCCAAGGTCACTGGCTTGAGCGCCAACTTGCCAGCCTGAGCATGGGATCATGAACATGATCTCAAGATCACTGACTTGAGCATTGGGTCAGTGGCTCGGCTTGAGCACACCCCCTCAAGGCACATATGAGAAAGCAATCAATGAACAATTAAGTGAGGGAACAACCAGTTGATGCTTCTCACTTTCTCTCCTCTCTCTCTCTCTCTCTCTAAACAAACAAACAAAACCTGTCCACATTAACCAGCCACCTGATGAGGAGAGAGTCTACTTGGAGTTGGGATAATAATTTTGGGAGGTAGGGTGACAAATTGTTGTGACCTTGGATAAGGGCCAGGAGGAGGACTAAGACCCAGATCTGCCCTCTCTAGAGGCTCACTGTCTCTGGCTCCAGCCATACGCCCCTTCATAGTTTCTATGAGGAAGAAGAGGGAGCCTGACCTGTGGTGGCGCAGTGGATAAAGCGTTGACCTGGAATGCTGAGGTTGTCGGTTCAAAACCCTGGGCTTGCCAGTCAAGGCACATATGGGAGTTGAAGCTTCCTGCTCCTCCCCCCTTCTCTCTCTCTCTCTCTCTCCTCTAAAATGAATAAATAAATAAAAATAATTTATAAAAAAAAAAAAAAAGAAGAGGGAGAGAAGAAGGACAAGGGAGGGGTGGGGGAGGCGGGAAAGGGAAGTGGGGGCGGCGGGAGAGGAACGAGAAGAGGGAGATAGAGGAAAAGGTGGGAGCCAGGGAAGAGGCAAAGCCAAGGAAAGAAGCAGAAGGAGCAAGAGGAGAAATCAGCCCCTCCTCCCCAACTCAGAAACTGCTCTTCCTCAGATCAGAGCTCTACCCGCCCCGCCCACCATAGCCCTCCGTCCTCATCTACAGACAGGAGAGGTTGCTCTGTGTGTTTGAACCATTACTTTAACCAGAACTCTAAGGTTGAACTTCAACCTGTTATCCTTTGAGAACCTCTATGAGAACCTCTAATGTCCATGCAAATATATTCTTGCATTTGTTTATAAGTGCTTTCTTCAAAACATCGTTTCTCACAAGCCTCCAGTCCCGTTACCTAGGCCTATCGCCAAGGCAATGGCTCTTGACAACTCACCCTTTTCTCCTTGTGCGTGCACACACGTTCGTTGTAAGGGGTGTCACTGCTTTTCTGTAACTATATTTGTTTTGCAAGAGTTGGATAGACTCGATACAATTCTCCGCCACTTGTTTTGCTCACTGAAGGATAAAATACGTCATAAAAATCCCTGTGTGAGAGCAGCTAGAGTCCTACTCACTCTTTTTCGTGGCGTGTAATACTCGGTGGTGCGGACTGAATGGAGCGCTCCTACACAGCCAAGGGATTTATTTTCCCCCGTGGTAAAATAGAAATAGATATGTGCTTAGTGCTGGAGATGCTAGTGAACTCCTTTTACCCAGCAGGGAATGAGACGACTTGTGTGGTTCCAAAGCCAAGACTGGCAGCCCTGTGTGCGCGTTTGTTGGCAGAAATGGGCTCTACCCGCAGCAGCTTGCTGTCCCACGGAGCTGTGGGGACGTGGCCATTAGAGAGACTCCTGGGCACTGTGTGAGGGAGGGCCCAGCCGTGCCTGCAGGAGGGAGGGTCCAGTAAGCCCCCGAAGGGGGCAGCCCTGATGCAGGGGGGAGTGCAGGGGTCGGAAATCATCTGCTGGGCTGTGTGGCCAGGGCGGGAAGCTGAGTAGGAAGGATGGGTCAAAGCCCCGCCTCTTTCCCGCGAGTTCCCCCGAGTTCCGACAGCCCCTGTGTGTTTCTGGCCTGTCGTTTCCCCTTGTTGGGGCTTGAGCCACTCATCTCTTGATTTTTCTAACAGCAGAATGGATGAAAGTCTGAGATTTCAACCAAAAGCTTAAGAAAATAATAATCCTTGGTTGCCCTAATTCTTTCTGGAAAATACCTCACACTGACAGAAATTGTCTTTAAGCCCCTTTTCTCTGCTGTCGTGCTTTAAATTTCTTCCTTAATTAAAAAAGAGTTGTTTGCCTGACATGGGCTTCACAGCGCTTGTTTATTTTAACTGACCTTTCCTGTGCTCCCTTCCCTTACCGTAGCGGCTCTCGATAACCCTCTCCCTTCTCCTGCCTTCAGGGGTGCCTTCCTCTCACTGCCAGTGTAAGAATGGGCTTCAGGCCTGACCCGGGGTGGCACGGCGGATAAAGCATCGACCTAGCACACAAGGTTGCCGGTTCGAAACCTTGGGCTGGCCTGGTCAAGGCAAATATGGGAGTTGATGCTTCCTGCTCCTCGCGCCCTTCTGTCTGTGTCTATCTCCCCCACCTCTCTAAAATGAATAAATTTTTTTTAAAAAAATCTTAAAAAGAAGAAAAAAAGAATGGGCTTTAGAACCAACCCCTTTACTTCCTGGGCTGGAAGCCCTGCCATTGACACGCAGAGCCCCAGAATCCAACGGCCCAACTTGGCTGCTTGGCTCTTGCAGAGACTTTAGAATGGTCTTTCCCTCAGAATGATATTTCCATTTCACTCAACCCTACCAACATTTGATGACAACATTAACTGAAAATTAATGATGAATTAATGTCTGCATTTCAGAGTACCTGGTTGAATTCACTATGATAAAAAAAAAAAAAAAAAAAGCAGCCAAGCTGATACATCACTGAAACCCAGCAACTGATGATCGACAGAATTCTTCCCATCCCTTAAGGCGATCAAGTGTAGTACCCGATCTGAGGATGCCTCTGAGACACGGCCCCCCGGCAACTTGGATCCTTGCTCAGAGGATTGTGATGGAATTAAGTCTGACTCAACAAATGAGGTCACTGAGAAGAAGCGCTGGCGTTAAATCTACCGTTAATGTCCAGGTCAATTTATTAAACAGTCATCTGCTTGTGGTTCCAGGAGCAAATTCCAGAGACTGCCCAGACTGCAGATAGCTTGTGCCTGAAGTCACCAAATCCTGGTCGGGGCAGCTCTTGGTGACCGTCTCTCAGTACACCAGAAAATAGCTGCAGAGGCAGGATACCATTTTTGTGGATAAAGCCTTTGAAGTCAGTAGAAGATGGTTTCTTACATTAAATGTAGAAATGGGGTGGCAGGAGGGGCAGCCACTGCCCCTGGTGCCAGTGACTCTGGTGCCAGGAGACAGGAGTTCTACTTCTGCCACAGGTGCTACCGGGGCTTGGCAATTCTAGTCATCGAATGGCTCAGCTTAGAGTCATTGTACTGTATGGAGAAGTGTAGAAAAGTCACGAATGCGGTCCATCACCAGCTGTCAGGCATAAAGGATGCCTTTTCCCTACTTCACTGAGCCCCAGTTTCTTTATCTGTCAGGTGGAGACACTAATTATTACGTACCCATTCCCCTGACCTCCCAGGAAAGTTAACAAGAGTAAGACAAGAATATAGATTGAGAAATGCCATACAACGTTCAAAGTTCTACACAAATAGAAAGCACGAGTGGATACCATTTCTAGATTCTTCCTCATGAAGCTTTTCAATCATTCCCAATTGTAGTTGCCTTGCTATTCAAACTGTGTTAGTGGTCTCTTCTCTTTATGTACCAGCTGCCCTTGGGGGTCAGCCTGACCTTCTGACTGGTTCTGTCACGGCCTCCGGCTCTTTGCCTCTGTCGCTGAGGGAAGCAAGGACCACAGAGGAACCTCTCGGCTTCCTCTTGAAATCGCCCTCCTCCAAGTTTCTTCATCGTGTCTTCCAGAGTCTTCTCACAGAGTTCTTGGCTGGGCAACCACCACCCTGAAACCAAGTCAGGTTTCCCGAAGTCCTTGAGGCAGCCTAGCACCGGGCAGCTTGCGGGACTTTGAGACAGACAGATCACTTATTAATTATCTTTGGACTTTGCTGAGCTGTCGTTTTCTCATCTGTTAAGTGGAGATAATAAATCTACTCTAATGGGTGTCTGTAAGAGCGAAACAAAGGACCACTGGCAGAGGGGCTTGGCATATCATAGGAGCTGGGTATATACCCAGTGGTGGGATTCAATTAATTTAACAGCTGGTTCTCTGCCCTAATGACCATTTTAAGTATAAGAACACAATATACCAAAAGGTAGTTTATTATTTCATAAATTTATTTATTTTTTTTAAATTATATTTTTTATTTATTCATTTCAGAGGGGAGAGAGGGAGAGAGAGAAGGGGGGGGAGGAGCAGGAAGCTTCAACTCCCATATGTGCCTTGACCAGGCAAGCCCAGGGTTTTGAACCAGTGACCTCAGCATTCCAGGTCGACGCTTTATCCACTGCGCCACCACAGGTCAGGCTTATTTCATAAATTTAATACTTAAATAAGAACAATAAAAGAGGACACAAAACTAGATATGTTATAAGAAAGCGTTTTAAAATATTAATGAAAACATTAAATAATACCTGACCAAAAAACAATAAAACTGTTATTTAAGATATTTCCATATTGCTTCTTGATTGGCGTTCTCACTTGCAATTCTTTTCACCTATGGACAGAATGAACATTACTACGGGCACTTAGAATACGCTGTTGCACAGATAAACATTTAGAAAGAGGAAGGGAATGTAAAGTTGTGATTTCCACATTGGGCGGCTGCCCAGGTGCCCACCTTAGAGAGAACCTTGACATTTTAACAACCAGTTCGCCAAACTCAACAAAAAAATCAGGTATCGGTTCTGCTGAACTGGTGCGAACCGGCTGAATCCCACCTCTGTTATCCTTTTCCTTTCTCCTTCTTTCCCTGTCCCTTCCCTAATCAGCCGCTGGCACGGCACCATCTCCTGTCTCTTGGATAAGAGCTCCTTTTCTTTGTTTGCAAAAGCAAGGAAGTTGGCCCCATCTGCCGGGAGAAGCCCTCACAGGTCCACATCCCCCTCCTATAGATCCTGGCCTTCTCTGCTCTGGTCCAGGTTCCTCATATGTGGAGATGTGTGGGGAAAACATCTGGGTGAGTCACTGGATTTTTCATGCTGCATCTGGACATGCCACAGGCCTCAACCACCACCGCACCTTGAGAACCGTGGCACCTGCGCAGCGGGCAAGCCAAGAGGCGGCTTCGTGTGGGTCCATGTGTAGGTGCTGGGGTGGCCCCAGAGGAAGGGAGAGGGACCCAAGGGGCCTAAAGAAGTGAAGAGTCAGGTAGGACCTTATTAAGTGGGTTTCACAAAAGGGTGTTGAGACGCTTCTCATAAACACCCCACCTCCTGCTTTAACAGGCGATCACACGATGAGGGCTGGAAAGCCAGTCAAGTGGAGGCTACCCAAGTCACTTGAGCTCTTCTTTCAGAATCCAGGGCTCTGGGAAACATGGCGGCCGGTACCTTACCTGGCCACACCTGTCCCCCACACCTGTTCCCTGCAGGAGAAGCAGCAGAGCACAGGGTTGACTCGGAATGTGCCGGCACCCTCGGCAACCACCCTGGGGCCCGCCCTCCGTTCTTCACCCATCTTCTCCTCTTAATTCCGTCTGTCCCTGTGGCTGTCAGTGGGGTCTTGGCTCACCCTTGTCATCATAATCTCGCATTGCTCCAAAGTGTGCCCTGTGGAACACTTGTTTCTTATGAACGTGCCTCAAAACACGGACCCCATGGCTGACGGCAGGCTGCACCCTCCGCCTCCCTCTGGGCGCTCCTGATTCGTATTATCTGCTAAGAGCTCTGAAAAATTCCACACAAATGCTCTCATTTTGCTTAGCTAGTTTTTGCCAAAACTACTTGGCTTGTGGGCCTTTTCCTAGGAACTCCCAAGGAGCGCCTATGAACAGAATTTGGTGAATCACATTTGGGGGAAAGCTGGCACGGACAATATTTCATGCCAGGAATACTGTGAAGTCAAAATGCTCTAATGAGAAACCTGGCATCAAAGGCCTGCGGAGAAATATGGGCTTTGCTTTTCATAAGAACGTGACATTTGTGTAAATCAGAAGTTCCCACCCCTTTCACCACCACAGAGCCTTTTTAGTTCTTTCCTCTAGGGATTCCGTGTTTTGAAAGCTTTTATCTACCCAACAAACTACATTTATTGAATAATAATTTGCTTCTTTGAATTTTATTCATCAAAGATCTATAACTGCAGATCAGTGCTTCTGATCAGTCAGGAGGCCACACTGAGTTGATACAACTCCAACCCAAAGCAAATAAACTTAATGTTTTATTTAGTCTGGGAATCTCTTTGAGGTCAATGTATAATTCTCCTTAAGCTTTCTGAAATCTTAAAAACGCTTGCAGACCCTCTTCACTGCCTTGACAGAGTGCAGGGGGCGTGGGCAGCCACACTGTGGGAGGAAACCACACAGGGACACAGGGGTGAGAGGAAGGCAGAGAGGCAGTGGCTGTGCGGTCCCCTCCGGACGGACAGCGAGGACAAGGAGAGGCTGAGCGCTTCAGCTGAGAAGTCCGGGTCCTGGTGAACAGATGAGAAGCCACTGGCCAGACATACATGCATAGGGCTCCCCAAATGTGGGCAAGAACCTAGGAAACAGTGTCTCCCTCTGTGCACCCCTCCGCCCAGGTCCCCGGAAGAGAGCTGGGGAAGAGGAGGGACCCCGGGGAAGCCAGAGGCTCGCGCAGCCGGCGGGTTCCTCTCCCCCAGCCTCCTGGACACGGTTTCATTTATGAGACACAGCTGAGTGAACTCAGTTCCACTGCCGTCGTGGGTGTTGGTGGAGCCCCTGAAGGTTGAGGGCCTTTGAGCTGCCCACCTTCAATTCTGTGGTTGGCTTGCTCTGCCCCTGAAAGGAGAGCCTCTCCCAGGTTGCTCCTCTCCTGGCTCTGTGGACTCCATCCCCACCCCTGTGAGAAGCGGTGGGGCTCACGTAGCTCTGCCTCAGAAGACGACGGGGCTCCTTAAATAGAAACTTTCCTGGTACATTTGCAATGGGAGTTGGAGTTCTGAGATCCTGTCTCCACCTGGTGTTGGGGCAGCTGTGAGTGCAGCAGGGTGGCCCCACTACCTGAGGTGAGAGAGGAGCTTCTCCCCGGGAGAAAAGCCCTCAGACCAGGCCCTTTGCAGCCCTGACTGGCCTCCGGGAGCTGCTCTCATGGACCCTGGTTCTGCCCAGCAATGACCTTGGACTTGAGTGCCCAGCCTTGCTCCTCAGCTCTTTTCTGAGGTCGTTCGCCAGGACTTTGCATTTTCCCAGAAAGATACAATCTGTGTCTGGCAGACTCCCACTTGCAAAAATAAATCTTCCTCTGAACATTGTCCAGGCCCATTTTAGACACATATCTGGGTGATGCTTTTTACCCATTTCTAAAGACAAACAACTGACGCCTGAGGCCTCTCTCCGCAGCACAAATGTTATGAGACTGGAGGAATGGGACTTGCCTCTCAGGAAAGCTAGCCTCCTCTGAGCAGGAGAACAGCAGTCCTCGAGACTGTCCCCTGCCATAGATTGCTGCTGCCCAGGTCTGGGGACACAGGTGAGACGGAGCTCACAGGCCATGGCCCCCGGGCAGTGCAGCTACACAGGGCGGGCCCTTCCCACTCACCTGCCTAGGCTCTCCCACAGCTGGGAGCTTGTTGCAGTTTCTGGGAGCACTGACAGCTGCAGAAGTCACAGTCTCCCCCACACCCTTTCGTCTGTGCATTCAGTCACTCCCTAGTAAATATGTACACCTGTCATGTGTCAGCACAGGCACTGCGCTAGGAGCTGGGGGTACAGGGGTGAATGTGCACAGTGGGCACGCTGTCCCACAGGGCAGTGGCAGTGCGTGAGCAATGCAGGGCCACACAAGGCTGAGTTTTCTGTGCTCTGTCTCAGCATGGTCTCACTTGATTTTCACAACAGCTCTGTGAGCTGGGAAGGAAGGAAGGAAGGGAGGGAGGGAGGGAGGGAGGGAGGGAGGAAGGAAGGGAGGGAGGGAGGGAGGGAGGGAAGAGGGAGAGAGAGGGAAGGGAAGGAGGAAGGTGGGGAGGGAAGGAAGGGGGAAAGGGAACTGCTACTTATCTAGTCAGTGCCCTCTGCTCTCACCTGCACTATCTCACTATCTTCCCAGCTACACTAGGGGTTAAGATGATGTCTCCACCTCACTTTTGCAGAAAAGAAAGTCAAAGCCCAAAGGAAGTGGCAGAAGAGGGTCTGATTCCAGAGTCCTAAACTCTCCCTCATACAAGCACACTCACACGGGCACTCACATGTGCCCATATGCACACGCTCATCCATGCTCATGCACGTGCACACACACACTCACACACATATACGCATTTGGACTGCGGGCTGGTGCTCCAGGGGCAGCAGTGTTTGACCCACGTGACGACATCTTACTCTCCTTCACTAATAGGTATGTTCTGAGCATGCGCTCTGCACCCTGCGTCCGCTCTGGGCCTGGGTTCACGTGCCCCTTCCTCCCTGAGAGGCCACAGGGCTCCCTAGTGCCTGTTGTTCTGTCCTGCAGCTGACCCTTTGGCACAGGGATCACTTAAGCCACTCAGGTCCCCCTGTCCAGGGATGATTTGACCAAAAATCTTGGCTAAAACTGCTAGAGGAAATTTCTTGTTTATTTTATGCTGAGAGAGACAGATCTGCTTTAATGAACATTTTTCCCCCAAGAAAATGATCCTCCTGCCATTCTCTGAACCACAAAGCCAGTGCTAACCTTGGCTTTCTTGTCACTTGGAGGATGCCTCACAGTCTCGGGCTCAGAGAGACCAAATGGAGTGACATGTACGCAGGACGGCCACGCTCGCTGACCTGGCCTGGACTCGTGCCCGTTTGTTTGTTTTGTTCTTATAACAGAGCTGGGTGCATTCAGAGCACCCTGGCCACCCACGCCTTTGGCACTCACTCCGCCAACATTGACTGAAGGCCGGCTGTGCACCTGTCAGTGTGCTGGGGCCTGACCACCCCAAAGCGGTCCCTGTAGGAGGGGGCGCCTGTCACTGTGCTGGGGCCTGACCACCCCAAAGCGGTCCCTGTAGGAGGGGGTGCCTGTCACTGTGCTGGGGCCTGACCACCCCAAAGTGGTCCCTGTAGGAGGGGGCGCCTGTCACTGTGCTGGGGCCTGACCACCCCAAAGCGGTCCCTGTAGAAGGGGCTCATTCCAAATATGCTTCTAGTTAAAGAACGCCTTGACTACTTTTTAAATGATTACTTGGAAAAACAACAACACATCATGCTTTCGACTCGAACACACATCAAGCTTATAAAAATCTTTCCACGTTTGATCTCAGCTCAGAGAACCTGTTGCTGGACTGGGAGGGGCTGCAGTGTCTGGACCCCCTGTGTGCTCTTTGTCAGGAAGAGGGGCCTCGTTACAGATTGCAGACGGACTCAGGGAGGAGAGGTGGCCTCCTTCAGCTCACACAGCTCCACCAGCTGGAGATGGGCGGAGCCACCACACCTGCCCCTGTAGGGGCTCTGCTCCAGCGGCCCAGCGGACCCCTGGGGGAACTTCACAACTACCAACTCCCCAGTCGCCACCCCCCCGAGGCAGGGCCTGAGCCGGGAACTTAACGCTCTCACCGGCCAAGGCAGTTGAGGAACCCTGCTCCGGAGCCTGGAGCACACGCACACTGGCCAGGAGACAGAGGGGCCACCTGGCTTTGCCACTGATGTGCTGTGTAACTGGGGGCAAGTCCCCATAAACTCTCCATTCTTCCCTTTCTCCACGTGCCAAAAGGGAGACGTCTTCCAGGGTCTCTCTCACGCATGGGATCTGTGAGCCAGAACCCAAGGGAAGGGAAGATGCTTGGAGCCCTCCGGCAGGGGTACCTGAGATAGGGATTCGGACCCCGACCCACCCCACAGGAGCCCAGAGGGAGGGGAAGCGAGGCCCTGCGCAGAGCACCTCGTCACCGTCACCGGTTCCTGTCCTGCCCACGCATAATCCAGGGGTGTTCTTCCTGGGGTGGACTTCGAGTTCCTCGGCAAGAGGAGGGCGAGGTGGACAAAGAGCGGGCTTCCAGGTCCACATGGTTCCAGTGCCTCGCACGTGACCATCTCGTGGGTCATGGGGCTTACGTGACGGAAGACACTGCATCTTCGGGGCCAGCCTTGGCTTTCCTGGGGCTCTGGAGCAAGGTCCTGTGGGCTCAGCAGCCCAGCGGGGGAGGCCTGCCGTGGGGCGTCTCCCCACAGGGGCTCACGGGGGAGGCCTGCCGGGGGGCGTCTCCCCGCAGGGGCTCAGAGGGGAGGCCTGCCTTGGGGCGTCTCCCCACAGGGGCTCACGGGGGAGGCCTGCCCTGGGGCGTCTCCCCACAGGGGCTCACGGGGGAGGCCTGCCGTGGGGCGTCTCCCCACGGGGGCTCACGGGGGAGGCCTGCCTCGGGGCGTCTCCCCACAGGGGCTCACGGGGGAGGCCTGCCGGGGGGCGTCTCCCCACAGGGGCTCACCGGGGAGGCCTGCCGTGGGGCGTCTCCCCGCAGGGGCTCAGAGGGGAGGCCTGCCTTGGGGCGTCTCCCCACAGGGGCTCAGAGGGGAGGCCTGCCGGGGGGCGTCTCCCCACAGGGGCTCAGAGGGGAGGCCTGCCGTGGGGCGTCTCCCCACAGGGGCTCAGAGGGGAGGCCTGCCGGGGGGCGTCTCCCCGCAGGGGCTCACGGGGGAGGCCTGCCGTGGGGCGTCTCCCCGCAGGGGCTCACGGGGGAGGCCTGCCGTGGGGCGTCTCCCCGCAGGGGCTCACGGGGGAGGCCTGCCGTGGGGCGTCTCCCCGCAGGGGCTCACGGGGGAGGCCTGCCGTGGGGCGTCTCCCCGCAGGGGCTCACGGGGGAGGCCTGCCTTGGGGCGTCTCCCCGCAGGGGCTCACGGGGGAGGCCTGCCGGGGGGCGTCTCCCCGCAGGGGCTCACGGGGGAGGCCTGCCGTGGGGCGTCTCCCCGCAGGGGCTCACCGGGGAGGCCTGCCGTGGGGCGTCTCCCCGCAGGGGCTCAGAGGGGAGGCCTGCCTTGGGGCGTCTCCCCACAGGGGCTCAGAGGGGAGGCCTGCCAGGGGGCGTCCCACCACAGAGGCCCACCTGACAGAGGTGACAGCGGCAGGGGGTCCTCTCCACAGTGTGAGTCTCAGAGCTTTCCTTTGTTCTTATTTCCTGGTTTGTGAAAAATGTGTTTCAGAACGAACAGAACCGTGTTTCTGTGTCCCGGATGACGAAGGTGAGTTCATGTTCTTCGGTGGTAATGGAGGTAGAGCTCAGTTTTCTGCTGGGAGATTTGGGGGGCTCACTGGGACCTTAATGCAGTATGTTCAGGGGGCCATGGGCAGCTCCATATGCTTCACTTATTATAGCGGGGGGGGGGGGGGGGTCAGAGAGCTCCAGGCTGGGGGTGAGGGGGAAGCTGCAGCTCTGAGATGAAAGGGCAGGAAGCTCATAAGAAAAATGCTTGAGCCACTGAGAACTGCCCCTCCCCGGTGAGGAGGGAGGCAAGGCAGACACCGGTCCGGTCGCCATAGTCCCTGTGAGCTTTCAGGAGCAGGTGTCCCTGTGCCTCTCTGGCTGAAATGGGAGGGAAGTGGCTTTCCCACAGAGCTGAGGTGGCCTGGCTTGCTCTCTGGTTTGGGGGATGTTTCTTCTCAGCATCTGGTCCACAGCCGGCCTGGAGGACGCGTGTGGACTGGCCACGTTCCCACTAAAAATGTGGATCCTGGAGCCAGAATTTCTTGGTGTGAGAAAGCACTTCCTGCAGGCAGAGCCTCAGGAAGTGGGTCATAAAACTTCTTTTTCAAGCCCTCCTCTTCTCACGTAAGACCTTTGTATTCAAAGTCTACACAAATGAACCAGTGGCAGCCAGGAAAGGGAAGGGAGTCAGTGGTCACTGAGCAGGGCTGGGGGCTGCTGAGTCCTCCCAGCAGGGTGTGACCGGGGAATGGGCATGGTTTCCTTCGTAACATTCTGGTGCGAAAGTCACCAGTTTCCTTTAGTTTTCCAGCACCCGTCTACCAGGCTTGGCGGGGAATCCCCTCTGTTGTGTTCGGGGACCTTCTCTGCTCCCTGGGGTCCTATCACTGGAGAGGGTCTCATCCATTCAGACAAGTGGTGCTCTGGGCCTCAGGACACCGTGGGCACTGCTGAGAGGTGGCTCTTCAGTCGTCCCGGTCCCCAGTGGCCGCGGCACCACTGAGTCCAAGCTCGGGCCTTGGCTATTCATGCCCCATCCCTGAGAGCAACCTTGGGTACCCCCATGCCCACCCTGACTCCTTGACGTTTGTTGAGACCACTACCCCTGTGACCCCTCTATCCGGCACTGTTGGCCAACCCCCTTCAAGTCAAGACACCAATTTCACACCCACTTCTCTTACAAGACCACTAGCTTACTCCCCTCCCCACACCCCATGGGCTAAACATTACCCTGTGTGCCTGCGGAGTTGAAGGGGACAGGCTCAGCCCTTCAGACACGCCGAGTGGCCTCGTTCCCAGAATGAGAAGGCAGAAGGAGGAAGGAAGATGCTTTAATTTTCTTTGGGGAATCCAGAGCATAAGTCAAATGACACTTCTATCCACCCCTCTCCCCCACCACATAAACCAAACCAAACCCACAGGACCAATTTTTTTTTGTTCTAATAAATAGCTCACCTTGTTATATCAACTTCATTTTACAGACAAAGAAACCAAGGCTTAGAGAGGCTACTTGAGCTGTCGCTTGGCCTGGACAGAAGTTTAAAGAGATGCCAGCCCCACCGTTAAATGACTCACTTGGGCCAGAGTCAGGCCCAGAGGTGGGCACTGCCCTGGCACTATGGCCACAGTGCCCCGAGCAGGTACCCTCTGGCTGAGACATGGCCTCATCACAACCTTAGCCACTGTCAAACAAAGGGTGGGATGATTTTATTATTATTATTATTGATGAATTTTAGAGAGATTCTAGAAAGACAGAGAGAGGAAGGGAGAGAGAGAGAGAGAGAGAGAGAGAGAAGCACTCATTTGCTGTGCCACTTAGTTGTGCATTCACTGGTCACTGCGGGTGGGACGGGGTGACTGTTACTTCCAGCCACTGAAGACAGCTGGCGAGGCCCTCCTTCAGTGAGCTGTTACCATGGCGTCGGTTGCCTCTGCATACTTGCCCTCCGGGACAGGCATCGTGCTCACAGGTGTGCATGTATTCTCATGTCATCCTCACAGAGAATCCTAGCTCCAGGTAAGGAAATGGGTGCTCAGGGTGCTGAGTCACTTTCCCAAGGCTTATAACTAGTACGTTGCCAAAGTGGGTTTTAGCCTCAATCTCCCATTTCTAAGTCATGTTCTTTCCATAATACATCAGTAGATATAGCTGAGAAATTTCATTTTTTAGGCAAAATAAAAAGAGGTGAATTCTGGTATTCACTCTTTTCATTTGTGGTGAACACCAACCAACAGACAACAGGGAAAAATATTAAACATTTCAGTCTTCTGGCAGGAATTTAGGGATGTACTAAAGAAGCTACTACAGTGGTTATTCTACAAATAACCACCAGGTGGCACCATTGCACAACAGCTACACACTCCGAGGGCTCAGTACAAATGAATTGAGAAAACGCTGCCCAGAGGCGTGGCCTGCTTTCCAAAAGTCACTTTACTCAATGACAAGTCTAATGAGGCTGTGTCCACATCTCCCTGAAAAGCATTCGACCAGCTATTGTCAGTTTACTAATCCATTTATTTAGTAAAGATATCTTTTGTACCTAGTAACTTTTTAAATATTTTGACGGTTAGTAGAATCTAATCTATCTGAGAAATGTGCTTCCTAGTCTGCAGGTGTAGAAAGCAGGGTGAATATTTTTTAAAGATTTTATTTATTTATTATTTTAGAGAGGAAAGAGAAGGGGAGAGCAGGAACTATCAACTCCCATATGTACCTTGACCAGGCAAGCCCAGGGTTTTAAACTGGCGACCTCAGCGTTCTAGGTCAAGGCTTTATCCACTGCGCCACCACAAGTCAGGCCAGGATGAATTCTTCAATAAAGTCTTCCTTGGGGACTGAGGAGGTTGTGGGACAGGCTCTGGATCTGGGTTGAACGGGTCAGAGGTCATGTAAGGGCAGGGGCCTGGTTTTAGCAGCATTGAGAGCCAGGAATCAGCTTTGTACAATCTACCCTTTTTCCTGTGTGGGTTAGGAACTGGGGAAGGGGGCGGGGGGACACGTGGGTTATCGATCAGCAGTACTTCTCAGACTGTGGATGGACATAGAGTCCTTACCATTGCTCACTTGGTTCTTTGATTTTGGAAGCTCCTCGGAAGGCTGTGGTGGGACAGGAGCCCGGAGCACAGAGAAGGCACCAGGCTGGCTCTACCCCGGCCTCACGGGTGTCCATCACACGCTCTGCAAATGAGGAGAGTTGTCAGGGGCCCTGAAATGAAGGAGGGATAGCAGGATGTCCAAATGGAGGCCACAGGTGTCGAACTGTGAAGAGATGGGTGTTTCCTGATGGAGGGAAATAATGGGGAAGTCAGAGCCCTCTGTGATGGTGGCCACACTGAGACATACAAGTCGTAGTGTGACAAGCTCAGGGTTACCTTCAAAGAGCAGGTGAAGCAGAAGCTGAGGACTTACCAGTCTTCACAACCTTCCCGACACCTGCTTCTTGTAACCTGAGGAAATCAGAAACAAAGCAAGGGGTGGGGAGAAGCTGGGACCCAGGCACAAACTGCATGGTAGTGCAGTGTGGGTAGCCTGACACTCAAGGGAGAAAATCCACGGCAAGATGGGGAATGGTCCTGGCGGGGGCCACTCAGTGCACAGAGCATCATCCTGGGGCGCTGATGTCGTAGATTCCATCCCCAGTCAGGGCGCGTGGGAGAAGCAACCAATGAGTGCACAACTAAGTGGAATAACTAAGTGAAACAGTTGATGCTTCTCTCTCTCTCTCTTTCTCTCTCTCTCTCCCTCTCTCCCTCTCTCCCTCCCCCCTCCTCACTCCCTCCACCGCCCCCTTCAAATCACTGGGGGGAAACAAGATGGGGAATGGCTTCCTCCTGAGAGGCCAGGTGGGACTCAGGCCACAGCTGATAGAGGGGAGTGCTGAGTGCTGTGCTCTGACCTGTCAGAAAGGACCACGTGGCCGGGGGGGGGGGGGGGTGCAAAGCTTTCCAACTGTTTTAGCTTTTATTTTCTCTGAAACTTAAACTTTCTTGTACAATGAATAGTCAGTGATAGAGAATTTTCTGGAAGAAATGTGGGGTGCTGGACAGACGTTCTAGACTGTGTTGGAAGAAAATATAAAGTGCTGTGGCAAACTGTGAATTACAGTTTAAGAGATGCTTTATTATTATTATTTTTTTTTTATTAACCTATTTTCTTAGGGTGACAGTTATCCAATTATTTTTATAACTACTGCACAAACTTTGTAAAGAGTAGACAGGTATTTTTAAATGTCACAAAAAGTTAATTGCTACAACTTATTTAAGTTCATAACAGAATTTGTATTCAAATTCCCTTGCTTGAATGGTACTCAGAAAAAATTCCCTTCTGAGCAACTTGTTACAGGGGAGCATAAATGTCAGAAGCAGATGTTCTTTAAGGAAATATAACAGTAGCGTCAGGATGCCAAGGCGGAAGGATAGCACCTTCCAGCGCAGGAGGTGGTAAACTCCGTGGTTGAAGAGTCTGGAGCAGGCCTCGTCAAACTTTTTATAAAAACCGCCCACTTTTGCAGTGCTGGTCAACCTGGTCCCTACCGGCCACTAGTGGGCGTTTCAGCTTTCATTGTGGGCGGTAGCAGAGCAACCAAACGGCGTCGCGATTGGCTCACCATGAAAGCTGGAACGCCCACTAGTGGGCGGTAGGGATCAGGTTGACCAGCACTGCAAAAATGGGCGGTTTTTATAAAAAGTTGGTCGATGCCTGGACCGGGAAGACGCAGGGTCTCACATTCCACTGTAGCCGCTGGGGCTGTGAGGACGCCGGGTGTCCATGCAGCAGGTACATCAGGGCACTGAGCTCCGCCACACGCCTCTGGCTCAGGCCCAGGCCCTGGCTCCCAGCGCCTGGCCTGGTGCACCATGCATCGCAATGACAAAGATGAAAGAGTCAATAGATGTAGGGTGTACAGAGCTCCGGGTGAAGTGTCATCTGGAGAACTCTGTGACCTCGTGTGTGGATGACCCATGAACATCATTCCAGCAGTGACCAAGAAGACAGAGATGACGCTCTCTCACCCATTCAAAAATGGAAGTCTTTGCCTCTGGCCATTGAGGCTGAGGGCAGGAATCTATTTAAAATGAAGAATGAGAATGTTGGTCTTTTAAGCAAAGGTTATGGATGAAGAAATTAAGGATTGCTGCAAGTTTAAGGCATGTGTCACTTGCCTCTGGACACCGCTTCTTTTATGTTTTAATCCTAGAAAGTGAAATGGGAAAAACTGGTGCTAAAATTTGGGTCCAAGAGTTTTTGAGAGCCTAAATTTTATGTGGCAAATACTTACCCTAGCAGCAGGCACATCCCTCAAACCAAGCCAGAGTCCTGGGGTGCCAGCAGCGGACAGGTTTCTCTAACCGGCTGATCTGGTGGAATGTGAGGAGCCGTGTTTGTTGCCAATCTCCTGTTCACCAGAAGCATGACCACACTATTTCCCATAAACTATAAAACAAAATCCATGAGGTCACTCATTTAGAAGGCAACAACAGTTTCTGGGTATTGTTTTGCTTGGTTCTGTTTTACAGACAAGGGCATGAAGTTGATTTAAGATGTGGAGTTGGGAGAGGTAGTTTGGGTAAGACCTTTGAAAGGTTCCTTTGGATATCTGTTTCCGTCCACCAGGACGTGGGTGTGTACTTCTTCAATTCTCACACGTTACATCTTTCAGCTTGGAGGCCCTCCAAAAACATGAGGGGCAGGGTCACACCAGGCGGGGAAGCAGACCTTCCATGTCACCGGCTGCTGTGACGGCCCTCACCTGTCTGCCGCAGGGACAGGACGATCATGCGCGGTACGCTACCCCAGAGGGACAGGGGTTTCCATGGTGCTGTATGCCAAGATCCAGGGATGCACAGTGACGGAAGGTCCATTGCCTGCTTAACCAAGAGCGGTATGAAGTACTGGATTGGGGGAGGGGGGAGTTCTCAGGAATGAAACCTAAACCCAGTGTTGCTTACTTCGCCCTTGAAACAACAGAGCCCTACTAAGACGACCCTTTGGCAACAGGAAGGCCATGGGAGCAAAAGTACGCGACTTGGGTGACCCGTGGCAGAGGGGGAGCAGCCTGCGTCACCAAACACCACTTCTGCCCGGGGCCTTTGCAACACGCACTTCCTGCCCCAGCGCTGGTTCCATAAGGACCTTGTTGTCTTTTTACCAACTTATTACTTGAAATGGGAAGATAGCCTGTCTGTCTGCTGTTTCAGGACTATGACGTATTTTGTGAGCAATCTTATTAAGGTCCTTATTTATTTTTTAAATAAATAAATAAGGACCTGACCGGTTGGCTCAGTGGTAGAGCATTGGCCCTGCGTGTGGAAGTCCCGGGTTCGATTCCGGCCAGGGCACACAGGAGAAGCGCCCATCTGCTTCTCCACCACTCCTTAAGCCATGGCTCGACTGATTCAAGCAAGTAGGCCTTGGGTGCTGACAATGGCTCCCTGGCCTTCACCTCAGGTGCTAAAAAAAGAAGGGCTCAGTTGCTGAGCAATGAAGCAACGGCCCCAGATAGGCAGAGCATCACCCTGTAGTGGGCTTGCCAGGTGCATCCAGGTTGGGGCGCATGTGGGAGTCTGACTCTCTGCTTCCCCTCCCTCACTAATAAAAGGGAAAAAATATGAATAATAAAAAGTAAATAAGGTTTAATTAAAAAAATATATAAAAGCAGATTAGCAAATAAGACTAATAAATGGCACAACCTCACTGTGCTATGGAAATACTTATTTTCTGTTTCATAATTTGGATGTAAAGAGCTTCGAATATTTGTATGTGTCTTGCCCATCATCAACAACTACAAGCTCCTTCCAGCTATTAAACATAAGCTCTAGTCTGTGGAGAGATGACGCCATTTCCAGAGTGCAATAAGCTGAATTGTGTCCTCCAGGAACTCTTAGCTTGAAGTCCTACCCCAATACCTCAGAATGTGGCTGTCCGTGGAGACAGGCCCTTTAGAGGGAAAATTAAGATGACACGAGATCATTAGTGTAGTAGACCCTGACCCAATGTGACTGGTGCCCTTTTAAGAAGATGAGGGAATTTGGACACAGACACACAGAGGGAAGACGCTGGGAGAAGACGGCCACCTTCAAACCAAGGAGAGATAAGAAACCAAACCTACCACAACCTTGATCTCAGGCTTCCAGCCCCTGGAACTGTAAGAAAATAGCTTTCTGTTGTTAAAGCTACCTGGTCTGTGGTCCTTTGTTATGGCAACCCCAGCAAGTGAATACACTGATTTACACAGATTAACAAGGAAGAGGCGATAAGAGCAGAGGAGGCTGCCTTGGCCAGAAAGCTCGACTGGTTAGAGCATCGTCCTTATAGGCAGAAGTTGCAGGTTTGATCCCCGGTCAGGGCACATACAGGAACAGATAGATGTTTCTGTCTTTCTCCCTCTCCCTTCATCTCTCTGAAATCAATAATAATAATAATAATAATAAAAAGCATAGAGGAAGATCATTTCTTTCAGTGATAAATCCCTTTTCCTGGAATCGTTTGTACCTTCTTTTTACCAAAAGAGAAAATAACAAATTTTCATATTTCAAGCACATTCATGTGTTTCTATGCCACTGTGTATGGCCTGAAGGTGACAGTCATCCTTCTGAGAGAGTCCCTGCCTTCTAAAGAGTCATGTCCTGTGCTAACCAGAGCACAGACTCCAGTTTGATAAGACGAATGGGCAGACGGGCCTGGCACTGCCGCTGCCGCCACCGCTGAGCTCGGTGCAGGCATCCGGGTCTGGTGCAGGTAGCCCGGGAACCCTGAGCTGGGCCGGCCAGACGGCCATGTGACCTCCATCCGGGGCAGTAAGCTTGGCGAGGGCCCTGAGCACGGGCTGGGCGAGAGATCCTCCGGGCAGGAACAAATGGCCAAGTCCCCCTGGAGTCCCCCACCCAGAGCCAGATCAGGAGCAGGTGACCCAGCACCGGCAGCCGCACCTGGCCACTGCTCTGTTTTGATGACTAGTTACAGTAACTACTAACTGTTTTTAAAATAAATAGGCAATAGACTGAAGAGTGTTTTTTTTCAAAAGTTGGTTTCGTGTGGCTGGGCTAGAGTGTCCTCCTAACACACAAAGGGCGTTTTCTAGGGAAGAAAACTGCAGCGTCTACAGCTCTAGGTGCCTGAGGTGGTCAGGCTGAGGAGAAAAATTCATCATTTCTGACCCGTGTTACTGGGCACCGGCATCCTGCTGGCACTGCTGTACGCAGGCACCTGAACTTTTTAAAAAAAATAAAATCTTATTAACTTGAAATCCAAAGAACAAAGAAAAAAGTTCTCCAACCCCCACTGGACTGTGTTTACGTGGTTCCACTTACCTCAGCACTTTCATTAAACAGCGATAAAAGGCGTCTGGTTGGTTGGGGACTAGCAGTGGCTTTGAAATAGTCACCATTTTTAATTAACCAACATTGAAATAATAAGATTTTGCTGTAATTTGGTATGATTTAATTAACTCTAACTTTGTGTCAAGTCTTAAACCTCCCGGCCCTGAGTGAGACCGCCCTTGGCAGTCTGCTGCCGGGACGAGGCCTTTCCAAAGCCGTGGGAATGCCGGGGGGCCTGCCTTGCTCGGCTCCTGGGGCAGCAGGGAGGCCTCACTTTGGCTCAGCAGTGTACGAGGAAACTTGTTTCTCTGTTTTTTGTTTGTGGGAGTTTTACTTGCCATTATTGCCAACTCAACTTGTTTAGAAAGCTTGTGACCTTCCTCCCACTGAGTCCCCTGCCTCACATCCATCCACAGACTCCCAGGCTCAGAACTACCTTGAAAAAGGCATCTTTTTTTTTTTTTTCCTGGAACGGTACCAAATCCTGTGCCATCATCTTCCTTCTCAGAGCCTCCCCGCCTCTGTGGTCGCCCCTCTGTGGTCCAGGCCCTCCGTGCCTGCGTCCGAGACTCTGCGCCTCTCTTCCTAGTCTGCTTAACTCGTCCCCTTGTAAGTGGCCCTTGTCCATCACCCCCAGCGCCCATCTTAGGTTGTCCTTGTTCCTCAGAGCTCAGGGAATTGCTGGAGGGACCTTGGAGGAGAGGATGCGGTGACAGAGGGGACGGAGAGGTCCCCGGCAGGCCACTCTGTTCTCATTTCTGCTTTGGCCAGAGCAGCCCAGCTTTTCTCTGAATCGTGTGTGAAGCTAGCTCCTGGGTAATATTTGATGTGAAAACAAAAAGTTTCTGTTGCTAAAATTAGGTTTAAAAAAAACACTGATCTGGATGGTAGGATCTCTGCTCTTCAGTTAACAACCATGACCCATGCCAGTGCAAGGAGGGCCACCTCTCCATTTTTTCTCCAATCCTTCTTCACCACAAACCTTCTCACCCACTGGGCCCTGCAAACATCTTGTCATTTCCCGCCTGTGAGCCTGTAACAACAGAAGGCTCCTCTCCTCCGGCCGCCTAATTCCCCGCGGCCGAAAGACTGGCCCAGATCCTACCCCTCTGACTGGCTGTGTCCACCCTGGTCTCTAGGGCTGGAGGGCTGTCTCTCATTCTGTAATCTCCTGATCCTCTCCCTGGCCACAGCTGGACCAACCAGGGACCCTTCGTGGGCCTTCTGTGGTCTGGGCCAAAACGTCTGGCAGCTGGGAAATGTGGAACTGAGAATGGAGACTGAGCCATTCAGTGATCATGGCTGCGCTGAGGCAGAAGGCCATGTGGAGTCGGAAGCCACTTGTCATTCAAGATTGGGAGGTGGATGGTACAGAGGCTGTAGATAAACTGAGAAAGCTAGTCAGCAGAAATGGATGAGTAGGGAGGGTGGGGAGGGAGAGAGAGAGAAAGAAGAGTGGGGAGGGAGGGAGGGAGAGAGAGAGAGAGAGAGAGAGAGAGAGAGAGAAGGGATGGAGGGACACCCTACCCTGAGGGTGCCCTGGTTCCAGTTCTCATCTGTGAGACCCGCTGGGAGGCTTTGCAACAAACCTCCCCCGCTGGAGCCCACTGCAGGGCCTTCTGTTCCTGCCAACAGAGGAGCCAGCCCACCTTGGCTGGACCTTGAGCGCCTCTAGAGCAGAGATTGTGTCTCACTCAGCTTTTATTCCCTGCAGCACTCACCACAGGAACAAGGCAGGGTGTGTTTGTGTGTGTGTGCATGCGCGTGCGTGAGAGCCAGAGCTACCTGCCTGCTTTCAAAATATGATATGTTTGAGGTTTACAACTGAGTGTGCACAGCCCAAGCCTGGGTGAGAAGTGATTGAAACCCATGAGCACTTCACACCCACTAGGAGAGCTAGCTAGCATCAAGAGGATGACAATACAAGTGACAGTGAAGATGTGGAAAAAGGAACACGCATATGCTACTGGTGGAAATGTGAAATGGTGTAGCCATTGCAGAGAACAGACTGGCAGTTCCTCAGAAGGTTAAACATAAGGTTACCATAAGACCCAACAATTCCACTCCTAGGTATCTACCCCCCCAAAATGACACCATATATCTACACAAAAACTTGTACCAAAATGTGCATAATACCTGTAATGCCCATCAACTGATGAATGGATAAACAAAATGTGGTCTGTCCATGTGTGGGGAAGCTGTGTTAGGCTTGCTTGCTGGTGTACCAGCTGCAAGCACTTTGTTTGATTCGTGCGTGAGCACGTGGCAGAGGCACATATGAATGGCCTATATAAGGCTATGGGTGCTTGCGCTTGAGAGAGATGGGGGATTGCAAATGTGCGGATTGCCTGCCTGCCACTGTGAGGGGTCGTTTTGCTGCTTGTTTGCCTGAGAGGCGGTTTCCTCTGCCTGGTGCTTGTCTGTCATTGTGAGACTTTATTAAATGGAATGGCCCAACACTTTTCTGGCTCTGTAGTTTTTTTCCCCGGCTCTGTAGTTTTTCTACCGAATCCAGTGTGGACCTGCCTTGCCTCAGTCATCAGCATTACACCATGCAATGGCTTATGAAGTACTGACATGCTACAATGTGCATAAACCTTTTTTTTTTTTGGTATTTTTCTGAAGTTGGAAACAGGGAGGCAGTCAGACAGACTCCCGCATGCGCCCGACCGGGATTCACCTGGCACACCCACCAGGGGGCGATGCTCTGCCCATCTGGGGCGTCTCTCTGTTGCAACCAGAGCCATTCTAGCACCTGAGGCAGAGGCCATGGAGCCATCCTCAGCTCCCGGGCCAACTTTGCTCCAATGGAGCCTTGGCTGTGGGAGGGGAAGAGAGAGACAGAGAGGAAGGAGAGGGGGAGGGGTGGAGAAGCAGATGGGCGCTTCTCCTGTGTGCCCTGGCCAGGAATTGAACTTGGGACTCCTGCACACCAGGTCAATGCTCTACCACTGAGCCAACCGGCCAGGGCCAAACCTTTTTTTTTTTTTTGACAGAGGCAGAGAGTCAGAGAGAGGGATAGACAGACAGGAAGGGAGAGAGAGGAGAAGCATCAGTTGTTCATTGCAGCTCTTTAGTTGTTCAGTGATTGCTTTCTCATATGTGCCTTGACCAGGGGAGCTACAGTAGAGTGAGTGACCCTTTGTTCAAGTCAGAGACTTTGGGCTTCAAGCCAGTAACCTTTGGCCTCAAGCCGGCAACCATGGGGTCATGTCTATGGTCCCACGCTCAAGCCAGTGACCCCACTCTCAAGCTGGTGAGCCAATGAGCCCCTGCTCAAGTCAGTGAGCTCGGGGTTTAGAACCTGGGTGTTTGTTCCACATCCCAGTCCAACGCTCTATTCACTGAATGCACCACTGCCTGGTCAGGCAACATACAATGAACATGGGAGTGCAGATTCTCTTTGAGATTTTACTTTTATTTCCTCTGGATAAACACCAGTAAGTGGAATTGCTCAATCATATGGTAAATCTATTTTTAATTTTCTAGGCACCTTAATGCTGTTGTCTGTAGTGGCTTTAACAATTTATACTCTCACCAACAGTGTGCAAGGATTCTCTTTACTCTACTTCTCCAAATCTAATCTCTGATCTTTCTGATGATAGCCATTCTAACAGGCATAAGGGGTATCTCATTATGGTTTTCATTTGCATTTCTCTGATGATTAGTGATATTGAGCATTTGTTTATGTACCTGTTGGCCATTTCTATGTCTTCTTTGGGAAAATGTCTGTTCAGTTCTTCTGCTCATTTTTTATTGGATTGTTTGGTTTTTTGCTATTGAGTGTATGAGTTTTTTTTTTTTTATATTTTGGGTATTAACCCCCTATCAGATAGATGGTTTGCAAATATTTTATCCCATCCCACATACTGCCTTCTCATTTTGTTGATAACCTCTTTTGCTGTGCAGAGACTTTTTAGTTTGACCTAGTCCCATTACTGATTTTTGCCTTTGTTGCTTGTGATTTTGGCGTCATATCCAAAAAATTGTTGCCAAGACCAATATCAAGGAGCTTTTCTTCTATATTTTCTTCTAAAAGTTGTATGGTTTCAGGTCTTACATTTAGGTCTTTAATCCATTTTGAATTAAGTTTTTGGTTTTTTAGGTTTGGGTTTTTTTGGTTTTGGTTTTGGTTTTTGTAGAGAGAGAGAGATGTGCCCTGACCAGGGAATCAAACTGGCAACCTCCACACTCAAGGATGACACTTCGGAGCTATCTGGCCACAGCTTAACTTTTATTGATTTCTAGAAAGACAGAGAAAGGAAGGGAGAGAGAGGGAGGAGGGAGGGAAGCATTAGTTGTTCCACTCAGTCGGGCATTTTTTGGTTGCCTCCTGTGTGTGCACTGACCAGCGATTGAACACAACCTTGTTGTTTCAAGACAACGCTCTTAACTGACTGAGCTAATCGGCCAGGGGCCATTTTGAATTAACTTTTGGGAGGTGTCTGTTTAATTTGATTTTTCTGCATGTGGTTATTAATTTTTTCCAACACCATTTATTGAAGAGACTACCCTTTCCCCATTGAATATTCTTGACTCCCTTGTCAAATATTAGTTGACCATATATGCGTAAATTTAATTCTGGGCTCTTGATTCTGTTCTATTGGTCTGTGTCTGTTTTTATGTCAGTACTGAACTATTTTGATTACTATTGCTTTGTAATATAGTTTAAACCAAGTAGTGTGGGGTTTCCAGCTTTGTTATTCTTTCTCAGAATTACTTTGGCTATTCAGAGTCTTCTGTGGTTTCATACTAATTTTAGGATTGTTTTTCTGTTTCTGTGAAAAATGCCATTAGAATTTTGATAGGGATTGAATCTCTTCACATTTGATAACAGTATTTTTTGTTGTGATTTTTGAAAAAGAATTCTTATCTTTTAGAAATACTGAAATATTTATAGGGAAAAAAAAGAATGATATGATACCTGAGATTTATTTCTAAATAATCAGGAGGAAGGAAAATGGGTGGCGGTGTATATAAAATGAGATTAGCTATAATTATATAATTGTCAAAGCTGGGTGATGGACGGGTATGTGGGGGTTCATTATATGTTCCTACTTTTGAATGTTCAAGATTTTCCATATTTATTTACGATTTTACTATGAATAAGAAAAGAAGAATTGAAAGCAAAAAATGAAGGCAAAGTAGTTGTGTGTGGAGGGGTGTCAGGCCCCATCAGCAGGCTGTTGATGGCCAGGCTTGCCTGAGCTGATCTGGTGGCTGCACCAGGGTGTCTCTGTTCTTGTCCCCTCCACACACACTGTCCCCTGGGCGCTTCCCAGCGGGGAGCACTGTCAGTGGTTGTGCCCAGCTGGGGCTGTCTTTACAGTTGTTTCTGGAGGAAGAAAGTTGGCTCCTGTGGACCAAGGTAGGAAGAGTGGACAATCACACGTGACCACCATTGTTGTAAAACAATGATTCTAAACTTAGCCTGCCTGTAATCAGAGCACTTCAGAAAGCAAAGAGCGGAGGTGTGTGAGAAGGAGGAAGGTAAGAAACGTTCTTGGCTGAGAGCTCACTGCAGTTTAGGGGAGAGGGTGGTGATTCCTGGATCAGAGGTTGGGGAAAATTCTGGTCAAAGGAGTGAACTGGGGGTGGGGGTGGGGGGAGGAGTGAACTAAACTGGAGAGACAGATAAATCATGCAAGACATCTTTGATTGCACTTTTTAATTAACATTGAAAAGCCCTCAAGGAAAATGTGCTTCTTCCCTGCTCAAAGATGACCACCTTGGAATGGCTGGTGCCCCAACGAGAGGCCATGTGTGGGCTGGCTGTTTAAGAACAAAGAACCCATTTCCCACGGAAGCAATATGCAGTGTTGGGATCTTAAGTTCTCTAGTAAGTGTTTACATAGCCAGTTTAAATACTGAGCATTTGCAGCTGAAGTAGCTAAAGCAGTTTTAAAGGTTTTGTGAGTTAGAAAACACTTGTGTTACACATCAGGCCAGCTGAGGTGAGTGCCTGGCAGCCCTCGGGAACTGTTAGTGGGATTCACAGGAGGGAGGGAGTCCCACTCAGGAGGCCAGGGAAGCAGTGAGAGTCGAGCTGGGCTTGCAGTGGATGCATGTCAGGACAGGAGCCACCCCTCTGTCCTTCCTCATCCTTGTTAAGAAAAGTGTGGAAGTGCACTTTGGGGCAGTTCCGGAATTAGCCTTGAACGAGACCCAGTGAGTTATGCAGGAGGGTTAGGAGCAAGGCCAGGTTCATTCGAGGCAGACGTGAGCGTGCGGAGGGTGTCCGAATCGGTAGTCACGCCCCTAGGTCTCCGGGACGCCTCCAGGTGACCATCCCTGCCCCGCACTCCAGATTCCGGGCCCTCAGCTCACTGAGCTGATCTCTGACTTCTAATTAGTTCCATCAGAACTACAGGGTCAGATGGGCTTTTCTAGTTGTTTTTATTTTTTATGTTCCAAATACAGGCTTCTTTAAGTGATCTTTTCCACTAGGCCCATAACTTCTTCCTTAAACCAGCATCCTGAATGCAAATACCAGATCCATTAGGCAGGTTAAAAAAAAAAAAAGTTTCTGATGGCTTCCTCATTTCAGGAAGCATTGAATTAATTATTTCCACTCAGGAAAATATTATGTTGGAGCCCATTCCTGCTTCTAGTCCCCAGGTGAACTCCAGGAAGAAGCAAATAAAAAGCAGTCTGAGTGTGTATAGCTCAAAGGAGGAGAGGACCTCATGTTCAGTAAAATGAAACTTTAATGATTAAAATAATAAAGGGGATGGGTTCCCTTGCCTCCCTCCTTTTCACTCATTTTTCATTTGCTTCTCATTAACTGTCCTGTGTCAGTTCCCATTGCCATAGTCATGCCGTGTAACAAAACTTCCCTCATTTTAGTAGCTGAAGACAATTACCATTTATTATTATTGCTTATATGTCTACAGGCTGGATGGTAGAGTTGGGATGGGTGGATCTGATGATTTGGGCCTGGTGCGGCTGAACTCAGTTGGTCTTACCCTGTGGTCATGTGGAAGCTGAGCTGCAGCGTCAGGTGGGTTGAATTAGCTCTTCTCTGCAGACTCGCGCATGCTTGTTCTCTCTCCCTCAAGTAGGCTAGTCTGCAACAGTCAAGGCCCCCTGGTCTTAAAGCACATCACCACTTCTGCTACATTCTGTTGGCCAAAACAAGTCAGGAGGGCAGCTCCCATTCACAGTGTGAGAATGCGCTTTGCTTTGTAGTGGGGAGAATTGTGAAGTCACCCGGCCGAGGGTGCAGATTCAGGGAGACCACTAATTGTGGCCGTGGGTGCCAGCAACCTCTCAGAACTGCCAGCATGATTCTCCTTTAACGGTACACTTAGTCCAATTTCACACATTAACAAAACTCATTCCGCTTCTGCTTCTAAATTCCTAATTCCAAGGGAACTGGGAAAACAGAGCATGCCAACTTTCTATAATCCGTATGTGACAAACATTTCCAAAGCGCCCACTGTGCTGGACCCCTTGCTCAGTGGGACCCCAGGAAATGCAGGAAGTACAGAGGAATGACACCTCTCTTGCCTTCCAGGTGCTCCACACAGCAGGGGAGCAGGGCTGCCACCAGGGAGAGGAGGCAGCCACTCAGCTCCTGCGGGAATCCCTGGGAAGTGATATTTGATCTAGAAAGGTAAGTTTAGAATTTTCCAGAAAGAGAAGAAAGGTAGTTTATTCCAGAGATCTTGAGGAGGAACAGATGGTTGTGTTTTCAGGAAAGAGAGATGCTTGCAGGGAAGGGCCAGCCCCAGGAGGTAGAGGGCTTTGTCAGTGGAGCGTGGACTTGATTGTGAAGAGAACAGAAGCCGCTGCAGGGCTCAGCTGGACTCGTGCTCAGTTTGCCTTTTGGGCAGGACCTCTGGGCAGCAAGGAGGCAGGAGGAGTGACGAAGACAGGGAGGCCATTGGGAGGCTATTTCCATTCCAAATCTGTCCCCTCAGGTTGACATTTCTGTGACCTTTCTGTGTCTATCCACCTACTGAAATAGGGAGACTGGAGCGTGGAAGGCCTCATGGTGCTCGGGCGCTCACTGAGAATTCTGCACACCTGAGCGTGGTGGGGGCAGGGCCGAGAGATTTGCCCTTCTCTACTCTTGGCCGACTTCATAACAGGTTAGCATTTAAACATCCGGCTCATTCCAGATAACATGCCTGTGGCTGTGAGAGAGAACCTGGCCTCCCTGATCCTGCATAACATTTCCCCTTTCTGGGAAGCACACCCTGTGCGTGACGAGGTGAGGGAGCACACATAAATCCTTTCTGTCTCGAACCTCCCTTCTCTGGCCCGGCATTTTGTACACTAAAGTTCCACCCGGGGGCCATCATCACCATACTTCTCTTCGTCTGATCCTTCCTTCAGCCCCCCTGAGCGCTCAGATTCCCAGCCCCTCTCCCACCACAGCCAAGTTGTCACAAAGCCTCATGGGAAGTGTGGCAGGCAGAATAATGGTCCCCCAAAGATGTTCAGGTTCTGATCCTTGGAATTTATGAATGTGTTGTTACATGGCAAAGGCAGAATGAAGACTGTTGATTTAAACGATCCTGGATTATCCAGATGGGCTCAATGTAACCACCAGTGCCCTGCAGAGGGGAAGAGGGAGGCAGAGCGGAGGTGAGGGCGAGGTGGTGTGAGAACCCCGCCCGACATTGCTGGCTTTCAAGAGGGAGAAATAGGGCCTTGAGCCAGCAGAGCGGGTGGCCTCTAGGAGCTGGGAAGGACAAAGAAGGGGTTCTCCTCTAGAGTTCCAGAAACAAATGCAGCCCTGCCAAGGCCTTGATCTTAGCCCAGGGAGACCCATCTTGGAACTCTGAACCATAGAACTGTAAGATAATACATTTGTGTTGTTTTGAGCCACTAAGTCTGTGCTTTTGTTACCACAGCCATAGAAAACCAAGACAGGATGTGTGAGTTGACAGTGGCTTCCTTGAGGACACGGGTTGTCTCTCTATCTCTGCCCCAGCACACGCTGCCATGGGCCCAGCGCTCAGATTGTGTTTTCAGGATGGGGGGGCTGACCGGGATGGAGAGGCAGATGGTCTCTCCAGGCACCGTGTGGCTGTGTGACCGCAGGTGAGTCCTTTCACCTTCCAGTGACTCAATTTCCGTGACTCTTAAGTGAGGAAGTTGGACCTGATGACCTCTAAGGCTTTGATCACTTTTGAGTTGACTCATAGATATGTCCCTTAACTTCCTCTCCTCTCCCCATAGCCACCACTGGATGACTCTGCCCCCTCCGAGTGGTCTCACCCACAAAGTCTAACACCATCATTCTCAAATGCCGAGGTCATTCATTAGTCAGCACCTGAGGCCTTTATCAATTCTGTTCTCACCACCCTCTCTGGAGTCCCCTGTGTAAAATGTTTAATTTAGAGGTCATGGTGACCTTGCTGCCCAGACCCCCTCATCCTCCAACCCTGGGACACCTCTCTGACCATTCTCAGCCATGGGGTGTGTGGCAGGTCTCCTCCTCATAAGTTTGCTTAGGGTCAGAGCCTAGGATGTCCCATGCTGCTGCTCTCTTAGAGCTTTGAGTTTGAATCCTCCATTTCCTCTTAGCAATGTGTGGCCTCTGAGCTCATCTCTCTTATTCAGTGACAGGGGACAGTCACTGAATCAATGGAAAGAAAAATGAAGCTCTGTGTTCTTATCTGCTGTAAGAGCTGTCACAAGTGTAGGCAGATATCTGTTTTTCTAACCTTCTTACACCTGTTTTCAGAAAGTAATGATGTGCCTAAGTGCAGATTCAACTTAAAGGAAAGTGGAAAGTTTTTTATTTAATAAAGAACTGAACCAGATTACACCATGCTACCTCCAGGTGATGGGAAGATTTGCCATACTCACATGGCTAAAATTTTTTTTATGTTACCAATGTTCTACTTTAGAGCAGAAGTACTCTACTCCATCCACCCATTAGAGTCATTCAGGCAATGTTTAAAATCCAAGCCCAGCTGCACCCCAGAGCCACCAAGTCATTGAGTTCAAATCATTTGGTTTAGAAAGTGACTCTACTTTTCCAGATGATTCTGAGGTCTAGCTAAGGTTGAGAACCACTGCCTAAGATGACAGTAATTATCTCTGCTCTTCCCTTTGCTATTATAAATCAAGTTTATTTAATAATGGCTATAAAAAGTAACAACATCCATGTACCCTTGATTGTTATATTAGATGATGCTTTGTCCTAACTAACCCCAATCCTCTCTTAGTGTGTAATGATGCTCTCAGGTAGTCCTGGGATGTCAGCTGTGGGCCTTCTGGACAGGTCAGCATCCAAAATCCTCCGGAAGTGTGTGAATGAGACTCGTACAGACTCCATTAGCTGACTCTCTCTGAGCCCACAGGGACAAACCCAGCACCTGCGCCCCGCACGGATCTCTCAGGCCCTGGTCCAGGAAAGCCACTCTCTTTATGCAGTTCCCTCTCTGACCCATCTCCCCACTTCCTCCCTGACTCTCTCATGCATCACCAACAGCTTTCCAGCCTGGGGCACCTGTGGGGTGTATCCTCACCTGCATCCCACCTAGGCCCCCGTTTGCCCGCAGGACCAAACCTTTGGCGCACACATTTGGCCCACCCCCCAGTACTGCTCTTAAACCCTCTGGTGCTCCTCACACACTCAGCAAGGGAGACAGGGACCTGCAGGAGCTCACTGCAGAGCAGCCGGGCACTGGCAGCCAGGCAGCCAGCAGCTGCCTCTCTCTACAGTGACTTATTAATGTCTGCGAGGGCACCTGAGGACAGGTAATGGGACTGCCGCCCACTAAGGGAGAGGGGTCAGGAATCTGGTCTTCGGTGCTGGCGCCCGGGCAGAAAGAGGATCTCAACAGACGTGGTGACACCCAGTGTGGTGCCTGCTACTCAGAGCTCCCTCTCACTGCCATGACAGTCATCGCCTGCAGCTTCCAGCCTCTTCCAGAGATTTCAGCCCTCAGCTGGTGAAGGGCAGCCTCAGCTTCTGCGCCCCCCCAGAGAGCAAGTCTGAGCTGCTTCCCACGGGCGCCCCTCGCCCCTTCGGGGCTCACCCAGCCACACCTCCTTCCTGAGCAACGCCCACGGAGAATTGTTCACAACCTGAAGAAAGACGTGGCCACTTTCCAAGAAGAGAGAAACAGCCCTCCTCCAAAAGAGTGCTAACAGCCAGCTGCTAACTAGATGTCACTTGAAAGTCACAGACACAGGTTCCCATGGCAACCCTGGGGAACTATCACAGTGTGCCCCTGATACAAACTACTTTGGCAAGGGGTTTCGAAAGAATCGAATATATTTAAAACGTGTTTTAAACAGCTTTCAAGCAGACATCAAGGGGTTCCTCAAATAGGTAATGTGATGAGAAAGCCACGGGCCGGTTCAGTCCATGATTACAGTGACTTTGGTGTGACTGCCAGCGACAGGTAGGAGGACAGTGATACAAAGGCGGTGATGAAGGGGAACGGCCTAGGCTTAGCGTCATATTTGAAAACCTGGACAGACTTCCATGCACAGTGCTGTTTGCAGATGTTGCTAGGGGCCACAGAACCCATAGATGCACACTGATGTCAGTGTTGGGATGTCCCCGCCACCAGCCTGAGTTACACAGTGAACCCATGTCACACTTGAGCCTTCTGTGCTGCCTCCTCAGGGCCTTCTGATAATAAAAGTCCTACATCTCTCCGCTCTCAGGCACTGAAGGGATGAGTAAGAGTTTCCCCAAGCCCTCTTCTTTGAGGACCAGCCATCTGGCCCACTGGAGTGGATTCTCTAGCTCCACACAGCTCCACTGAGCTGGGGTTTCAGGAACGAGAACGGGAAAATACAAAATAAGCCAGGACCAGCTTATGGTGCCGGAAAGAAAGGAAGTGCTAGAAAAATGATGGGGAGATGTCCAAGGATCACAGGACCCAACTGGGAAGAGCTCTGAACAGCCAGAAGAGGGGAGTTTGAGTAACAGAATAAATAACAATAACAGTCCATTGAAGGCATTCTTCTCTGAAAGAAGCCAGATCCCCAAAGGATCCAGAAGGAAAGCGGACAGAGGGAAAGGGGATGATAGGATGATAGGATGGGATGAGAGCAGAAAAGCAAATCCTGGAGGAAGGGGGGGAGGGCGTTACAGGGAGGGGGACAAGGGGGTGTGGCGGGGAACAGGATGTATTCGAGGGGACACTAGAATCTCTGTAAACATAATAAATTAATAATAAATAAATAAATAAATAAATAAAAGAAGCCAGATCCCCCAAAGCTACACAGTGAATGAATCTACTTATATGACATTCCGGAAAAGACAAAACTATAGGGATAGATAACAGATCAGAAACAGAGTACAGGGAGGGATTGATCACAAAGGGGCACCTGAGGGAATTTTTGAGGTGATGTGACTGTTTTGTTTCATGACTGTGGTGGCGGATATATGATGCCATACATATGTCTAAACCCTTAGAACTATAGACCCCAAAGGATGAATTGTACCATATGTAAATTAAAAAAAAAAAGAATTAAAGCAGGATATGTATTTCCCAAAAAAGAACACAAAATTTTGCAAATGAACATAATACAGATCAATAACATCACATGAAGTGAGGTGGAGAGAGGAAAGAACTAAAACACCTCTGGAAGATAGGACCTTGACTTGATACTGCAACACAAAGACAAAGAGAATGCACACCAATACAGTACTCCTTGTAAATTTGCTCTCACATGGGTATGGGTTAGTGATTCAGAACTACTATATGTGTATACTAGGGCTAAACCAATAAGTAAACATACTGATTCCTGTCCCTGGTCAAGCAAAATACAAAAAGAGTCTGGATGCCCTGGCTGGGAAGCTCATTTGGTTAGAGAGTTGTCCTGATTGAACAGGTTGCAGGTTCAATCCCCAGTCAGTGCACATACAAGAATCAACTAATGAATGCATAAACAAGTGGAACAATAAGTCAATGTTTCTCTCTCTCTTTCTGTCTCTCTCTCCCTCCTTAAAAATTAACAAATAAAAAAATTAAAAAAAGAAAAAAGAGAGACTAGCACATCCTGAAGTGCCAGATAGTAAGGAAGTGCTCAAAACAGATCAGAACATGTTTAAAGGGCACAGGTGCCAACCCAGAAGAGCTTTCAGTGGCCAAAACTGGAACAATTTCTGTAACAAATTAAATAAAATAGCATTGGATCATAACCGCAGAATAAAATTAATATATATGAGTTCATACTCATATAAACAAACAAACAGATGGGTAAATAGCTCTTCGGTACAGAGAATTTCAATTACTGAATATATGAGGGAATTGTATAAATTCATTAATTAATGAGGGGAACATAAAATCACTATTAGACAATCATTACAGTAAAAGTTATTGCAGGCAGCATTCATTAATGGATGTTAAAATCAATGGGTAACATTTGAGGTAAAACAAGATATTTTCTATAACCTCAAAGTAGCTTCCCCATGATATTTATTAGCTACAAAATGAAAAATAGTAACTTTAGAGTGGAGAAACCCAGCAGACACCAGCTTAACCAAGTGATCAAGTTTAACATCACCACTACTAAGACCTCACAACATACTACCTCCCTGCTATTCTTGGCAAAAATGCATAACCTCAATCTTATTGTGAGAAAATATGAGCTAAACCCAAAATGAGAGATAATCTACACAAGAACTGACCAGTACTCTTCAAAAGTGCCATGATCATGAAAATCAGGGGGACTGAGAAACCGTCACAGATTAGAAGAAATTATATAGCAGTACTGAATCCATGTTGACTTCCTGATTTTCATAAATGTACCCTGGTTGAGGTTAAATGTTAACATTTAAAATATTTGAGTAAAGGATTATGGAACATCTCCCGCTGCCAGGTTTACTGAGGTATAATTCACATATACTGTACCATTGTGTAAGTTTAAGGTGAACAAAGAGATGATTTGATACACTTATAGATTACAAAATGATTACCACAATAGGGTTAGTTAACATATCCATCACCTCACAATTAATTTTATTTGGTTTTTGTTTTTGTGGTGAGACATATAAGAACTACTCTCTTAGTAATTTTCAAGCATATAATACAGTATAAGAGATAACTACAGTCACTATGCTGTACAGGAGATCCCCGGAACTTATCTTTTAGCTGAAAGTTTGTACCCTTTGACTCCTATCTCTCATTTCCCCACCTATCAGCTCCTAGCAACCACCACATTACTCATTTGAGAGCCTACAGTATTTATGATCTATTTCTCCTTGTCTGACTTATTTCATGATGGCATATTAGTGTTATGCCCTCAGGTCCATTCATGCTGTTGCAAATAGCAGGAATTTCTTCTTTCCCATGGCTGAATAATATTCCATTATGTATATATCCACAACTTGTGTATTAATTAATCCATTAATGGACATGTAAGATGATTCCTTACCTTGGCTATTGTGAATTATGCTGCGATAAACATAGGAATGCAGATATCTCTTCAAGATCCTGATTTCATTCCCTTTAAATATATACCCAGAAGTGGAATTGCTAGAAAATAATGGCAGTTCTATTTTTAATTTTTTGAGGAATGTCCATACTGTTTTCTATAGTGGTTGCACCAACAGTGCACAAGGTCTTTCCTCCACATCCTCACATGAACACATTATCTCCTGTCTTTTCAGTGATACTATGGGACTATGTCAAACTAAAAGGTGTGAGGTGATAACTGATTGTGGCTTTGATTTGCATTTTCCTGATGATTACTGCTGATGTTAAGCACCTTTTCAGGTAACTGTTGACCATCTGTATGTCTTTGTTGGGAAAATATCCATTCAGGTCCTCTGCCCATTTTTTAATTGGATTGTTGTTGCTTTTTTTTTTTTTCTTTTTGCTGCTAGGTTGTATGAGTTCCTTATATATTTCAGATATTAACCCCTAATCAGATATAGTTTGCAAATATTTTATCTCAATCTGTAGGTTGCCTTTTTATTTTGTTGACAGTTTCGTTTGCTGTGTAGAGCAGAATGTTTTAGTTTGACATAGTCCCACTTACTGATTTTTGCTTTTATTGTTTGTGATTTTGGTGTTATATCCAAAAAAATCATTGCTAAGACCAATATCAAGGAGCTTTGTCCCTATGTTTTCTTCTTGGAATTTGATGGTTACAGGTTTTATATTTAAGTCTTTAATTCATTTCAAGTTAATTTTTGTGAGTGATGTTCAATAAGGGTCCAATTTTATTCTTCAGCACGTGATTATTTTGTTTTTTTTAAAACTGTTTTTGAAGTGATTATCCTTTCCCAATGAGTATTCTTCGATTATCAAATGTTAGTTGACAATATATTTATGAGTTTATTTTTGGGCTAATTCTGTTTGTTTGGTCTACATGTTTGTTTTCATTACTGTAGCTTTGTAATAGGGTTTGAAATCAGGAAGTGTGAGTCCTCCAGCTTTGTTCTTCTTGTCCAGGATTGGCTATTCAGGTCTTTTGTGTTTCCATTCTAATATTAAAATTTTTTTTTCTATTTCTGTAAGAAAATGCCATTGGAACTTTTATGGAGATTTCATTGAATCTATAGAGAACTTTGGGTAGTATGTACTTTTATTTATTTATTTATTTATTTGGATTAATTGGGATGACATTGATTTGTAAGACCATTACAAGTGTCAAATGGTAGTATGGGCATTTTAATAATATTAATTCTTCTGATTCGTGAACATGGGATATCTTTCCATTTTTTGTATCTTCTTCAATTTCTTTTATCAAAGTCATATGGTTTTCATTGTACAGATCTTTCACCTTTTGGTTTAAATTGATTCCTAAATATTTTATTCTTTTTGATGCTATTATAAATGGGATTTTAAATTTTCTCTTTTCAGCTATTTTATTGTCAGTATATAAAAACACAACTGACTTCTTTTTTTCAAAATACTTTTTAAAGAACTTTATTTATTGATTTTGTAGAGAGAGGAGGGAGGGGGTAGGAAGCAAGAAGTATCAACTCATAGTTGCTTCACTTTAGCTGTTCATTGATTGCTTCTTGTATGTGCCTTGACCGGGCAAGCCCAGGGTTTTGAACTAGTGACCTAAGCATTCCAGGTTGACACTTTACATACTGCACCACCACAGGCCAAGCTCAACCAATTTCTGTATGTTGATTTTATATTGTAAAACTTCACTAAATTTGTTGATTAGTACTAAGATATTTTGTGTGTGTGGAAATTTCATGATTTTCTCTATATAAGATCATATCGTCTACAAAGACAATTTTACTTCTTCCTTTCCAATTTGGGTGTCATTTATTTATTTATGTATGTATGTATGTATGTATTTATTTATTTAACATTCTTGCTTACTGCTCTTGCTAAAACTTCCAGTACTATGTTGAATAGAAGTGGTGGAAGCAAACAATCTTGTCTTACTCCCAATCTTAGAGGAAAAACTTTCAAACTTTCACCATTAAAGATGATGTTGGCTGTGGGCTTTTCACATATGGTCTTTATTAGGTTGAAGTATGTTTCTTCTATACCCAATTTGTTAAGCATTTTTATCATGAAAGCAAGTTGTATTTTGTCAGATGTTTTTTTCTGAATCTATTGAAATGATCATATAATATTTTATCTTTCATTCTATCAATGTAGTGTATCACATTTATTAATTTCTCTATGTTGAATTGTCTTTGCATCCTAAGGATAAATCACACTGATCATGGTATATTATTGTTTTAATGTGGTGTTGAATTTGGTTTGCTTATTTTGGGTGGAGAATTTTCAAGTCTATATTCATTGAGGATATTGGCCTGTAGTTTACTTTTCTTGTAGTGTCCTTATCTGGCTCTGTAAAATGAGTTTGGGAGTATTCTCCTCTTTTCAATTTTTTGAAATAGTCTGACTAGAATTGGTATTAATTCTTTTTAAAATATTTTGTAGGCCCTGGCCGGTTGGCTCAGTGGTGGAGCGTCGGCCTGGCGTGCGGGGGACCCGGGTTTGATTCCCGGCCAGGGCACATAGGAGAAGCGCCCATTTGCTTCTCCACCCCCACCCCCCTCCTTCCTCTCTGTCTGTCTCTTCCCCTCCCGCAGCCAAGGCTCCATTGGAGGAAAGATGGCCCGGGCGCTGGGGATGGCTCCTTGGCCTCTGCCCCAGGCGCTGGAGTGGCTCTGGTCGCGGCAGAGCAACGCCCCGGAGGGGCAGAGCATCGCCCCCTGGTGGGCAGAGCGTCGCCCCTGGTGGGCGTGCCAGGTGGATCCTGGTCGGGCGCATGCGGAGTCTGTCTGACTGTCTCTCCCCGTTTCCAGCTTCAGAAAAATACAAAAAAAAAAAAAAATATATATATATATATATATATATATATATATTTATTTATTTATTTATTTATTGTATAATTCAGCAGTGAAACCATCTGGTTCTGGGTGTCTTTTTTGAGAAATTTTTGATTACTGATTCAATGATTTACTCATTATTAGTCTTTTCAGATTTTCTATTTCTCCATGATTCCATCTTAATAACTTGTATGTTTCTAGGAATTTGTCCATTGTATTGAATTTTTAGACCAGGTTGATAAGAATTGACAGTTTAACAATATTGAGTCTTCCAATCCATAAACACAAAATATCTGTCAATTTACTTGAATCTTTTAAAATTTCATTTATTGGTTTTTAGTTTTCAGTGTATATATCCCAAAGATATTTTGTTTGATTTATATGTAAGCACTTCCTTTTACTGGGTGAGGGATTCTAATATAAATGATACTGTTTTTAATTTCAAGTTCCAATTGTTCATTGCTGGTTTGTAGAAAAGTAGTTAACTTTTGTATATTACCCTATGTTTTCTGACCTTGCTATAATTGCTTATTTTCAGAAGTTTTCTTGTCAATTCTCTGGAATTAACTACATAGACAGCATATTATTTGCAAATAAAGGCATTTTTTTCTCTCTCCCCAATCTGTATGTCTTTCATTTCCTTTTCTTGTCTTATTGCTCTAAGTAGAACTTCCAGTACAATATTGAATAGAAACAGTGAAAGGTAGTATTCTAGCTTTGTTTCTTATTTTACGGAGAAAACATCCAGTTTCTATTAAGTATGATAATATTTATTTTTCTTATTTTTTTCTAAGTGAGAGGAGGGGAGACAGAGAGACAGACTCCCACATGCACCTCAACTAAGATCCAACCAGCAACCCCTGTCTGGGGCCGATGCTTTGCCCATCTGGGGACATGCTCACAACTGAGCTATTTTTAGCATCTGAGGCAGAGGCTCCACAGAGCCATCCTCAGCTGCCGGGACCAACGCACTTGAATCAATCAAGCCATGGCTTTGTGAGGGGGAGGGAGGGAGAAATAAATGATCGTTTCTCTTGTGTGCCCTAATGGGGAATTGAACTTGGGACATCCACATGCTGGGCCGATACTCTACCACTGAGCCAACTGGCCAGGGGCAGTATGATGATATTAGCTATAGGTTTTTGTAGATTTTTTTTTTGTATTTTTCTGAAGTTGGAAACGAGGAGGCAGTCAGACAGACTCTCGCATGTGCCCGACCGGGATCCACCCGGCATGCCCACCAGGGGGTGATGCTCTGCCCATCTGGGGCATCGCTCTGTTATAACCAGAGCCATTCTAGCGCCTGAGGCAGAGGCCATAGAGCCATCCTCAGCACCTGGGCCAACTTTGCTCCAATGGAGCCTTGGCTGCGGGAAGGGAAGAGAGAGACAGAGAGGAAGGAGAGGGGGAGGGGTGGAGAAGCAGATGGGCGCTTCTCCTGTGTGCCCTGGCTCAGAATCGAACCCGGGACTCCTGCATGCCAGGCCAACGCTCTACCACTGAGCCAACCAGCCAGGGCCAGTTTTTGTAGATTTTTTAAAAAACCAAGTTGAGGAAATATCTATTTTTACTTTGCTGATAGTTTTTAATAATGAATGAAGGTTGGATTTTCTCAAATTGGTGTGATCATATGCTTTTGTTCTTTAGCTTGTTGATGTGGTGGATCAGATTAATTGATTTTTGAATGTTGAATCAGCCTTGCATACCTGGAATAACTGTCAGTTAATCATAGCATATACTTTTCCTAATACAATGCTGAATTTGATTTCCTAATATTTTGTTGAGAGTTTTTGTGTCTGTATTTACAAGAGTTTTTGGTCTATCCTTTTCCTTTCTTATAATATCTTTATGTGGTTTTGGTACTAGGGTATGCTGGTTCCATAGACTGAATTAGGAAGTATTCTCTTCACTTTGATTACCTGGACCCCAATTTTTTAAAAATGTTGTTATCATTGGTATAGTCAATATTTATTTAGATCTTCAATGTGTTTTTACCGATTTCTTTGCTTAATGTTTCATCTGGCATTTCATTTTTTTCATTATGAGTATATATTTTTCACAGCAAGGATCATTAAGAAGTAAAATATCTTAGTCCTTGTATATCTGAAATGTCTTTGTTTTACCTTTGCTCCTGACTAATAGCTAATCGAGGTATAGATTTCTCATTTTAAAATTTGTTGTGTTTTTCCCTCAGCTCAATCCATCATTTGTTTCATTATCTTTTAGAATCCATTATTGCTGAGAAAAAGTCTACTGTATGGGTAGTATTTTCTTTCTGATACCTTTAAATATTTTCTCTTTATCCTTAATGTTCTCAATTTATGGCACTTTTTTTTTTTTAAGATTTTATTTATTGATTTTACAGAGACCTCTGGCATACCAAGATGACACTTTATTAATTGAACCACCCAGCCAGGGCAAGAATACATATTCTTAGTATATATTTTTTAATTATTTCACAATGTTATCTACATTTCCACCAGCATAAATTATCTCATTTGTGGGATTGTTCACTCTCATAGCACTGGACTGACTCATATATTGTCATTTTGTCTGAGAGCTCTCTTTGCAGGGGAGTTTTCTTCACTATTGGGTGGCTTCCTAGTTGCACATTCTTTAAATTTGACCTTTGGTTAATAGTCTAATGTTTCTGTTCTGGTCAGAGACTAAATTCTAGATACAGGGTGGAGTGAATTTCCAGTCATGCAAATGACCCTGTAGCATTCTCCTTGTGTGGGCGAGATGTATTTTTCTGATTCTAAATCTAAGCAAGCTGCCTGACCTGTGGTGGTGCAGTAGATAAAGTGTCAACCTGGAATGCTGAGGTTGCTAGTTTGAAACCCCGGGCTTGCCTGGTCAAGGCACATATGGGAGTTGATGCTTCCTGCTCCTTTCCCCCTCCTCTCTTTCTCTCTTCCCCTATTCATAGTGAATAAATAAAATCTTTTAAAAAAGAATCTAAGCAAGCTATATTAATCTTCATTCTTGAGCAGACAGCATGTTCTCCAGCCCTGGTCTCATGCCCAGGGCTCTCAGTTTAATCTGGCACCACCCTGAGTAAGGTAAACATGGCTCCCATTCTCAAGCAGGCACAGAAACCTTGACCCCCAGCTCATATCTGACCTTAGCTGTCCACGCATTCTTAGTGGTGGAACATATAGCTACAGGTTTCCATTCTGTTTGGGGGCTTTTCGTTTTCATTTATTTTTGTGTTTCTATTGGAAGGGAGTAGGATCTGTCTGTGCTCACTTGGCTATCTTGACCTAGCAGAGCTGAGTTACTTTTATAATGAAAACAAAAAATCTGCATTCTAAAATAAACATTACGTACAAGAGAGCTGGCTCTGTAGGCGTGCGATATATCCTGGGGACTAAACACACAGGTTCTGGAGTCAGACGGATCTGGGTTTGGATCCCAGCCCTGCCACTGGCCAGTTGTGCAATCTCAGGAAAACTGTATAATCTCCGTGTACCGCTTTCCTCCTCACACAGTGGGCATGCTGCCTGGGCCGTCGTCAGGACTGACTGAGATAATGGGTAGAAAGCGCCGGCGCACTGCCTGGCACATGGAAGTTCCTTCTTCCTCTACTAACCAGGTCTTCACCAACTGAAACTGATATCAGAATCAGTCAGAAGAGATCCAACTGGAGTTCTGATTACTGGTGGAGGTGTTAGAGAACAATGGGAATACCAGGTAGTGGGCATCTTTCCAAAAAAATAGTGCTTCATATCATCATTAATTCTATTTTCAACAAATTGTGTTATAATATCCAGGTCTATATACAGTGAATCTTCACTTATCATCCATAGGTCCTGTGACTTTAAAGAAAACAACATACAGGTAACCAATTTTACCACAGGCTAATTGATATAAACAAGAGTTCTACTCCTACAGCATCTCATCAATGTTATAACAAAAGGACATTGAACAAAATGATATTCTTCAAGGACCTGCTGCAACTTATTACCACAGGCATTGCTGCTGCTCCTCCAGTGGTTCATTTGAATAAGAAAGATTTCAAAATTTGTTGTAGCTTTTGGAGATTTTTGTAAAATGAGTTTGTTGTTTTGTTTGTGTGGATTTTTTTCTCTTGGCTGTGGGTGCTTTGAAGGGTAGGGACCAGGGGTAAGACTGGAGGAAACCGAGTCGAGGCAGACCTTGAACAGATGCCATATGTTAGAAGTGATTTTGAGAATTTCTTTTCTTACCATTGCTAATTAACTTGTAATATTGTATAAAGTAAGACCTAGATTCAAATTTTGTCCATTACTGGGTGCCTTTATTAGCCACAAAGTCTTGTACATACATTGATGCTCAGAGATTTCCATCAGCCAGAGCACAAACAGAAAACATTTTTAAAATAAATATAAATCATCTCCTCTCTTCTTTTTTCCCATACATGTTCCCTCTCTCTCTCTCTCTCTCTCTCTCTCTCTCTCACACACACACACACACACACACACACACACACTCAGGCAAACTCTAAACCACAATGTTTTTGTGGTTTTCCCCCAGTCACCTGGGCCCAGGGACTTGATCTTCTTTTTTAATTGTGGTAAAGCTACAAATGTAAAATTTACCATTGTATACTATTTATAAGTATACAGTTCAGAGGCATTAATTCCATGTACAGTGTTGTGCAGCCATCACCTCCATCCATCTCCGGAAACTTTTCACTAAAATACAGCTTTGAAAACTATCAATTTTATTAAGTGCCTCTCATTCAAATAGTAACAGCTAAAGAAAGAAATATAGACTGGGCAATGTCTACTGCTCTCAGCTGCTGCATTTCGGAAGTAATAAAGTAACCGCCTTTGAAAAATTTCTTCCCATTTTATCATTCCTTGCAAATCCATAGTAATGTCGCTTTATGAAAATATAATTTAAAACAGAAAACAAATACTCTGTCCCCTGCTGATATATAACAACCAAAATTTATAACAAAGTAACAATTTTATAGCCCTCCAAGCTCATTAAAACTACATTCTTCCTGTTGTGTTCTATCTTTTGGACAGATGTGTAATGAAGATAGATGATGTGTGATCCTAAGAGCTCCCTTACCAGAAAACATTCTGGACAAATTCAGTTTGTTACATTATACCGTTATTTTATATGTTCCTTAGTATCATACTTCTTAGCTGTTTATAGAATACCAAATGTAGGTCACCTTCCTTCTCAAAATGCTTTTTACCATTGTTAGAACCTTGAAGGAAGTTATAATTATTCAGAGATGTCTGAATTTTACTGCTGATTGGATAGATCTTTTTCTGGTATTAAATGTGAATATTAAACCCCTGAAACACAAATTGAACTGTTTGTTGGAGTTCTCTTTCACATCTTTCTATATTTTCTCTTTAAAATAACAACCTTTATTTTATTTACTTTAAATATTTATTGATTTTAGAGAGGAAGAAGTGGGAGAGTGAAACATCAATTTGTTGTTTCATATTTGTTGATTCTTGTGTGTGCTCTGACCAGGGATTGAATCCGCAACCTTGGTGTACTGGGAAATGCTCTAACCAACTGAACTTCGTGGCCAGGCCTCTTTTATATTTTCTAAAAATTTAGTAATGCTGTGAAACTATGCCAGGCATTGCATTAGAGCAGGGGTCCCCAAACTACGGCCCGAGGGCCACATGCGGCCCCCTGAGGCCATTTATCCGGCCCCCGCCACACTTCCGGAAAGGGCACCTCTTTCATTGGTGGTCAGTGAGAGGAGCATAGTTCCCATTGAAATACTGGTCAGTTTGTTGATTTAAATTTACTTGTCCTTTATTTTAAATATTGTATTCGTTCCCATTTTGTTTTTTTACTTTAAAATAAGATATGTGCAGTGTGCATAGGGATTTGTTCATAGTTTTTTTTATAGTCCGGCCCTCCAATGGTCTGAGGGACAGTGAACTGGCCCCCTGTGTAAAAAGTTTGGGGACCCCTGCATTAGAGTGTGGTATCCAGAGCTCCATTCTCTTTCTTGGGGCTTAAGAATGTTCTAAAATATTGTAAGGTGGGAATGTAGTTCCCAGAATCAAGAGAAAGGGAGTACGCAAAGATTCTGGCATGAATGGGCATCCCCCTCCTGAGTGGTGACCAGGCAAGGGGCTAACTTCAGAGGGAGGGGGGGAGGAACACCTGGCCAGTCCGGGGCAGGCTGCAGGGAGCCGCCTGGCTCCCACTGTGCTCCCTCAAGTCTCTCACAGTGGCCCTCAAAGCTATTTTTTAAAAATTCTTAGTTTATTAATCTTCTCATGAAACATCTGCACAATCACCACAGATAAAGCCACTGCAGACTCTTCACCAGCACCAACGTTGGCCTCTGCTGTCCCCCTGACTTGCTTCGTTCCGTTCTTGTGTTCCTCCCTCCGTTTCCTTGAGGTGTTCTTCTCACACAGGCCACTCCTTGCAAGTCCACGTTTGGGTTCATTTTTTCTTTGTATAACCCAAGGAATCATAAATCACGCGGAAGCCAGTTGTCTTACCACCACCAGAATGGGTTCTGAATCCAAATACAAAGGTGACATCTGGTGTACATTTTGGCTAGTATTCCCCAAATTTCTGTCTTAGGTACTGTCGCCTTCCCAGGGTCGAGGATGTCCATGACTGTTTGTTCCCACTGAAGTAGCCTATTGGTCATGAACTTCCTGGTCTAGATAGTAACGGTGTTGCTCATGATGGTGGCCGAGCTTCAAGCACCCTGGGGGGGGAGGAGAGCCCTCACATCTATTTTTCCTCATTCCTATTTGAATGTTTTTCCACACACACACGCACACGCACACGCACACACACACGCACACGCACACGCACACGCACACTCTTAGTCTCTACTCTCCATAGTTTAGAATGATATTTTCTAGTCCTCCAGAACAAATCCCACACGTAAGTCCGACATTGCCCAAATTTTTGGTCTAGGCCTAGAGACCTGCGAGTCTAGAGGCCTCTGAAACGGCCCCTCTGAGACCCCTTTCTCTGCTGCCTCGCACCCTGCACATCCCACCCTGCAAAGGAGAGGCAGAGCTGCAAAGAGCAGAAAGGGGGGATTAATACTGCATAGACATTGCCCTACTGTCACGTCAAGAGAGGAGATTTTCTCCGAGAGGATGCCGTCACTTTTGGAAAACTGATCTGGGGAACAGTGGTCTCTTTCCAGTCGCAACAGACAGTCTCTCAAAAAAGCAATTTGAGAATTTGTTATTGAGAAACTTAAGGTCTTATGAGAAATATATGATCAGAGCCAGGATCACAATCTTGGTTGCACATTAGAATCACCTGGGGGAACTTTTAAAATGCCCAAAACAGGATACCGGGGCCCACCTCTAGAGACTCTGTTTTAAGTGGCCTGGAATGGGACTACAGCAAAGCTATTATTCCAAGTTTCCCAGGTATTCAGCGCAGGGCTGAAGCTCTCGGTACAGAAGCAGGGCTGACTCATCCGTTAGACAATAGCACAGTGCCTGTGCACATGGTACACGTTCAGGGGCCCACAAAAATATGTAATTTCTTTTAAAAGTACAGGGGAACATGACTATTTCGGTGGAAGAACATGTTTTACTATATAATAGTAACATATTGCCTGACTGGTGGTAGCACAGTAGATAGAGCATGAACCCGGGATGCTGAGGACCCCAGTTCAAAACCCAAGGTGGCCAGCTTGAGCTTGTTGGCTTGAGCAGTGGTGCACCAGTTTGAGTGTGGGATCATCAATGTGACCCCAAGGTTGCTGGCTTAAGCCCAAGGTTAGAAGGTCACTGGTTTGAGCAAGGGGTCACTGGTTCAGTGTGGCCCCCACTCTCTGGTTAAGGCACATATGAGAAGCAATCGATGAACAACTAAGTGAAGCAACTACAAGTTGATGCTTCTCACACACACTCCTCCCTCTCTCAATCCTCTCCTCTCTCTCTCTCTAGAAAACACACATAAATTTCTTTATAGCAATGCATTTGTAAAATATAATTTTTAATATATTTTAAGAGGAAGGAACCCACAACACAAAAGTGCCCAGGCCCCATGAAGTCATAATGCAGTATTAAAGAGGCCAGGGTAAGGGTATGTCTTTGACTAACTGTAAATGGAATTACTCTGTTCACGTTAAGATAGTACACAGAAATGCGTCTGTGATATCTTCAATTTGCATTGGCAATAATGATGCCTAAATTTCTCTTTATCATGTCTGTCCATTACAGATGTTTCAGGGTTGTCTCTACTCAGTTTCAGTGAGCTACCTGTAAGTTTTGCTGCGTTGCCAGGGACAGTCTAAGACAGTGGTTCTCAACCTTTCTAATGCTGTGACCCCGCAATACAGTTCCTCATGTTGCGGTGACCCCAAACCAAAAAATAATTTTGGTGGCTACTTCATAACTGTAATTTTGCTACAGTTATGATTTGGAATGTAAATACCTGATATGCATTATGTATTTTCCGATGGCTTTAGGCGACCCCGCTGGGGTCGCGACCCACAGGTTGAGAACCGCTGGTCTATTTTTGAGTGTAGACTCTTCTACTTAAACATACAGTGTCACATTTGATTTGGAGCTGCTGCTCTGGTCCCTGTGGTTTGTCTGTTTGTTTGGGTGAGAGGCGGGGAGATGGTGAGGCAGACTCCACATGTGCCCTGCCTGGGATCTACCTGGCAACCCCATCTTAGTCCAATGCTGGAGCACTGAGCTATTTTTAGTGCCTGAGGCTGATGTGCTCCAGTGGAGCCCTCAGTGCCTGGGGCCACAGTCAAACCAATAGAGCCAGTGGCTGCAGGAGTGTAAGGGGTGGGGGTGGGGGAGAAGCAGATGGTCGCTTCCCCTGTGTGCCCTGACTGGTAATCGAACCCAGGGCGTCCATACACTGGGCCAACACTCTATCCACTGAGCCACTGGCCAACCTGTGGTTTCAAAGTCAGTGGATTGAAGGCCTCATAAATAAAGCAATGTTGGCCCTGAGCGAGAGGCCCGCACCAATTTGGGATTCTGCCTGGCCTATCCCCACCTCTGAAGCCCAGCTCAGCTCCTGCCCAGTCCTTTCTGTGGGCAGAGCTTCCTAAGGCTGAGTTACATAAACCTCTGCTGCCCCTTTTCCTTCTTTCCAAACCCATATTCAAAGTTTGTGCCATAGCCTGACCTATAGGGGTGCGGTGGATAACGCTGACCTAGAACCCTGAGGTTGCTGGTTCAAAATCCTGGGCTTGCCTGGTCAAGGTACACATGGGAGTTGATGCTTCCTGCTCCTCCCCTCTTCTCTCTCTCTCTTTTTAAACTTTTATTCATTTTACAGAGAAGAGAAAGAGAGAGTAGTGAGAGGGGGAGGGGTGGAGAAGCAGATGGGCACTTCTGTGTGCCCTGACTGGGAATTGAACCTGGGACATCCACACGCCAGGTTGACGCTCTACCACTGAGCCAACTAACTGGTCAGGGTCAAAAAAAAATTTTTTTTAAGTTTTATTTTTAATCTTGGAATTTTAACTATCCTGACTTTGGCCAAAGATGATAGAAAAGACAAGGCTTTTATATCCTGGAGCTGTTTCAACATAACTGGGGACACTTTGGGGATAATATTTAACAAACGCATCTTTGTTGAATTAGTCTCAATTGGTGACTTGGGGATGACTGAGGAGGAAGGACTGTAAACTTGTGCTGTTTCTAGATAATTCTTCCCTCAGCTTTGTCATTTCTCCTCTTGTTGTTCAGCCTCCAAACAAGTGGGCCAAGCTTTCAGAGAGTCCAGTTCTGTTTGGGTCCAACTGGTCCAAAAAATGTACACAAGAGACCTCTAACTCTGCTGGATCCCAAAGTTACTATTTCTTTGCCCCCTGATTTTTAAATCCATTGTACAAGTTGAAACAACTAGGGGATTCTTGAACTGTGCTGGTGCAACGGAGAGAGTGTTGACCCAGAACGCTGAGGTCACCTTCCAAACTCCAGGCACAACTGGTCAAGGCACATATGAGAAGCAATCAATGAAAAATTGAAATGAAGCAACTACAAGCTGATGCGCCTCACTCTCTCTTCTCTCACTAAAAAAAATTTTTTTTTTTTTTAAATAAGGTGCTTAAAAAATATAACAACGATGGGAAAGGTCTGTGGTATCTTTGTAGCTTACAGCAAGTCCAGGAAGGACGCCTGGAGTGGATCTCAGTCTTGTTTGCCCCCCCCCCCCCCCCGCCTTTTTTTAACTGAGAAATGTCACTCCTCTTTCAACATTTCCAACTACATGATAGGGATGTCCTACCTATAAGGCCAATAAAAAATAAAGTGATAGTTTCTTTATCTTCCTGTCTCCCACAGAATAAGAATATGTTAATGGTATGCTCAGTTTCATTACCTTCCTCCCTACTATAGACAAACACATTTGTTTTTCCAAAGGCTACTTAGGACCTTTAAGTAGTAATTAGGCCCCACCTATTTCCTGTGGGGTGCATGATTATCACCTCCCTTTACAGACCCTGGATCCAGGCCACAGAGAGATTAAGTTACTAGTCTAAGGCCACCGGTAAGTCTTTGTTTTTGTTTTTTTAAAATATTTTATTTATTGATTTTCAGAGAGGAGGTGGGGATAGAGAGGAGAGGGGAGGAACAGGAAGCATCAACTCATAGTAGTTACTTGTCCTATGTGCCTTGCCCTGGCAAGCGCAGTTTCCACCTGTGACCTCAGCATTCCGGATCCACGCTTTATACGCTCTATACACTGCACCCCCACAGGTCAGGCTGCAAGTCTTGGTTAGAAATCAGATACATTGGGCCATTCCCTGCTCTGGCCATAGGACCTAAGCTCAGAACTTGTTTCCAGTGGCATTTTCTGATGATGCCTGTGTGCACTGACTAGCATGTGTTTGCTCATTCATTCATCAGACATTCACTGAACACTGGCTAAGTGCTGGTGGCTTGAGAAGCCACCAGCTGCCGTAGGTTGTAGGAGGCAGGGCCCGAAGGAACCACATGCACTGTGACAGCGTGGGCAGTGGACAAGTTGTAGCTGCCAGGACGGCTCCGTGCAAACTCGGCATCATTTAGTGCTGACAGTTTCCCACCGCAAGTGAGCACTTTGGCAGCTGGGAGCCCCCTCAGTCTGGGAGCAGGGTGGGGAGTGTAACCCGTAGGGGCAACCTTGCTAGAGCCTCGGGGGTAATATTACTCCAGCCCTGTCCTCTGTGCTGTTAGTCCTTGGGAGCATTCAGCAGCTCTTCAAGAGGCCCCTTTGCATGGAGTAGCAATCTGTTACACACCCTAGTGAGGGCTTCCTCCTCCCTGTCTCCCTCTTCCTGTTGCTGCTTCTGCCCAGAGATCTCCAGCTAAATACACTACCTGCCCCACATCCTGTCGCAGGCTCTGCTTATAGGGCAGTGTAAACGATGGCAGCCTCTTTCAAAGGTTCCAACCAAGAGACCTCTTTCCATGCGCCCTTCCCAATCCCGTATTACTTCCCAAACCCAATTCTTCACTTCAACCAGGTAAACTACTGAACTAGTTTTGGCTTTGTTCACTACCTTCTGGTTCCTGCCTTGTGTGTCTGACCACCTCTTCCATGAATGCCCTTCTAACTCAACCAGTTTCCTGCGTTCACTGAGTCACAGTGTGAGCCACCGGAAGTGTCCCAGGATGCAGCTTCCCCTCTATGGCCCTGCTATATTCCGCATCCTCCCCTGACTTGTATGCTGCTTACATCATAGCATTTCTCTATTTCTGCACCATATGTATACAAAATCCAGTGGAGAAAATAGGTGATTTTTCTCTCCATTTCCTCCTGAAAATTTCTTTTCCGGTAAGTCGCTGGCAATTGACTAAACAAACAAACAAACAAACAAACCCATACAGGCTCAGTATAACAACAGTCAAGGGAGCAGAACTTATATGCTTCAAAATTTTAGATGTTTGGCCCTGGCCGGTTGGCTCAGCGGTAGAGCGTCGGCCTGGCGTGCAGGGGACCGGGGTTCGATTCCCGGCCAGGGCACATAGGAGAAGCGCCCATTTGCTTCTCCACCCCCGCTCCTTCCTCTCTGTCTCTCTCTTCCCCTCCCGCAGCCGAGGCTCCATTGGAGCAAAGATGGCCTGGGCGCGCTGGGGATGGCTCCTTGGCCTCTGCCCCAGGCGCTAGAGTGGCTCTGGTTGTGGCAGAGCGACGCCCCAGAGGGGCAGAGCATCGCCCTGGTGGACGTGCCGGGTGGATCCCGATCGGGCGCATGCGGGAGTCTGTCTGACTGTCTCTCCCCGTTTCCGGCTTCAGAAAAATACAAAAAAAAAAAAAAAAATTAGATGTTTTGTCTTGAGCAGGGTGGTGTTTACTTTAGGTTAAGGTTGAAGCAGCTTGAGCCTGCATTTTGACAAATCAGCATCAAAAGCAATTTCTCTGATAAACTAATCTCCACTCTGCTTTTCTCCTTGCCCCCAAAGACTCCTCTTATTTTTGTATCAGCAAAATATCTGCCTGGAAGTAGAAGCAATTGCTGATTAAATGCTTTTTAGATAGTTAACAAGTGACTACATTCTGCAGCTCCTTGTGTGAGAGTCCACAGGAGAAGGCGACTAGTGACTCTGGGCTTTCCTGCTGGCTCTCACGTACCCTTCTCCTCCCTCATCTGGTGCCTCTGCTTCCTCAGCCCCAAGTGAGGGCACTTCCCTCTGCTGTCCTGGCACCTGGTCCAGCCCTGGACTCCTTGGCCCTCCACCTGGGTAATGCCCATATCTGGCCCTATACCTTCCAACCCTCATCCCCTGCTACCTGGGGCCATTGCCACTGAAAAGGGCCATCATCACCGCACACTTCTCAGAAATTTCAGCAGCTCCTATGACAAATCATCCCAATATCTGGGGCTCTAAGCCACCAGCCTGGAAACCTTAGCTGTGTCTTTACCCTCTCCACTCCCTCACTACTCATATTTAGTCCTCAGGTCCTAGGGGTCTTCTTTAGAAATTTCTTACTTCCCCTTCCCTTCCTACTGCAATCCCTCCTCATCAGTTTGCTGGCTCCTGGGCTGTAGGTTTCTGCCATCCCAGGTCGCCAGAGCCATTTAAGTGCCCTCTGAAGGATACAGTTCCATTCAAACCATTTTGAGGTGTTCAAGTATTACTCTTTTAGCTTCCTCACTTTGATATTAGATGCTTTTTTCACCATCTGTCCTTGTCCCCATTTCTAGTATAAACCCCATGACACCCTGCAAGCAGTTTCCATTCAGTAAAGCTGAACCAGTCTCTGAACTCTGTTCACCTTAAATGTCCTCCTGGATACACCAGCACCTACATCCAATATTGCTAGAATAGCTCAATTCCACTTCCTCTAAAAAGACTCCTTTGACCATTTCTGCTTCCCTTGTCTCCTTAAGTAGTGTTCCCCATCACTATATTCCTTTAAATTTATTTAGTTATCTTGTTTATTTATTTAGGAATCATTGACATATAACAGTTTTAGGCATACAACATAATGATCTCTCCCCTTCCCTCTCCCCCTTCTCTACCTCTTCCTCTCCCACAGCCAGTGGCTTGATTGGTTCAAGCATCAGCCCTGGGCACTGAGGATAGCTTGGTTGGTCTGAACACATCAGCCTCAGGTTCTAAAAATAGCTTGGTTGATTTGAGCATTGGCCCCAGACAGGGATTGCCGTGTGGATCCTGGTCTGGGCACCTGTGGAAGTCTGTCTCACTATCTCCCCTCCTTTCACTTAAAAAAAAGAAAAAAGATTTTATTTATTGATTTTACCAAGAGAGGAGTAGGGGAGCAAGAAGGTTCAACTCATAGTTGCTTCACTTTAGTTGTTCATTGGTTGCCTGTAGTATGCGCCTTGACCCAGCAAACCCAGGGTTTTGAACCAGCGACCTCAGCATTTCAGGTCAATACTCTATCCACTGAGCCACCACAGGTCAGGTCAATATTTGTATATATTGTGCAATGATCACCACAATAAGTCCATTTAGCATCCAATTATAAAGATCTTTTGTTTCTTGTGATGAGAACTTTTCAGATCTCTCTTAGCAACTTTCAAATTTGTGATAACCATAATCACCATGCTGTATATTACATTCCCATGATTTATTTATTTTAAAACTGGAAGTTAGTACCTTTTGACCTCCTTTACCCATTTCTCCTACCCCCACCCTTGCCTCTTGCAACTACTAATCTGTTCTCTGTATCTATGAGCTTTTTTTGTTTGTTTTTTTAGATTCTACATATAAGTGAGATCATATGGTATTTGTCTTCCTGACTTATTTCTCTTAGCAAATACTCTCAATGTTCATCTAGGTCCCAAATAACATGACTCCCTTCTCTTTTTTCTGGCTGAACAGTATTCCATTATAGTCCCCTCCCCCCGTTTTTAGCTCACGTGCGAGAAAGAGAGAAAGACAGAGATAGAGAAAGGGAGAGAGATGAGAAGCATCAATTTGTAGTTGTAGCACATTAGTTGTTCATTGATTGCTTCTCCTATGTGCCTTGACCCGGGGGGCTCAAGCCAGTGACCTTTGGGCTCAAGCAAGTGACCATGGGATCCTGTTAATGATCACACACTCAAGCTGGTGACTCCACACTCAAGTTCTTGAGCATGTGCTCAAGCCAGTGACCTTGGGGTTTCGAACCTGGGACCTCAGCACCCCAGATCAATGCTCTATTCACTGTGCCTCCATTGGTCAGGCTATATCACAGTTTCTTTTTCTATTCTCCCACTGATGGACACTGAGGTTGCTTCCATATCTTGGATATTGTAAGTAATGCTGCAACGAATATACACATTTTTGAGTTAGTGTTTTATTTTCTTTGGATAAATCCAGAAGTGGAATTGCTGGATCATATGGCAGTTCTTTTTAACTTTTTGTGGAAACTCCATACTGTTTTCTATAGTGGCTGCACCAATTTACATTCCCACAAGTGTTCCCTTTTCTCCACATCTTCCCAAACACTTGTTATTTCTGGTGTTTTTGGTAATAGCAATTCTAACAGATGTGAGGTGATATTTTATTGTAGTTGTGATTTTCCTGATTAGGGATGCTGAGCACCTTTTCATGTACTTGTTGGCCATCTGTACATTTTCTTTGGAAAAATGTCCATTCTGTTACTCTGCCCATTTTTAAACTGGAGCTTTTGGGTTTTTTGTTTTTTTTTTACATAGAGTTGTATGAGTTCTTTATATATTTTGTATATTAACCCCTTATCAGATATATGATTTACAAATATTTTCTCTCTTTCACTATTACTTTTTAAAGTCTTTATATTGCTATTTTAAGTTATTGAATTTTCAAGTGACTATTTCAATCACTATGTCAACAGCATTTACTTGTGAAGTCCAGGTTGTGTGACATTTCCATGTTTTTTTTTTGTTTTCTGGCAATCTTTACAACCTGGTGGGGTAGGTATCCTGCTCCTCATTTCACAGAGGAAAGGAAAAGGCTTTTGCTAAAACTCTTAACAGGGGGTCAGCAGCATTCTGCAGTTTCCATTGCAATGGGCCTAAACCAGATCTAGGAATCTGGTTTCTAATCCCAGCCAGTATTACCGTCAGCAGTGTGGACTTGGGCCCCTCACTCCGTGTCCTAACAGGCACAGACATTTATTACTGTTAAATTGTAAGTGGCGGCTATCATTTTGTATCTCTCCACCAGTGTCTAGACATAGTAGGTGCTCACTAAATATTTGTAGATTTATTTGTGGTAAAAGAAAAGTTATACCTTAAGTTTCCGACTAGTTAGGGAGAAAAAGTCTGCACGGAAGGGTAAAGCAAAAACTGGGCTCAGAGGCTGTGGGGGAGAGACAGGAGGGGGTGGGAGTGCGAAATAGAGAAGGCTTCCTGGAGATGGGGAATTTGGAAAGGCAGGTTTGGAGGAGAAAAACAGCCGATGGCGGGGAGGGGTAGGTAGGTGGAAGGTATTCCGATCTGGGGAAAGGTGAGGACAAAGCGTGCTGGAGAGGAGTGTGAGGCTTGAATGAGAGGGGGAAGAGGCGCTGGCCAGGGGCGGAGGGAGGGCGCGCGCGGGCCAACCCGGGTGGGGCCGGTGGAGGGGTGCCTGGGGAAACGTGCCCGAGGGGCGGGTGGCAGTGACGGGAAGTGGCTGCCAAGGGAGGGCCGGGCAGGAGCGGGTGGGGCGGTCTGCTGGAGAAGGGGCGTCGGGGCGCTGGACTACCTCTGCTTGGGCCGCAAGGCCGGCGGCCACGGGGGCAGGTCTCGCCCCTGCCCGGCCCCCGGCCCCTCCTTCCCGGGGGCGGGCGGCGGGGGGGCGTGGCTCGGGCTGGCCGGGCCTCCTGGTGGCGCCGCGGACAGTGCACTCGGCCCGGCTCTGCTGGCTGCGGCGGGAGCGGGACCTGGAGACCCCGGCGGCGGTAAGTGAGCCGGGTGCGGAGACGGGCCGGGTGTGTGCGCTGACCCAGCCCCGGGGAGCCGAGATGTCTCCGCGGGCGGCGGGACTTGGAGAGGCTCGGGCTCTGCCAGGTGCGCCGCGCTCAGCCCGCGCGTCCGGCCTTGGAGCACCGCGCAGTGCCCGCTGCCCCGCGCGGCTCCCGCGGCTGGAAGGTGCACTGCTGGCGCGCGCCCGCCGCGCCCCGCCGGGGGACGGGCGAAACATATGGTGGGCATTCCGGGGACCCCCGCAGCGGGGCCGGGGAGAGGGTCTCAGGATTTCCCTTTAGTGAAGAGGGCCTGGCAGCCTTCGCACCCCTACTTTGACTCTCGGGGTGAATGACAGCCAGGAGGGAGCCACGGTTCCCTTGGGTCCCAAACGGAGCACCTCAGCCCCTGTCCTACCCTGTTTTATTTAATTTCCCGGCGTGCTCGTCCAGACCATCCCTTAAAAAGGGCTTGTGGCCGCCTCTCCCTCGCCTTCCGAGTCCCGGCAAGTCGACCCTGAACGCCCCCGCCTCAGTTACAGCACATATCCTAGCTTTCCAAGGGACTTTTGCACGTTGCATCACTGTTTGGCCTGTAGGCAGGTGCTTGGCTGTCATGTTGGATGGAGTTAGTTACACAGGATCTTATTAAAACTTTGTATATTTACTATGTGTGTATTTCCTCACCTCAAGGGTGCATCACCTTTCCAGCTCTGCTCAGACAGGTTGGGAATGATTTGGGGGCACTGGCTCTCAAATTTGGCTGAACATATAGTGAGTGAGTTTGTACGGATACAGATGGCTAGATCCCCACCTGATACAGATCTTGATTCATGTGGGCGCAGCCTGGGCAATGGAATATAAAAAGCTGGTGATTGTAAAGCCCCGCCACATTGGAGAAGCTCGGCTCTGGGGAAGCTTGCTCCCACAGCCACTTTTTGAACTACTAAAGGTTAACCTTAATACAGAACTCCTCTTAGGCACTGTTCTTTTTTCCCCCCTTACTTTTCCTTCAGACTTGCTCACTGAAAACACAGCCCTGCTCAGGCACTCTTGGCGCTGTAGTCCACCTGAACAGCCTCTGATGGTTGGTGCATTCCAACTTTAGACTGCAGATGGTGCTTTTTTCCTGGAGTTCCCTTTGTTTCTACCTCTCCACTTACAGTAAATATTGCCTGGGCACTTTCTGCCAAGGAGGTGGCAGTATAGGAATTGAAGCCATGATGTCCTTGGCAAGGGTCAAGGTTATCATGCGGGGTTGCCTTATTCAGAGGAAACCAAGTAATAGTTTGACTTGGCCTGTTTGGAAAGTATTTCAGATTAAAAGGAGGAAAAAGACTTGAGGACTCCATCAGCTTTTGGAGACCCTCGGCCACAGAGAATGATTTTGCATAGATGTGGGGAATTTTCCTTGAAGAAAGCAAGCTAACAAGGTTCCTGAGGTTTATATTGTGTTAATGTGTGTGCATCTGTGGTTAAGCTTTATTCTCACTGTGTGATTAAGCCCAGCAGATGTAACACAGTATACAGGTTGGGGCAAAAGTAGGTTTACAGTTGTTCATATGGGAAATAATATAATAATAAATAAGAATAAACTCGGTGGTTTGTGTACTCACAACTGTAAATCTACCCTTGCCCCACCCTATATATTTCTTATTGATAGAATAATATTTGAATTGGAGAATTAGTGCTTTATAGTAGTACGGCACATCTGAGGTGAGACTTTAGCCACTTGTCAAAGGATCTTTTTAAAAAAAAATTATTTACTAATTTTAATTTTTTTTTTTTAGAGAGAGAGTAAGGAGGGAAAGAGAGAGAGGAACATCGATCCATTGTTTCATTGTTCCATCTATTTATGCATTCATTGGTTGATTCTTGTGTGGGCCCTGACTGACTGGGGTTGAACCCACAACAGTGGAGCATTGGAACAATGCTCCTACCAACTGAGCAACTTGGTCAGGATGTCAGATGACCTTAAAAATAATAGAGTGGCCTTGGCCGGTGGCTCAGTGGATAGAGTGTCAGCCTGGCGTATGGGTGTCCTGGGTTTGATTCCTGGTCAGGGCACACAGGAGAAGCAAACATCTGCTTCTCTCCACCTCCTTTTGCCCTTTCTCTTCCTCTTCTCCTCCTGCAACCAGTGGCTTGGTTGGTTTGAGCGTTGGCCCCGGACACTGAGGTTGGCTCAGCTGGTCTGAGCAGGTCAGCTTCAGTTGCTAAAAATAGCTAGGTACTTGAGCATCGGCCCCAAATGAAGCATCTCCCCTCCTCTCACCTAAAAAGAGAAAGAAAGAAAGAAAAAGATAGGGTAATAGGACTAAGAAAAAGTTGAATATGTGTATGCATTGATTGTACATGTATAATAAACAATACGTGAAATATATAATATATATACTGAATTTGATCATATGTATTTTATTAAGGAAGTGTGTTTTCAGAGTCAGTGTTATTGTTGTGACAATCTCTTGGGATCTTGGTTAATTTTCTGTTATACCTAACTTGATGTTTGTATTAGATTCCCACCTGGGTCTACGGCCATACCACCCTGAACGCGCCCGATCTCGTCTGATCTCGGAAGCTAAGCAGGGTCGGGCCTGGTTAGTACTTGGATGGGAGATTCCTACCTGGATGTTGCTAGCTGGCCACAAACCAGTGGATTTAATTTTTGCTTGGGTGCTGGCCCTCTGTGTTGCAACAGAATGCCCTCCAGAGGAGAAGGACTGTTTGTGTCATTTCTAGCATCTAACATGAATCAAAAGAACATGGTTTTTGAAAAATTAAAATTATGGAGTTTTGCCCCAGGTTTGTTTGTTTTTTCTTTTTCCCACCTTTTACCATTGTGCCCTGCGCCTATGGCTGTATCTAATTGCTGGAAGTGGGGCCACTGTAGGAGTGCTCTTAATTGTCTTGGCTTGAGATTGGAGGTTATGTGGAGTGCATGGTCTCACAGGGTGGCCCCTGGCCCAAATCCTTAACCTTTGGGGAACAAGACCATATGGAAAGTGTTTTCCTACTGTTCGGCTCCTTCCTTCCTTCCTTCCTTCCTTCCTCCCTCCCTCTCTCCCTCCTTTCTTTCCTTTCTCGCTACCTTTCTCTTTCTCTTTAATTTTTTTTTTTTTTTGGACCACACCAACAAAATGAAGCCATGTTATTGAACAGTTTAATAATTTGCTAGTCTCGTCTCCATTTGGAGGGGACATGTTTATTTGAGGATGCTGTTGAACTCTTGGTCTCTGAAAAGTTGCACCCGAACAGCAATAGTTACACTGTGAATATAATAGTATATTTTGGAAAAAAGAAAGAAAAAGTGTATGTAAATATGGATCTGAAAAGATTTATTGAAACATTTCTCGCTCCAGGGTAGCAGCTCTAATATTTTAAAGTGATTAGAAGAACATATAGGAAGAAGAAAGAGTCATAAGAGGCTTCTTCATTTAGAGAAAAGGGTGTACAGCACTCAGAAGAGTGATCTTTGATTCATGTTAAGAAGAGACTGTTTTATTGGCTTCCTTTATTTCTTCAAGTAGGGCCAGTGAATGTGGTACCAATGGGGTGGGGGGTGGTCCAAAAAATTTAATGGCTTCCTTAACTCCCTTTCCCTCGGAAATCCACTTCTTTAAGAGATGCTATTGACGTTTTTTAAAAAACACAACTGATTTTATACTTTTCCTTTCTTTTCCTCTTCTGACCCTGGCAGTAAAGGGCATTGAAATGGCTAGAGGTTGGCATCACAGCAGAAAAACAAAGTTCGAGAGAAATTGAAAATTGAGTAATTTTCTCTGAATGACCAAGCGCTTACTTGATTCTGTCATGTGACATTGCTGTTATCAAGAAACAAGTTATGACATGAAAACTCTGAAAATGGAAAAGGAAAGAAAAAGGATTTGATGGAAATAGCAGCAAGGTCTACTGGCTTTCTCATAGCGTAAGCTTATTGGGGTTTTCAGTCAAAAGCCACAGAACAACCCCCATTATCTTCTTCATGTATTGTTCTCCATCCCCCGCACCACTACCCCTGGGCGAGAGAGTGCTTCATTTTAAATTCACCAAGTGGTGTTGTTTTATTTTTTTATTCACTCATTTAGCAAATTCTTTCAAAGTCCCCACCCCTGGCAAAGCTCTGTATTCCTTCAGGAATTCTTGGTAAATAGTGTATAGTCCCTGACTTCCAGAGCTTGCAGTCAGTTGGGTTATAGTAAGTTGGGGTCTCTCAGAATCAAGATGAGCACAGAAAACTGTGGGGGTAGCTAGATACTACCTGGCTAGTCTCACCTGGATAGATACCTACTCAATTCATTGGCACAAAAAAAGCTTCGCTCCAGTTTAAATTAGAATTTATTTTAAAACATCACTTTAGTTGTTCATTGATTGCTTCTCAAGTGTGCCTTGACTGGGGGGCTCCAGCTGAGCCAGTGACTTCTTGCTCAAGCCAGCGACTTCGGGGCTCAAACCAGTGACTCTAGGATTATGTTGGTGATCCTGTGCTCAAGCCGGCAACCCTGTGCTCAAGCTGGTGAGCTGTGCTCAAACTGGTGACTTTGGGGTTTTGAACCTGGGTACTCAGCATCCTAGGTCAATGCTTTATTCACTGTGCCACCACTGGTCAGGTTCTACATTAAGTTTTTTTGTGTGTGTGTGTGACAGAGACAGAGGACGGATAGGCAGGAAGGGAGAGAGATGAGAAGCATCAGTTCTTCGTTGTGGCACCTTAGTTGTTCATTGATTGATTTCTCATATGTGCCTTGACCAAGGGGGCTACAGCAGACAGAGTGACCCCTTGCTCAAGCCAGCAACCTTGGGCTCAAACTGGTGAGCGTTGCTCAAACCAGATGAGTCCGCGCTCAAGCTGGTGACCTTGGAGAACCTGGGTCCTCCACATCCCAGTCCTACGCTCTATCCACTGTGCCACCACTTGGTCAGGCTCTAGGTTAAGTTTTAAAGGACTGATTTCAGATACTTTTATGACAGGAGGGGGAAGGGTAAAGAGAAGTGAGAAGCGAAGAAAGAGGAGGCCAGATTCAGGCAGATGCATTTTGCTCAAGAGGTATGTACTTAACCAAGTTGTGCAAGGGTAGACCACTTGGGGCTGGGAAGCGGGTGGAGGATGGCTGGATCTATTTTTGGCAAATAGTAACTGGCAAAGTAAGCTTAGTTAGCAGTGGCTGCCTCTGCGACAGAGCCCTGAGGACAGAACAAAATACCATGTTAAAGCAGAGCTGTGGTACTTTTAATTTTTTTAAATTTTATTTATTTATTTATTTAAACATTGATTTGTCATTCTACTTATACAGTACATACCGTCATTGGTTGAACCCTGTATATGCCCTGACTTGGGATTGAACCAGCAACCTTGGCACGTCAGGACAACACTCTAACCCTACTGCGCTACCTGGCCGGGGTAGCTGTGGTACTTTTTAGAGCAGGTGGTTTGGATTATGTTTATGACTCCATCCAGTGTGCAGACATTCATTCTCTAGTCTAAATGTTGTCATTTTAGCTCAAGTTTCCTTGGACAGACTGAAAACTGAACTTCACACTGTTTTTCCTTTGGGACGGTGATTTCCAAATAGCTGACCCACAGGGCTAATAACCCCAGGGTTAGATGAGTCGTTACCATTTGTTTATTGACTGCTTTTCAAGTGCCAGGTTGTGTGCTCGGCACTTGTCTTCCATTCTCTGAATCAGTGTTTCCGAGAAGCAGGTGGCAGTGGACTCACTTTACAGATGAGGAAACTGAGGCCCAGAGAGGAGCTGAAATGTTGTAGTCACTCACAGAGCTCAGAAGTGGCAGAGTTGAGGGTTGAGAGTGCTTGGGTCTGTCTAATAAAAAGCTAAGTTCTGCCTGACCAGAAGGTGGCACAGTGGATAGAGCATCGTCCTGGGATGCTGAGGACCTAGGTTCGAAACCCTGATGTTGCTGGTTTGAGCACGGGCTCACCAGCTTGAGAGCAGGGTAGCTGGCTTGAGTGTGGGATCATAGACATGACCCTGTGGTCTCTGGCTTGAACCCCAAGGTCGCTGGCTTGAGCAGGGGGTCACTCCCTCAGCTGGAGACCCTAGCTCAAGGCACGTATGAGAAAGTAATCAATGAACAACTAAGGTGCCACAATGAAGAAATGATGCTTCTCATCTACTCCCTTCCTGTCTGTCACCCCCTTAAAAAAATAAAAATATAAAACAAATAAAAAATGAAAAGTTCTTTCCACCGCTCCTTGTTCCTCTTAAGCAGAATTAAGAAATGAATATTCATTGCCTGCTTTCCTGACCTCACAGTCCTTAGGTTTGGGTGACTTGCTGTTTTCCTCTACCAGAGGATGTTTAATATTAGACTGAAAATCACCTGTGGGCTTGTCATCCCAAGGACATTTTATAAAATCCTACTTTCTGTTTGTTTTTTTGTTTTTTTGTTTGTTTTTAATGTACAGGCTGTTCAGAAAGGCTCTGAATGGATCCCAAATCCTAGGAAATAACATACAGTATCTTCATATTTCTTCAAGTTCTGCAAACCTCTGAATTTCTGTAGGTAATTGGTTGTTGGGGAAGTGATTAAAAACAAAATTGAATGTTAAACATTGTGGAGCAAAACCAAGCTGTGCATGTTCGATTCCTATTTATGTGGTACTTGAGTTGAAACCAAAATGTTGCTGCATAGTAATTACCTCAAGCTCTTAAAATTACAGGTAGGAAGGGCTTCGAGGCCGAATGGAGCAGTAATTACTAAAGATGAGTTTCAGACAGGGTTACTGAATGCGTGTTCATTACTCTGATGGGCTACAGCTCTTCTGAGAAGGATCAGCCCCAGGGAACATTTCCATGGCACTCAGGGGAGGGTCCTTGTGGAGTTTGAGTGTTTGGGATTAGAGCACAGGTCCTTGTCAGGCATGTGGACTCTTTCTGCCAGTCTTTGTTTGTAGGGTGGAGTTTATTCCCAGCCACCCAATCACAGGGATCTCTGTTTGCTTAGGTAGAGTCCATAATGGTTCAGGCTGTTGTTGCTTTGTAGTTTTTATTATTATTTTTTTAGGTCTATAAAGGCCCTTTATTAATAATAATCTTTTACTGTTGCTTGTTGCTTTGCTAGAGGACCGAGGCAAGGTGACCAAGACTTTCTAGTTTGACTTCAGTAATTTTCTTGGTTTTTACACCTGACTCCCCCTGCCTTTCTATCCTTGTAGTTTTTAGCATTTGAAACAGGCACTCTGTTCTTCCTTGAAAATTTGGAGTCCATTCAGGGAAGAGTACTTACTGTGACCACGACTCCTCCCAGGGATCCTGTGGTCCTGTGACATGGCGCTGGTGTTAGTCTCAGTTTCCAGGTGGGGATCTTGGTGAGGTTTGGAGTCCATAGTAAGCGGGAGTTTGGAAATTCCAGCGCAGACCTTCAGACTCTAGTTAGCTGCCCTCTTTTGATTTTATGACAAAGGAAAAAGAAATGGCCCCCTCTTCAAAGTCACGAAGAGGTTCTAGTATATCTTATGAACTACTCTATATTGTTGAGCTTCATTGTAGCTGTATCAATAGTTTATGTTTTTTAAATTTGATTCTTCACCATTTTTGCCTATGTGGTTTTTATTCTCCTTATTAAGAACAGTGACTTACTCTGCATTGCACAGCAGCAGCTGAAAAGTCGATTACTTTCTCCCCTTGCCCTAATCAAATACCAAAACCCCGGAAAGTTTACTGAGAGTGGTGATTACAGTGGAAGCTTTACGAGTTGGAGAGGAACTGATAGAGAAAGAATGAAAGGAGAGATAACAGAGAATAGTTTGCAAAGGGACTGCAGGGTAGAGTTTACCAAATTTAAGATTTATTTACTCGTGAGTTTCAGGTTTGGGGCTTGAGCACCTTTGTTCCAGTCAAGCCAAATCAGCTCAGCTCTGTCTGTACTGCCCTGAGCCACCTGCAAGCGGTTGTTTTGGGTTTTTTCTGTGGGGGAGAAAGGGGATGGGTAGGTAGTGGGGGTTGGGTATAGGGTGGGAGAGAGGAAGTAGAGGGGTGTGTGCAGGAGGATGGGATTAGAGCCATTGCTTACCTGGTTCTTCATGTCTGGTCTGCTCAGGGCATGACCACCTGGCACTACCTGCACTGAGTCCAGCTTTCTGGGTGTGAGGCAGCTGAGTGGGGTACAAAACAGAAAGCAGGTCACAAATCTTCCAGGGCACGCACTTCTAACTCTGTCTGAGAGCTTTTAACCTAGCAATTCTGTGGGGTTGGTGCTGTCGTGAACCCACTTTATGTGTGAGCGAAACAAGGTCATGAGAAATTGGGTAACTTGTCAAAGTTGTGCAGCTTTCCAAATGGTAGGACCTAAGGTTCAGACTTGTCTGGCTCTGAGTTGTGCTGTTGACAACTTAGATGGCCTCTTTGTACCCAGAGCTCTGGTGCTGCACTGGCTCTTCATCCATTCTCTCAATTTACCCACTATTTCATTTCTTTCTTTCTTTCTTTTTTAAGTGAGAAGTGGGGAGATAGACTCCCGCAGGCACCCCGACTGGGATCCACCCAGCAACCTCTGTCTGGGGCCAGTGCTCGAATCATCTTGAGCTATCCTCAGTGACAGGGCGGACGCTTGAACCAGTTGAGCCACTGGCTGTGAGAGGGGAGGAGGGAGAAAAGGGGGAGAGAGAAGTAGCTGGTTGCTTCTCCTGTGTGCCCTGACCGGGAATCAAACCTGGGATGTCCATAAATAGGTCCAGCACGCTATCCACTGAACCAACTGGCCAGGGCCCACTATTTCATTTCTTCCACAAATTATTGACTGCTCATCTGTGCCTTTATCTCAGCAATTAGAAGACCATCAGTTCCCTTTGCTACACGTCTGAACTCCCACAAATATATGAACCTAGAAAGAGGACGATCTCCCCGCTGATCTTGTATCCCTGTGTCTAGCAGAAAATAGGTGCTCAACAAAGTTTCGTGGAAGGAAGGATGGAAGTCAGCCGGTGTTTTGAAATTTGACATCTTTGCATTTGGTCTCTCTGTCTCTCTTTGGCAGCCACAGTGATTTCTAAACAGAAAAACAGATGAGGGCTAAGAAGGCTAAGAGTGAGGGGGGAATGTTTCACAAAAACAATCAGAGAAAATTCTTGATAAAAACATGTTTTCAAAAGTGTACCGTAATTTCAAGCTCTCATGGCCAGTGTGTGTTTGTGCTTAAAACATCTATTATTTGAAGGTCATGCCGACCCCCAGCCTGCAGGTTATTGTGAGAAAAGGAGTCCTTTCAGACTTCCTGGCATCCTTGGGACTGTTCTTGTCAGCAGAGCATGTTTTCTTTGGAGTTAAGGACCAAACATTGGAGGCTTCAAGCCCACCTGCCATCCATTTTCCTAGGGCCAGGTGTGGTTTAACATTGAAATACAGGAGCTGGTAGAAACCAGTCGTTCTTTCTTGTGTTCTCATTCTTTCTTCACACCATAGAGCAGGAGTCTCAAACTCGCGGCCTGCGGGCCGCATGCGGCCCGCCGAGCAATTTTGTGCGGCCCGCAGACTAATCCACGAAGTTCAAAATATTTTGGATAAAATTAAGTAAGCCTAGGGACCTACTTGTATTTTTCATTTCTCTAGCATCCTAGCTAGATATTAGCTTAGTTAACAGCAGTTGTGATGCGAACTACAGTTTCTGGTCGTTTTGTGACACTGAGTAAACTGCATGTACGATTGTGCTTGTTGTACTGATTTTTTTTTGTTTTCGACTGCAGTGAGAAAAGTGTTTGTAACAGTTGCCTTTTGTAGACCTAGTGCGGCCCGCCGAACGGCTGTGATCTTGCTCTGCGGCCCACATGCTGAGTTGAGTTTGAGACCCCTGCCATAGAGTAATAGCGTTGGGGTCTCACCTGTTTGGATTGGAGGCCACATTTGCCCATCACTAGAGCGTGGTGGTTTGGGCAGGTCCCTCTTCCGTTTCAGATTTGTCATCTGTAAAATGGGAATGTAGTGCTTATCTCATCGAGTTACTGGGGCCACATCTCTTTGACATAGGATAGAGACTCTCAAATGGAGGTTGCAATGGGGGACACTTGGCAATATCTGGAGACATTCTTGGTTGTCATGACTGTGGGTGGTGGTGACTGCTGGCATCTAGTTGGTAGCGGCCAGGGCTGCTGCTTACTTACAGTGTACAGGACAGCCCCACAATGATGATCTAGCCCTCGCTGTCAGTGGTGCTGAGGCCAAGAGCCCTGGTGAGGCGGGACCTGGAATAGTGGTGGTTGTTTTTAGCATCTGTCATCTAACCAAGCTGTTGGCTAGTGACAAAGGGCCCTTCTTTCTTTACTAGAGTGGGAGATGGAATTTAACTTTTTAAAACATATTTTCAAAAACTTTTATTCATTTGAGAGAGAGAGAGAGAAGGAGGGAGGAGCAGGAAGCATCAACTCCCATGTGTGCCTTGACTGGGCAAGCTCTACGTTTCAAACTGGTCATCTCAGCGTTCCAGATTGACGCTCTATCCACTGTGCCACCACAGGTCAGGCGGGCCTGGAATTTAACTTTTTATTGATTCTTCTGGGTTACCCCACAGAAGCCCCTGATATAAAGGAAGAGCTACTTTCCTCTCCATGGAGCGCACCTTAACTTCATTTGTAATTGCTTGCATCTATTTACATATAAATAACTTAATTTACATGTAAATTATATACTAAAGAAACATCACAGAGGGTAGTTAAACCTGGCAGATTACAGAGTTGGGCCTAGAGTAGAAAGAAGCCAGACTCCTGCACTGGGCCTGTGGCCTGTGGCCTGCGGCTGGTTACAGACTGTGTGAAGCTTGCTTTTCTCCTAGGAGGTAAAAGGACAGGCATGTTGTTTCCAGGACAAATACATTAAAGCCGCACATGTGAAGTGACCTCTATAGACGTGAAGATAGCTGTGCACATGTGATTCCTAAGGTGTGCCTTTTTTTATTTTTATTTTAATTTAATTTTATTTATTCATTTTAGAAAGGAGAGAGAGAGAGGAGACAGAGAGAGAGAAGGGGGAGGAGCAGGAAGCATCAACTCCCATATGTGCCTTGACCAGGCAAGCCCAGGGTTTCGAACCAGCAACCTCAGCATTTCCAGGTCGACGCTTTATCCACTGCGCCACCACAGGTCAGGCCAAGGTGTGCCTTTTGAACGTGTGTTTAGAGAAGCCCATTCATAAGTGACTAAGCACTAAGTACCACTGGAAAAGGATTAGTGCTCGACAGCCAGAGGATATCTGTGTTGTGGGCAAAGTGGTAAACTAGGCCCAGAAAACATTTTTGCAGAAGAGCTTGTGATTTGGAGGCAGTGTGGGTGTAAGCTCCCTGGTCCCCCCGCCTCCCTTCCTCCTTTGGCTTTTCCCTTGTTTGTGTGTGACCCTGGGCAAGCTCCTTGACCTCCTTGCACCTTGGTTTTCTCTAATGGTAGCACCACCTACCTGAGGACAGGTGTAGGGGCAGTGACAGGTTCTTGAGAAGTACATGGTGCAGATGGGAAGCTTAGCTTAACCAAGGAGTTGCTATTAGTAAAATAATATTCTTTATTACTTTGGCCTATAACTATGTATATTTTTAGTCAGGTAAGGAAGGATTGTTTCTGTGTTAGAAGCTGATAATAGATTTTTCTGGAGTTCCTGGTATCATTTTTTTTTTTTCATTGTGGTTCCAGTATATGTGACATAAAGTTGATTAGTTTAATCAATTTAAAGTGTGCGGTATGCCCTGGCCAGATAGCTCATTTGGTGGGAGCATCGTCCCAAAGTGCGGAGGTTGTCAGTTCGGTCCCCGGTCAGGGCACAAGCAGGAGCTGATCAATGTTCCTGTGTTTCTCTCCTGCTTCTCTCACTAAAATCAATAAATAAAAATTAAAAAAAAAAAGTGTGCAGTTTAGTGATATTAAGTACTTTCACAGCATTGTGTGACCGTTACCACTATTTAATTCCAAACCTCTCCATCACCCTAAGGGAAGGCTGTACCCATTGACAGTCACTGCACAGTCTTCCTCCCCGGGCCCCGGCCGCCACTAGTCCACGTTCTGTGTTCTGTCGCAGTGCAGTTGACTGTTCTGGATATTTTATATAAAATGGAATCATACAATATGTGGCCCTTTTGTCTGGCTTCTCTCACTGAGTATGTTTCCAGATTCACTCTGTATATAGCAAGTTTCAGCACCGTTCATTTTTCCCTGGTGTCTTTGTAGAGCGACCCAAGCCTTGGTTTCGTCTGGCCTGTTCTCTCATGTTATACCTTGTTTTCAAGTTTTAAAATGTCTTCTTTTATTGCGGTCCTTTTTGACCAGCTTTATCTCTCCACCCTTTTCCAATTTAGCGATTCTAATGACCCTTGAAATGAATATTGGGAGTGAAGCTCTCAGCCAGGTTCTTGGTGCTGTGGGGGAGAAGGTCTTTTTAGGTATTTTGTTTCTGCTGAAGAATTAGCAGGAGGATCCCATGCAGGGACCTTGAGGCTTGCTTCATCTCCCCCAGCGTGGCACAGTTTTAAAAACAAGTGTCTGGAAAACACCCACCAGGCCTTTTTTATTTCTTGGTTTAAAAGCTTTCTGCGATGAGAAATGGCCCTCAATTAAGTTGTTTAATAAAAACCTCCCTCCGTTTTAAAGCATTCTTGGGAAGTGTTTACATTTAACGCCACTGCGGGTTTCTAAATGAGGAGCTGTGGAGTGAGTGATCCTTAACCTGTGACTTTAATAAGATCCTTTGCTTTAGATTTTCAGGTGAAAGCCTGGGCCAGATTTGTAGCTTGTCATTGATCCAGACAATCTTGACTCTATCGTCCCTACCCCTCCCCCGCCCCACCCCAGCCACCACTAGTAGAAGACCCGGTAACAGCCTTCAGAAAGGCCTAAACCCGCAGAGAGATGTAAAACTAGCTATTTGGAGAGAGACTAGATTGAAAAAGGTGAGGTGCTCCCCTCAACACCCCCCACCCCAATTCTGACTTTAGTAAGAGGGTTGAGAGCTTCAGGAAGAAGAGATTAAAGTGTTGAGGAGAGCAGCTTGGGGCTGCTGAGATTCTGGGTCCTTCTGGAGGGCGAGGCCTGAGCTTTCAGCCAGAATTTGGAACTTTCCTGTGCTAACGAGGCTGAGAGCTCTGATAGGTGGGGAGGCTGTATTTTTTGTTGTAATTTGGAGAGGTAAGTAGGAGGCAGTATGTGGGCAGTTTAATGGGGCTTACTGAAGGACACTTCAGGGTTTTGTTTTTTTTTAATGCTTCTTTAATTGATTTTACAGAGGTAAAGGGAGAGAAAGACAGGAACATTGATCTGTTTCTGTATGTTCCCTGATCGGGGATCGAACCGGCAACCTCTGTGCTTCGTGACGATGCTGTAACCAACTGAGTTATCTGGCCAGGGCTGAGGACACTTCAGGATTTATTGTAGAAAAGCTGTATCTGGAAATAAAGGCTGCTCCAGGATGGGCTCCCTTTGTGCTGCTTTCCTGGGGACGTTTGTTGAGCGGCCCAGGACAGGAGGGCAGAGGAAGCCCAGAGTCCCTGGCAGGGCTGGGGTTTACGGAGAGGCTGCAGGGCCTGGCTGTTACCGGTCTGAGTCCTGCCTCTGAGAGGGCGGCAGTTACCCAGAACAGTTTCATGTTATATAAATTAATATGTCCGAAGTACTTACAGGCGTCCCCAAACTATGGCCCGCGGGCTGCAATGGAGGCCATTTATCCAGCCCCCACTGCACTTCTGGAAGGGGCACCTCTTTCATTGGTGGTCAGTGAGAGGAGCACTGTATTTGGCAGCCCTCCAATGGTCTGAGGGACAGTGAACTGGACCCCTGTGTAAAAAGTTTGGAGACCCCTGAAGAACAATGTCTGCATGGGAAGGTGTGTGTCTTACTATTCTGACCCTTCACTTTTGTGAATTCCCAGCTGGAATCATTAGAAATCCTCCTTGTTTTCAGAGCTAATGCACCTCCGTACCCTGCAGACTTGGGAAGGGTGATATCATGGGGGCCCTTAAAACAACATGACATGCTGATTGAGAAATCATGCTTGATGAATGTATTAACGTTCTCTGAGGGAGAAAATAAATGTGGGAAGAAGGGCAAACCAGCAGATATAATTTATTTTGACTTCTAAAGGACCTCCGCATAAACTTCATGCCAAAGGTTATTTAAGTGTATGAGTCTCCCACAACTCTGTGTGGAGGTGAGTGTAAGAAGGAATATGGCTGAAACCCATCTGCTGAATGGTCTCAAAAATTCTTTCTTTAAAAAAAAAAAAAAAACTTCTAGTTCCTAACTGTCTTTTTAAGTAAATATACCGCTCACTAAAATGAGGGGTTATTTTAAAATGAATATGAAGTGATAAAATATCCCCTAATTTTTGTGAGCGGTGTAGTACATTTGTAGAAGGAAGTCGATTCCACCATCAGATCACTTATATGCAGCCATGCTGAATTTCATCCCTTCCGTGATTTGACCGGGATGAAATGAGTAGAAGCTTTGTTGACACAGACCCCTCCCCCACAATAGGATTTAGGAAGCCTGGAGTTCTGCTAGAATAAGAAGACACACGCAGGAGTTCGTGGCCTTGTAGTTTTCATTTTGCTCAGCTCCCTGTGGGCCTGCCATGGTGTCTTATGTGTAGAAGTGCTGTATACGTGTTTCAGTGATGAATAAATTACGATCTCTTTAAACTAGGCATGAATATTTTATTATTGTATGTTTATTAATGTGTCAGGAAAACTGAACTTTTTATTTGTTCCTATGATGTTTGTATTAGTTTTTGCTGTATAATATTGCTGGGTAACAAACAATCCCAGGTCTCATTGCCTAACAACCACAAACATTTATTTTCCCACTGACCCATCTGTTGCTTGGGTGTGGTTTGGTTGATTTAGTGGACTACTGGCTTCTGTTTGGCTTCAGGTCTGTTCCCCAGGAGCTTATTCCAGGGCCCGGGTGAAGGGCAGCAGTAACCCAGGGCATGCTCATCTCGTGGCAGATCACAGGATCATAAGAGGGCAAAGCCTCTTAAGGCTTTGGCTCTAACTGCTATTCTGTCGCTTCTGCAGACATTCCATTGGCTGACACAAATCACATGGCCAACCTCAATATCAATGAGGTAGGGAAGTATACTTGGGCTGTTCCAGTGGGATGCACTGTAAAGTCACATGGCAAAGAAGGTGGATATATAACCCCATTATTGAGTGAGGCCCTGGAAACAGTGTTTCAATAGACCACACTGGTGGAGAATGAAAGAGAAGAGAAGGAGGAAGTGTGGGCCAAACCAGCATTCTGGGAACTTGATAACCTGAGGCCATCTGGGTGAAGAATCGTACACATCTTGCCCAGGCCCTGGCCTAGACCTCGGTAGGACTAGAAATTAGCCTGGTACACTCTGACTCTTGGCTGGTTGCATGTCCCTCCATATTCATTCACTGTCATGGTGGTCCTGGGGTTCTGTTCATCAGTGGGAGGAGCAGAGTGATGGACTGTTTTTTTTCTGGTTAGTACCTGTGATTTGATGTGCTGCCCAATGTGGTGGCAGGTTGACAAGGAGAGGTAGCATAGAGGGCCAAAGTATCCAGGGAGGCCAGGGGCTTGGCTTACCCTTTACACCGTCACCTCTTTCATAGGTCTTTGGGAAGTCAGTCTAAATCCCACCTTTAATAGTCAGTGCCAGTTTATCATCAGGGCCATCATGTACCCTGTCCCCATCTTTATAAGGACCCTGGGCCTTAGTTTCCAGAGCTCTTCTATTTTATTGGAAAAACAGACCTTGGGAAGTTAGGTGACTTCTCTCAGCCACCCAACTCAGAGCCAAAGGAAGTCCTCAGCTCCCACCCAGCCTAGGGCTTATTTTTCCATGCCTTTGTGCCTCAGCCCGGGCAGTGTCATGACTGAAGGCATCACAGCATATCCCAGGCCTGGGATGCTGGCGCCTCCTTTCCTGAAGGAGCGTGTTGAGCCTTTTGCCACAGTGTGTGCCACAGTGTGAGCAGAATAGAACTTGTTACGGTGTGTCCTTTTCTTAGTGAAGAGCTGCCCAGGAAGAAAAGGCTCTGGCCGTTAAGTGAAGATGAAAAGGCGCTGAGCATAGATGGAGACTAACGCCCTGTGAGGCCAAGGATATGGTAGATGGATGTTGATACACATGCTGTCGGTTGGCCTTCTTTTTGGAAAGCAGTTTGGAAGTGGGGATATCTCACCTATAGGTAAACAAAACTCAATTAAAAGTGTTTCAATAATAAGGACATTTATTATCTCATGTAAACCAGAAGTCCAAAGTTAGGGCAGTTTTTGGGTTAATTAGTGGACAACTAGATGAATTTCCTCTTTGCCAGGCTCAGGGTTAGACATGAGTCCTCAAGCTTGTCTCATGGTTCCATTGTGATTGTAGCTTCTCCAACCTGTACCCTCATGCTCAGTGATGTCCATCCAGAGGCAGGAAAAGAGGCAAGCAGAGAAACTTCTACTATTAGTGACCTGCCAAAATTTCATGTCCTTTAGGCAAAAATGGGCCCAATGCCCACACCTAAACCAAATGACTGGCATGGGGACATTTGGCTTCTGCAGCTTGCTTAGCTCAATCTTGGCCCTAGCTAGGACCCAGCCTTCCTGAAGCACATGGCCATTGGGAGGAGGGGACAGTCCTGGAGCTCTGCTGGCCAGGGGGAAATGGGCAGTGGCTATATAGGTATTTGCTGGTGTTGGTCATGGTGTTATCTTTCCAAATTAAGAATGTACATGACTCCACCCGCCCATAGTTAGGGCAGTCATGTTATGAGTATACCTGTGCGAGTGTGCTGGCACACATACAAAGGTCTTTATTACAGCGTTATAATGGCAAAATGTTGGAAATAACCTAAATACCTCTTATAGGGAGTGCTTGAGTAAATTAAGGTATAAGCATATTATGAATTGGGCAAGTTTGAAAGTACTGATAAAAGATGAAAAATGAAATATATATATATATATATTTAAGAATATAAAACACCTGCCTGACCAGGCATTGGCACAGTTGTTAGGGCGTCGGACTGGGATACGGAGGACCCAGGTTCGAGACCCCGAGGTCACCAGCTTGAGCGCGGGCTCATCTGGTTTGAGCAAGGCTCACCAGATTGAGCCCAAGGTCGCTGGTTCGAACAAGGGGTTACTTTGTCTGCTGAAGGCCCGCAGTCAAGGCACATATGAGAGAACAATCAATGGGCAACTAAGCAACCACAATGAAAAATTGATGTTTCTCATCTTTCTCTCTTCCTGTCTGTCCCTATCTATCCCTCTCTCTGTCTCTCCCACAAAAAAGAAAAAAAGAATAAAAAAACACCTTTATTATGAAGCTAGGAAGGAGGAGGATTTCTTGGGGCCTTGGTTTCCTCAGCTAGAAACCCAGTGCCTTGCTCTCTAACCCGTAGCCGTCTGCTCGGCCACACTGGCCTAGTCTTCAAGTGGTGCATGCAAGAAGCTTGCCCTGCTGGAGCCGCTCTGGAAGATGGCTGATTTTGGTGGCGTTATTTTTCCTTTTGTCATATTTCTGCTAAATTTTCCTTGATCATCTTTTGTTTAAAACCGTGGTGGCGAACCTATGACACGTGTGTCAGCACTGACACGCATAGCCATTTTTGATGACACGTGGCCACATACCACAGAAGTATGGGGCCGCATGCCGAGAAAGATGTTTCATCCCTGGCTCCTGCACGGCCAGGTGCAGTAGAGAGGATAAAACATTTGCTGTAGTGTAGACACTTTGTGCTGGAGGTCTGTAGGCTAAAACAACAGAACTCTGGCACAGAGCGTCTAGTTCTGGGACTTCCGGTTAGGCTGTTGGGGGATCTTTGACCTCACTTCCGGCCAGCGGAGCAGGGAGCAGCGGAATGCCACAGGGGGACGCATCTCTGGGGGCCCTGTGATCGCCATTACCAGCAACCACATAACCACAGCAACCATCATCCAATCTACTGTTCCGGGGTGTCGTGGATTTCTAATTGACCATCATTACTGAGATAAGTGAGGGGGAGGCTGGGAGAGGTGAGGGCCTGTGTTATGGGTGCCATTTCTTACCATTAGAAATAGCGGCAGCCATCTTAATTTACATAAGATGCAACTTGCAGAATTTCAAGGCAGCATTTGGGCTCAGGTGTTTGTCGACTTGAGGTCAAAACTTGAGAATCTGGAAAGGTGCCACTTGGAGAATCAAGAGGAGTGCCACTACGAACAGGAAATTTGGAGTGCCTGGAACCGATTACCAGACACTTTTAGCACCCTGAAAAATGTAGCAATGGCTTTACTCACAATTTTTACCTCTATGTACTTTAGTGAGACCTTATTCTCAGAGTTAAATAATATCAAAACCAACAAAAGAAACAGATTGACAGATGAAGTTAGTAACGCTTGCTTGGGCTTGAAGTGTACAATATACCAACCTTCAATTGAAGATTTAGCTAATGAAATTCAGCAACAAAAAAGTCACTAATAGTCAGGTTAGTTAAAGAATTCCCCCTCCCCCTCACTTATCTTAGTTCACGGCACAGCACACAAGTTAAATAATATCAAGACCAACAAAAGAAACCAACTGACAGATGAACAAAGAAGTCACTAAGCAGGTAAGTGAAATAATTAGTTTTTGGTTTATTAAATATAGTTATATATTACAATTATACATTTTTGTTATTTAAACTATAAATATCACAAAATTATGGTTTTTTTTCTTGAAGTGACACACCACTGGAGTTATGCTTGGTTTTTTGGCGAATTTTGACACACCAAGCTCAAAAGATTGCCCATCACTGGTTTAAAATCTCCTCCTCCTCTTCAGGGGTCTGCTTGGCCCCCTTCTTGCGGCCCAGGGGCAGTGCGTAGTGGGACTCATACCAGGTCCGCACGGTGTGCTATCCGTGAGCACGAGGCAGTTCTTTGTTAGAGTCTTGGTGCAGATCAGTTCTTTGTTGGATTCATTGTGGACACATCAGTGATTCTTGTTTTGTGCATACAACACTCCGAGCCCCAGAAGTGCCCACGCCCAGCTTCAAGGCTCTGCACTTCTTGTTGCCTTCCTGCACGCGGACTGTGTGCATGTGGCGGGGGCCAATCTCAAGTGTTGGCAGCAGGGCGCCCCAGCTCAGTTTTCCTTCTTCTCTTTCCCTGGTCTTGTGGTGCTTGTACCAGTTGTCCTGAGAGATGCCCATGGCTTGGTGTTGTCTAGAAAGAGATACTATTAAGGTTTGTGTTTTTTTTTTTTAAAACAAAGTATAAATCAGTATATATTCTGAGATCTCATTTTTGTTTAAAAATTGCCTTAACTCTTAATTGCAAATATACATCTGAAAGCGGACCACCCAAGAAATGTGGTTATTTGGTCCGCAAGGATTGGTGGTTTGGTTGGGAAGGACATTTTCTTCTTCACTTCAGGCCCTTCTTGACCATTTGACTTTTATACAAATCATGTTATGTATTATTGTTATAATAAAAATAAAACAATTGGTATTTTCGTGTGTTGCCGGGGCTCAAGGAGAGGAAACTGGGCTCTGTGTACGTTATTAGAAACATGGCTGTGAGGGGACGGGAATGCCACTTGGCTGTGTGATACCGGCTCGAGGGGAGACTGCGGAAGGGAAAAAGTCCAGGTGTGAAATGGCATTTCTTATCTTCCTGGTACGTGGGGTAGTCTTACGTACAGTGGAGTCAAATGCATAGTTGAGGCTGTTTCAGTCAAGAGCCGAAGCAACTTTATAAAGTGCCAGTACCCCACCACGCAGCTCAGGTCAGCAAGGAGGTAGATTCTGCTGGAAATTTGTTTTGCAAATAAAATATGTTTCCAACCTTTCCTTGAGCTCCTAGCATCTGATTCATTGCTAGGAATCCATGTAGTCTGCAGCTTTGTATTCAACATCTGTCTCATACCAAAGGCCACTTACTGTGCCATGTTCTGGGTAATACAGCAGAACCAAGCTTTTATAGCTAAGGGTAAGAGCAAAGGCAGGAACCACCATCATGCATTAGCTGTGTTGTATGTATGGCTCCAGTGCAGAGGTATGAGCAGTTATTTTTTTAAGCAAGATAAGGTTCTATGATACTTGGGCTAATCAGAAAATAGCCCTTAATTATGTCAATGATAATAGGGGAAAAACACAGTTAGTAATAGTTAGTAAGGATTTTTTATCTGATTTTTGGCCAGTGTTGGTAGAAAATTATGAACATGCCTACTCGTGAAATGGAAGAATTATATGTAGTAGTATTTTCAAGCATAATTCTCTTCCACTTAGAAGAGCAAAGGCGTGTGAGTAGTAACAAGCCCTTTTATCAATATTAGAGAGGGTAGGAGGAAGGGGAAGTAGTAGGGTGCTACCCTTATGTTGTGATGATATTTTTCATAATTATTTGCTTGAGGGTTCTCTCTTTCTGAATTGACTCTTGTAAATCAAAGAAAGCATGTTGTAACTGAGGTTTCTATTGAGTTGCTTTTATCTTTTATGCCCTTGGGTTTTAGCGTTTAATTCTTCTGTAATGGCTACCGGATGCCCACTCTATTCAGACAATGATGATATCGTTAAGCTATGGTAAGATCATTTCCTTTGGAACAAAATGAAAAACTTTTTGTGCTCACAATTGGAGGAAAATATAAAATTTTAGTAGGCCTCCTCTGCCGCAGGTTGAAAAGAGTCCATGTTTGAACACCGTCTGCTTTGTGGCTCAACGGTGCCATGGAAAGGTTCCAGCGTGTTTTTGAAATACAAAAAACAAATATACCTTTTCACCGTTTGTTTTTGAAATTGTCCTTAGAAGTATTTGAAGGAAGAGTAATGGATCATTGGTACATTATGTTCTAGTGATTTTAATTACGTGTGTGGGTCTGAGAGAGAGAGAAAGGAAGAAGGAAAAGAGGAGGAGGGGAGAGGAAAGGAGGAAAGGTTTGTGCGTGCACATGTGTATACCTATACAACTAAATATTCCTGTTCACTTGACATAATCTTAGTACACATCCTCCTGTTTGTTTGTTTGTTTTTAGAGAGCGAGAGAGGAAAGGAGAGAGAGAAACATTGATTTGTTGTTTCACTTCTTTATGCATTCAGTTGATTCTTGTATGTGCCCTGACTGTGAAATGAACCGTCAATGTTGGAGTATCAGGACAACAATCTCACCAACTGAATGACCTGGCCAGGGCCTCCTCTGGTTTTCAGCCTATCCTATGTTTGCAAAATATGTTATTTATATATTATAATTTTAGACAAATTCTACATCTACGTAAGAAAATATAATAAAAATTAATAATAGCACTAGCATTCCATAGTACTTGGTTGGTACCATTTTAAGCATTTAATACTTATTAACTCATTTAGTCCTTATAATAGCCCTATTATTATCCCAATTTACACTCGAGGAAACTGAGGCACAGAGCAATTAAGTAACTTGCCCAGCGTTATACAGCTAATAAGTGGTAGATCTATGTTCAAGTCCAGGCAGTCTGTCTTTCCTTGGTTGAAAGCAAATTAAAATTTAATTGGAGCCAAAATTATGAGATATGAGTCATTCCTAAATCTACAGATTAATCTGATAAATTGGAGACTATTCTATCAGTGTGTATAGTATGTCATTTAACTAAAATAATCTTTTATAATCTGAATTCCTTACTTCATGACCAACATTTTAAATTACTTTACACAACAAGCATATACTTTAAAAATTATTTTAGATGTAAATCTGAAATACATTAAGGGGCAGTAAATTTAGCTAATCAACATGAAAAACTTTTAACAGAGACTTTCTTGTCTCCTCTCTTTCCTTAGGGAAGAAAGATGAGCTCTTTCAGTTCCAAAACGACTCCTCAATTTAAAATGAATTATTCCACTAGAATAAAATATTCTTTCTCCCCTTGCAGAAAAAGCAGTTACTGCTTTCAGAAGCTGAGGTCATTTTTCTCTTCAATAGCCTGTGATTAATCCTGATGCATGACTCTTGCCAGTTTTCTTTCTTTGAAACCTCAGCAGCAACAAAACTAGTGATTCACCCTTCTCCTTGAAATAAATGCTGTGATTGGTGTTCTACACAGACTTCTGAATGCTCAGGTCACAACCTGGCTTCTGGCTTTGAGTGATAGATAAGAACAGGAACTGAGAGAGATGGTATTCAAGTGACTAAGAGTTTAAGGCTTAGACACTGCCTTGCACCTAGGAAGACCTCCAGAGATGTCCCCACCTCATCCCTTCCTACTATTGATATGCATTGTGCTTGTGGCACTGTGTTAAATACTGTACATGCATTGCCTGATTTAATTCTTATCATATTCCCCTCAAGTGGGTGCTGTTTTCGTTTTTATCCCCATTTACCAATAGAAACAGAAACTTAGGTCAAGAAATTTGCCCAAGGCCATACAGCCAATAATTAGAGCTATGGTGCAAGCCCAAACCCAGGTGTTGTGTTTTTTTGTTTGTTTGTTTTTGTTTTTTTTTAAGTACAAAGGTACAGAAATCATAAGTATACACAGAATCTTTCAGAAGTTTTTTTGTCCTTCCTACCAGTTATATTCCTCAGCAAAGATAACCACCATCCTGTTTCTATCACCATAGGTGAATTTTGACTGTTCTTGAACTTCATTAAAAAGAGAATCATATTCATATAATGTATATGCTTTTACATCTGGCTCCCCCCCCCCCCACTCAACATTATGTCTGAAATTCATCCATGGATTTGTATGTGCACTTACTTGTTCTTTCTTATTACTGAATCTATTGCTACATTTCTCATTGTGTATGTGTACCTCAGTAATTGATTAACTACTGTTGATGAACTTTTGGTTTGTTCACAGTTCTTGGCTGTTATTAATAGTGGTACATTCTTGTTTATGCATGTATATTTTTGGGTATATGTCTAGGAGCAGAACTGCTGGGTGTTCATCTATGTGGAGCCATGGTTAGTACTGTGAAACAGCTTTCCGAAGGGGTTGTACCACTTTATATTCCCACCTAGTACTGTGAGTTCAGTGCCTCCAATGTTAACATTTGGTATTGAGTATCATCTTCATTTAGTTATTCTGGTGAGTGTGGACCTGTGTTGTATCAAACACAGGTTTGACTCAATAGATGCTTATTGTAAAACATTTGGAAAATATAGGAAAGTATAAAATGAAAATTAAAAACTTTTCAATTCTGTGATCAAGACATATATAGTTATGTGCAGTGACATAATGTTGTGGTCAACAATGGACCGCATATACAATGGTGGTCCCATAAGATTACGATGGAGCTGAAAAATTCCTATAACCTAGTGACGTTGTAGCCATAGTATTGTAGTGCAATGTATTACTCATGTGTATGTGGTGATACTCGTGTAAATAAACCTACTGCACAGCCAGTTGTATAAAGTATAGCATATATAATTATGTACAGTACATAATACTTGATAATGATAACTGACTATATTACTGGTTTATGTATTTACTATACTGTACTTGTTATTATTTTGAGTACACTCTTTCTAGTTATAAAAATGTTTTCTGTAGACAGTATGCCATGTTATGCCGGCAGCAGCCTCGTACAAACAGCTCATGTTTACTGCATCCCTTGATTGTATCGTTTCTCTTGTACTTGATTTAATCTCATGTTGTTTTGTACAGAAACATGCTGTAGGTCATAGCCTAGGAGCAGTAGGCTGTACCATATAGCCTAGGTGTGTAGTAGGTTGTACCATCTAGGTTTGTGTAAGTGCACATTGTGATGTTCACATAACGACAAAATCACCTTACTGATGCCTACTGGGCAATTAGATATTTCATATTAGTATCTTTGTTGTTAAGTGGCACATGACTATACAGCTCTTAATATTTGGGTGTATTTCCTTTATTTTCCACAGCATGTGTGCATGTATATATACGCTAAATACAAAACTGAAATTGTTTCATGCAAGAAAGTTACTGTTAAAGGGAGTAATTTGGGTGCCCATATAATGACATAGGAAAGCAATGAATGGAATGCCCAGGAATATTCTTAGTGATAAGTGTACATTGTATTGCTATTTTTCTATTATATTTGGAGGAAGAAGGAAAGGGGAAAGGAAGCCAGCATTTATTGTGCACCAGCCATGCTCTGGGCACTGGGGTGCTGGGAGTGGACTTGGGCACTGTGAATGTTTGAAAATACATCTGTTTCACACCTAGTAACTGGGCAGGTTGGAAAATGGCTCGTGTCATTCAGTATAAATTCAGTTTAATTAAACTGGGGGCTGTTGACACAGTTGTGAAGGCACACATACCTCCATTGTTTTAACCCACTTGAACATTACCACACAGTCAATACATGACACTTTGAATAGAGTGTCATGTATTGGTGCATAGGCTTTATATTTTAAACAATTGTCCTGTTTCCTTCAAATGCATTCAGTCTCACTGCATTTTGTTCAACATTGATTCTAATCTCAAAATTCTAAGTATAATGTATATTTGAATACTTTGCATTATTGGCTGAATCTTCGTGACAATCAGTTGAGATCTGGTTTTTTCTTAAGAGCAGAAGGTATGAAATCTTTCTCTCGAGGTTGTGGACTTAAGGTAAAGTTCTCTTTTGTGAGTTTTATTTAATTTTGTGTGTATGTGAATTACATACTTAAAAAAAATCCTACTCTGATTTTTTTTTCTGTGTGTGACAGAGACAGAGAGAGACAGAGAGAGGGACAGATAGGGACAGACAGACAGGAAGGGAGAGAGATGAGAAGCATCAATTCTTTATTTTGGCACCTTAGTTGTTCATTGACTGCTTTCTCATATGTGCCTTGATGGGGGGGGGGGTGCTACAGCAGAGCAAGCGACCCTTTGCTCAAGCCAGCGACCATGGGTCATTTCTATGATCACACGCTCAAACTAGCAACCCTGCACTCAAGCTGATGAGCCCGTGTTCAAGCTGGTGACCTTGGGATTTTGCACCTGAGTCCTTTGAGTCCCAGTCCAATGCTCTATCCACTGCGCCACTGCCTGTCCAGGCTGATTTTAATTTTAGTTGGTTGATTTTTAGAGAGAGAAAAAGGGACACAGAGAGAGAGAAGCACTCATTTGTTGTTTCACTTAGTTGTGCATTCAGTGGTAGCTTCCCCTATGTGCCCTGACCTGGGATGAAACCTGCAACTTGGGTGTTTTAGGACGATGCTTAACTGACTGAGGTAACTGGTCAGGGTCATGAATTACTTTTAAGAACAATGAATATTTTATCTCATGGCTTTTAAAAAATAAAAACCAGAATTCATAAAACCTTATTCAGTCAACACAACCTAAGTAGAAAAACAATAGCTTAATGATATAACATGTTGGGCAATTAGAATTTCATATTAGTTCATTTTTTTCTGAGTTCTGAAGTTTCTTCAAGTGGTAAGACTAAATATTTAGCTTTTAAGTTGAAATTTGGATTGGGACACATTTCCTAGACGCTGAGTAAAAGTTACCATTTTCATTCTTCTTGATCTTATCTGTCCTGTGGAGGTATCTCTAGGGGCTCAAGGTGCGTGAGTCTCCTCGTTCCTACACGGACAGTTGGCAACTTGCTGGGCTTCTGAGTCTCATGGCTGCTTCCTGTGGCACTTCTGTCAGCTTCCGTCACTGATACCTTGCTTGCTGCCGCAGTCGCTCGCATTCCTGTGTCACTACTTCTACTTTGCTTTGGCTAGGAATTGTAATTCCCAACAGTGTAAGTGGAGAGTAAGAAGAAAAGGAAGAAGGAATCCGATGCTGAGTAGTGTTACGTGTTGGGTTTGAGACAGCCTGCTGCCTACAGAGGAAACTGCGGCTTCCCAGCACCGTCGTTATATATGTTCAGTGGCCATTTCAGCTCCCATTTATTTATTTCTTTTCTAGTATAATAATAACTTGTTTGTAAATAAAAATGGGAGTGATATAGAAATGTGTGATATTAAGTGAAAACACTCTTTTATCATCTCCAGTCATAACTCCTCTTTAAGAATTTGGTCAAGTATTTTTTATTAGATATTTTTATACATATAACTAACTTTATAGAAATGAGGCTACACAATATTGACATACATTATTTTGATGCTTTTATAAAAACAATGTAGCTTGGTATTTTCTATGACTGTGTATATAAATCTTAGTTTTTAAATACATTCCTGAGCCCTGGCTGGTGACACAGTGGATAGGGTGCCAAACCAGAGTGCCGAAGTTGCTCACTCAAGCCCGGGGTTGCCAACTTGAGCCCGGGGGTGCCAGCTTGACCCCAAGGTCAGGGCACATATGAGAAGCAATCAATGGCACAACTAACTGGAACAATGGGTTGCTGCTACTGCTTTCTCTCTCTCTTTCTCTCAAAAAAAGAAAAAAAATCTTGGTTTTCCACAAAGTGGACGTATCATAATTTAACTCATCTCTTATTAATAGACATTTAAGTTATAAATACTTTATATGTAAATATTTATGCACTTAGTAGTGTATTCATGTAATTCTTCTATTTATGGTTAATTACTAGAATTGCTGGATTAGGTGGTGTGTACATTTAAAATTTGATATTGTCTTCCATAAATGTGCCAATTTCAGTTTTGTTCCCCCACCCTTATAAAGGCCATTTCTCCATATTTCCTGGTGGTTTCAAGGCACAAACAGAGTCAGAAGTGTCAGATGAGCCTGACCGGTGGTGGTGCAGTGGATAGAGCAGTGGGAGTCAACCTGGTCCCTACCGCCCACTAGTGGGCGTTCCAGCTTTCATGGTGGGCGGTAGCGGAGCAACCAAAGTATAAATAAAAAGATAGATTTAACTATAGTAAGTTGTCTTATAAAGATTTATTCTGCCAAACTTAGCAAAAATCCGACATAAAGTATCAATACTAGGTAAGTAATTATTATTATATGCTTTAACTTGCTGTAACTCTGCTTTATAAATTTTATAAAGTAAAGTTACTTCCCTACTTTATAAATCACCATTACTGTGGAACCAGTGGAGAGTTAGAAAATTTTACTACTAACAGAGATACAAAAGTGGGCGGTAGGTATAAAAAGGTTGACTACCCTGGGATAGAGTATCGGCTAGGAGCACTGAGGACCCCAGTTTGAAAATCACTGGCTTGAGTGCTGGCTTGTCTGAGCATGGGCTCATTGGTTGGAACACGGGTTGCTAGCTTGAATGCGAGATTATCAACATGATCCCTAGGTCACTGGCTTCTTGAGCCCAAGGTCACTGGCTTGAGCAAGGAATCATTGGCAGCTTGAGCCCCCTGTCAAGGCACGTGTGAAAAGCAATCAGTGAACAACTAAAGTGAAGCAACTATGAGTTGATGCTTCTCCCTCTCTCTCTTTCCTCTCTCTCTTCCCTCTTGTCTCTCTCACTCTCAAAATCAATAAATAAAAATTAAAAAGAAAAAAATGTCAGATGAGGTATTTTTGAGTTTCAGTTTTTAGTCAAAAGATAAACCTTTATTTCCTGGGTGTAAGAGGCAAGAAAGAGAAGAAATGGATTCATCTTTGTCAAGAAGAGAGAAAGAGGGTGAATGAAGAGAAAGAAGACAGCAGGGGAATGCTAGTCTTCCACCGGAAGCCGTCTCTCCTGTGCCCTCTGGTCTCAGCACGAGGCCGGTTCCAGCCTGGCCCAACGGTTTTCCTTAAATCTTGTCTCCTTTCTCAGCATTTCAGGATAACCTGAATGGATAACCCTGGGGAACTGGAACCCTCCCTCTTTCTATGAAGGCATCAATCACTGTCTTTAATTTTTAGCAATAGAAGCTAATCCTGGTAGATCTAAGTGGAGAGAATATACTGTGAAAATACTGTAGGCTCATGGAATTGCTGTGAAGGTGGGAACCAGGCTGTGAAAATGGGCTCGTGGAGAGAAGCCAGGTAGGTAGCATGGTCCCACCACAGGCGCGCTCTGATGAGGACATGCCACCGGGGGCCAGGCTGCCACTGGGACTCGGGTTCTTTCCCTAGCTGCTGGGGGCAGACATGAGATTTTGGCTCTTCCATTCCTACCAGTTGACATTGGACCTTGCCTCACTTCAAGACTCCTATGTATGATGGGGGATTCCCCAACACAGGAAGGGACTGCATTCAGATACTGACTGAAACATAGATCATCTCCAGCCTCCCTCCCTAGGATCTTTTAGATCTCAGAGAAGGGGGATATCAATGTGTATATATACATACAAGTCCATGCACACCTACGTATTTGTTTTAAAATCACTTTTTTTTTCTAAAGTGAGAGGAAGGAAGATAGTAAGACAGACTCCCGCATGCACCCTGACCTGGGATCCACCCAGCAACCCCTGTCTGGGGTTGATGCTTGAATCAGCCAAGCTATTTTAGCACCTAAGGCCGACACTCAGACCAACTGAGCCACTGGCTGCAGGAGGGGAAAAGGGAGAGAAAAGGGAGACAGAGGGGAGAGAAGCAGATGGTCACTTCCCTTGTGTGCCCTGACCAGGAATCGAATCTGGGACATCCATATGCTGGGCTGATACTCTATCCACTGAACCAGCTGGCCAGGGCCAAAATCACTTCTTAGATGGTTTTGTAGCACCAAGAAGCACACTTTTCTGAAGATGTTGGGTCTAACTGCCAAGGTTGGGATTCTGCAGACGGTTGTACCATGTGTGCTGGTGGCTAGGTAAGTACAATTTACTTGAAGTTCGATCTAGCCTGGAAACTAAGACCCTTCACATGGAAGACCTGAGTAAAATGATGGGTGGTCTGATTATTTGTGTTTGGGAATCTGAAAGCTCATATTCAAATTCCTCAGAGAGGTGATTTCAAGAAAGAGGCCTGGCCTGGATTATGGATGAAATGACTTAGGTTCTAGGTCTGATTCTATCTGACAATGAATAGGGACCCTGGACAAATCACATGACTTTTTTTTTTTTTGAGAGGGAGAGAGGAAAGGAGAGGGTGGGGAAGGGGGAGAAATAGAGACAGAGAAGCATCAATTTGTTGTTCTACTTAGTCGTGCACCCATTGGTTGCTTCTCAAACATGCCCCAAACCTGCAACCTTGGGGTCAGGCCAGCACCCTTGGAATCAAGCTGGTGACCTCAGGATTGACAACCCTGGGATGGATCCAGTGACTACAGGATCAAGCTGGCAACCTTGGCATTCTGACATGATGCCCTATCCAGCCAGGGCATCACATGACTGTTTTAATGTTTCCTTATGTTTGAAATGAAAGTTTGGATGAAGTCACTATTTTTTTTTTTCTGAAGTGAGAAGCAGGGAGGCAGAGAGACAGACTCCCGCATGCGTCTGACCAGGATCCACCCGGCATGCCCACCAGGGGGCGATGCTCTGCCCATCTGGGGTGTTGCTCTGTTGCAACCAGAGCCATTCTAGTGCCTGAGGCAGAGGCCACGGACCCATCCTCAGCGCCTGGGCCAACTTTGCTCCAATGGAGCCTTGGCTGCAGAAGGAAAGAGAGAGATAGAAAAGAGAGGAGGAAGGGTGGAGAAGCAGATGGGCTCTTCTCCTGTGGGCCCTGGCTGGGAATTGAACTTGGGATTTCCACATGCCAGGCCAACACTCTACCACTGAGTCAACTGGCCAGGACGAAGTCACTATTTTTGAACCAGGTTACTCATCAGAAGAATCCTCTGGTTTGCTTTTGTGTGTGTGTGTGTGCATGTGTGTGTGTGTGCATGTGCATTTGTGCAGAATTGTAGGCCTCATACCTAAACCATCTCTCAGTATTTCCTAAAGTGTGTCTCTAGGATGTGTAGTTTTAAAAAGCTCCCAGGTGATTCCAGTGGAGCCGCAATTCTAAGAGACCTAAGAAATTTTCCTTTTTTTTTTCTTTTATTTATTTATTTTAGAGAGAAGAGAGAGAGACAGAGAGGAGAGAGAGAAGGGGGGGAGGAGCTGGAAGCATCAACTCCCATATGTGCCTGACCAGGCAAGCCCAGGGTTTTGAACCGGCGACCTCAGCATTTCCAGGTCGACACTTTATCCACTGCGCCACCACAGGTCAGGCTGAGACCTAAGAAATTTTCTTACTAGCTTTGTTTTGTGAAATATGTTCAATTCAACGATGGATTGTTTGGAAAAATTGGTATCATAACTTGTTCAAAACACCTTCAACGTAATAAAGTTTTAGTTGTCCTTGAAGAATAATGTCATTTGAGACTTCATCCCTCAATACTTTTTTTTTTTTTTTTTTACAGAGACAGAGTCAGAGAGAGGGATAGACAGGGACAGACAGACAGGAACAGAGAGATGATAAGCATCGATCATTAGTTTTTCATTGCGCGTTGCAACACCTTAGTTCATTAATTGCTTTCTTGTATGTGCCTTGACCGCGGGCCTTCAGCAGACCAAGTAACCCCTTGCTCCAGCCAGCGACCTTGGGTCCAAGCTGGTGAGCTTTTTGCTCTAACCAAATGAGCCTGCGCTCAAGCTGGCGACCTCGGGGTCTCGAACCTGGGTCCTCTGCATCCCAGTCCGACACTGCATCCACTGTGCCACCGCCTGGTCAGGCATCCCTCAATACTTTTTATTTTTTCTACTACCAGCTCTTCTGAACTTAGGTAGAGCTCCAAATTGGCTCATCTTCAAATTGTCCTTTATGCATTATATTGGTAGGGTTATTAATTTCATACCTTCTTCATATCTTCATCCTCAGTAACCAAAAACCTGTTTTTCTTTTTAAAGAGAGAGAGAGAAAGAAGAAGGGAGAGAGAAAAAGAGGAGAGAAAAAAGAGAGTGAGAAGCATCAACTCGTAGTTACTTTTTAGTTATTGATTGCTTCTTGTACGTGCCCTGACTCGGGGGGCTCAAGCCAAGCCAACAACGTTGGGCCCAAACCAATGACCTTGGGCTTCAAACCTTTGGGGTCAAGCTGCTCTTTGGAGACCTGCTCCCAACATGAACCCATGCTCAAGCTGATAAGCCTGCACTCAAGCCAGCAACCTCAGAGTTTTGCTTTGGGGACCTTATTGTTCCGGGTTGATGTTCTATCATCCACTGTGCCTCCACTGGTCAGGCATGATTTTTTTTTTTTTTTTTTTTTTTTGAGAGTGAGGCAGTGTGTCAAGATTGGAGACTATAGCTGAAACTCTCTCTCTTTTTTTTTTTTTTTTGGTATTTTTCCCAAGCTGGAAACGGGGAGGCAGTTAGACAGACTCCCACATGCGCCCGACCGGGATCCACCCGGCACGCCCACCAGGGGGGGATGCTCTGCCCATCTGGGGCGTCGCTCTGTCACGACCAGAGCCATTCTAGCGCCTGGGGCAGAGGCCAAGGAGCCATCCCCAGCGCCTGGGATATCTTTTGCTCTAATGGAGCCTCGGCTGCGGGAGGGGAGGAGAGAGAGAGGAAAGAGAGGGGGAGGGGTGGAGAAGCAGATGGGTGCGCCTCTCCTGTGTGCCCTGGCCGGGAATTGAACCCGGGACTTCCGCACGCCAGGCCGACACTCTACCGCTGAGCCAACTGGCCAGGGCCTAGAGACTCTCTTTCACCAGTGATTTACGCTCTAGTAAATGAAGGGTAATTGTTATGTGTGGGCTTAGGGAATGTTCCAGGAACTGACTTGTATGGACAATGCACCCTTTCGCTTTTCCTGTCTTCCTACCTACTGCTTGGAACATGGACGCAATGCTGAAATCTAGCAGCCCTCTTGGATCATGAGGTAACCGTGACCATGCTGTATTGGAGCGTCGAGGAGGAGTCATGATACCAGCCCTAGACTGCTTATCTCCACACTTCTCTCTTATTGTTTAAGCCAAAGTTATTTCATGTTTTCCAACATATGCAGCTGAACTTAACCTAACTGATACACTTGCTGTGTCCACACCATCTTGAAGGTGACTTGTACGTAGTAGGAGCTTGGTTAAGTGTTTTAACAAGTTAAATGCCCAATGGCATTGAGATGGGGCATTTAAAGGCTCCAGCTGCTCTGACCTCTGTTCTTCTTGCCTTAGAGTAAGTTTCTCATAGAGACCTTTTGTTTTTCCTATCCTAACCTCCAGGAAGGTATTTCCCAGCCCTTTGTGCAGGGCCTTGGGGCTACAGGCTCAGATATTTTGACAAGTGGGCTGTGGGCCTTTAAGATTCCAATGACCTGCATGCATTATTTCACATGAAAATCTTAAGGGTCGGGCACCTTTCTGAATGTTCTCAAGAAGTTGCAGGTGGTGGTTTGAATGATGTCAGAAAAGGCCGCTAAGGATTCTTTTGCTGTCCTGTGGAGACTGTACTTTCCACAGCAGCTGCCAAGGACTTGATGTCAGGGGAGTCTTTGGAAAGTGACTGTTCAGGAGCCTTGATTGCCAGCTATTGAGAAGGGGTCTGCCTTCTTAGTGGCAACCTCTGAGGTGGTCTTGGCCAGACCAGCCCGTCCCTGACTCATGCTGAGCCTTGTCAGCCAGGCTGACACACCCCTCTTTGGGGCCCAGGACAACATGCTAGTTTCCTGGAAGCATTTAGGCTAAGAATCTGCTGCTAAGAAAATGATATTGTTTTTGCAAGTATGGGCTAATGAGAGTGTGTTTAAAACTCTTTCTCAGTCAAGAGTAAAGCTCTTTTCAAAGAAATATGGGGTTAAAAAAAAAAAAGCCACCCCAGACAAAAAGGAAAACTTGGAAGGTGAATGAATTCTTCACTGATGCCAAGGAGTATATTTCAAAATAGGTTTCATGGACTACAGGGGCTTGGATGGCCCACCCCATTGTGCGCCCAGTGAAAGCGGGGGCAGAGGCGGACCCACCCCCCTTTGTGGGAAAAAGTGAATTCCGCGGCAAACCCCAGTGGCTCAGGAGTGTTTTCCTCTCCTGGAAATAATTACAGAAATACGCAATTCTTGAAAGGCCACATCTGGCTGGTTGGAGGCAAGCTGGCAAACACTCAATCTAAATAGTTGGAGGTGACGTTGTGCAGAAGGAAAGGAGCAGCCTCAGAAAACGGCCAGTGAGTTTCAGTGTCCATGTCCAGGGAGACACCCCTGCCCTGTCCGGGGCTCGACTTCTTCCCTGGAGCTGCAGGTCACCCCTGCCTTTGTACGAGAAGGCTGCGCAGCCCAGAGCTCAGGTACCTGCCCCCTTCCCTTCCGAGGCTTCCATGGAGGAAAGGGGACCTCCCACAGCACCGGTTGGTGCCCAGAGCCCAGATGGGTTTGCTGTCCAGGGAGTGTTCTGGGCCGGTGCTGTGCGGTCAGCCTTGACGTGTCATCTGGTTCCAGTGCAATTTGAGGTGTTGATGTCGACCGTTAGAAATCTCTCTGCCCCTCAGTGCTTTCTCAGGACAGACGTGCGTGTGTTCTTTCTAACCAAGCCCAGACCCAGGTGTCCACAGTGCTTCCAGGAGAGGAGTTTTTCTCATGCACTCCCGCCTCCCTGCTGAGGTCAGAGGGGCTTAGCTTTGCACCTCTTGAAACCCCAGGGCAAAGCCCTCTCCAATTTTGCATCTACCAGCTGGGAACAAAGGTAGAATAGCATCTTCATGGATTTAAATCACTGTTGAAGGTTTTTTCTTTTTTCATGGCATGTGAGACATTTTCCAGTCAAGAATGCAGTTCTAATAAATCCAGTGAACCTGTCATGGATTTTCTGAAGCTCAGCTACGATGGAAAGCTATGGTAATAACATTTTGAAGGAACTTATTGAAAATATGGGCCTTTAGAGCAAGTTTTTGCAGTGAATGCATTTTCACATAAAAATGCTTTGTGTAGCAGTTTTTGTTCAGTTGTTTTGCAGCCTCTGGTTTGGTTTTGCAGAGCCTTGAAGCAACATTTTCTTAAAAATTGATTTTAGAGAAAGAGGAAGGGGGGAGAGAGAGAGAAAGAGAGAGGGAGAGATTTGTTGTTCCACTTATTTGTGCATTCATTGGTTGATTCTTGGTAGGTGCCCTGACCAGGGGATCGAACCTGCCACCTTGGCATTTCAAGATGACACTAACCAATTGAGCTACCCGGCCAGGGCTAGTTTTTAAAGGCCTGAATTTGACTTCTTTTTGGTCTCTTCAGCTTTTGAGCACTTCAGGAAGACCAGATGTCTTTTCAAGAGGTCATAGAATAAATCCCTGGAGGAATTTCGGAGGAGCATCTTCTTTTGAATGAATAGTCATTAGCATTACATGGATTAGGTCTTGTTAATTATGTTTGGAGGGGACTCAGGATGGTGCTCCCTGTTTGGATTTTGAGGGGTTGTTTGAAAGAGCTGAAAATCCTTGGAGCCCTAAATCCCCTCAAGTTCCACATCTGCATCTTGTGTGCTGTGCAATCTTGGACAAGAAATCCCTTGACCTTTCTGAGCCTCAGTTTCCTTACCTGGAAAAGTATACTGATCACCTCAGTGTCTTTTTATGTGAATCAATAAAGGTGCATTGTGTTGATGCTTTCTAAATTGTAAAGTATTCTGAAAATACTATCAAGATGATGGGGTTTTTTCACTTTCCCTATTCCATCGCCTCCATTGACAGTGGTGACATCAACATTATTGCTCTCACCTTGTCTGGGGTGGACATGTTCTGTCTGACATTCAGGCGGTGTGTCTGTCCTTCTGTGTCACTACCTTTGAGTGGGTCGCCATCCTGTACTGATCTTGGTTCGGGAGTTGTGACCTTTACTTTTCTTGCTCTCAGCTAAGTTTTTCTCTTTCCAAATCTTTCTGTCCTGACTCTGTCTAAGCCCCTACTTTCTGTAGCATTCTTTGCCTTGTCATTTGTAATTTTCAGCTCTTTCCTATTTTTTAAGGGTGTGTGGGGAGTGGAGAGAGACTGACTCTGCTCTGCTCTTGAAGGGCTGGGGACCCCTGAGAAAGTGACCCATAAATCTGACTTCTTTTGTGCTCCCTCCACATTCCCCTCTCTCAGCCTAGACTTGGCCCCTTTCCCCAGGGTTCTGGGAAGAAAGGGCCTCTCTTAGAAGGTGTTGACCATTGTTAACCCTGTGGGGCTGCAGCTTACACTTAATACAAATGCATTTGCCCTGGCTGGGTAGCTCCATTGGTTGGAGCATTGTCCCGATATGCCAAGGTTGTGTGTTTGATTCCTGGTCAGAGCATGTACAAGAATCAACCACAACCAATGAATGCATAATAAGTAAGTGGAACAATAAATCGATCTCTCTTTCTCTCCCTTTTTGTCCCTCCCTCCCTTCCTTTTGCTCTCCTCTAAAAGCAATCAGTCATTAAACTCAACAAACAAATGCTTTTCATTCATTCATTCATTCATTCATTCATTCATTCATTCAATACAGATATTTACCAAGTGCCCACTGTGTGCCAGGTCCTACATGGACACTAAGGATATGGCAGTGCCCTTAGAGCAAGGAGAGCAGCTTGTCTGGCAGTGGGGGAGACCTGGGGGAGGAGGTGCGGGTGAACACAAAGGCATGCCAGTGGTTGATAAGAGCTCAGAAGACCGGATGGCCTGGATAAGACGGATTGTGAAAGGCGGTGGGGGATGGTAGAGAGAGGCTCCTACCCCATGGGGATGGTCTTTGCTATGACATGGCGGCAACAAGTTGAGGCCTGAAGGCAAGTTTGGAGCATGGCTACCTGGGGAGCCGGCACCGGGAACAAGGCCCTGAGGCTCCAGGGATAAGGGCAGGAGGGAGCTGGCTGTGTTTCGGGAACAGCAGGGAGTGGAGTGTGGCTGGAGGGAGGGAGTTCCAAGAGGAGGCGGTTCTGCAGGCCATGTTAAGGATTGTATTGTGATGGGAGTAGGAAGCCAATGCAGAGTTTTGAGAAGGGAGGAGGCAGGTATTGCAGTTAGGAGCCTAGTGCAGTAGGCAGGGCTTTCTGTGGAACTTGTCACGCAGTCACTTCCAGGTGGCCACGGCACAGGGATGTGGAAGAGCAGGGTCCCTGAAGGAGGCAGGGCCCGGAGGGTGGGAGCGGAAAGCCCAGAGTGGATGCCCTAGGAATCAGATGCCCACCTGGTCCAGGGGGTCTTCATTTTAAAAATATGTTTTAAAATGTCAATGAAACACACATAGGTAATAAATTCACATGAAAATGCTTTGTAAATTCAAAAGATTATTAGTATGCATACTGACCTACTGGCCAGAGTTACCCAGAATAATGAGCTCTGCAACCATTCTGAAACAGGTATTTTTTCTTGCATTCATTTATTTATCAAAATATTAACTGAGTGCTTACTGAATAGTAACCTAGTACTTAGTGTACTGGCTGAGACGAGAATTTACGACTGTTGTCTTCCTCCCGGTCAGTTTGCAGGCCACTCGCAAGGTGGGGCCATCTGTCTCTTTGGCATGAGTTTTCTTGTTATCTGATGGGGTTAGAATTGGTAACTGTTGAATCACTTGATTATTGTTGGCAGAGTCCAGTCATGAGCCCCTTCTCTTGGGAGTGGACTTCCCAAGTGGCTTTCTGTATACGTGAGGAATTTCAAGACATTTTGTTACTGCAGTGAGAACTGTGTTTTAGTGTTTACAGGTCTTGAGTCACTTGCTATAACTTTCCTGATGTCTGTGTCTATTCTTTTCTTTCTTTGTTGTTGGCAAATATGATGGAAAAAAAAAGATTCCTCATTTCCTTTGTTTCTAGTCTTACCACTCCTAATAATCTTTAAAGAAGTAATTGTGGCCCTGGCCGGGTAGCTCAGTCAGGGCGCATACAAGAATCCACCAATGAATGCATGAGTAAGTGAAACAACAAACTGATTCTCTTTCCCTTTCCCCCATCTTCCTCTCTCTCTCTCAAAGCAATAATTAAAAAAAGAAATAACTAAAAAAAAATAGGCCTAGGATGAGGTTTCTTATCAGACAGTTTATTCAAATATTGTTAGTCTTTTTGCTATTGAAAACAAAAGGTCCTCTTATGATGGTAATTAAATTAAGTTCCAAAAAGGGATGCTGACATTTTGTTCCATGTTGGGGAGTATTATTCTGTTTCGTATCTTCCAAGATGTGGAGCTGAGGGTGGGGTGGAAGTCGAGGGAGTTAAGTGACCTGGTAAAATTAAGAATCCGGGTCTTGTTGAAACTTGACAGCAAGGGGGATGCTCAGAAGGAAAGCAGTCTCGCCTGAGAACTGGGTTCCCTAGAGCAACTGAGCACACACCCTGTCATGTGTTTATTTTAGTAAAGGGAAAACAGAGTTCAGTTTCCCTGGGGCCCTGAACATCAGGGCTGATGAACACATACATTCATAAGGTGAAATCATTTCCTTCAATAGAGACCTCTGTCCTGTGCGCCTCCTCAGAGGGGACTCTCTTCTCAAATGTGCATTGCCCAGTTCCCTGTGGACTCACAGCGCGGATTATTCAGAAATGTGACTTTCAGGTCCCAGAAGAAAGTTTGGGCAGTCTTCCCAGAGCTTACCTTCTGGAGACTGTGCACTTATCCAGTCGCTGAGGCTTCTTTAGAATTTGAGCTTACCTTCTACCAGGACCAGGAGACCGGACTCGTCACAGCTGTCTGGAGGGTGGCCTCGGCCCCTGACTCACTCTCCGCCAGCTCTGCCTTCATTCCTGCATTCTTTTATCGGACCAGCTGCGTTCGCACCAGACAGCCAAAACCAGGTCTGGCGTCTTCGCCCTCAGGGAGCTTACAGTTTAGCTAGTCTGACATTTCTGCCACGCACTGTTCAGCTCTCACGAGTTTTCTTCATTCCCTACTTTGGTGTGGATCATTTATTTTGTTGGACTTTGGCTCAACTTCTGTGTGGAGTTTCTTAATATCTTGCAATACCTCCCTGAAATCCTTTCTGCTGCTTTTCCCCTCCTTCCTACTCTTCAAAGGTTATAGACTTTAAGTTATGAGTATCAAGTACTCCTTGGAAAATTCCATCAAGGCTCCTAGTTTCCAAGTTCACTGTCAGTTGCCACATCAGTGTTCACAGCCTTTTAATGTGACCTCCTCAGGTTTCCTTTGGGACAGGTTTTGGTTGATTTCCTTCCTCTGCCATGAGGCTAATCAGCCAGTGACAGTTTTGACATTTATATTGGGATCCCCTGATGTCAGGTGTGTGCCTGAAGTGATTCTGGAGATTCTCATTCATCGCTGGTCCAGGCAGGAGCCCGTAGGCAGCGGATGCCAGAAGTTGGGCCAGAACACCCTCATGCCAGCTGCAGGCTGGAGCTGCCTCGCTCAGTCAGGAGACTTGAATTCTGAGGTTAGTGTTCTGTACAGAGAAAAATGAAGGCTGTTATCTAGAGACAACTTTGTTCTTTGGTGGTTCTGTTACCCTTTTCCAGACTGCTCCTGCTCTTTCTCCTTTCCGTGCATCTTTGGTGTAATTATCTTGATGTTTGTTTTTTTTTTGTTTTTTTTTTTGTTTTTTTTTGTATTTTTCTGAAGCTGGAAACGGGGAGAGACAGTCAGACAGACTCCCGCATGCGCCCGACCGGGATCCACCCGGCACGCCCACCAGGGGGCGACGCTCTGCCCACCAGGGGGCGATGCTCTGCCCCTCCAGGGCGTCGCGCTGCCGCGACCAGAGCCACTCTAGCGCCTGGGGCAGAGGCCAAGGAGCCATCCCCAGCGCTTGGGCCATCTTTGCTCCAATGGAGCCTTGGCTGCGGGAGGGGAAGAGAGAGACAGAGAGGAAGGAGGGGGTGGGGGTGGAGAAGCAGATGGGCGCTTCTCCTATGTGCCCTGGCCGGGAATCGAACCCGGGTCCCCCGCACGCCAGGCCAACGCTCTACCGCTGAGCCAACCGGCCAGGGCCATCTTGATGTTTTTTTCCTCTATATGTAAATGGATGATTGTTACCAAGTAAATATGAGTTGGAATTTTGACTCTCGGATTTGGAAAAACCTGCCTTTATTGAGGGGCTGAAACTGGAGTCCCTTCTCAAACCAATCCCTGAATGAATAGCCCCATCCACCCACCCCGTCCGCCCAACCCGTTTGCATTCCTCTGTGGATGGGGAACTCATTAGCTTATGAGACAGCTCAGTTTATCTTCAGGCATCTCTATTAGGATCCCGTCCCCCCTTAGATTGAACTGGAATTTGTGTCCCTGGCACATCTATTCATTGTTCCTTGTTCCAACCTTTGGAGCCACAGAGCAAGTTTGACCCCTTTTCACATGACATCCCTTCTGGTATTTCTGTTTGACACTGTATTGTGTTCAAAGCCCCGTTCCCCTCCTTCTGAGCCTGCTAGCTTCTCTTAGCTTCTCAGGCCAGAAACTAGCCTAGTCACCCATTTCTTAAACCAGGTTCTTGCTGCTCAGACCCCAGCAGAGGGGGCTCCCCAAACCCCCAGAGAGCAGGACTCGTGGTGAATGTGGCTGCTGGGCTGATGGCCCTCTGTCCTCCGGATGAGCCCCTGAGACTGTGTGCTTGGGTGAAAAGACACACTTCTGAAATACTTGGGGGGATGGTTCTTGATTTCAGGGGAGTCTGCAGTTTGGCTCATTGCCCTGCCGTGCTGCATTTGGATGTATAATTTCCAGAAACACTGGTCTTTGACAGTGAATTTGTTGTCAATGGTGATGATCCCTAAGCCTTTGAGGGTGGGGGTGGCGGGGGGGAGACAGAGTTTGCTTCTATGACTCACTCATCCTTCAGTCAAATAGTTGGATTCTTTAGGGCCTTTAAATCTCCCCATTAAACTTTGTTTTGTTAGGCTTGACCCATCAGTCCAGGCCGCTGATCTGTTTGGCTTCTTACCTCTCCCACAATGCGCTGTCTGTTCCTGGTTCCTGTAGTTCCAGTGCTCCAGGGCACTGGCTTTGAGGCAAAAGAGACTGGCTGTGTGGTTTTGGGCAAGGGAATAGTGAAGTGACTTCTGGGACAATTGAGAGAGCAGATGAGTGGTGTCCCGCAGGGCCCACGGGCAGGAGGCAGCAGCCCCTGCTTCTCTCTGAACACTTCCTGTTGGCTGATTTCCCCTGCCTGCTCATGGGGTAGGCAGAGTAGTGCCCTCCTCTCACCCCCTGAATTAGATGTCCATACCCTAATTCCGCAGCCTGTGTATAGGTCACCTTACATGGTGTGATTAAATTAAGGACTTTGAGATGAAGAGATTCTCTGGTTATCTAGGTGGGTCCTGTGTCATCACAAGGTCCTTATCAGGGAAGGAGGAGGCAGAAAGGGGCGGGAGGCTGGAAGCAAAGTCAGGGAGAAGGTGGTGCACTGCTGGCTTTGAATGGAGTACTGGGCCCAGAGCTAAGACATGCAGGAGGCTTTTTGAGGCTAGAAAAGGCCCCTAAAGCCTCCAGAAGGAACTCAGTGTTGTCACCACCTTGATTTTGGCCTAGTGAGACTTCAGACCTCCATTACAATAAAAATCAATGCAGCCTGGGCTGGAGAGCTCCGTTGGTTAGAGTGTTGTCCCGACGCGCAGAGGTTGCCGGTTCGATCCCAGTCAGAGCACATACAGAACAGATCGATGTTCCTGTCTCTTTCTCTCTCTCAAATCAATGTGTGTTTTTTAAAGCCACTGAGTTGCACATGCCTCTTTGCCTTAAAGTCTTCCTCCACGCCACACATCCTCTTGTGGTCATGAGCTCCCCAGCCTCCTCCTGTGCCCCAGGTTGGAGGCCCTGTGGTTTGTTCCTGCCTTCCACTCCCCTCAGCACCGTGGTCTGCCTCAGGGCCTGGCACGGGGTGGGTTCTTGGTACATCTGTGAAACCAAAGGTCCAAGTGAACCCGATGATGCCTTTCAGAAACCCATCTTTGCTGCTGCCCCCCCCCCAGCTCAGCAGCCCTGCCCCAAAAGGGAGAAGGCCAGTCCCTCCCTCATGGTTCTCCCAGAGAGCGGGCTCCCAGACGGCCTCTTCTTTCCTAAGTGTTCTTTCACCGCACTGGGAATCCCTGCTCTAGAGCTTCTGTGTGGTGAACCCCCCTGCTTTTGGAGAATGAAATATAGCCATTTTTTATACTCTTCAAATATCAGAGGTTGAATTAAAAAACAACAACAACACCAAATATGTTTCAGTGCCATCTGTTTCTTTAGTGTACTACAGTTGAAAACATGCTTCTACCTTCGTGATCTCATTTAATCCCCATAGTGGCCCCGGGAAGTTTTCTTGTGGGAGTGGGAGTGGTGATATCCAGGCTGTTTACATGTTGGGCTGAAAACCCACCCTCCGTTTTCATGGGTCAGAATTCGGGGTGGTGCCTTGCCCAGTCTCGCTTGTGTAGTTAGAAGGCGTTTCTCTTCCCAGGGCATTTGGAAGCACAGCTCAGCACCTCTCCAGAATCGCCAGGAACATTCTCATGCTCCCTTTAGAATTCTGGAAAGCTGCTTGAATTTCGCTGTCTGTTCTCATTAAGATGGCATCCTCTCATGCCCTCCTCTGTAGCTGCTTTTGATATGGCCTCTTTGCTGTCTGCGCCTGTCGCCATCTTCCTTCTGGTTTGAATTGGAGCTCCTCTGGGAAGGCCTCCCGGAATAGCACCTGCTCTCAGAGGCCCCTGCCGTCAGGGTGTTCTGGGGTCCCGATCTCATGTCTCCTGCTGGGGTGCGCACCGGGATGCCTAGTCACCGCTGGCTGAGTGCTGTCCTGGCAGTCGCATCCTCCTCCTTTCTCCTCATGATCCTCGGCAGGTTGCCCCACACTGCAAACCAGATGAGTTCCAAAAGGTTATTTTGCAATTAGTGGATGGTGTAGAGCAGGGGTCCCCAAACTTTTTACACAGGGGGCCAGTTCACTGTCTCTCAGACCGTTGGAGGGCCGGACTATAAAAAAAACTATGAACATATTCCTATGCACACTGCATATATCTTATTTTAAAGTAAAAAAACAAAACGGGAACAAATACAATATTTAAAATAAAGAACAAGTAAATTTAAATCAACAAACTGACCAATATTTCAGTGGGAACTATGCTCCTCTCACTGACCACCAGTGAAAGAGGTACCCTTCTAGAAGTGCGGCGGGGGCCGGATAAATGGCCTCAGGGGGCCGCATGTGGCCCGTGGGCCGTAGTTTGGGGACCCCTGGTGTAGAGCTAGAAGGCATCTCCCTGGGGATTCAGTATTATGAATGAGGGTACCGGTCCAAGTCCCCAAATAACTTTTGTTGCCCCTGTTATGTAGCCAACTCTTGAGTTGTGAAGAGAATGGATTTTGGAGTCAGACAGGCCTTGGTGACCTCTGGCTCTGCTACAGCTATCTGGGTGGCCTTGGACAAGTGATTCAAACTTCCTAGGCCTCAGTCGCCTACAAAATGGTGATAAGTAATAAACCCACCTGGCAGGGTTGCTGGGTAATGTGTAAAAGGTGCTTAGCATAGCACTTGGCACTTGGTAAATGCTCTGCAATTGGTCGGTACTGGTTATTACTGTACTATTAATTATGTATCATGTTTAATAGCAGCAGGCACTTAGTCATTATTTACGCTGCCATTTCTATGGCTGAATTGATTTCAAGGTCAAACTCTGTATTAGTCACTCATTCAAATGTCTTTTTTCCCTTCTGGAGGTCTCAGATTGCTGGTGGAGTGGGGGAGGAGTCTCTTTCCTTCCTTCCTTTATTCAGTTCATAAAGAATTGCATTATAGCCAGCATGCTCTGGACCACTGGGGGTAGGATGGTGGGAAAGCCAGTATTGTCTCTGTTCTCATGGATCTGATAGTCTGGTGGGAAAGACAGATATTAATTAAAATAAAAACCCACGGAAATGTAAAACTATATGTGCTGGGAGGAGCGGTGGCGGGAGAGGGCGGGGAGGTGCCGCCAGCTGTTTGCCGAGCCTCTGCGGTGGATCTGAGTCGTTGGGTGGCAGACGCTGTCTTCAGTTGGGAGGCTGAGGCTTGGGTGGCCCTGGGTTCAGATCAAAGCAGGAGTGGTGGTAGCTTGGGTCCAGCAGGTGCCGGCCCAAGGTGTCTAAGACATCAGAGACACAGCATTTATGAGTGAGGAGCAGCTGGGAGGCGCGCTGCTGGGAGACAGGGCAGACTTCCTGCTCTCCAGTCAGGGAGCTGAGTCTCAGGTGGTGATTATTAAGGAATGTTTCACCTGGGACTCGAACTTGGCCACTCCTTATATTCCACCCAAATAATACTCCATTCCACACTTCCTGTCACGGTGGCTTCCTGTGGCCAAGCCAGGTTGATTCATATCTTCCTCCCTGTAACCGCCTCCATCTCATCTCTCACTGTGCACTCCTTTCTTGCTCTCATCTCTTTGTTATTTCTCCTGTTTAATCTCTCCCATTCTGTTCTGCAACTGACTCAGCTCTTCTGTTTTTCATCCAGTTAATGTTTCCCTCGTTACTGCATTTTCTGTGAGCCTGAGATGGAGGAGGATGGGGGCAGAGTTCTGTCAGCACTGGCGCTTAGGTTTTGCTCAGCGCCTCCATTTAAATTGTGTTCCGATGTTAAGTGCTCTGTGTTTGTCCAGCTCTTGGCTGGCTCCTTCTCCCTTCCACAAGATGCGGTTTGAAAGTTTTTTAGTCATTTAGTTCTGCTCTTTGGTTTGTGGTAAACTGTGCACAGCTCATAAATTATCACTATGTGGGTCACATTCACACCTTGTGCAGTACTCGGAGCTTGGGGACTCGCTGGACGTCTCTTTGGGTACCTATGATGTGATGCTGTGTGTTCTCTGGGGCCAGGAAGATGGTTTGCTCCGCTCTTCTTGGCAGAAGTGTGAGCACTTCCTGGGGGCAATGCTTAGAGCTAACCTACCCAGGTGCCCCGTGATCTGTTGAGGGACATGAGGATCTCCATTCTGGCTGCCCAGCAGAGGCGTAAGATGGATCAGAAATCGCACGTGTTGGCTCTGCAGTAACCACACTGACCACAGTAATGGGTTTTACTGACTTTTGGCCTTTTATTTTTTTATTTTTAGAGAGGAAGGGAGAGAGAGAGAAACATCTGTTTGTTGTTCCACTTATTTATGCATTCATTTGTTGACTCCTCCTGTGCCCTGGCTGGGCATCAAACCATCAGCTTTGGCGTATCAGGTTGATGTTCTAATCAACTGAGTTATTGGCCCAGGGCTGTGGTAGCTTTTCAAAAAATTTATTTTAAAAGAACCTTTATTTTAGAATAGTTTTTGATTTACAAGAAGATTGTGAAGATAGTACAGAGAGGTTCCATACACCCTGCCCCACAGTTTCCTCTATTATTGACACACACATTTGGTTTGCCAGAATTAAAGCACAAATGCTGACAAATTGTTTTTAGCTCGAGTCCATACTTTATTCAGATTCAGACTTAATCTAATGCTCTTTTTCTATTTTAGGATTCTCTCCAGAGGACCACATTACAGTTTAGGTGTCATGTCTTGTTAGGTTTCTCCTGACTGTGCCAGTGTTTGAAATTTTTCCTATTTTTGATGATTTTGACTCAATAGGTATTTTAATTAATTAATTAATTTAGTGGGGGTGGGGGGGAGAAAGACAGGAAGGGAGAGGGATGAGACACATCACTCATAGTTGTGGTGCTTTAATTGTTTATTGATTGCTTCCTCATATGTTTCTTGACCAGGGGACTCAAGCCAAACAAGTGACCTCTTGCTCAAGCCAGTGACCTTGGGCTCAAGCCAGCGACCATGGGATCATGTCGATGATCTCATGCTCAAGCATGCGACCTCGGGGTTTCAAACCTGGGTCCTCAGAATCCCAGCCGATGCTCTTTCCACTGTGCCACCACGGGTCAGGCCATTTAATTTCATTATATCTACCAAGTGTTTAGTGGCTCTATGCCACTCCATAACAGGATTCTTATAATCTTTTCTTCCTCTGCTCACTGTTGGTGCTACTTGTTTGCTATGGACTGAATGATTGTGTCCCCCCAAAAAGCAAATGTTGAAGACTCAACTGTTGATGTGATGGTATTTGGAGATGGGCCTTCTGGGAAGTACTTAGGATTAGATTAGGTCATAAGAGTGGTGTTCTCATGATGAGATTAGTGCCTTTAGAAGAATAGGAAGAGTGAGCTCTTGCACATGTGCTGAGAAAAGTCAGTTTGAGGACATACTGAGAAGTCTGCCATCTGCAAGCCAGGAAGAGAGCTCTAACCAAGAACTGAGTCATCTAGTACTTCGATCTTGGACTTCCCAACCTCCAGAACTGTGAGAAATTTCTGTTGTTTGAGCCACCCAGTCCATGGTGTTTTGTTTTGGCAGCATGAGCAGACAAGACAGCATTAGATATGGAAGCAGGACAAGTACTCTGAGCTGTTGAGCCCTTTGCTAAACCAAATCCCTCAATTCCCTTTCTACCTTTAAACAACAAAGGGACCTCTCTTTTCTCCAAAGCATGTGGGATAGGAGATGGGTCCAGGTAATGTTCTTAGGGGTGCATTTAGATATGAGAACACCCAGGTAAGGCCTCTCTTGGAATTGTCTGAGGATATCTATTGGTCAAATAAGTTTGTAAATATGACATATATATATATTTGCTTGCTTATAGTTTGTATTGGGTGTGGGGGACAGGCTGTAAGCAGGCCGGGTTGTTATAGCCTAAGGCTTAGTTTTTTTTTTTTTTTTTTTTTTTTCTTTTTTTCCATTTTTCTGAAGCTGGAAACAGGGAGAGACAGTCAGACAGACTCCCGCATGCGCCCGACCGGGATCCACCCGGCACGCCCACCATGGGGCGGCGCTCTGCCCACCAGGGGGCGATGCTCTGCCCATCCTGGGCGTCGCCATATTGCGACCAGAGCCACTCTAGCGCCTGGGGCAGAGGCCGAGGAGCCATCCCCAGCGCCCGGGCCATCTTTGCTCCAATGGAGCCTTGGCTGCGGGAGGGGAAGAGAGAGACAGAGAGGAAAGTGCGGCGGAGGGGTGGAGAAGCAAATGGGCGCTTCTCCTGTGTGCCCTGGCCGGGAATCGAACCCGGGTCCTCCGCACACTAGGCCGACGCTCTACCGCTGAGCCAACCGGCCAGGGCCCAGCCTAAGGCTTAGTTTTAAGACTAAGCTTTTCTCCACACCCTTGACTGATTGCATGCTGTGGGGTGGTACACTCTCATGAGGAATCCCATTATGCCTCAGATAAGTGACTTTGTATCGGAGACTTCCTTATTTGTATACAGGAGTAAAGGTTTTGATTTTTACACTATAAAATGGGGGCAGACCGGGAGCTTGCTCTCTCCTGAGATTAGCATTAGAGAGGAGAGCAGAGGAAGGCCACATGGAGGAAAGGAGAAGCAGCCAAGATGGCAGAGTGCTGAAGGAGAAGCCAGTTTGTGCAGAGTTTGTGTAGAGAGAAGGAGATGGGGAACAGAGGTGAATAAGGCTGGTGAAGTAGAAAACTTTGATTCTAGGAAACTTGGATAAGTCAGTGGCTTTGGGAGCCCTGAATGGAAAGGGAAGTGTTTTCCCACTGTGTATTTCTTGCCCGCCGGGTGCAAGCTAGGATAAAGATGATGGCCCACCAGTTCTTGGCTCCATTCTTTCATTACCGTCTGTCCGAATCAAGTGGGAACCTGCATGGGCCAGGCGGCTGTGATGGTGGCTGTGGCTACTGGCCATAGAATATCTGTTGGGACACTTTTGGCAAAAATAAATGTTAGGATCGAGGGAATACTTCTCAGTGGAAAGATTAGAATCACCTACTTGGAGGAAAACATAACCCCTTTCCCCAAACATCCTGAGCCTCTGTGAGAGCAGGACAGCCTAGTTTTAAAAGCAGGAAGTACGCTGAGAAGGGTCGTGGAGCACAGCCGTGGATGGCTAGGAGCTGGGTTTGAGTCCCACTCTTCAGCGCTGTCGGCTCTACTGCATCATGTGCTCCCATGTGGACTGGGGTGCTCCCATGTGGACTGGGGCCAGTAGTGGGGTCCTGCCCCAGATCATGGATGTGGAAGCCTTTTGTAAACCATGACCTCACAGTGTGGAGGTGACTGATTGTTACAAGGTCCAAGTTAAAGGTGTTGGCTTTCTTGAAGCAAGTTTTTCCCTTAGATGCTAGTTGTGGATTTTTAGTGTTTCTTCTGTCGTTGTTTAGTATTTTTAGTTTTCTTAGACAGGTCACCGTGTCTTCTTCCTACAACTATCTACTCACTTCCTACAAGGAGAGAAGTCATAGCCGCTGTCACTGGTATAGAAAAAAGAAGCCTGTAGCCCTCAAATTAAAAAAAAAAAAAATCTCTTAACTTCCAGGGAGGGACTTCCTTTCATTGTGTCCCTTTTGTGTTTCTTCCTTTTCCTTTTCAGTGTTTTCTCTTTTCTTTGTAGTGATTTTTTTTTCATGTTCTGTTTTTTTTTTTTTTTAAATTACTTTGATTGCCTGTTTTATTTCAGAACTTGGCACCTGTTTTGATAGGACTGTCTGCTTCCTGCCGCCTGGGGACAGGCAGCGAGTGGGGGGTAGATTTGTCTCAGGCTTCCCACCAGGATTTCCACTGCTCTGACTCAGAGAAGGATCCCGCTGAAAAAATCCACCCAGGGAAACAAATTGCACTTTGGTTTTTCATACAAAAATCTTTCTAAATTGAGCCCCTTAGAGAAAACTAACACATTCATTTAAGCGCTCTCTCTTTTTTTTTTTTGCAATTTTTTTCTATGTGGTCATCAGTTAACCACCCAAATTAAAGTGTGTTAATGTTCAACATTAAGCTAATGTCCAGAGGGTAGTTTGGACATTACAGTTCGGAGAAGGTTAATATTCAACATACAAACATTTAGAAGAAAACTTGGTACTTAAGAATTAATTATACATATCATTATTGCTATTATTATTGCAAACTAAAGAATTGCTCCTGTGTTGCATGTTGCGGGATAGTAAGACAAGGAAGAATGACCTAACGTCACTGTGGGGTCAGGTGCAGAAAAGTAACTGGGATTGTCTTGTTCCTGGTGCAGAACTTGTGATGGGAATGGGGATGGATCCCAGAGCTAAGTTTTGATCTAAAAACTTGGAACCAGAGAGCTGGAAAGTGGCTCATTTTACAGATTTCAAGGGCGGGTTAGAGAGTCTCTGAAAGCCTGTCTACCTTTATTTTTTTTTCTTTTTTTTTTTGTATTTTTCTGAAGCTGGAAACGGGGAGAGATAGTCAGACTACCGCATGCGCCCGACCGGGATCCACCCGGCACGCCCACCAGGGGGCGATGCTCTGCCCACCAGGGGGCGATGCTCTGCCGTGACCAGAGCCACTCTAGCGCCTGGGGCAGAGGCCAAGGAGCCATCCCCAGTGCTCCAATGGAGCCTTGGCTGCGGGAGGGGAAGAGAGAGACAGAGAGGAAGGGGGGTGGGGTGGAGAAGCAAATGGGCGCTTCTCCTGTGTGCCCTGGCCGGGAACCGCTGAGCCAATTGGCCAGGGCCACCTTTCTACCTTTAGAAAGTGATTCTCTGTAGGTCCCCTCTACCCGGAGTGGGAAAGAGTAGGGGTGCTGAGCGTTAGTAGGTCAAGGGTTTCTATAGCAGAGAGGGAGAGGAGTGAGTTCTTTTTCTGAGTGGGAGGCTTTTACCAGTGTCTTTTCTGTTTCTCCCAGAATGGAAAAAGTATTTCCGTGTGCTTCTGCAAGTGGCTTTGATTAAAAACACAGGCCACACCTCTTCTCAGCTACTCTTGGTGCACACACACCCTTAGAGGCTCAGCTGCAACTCGGCCGGAGGGAGGGGAAAAAGTAACATTCCATAAAGTTAGGTAAGGTCTGGCCCAGAATGCTTTGAGCATGAGTACCAGGTTATGCGTTTTCATTTGCACACCTTCCACTCCCGCCCTGCAAACACATCCAGGGGGAGAGGAAATAGACACAGCAGGCATTTAGTGCTCAGGTGGGAGCTAAGTTTTCCATGACTGCCTTTATCTTTATGGTTTAATTTCTGTGATAATTAACATTCTCCATTCTTTCGCTAGCCCACTCTGGTTAGACTTCCATGCCTCCCACTCTAGTGACAGACTTCTTCTCAGCGTCATCTTTAATCTCCATCCTGCCGAGTACAATGGTCCGCTCCCTGTCTTCATCTGTTTAGGAACAGTGTTTGGCTTATTTGACCACGCCTTCCTTTGTCAAACCCTAGCTATTCTTGGCTTCTAGGCAACCACCACATTCTCCTGGTTTCCTCCCATCCCACTGGCTGCTCCTTCTCAGTTGTCTCTGCCTGCCGCTTCTCTTCTTGACTTATCAGTGTTGAAGTGCTAGGGCTTAGACCCTCCTGGAGATCTTGTTTAATGTACATAATGATTCAGTGGGCTTGGGTGGGGCCTAATATTTTGCGTTTCCCTCTCTCTGACTCTCTCTCTGTCTCTGTCACAAAATAAATAAATAAAATTAAAAATCAATAAATTAAAAAAAAAGAAAAGAAAAAAGAAACTGCTATAGGAGAGTGCCTAGAATGGTGGTAGGCTCCCAGTAAGAACTTGCTAGAGGTTAAAGAGAACATGAGTGTGAGTGAGCTGGGCGACCACTGCTTACTGCCACTCATTTCCTAGGCCGTGTTCATAACGGTTTGGGTGTCAGGTTGTATGATAGTATTTTAATTTTCACGAACTGTTGGAAAAGAACTGAGATGGATTGGACACATACGTGAGACCATCACACTGTGTGGAGACCGAACATTTGTGTGGCGGACTGCACAAATGAAGGTGTTGTAGTCTGAATAAAAACTGTTGCAGAAAACTGCACAAGGTAATTGGACGTGATGCAGTCCTGGGGACCTGCACGGTAGCTGCAGGTGTGTCTTCCTGTTCACGCCACGTGTGGGAATTTACTCAGCAAAATTAACATCCTGCGTGTTAAGTTCATGCTGTGAATTTGTTTTTTATTGGTTTTGTAACTAACTGTCTTTGCATTTAATGTGCAGATTTATTTTGGCTTTATGATATCATAAAAACTCTATAATAGCTTCATATTTGTATATTAAGTGAACACTAAAGGTCTTGGAGAATTTTTTTTCTTTAAAGGTATCTGTATATTATGTAAGCTGGCGAAAGACTAAAATAACAATAATTCAGGATTGAAGAGGCTGAGGACGGGGATACCCAGGACTAGGCCTTTACAAAAGGCTTGTGGGAAGCTATTTATAACAAAATAAAGAGTATAGGCTTATAGTGGGCTATTCAATTTTAGTATGTTTTCAAGAGAGTAAAAATTTTAAATGTCTATATTTGTTTGAATATAAAAGAATATACTATAAAAGACTAAGATAAATAATACTTTTGCTTATTTATATAACTGAAACTTGTTTCTGATTACTGACTCAATTTTTTAAAATTAATTTTAAAGGGATGACATTAATCAATTAGGGTACATAGGTTCAGAGTCAATTTTTGATTATTGAAAAACATCATGAATTGTGAAACTTTCTTACTGGAGACATCTGTGCAAAATAGAAATTTTGAAATGTAAAATGAAGATACTGGAGTCAATGGCCTTCACTACAGCAAAGCCAGGACCCCGGGGAAGAGGAGGGTAGACAGGCAGACGCTAACTTTTGCCCCAGGCCCTTTTGCTGTCCTCTGGCTCCTAGAGACCAGAGAGAGGAAGAGGTTTTGCACTTGGGAATGGGGCCCAAGAGGGAGATGAGTCCTCGATTTCAAAGTAGTTATGAATGGTTGTCCCACACACATTTCCTTTGAATGTATGTGTTTGTTTATATCCTGTTCACTTCTGTTTTAGTCTCTTTGGGCTACTCTAACAAAATACCACAGACTGGGTTGGTGGCTTATAAACCACATAAATTTATTTCTCCCAGTTCCGGGAACTGGAAGTCCAAGGTCAAGGCACCAGCGTGTGGCATTCTGGTGAGGTCCCCGTCGTGGTTCACAGTGGCACGTTCCCACTGTGCCTCTCATGGTAGAAGAGACAAGGGACCTCGGTGGGGTCTCTTAGAAGAGCACTAATCCTATTCGTGAGGGCTCCATTCTTACGACCTATACATCTCCCAAAGCCCCCGTCTCCTACTGCCATCTTGGGTGCTAGGATTTCAATGTGTGAATTTGGGGGAGGATTCAAATATTCAGACTATAGCAACTTCCGAACATAATTTTTGGCTCTCATACTAATGAGCCTGACGGTGTGGAAGTGTGAAACCAGGAAAGCCGGGACAGAGGATGGAGAGTCGCTGCAAAGGCGTGGTTGGGTGGTAGCACTGTAGGAAAGGAGAGAGGGATCTAAGGATGTCAGAAATGCTTGGCTTATCTGAAAGTGTGGTCCTTTCTTCAATATCCTGATTACTTGGCAAGAACAAGATGCAGCATGTTTGTGTAACTCTGGGGTCTGGGGTTGGGCCCCTTCTCCTTCTGTCCACCCTGGAGAATTCTGGAGAGGAAGACGGAGGTGGGAAACAAAGTCCCCTGTGTCATGAAACTTTGGGGATAACTGTCTTTTTTTTTTTTTTTAGGGAGAGAGAGAGAGTCAGAGAGAGGGATAGATAGGGACAGACAGCCAGGAACAGAGAAAAATAAGAAGCATCAATCATCAGTTATTCGTTGTGACACCTTAGTTGTTCATTGATTGCTCTCTCATATGTGCCTTGACCATGGGGCCTTCAGCAGACCGAGTAACCCCTTGCTTGGGCCAGCGACCTTGGTGACCTGTGCTCAAGCTGCTGATGTTGGGGGTCTCAAACCTGGGTCCTCCACATTCCAGTCCGACGCTCTATCCATTGTGCTACTGCCTGGTCAGATGGGATAACTGTCTTGAACACTGGAAATGAACTTACCCATGTAGTAATATGCCAGGTTTCTATTTTAGGAACGTTATTTTGATTTTATTTTTTAATATTTTGGGTGACAACACAATGTTCTACTTGTTTTTGACAGTCACACTGTGATTTCAATAGGTTTCTGTGGACAGTAATTTTGCTTTTATTTTAAAGATGTTATTGATTAATTTTTAAAAATTATTTATTTTTTAGAGAGAGGAGAGAGAGAAAGAGGAAGGGAGGAAGAGCAGGAAGCATCAACTCATAGTTGCTTCTTTTTTTTTTTTTTTTTTTTTTTTTGTCTTTTTCTGAAGCTGGAAACAGGGATAGACTGTCAGACAGACTCCCGCATGCGCCCAACCGGGATCCACCCGGCACGCCCACCAGGGGGCGATGCTCTGCCCCTCCGGGGCATTGCTCTGTTGCGACCAGAGCCACTCTAGCGCCTGGGGCAGAGGCCAAGGAGCCATCCCCAGTGCCCGGGCCATCTTTGCTCCAGTGGAGCCTCCGCTGCGGGAGGGGAAGAGAGAGACAGAGAGGAAGGAGAGGGGGAGGGGTGGAGAAGCAGATGGGCGCTTCTCCTGTGTGCCCTGGCCGGGAATCGAACCCGGGACCTCTGCACACCAGGCCGACGCTCTACCACTGAGCCAACCGGCCAGGGCACATAGTTGCTTCTTATATGTGCCTTCCCCGGGCAAGCCCGGAGTTTCGAACTAGCGACCTCAGCGTTCCAGGTTGATGACAGTCCTAGGTGCCTATCGTTTATAATGTGGTCTTTCTAGATCCCATGCAAAGAGCTGAGACATCTGTGAGAGCCGGTTGTTTGTGAACTTGCACCTGCAGGGAGGTAGGAAGGCTGCATCCCAGTCACTGACCCTGCCGGGGGTCTGGATCTGGCCAAATGTGCTCATGCTGCTCACTCCCTCAGTCCTTTCCTGGGTAAGGACAAAGACAGACAGGTTTCCCTGGCTTGGTCTTGTTTTCAGTGACTAAGAAGCGATGCTCTGCAGAAGGCATGACATTTTCCAGAGAAGGATTGTTAACTTCGGAGCTCACTTTGCAGAAATCCTCTTTGAGGAGGTGCCGGGAGTGTACAGCAGGCATTGTTGGAATTCCACAGGGTCCTTCTACTCCCCTGAGGAGTGATAACCTGGGGCCTGTTTTCTGCGAACGTGGTGGGTGGAGGTGGAAAGAAAAGCCGCCGTGATGCTGATAATCAGGTTCTCGTGTTTTAACCACTGGTACATAGTCCAGCTGGAGTTGGCAGGCCCACTACTGAAGGATGGGCAAAGAAGATATGTAATGAAAATCCTTGATTTCTTTTTCTGGAGGTTTTTTTTTTTTTTGTTTGTTTGTTTTTTTTAGAGATTGAGGGAGAGAGACAGGAAGGGAGAGAGATGAGAAGCATCAACTTGTAGTTGCAGTACTTTGGTTGTTCATTGATTGCTTCTTATATGTGGCTTGACCAGAGGTAGCGGGGGGCTTCAGCTGAGCCAGTGACCTTGAACTCACGCCTGCAACCTTGGACTTCAAGCCAGTGACTGTGGGATCCTGTTGATGATCCCACTCTCTCAAGCCGGCGACCTCAGTGTCCCAGATTGATGCTTTTCCCACTGTGCTACCACTGGTCAGTCAAACCCTTGACTTTTAAAAAATATATACTCATAATTTTTACTTTCATTTAAGATAACATAGTTTTTTCTTATAATGGATATTTTGCCACTTCACACACAAAAATAATTTTTTGCAGGTTCAGTTTTAAAGCATGGATCTCACAGACTTGTGTATGTGTCGAGCAAGGACTCCTTGGTTGAATTATAGCTGTTCAAATTGTTGAAAGTTCAAGGGGAGAGACCGAGGGGACCCCTCACACTGTCATGCCTCTGATGTCACTCTGACATTTTTTTTAATTGTTCAAATTTTAAAAGGGGATTCAGAGAGCTGTGTGTCTGGCACATAGTTTATCAGTTCATTCATTCATTATTCATTCAGCACCTACCATGGGCAGGACTCTTCTGGGGGCCAGACCATGGCAAGGAGGAAGGCTTCCCCGAGGAGGGAAACTTCCACTGAGATCTGTCAGACCAGAGGCTGCCTTGCCGGCACGCAGTGTAGTGGGACACAGTGACGTGTCTGGTCCACATCCCTCCCAGGGAACTGTCTGAGATACAGTGCGAAGCAGAGAAATGAAAACATGGTCTCTGCTCAGGAAAGAACGCAGGTCTTGGCCCTGGCCAGTTGGCTCAGTGGTAGAGCGTTGGCCAGGCGTGCAGGAGTCCTGGGTTCGACTCCCGGCCAGGGCACACAGGAGAGGCACCCATCTGCTTCTCCACCCCTCCCCCTCTCCTTTCTCTCTCTCTCTCTCTCTCTTCCCCTCCTGCAGCCAAGGCTCCATTGGAGCAAAGATGGCCCGGGCGCTGAGGATGGCTCTATGACCTCTGCCTCAAGCGCTAGAATAGCTCTGGTTGCAACAGAGCAGCGCCCCAGATGGGCAGTGCATCGCCCCCTGGTGGGCATGCTGGGTGGATCTCGGTCGGATGAATGCGGGAGTCTGTCTGACTGCCTCCCCGTTTTCCAACTTCAGAAAAATACAAGAAAAAAAAAAAGAATGCAGGTCTTAGGGACAGAAGGTCTGCCTCTGCATCCTGGTGCTGCCCTCCAGCCTGGGGTGAGACCTTGGGGAAATTGTCGCTGCTCAGAGCTGACACATCTTAAAGGGGAGCAAATAGAATCACTCCCTCATGCAGGGCGTGCTATGAGGATCCAGACAGTCCCAGTGATATAAAGAAAGCACCCACTTGTGCATGGCACCGTGGAAGAATGATGTATGTGTCAGGCACAGAATCAGTGAAAAATCTTAAGATGTGGTTGTTGGGACAATGCTGGAGAGTGGGTGCTGTGCTGTGGAGAGCTGACCTTGAGCTGGATGCCAGAGCCAGAAACTGCTGGAGCGGTGAGCCTGACTGGAAGCAAGAACAGGATTTTTGCAGCTGAAGGGAGATAGTTTTTTTACTGGGAGGAAAAAAAAAAGTTGAAAGTAGGGTCATAAAAACAGTATGGGGACAGAAGCTTCTCTTGCCAGCAACCCTCACATGTTCCCTTCCTCTTGGTGGCCCGATAGAATTGTATTGATGTCAGTAATGTGAACGTGAGCATAAGATAGACACCGAGTTGCAAGAGTGTTTCAGTGCCCAGAGTTGACTATAACATAGTGAATGACCAGACTGAGACATCTGAGAAGACCGCACTGGGGTTTAGGAGATCATTTGTTTTCTGGCCGTTTTGTCTCCAGCAGAGGGAGGTTTAGGTGAGGATCGTGACACATCAGGGATGACAGACAGGTTTCATTTTGTGTCTGCACTGATTGATTGGGAGTGAATGCCAGGGTGTGCTGTTGAGGAGGATGCTGCAGCTAGCTTTGGGCTTAGGAAGAAAATGCAGTGATAAAATAAGCCTGTATTGATATGTTTTGGGCTTATACTCCATGTAGGAAACTACAGCACATATGTCGTGAATCTGTTCTCTCTGGCTCAGAGCTTTTTCTGTGTACCTGACAACATTAAAGATATTCATGTATTTGGTCAACAGCTATTTATTAAATTTCCCCTGTGAACACAGCACTGTACTTTAGACTCAGAGCCCTCTGGTTTCTTAATTAGTTAATAAGCTATTTCAGGATGTTGGTGGTTAATGAGGTTTGGTTAACCAGAGGGGTTTTTAGCCTCTGTCTCAGAAGTATTTGAAAACATTTTATGATCAAAGTCAGCTTTCTTGTGGCCATAAATGCCACATTGAATTTTTTTGCTTATTATTTCCTGCTTTTTATTTAACAGACAACATGATTTAGTTTTTTCCTAAGGACCTTCAGAAGCCATCGTTAATGACCTGACTTTTGCGATAGGATAACTGAGAAGTTAAAGAACTTGCCTGATCTGACCCAAGTCAGATGACAAGACATGTGTCTGGCCCCTGCACCTGGCCCTTGTGCCCATTCCTGGTCCTCAGAATGGCGGACGTCTATATCTTAGCCTGCGTTGGCGGGATAACTTTCACAAAGCATTTCAAGGCCAAGAGGTGAAAAAGGATAAATAACATTTTCTAAACATTTTGCGGACCTGTATTCTGTGTTTTTTTAGAGACCATGTAGAATATAAAAGATCAATCACTGAATTTTTAAAATTGAAGGGGATATAAGAACACCATAAGTTAAGTGGTAATACACATCTAACCAGGTAAGAAAAGAGGAGTGGGATCAAAACCAGCAGAAGTGGAACAGAGGTGATGTGGCGGAGACCCCTGACGGGGACACAAGGGGATGCCTCTCCAGGGGCGAGGGGGCGGGTCCCGGGAGAGCCAGGTGAGCGCCTGCACCCCAGTCTGACTGTGGTCAGTTGCTTAGTCTGGTGAGCCTGCTCTTCACACTTCTGGCTGGTTCTCCACAGCTCTGACCCTGGTAGAGAAGGACACTTCCTGCAGGCCCTTCTTTTCTCTTTGCCATCTGCTTTTTGTACAAGCTGGGTTGGGAGGAGGCTGCAGAACTCAATATTAAAATGTATTTATTTTTTTCCAGAAATAGAAACATTTTGGTTATCATGCACATTTAAGGACATTCAAACCATACAGAACTGTGTAAAATAGACAGCGGCTTTCCTGTCATTTTCAAACCTCAAAGTTTATTTTTGAAATTGTTTTTCTAGGGATTTCTGAAGGCTTGACTGTGTGTGAAGATGTTGTCTTTGAAATATTAACGGTTTGGTTAGTTTCCTGTGTTTGCACTATAGAACTGATAGGTAGATAGACAGGTAGATAGGAAGAAAGAAAAAGAGAAAAGAGAGAAAGGAAAGGGAAAAAAAGATAGAGGAAGGGGAAGGAAGGGAGGGAGGGAGAGAGGAAGGGAGGGAGGAGAGGGAGGAAGGGAAGGAAGAAGGAAGGAAGAAGGAAGAAAGAAAGGGAAGGAAGGAGGTAAAAAAGGAAAGGAAGGAAGGAAGGAAGAAAAGGTAGGAAGGAAAAAAGGGAAGGAAGGAAGGAAGAGAAAGAGAAAGAAAAAGAGAAATAGAATGAAAGAGAGTGAAAGAGTAAGGAAATAAGGCTTACACATTTAGATAAGGCTGCCTATTTCTGTCATGTTTGGGACTACATTAAAAAAGAGTATGCATTTTGCTAATTTCCACACTCTGATTTTTCACTTTTATCTAGTTGAGGTTCTTTTAAAAAATTTATTGGGCTGATGCTGGTTAATAAGATTGATAGGTTTCAAGTGTACTATTCTACAATACATCATCTATATATCGAATTGTGCACTCACTGCCCAAATTTTAGTTTCCTTCTACCACCATATATGTATTTGACTAGTTGAAGTGTGTGTGTGTGTGTGTGTGTGTGTGTGTGTGTGTGTGTGTGTGAGAGAGAGAGAGTGACAGAGACAGAAGAGAGAGAGGGACAGATAGGGAGACAGATAGGAAGGGAGAGAGATGAGAAGTGGCACCTTAGTTGTTTATTGATTGCTTTCTCATATGTGCCTTGACCAGAGGGCTACAGCAGACCAAGTGACCCCTTGCTCAAGCCAGTGACCTTGGGCTCAAGCTGGTGAGCCTTGCTCAAGCCAGATGAACCTGCGCTCAAGTTGGCAACCTTGGGGTTTCATATCTGGGCCCTCTGCGTCTCAGTTTGATGCTCTATCCCAGGGTTCGGGAACCTTTTTGGCTGAGAGAGCCATGAACGCCACATATTTTAAAATGTAATTCCATGAGAGCCATACAATGACCCGTGTACGTTACGCATTATCCAATAAAAATTTGGTGTTGTCCCAGAGGACAGCTGTGATTGGCTCCAGCTGCCCGCAACCATGAACATGAGCGGTAGGAAATGAATGGATTGTAATACATGAGAATGTTTTCTATTTTTAACGTTATTTTTTTTTATTAAAGATTTGTCTGCGAGCCAGATGCAGCCATCAAAAGAGCCACATCTGGCTCGCGAGCCATAGGTTCCCAACCCCTGCTCTATCCATTGTGCCACCACCTGGTCAGGCTTTTTTTTTTTACTTTAAAATTTTTAATGGAAAACACATGAATGTGTGTATATATTACAGAAGATTTGTTTCACATACAGTTAGGAGGGATAGACTCTATATTAAATGACTACTACTATTTAAAAAAATTCCATTCACTTCTCCCCTCTGCAATTTGGCTTCTCCTGACATGATGCTACTGAAATTAAAGAATTAATTTGCCAAACATATGAGCATTGATAATGATACCGTGTCCTCGGGCTGAGCCCATAGCTTCTGCTCAGTTCCAGTCCACCTGACTCGCTGAAAACTACGCCTTCTGAGCCTTCTCTGCTCCTGCTCTCCTGTGGCTCTTCTGCTTCTTTGACCTTTTTTTTTTTTAATTTTAATGAGGTGACATTGATAAATCAGGGTACATATGTTCAGAGAGAACATCTCCAGGTTATTTTGACATTTGATTATGCTGGTCAGGCTTTTTTTTTAATTAAGTGAAAGGTAGGGATGCAGAGGGACAGACTCCCCCATGCACCCCAACTGGGATCCACCCAGCATGCCCCCTATGGGATGATGCTCTGCCCATCTGGAGCATTTCTGTTGCTTGGCAACCGAGCCATTTTTAGCTCCTGAGGATAGGCCATGGAGCCATCCTCAGCACCTGGAGCCAACTCAAACCATTAGAGCCATGCTGTAGGGGTAGGGGAGTAGAGAAAGAGAAGGGGGAGGGGTGGAGAAGAAGATGTGCCCTGACTGGGAATCAAATCCATGACTTCTATACGCCGGGCCGATGCTCTACCACTGAGCCAACCAGCCAGGGCCTGACTAGTTGAGATCCTAATGTAGATATTCCCACACAGAATTCATGTCTTTTTACTAGTCTTACAAGCAGGTCCTTTAGGAGTGAATGTTTTGTTCACTCTTTAGAATTATTACCTTTTGTGTATCATCTGACCTGCAGTGGTTTCTGTCTGACAGAAACAGTCAGTGAATCCCACTCTGGGGAAATTACTTTCTGGTTTGTGACTCCTTTGTTATTTCCTGGAATTGAGTTCAAGATTGCACTGAGGCTCCTTAGCTTCCCATTTCTGCTTTAAATCCTCTTTTAAATGATGTGTGTGATAAACTAGAACTATTCATCCAAGTGGACATACACAGAGTCCTCCCTGTGCCAGGTGCCGTGCCGGTGCTCATGCCAGCTTGGCCTGGCAGGTGGACACTGCTGTCGTCAGAGGGGAGAGCAAGCCATGGCAAAAAGCTTTCTAATTGCCCAGGTGTATTTCCATAGTAGCCACGGGGGCCTCTGGAATTGCTGGTGAATAGGCTTCCAGGTCTTGGAGGTGCCCCTGGGAGTTAGAGTAGATGTGTAGCCCAACATTGTGACTAACGTTCATGCTCGGCTGTTAACATGTGATGGCACAGAGAGAGGAAATGTTTCTATCTGGCATATGTCCATAGTTCTTCCAAGTGCTAAGCTCTTTGTTCTAACTCACAAACACGCTCATTGATCTCACTAACTAAAGCAATTATCATGATTTAGTGGTCTTTTCCAAAAGCATTATTTCCACTCCAAAACACCAGTTTTATTTGCCAAGTGCCACAGTGTTACATTCTGGCAACTGGTCAGCATTATGTGCTGCCAAATTATGTAAGCCCTGGGTTGGGCTTAGTCCTCAGCTGAGTAAGTGTGTCTGTAGAGTGTGCTAAGTTAGAGAGGTGGCCCTGTGTCTGAAAATGGAGAACAGCTGTCCTTAAACTCATTCATTAACTCAGTGTTTATACTGTCATTGGGAAGGAAATCCACATTTGCTTAAGATACCAGTGCCCAGCTGAGAAATGTCCTACCATGAAAATGTTGGATTGAGGTTTGTTGTCAAGGAAATGTAAATTGTGGACATTTTATGAAATTCAAATATGTGGATTAATTTGCTAAACCAAACTGGCCTTATTAAAAGATTGAAATGTAATTAGTGTTGACTGTAGTAGCGGCAACTAATGAAGAGGACTATAAAATCCTAGAATTTTGTTAATAAATATTAGAGGAAATATTTTCATAGAAAACTCAGAGCCAGTGTAAGAAGAGATTATGGGTGAGTAAAATGACCTCATTTAGTAAATATCATTAAAAAAAAAGTGTCACAGTGAATACATTTGTTTGTACAGAAGCTCTTCTGTTCAACAAATAATTTTAAATAAACTGTAATGAATAGAAACAATTCTGGAGACCAGGAATGAAACATGCCAACGTGGCTCGGAAACGGGGGATCAGGACACACCCTGTCCTTTTGGTTTTGGCCTTTATGCATCGCTTCATCAGTCTAAGGCACATTAGCTGTTCTTGTTCTAGTATTGAAGCGTTTCACAAATACGATTAGCCTTGTCAAGGTAGATGTTAGATCTTGCCTTTTCAAAATCCTACTCAAAAGAAAGTAAAGGAATAAAAATTAAACGTACAAAGACTAAGAATGGCAGTGGAGACTTAGCAGAGGAGAGTTCTGAAGCTGACTGAGGTGTGATAACTGAGTTAGTGGAGTGATGGATGCCTCAGCCTAAAATGCTGGCAGTGTAGACATGAGGTGCTCTGCCTGCAGAGCTGCTGAGAGGCTCGGAATGGAAGGCACCAGTCAGTGTGGAAGGCAGGCTGAGGGGCCAACATCCAGGGAATTAAGGGCCTTGAGAACTGGAGCAGGGCCCTCTCTGTACCCTGGATATCTGGGGAACCCACGTGCCCGCCCCCCCTCCCGCCCCAGAGCAGACTGAAGGGCTATTCTCTGGAGAAACTGAACTGGAATAATGTTGGAAGGGGATGTGGGTAACTGAAAACGGGACTGAATGAGAGCTGGGGCTTCCATGCTTGTCCCTTGTCCTGTTCCATTATGCCAGCAGCCAGGCCTGTGTGTCCCAACAAGGGAAAAGATACTCCCAGATACTGAAATGTATGGGTCCCTCATTGGAAAGCTTGGCCCCTTTTCCCCTACCTTACTTGAAGCTCACCAGCGAATGACTCCACACATACAGAGCCTCCAGTCTGCTTTTAGCACTTTGCTCTGAGGATCTGTCATATTAGGAAAGGCTCGATGCAAAAGATATAGACCCAAACAAGCCCAGAAGGAGAAACCTTGCAGAAAATGGAAATGGTGCAGGCAGCAGAGAAAATCTACTTTTATTTTTTTTAAGCGCGCGCGAGAGAGAGAGAGAGAGAGAGAGAGAGAGAGAGAGAGAGAGGGAGGGAGAGAGACAGGAAGGGAGAGAGATGAGAGTCATCAACTCGTAGTTGTATCACTTTAGTTGTTCATTGATTGCTTCTTGTACGTGCCTTGTTAGGGGAGCTCAAGTTGAGCCAGTGACCTTGGGCTCAAGCCAGTGAGTGACCTTGGGCTCCAAGCCAGTGACCATGGGATCACATAATCCCATGCTCAAGCCAGCAACTTCGCAGTTTGAACTTGGGACCTCAGCATCCCAGGTCAACACTATCTACTGCGCCACCACAGGTCAGGAGAGCAAATGTACTTTTTGAAAAAAGTTATAATAGTATTCGCAGAAAGAGAGAAGCTATTTCTTGTCTAAAATGACCAATAGCACTTATGAAAGAAAACTGGAGAACAAGAACATAATAGTGGAAACAACAAATTAAATACTTGAATTAAAAAAAAAAGAGTTGAGAATATATTTCTCCAAAAGTAGAACAAAAAGAAAAAATGGAGTTGAAAAGTAGATGAGAAAGAAATGTGAAAAATTGAAATTCAGTCTAAAAGATTCAACATTACTAATACATTAGATGCAAAAATCAAAAGCAAAATAAAATGGTTCTCTTAACATTATTATGGAAATAATGCAGAAATATTTCCTAGAACTAAAGACATGAGTTTTCAGATTGAAGGAATATATTAAGAGCCCACGTTTTATAAAGGCGTTCAATTGTATAAAACCCTCACTCGGGTCCATCACTGACAAAGAAAAGGTCTGAAAAATGCTTAGAGAAACAGGGCACATGCAGAGGAGGGCTGTCAGGATAGCTCTGGAATTCTTTACAGCTCCATTCCTGGAAGCTAGCAGATAATGCAGTAATAGTTTTAAAACCTGGAGAGAAAATTACTTCTAACCTAGATTCTAAATCCAGCTATGCTATCAATCAAAAATAATCATAGAATGAAGGCTTTTTTTTTTAGAGTACAAGGACCCCAAAATTTCTCCCTGGGAACTTTTCTTAGAAAACTACTGGAGGTATATACTCCATCAGATCAACAGGGTAAACTGAGAAAGAGGAAGACAGAAAACTGGGAAACAGTTTGGAACAAAAGGGAGAGAAGAACCAGACTCTAACGTGGGGCAGGAGGCTAGAAGGCTGCAGAAGGGAGGTCACCAGGGGACCAGGTCACCGAATTATCTGATCCTTTGATCATCTGGGAATAAGTATCTAAGAGTTGTGATGCAGCTGATGGAAGTATTTAAGGCTAGGCATGTTAGAAAACAAGACAAGTAAAAATACCAATCAAATTATTAGCTCTAGGAAAGCTAAAGTTTTACAAGAAAGTAAAGATGACCAGAATCTACAATTATAATAATATAAACAGTATTTTATTTTGGGGAAATTAGCAGAATGAGAAATTCATATGTATGCAGTATTATTGATCATATGTAAAACTGGTACATTAAGAAATGGGCGCAGTGTCTACCAACATGGAAGTAAGCACTAATGAAGCAGCTGTAATTTGCAGTTGGTGTCCTCTGGGGAATGTGACTAGGAGGGGTAAGGGAAGCTGGGGAGTATGGGTTTTCATTATATTTCGTGTTACTTTGATTTAAATAAAATTACTTTAAAGTATTAGTATAATGGATGAAACTGAAAGTAGACATAGTAAAATAATTGGAATCTGTGTGATGATAATGAATTTTGCAGATGAATGCCCCTCTCCAAATTGTTCCTATCTATAACTTAGGTGATGCTGTCTAACATGTTTTACATTTAGATGGAAAGCCAAGCAAAACTGATAGCTAGTAGTAGGAGACAGATGTATCCAGGAAGACCCAAGACAAATCAGAAAGACAAAATAAGTAAGGATGTGCCACAGCTGAACTAAATAATTGGCAAGGTTGTGTTGGTGGATATATTTTGAATGTTAGGCCTTTATAAAAGAGACTACACTCTTACACCCAGCACCCATTAGACACTGACAAAAATCATCTGTTTGACCACAAAGAAAATTTTAATACATTTAAAAAGGAAGAAATGGTAGGCTTTATTTTCTGACTACAGGGCAACTAGAGATGCACAATATATAGAAATAAAGACCCTCCAAGCCAAAACAACACAACAACAAACATACTGAATTTGAAAAATACTTTCTCAAAAACAACTCTTGTGCCAAAGAAGAGATCAAAACCACAAATTAAGACCATTTAGAAAACAATAATAGAAATATTACTGTGGTAGAAATATTACTATATGGAAAGCTGCTTTCCCATGGTTTGTTCTCTTCTCTCTTTTTACCAACACAACATTGATTTTGTTGAGCCACGTCACTGACCAGCTAAAAACCCTATTTCACAGCCCTCCTTTCAGTCACTGGGGCTGGGCAGTGGCCCTGTGATTAAGTTTTCACCAGTAAAATGGAAGGGATTATTGATGGGCAGGGCTTCCAAGAAAGCTCCTTAAAAAGAAGGTTGGCCCTGGCCGGTTGGCTCAGCGGTAGAGCGTTGGCCTGGCGTGTGAAAGTCTGGGGTTTGATTCCCGGTCAGGGCACACAGGAGAAGCGCCCATCTGCTTCTCCACCCCTCCCCCTCTCCTTCCTCTCTGTCTCTCTCTTCCCCTCCTGTAGCCAAGGCTCCATTGGAGCAAAGTTGGCCCGGGTGCTGGGGACGGCTCCATGGCTTCTGCCTCAGGTGCTAGAATGGCTCTGATTGCAACGGAGCAACGCCCCAGTTGGGCAGAGCATCGCCCCCTGGTGGGCATGCTGGTCGGGTGCATACAGGAGTCTGGCTGACTGCCTCCCTGCTTCTAACTTTGGAAAAAAATACAAAAAAAAAAAAAAAAAAAAGGTTGACTCAGCTGTGCAATAAGCCTTTGACATATGTGATACTGGATCAGTCATCTTATAATCAGAAGTTGTGTGATACATACTCAAGCTAGGTGAGTGGAAACATAAAAGAGGTATTCCTCAAAAATATTCAGGAATTCATTCATTCCAGCTCTGGATTTCCTACCTCTAGGGAAAAAATAAATCTGAATTCTTAAGTTACTATATTGGGTCTCTTTGTTAGTAGAAACCAACAAAATTCCTAACTGACATAGTCACATATCACAATTTATGGGATAAATACAATTAAAGAATGAAAATAAACAAATGGAACATACAAGTCAAGAAACTGGAAACAAAAACAACAAAATAAAGGAAAGCAGAGGGAAGTAATGTTTAAAATAGAACTCAATAAATTAGAAAATAAAAAAAAGGATAAATCTAAGAGCTAGCTCTTTAGGGGGAACAACAGTTTAAAAAAATATAGAGACATATATTTTACCTGCCTAATCAAGAAATAGGTGAAAAAAGCATAAACAAAACTAGATCCTGAGAAGTAGATGTAGAGATGAAATGATTTATACTTTGTAAAACTGTGTGCAAATGAATTTGGAAATGTGGATCAAACAAATGATTTTCTTGGAAAATATGCTACCAGATTGACTCCAGGATACAAAGAAACTCAAAAAGGCTGCTAACAGTGAAAGAAATGAGACAGCTGTGATCTGTGACCAGTTCTTACCGCTCCACCTGCATCTCCCTTGCTGTTGGAGTTTTTCAGTGATAGAAGTAGATTTCTAGTGGGAGCACCTTTGCGTGGGGCGCAGACTGCTGATCTGCCTGCAGTTTCTGACCAGGGTGGCCTCACACCAGAAAGGTGAAAGCAGTGATTCTCGGCATGAGCACCCATCACAAAATAAAGACCTTTGAGTCTTTAGTTTTTTGTTTTTTAAATTCAGAAGGGGAGGGGAGGGGAGGCAGAGACAGACTCCCACATGTGCCCCAACAGGGATCCACCCAGCAAGCCCACTAGGGGGCGATGCTCTGCCCATCTGGGGTGTTGCTCAATTGCTCAGGAACCAGGGGTAGTCAATCTTTTTATACCTACCACCCACTTTTGTATCTCTGTTAGTAGTAAAATTTTCTAACCGCCCACCGGTTCCACAGTAATGGTGATTTATAAAGTAGGGAAGTAACTTTACTTTATAAAATTTATAAAGCAGAGTTACAGCAAGTTAAAGCATATAATAATAATTACTTACCAAATCTGACTTGATGTCAGATTTTCGCTAAGTTTGGCAGAGTAAATCTTTATAAAACAACTTACTATAGTTAAATCTATCTTTTTATTTATACTTTGGTTGCTCCACTACCACCCACCATGAAAGCTGGAATGCCCACTAGTGGGTGGTAGGGACCAGGTTGTCTACCACTGCTCAGGAACTGAGCTCTACTTAGCACCTGAGGCAGAGACCATGGAGCCATCCTCAGTGCCTGGGGCCAACTTGCTCTAATCAAACCATGGCTGCGGGAAGGGAAGAGAAAGAGACACAAAGAGAAGAGCAAGAGGGGGAGGGGTAGAGAAGCAGATGGTCACCTCTCCTGTGTGCCCTGACCAGGAATCAAACCTGGGACATCCACACGCCGAGGCGATGCTCTACCACTGAGCCAACGGGCCAGGGCCGAGTCTTCAGTTTTTTATACCATTTTTCAGGTCAATATGTTCCTTGATCTTTTTTAGTAAGAAAAAGAAAATGATGGAAAATTGTATGTAATCATTTACTCTCACTGTTGGTCTCACAAACAACTGATTCCTTAAAGTCAAAATGTTTTAAACAGTAAATCCAAAGAAATAGTGATAAAGATTTCAAAGCAAGATTATACATAAAAAAGGTTGTGAAGGTTGTTTTGATGGAAGAACTTACGGTTATAGGAATAAAGAAAAGTGGAGAGCATCAGAATACCATAGCTCTTAATTTCATGGAAAAGTACCTTGTTCTCAAATGCTGGTAACTGGACTATCCCTATTGGTTAAACATAAATAGCATACAGTGTGAGGAAACCAGTTAAGGAAAGAAACCGAAGCAACCAGAACAGCCCATCAGCTAGGAGCAGAATCATGAGGTTTTGCCAAAGACTTCAGATCATTACACCAATTGTCCACCCTAAGGCCAGGGTTCAGGCCCTGTGTTGACAAACACCATGGTCACCTGAGCCCAGGGGCATCCAGAAAGGCCTACTTGGACATGCATTTGGTTCTGAAGTTTCCTTGCTGTTGGAAGTGTTTTGTTTTTTTTTTGAACTTTGATGTCTCCCCACATAATCTTCATTTAAACAGATGTAATTCTAACTAATGTCCTCTTTTTACCACATCTTTCCCCGGTAGCGGAAGCAGTGAACCATGGAGCTGTATTTCGGTGAATATCAACACGTGCAGCAGGAATACGGGGTCCATCTGAGACTTGCAAGTGATGAAACCAAAAAATCAAGGCATTCCCAGCACTCTAAGGCGGGGTCCTATGGTGTCAGTATTCGGGTACAGGGAATTGATGGCCACCCCTACATAGTCCTGAATAACACAGAGCGCTGTCTGCCAGGTGCATCTTTTTCTGAAAATGGGCCATCATTTCCATCTGCAGTGATAAATAACCTGCCTGTGCATCCCAGCAACGGGGCTGGACTAGAGGAGAACAGCGCAGAGGAACTGCAGCTTCCAGAAAACCCGTATGCCCCACCCAGCTCAGTCAGAACGCTGAAGCAACCCTCTCTCTTTGAGGGCAAGAATGGAGTGCTAGAACACAAAGAGGAGCTCATGAAGCCATCCTATGTGCTGAACTTTCAGAGGCATCCAGAGCTTTTGCAGCCCTATGACCCCGAGAAGAATGAGTTGAACTTACAAAAGCACCAACCTCCTGAGAGTAACTGTCTGAAAACCTTAACAGAAGATGGTACCAACAATAAGAAGGGTTGGACTTGCTTTCCCAAACCGAGTAGTTCCCAGCCTACCAGCCCTCCTTTGGAAGACCTGGCCAGATCCAACGTGACGGCCATTCGTGTGTGCAGCTCGGTGGTCATAGATGACCCCAAGAAGCAGACCTCGGTCTGCGTGAATGTTCAGAGCTGTGCCAAGGAGGGACTGGTGGAGGAGGTCCTCTCCCCTAGCGGGAGGTCCCTACCTGCCCACAGCCCACACACCCAGTCTGAAACCAAGAAAGCCAGGCCAGATGTGCTTCCCTTCCGGAGACAAGATTCAGCTGGCGCCATTCTGGATGGAGCTCGGTCTCGGAGATCCTCATCGTCATCAACAACGCCCACTTCGGCCAACTCCTTGTACAGGTTTTTACTCGATGATCAGGAATGTGCCATCCATGCTGACAATGTGAATCGTCATGAGAACAGAAGGTATATCCCTTTCTTGCCAGGAACTGGGCGGGATATTGATACGGGATCAATTCCTGGCGTGGATCAGTTGATTGAAAAATTTGACCAAAAACCTGGGCTGCAGAGAAGGGGAAGGTCTGGGAAGCGAAACAGAATCAATCCAGAAGATAGGAAGAGGTCCAGAAGCGTGGACAGTGCCTTTCCTTTTGGTCTCCAGGGGAACTCAGAGTACCTAAACGAATTCAGCAGGAACTTGGGCAAGTCCAGTGAGCACCTGCTGCGCCCCTCACAGGTGTGCCCACAGCGGCAGCCTGGCCAGGAGCCCCGTGGGAAACAGGGGGCCGGCAGTGCCTCCGCCAAGCTGCAGGGAGCCCACCCCAGGCCTCCCCAGCAGAGCAAAGATCTCGAAAGCAAAAGTGGTCAGGAAAGTGCTACGGCTTGTGCTTCCTCCCTCCCAGCACAGAATAAGAAGGAGGAGGAAATCAAAACAGCCACTGCCACGCTGATGTTACAGAGTCGGGGCCTTGCAACCTCCCCTGACTCTGGTGCCAAGAAGATTTCTGTGAAGACATTTACTTCCACCTCAAATACTCAGGTAATACTAGTTAGTGCTCCCCCCCCCGCCCCGCCCTTCCATATCCCGCAGCCTCTGCTGTAGGAAGCTATAGAATATATATCCTCCATCTGGAACGGTGATTACATATCCGATTTTTCTTTCTTTTTTTTTTTTTTTTTTTTGACAGAATCAGAAAGAGGAACAGATAGGGACAGTCAGACAGGAAGGGGCAGAGATGAGAAGCATCAATTCTTTGTTGCAGTACCTTAATTCATTGATTGCTTTCTCATATGTACCTTGACCAGGAGGCTACAGCAGACCAAGTGACCCCTTGCTCAAGCCAGTGACCTTGGGCTTCAAGCCAGTGACCTTTGGGCTCAAGCCACCGACCATGGAGTCATGTCTATGATCCCACACTCAAGCTGGTGAGCCCAAGCTCAAGGAGGATGAGCCTGTGCTCAAACCGGCGACCTCAGGGTTTCAAACCTGTGCCCTCCACGTCCCAGTCCCACACGCTATCCACTGTGCCACCGCCTGGTTAGGCACATCCGATTTTTAAAAAAGAGTTTTCCCACAGGTATGTTCTACTGCCAATTGTATGGTTTTCTGAATTAATTCAAGTACAACTAGATTTCCACTGTGGTCTCATCTGTAAAGTAACTTGGCAAACACTGTAGAGAAGTTTGACTTTTCTGTTTGTAGTGCTGTATAATCAGGAAGTGTGTGGATTGTTGCTAAACAGTGGTTCAATGCTAAGGGTATGTAGATATATTAATTTTCCTCATGAACGTGAATGACTGAGTTAATTTATGGGCTGAAAAATTAGGTTAATCCTAATTTAAACATAACCCTAAATTGATGGGATTTCTTTAAGTGGTACATTTAGTGTTTTGGTAGACACAATAATAAATTAATGATAATGGTAAAAATGATAGTAAGGTTAATAAGGGTCAGGCACTGTTCATTATCTATTATAGATAGCAGCAACCCTGTTAACCTAAATTTATAGGTGAAAAAACTGTGGTGAGGAAAAGGTAAGTAATTTGCCCAAGGTTACAGAGCTGTTTACTAAGTGGTGGAGCCAGTTGTAATGAAGATCTTTACCTGAGGAGTCATTTTTGGAAAGTAGGAATGTGTTTGGAAGCTTTTACTTCAGGGTTTTGCCTTCCAGTGATCTAATAACAGACATTGTGTTCCAGGCCACACCGGATCTGTTAAAAGGCCAGCAAGAGGTCACTCAACAAACCAACGAGGAGACGGCCAAGCAGATACTTTACAATTATCTCAAAGAAGGGTTAGTGCTTTTCCGTTTTTTTTTGTTTTTTTGTTTTTTAATTATTAAGTGAGAGGCAGGGATGCAAAGACAGATTCCTGCATGCACCTTGACTGGGATCCACCCAGCAAGTCTCCTACCAGGAGATGCTCTGGCCCTACCACGTGATGCTCTGCCCCTCTGGGGCGCTGCTCTATTGCAACCAAGCCATTTTAGCATCTGAAGAAAGGCCATCATGAGCCATCCTCAGTGCTTGGGGCCAACTTGCTCAAACCGTTTGAGGTGTGGCTATGGGAGGGGAAGAAAGAGAGGAGAGAGAAAGAGACAGAGAGAGAAGGGGAGGGGTGGAGAAGCAGATGGTTGCTTCTCTTGTGTGCCCTGACCGGTAATCGAACCTGGGACTTTCTAGTGCTTTTCCTTAAAGGAGCAAAATATTTTCTTTTCTAAGACTTTGTGTTTTGCCCTCCTTCGCTGCTCTGTGTGAGACATTTGAGGGTTATAGCTCAATGGCTGGAGTTTTCACAACAGCATTTAAATCTTGGGTGGCGGGGAGGGAAGTGCAGGAGAGGGCAGTGTAGGAAAGGCCATCATTCTTTTTTTTTTTTTTAAATTCAGTGAGAGGTGGGGAGGCATAGACAGATGCCTGCATGCGCCTTGACTAGGATCCACCCTGCAAGCCTACTAGGCAGTGATGCTCTGCCCATCTGGGGTGTTGCTCCGTTGCTCAGCAACCCAGCTTAGAGCTCGAGGTGGAAACCATGGAGCCATTCTCAGCACCCGGGGCCAACTTGCTCCAATTGAGTCATGGCTGCAGGAAGGGAAGGGAGAAAGAGAAGTGAGAGGGGGAGTTTCTCTGTGTGCCCTGACCAGCAATTGAACCTCGGACATTCACATGCTGGGCCGATGCTCTACTGCTAAGTGAACCAGCCAGGGCACCATCATCCTTTAAAAATTAAAAATGAATATATTTTTAAATGACTCTACTGAATTTGTTACTAAAAACAATTTCAAAGATAGGAAGAATGTCTATTACTTAGTTTTGAATTAAGTTTGCCATCCCTTTGAGTTCTTCCATGGAAGCACACAATAGTGCTCTATCATCCCTTACAATAAATTACAAATAAAAACACGTCCTCCCTCCCCAGAACTGACATTGGCCAGGAGCCCCTGCTTCCATTATTTTTAAAACATGTGTGAGTCATTCAAGGGTAGTGCTTTCCACGTACTTATCTTGGAGGTTGAATTTGTGTTATCTGGTTTTCAGTCCTATTTAGATACTAATTGTGCTGGAATTCTAGGTCAGGAATTTGAAGTTTCTGTTTCAGTTCTCTCATCAGATGTGATTAAAAAGAAAAAAAAAGCTGTACAGCCTGACAGGACTGAAAGTCACATGGCAAATACTCATCGGTATCAAAACACTTCACATTTTTTGTATTGCACCTTAGAATTATGTGTCAGTAATATAGAGCTGGTTCAAAATAGAAGATAAAGCCTTTTGAAAAGAAAAAAAGTAACCAAAGAGGTTCTTCTATTCTTCTAGCTAAGAACTAGTTATTAGTGTCTCTGTGTGAAGGGTTTTACTATATAAAGGTTAAGGTAGAAGAACTTTTGATTTTTAAAATTCTCGAAATTATTTTTTTGGTTCATGATTTGAGAGACTGGTGAGAGAGACTAGCGGGAGGTGCTTATTTAAGGAAACATATTACAATTTTTTCCCCCTAATTGTCAGGTATGTGTGGTAGAAAGTGTGGTTGAGGTTAATAAGACTTCAGCCAATCATTACCTGTCAAAGTCTAGACAAAGGGCTGCTGTGCTGACAGTCTTGGCTTGGAGTATTTATTTTTTTAGACATAGGCTAAGCCGATCATTCTTAGCATAATATTTAAAAGTGAAAATGAATGTGTATATGAGACATACACAGAAGAAATCCTTTGTTGAAAGAATATATTTTATTTGAATCAAACAACAAATTACTAAGTTTTCTCCAAGCTTATTTAGAAAGTTGCTGTGTCTCTTTCACATGTTTGGAAGTGGGAACCCTGTCCCAAATTGGATGGTAACATAGAACAACATATTTGCCAAAAAAATACACCATCCATTCTGCTCTTCTCACTTTGGTTTTGTAATTTATTCTAAAACAAAATCATACCTTTTGCAGTTTGTCCTTTTTTTCTTTTTAAGTGAGGGGAGATAGTGAGACAGACTTCTGCATGTTCCCCAACTGGGATCCATCTGCAACCCCTGTCTGGGGCTGATGCTTGACTCAGCTGGGCTATTTTTAGTGCTTGAGGCTGACATTTGGACCAGCCAAGCTATTCTCAGTGCCTGGAGCCAATGCTCGAACCAATTGGGCCACTGGCTATGGGAGTGGAGGAGGGAAAGAAGGATGAGAGGGAGAGGGGGAGAAGCAGAAGGTTGCTTCTCATGTGTGCCCTGACTGGGAATCGAACCTGGGACATCCATACGTTGGGCTGACACTCTTATCCACTGGGCAAACTGGCCAGGGCTGCAGTTTGTCTTCTTAAAGGGCTTGTTTGTGTGTCACAGCATATGAAATATTCTGAGACCAGTGGTTGCCCCTCACTGTTGGTTTTCTTTTCCAGAAGCACAGATAATGATGATGCTACTAAAAGAAAAGTCAACCTGGTCTTTGAGAAAATCCAGACTTTAAAGTCTCGAGCAGCAGGAAGCATGCAAGGAAATAATCAAGTAAGCTGCTGATTTGTATCTTGCAGAGGGCCTTTAACGTGGAAGGTGACAGACAATTTGCTGTTTCTTAAGTCTGTACAATTGGTTATAGCACCAGATGGAAGTTTCCTGAGTAGTGAGTGGTCCCTGGGAGGGAAGATCATGTTTTAAATGTTATAAGTTTGTACCCTGTCTCTTTTTCAGAAAGGTTTTAAGATATTTCATTTAAAAACATATAAAATATAATAGGATGGAACAATTTAAGAAAGGGAAACTAGGAATAGAAAGAATGAAGCAAATTGGATAGAAAATGGGAAGAACCCTAGTGTTACCATAGACAGATTGGGAAGGTAAGTGCGAACTGGCTTGGCCCCAAGCTCTGGAGCTTCAGGGAATGAGAAATAAGAGAATGGGAACAAGAGACTAAGGGGCAGAGACGGGAAGCGCAGGGGCATCCATAGAAGGGAAAGGAAGGGGTGCAGTGGTGCCAGATTTGTTTCTTAAAAGCTGCCTGTTTAATTGATTGCACTGAATTTGAATCGGGATTTGGGATCTTTTTATTAAAAAAGGATTCGTCTCATAGTTGATGAACATCTACTACTGTATGTCAGACACACTTGGTGCACTGAAAAGAAATAGCATTTAAGGGAGATGATTACACGCTTGCTCCTCATCCTACACTGTCATGCTGGGACCCGTTTCTTGCTTGTATGTCTTTACTTTCTCTTCTCGGGGGAATTCTGCATGAGCAGGAGAGAGAAGAAACCAAGAGCCAGGGAGCAGGAAGTTTGTCTGTGGCTTCTTTTCAACTTTGGGAATATGTATAGAGGATATTTTTAGGCATCAACTACCTTCTTTTTTCTACTGCTCAGTATTCCCCTGGCACTCGGCTAACCTCTGACTGCTGCTCTGGCGTCAAATATAGAATTATATATATGTGCGTATGTATATGTACATTTATGTGCATATGTGTATGTATATGTGTGCGTGTGTTCATATATATATATGTGTGTGTGTTTTATTATATAATATGTATGTATACACACAGATATATACACATACACATACACACAGAGGTGGGTCAAAGTAGGTTTACAGTTTGTATGGAAAATACAATAATTTTTTTTTTTTTTTTGTATTTTTCTGAAGCTGGAAACGGGGAGAGACAGTCAGACAGACTCCCGCATGCGCCCGACCTGGATCCACCTGGCACGCCCACCAGGGGCGACGCTCTGCCCATCCGGGGCGTCGCTCTGCTGCGACCAGAGCCACTCTAGCGCCTGGGGCAGAGGCCAAGGAGCCATCCCCAGCGCCCGGGCCATCTTTGCTCCCATGGAGCCTTGGCTGCGGGAGGGGAAGAGAGAGACAGAGAGGAAGGAGGGGGGCGGGGTGGAGAAGCAAATGGGCGCTTCTCCTATGTGCCCTGGCCGGGAATCGAACCCGGTCCCCCGCACGCCAGGCCGACGCTCTACCGCTGAGCCAACCGGCCAGGGCGGAAAATACAATAATTAAATGATAATGCAAGAATAAACTGTGTTGCATACTCACAAGTCTAGACCTACTTTTGGCCACCGTTGTATATACTATTTATTGATATCTATATGAGCTCTTCCCACTGGAGAATTTGTTAGATTATATACTTTGCTTCAGGGAGCTCTACATAGTTCTTAAAATTAGTTTAGGATTTTTTTTTCTTCTAAAACTCTTAAATCTAAGTTATCACTCTCACTCTTGCTTTTCATTAACTTGCATATTCTTAGGGAGAACACATTCTTTGTTTGCTTTTTGTTTTTCCTTTGAAATCCTTTGGTCTTGATGTTAAGATTGTCATTGTGCATCACAAACCCGGGTATCCAGCCCAAACTGGGGAAGCCAGGGTAGCCCTCTGGAGTCAGTGACGCTAACAGTGTCTCAAAAGATGATAGAATTCTCTGGGCTAAGGGAAAGCAGGGCGTCGAGGGTAGAGGGCAGGGCACAAACAAATGTAAAATGTCAAGAGGCTCGTGTTGGCCATGTGTAAGGGACGGAGGTAATGTTGTTCAGCAGGAGCAGAGAGCAGGTGGAGATGAAGCACCAGGTGGGAAGGACCTCGCATCGCATAAAAAGTTTCCATTTCAGGCTGAAGGTGATAGGTTACTGCTGATGGGCTTTAAACAGATATGAATAGCATCATACTCATAAAAATTCATTCCTTTTGTAGCTGCTTGAGAGATGTAAGATTAGAGGAAGGAGACCAGTTAAGAAGCACCACTGAAGCAAGTGAGAGATGAGGAGGAGATGAACTGAGGCCCTTAGATTTCTGGCTCCGATCACTGTGCTGTCCTCCCTTAATCTCCCTCTTTATTTTCTGAATCTGTTTTTCGCTGGCAAAGGCTTTGGAGTTTTATCTTTTTGGTGTCAGTTAAGTGATTTCCTGTGAGAGAATGTGAGAACCCTCTCCCGCATGGGCTGAGACCGTACTGGAAAACAGCAAAGTCGGCAGAGTTTATGCTGGGCAAAGAGCAGTGTGCAAGTTCCCTCAGGGTGGGATTTAGATTTCTCAAATGGATTGTTTTCATTTTATCTAAGAGGATTGGAAATCCTGCGTTTTTTGTTGACTGGGGGTTCTGGCTAATTTCATAGGAGCGAGTGAGGAAATACCTCCTTCCCGGTTCAGGAGGCACAGCTCACACCTGGATTCAGGCACATGAGGGCTAAGTCATTGCCTTTTCTAGCTTTGATTCTTGCTTTTCTTCCTCCACTCCCATTTGTAGTGTTCTAACGACTTTCTATAGGCTTTATCCCATTATTACATCCATAGAAGAAAAAGAAAAAGAAATTTGTTAATATTTATAATCAGATCAGAGATATCATATCTTTGACTAGACTCCCTTTAATCAGATCCCTTTTCATTATATCTCTCTCCATTATGGAAATATAACATCTAAAAGAAGAAAGCTGAGTTAGCCAGCATACATTTATTTACTACTTGCGTATAGGAATATGCAGGGAGTAGGGATATAAATCTCATTGGTGGTTATGGAGCAATAATTTCCAATCTAATGAAAATTCCGGGATAGAGTTTTATACAAAAGGCCTTGGGAACAGAAACATGGGCTTTGGATATTACTTTATGCAGTAGATGAATCTTCTCAAATTATTTTATCTTTTTACTGTACTTTGTTTTACTGGGGTATAACTTATACTAAGTTGCACTAATCTTAACTGCATAGTTCATTGATTTTTTTTTCTTCCGTTTCCAAGTGAGAGGAGGGGAGATCGAGAGATGGACTCCCACATGCGCCCCAACCAGAATCCACCTAGCTACCCCCATCTGGGGCCGATGCTCTGCCCATCTGGGGCCATGCACGCAAGCAAGCTATTTTTAGCACCTGAGGCAGAGACTCCATGGGGCCATCCTTAGCACCTGGGGCCAATGCGCTTGAACCAATGGAGCCATGGTCATGGGAGGAGAAGAGAGAGAGAAATGGAGGAGGTGATGGGGTGGAGAAGCAGATGGTCGCCTCTCCTGTGTGCCTTGACCTGAAATCAAACCTGGGCTGATGCTCTACCACTGAGCCAATTGGCCAGAGCCTTGATTTTTTTTTTAAAATTTATTGATTTTAGAGAAAGGAGAGAGAGAAAGAGAAGGGGATGGGAGGAATGGGAAGCATCAATTCCTAGTAGTTGCTTCTTATATATGCTTTGACTGGGTAAACCCAGGGTTTTGACTAGCGACTTCAGATTCCAGGTTGATGCTTTATCCACTGTACCACCACAGGTCAGGCAGAGTTTTTAAACACAGGTATGTGTCTAGGCAAACATTACCCAGATCAAGACATAGGACACTTTCAATACCCCAGAAGCTTTTCTTGTGCCCCTTCTCTGTAGGGATACACATTGGAATTGGGTCTTAAGATTTTAATGTTACTGCTTTGGTTATATTTTTGGGGAAAGGGAATTAAAATAAGTCACCTTGAACATTTGAATTAGAACATCTTTGTAATTAATTGCAGGCTTCTAATTCTTTGTCTGAAGTCAAAGATCTGTTGGAACAGAAAAACAAGTTGACCACAGAAGTGACTGAACTTCAGAGAAAGCTTCAACTAGAAGTCAAGGTATCTGGTTTTTCCTTTATGTTATTTTTTTAATTTCTGTCTTGATTGGTAAAGAATATTTTTATACCTTGGGATGCCCAAGTGAATTGAAAGCCTTTTTTCCCCCTGGAAAGACATATCTTTCTCATCACAGAAATAAAATCCTGTATATTTGGCTCCTGCTGTCTGAGGAACTTTTTTTTTTAAATAACCAAAGCACATAGGGACTTTATACTTTGACAGAGTCGAAGAAACACTGTTGGATTCGGGCAGTAGGAAACTAAACGCCTATAAAATATCAGAATTACCGTATTTCCCCATGTATAAGGCACTCCCAGGTATAAGACACACCCTAATTTTGGGGCCCGATATTTGAAAAACAATGTATTACATAAAGTTATTGAACTCAAGTTTTATTCATCATAAAATTCATACAACTCCTCATCACTGTCAAAACTCCCATCCATTAGTTTGTCCTCATCTGTGTCTGAGGACGAATCACTGTCTTCAACAATGAGCACAAACACAAGTGCGAAAAAGCGGGAAATGCAAGTAAAAAATCTACAACCACGGTATAAGACACACCCAGTTTTTAGACCCCAAATTTTTCTAAGAAATGGTGTGTCTTATACATGGGGAAATAAGGTAAGTAATCAAAATAGCAGAATGAGGTTTAGCTGTGTTAGGAGTATTACAACTCATTAAATATTTAATATTCTTTCTAGCTACAAACCCCTATGCCTTAATTATATAATTTGATGAATAATTAATATAATTAATAATAAAGTAAGTGCAAAGACATGGAGTCCATCAGAGTATAGAAGTAGGCTTCTGTGGGATAACATGAATGTACGGTGGAGGTACTTTTTTTTTTTATAAAGACAGAGTCAGAGAGAGGGATAGACAAGGACAGACAGACAGGAACGGAGAGATGAGAAGCATCAATCATTAGTTTTTCATTGCGCATTGCAACACCTTAATTGTTCATTGATTGCCTTCTCATACGTGCCTTGACCGCAGGCCTTCAGCAGACCGAGTAACCCCTTGCTGGAGCCAGCGACCTTGGGCTCAAGCTGGTGAGCTTTTGCTCAAACCAGATGAGCCCTCGCTCAAGCTGGCGACCTTGGGGTCTCGAACCTGGGGGTCCTCTGCATCCCAGTCCGACGCTCCATCCACTGCACCACTGCCCGGTCAGGCACGGTGGAGGTACTTTAAAATCACATGTATTCATATTAGAATCAACAGAACATTAAAGAAGAGAGAGAGAGAATGAAAGCAAACCTGGAAGAGCTCCAGGGCCAGCATGCAACTAAGGTGGAGGAGAACTCCGTGCTGCAGCAGCGACTGGAGGAAAGCGAAGGGGAGCTCCGGAAAAACCTGGAAGAGTAAGTTCTGGGCCAGGAGCCTGTGTCCTTCCTGGGTTCTTCATCTGATGTAGTCAGAGCCTTTTTGTTCATTTAGAACAGTGCTGGTCAACCTGGTCCCTACCGCCCACTAGTGGGCGTCCCAGCTTTCATGGTGGGCGGTAGCGGAGCAACCAAAGTATAAATAAAAAGATAGATTTAACTATAGTAAGTTGTTTTATAAAGATTTATTCTGCCAAACTTAGCAAAAATCCGACATAAAGTACTTGGTAAGTCATCATTATATGCTTTAACTTGCTGTAACTCTGCTTTATAAATTTAATAAAGTTACTTTCCTACTTTATAAATCACCATCACTGTGGAACCGGTGAGCGGTTAGAAAATTTTCCTTCTAACAGAGATACAAAAGTGGGCGGTAGGTATAAAAAGGTTGACTACCCCTGATTTAGAAGTACTAGGTCTCCCAAATATTTATAGTGGCTGCTGATTCTTCCTTTTCTCCCTGGTGAACAGAAAGGCTAGTAATTTTAAAGTTCTTTGTCTGTCTTAAAGGATGTTTTGTATAGTTTCAGCCCTTGGAATGGGTCTCATAGCAGGTGAGTAAGAAGTAGGGAACACTGCATGGCAGTATCTAATGACTGAGATTTCAAGGAGCTTGGGCCCAGCCTCCAAAAAGCACATCTCACGAGACCTCCCTGATCTCCAGTTTGTGAGTTTTTCCTGGGATGGTGCTGGTCTCTGTGACCTGTGTTTATACTTCTATTGGGTCTGCGGAGATGGAAAGTCAAGCTCAAGGTAGGTCTGGCATTGTGTAGTATTAAAATCTCTGAAAACAAGATCTGAAACTAAGGTCTGAAAAGGTACAGTGCTGTGAAGCCCTGTGGTCATGATGGAAACTTTTAAGTGAAGGTTCAAGCAGGAGTGAGATCTGGAGGGAAATTCAAGAGAAATAGGACATTATATAATAAAGGCGTTTAATTGCCTTGGCAATTTTGATGGTATAGATTTTTGCTTTTACAACATTCTTAGAGGTTAATTTTGGAAAAGAAGTTGGTAAGAAAAAAAATAAGAAAATTTAGGGCATAGTCAAGACTTTACAAAATAAAATGGTACAATAGCTGTGAATTTGATTTGGAGCAGAGGTTGGCAAATTTTTGTCGGATAGTAAATACTTTACAGTTTATGGGCCATATGGTCTTTGTTGGAGCCACTCAATTTTGCCATTGTATTGTGCAAATGACCGCAAGCAATCCATAAATAAATGACTATGGCTGTATTCCAATAAAACTTTATTTACAAAGGTCGGCAGTGGGCCAGATTGGCCCATGGGCCATAAGTTGCTGACTCCTCTGGTCTATAATAGTAGGGGTCGGGGGCAGCAGAGAATGGGAGGCTCCTTGGGGCTTTAGATGCCTCTGCCTGAGCATCTAAGGGTCTGAAATCAGACTGGAGGGAAATAAGCAGAGTACAGAAGAGATTGTCTGATACACTTCCTTTCCTGTCAGGCTTTTTCAGGTGAAGATGGAACGGGAACAGCACCAGACTGAGATCAGGGATCTCCAGGACCAGCTCTCAGAAATGCATGATGAGTTGGACTGTGCTAAACGATCTGAAGACAGGGAGAAGGGGGCTCTGATTGAGGTAAGGGGCCTGGGGGCTCAGGTGATAAGATAGGCCCCACGTGCTGAAGAGGATATGAGATGGTGGAGGTAAGGCAGGGACTGAGTGCTATGAGCCACATTCTGTCTCGTGCATTTGCTCCACCGGTGCCTGTGGTAAGAGCATCTATGTCACAGTGTTTAAACATTGTCTTAGGAAAATATTCAACCATTCAAAAAAGTAGAAAAAGTACTGCATCAACTTCCATGGAGCCCCAACCCAGATGCAACATTTGTCAATATTTTGTGATATTAGCTCCACTTATTCATTTGTATATCCGTTCATCCTTCCGTTTTTTTTTAAATTTATTCATTTTAGAGAGGACAGGGAGAGACAGAGAGAGAGAGAGAGAGAGGAGAGACAGAGAGAGAGAAGGGGGGAGGAGCTGGAAGCATCAACTCCCATATGTGCCTTGACCAGGCAAGCCCAGGGTTTCAAACCAGCGACCTCAGCATTTCCAGGTCGACGCTTTATCCACTGCGCCACCACAGGTCAGGCCCTTCCGGTTTTTTTTTTTATGCATCCATTTATTCACCTTTGCTGAACCATTTCAAAGCAAATTACAGGTTAGCTCCGTGCCTCACTGATAAATTCTTAGGCAGGCATCTTTGGAAAGTTAGGGAATCTTCTTACAACTAAAATACTGTTATCACACCTAAAAAATTAATAATTTCTGTTATATATATAATATATCAAGAGTTCTAATACCTGGGTCCTTAATTTCCGGTTGTCCCCCAAGTATATTTTATGGTCGTGGTCCCTTAGCCTCCCAGCCAGGATCCAGCCAAGAGTCTCTCATTGTTTTCACTGTTGTCTCCAGTGTTCATTTATCCTAGTAAAGACCTCCTCCTCCATTCCCTACTCCCTGCTTTTTTTTCTTCCATCCCCTCAATCTGGTGAAGAGACAGGACCAATGCCCCACTGATTTATCTGACTATTTTCTTATGGTGTCCATTAACTTGCTCCACTCTCCCTTGTATTCTAGTAAATTTGTACTTAGATCTCTACACATTAAACTTCGGGCAAAAATACTTTGTACATAATGCTGTTTATGCAGAAGCATTGAGAATACATTCATGCCCATATAGCACTTTTCACAGGTTAAATTTTTATTTGTTTAAGGCCCCACCAGACTGTAAGCTCCAGGACGGTAGGAGTGGTGATGATTAGCACAGAACTGGATCCACAGCTGCTGTCCCAGTGCTTGGGATGGATAGCACTCAGTAGATAAACATTTGTTGGTTGGTTGGATGGATGCATTATGAGTAAGGGAACGAGTGAATGAACGAATCTATTTGCTGTGTACACAGGCTGCCCATCTGGCCTCTGCCCATATTAGTATATTAAATAGCTAGCTCTTATCTATGAGTCAGTAAATGAGATTGCCTCTTTCCTCTGCTTATTAGCATTTGTTAATTATTAAGGGATTTTACAAAGACAATTATCATTTTTTCCCTGGAATTAGATTACCATCGTGTTGAGGTGTTAGATACACACATATAAAATGATTGGAGGAAGACTAGGTTATGAATTTTTTTTTGTTGGGAATGAGTTTAATTGAGGGTCAGAGAAAGATAGAAGTTTTATCTCTGTGCCCATTTAGATGCTTTGATATTTGCTATAACATTATTATCACCCATATTTTTGAAATTTATTTTCTTAATAAGCTTTGTTTTGTAGGAACAGCCCCCCAAATAAATTATGCACAATTTAGAGCAAAGCCAAAAAAAAATCAAATAAGAAAGGTACCTTGTTAGTACTGAACTTTTATTTTCTATTGCTCTTAACCGAAGAGTTTGAGTCTTTGTCCTCTTCTTGGGTTTAAAAGCTGCTGGCTTTTAAGTTCCTTGTTAAGTTTCCCCTGTCAATTGTTTTCTCAACCCCTTCCTTGTTTAGTTTTGAATTCCCCAGGAAGGAGTTTAGTTCTCGCCCTTCAGAATGTAGCCTCTCTCTTCCCCACGACTTCACAAGGGCGGGGAGCTGAGTGCTTGTACGGCACAGGACACCTCATGAATCCATTTTTCACATGGCTAGTCGTGGGAATTACTTCTGTTCTCCCCAGCTGACCATCTCTCTGTCTCTGTTTAGACCTTTTCTCCTGAGAACACTTTAGGCCTCTTTCTTAACACTGGTATTTCTCTTTTTATCCAAGGATTTCTTAAAAAGCACCATACTGATGGTATTATACTGCCTCTCATGGCTCTGCCTTTATTTTCAGGGCTCAGAGTTACAAAGACGGTGTATTAGAATGCAGTTTTGAGAATATGTATATTTATCACTGAAATATTGTTAAAACCACAAAATGAAATTTTAAAATGGGGGTGGGTGGGAAAACATCTTTTTTATTTTTTTATTTTTCTGAAGTCAGAAGCAGGAGTCAGTCAGACAGATTTCAGCATGCGCCCTACTGAGATCCACCCAGCATGTTCACCAGGGGGTGATGCTCAGCCCATCTGAGCGTTGCTCCATTGCGAACAGAGCCATTCTAGTGCCTGAGGCGGAGGCCATGGAGCCATCCTCAGCGCTCTGGCCAACTTTGCTCCAATGGAGCCTCGACTGTAGAGGGGAAGAGAGAGACAGAGAGAGAGGAAGGAGAGGGGGAAGGGTAGAGAAGCAGATGGACACTTCTGTGTGCCCTGACCGGGAATCAAAACTCGGGACTTCCACACGCCGTGCCGATGCTCTACCACTGAGCCAACCAGCCAGGGCCTATTTTCCTAACATGTTTTTATCTATCTATCTATCTATCTATCTATCTATCTATCTATCTATCTATCTATCTATCTTCTAATCTATCTATCTATCATCTATCATCTTCCTCAGTGAGAGGCTGGGAGGCAGATACAGACTTTCACCTGTGCCCCAACAGGGATCCACCTGGCAAGCCCCCTATGGGGTGATGCTCTGCTCATCTGGGGCCATTGTTCCGTTGCTGAGCAACTGAGCTATTTCAGTGCCTGAGGCAAGGCCCTGGAGCCATCCTCAGTGCCCAGGGCCAACTTGCTCAAATCCAGCTGTGGCTGCAGGAGGGGAGAGAGAGAGAGAGAGAGAGAGAGAGAGAGAGAGAGAGAGAAAGAAAGAGAAAGAGAGAGATTGGAGAAGGATGGAGAAGCAGATGTTCGCTTCTCCTGTGTACTCTGACCGGGAATTGAACCTAGGACATCCACATGCCAGACTGATGCTCTACCACTGAGCCAACTGGCCAGGGCTATTTTTCTAACATCTTAACAACTATTTTTATTTCTACATTTTCTGTTTGCCTCCCTACACATTGATGGGTTTCATCTACCTGTCTATATGTGTAATTGTAAGGACAATTACACAATGTCTCTATGGTTTTGATATCTACTTTTAAAAGTTAATGTCAGGAAAAAATTTCTTTATTATACCTTGTACTCTTTATGTCATTTTTTTTTTTTAGCAAGAAAGGAAGAGTGAGCAAGATGAGAAGCATCAGCTCGTAGTTGCATCACTTTAGTTGTTCATTAATTGCTTTCTCATATATGCCTTGACTAGGGGCTTCAGTCGAGCCAGTGACCCCTTGCTCAAGCCAGTGACCTTGCGCTCAAGCCAGTGACCTTAGGCTTTAAGCCAGCAACCTTTGGGCTCAAGCCAGGGACCATGGGCCTATATCTATGATCCCACGTTCAAGCTGGTGACTCCATGCTCAAGCTGGCGAGCCTGCGCTCAAGCCGGCGACGGTGGGGTTTCAAACCTGAATATTTAGTGTTCCAGGTGGATGCTCTACCCACTGCGCCACCACCTGGTCAGGCTATATGTCATTTTTAAGGAGTTAAACCACAATATATTTAATCATCCTCCTATATTTAAGTTACTTCCTTTTTTTAATTATGATAAAATATTGTGAACAGTTTTTACATGTATCCTTGTCTTTTTATAGAAAAATAGCCTAATGATAATTTTCCAGAAATGATATCACTGAAACAATTTATGGCTTTCAATAAAAATGTAGCTTCACAAACAAATATAAATAGAAGGTAAGGCTTTGACATACTTTATGATTACTGTGTGGACACTTCATTGAATGATTTTAATATATATATTTTTTTAGGTAAGAGGAGGGGAGATAGTGAGGCAGACTCCCGCATGCGTCCTGACCAGGATCCACCCTGCAACCCCATCTGGGGCTGATGCTCGAGTACTGAGCTATTTTTAGCATCTAAGGCTGTTGTGCTCCTAAGGAGCTATCCTCAGTGCCCTGGGCCACACTCGAACCAACTGAGCCACTGGCTGCGGGAGGGGAAGAGAAAGAGAAGAGGGAGAGGGAGGGGAGAGAAACAAGACAGTCAGTTCTCCTGTATGCACTGGCTGGGAATCCATACGCCGGGCTAATGCTCTATCTGCTGAACCACCAGCCAGGACCTCAGTGAATGATTTTAAAAGGGAAAGATGCTATTTTAGCTATTGGGGAGTCCCCTAATTTGCTGAATTTTCCCAATAACTGAAAACTGTAATGGTTATTTGCCCTTTCTCCTGATACCCTCTAACTTTAAATTCTTTATTTTAGCACATTTGACCTTGCTTTGTTTATGTATCTCTTTCTTCTAGTCAGCTAATCCAGTGCCATATCATATTTACATCTTCCCCCATTTTACACTAAGCAACAGAACAAATGAATAAATACATTTCAGTATCTAAATTACTTTACAAGGTCAACATTTTGAAAAAAGGCAATATTTCTGAAATGACCTAAATGCCTCTTTGCATCTTAAACACTTCTTTTGTGCATATATCAGTGGACAGAATATAATTAACTAAATTATTTATTGAGGTATTTGTAGTGGTAACTAGGATGAGGATATGAGCCTCAGTTCTGGTGATGTGTTTTCAGGCAGAGGCCAATAATGAGAGAACAGGAAAGAGAAATAGCGTATCTTTTCTTAAAAATGTTCCTGATGTTGCTGGCTTTCTGGTCGTCTCTTTCCTGTGATGGGAACTATTCCATATATTGCTGGCCCTCTGTAAGGTGAGTTAGGGCACACTTAGCTTCTGTGTGCCAAAGTGGGGTTCTCTCCCTCTGGAAAATCACCCTCAGTGTTTTATTTAAAAGAACTCTATTTTACTTTTAATTTTTCCGTTAATTTGAGAGAGAAAAAGAAAGAGAGGGAGAGAGAGAGAAGCACCAACTTGTTGTTCCACTTAGTTGACCCATTTTGTTGTGTACTCATTGGTTGCTTCTTATATATGCCCTGACTGGGACCACACCCGTGACCTTGCCCCGCCAGGAGAATGCTCTATACACTGAACCACCTGGCCAGGGTTCATCCATACTGTTTTAAATCAGTTTCCTTTGACTTGTCAGTGACATTTAAAACATGATCATAGCCCTGGCCGGTTGGCTCAGTGGTAGAGCGTCGGCCTGGCGTGCAGGAGTCCCGGGTTCGATTCCCGGCCAGGTCACACAGGAGAAGCGCCCATCTGCTTCTCCACCTCTCCCTCTCTCCTCCCTTTCTGTCTCTCTCTTTCCCTCCTGCAGCCAAAGCTCCATTGGAGCAAAGTTGGCTCGGGCGCTGAGGATGGCTCTGTGGCCTCTGCCTCAGGCGCTAGAGTGGCTCTGGTCACAATAGAGCGATGCCCCAGATGGGCAGAGCATCGCCCCCTGGTGGGCATGCTGGGTGGATCCCGGTCAGGCGCATGTGGGAGTCTGTCTGACTGCCTCCCCGTTTCCAACTTCAGAAAAATTAAAAATAAATAAATAAATAAATAAAACATGATCATAAAATAGACCCCATCTCCTTGACACTTTTAATCTATTCTTATATCTTAATAATAAGTGACTGGGGAATGTGATAACATTACAGTTGGGGCCAAGATTTCCATGCCATTTGGATTAGAACAGACTCTTAAACACATTGTGCTTGTGAATGTTTGTAAAAGCTTGAGGGCCCTATATTTTGTATATTTTGTTAGTTGCCAATGCACAAGATTTTTTATGAACTCTCTTCCAATACTATTTCACATTTTGTTAAATAACTTTGGGCCCCTATATGGAATCAGTAAAGTAACCTTAAAAGAGAACACAGCTCTGGCTGGCTGGCTTAGTGGTAAAGTGTCGGCCCAGTGTGTAGAAGTTCCAGGTTCAATTCCTGGACAGGGCACACAAGAAAGGCACCCATCTGCTTCTCCACCTTTCCCCCTTTCCTTCATCTCTATCTCTCTCTTCCTCTCCCACAGCCAAGGCTCTACTGGAGCAAAGTTGGCCCTGGCACTGAGGTTGGCTCCATGGCCTCTGCCTCAGGTGCTAGAATGGCTCTGGTTGCAATGGAGCATCATCCTCAGATGGGCAGAGCATCGCCCCCTGGTGGGCATGCAGGGTGGATCCTGGTTGGGTGCATGCGGGAGTCTGTCTGCCTCCTTGCTTCTCACCAGAAAACTACAAAAACAAAAACAAAGAAGACAGAACACAGTCATTTTTTTTTAAGGAAGAAAAGAAAGAATGAAGTAGAAAAGAATCCTGCTTTCTCTACATAAGCCATACAATTGAGCAGTAGGATGACTTTTTATTCTTAAACAACTGATGGTTCTGCACTTTTGTTTTGAACTCAAGGTACAAATATGAAGAACAGATTTTCAGCCACTTCTTTGTCCAAAAATGTGGTTATTTTGCATTCTGAGGGAAATGGTTGGAGATGAAACATCTTTGTAAGTGCCATGACAGTGGAGTTTCCTAATTGCTGACCATCATCTCTGCTGGGCGCCTACTGTGCTGGCAGCTGGGCCTTCTCCAGCAGCTTGTGGCATCTCCCCACATTTGCCAAGATGCCGGTTCTGTATGTATCAGTAAAATATACCGGCTATGAGATTGTATTGCTGTGGGGATAGACTGTTCTCAGAAATGATACTATTGAACATTATAGGAATTTTAATAAAACAACTAAAAAAAGATTGCTTCTCACCAGCCCTGTTACACTTTCTAAGCATTCCTTTGGGGGAAAAAAATCCCGAATTCTCTGTCAGCTTCAGTTTCGATATAAAACCTCTTACTTGCCCTTGAATTGAGTTTGGCCCAGAGATACGGATCCTATAGAACCTCTGGGCTGCACTTATGCAAGAGAGGGTTTAGATCGGTATTTTTCTCATTTTGACATGGAGCACCTATGAATAGGTGGCACGTGAGGTAAAGCCTTCTGTGGGCAAGTAAGTTGTTGCTTCAGACATGCTGGTATGTGTCTCTTAGTGAGCCCGTTGACAGGCCAGCGCTTGCTGGTCCCAGAGTATGCTTCCCTTTCCTCTCAGTGTTCCTTCCTCCTTGTCCTTTTAGGTTCTGGTCATGTTTCTTTGCTTTAGTTTAGAAAAGTTTAGCACAAGTCTTAATGTGCAGTGAGTACTACATACAGTGAAACTTCATAGCTTCTCATTCTACATGCATATGTATGTGCACACACACACGCTCACACACACACACACGTTCACACACGCGCGCGCGCACACACACACTCTCTTCTCCTGGCTGCTTTCATGTGTGCAGCCCATGAAAAACGCTGATTCCAAATGGCCAGCATTTCCCCTTGTTTTCTTTGATTGCAGTCTATAGAGAGGCATGCTCATTTCCAGTGGGTGATGACTTATATTTTGAAGTTTAAATATTATCTTTCCCTTGATATAATGGGCAATAAAAGCCCCTGAAATGATGAAGTCACATTTTTGAAATCTCCCGTGCTTTTTGGTCTGTACGCTGGAGAACTTCAAGTGCTCCTGACTGATAGGGTGTAATCTGATTGGATCTGTGCGGCACAGTCCACTTACGCGGCAGCCCTAGCCGCAGATAGCAGCGTGTCGGTGTAGAAGGGACCGCAGAACCGAGGTTCCTAAACATGCACTGGCGGCAGCGCACAAAAGACAACTCAAAACACAGATCTATTCCGGAACAGATAAGTGTGGGAAGAGGAACTGCCTTATCGTCACAACAATTGAGAAACGTGTGAGAGTAAGAGCAGGAAACGGGTTAGATTCACCAGGGCTGTGGTGCGGAGGCTGGCAGGAGGCTCCAGGAAGACCCAGCAGAGGAGCCAGCAGCCACAGTGACGGGGGAGCCGGTGCCACTTCTTAAGGGGGGCGGGGCTGGGGCTGCAGCAGGGCTTCCCCTCTGTTCTGCGTTTAGTGCTTGGGAAGAGCCAGTTCCCTTAGCTACCCGGATGCATGTCTTGATGTTTCATGTGAGCTTATCCATGCCTGTAGCTGATTCCTGGAGGGCTAAGTCTTGGTCTGTGCAATTCGGCTCTCACCCCGAGCCTGCAGAGCTTCCCCTGGTCCAGTGGGTACACGTGTCCTAAACAAAAGGACAGAGATTCATCGGCAGTTATACTTAAATCAGCACAAATATTTTCATCCACTCATCAGTGACACTTCTTGAATGGAAAGTAGCTTTTCTCTGAGGCCCTGGGTCCCTGGGTAGCGACCATTCCTCCAATTCCCTGGCAGTTCCCAGAGAACAGGATAAGTATTTACTTAGAAGCCACCGGTGAAAAAAATAGACTACTTTAGAATTCTGGTACATTTAAACTCCTTCTCTACTGTACATACTAATTCATTTACATCTAGAACAGAGACATTCCCGATACCACTTATCCATGTGTCAAAAATATAGTACATCAGATCTCTAGCCTTCTTTCAAGGGGCAGACAGTCTAGCAGGGGAGATAAGAAAATACATCTATGGACAGCAAAGTGAGAGTATTAAGTGCTGTGATAACTACAGCTAAAGTGAGGTGGTCATTCAGGGAGGGGATTCAAGGAAGACTTCTTGGAGGAGGTCATATTGTATGCGTCTTCAGAGATTTTCTGAACGGCAAAGGGAGGTGGGACTGAGAGGGAAGAAGGGCACTTCAGACGGAGGAAGCCCTGCGGCTCACCTCATGGAGGCCACAGGTGAGAGGCTGGGTGTGGGAGCTGTGAGGGAAAGGCTTGAAGACGTCACAGAACTTCTCGGTTATGAAGTACAAGGATGAGCTCAGTCAGGTTGCTGTCAGGCTTCTGAGCAGGCGCTGCCTTCACAGAATAATGAACAAAGGAAGAGGAAAGGAAGGACCGTGATGAAAAACATAAACCCACGGAATCTGAGGTGCCTGTGGCACATTGCGGGGTTGTGCCCAGCAAGTCATTGGAAGTGCAGGTCTGAATTCAGATTAAGAAGGCAAAGGTTTTGGGGTTATTTACATAGCATCAGTAGTTGGAGAAAAACAGATAAACTTGCCAAAAAAAGAATAAAGAATGCAAACTTGCGTTCTTGGGGATCATCTTAGCTTTTGGGAAGAGGAAGAAAAAAGCCAGAAAAGATTGTCATAGAAAAAAATGCCCCAGGGAAGAAAACAGAACAGTCTAGTGTCTGTGAACTGCAAGGCAAAAGAAATTTTAAGGAGATAGGTGGGGGGAATCAAAAAGGAGTCAAGAAAAGTGAGGACTGAGAAGGGGCTATTGGGTGTGGTGATTAGGAGGTCACTGTGACCTTGGAGGGGGCAGTCTTAGTAGAGTAGGAAGAAGAGAAACCAAATCACAGAGATTAAGACATGAGTAATAGGAGGTGGTCAAGAAGTAGAGGAAACAGAAATTACACTTGTAGAAAGTTTGGTGGTAAAGCGTTTTGTTTCCTGCCCTGAGACGCTCACTGGGAAGTGGCTTTGTGTTGGGGCAGAGGCCCGAGGTGCAGAGAACTGGGTGAGGGAGCCAGTCCAGGGTGAAGGGAGGTGGTCTGCAAGGGGGTGGGCTTTCAGCGGGGGGGGGGGGGGGCGCTGAGCCGGGCTGGGGTGAAAATGGCCACACAGAGGCATGCCTGTCGAGCTTTTGGCAGAACACGCTTGGGTTTAGGTAATGCGATTTGTAGTGGAACTTGTTGCCCCAGTTTTGTGACTTTCCTTATGAACTCTGAGCAGCTGAGGAGAAAATGTGAATATTTTGCCCTGCTCAGAGGCAAGGAGGCAGGGGGGAGGGGCGCCCCAGGTCTGAGATCCGGGATTGAGGGTCCAGGGGTGTGTGAAATAAGCAAGCAGCAAGTCAGTGTGAACCCCGTGAAGCAACAGCGCATGAAGGCCAGCAGCAGGGGCCACACACCACACCCAGAAATGAAGTGAGGTGGGAAAGACAGACATGTCCCCTCAAAGCAGTGAAAATTCAACCAGGTTCCCTTTCTCCCTCAAATCTCAAGGAAGCTGAGGGAGTTGAACCAAGGGGGATGATGGCCTCTGAGGAGTGAAGGGGGGAGGAAGAGATGGCCCAGGTGGTGCGTGGTGTGAGGACACAGGGAGAGTGGGGGCACGGCCCAGGCGGTGTGTGGTGTGAGGACACAGGGAGAGTGGGGGCACGGCCAGGCGGTGTGTGGTGTGAGGACACAGGGAGAGTGGGGGCACGGCCAGGTGGTGTGTGGTGTGAGGACACAGGGAGAGTGGGGGGATGGCCAGGTGGTGTGTGGTGTGAGGACACAGGGAGAGTGGGGGCACGGCCAGGCGGTGTGTGGTGTGAGGACACAGGGAGAGTGGGGGCAAGGCCAGGCGGTGTGTGGTGTGAGGACACAGGGAGAGTGGGGGCACGGCCCAGGTGGTGTGTGGTGTGATGACGGGGAGAGTGGGGGCACGGCCCAGGCGGTGTGTGGTGTGAGGACACAGGGAGAGTGGGGGGACGGCCAGGCGGTGTGTGGTGTGAGGACACAGGGAGAGTGGGGGGATGGCCAGGCGGTGTGTGGTGTGAGGACACAGGGAGAGTGGGGGGACGGCCAGGCGGTGTGTGGTGTGAGGACACAGGGAGAGTGGGGGGATGGCCCAGGAGGTGTGTGGTGTGATGACGGGGAGAGTGGGGGGACGGCCCAGGCAGTGTGTGGTGTGATGACGGGGAGAGTGGGGGGACGGCCCAGGCAGTGTGTGGTGTGATGACGGGGAGAGTGGGGGCACGGCCAGGCGGTGTGTGGTGTGAGGACACAGGGAGAGTGGGGGCAAGGCCAGGCGGTGTGTGGTGTGAGGACACAGGGAGAGTGGGGGCACGGCCAGGCGGTGTGTGGTGTGAGGACACAGGGAGAGTGGGGGCACGGCCAGGCGGTGTGTGGTGTGAGGACACAGGGAGAGTGGGGGCACGGCCAGGCGGTGTGTGGTGTGAGGACACAGGGAGAGTGGGGGCAAGGCCAGGCGGTGTGTGGTGTGAGGACACAGGGAGAGTGGGGGGCACGGCCCAGGCGGTGTGTGGTGTGATGACGGGGAGAGTGGGGGCACGGCCCAGGCGGTGTGTGGTGTGATGATGGGGAGAGTGGGGGCACGGCCAGGCGGTGTGTGGTGTGATGATGGGGAGAGTGGGGGCACGGCCATGTGGTGTGTGGTGTGAGGACGGGGAGAGTGGGGGACGGCCAGGCGGTGTGTGGTGTGATGATGGGGAGAGTGGGGGCACGGCCATGTGGTGTGTGGTGTGAGGACGGGGAGAGTGGGGGACGGCCAGGTGGTGTGTGGTGTGATGACGGGGAGAGTGGGGGGATGGCCCAGGTGGTGTGTGGTGTGATGACGGGGAGAGTGGGGGGACGGCCCAGGCGGTGTGTGGTGTGATGATGGGGAGACTGGGGGCACGGCCCAGGAGGTGTGTGGTGTGATGACGGGGAGAGTGGGGGGATGGCCAGGCGGTGTGTGGTGTGAGGACACAGGGAGAGTGGGGGGACGGCCAGGCGGTGTGTGGTGTGAGGACACAGGGAGAGTGGGGGCACGGCCAGGCGGTGTGTGGTGTGATGACGGGGAGAGTGGGGGGACGGCCCAGGCAGTGTGTGGTGTGAGGACACAGGGAGAGTGGGGGGACGGCCCAGGCAGTGTGTGGTGTGAGGACACAGGGAGAGTGGGGGCACGGCCAGGCGGTGTGTGGTGTGATGACGGGGAGAGTGGGGGCACGGCCAGGCGGTGTGTGGTGTGAGGACACAGGGAGAGTGGGGGCACGGCCAGGCGGTGTGTGGTGTGAGGACGGGGAGAGTGGGGGCACGGCCAGGCGGTGTGTGGTGTGAGGACACAGGGAGAGTGGGGGCACGGCCAGGCGGTGTGTGGTGTGAGGACACAGGGAGAGTGGGGGCACGGCCAGGCGGTGTGTGGTGTGAGGACACAGGGAGAGTGGGGGCACGGCCAGGCGGTGCGTGGTGTGAGGACACAGGGAGAGTGGGGGCACGGCCAGGCATTGTGTGGTGTGATGACAGGGAGAGTGGGGGCACGGCCAGGCGGTGTGTGGTGTGAGGACACAGGGAGAGTGGGGGACGGCCAGGCAGTGCGTGGTGTGAGGACACAGGGAGAGTGGGGGCACGGCCAGGCGGTATGTGGTGTGAGGACACAGGGAGAGTGGGGGGACGGCCCAGGCAGTGTGTGGTGTGAGGACGGGGAGAGTGGGGGGACGGCCCAGGTGGTGTGTGGTGTGAGGACACAGGGAGAGTGTGGGCACGGCCAGGCGGTGTGTGGTGTGATGACGGGGAGAGTGGGGGACGGCCCAGGCAATGTGTGGTGTGAGGACACAGGGAGAGTGGGGGGACGGCCAGGCGGTGTGTGGTGTGAGGACACAGGGAGAGTGGGGGCATGGCCAGGAGGTGTGTGGTGTGAGGACACAGGGAGAGTGGGGGCACGGCCAGGCGGTGTGTGGTGTGAGGACACAGGGAGAGTGGGGGGACGGCCCAGGCGGTGTGTGGTGTGAGGACACAGGGAGAGTGGGGGTAGGCCAGGAGGTGTGTGGTGTGAGGACACAGGGAGAGTGGGGGCATGGCCAGGAGGTGTGTGGTGTGAGGACGGGGAGAGTGGGGGCACGGCCAGGCGGTGTGTGGTGTGAGGACGGGGAGAGTGGGGGCACGGCCAGGCGGTGTGTGGTGTGAGGACGGGGAGAGTGGGGGCACGGCCAGGCGGTGCGTGGTGTGATGACAGGGAGAGTGGGGGCATGGCCAGGCAGTGCGTGGTGTGATGACGGGGAGAGTGGGGGCACGAACAGGTGGTGTGTGGTGTGAGGACACAGGGAGAATGGGGGCACGGCCAGGCGGTGTGTGGTGTGAGGACACAGGGAGAGTGGGGGCACGGCCAGGCAGTGTGTGGTGTGAGGACACAGGGAGAGTGGGGGCATGGCCAGGCTGTGTGTGGTGTGATGACGGGGAGAGTGGGGGACGGCCCAGGCAATGTGTGGTGTGAGGACACAGGGAGAGTGGGGGCACCGCCAGGCGGTATGTGGTGTGAGGACACAGAGTGGGGGGGACGGCCCAGGCGGTGTGTGGTGTGAGGACACAGGGAGAGTGGGGGGACGGCCAGGCGGTGTGTGGTGTGAGGACACAGGGAGAGTGGGGAGAGATGGCTCCCCGCTCACATTTCGTCTTCACCTTCCTGCTCGTGTTTCCTCATTTCAGGAACTCTTACAGGCAAAGCAGGACCTTCAGGACCTGCTTATCGCCAAAGAGGAGCAGGAAGACCTGCTGAGGAAGCGGGAGCGGGAGCTCACCGCCCTGAAGGGAGCCCTGAAGGAGGAGGTTTCCAGCCACGACCAGGAGATGGAGAAGCTGAAGGAGCAGTACGACGCCGAGCTGCAGGCCCTGCGGGAGAGCGTGGACGAGGCGACCAAGGTGAGGCACCCACCTGCAGGTCCGCCACAGCAGGCGGCGGCGTGGGGCTGGTGGGCTGTGGGGCCCATAGCCCGGCGAGACCCCTCTCGTACACCAGGGCCAATTGTCTTCCTTCCTGTCCGTCAGAGAGTACAGCTGTCTCTTCACGTCACGTCACAGAAATAGGGCTAACTCACAGAGAAGAAGCTCAACAGTGCTACTCTTGACTGTTTTAAGTCTATACACTTAAACGTTATTAAGGACATTGTTTGAATGCTGTTGCACCAGGGGAGATTTGAAGGCCCTTGCGTTAACTACAGAAGTTCTGCAGCCCCTTGCAGAGCAGAGAGCTGGACTCCTCTCGCTGTGCCCGAAGCTCAGAGGCCCAAGATGTTGTGTGGTTTTGCTAATGGCACAGGATGGCAGACAGGACTCAGATTTCTGGAATCCTTCGTCCCTGCCCGAGTCCGGTGCTTCTGACTTGGGAAGCCTTTTCTTAGACATTTCAGGTTCTGTTCTCAGCAGAGTTACAAGGGGATTAATTGGCTGACTTGCCCAAACTCTCACAGGATAATTTTCCTCTTAATTGAACTCTTGGCTCCTACAAATAGATCCTCATAAATTATGTTGAAGTCTTTTGGTGCAGGCCTCATGGTGGCTGTTGAAGAGGAGAAAAAGCAATGTTTTGAAGGAGAAAATGCTTTGAAATACCATGCCATCTTTAAGGAAAGAGGGGAATTACAGAGCGAGCATTTATTTATTTTTACGAGTCTCTGCAATGTCCAGGTCAAAAATGACGAAGAAGGAACTCTTGATATGGTCTGTTTATTCTCTGATGATAACAGCGACAGGTCGGAGCTGGCAGGGCCTCCCTTCACTGAGCTCCATGGTGATTCAGTGATTTTCAATTATGGCACCATAATTGCAAATGACAAGAAGTGAAAGATGGGTTTGTTTGTTATAAAAATAAAAAGCCTGGGAAAAGTCTGTTTGGGGTTATTATAACTGAGGCGGTTAAAAAGCAAAAGCCTCTCGTTGATTTGCCTATCTTAGATTCTTGTGAGATGTAGTGTGAGGGAGAAAAGCGAAACTGATTGAATTGTTATTCCTTTGAGGGGATGTCTGTCTTTTCCACCTCATTTTGCTTCTGTGCCACAGTCCGGTGTCCTTGCTAGTGGCCTTTATGTGCTGTTGCTTCACAGAGGACAGGCCAATAGGCTCCTTAATGAAATGATTCTCTGTTGAGCCCACCGTGTCTGTATCATCTTCAGATATTGCATCGAAGTTAACATGGTCTATTCATTGAAGGGTAGATAGTTGAGGATGGTGTTTAGTTATGTTTATAGTGATTTCACTATAAGGAAAAGTAAACCGGTTACCACACATAGGTCTCTCAGATGTTGTAAATGGGGAAGGGAAACATGGTAGGTGAAAGAGGATGTCTTTGTCGTATGGAGTTGAGATAGTCTGTAGAGGTTTAGGCTATTGCATTTTGACCTTCTTGAAGACCAACGTTGTCTGTTAGTTCGCGGCACTTGCGTTGTGCCAGTTCAAGAGGGGTAATCAGTCGGTGAAGGAAACAGCAGGTGAGTTAGCCAAGATGTATATATCACTGGCAGAGATTGTAGGGTTTCTGAGCACCAGGAAGCGAACACAAAGGGGTTCACCTTAGCATCCAGTGGGGTGCATGCCAGTGAGGCTCTTTGCCCCAGGTCGGGTCCTACACTTCTGCCAGCATCTTCCCTGAAAGAACAAATCTGGTCATGTCAACCTCTGCTTTAATAACTGCCTTGGCTCCCCGTGGCCCTAGACCTAAGTTCAAAATTGTGAAAATGGTAGGTAACAGAAGTTTCTTCTCTTCTTAACCCCATCTCCGGAAAACTTTATATTTTTTAATCCACTCGCCTCTTGCATATGTGAAACGACTTCCACTTTTCTGCCTGGAGCAACCTCTACTCATCCGACAAGACCCTCCCCAAATGTCCTCTCTTCTCTGCAGGTACCCGATACCTTCACTCCCTTTGGTGGAGTCAGTTGCATCTTCCTTAGGGTTTCTGTTGCCCTAAGGCAACAATAACCAATAACCAATAACCAATAACCTTGGTTATTCCTCCACCAAGAATGATTAATTTGTATTAGTTTGTATCCCACCATGTTGTAATTTGGTCTGTTTACCTCATGAGAATTGGAGCTTCTTAGGCACTGAGGCCATTTTTATTCCTTTTTTCCTCCTAGACCGGGACTGGCAAACTCAAATACCTCAGGGCCCAGACAAGGACATACATGAGTGAAGCCAGTGACCTTGGGCTCAAGCCAGTGACCATGGGGTCCTGTGTATAATCCCATGCTCAAGCCAGTGACCCCACGCTCAAGCTAATGAGCCACCCCCAAGCCGGCGACCTCAGGGTTTCAAAACCGGGTACTCTGCATCCCAGGCTGACGCTCTATCCCCTGTACCACCACCTGGTCAGGTGTGACCCTTCCTCTTAAATGTCTTTGAATCTGGAACCACCTTTATTGCTATTGCTCCACAAGGCCCCAGCTCAGTCACACACCTCCCATTCCCAACTACAAGATAGGGCTTGAACCCCAAATGTCCTCAGCCTCTAGGCTCACCAGTCCAAACACCATCACCTTTCACAGCCCAACCTAAACACTGCCCCCTCCATGAAATCTTTCCTGATTGCCACCGGCCTCCTTCCTGAGCACAAGCCACCTCCTATAGCATGTCATCCCCACTACATTTGTCATCCCCCATACCTTGCGACATTTGCTCTTTCCTACTCTGTAATCAGCGTGAGTGTTACTGATTTCCTTTCAATTTTCTGGAAGATAGATTTATCCTGATTTATCTTTATCACCCTCACATAACTTCGCACAATACCACGCACCTGGCAATTTGTTCAGTAAGTAAATTGGTAAATGCTGTATCTCACACATCTTCCTCCTCCCTCCTTCTCCCCTTCATCCACTCATTAAAGAGATATTTGTTGCTTCACGACCATATGCTAGCACCGTGAAAGTACCTAATGGTCCAGAAGTCATATGACCCAACACAAAAACAGAGTGGCTTTGTTTTTTTTTTTTTGTTTTTTTTTTTTTGCATTTTTCTGAAGCTGGAAACAGGGAGAGACAGACAGACTCCCGCATTCGCCCAACCGGGATCCACCCGGCACGCCCACCATGGGGCGACGCTTTGCCCACCAGGGGCGATGCTCTGCCCATCCTGGGCATCGCCATGTTGCGACCAGAGCCACTCTAGCGCCTGAGGCAGAGGCCACAGAGCCATCCCCAGCGCCCGGGCCATCTTTGCTCCAATGGAGCCTTGGCTGCGGGAGGGGAAGAGAAAGACAGAGAGGAAGGCGTGGCAGAGGGGTGGAGAAGCAAATGGGCGCTTCTCCTGTGTGCTCTGGTCGGAAATCGAACCTGGGTCCCCCGCACGCTAGGCCGACGCTCTACCGCTGAGCCAACCGGCCAGGGCTGTGGCTTTGTTTTTTATCATCCTCAAAACACCTGCAGCTTTTAGACACAACAGTCGTCCTTCCAAGAGCAACATTAACATTATGATATTGCTCCCAACAGACAAGATGTGTTCATTTTCATAGGAAACCATTTTAATCCATAAGTGAGACCTGAAAACAGGCTAATGCCTGGCCTCAGGATTGTCAGGAGTCAAAGGGCATCTCCCCTTTTGTCTATTCATTCCTGTCACCCACCTACGTTTTCTGAACAGCTAATAAGTGCCACACACATTGGAAATGCCTAGTGGAAAAATGATGGCAACAGTACTTAGTATGATGGAAAAAGAAAAAAATAAATTCCAGCTTCAGCAATTTTAAGGCCCAGGAGGGAACGGGAAGCAGGCAAGTTCCTGGAGGAGCTAGAATTTGAACTTAGCCTCCTTGCAGAAACCTGAACACACTAACCAGTCTGTGCTTCTCTTCTGAGCAAGAGTTGGAGACTGGAGGGTGGGAATGAAGAAGAGAAGCTAACAGCTATGGACAATCTTTGTGGTCGTCATCCACATCCCCAGTGACTGTCCCTTCTGCACATGGATTCCAGCCACTGCCACAGACCCAAGGAGAAAGAGGATACTTTTTTTAAAAAAAACTGAAAAAGGTCTAAAAGGATGTAAGGCAGCAAAAAAGTATGAGATAAAATAAGGTGTCAAAGTCTTTAGAGTCTTTTCAGAGAATGTTTGATGGTTCCCTTTCTGACAGACCAGGAGGACCCATTTCTCTAAGGGGAAGTGGCTAGCCTAACGATAATGACCGAACCACCCCCACTCTGCAGGGGGTGCTGTTCATTCCGCTTCGGAGAAAACCCACATAACCAGGGCACTCATCAATTCTCTGGGGAGCAATCAAGCTGTTCTTAAAAAGGTGAAGCTATTTGGGCCTACAAAAAACCCCCACTTTAATAGAGTATCTGTTTGAAATACCTGTAAAACGCTCTTAATAGACTTTGACAGTTTTCACCAAATGTTCTAGTAATTTAAAACTTTTAGTGCTCAAGCTCAGGCCAAGATGAAATGTTTGTTATTTGGTGATAATAAAATAGCACTTTAGAGTTTTTTGGCCCTGGGGCAGTGGGAGAAATTAGAAAAATTGATGGCAGGAAGTTGGGCTGCCTCCTAAGACGTACCAAGGAAATAAACTTTGTAATGCAATGCAGTTCCTTCATGAAATGTTAGCTTTCAGTCACAGTGGTGGGTGGGTGGGTCCTTCCCCAGGGACAGAAAAGGGTAAAGGCTAGTGCAGATTTCAGAAATAGCCTTTAGCAAGTTAAAACATTAAATTTAATTCACTCTCTTCTAAGTGGTTCTATTATATAATACCTATATGTACATACATAATGTAACAAAAAGGCTGCATCTGCCCACTAAATTAATGTGTTTTTCCATTAAGTATGCTTCTGGCACATTTGTTCAGTAACTACCTTCATAAGCAAGATCTAAGGATAAAAACATAATCATAATCCTCTTTAAAGGAAACTCGAAGGCAAAGCACAGAAATGCACCAACTAATGGCAGATTTCCTAGAAGACCTCCCACGTGATCGTATATTTTATTTTATTATTTATAAATATTTTAAGGCTTTATTTTGATTTAGTATTCTTTTAATATGTTTTAATTAATATTTATATATTTAATATTATTTTCCATTTTTTTAGGCTAGAAAATGCTTATTTCACTGCAAAAATAATTAAAATAATAAATATATAAAAAAATACCTATATGCTGCAAAATCCCGCGATATACTGAAAAATCCACAACACAAAATTAGATATATACAATTTAAAAATCCGTGATACAGTGAGACGGCGAAAAGTGAACGGCGATGTGGCGAGGACAGCTGTATTGTGATAAGTGAGGGGTTTACTTGGTGAGGGAGCACTGGATATCTTCTTCATGAGGGAGCCAATAGGTACATGACTTGTAGTGATGGGACCTGGAGGTCGGAGAGGTTAGAAGTTAGAAGAAGGACTAGAAGGAATGAGGAGGAGTGAGATGCAGGTGGGGGCTGGGGAGAGGTGGAGCTGCCAGGGGAGACCCCATGGGGGGCATGTGAAGGGGAGACAGAGCTCAGCCCAAGGTGTCACCTCTGGCTTCCTGGAAGGAGGCCTTGCTGGGAATGGGAAAGTTCCAGTGGTGCCTGGGGGGGGGGGTGGTGGTTAGTGAGAGGCAGGATGGCCCTGTCACTGGGTAGGGTGGTGAGCAAATCCCCAAGGGTGGGGGGCCACTCCTGAGGGACTTCGATGGGATGGAGAGAAGACAACAGGGGCTTAGGATAGGAGGAAAAGGAGGAGGACACAGAGGGAGAGACCTGAAGAGCCAGAGAAGGCCACTAACTAGAAAGTGAGGAGGAGAGCACTGTATCTAGCTTCATTAATGACACAATATTTGCGAACCTTCTAACATGAGCCTGTTTTTATGTCACATTATTTATACACTGAGTCTCTTTACTTTTGTCTTGTTTTGCCTCTCACAGGGTAAATTGTTTCTAACATTATACCCATATTTTATATTCTATAGCCTTTGTAGAACTTTTATTCAATTTCAATAATGAAACATTTTTTCCTTCAGAACTATTGAAATTATGGCTGCATGTTTGTGTTTCAGCTGGCAGTTGGGAAATGTCACTCAGCCTTCTAAACATGAATGTGTGTGCTTGGGCACTTCTTTCCCACGTCACTTCCAGGGTTTTCCTTCCCTCTTTCCTGCTATTCTGTGAATGGTTTCTTCCAAAGCATAAGGTCAGCAGAGGTTCAAGTGGTCAAACCAGGGCTAATCTCAAGATCAATGGAATCACCTCCCTGAAGACAGGGCTAATTCAGTGTGAAATCTCATTTTCTGTTTTCTCTGAGGGTGCCCAGTCAGTGAGGGAAACTGTAAAAAAAAAACCTTATTTCCTCAGCTTTTTTGCTTCAGATAATCAACTGACTCTGAATGACAACTCTTATGGGGAGGGGGGAGGAGCAGCAGAATTTGCCATCCGGTGCCCAGGTAAAGGAAAATACCTCTTTTCTGCAGACTCGTGTGCCTAGAGTGGCACAGAATTTTCTCTTGGCAAAAGTAAAATGGGAAAGATTTAAGGTAAAAAGAGATCTTCTTCCTTTCATTGTTTATTCTCCTGTCTATCCCCTCCTCCCAAATGACTCTTCTAATATATAATTGCAGCTTTTGATCTTTTAAGAATTGTATCACTCTTCTGTATTCTGTGTGTAAGGCTGGTGGTTCTGGCCATGCAGATTCACACTGAATTCGGGCAGACGGGAAAGGTGGAGCTGGAAAGCAGTGAGCCATACCTATTTGTTGGAAGCTCGCAAAGACAGGCAAGCCAAAAGAAGAGAGGGGAAAAAACAAAAACAACAACAAAGGAAAACCTGCTTTTCCCAGTGGAGGGCAAGGGATCAGGAAACAAACCACACTCTCATCGCCCCTGAGGGGAAGCACTTACATCCTTATAATAGAGCTGTCACATGCTCATGCTGGTAAACCAGCCAGCAAGCCTAACCCAGCTGTTTTGCCCACCCTGTTGAGTTAAAGTAGCTAAATATGAGGTCTGGTATGATGTGCTTGGGCATTCTTTTTGAACCCTCCTAAGCCCTAGATATGCTTGCTTCTGGCTGTGACTGTCATCTCAGGGGCAAGGGTCCTGACCAGCCTCTTAGGGGGTGGGGCTGAGCAGCAAACAGGACATCCACTCCTGGTGTTTTAACTGAGCTGTCACACTAGCTGTGGGTTGTAGAAGACAGAAGAAGAGTCCCAGACATACTCACTCATTTTTAATCAAGTGTTCAACTGTGGTCTCTAGCTTCGAGGCTCTTTTACAATGTTGGAGAGAAAGACGTGCAAATATCATGATAATAAAGGGATAGGTGCTGTGGTTGAGGCATGTGCAGGGTAGATCAGGAAAGACTTCCTGCTTCAGATAGCAAAATTCAAGAGAGAAAGAGTGGATCAGTTCTGTAACTGGACACTAAGTGCCTTTTTATGCACCCAAATATTTAAGAGTTAGAAATGAGAAAGATACTTCCTTTTCCCCGGACCTTTTGAGAGTTTCTAGAACTAGCAAACCTTGAACCTGCTGTTTTTGTCCCCAGCTCCTTTTAGTAATGTCAGAGGTAACAATGTGAACTGCTAGAAAGTTTAAATACGTAGTCTGAAGACAAAGGAAGAATATTGGCTTGGGGGACAAGTTAAAATAGACTGCATTTATTAAAAAAAAAAATCAATGGTTTCCAGTTACAGTTAAGATTTCCGGCGTCGTAAAATGAAATATTTATGAGGAGGGCCTCCACCTTTCCTGGTTGGAACTAGAGCTCTCCTGGGCTCTGTGTCATGACTTCAGGTGAGTAGTTTAGCTGCTGCTGTTCTGTTGAGTGCCGGAGGAAGTGCTGATGACGAATTGCATTAGGGAGATTCCTCAAGCGGATACAGGTAGATAGGACATTTGACAGTTTTTAATGACAGTACCTTCAAGCCTCATGAGCATTGTTAAGCAGGAAGGCATTTTCCCGCAGTTCCAGTGGGAGGAGTGGTGGAAATCGGGCTTTCAGGACACCCAGAGCACTCAGGTGATCCAATTCACATGCAGTGTGAAGAGAAGTGTTGAAACTTAATTGAGTGAAGAAGGAAATAACAATCCTTGTCCTGACCTCAGGAAGAGCAAGAGAACAGTCTGGTCTAGATGTCTTGCTGTCTGTGCCTCACCTGACACAGGCTCTAAGCCCACTGACAGGGGGGAGGGGAATGCTTGCCCTTCTCCCCTGTAATGAGGAATGACCAAGGGATGAAGCTAAATAATGCAGGAGATTTAACGTGCAGTGGTCAGCATCTACTCCTAGTGTTTAGAAATGGATCCTTGAGGCAGTTTTTTGAGTCTCTATCAATAACCAGTTCATTTATAGTCATTAATTAACTAAGCAACTATCTGTTGAGAATTTTTTTAAAAGATTTTTTAATTTATTCATTATAGAGAGGGGAGAGAGAGAGAGAATGAGAGAGAGAGAGAGAGAGAGTGAGAGAGAGAGAAGGGGTAGGAGCAGGAAGCATCAACTCCCATATGTGCCTCCACCAGGCAAGCCCAGGGTTTTTTGAACTGGCAACCTCAGCGTTTCCAGGTTGACGCTTTATCCACTGTGCCACCACAGGTCAGGCCCTGTTGAGAATTTCATTTGTGATAGGCACTGGCATAAATTCCAGTTGGGTTGTTGGAATAAATGGGCCAAAGGAGGAGGACAGACATTATTGAGTTAGTCACATGTATAAATTAGTCTTTCAGTTGTGGTAAGTGCTTTAAAAAGAGGAGGGAGGGGAAGCCTCCTTGAGGAAAATGAGGATGGAGATCTGAAGGATGAGTAGGAAGTTGCTAGATTTAAATAAAACCTGGCAGAAGGAACAGCATGTACAAAGGGCTTGAAGCAGGAAGGAGCGTGTCCTGTTCAAGATGTGGCACGGAGGCCAGTGAGGCTGGGCTGCAAAGGGCAGTGGTGTGCGAAGAAGTAGAGAGGGAAGTAGGGACCAGCTTGTGCAGGCCTGTTTGTACATCTTAAGGCTATTGTTCATTTTTTCTAAGAGTGATGGAAGTTATAAAAGATTTCTGAACAGGTGTGTGTGTGTGTGTGTGTGTGTGTGTGTGTGTGTGTGTGTGTGTGTGTGTGACATAAGCAGGTTCCTCCTATGCCCTGGATGATTTGTTCATGCTGCCACTGATGATGGAGGCACAGGTGCTCTGAGGTCTTGTCACCAGTCCCATTTGCTTTTTAAAGGGGTTATTACCTACCCCTCTCTGTTGGAGGGAAGAGAGGGTCCTGGAAGGTCCTATTTTGTTTGTAAGGGTTTGCTCTTTGCCTGGTGCTGGCTTCCTGAATTTGTAAATTGTGTCTGAGCCAGTGGATGAGGGTGGACAGGGGTCTTGGATAAAGGGAAAGGTTTGGTATGTTGGCAGTGAGGTCTGTAGGAGGAAAGTTCTCATTTGTTTCTTGTTTCATAGGGCTGTTGTGTCAGTGCTGGAAATACTTTTACAAATATTTGTAGAAGTGGAGAGAATAACCTAGTGGAGTGCCTGTCTCCTCAAAGGGAATGAATGTTCTGAGGTCTCCGTGGACACGCCCAAGCGTGCCATCAAGGCAGGAGCAATGACCAGTAACCATCACTGAGGGCCAGTAACCAGATTCTCTTCCAGGCATGGATATGGTCAACCCCCTGAACTGGGCGGTGTAATGCGAGGGGCTATTTTAAATAGCTAAGGACGATCACAGTCAGTTTAATGTTGCAAATAGTTTACCTCTTAACATCTGAAAGGAAAAACCACTTTAGTTTTATTATCAGACATACTACTCAATCTGTGTTATAGTTTCTCTGATCCTCTGTACTCTCTCTGGTCCTCTAAACTCTGCCTGATGAATGTTTTTCTAAAGACTTGCCAAGATCATTAAGTAGATTTCTACTCGGTGGGAAAAATTGGCACTCTTATTTGATCGCTTTAAGCAGAAAATGGAACATGTCCTAAACTCTAAATCAATTAGATAAGAAGTGTGGAAACAGAAGTGTCAACAATGTCAAAGCACTATCAGGATGTACGGTCATTTATGGGAGCCAGACCCAGAGATGGCCCCTGTGACCTACTTCCTGGTCCTCTTGCTCCTTTGTCATTGCTTCCCCTGTTGAATAGGCTGATCCGTGTGAACAGCAGGAAACGGAAGTGAGACTTCCAAGGCTAGGTCATAAAAGATGTGGCTTCCAGCTTGCTGCCCTGTGCAGAGATGTGTGCCCTGTCCACACTGCTTCCCACCCCCGGGCCTTTGCTGTGTAGTCCGCTCCCATCTGAATCGGTGTGGTGCAGCGAACAGAGTCGAGGCCGCTGTCAGAAGATAGGGGCCTGTTTCATTGCTTACTAGCAGGGAGCTCCTTTGGGGGAAAACTGTATTTTATTTTATTTTGTGGAGCACTGTTGTCCATGATTTTAAAAACATCCAATTCTGTGCATCAGACACCAAAATACCCTCAAGTCTCACCTCCTTTCAATCCTAGAAACCCGCTTGTGTGTTCTTTGGCAAATAATCTAAATGTATGTCGGTTGTTCTCAGCTGGAAGCGATTCTGCCCACTCACACTGGGAGACCTTTGGCAATGTGTGGAGACATACTACATTGTCACAGCTGGAGGAGAGGGGGTGGAGGCCAAGGATGCTGCTAAACATCCTACAATACACAGGACATACTTCTCCCTCTCAAATATTGCTGTTGTAAAGCTGGGGTCTGTGTGTACAAGTGTTTGTAAATATTTATGTGTGTGTACACATGCATATATACAATATATATTTATTTATTTTATTTTATTTTTTTTAGCAAGAGAGACAGAAAGGAAGAGAGATGAGAAGCATAAACTTGTAGTTGCATCACTTTAGTTGTTCATTGATTGCTTCTCATATGTGCCTTGACCAGGTGGCTCAAGCAAAGTTGTGACTTCTTGCTCAAGCCAGTTATCTTGGGCTCAAGCCATCAACCTTAGGCTTCAAGCCTTTGAGCTCAAGCCAGCAACCATGGGATCATGTTGATGATCCCATGCTCAAGCTGGCGACCCCGCGCTCAGGTTGGTGAGCCTGTGCTCAGTCCGGTGATCTCGGATCTTTGAACCTGGGACCTTTGCATCCCAGGTTGACGCTCTATCCACTGCGCCACCACTGGTCGGTCTATATAGTCTATTCTTTTTACACAAATGACTAAAGTCTGACCTTAAGCATAGTTGGTAAGCAGTAGAGTGAATGACTAAATACTTTGGGCAAACCACATCTATTATCCCAGAATCAATTCTTTTTTTCTCAGCTGGGAAAATAGTACCACTAGCACCTGTCTCCCAGGGTTGTGCATGTTTTAGCCTCAGTTTGTCTTTTCTGACTTGCTCTCCTGTGTCCTTGCCATATGGACTTCTCCCTCTGTCCTCTTCGTGTCTCTCTGCCTTCTTTCCTGTTTCTCTGCTCATATTAGCTGTCTATCTCAGATGTCCTTCACCAACCCTATGTCTCGTTTTCTGCTGGTTAAAATCCTTCCTGTCCTTCAGAGCTGAGTTCAGATGCCCTCTTCTTTGTGTGGTCCAGCAGCTGCTGTCCTTTCTCTTCGAGCTCCTCAGAGCCTTTTGCTTCCACTTTAGCATTTATTGTGTTTCGCTTTGCCTACAGTAGTTATTTGCTCACTCAGAATCTCAAGCACCGGTGAGCCTGGGGTGCAGAGACAGAGGAGGTAGTCTCTGCTCTCCCTCTGCCTAGTCCTGAGATGGTCAGCAACGTTGGTGCTGCTGATTGGCGCTCTGAATGGTGACATCCAGGCTTGGAAAGGCTTTTTTACGGTATGTAAAGCAGAAATGCAAAAAAGGGATGCCTTTGGTCCGTGTAGGCGGGCCAGGAGAAGTTCCTAAGAGGAGATGGGGCTTGGATTGATTCTTGGAAGCAGTGACAGTTAGTAAGGTGACCTTGGGGTGGGAAGGGACATTTTAGATGGGGGGAGACTTCATAAGTCAGAGCATGGGACATTTTAGGTTGTTCTCTTCAGAGACTTTAGGGCTAGTCATTTTCCATATTCTTTTAGTATCCTTCACAGTGTTACCCTAGGCAGTTAATAGATTTGTTTTTTTGTGTTCATGTCCTTACTTATTCAACAAGTAGTTTTGAGTGCTTTCTATATCTGAGGTACTGAACTGATGATGTAAGTGGGTAGGCACATTGTTGGTGGCAGATGGATTGCAGTAAAAACAATGAGAGTGGTAGGTGGCCTCTGCCATGATCCGATGTGGTTTAGTGAGGTTTGAGTTACGAATTAAGTCATGTGTTTGTGGTGAGCACACACTAGGATCCTGGAAACATATGTAAGAACAAGTCAGAGGCAGATGTGATGGGGAACTCCTACCCCAGTGACCACTCAGGATCAGAACTCGTTGTGGCCGACATTATTAGGCTGGTTTCATGAAAGACAGACAAAGGACGAGGTGTTTGTTCCTCAGGCTGAGTACAGCAGTTTTCCCAGTAGTGAATACTATAATGTTTTGTCAGCGGTGCATAGGAATTGGGTGGGAGAGGTTTGTTCCTTTTCTAGGAAATTCCAAAGCTGTGGCTAGGCCTTGTCCTTCGGGACTTTCAGACAGAGGGGAGAATGTGGCCAAGTCGCATATTTCTCCTTTTAACGCTTACTTCCCTTCTCCTTCTTTCTTTTTGTTTTATTTGTTAAATTTCTGCACATGTTTTTCAAGTGTGTGGTCCAGAGGGATGAAATACTGGTAGTGTCTGCATTTAGGAAACTCTGAGCCCACTTACAGTTAGGAAAAAAAGGTCTGGATGTGCTTCAAACACTCTTTGGAACAGATGGGGGAGGTGGCGTTGGAGATGGATCTGGACATCTTCGAGCAGATGTGGCACAGGAGGATGTGAAAACATTTGTCTTTTCTATCCCAGAATTGTCCAAGAGCCTGCAGACGTCTGTCCTGCGCCAGGGAAAGTATTGGCTAGATGACAGCACAAGGGAGACTTAGGTGTCAATTTAGTTGGAAGACACCGAGTTCTTCCTGGCTTTGGAGCAAGAGCCAGGGCATTAAGATGCTCTGGAAAATAGGCAGTGGGGTCGTCCTGTAGAGTCCATCTGGAGAGGTCTTTTGAGCCAGTTGGGTTTATAAATATGACCCTGAACTTGAGTCCAGGATCAGCCACGCCCTCTTTGCCTGGTTAGGCATTTGTCTTCTATGTCACTAAAGCCTGTGACCTTGTGTGAGAAGATTCCCATGGCTTATTTAATACGTGGTTTCTGAGACCTCAGGATATCACCTACCCTGCCCACTGGGCTTCCTTCCACCCATCCCGTTGTGAACAGTGTCCCTTCAGCCCCTGGTCACTGCCGTTTGCCATGTCTGTCTTACTGACCCTTCAGTCGGAAGCAGACTCTTGTGCTGTGTACCGTGAACTTCCTGCTGCTGAACTGGGGAGAAAACGTGGCTGGCAGGCGGTGAACTCGGTGGCAGTTAGGGCCCAGCAGAGAACCAGGGTTAATAATTTACTGTATCTCTGTGCAGTCACTGATGTTGACCTTGACAAAACTCTGGCAGAAATTAGTCAAGCCTGGCCTGGCATTTAACTAACAGGATAATACAGTGCAAAAATGATGTCTTGTTGAGAAGTTAATCCTGTCTCTGAGTTTACAGTCAAGTTGTATACATTTGGTGCTATTCGCATCCAGCAGTGGAGAACTGTTTGCTTACCGTGTTCACAGTATTCATGAGACAGCAATGTCACACAGGGTCAGTGGTCCGAGAACAGAAGTCACATTGATGGAGAAACCCCGTAGGGGAGGCAGTAGAACAGCGTTTGGACTTGTGGGTGTGGCAGGTGAAGAGCCCTCCTTCCCTTTAATTTAAAATTCATAACTCTTTTTCTCCAGCAGTTCTAAAACTTGTGCTTCTGGTGCTAAGAGAAGGTCAAGCTGATTAAAGTTCACAGTAAAGTCAACAGCAGTGCTGCTTAAGACACTTTAATCGGAGGGGCCCGCTCACTGTAGAATTTGCTCTCTTTTCCCTGAAATGAAACCAGCCCCAGGGCAATAAAGACAGCCAGATTGGGGTTCTAGTTAACTGTTGAATAAGCCTAGACTGCCAGTAAAGGTCTGGCAAAGGGGAGCCAAAGGGAGATGTTTACTTAGGAGGGAGAATCTAGATGGCTGTGTTAGGAACTATTGCTCTCTGGAGTCAGAATGCAGTTATGTCCCTGTCGGGAGCTGCAAAGCGCTGTAGAAGTCTAGCTGACCCCTTGTTCCCCCCACTCTCTTGGGAAGGTACAATGACTGGGTTAGAGATGGCTCTAGCAGGTAGATTTTGGGTTCTTGGTTAGTGTTTTTTCCAGTACACTGGCCATCACTTTAATCCAGCGAACATTTACATGCTCGGTAAATACACATGTGCTTTGGGAAAGGCAGCTGGCTCCAGGTGGGAGTGTGTGGAGGAGGACGGGACGGCAGCACAGGGCAAGCCAGGAAAAAGGAGAGGCAGCCAGGAAGGACAGGAGCTCAAAGAAAGAGGTCTGGGGACTGGAAGCAGTGCTCAGACACAGAAGAAATTAGCATTTGAAACAGGCAAGAGGGACAGTAACAACTGGGTGTGGTGGGCCCGGTGAAGTACAGCAGAGGAGGGGGGAGGAGGAAAGAGGAGGGGGAAGGTGGTGTGAACAGGGAGTGGGGAAGCTGGGAGCATCAGGAGATGAAAGACAGCAGAGTCAGGAGTTTGAGCCAAAGAACTAGAGGGGAGAGGGAGTAAAGATGGCCCTGAGGGGCACAAGAAAGGCAAAGAGATGGAGGATAAGCTGTGAGCTCCAAGTCACACCTGCTGTGATATCTGCTCCAGGGGTATTGACCCACAGTTATTCGACATAAAAAGCTGCCAGTGTTGATTTTAGAAATACATGGTTATAGCCCTGGCCAGGTAGCTTAGTTGGTTAAAGTCTCATCTCAATAAGCCAAGGTTGTGGGTTCAATCCCTGGTCAGGCACAGCACATACAAAAATAATCTGATAAGTGCATAAATAAGTGGAACAAAACAATGTTTTTCTCTCTCGCTAACTCTTTCTTAAAAAAGAAACACATGGTTACTAAACAAATAACTTTTAAATAAAATGTGAAGTGTAAGAAACTAAAAGAGGATAAATGAACATCTTGTCACCTGCGATGGGTATTCTTTATGCCTCCTATTTCTGGGGATTCTCTGTCAGTAGCATTCAGCATGGGTATGAAAATATGCATTGAATTTAATGCTTAAAAGAGTTACAAGTACCAATTATCTGTCTGTGGAAAACAGGACCATAGTTCAATAAGACTCGTCTGGTCTTTGGGTAAGAGTTAGAAAAGACACTACTGGAAAGACATCAGAAGAATAAATGACTCAGGGCCCATCCTTGGGAATGAAACTAATATTCACTAAAACATGTGTATACACTAGCTGAGAATTTCTATAACCTGAAGAGGAGATACACACTCTCTTGGTTCCCAGTTATCCATCTGTGAGCTTGTGTACTCTGTGTGTCCAGGAACTTACTTCTTCTATCAGCTGGCTTGGGGCCATTTCCCTTCCTTTTGAAATGAGCTTTCTTTGACATGTCTTTGGAGATTTTCTATTACTCTTCTCCAAATCATTCCTTGATAAACAGTGTATAGACATCAGACAAGCCAATATAATATGTTATTCTAATTTGTTTTTTGGTCGGTTTCTTGGGATTTCCTTCATAGTCAACCATGTCATCTGCAAATTGGGTTAGTATTCTTTTCTTCTTGTTGATCTGTATGTCTTTGACTCTTTTACCTGCTTTATTTTGCTGGCTAGAGCTTCCAGATCTTGTTAACTAAGATTGGTGAGAATGGACATGTTTGCCTTATTTCTAATCTTAGGGAGAAAGCATTCAGTCTTTTTTTTTTTTTTGTATTTTTTGAAGCTGGAAACGGGGAGAGACAGTCAGACAGACTCCCGCATGCACCCGACCGGGATCCACCCAGCACGCCCACCAGGGGCGATGCTCTGCCCACCAGGGGGCGATGCTCTGCCCCTCCGGGGGGTCGCTCTGCCGAGACCAGAGCCACTCTAGCGCCTGGGGCAGAGGCCAAGGAGCCATCCCCAGCGCCCGGGCCATCTTTGCTCCAATGGAGCCTTGGCTGCGGGAGGGGAAGAGAGAGACAGAGAGGAAGGGGGGGTGGTGGAGAAGCAAATGGGCACTTCTCCTATGTGCCCTGGCCGGGAATCGAACCCGGGTCTCCCGCACGCCAGGCCGACGCTCTACCGCTGAGCCAACTGGCCAGGGCCAAGCATTCAGTCTTTTATCATCGAATATGTATAATGTCAGTTGTAGGTCTTTTGTTGGTGCTCTTTATTAAGTTGAATATGCTCCCCTCTAATTATACTTTTCTGGGATTCTTTTTTAAAATTATGAATGGGGGCCCTGGCCGGTTGGCTCAGTGGTAGAGCATCGGCCTGGCATGCAGGAGTCCCGGGTTTGATTCCTGGCCAGGGCACACAGGAGAGGCGCCCATCTGCTTCTCCACCCCTCCCCCTCTCCTTCCTCTCTGTCTCTCTCTTCCCCTCCCGCAGCCGAGGCTCCATTGGAGCAAAGTTGGCCCGGGCGTTGAGGATGGCTCTGTGGCCTCTGCCTCAGGCGCTAGAGTGGCTCTGGTAGCAACAGAGCGACGCCCAGGATAGGCAGAGCATCGCCCCCTGGTGGGCATGCCGGGTGGATCCCGGTCGGGCACATGCGGGAATCTGCCTGACTGCCTCCCCGTTTCTGGCTTCGGAAAAATACAAAAAAAAAAAAAAAAAAAAAAAAATTATGAATGGGTGTTGAATTTTATCAGATGCTTTTTCTGCATTTATTGATATGATCATGAGATTTTTCTTCTGATTTTCAAATATTGAATTAGCTTCTCGCATGCTTGAATTAAACTCCACTTGCCAAATCCCACTTGCTAATATTTTGTTAGGAATTTTCATGCCTATATTTGTGAGGGATATTAGTCGTTCTTTTCTTTTCTTTCTTTCTTGGTATTATGTTTGTCTGGTTTTGATACAGGGTAATGCTGACCTTATTAAATGAATTGAGAAATATTTTTTCCTCTTCTATTTTCTGGAAGAGATTGTGTAGGGTTGATGTTTATTCTTTAAACACTTGGTAGAATTTTCCAGTGAAACAATCTAAGCCTGGAGATTTCATTTGGAAAGTTTTGAAATGTGAATTCAATTTCCTTAATAGCTCTGGGACTATTTAAATTATCTATGTCATGCTGGGTAAATTGTGGAAGTTGGTGCTTTTTGAAGAATCGGTCCATATCATCTTAGTTGTCAGATTGACATGTGTAGGGTTGTTCTCAGTGTTCCTTATTCTTTTGATGCATAAAGGGTCTGTAGTGATATGCCTATTTCATTCCTGATGTTGATCATTTGTATTTTATATTTTCTTTTCAGTTTTGCAGTTTTGTCAGTCTTATTGATCTTTTAAAATAATTAGCTTTTGAAAAATTAAAAAAAATATTTAAATCAGTTTTTTGTTTCATTAATTTCTTTTCTACTGTTCTTATGTTTTTAGTTTCATTGATTTCTACTCTTTTATCCTATTGTTTCCTGCTCTCTGCTTGCTTTGGTTTTATAAAGCTCTTTCTTTTCCAGGTAATTGAGCTGACAGCTTAATTTAATTCAGACTTTTGCTCTTTCCTAATGTAAATAATTCTATAAGTTTCCCTCAGTACTATTTAGCCATGTGTCACAAATTTTGATATGTTGTATTTTAGTTTTCATTCAGGCCAATGTATTTTTAAAAATTTCCTTGAAGATTCCTTTTTTTTTTTTTGATCCATGGGTTATTTAGAAGTGTGTCTAATTTTATAAGATTTGGAGATTTTTCTTTTATGTATTTCTAGTTTGATTCCATTGTGATCGGAGAATACCCACTGTGTGATTTCAATTCTTTCTTTTAAATCTGTTGAGGTTTCTTTTATGGCCCAGGATTTGGTTTATCTTGGTATACAGTCAGTGGGCTCTTTACAAGAACATGTATTTTACTAGGAAGTGATTTTTAAAATAGCAAATACAAGTCAATCTCAGAGATAAAAAGAAATGATTTTTTTTGCCCTGGGCAGTAGAGAGATTGTTACTACCAGTCATTTAACCATGCCCAGTCTTCATTATATCATCTACAAGATGAGAATGCATCCTTTTTAGTGCTTTACTGTTGGGCAGATAAAATATATTATGCTCACTTTGTTAAAGATGGCGCTGCCCATGTGGAAGCCCGTCTCCCAGGTGATAATATTAGTTGCCCTTATGCTTGGAATGGGCGTAATTATATTAATGTATATTGGGGGCAGGCTGTGGGCAGGCAGGATCCTTGTAGCCTGGGGCTTGGTTTTGGGACTAAGACTTTCCCACCCTTTTTGATGTGAGGTGGACTTTGTATCAGAGACTTCCCTATTTTGTATATTGGATTAAAGATTTTGATTTCTGCACTGGGCAGACCGAGAGCTTGCCTCTTGGTTCCTGAGATTAGCATTAGAGCAGAGAGCAGGTTGGAGAACAGAGTAAGCCCATATGGAGGAGAAGAGAGGAGAATTAGCCAAGATGGTGGAGTGCTGAAAGAGAAGCCATTTAATTCAGACTTTTGCTCTTTCCTAATGTAAATAATTCTATAAGTTTCCCTCAGTACTATTTAGCCATGTGTCACAAATTTTGATATGTTGTATTTTAGTTTTCATTCAGGCCAATGTATTTTTAAAAATTTCAGTTAGTGCAGAGTTTGTGAAGACAGAAGGAGATGGGGAACAAAGGAGAATGAGACTAGTGAGCTAGAAACCTTTGATTCTAGGAAACTCGGATAAGTCAGTAGCTTTGTGAGCACTGAATAAGTGGGTTTTGGAGCCCAGTGTGTGTTTTTACTTGCCTGCTGCATGCAAGCTAGGATTAAAGATAATGGCCTACCAGTTTGTGGCTCTGTTGTTTCATTACCATCTGTCCGAATCCAATGAGAACCTGCATGGGCCAGGCTGCTGTGATGGTGGCCGCGGATACTGGCCATACATTTACAAATCCAACTATATTTGCATCCTAAAAAGTAAACGGTTAAGGGTATGTGAAGTATAATATTATTTGCCTCTGAGGGTCTTTTCTCATTCAAATTGTTATGTGGAGTTTTTCTGTTTTAACTATGAAAAAATTATTTTGGATCATACTTTGGACAACACATATTTTTCTCTCTCACACAATATATTTAGAACATCTTTTTAGGTGAGTATGTATAGAACGATCCCATAATCTTCAATAGCAGCAGCACAGCCCACAGGACAATGATTTCATAGGGTTAGCTACCTGCCTGCCATCTTTTCTGATGCCTCAGCCTCACTGAGTTCTCCTAATAGTCTAGCATTCTCCTTCTAGAGAAATAAAGAGCCTGCCAAGGTAAGTCAGCAAACCAGGCCAGAGTAGGAGGGCCAGAAACTCAAGAGTTCATGAATAACTGAGTCAGGGGACTGGAATCAAAAGTGAGTGAGTCAGGATCTGGGCCCAGTCTGGGGTGGTGACCTTGTTTAATCAGCTACCTTCCTGATGCTCCAGGGCAGGGTTAGACTCAACTGTGCTGAAATTTCATCTCCCGCAGACATGGCCAAGGAATTTGGCCTAGGTCAAGCTTCCCCACCTCTCCCATATTAAGTTACCTGTCAGAAAAATGTAAACCAAAATTTAGGGTCCCATGACTCTGTTTCTGTCTGTGGAAATGAGAACGACATTATTGCAGAGGGTTAAGGAAAAGATCATGGAGAGAAAGGAAAAGGGAGGTGAATAACATAGTGAAGAAGAGAGAAACATAGGGTTGGAAAGCAAGACAGACAATGAACTCTTCTGGAAGAAGTAAACAATTCTTATCACATGCCTGATTGATTCTTTTAGGTAAGTCTGCCCACTCCTCTGCGTTACTTTTACTATCTAAGTCCTTAAATGGGAGTGCCTGCCCATAGCTATGGTTTGATTGAATGTGTGAGAACAGGTTGTCAAGAGTGACCTTCAGATATTTACACCAAGTGACTGGATGAATATTAGAGACATTGAAAAATTCATAGGTGGCCTTGGCCAGTTGGCTCAGTGGTAGAGCGTCGGCCTGGCGTGTGGAAGTCCCGGGTTTGATTCCCGGCCAGGGCACACAGGAGAGGCGCCCATCTGCTTCTCCACCCCTCCCCCTCTCCTTCCTCTCTGTCTCTCTCTTCCCCTCCCACAGCTGAAGCTCCATTGGAGCAAAGATGGCCCGGGCGCTGGGGATGGCTCTATGGCCTCTGCCCCAGGTGCTAGAGTGGCTCTGGTCGTTACAGAGCAATGCCCCGGATGGGCAGAGCATTGCCCCCTGGTGGGCATGCCGGGTGGATCCCAGTTGGGTGCATGCGGGAGCCTGTCTGACTGCCTCCCCGTTTCCAGCTTCAGAAAAATACAAAAAAAAAAAAAAAAGAAAAAAAAGAAAAATTCATAAGAGGTCAATGTTTTGGTAGTGTTGAGTGGGTTGGGGACTTAAACTTTTTTTTCATATTGCATCTGACTTTGGAACATCAAGGAAAGGTGTTTGGTCCAACAGAGAGGGTGGGCTAGAGCTACTAATTTTGTTTGGCTCCAGTAGGCACCTATATATAGTTAAAGGATCCCATGTAAGAGGCTGTTTGAAGTCTACCCTAGTTTTATCATATTCCCATTGGTAGGGCGTGTTCTAGAACTTCTTACTGAAGGCACGGCAATTGTAGGTCTGGCCCTGCCAACCATATTTGGGACACTGTGGAGGTAATCCACTTCTTTTGACTCCATTTTTTAACTATTTGCTGATATAGGCCAAGATTTTAGGGAAGGAGAACTTTTTAGTGAACAGATTAAAAGCACAATCACACTAAACTAACTGCATAGCAGTTAGAAAAACACAAGATTAAATACTCTATCGTATATATGTATTTTGGGGGTCGAGTATTTCCAAATTTATATGTATTATGTGATCAGGATGGCTTCTCCTTGGGGGATGAGTTTCTCTAGGATGGTAAGTGGGTTTCAAAGAACAACTTTTTCTTCTTGAGTTTATTTAGCTTCTTAGTTTATTTTGCCTTAAGCCAGCATCACTTATTTTTAGATAAGCGGAGCCCAAAAAAAAGTTACTAAAGAGGAGGGCTGGCTTATTTTTGTTTTTCTGGACAAAAATGATACTTACTGGGAACATTTGGCCAGGCTTGGCATACTGGGTTAAAATATTCTTTTTCTCCCCGCCATGTTTTTAGGAATTTAATGGGGTTAGTGTTCTGTGATACTGGTAATAATATAAATGTCATTGGTTTTTACCAAATGAACCTATATACTTGGATTTCCTTTTTTTCAGATTATTTTATATTTTTAAAAAGACCCAAGCTGAGACAGGTTTCTCTATGGGACTGGATGATTAGAACTGTGTTTAGTTGCTAGTTTTGTAGATATTGCTGCTATTGAGAATCTTGTTAACTGGTTTTTTGTCTTTTTCCTCTTTCTCCTTCTCCTCCTCCTCTTCTTCCTCCTTCTTCTCTTCCTCCTCCTCCTCCTCTTTTTCTTCCTCTACCCTCCTCCTCTGTCTCCTCCCCTTCCCCCTTTCTTCTTCTTCCAGTGAGATATAAAGGGAGAAAGAAAGAGAGACAGGAACATCAAACGGTTCTTGTATATGTCCTGACCAGGGATTGACCCAGCAACCTCTGCATTGGAACAATGCTCTAACCAACCAAGTTATCCAGCCAGGGCCTTACTGGTTTCTTTATTTCTAGTAAATAGCAGGCATGGAATTAGAGGTCGTGTATTCTGCCTAGATGAAATAGATTTGGCCACAGACTTAGATGCTGTCAGGTATGCTATGTGGGGAGAAAAAATAACGTTAAGATAGCTTTCCTTGAAAAGAACCTCCAATATGCCACATCTCTGGGTATAGTTTCAGAATATATGAAGTGTGCAGGTTTCTGTGTGGACAGATGTTTTAATTTATTTAGGGTATGAACCTACGAGTAGACTTTTTGGGCCATATAGTAACTTTGTGATCAATAGTATGTAGAATTGCCAGACTGAATTTTGAAGTGGAGAATTTTACATTCCCACCAGCAGTGTATGAAGGTTCCAAATTCTTCACATTCTCAACACTTGCTATTATCTTTTTTAATGATAGCCATCTTATTGGATGTGAAATGGCATTTTATTGATACTATTTCCCTGATGGTTAATGATATGAAGCATCTTTTCATATGCTTATTTGGTATTTGTGTATCTTCACTGAAGAAATGTCTGTTCAGATTTTTTGCCTGTTTATTAAATTGGGTTCTTTTTATTATTGAGTTGTAATGGTTCTTCATCTTTTCTTTCATTCTGTGGATTGCCTTTTTACTTTCTTGATGCTGTCTTTGGAAGCACATCTTTAACTCTTATGATGTCAAGTTTATATATGTAATTTTACTTATGTCATATCTAAGAAACCATTACCTAAACCAAGGTCATGATAACTTACTCTTCTTCTAAGAGGTTTTTTTTTTAAATTAAAGATATTTTTTGGCCTGACCTGTGGTGGTGCAGTGGATAAAACGTCAACCTGGAAATGCTGAGGTCGCCGGTTCGAAACCCTGGGCTTGCCTGGTCAAGGCACATATGGGAGTTGATGATTCCAGCTCCTCCCCCCCTTCTCTCTCTGTCTCTCCCTCTCCTCTCTAAAAACATAAATAAATTAAAAAAATAAAATAAATAAAATAAAAATATTTTTCAATTATAGTTGACATATAATATTATATTAGTTTCAGGTGTACAATCCAGTGATTAGACATTGTATCACTTACTAAGTGATCACCCTAATATATCTCATACCCATCTGACAACATACATAGTTATAGTTATTAGAATACTATTGACTATATTCTTTGTGCTGTACTTTACACTCCCATGACTATTCTTTTTTCTTTTTTTTTTGTATTTTTTCCGAAGTTAGAAGCGGGGAGGCAGTCAGACAGACTCCCGCATGCGCCCAACCGAGATCCACCCAGCATGCCCATCAGGGGGCATGCTCTGCCCATCTGGGTTGTTGCTCCGTTGCCAAAGTCATTCTAGTGCCTGAGGCCAAGGCAATGGAGCCATCCTCAGCGCCTGGGCCAACTTTTCTCCAATGGAGCCTTGGCTGTGGGAGGGGAGGAGAGAGACAGAGAGGAAGGAGAGGGGGGGGGGGTGGAGAAGGAGATGGGTGCTTCTCCTGTGTGCCCTAGCTGGGAATTGAACCCAGGACTTCCACACGCCAGGCTGACACTCGACCACTGAGCCAACCGGCCAGAGCCTCCCATGACTATTCTTAACAACCAATTTGTACTTCTAAATCCCTTCACTTTTTTCACCTATCACCCCAACCCCCCTCCCATCTGGCAACTGGCAACTGTTCTTTGTATCTAAGAATCTGTCTCTGTTAATTGATTTTGTTTTTTAGATTTAGTTGTTGATAAGATATGTATTTATTGCCATTTTATTGTTTATACTTTTGATCTTTCTTTTCTCCTCCTTCTTTTTCTCCTCCTTCTTCTTAATGGAGACCCTTTAACATTTCAAGTAATACTGGTTTGGTGGTGATGAACCCTTTTAGGTTTTTCTTGTCTGGGCAGCACTTTATATATATTTTTTATTCTAAATGATAGTTTTGCTAGGTAGAGTAATCTTGATTTTAGGTTCTTGCTTTTGATAACATTGAATACAGTGGTCTCTCGTCTATCATGGGAGTTAGGTTCCAGAACCCCCCGTATAGGTGAAAATCTGTGAAGTAGTGACCTTATACATATTTATTTTATTATTTATATACATTTTAAGGCTTTATAAACCCTACACACACTGTTATAAACCTTTGCCACACTTTACCTTTCCCACACTCTTTATAAACACTCCCTATGCTCTTAAACACTTTCTACATATTTTATGTGATTTAATATGTTTTAATTAATACTTTTTATATTTTTGTATATTGTTTTCAATTTTTTAGGCTAGAAAATGCTTATTTTACCACAAAAATAATTAAAATAATTATGTAAATACCTATATACCACAAAATCCCATGATATAGCGAAAAATCTGTGATACAAAATTAGTATATACAATTTAAAAACCCGCTGTAAGCCTGACCTGTGGTGGTGCAGTGGATAAAGCGTTGACCTGGAAATGCTGAGGTCACCGGTTCGAAACCCTGGGCTTGCCTGGTCAAAGCACATATGGGAGTTGATGCTTCCAGCTCCTCCCCTCTCCTCTCTCTCCCTCTCTGTCTCTCTCTCTCCCTCTCTCTCCTCTCTAAAAATGAATAAATAAAATTAAAAATCCGCTATACAGTGAGACTGTGAAAAGTGAACTGTGATATGGCGAGAGAGGACTGTGTTTCCTGCCACTCCCTCTGGCCTGTAAAGTTTCTGTTGAGAAATCAGCGGACAGTCTTATGGTAGCTCCCTTATAGGTAACTAACTGCTTTTCCCTTGTTGCTTTTAAGATTCTCTCTTTGTCTTTAACCTTTTGCATTTTAATTATGATATGTCCTGGAGTGGACCTCTTTGGGTTCATCTTGTTTGGTACTCTGTGCTTCCTGGACTTGTATGTCTATTTCCTTGAACAGGTTAGGAAAGTTTTTAGTCATTATTTTTTCAAATTGGTTTTCATTTTCTTGCTTTCTCTCTTTATCTTCCAGCACAACCCCATGATGCAAATGTTAATTCACTTGAAGTCCCAGAGGCTCCTTACACTAAACTATCTTTATTTTTTTTGAATTCTCTTTTCTTTTCGCTGTTCTGATTGTTTTTTGTTTCCTTATATTCTGAATTGCTGATTTGCTTCTAGGCTTCATCTACTCTAAGGTTGATTCCCTATACATTATTCTTCATTTCAGTTAGTGTATCCTTCATTTCTGACTGGTTTCTTTTTATGGTTTCCATGTCCTTTTTCATGCTGTTGAAGTTCTCATTAAGTTTTTTGAGCATCCTTACAGTCAGTGTTTTGAATTCTGTATCTGGTAGCCTGCTTGCCTCCATTTGGTTTAGTTCAGTTCTCTTTCTGGAGACTCCTCCTGTTCTTTCATTTGGGACATGTTTCTTTGTTTCTTCATTTTGGCTGCTTCCCTGTGTTTGCTTCTGTTATTAAGTAGAGCTGCTACATGGTGTCCTGTAGGGCCCAGTGGCACAGCCTCCCTGTCACCTGAGCTGGGCACTCCAGGGGCACCCCTGTGTGAACTGTCCTGTTGTAGTTGAGCCTTGATTGCTTTTGGTGTCACTGGGAGGGATTGAGCCCCAGGTTGATTGGCTGCAAGGACTAGCTGCAACTGCAGTGGAGGAGCTGCTGTGCAGGACTGACCCTACGGAGCAGGACTTGTCAGTGGGGCTTTAGTGTTCACTGCTTCTACTCCTCGAGTGTGTTGCTTGTGGAGGTGATAGGACTGTAATCTGGCATGGCCTGAACTTGCCCACCAGGTGCACTAGCTTGGGTCCTCCCCTGAAGGTGCAAGGTCAGCCACCACATATCCAGGAGAGGCCAAACTGTGAACCAAGGCTGGCTGCCACTAGTGCCAGGCCTGGGGCCACTCAGCAAAGGGTTTTTGAGTACACAGAGGCCCGATGCTGCTTATTTGAGAGATTTTAGGACAGTCCAGAGCACGAGGCAAAGAGAGGCCATTTCTATGGAAAACCACAGGAAACAGCTTGGGTTGGCCTGTAGGTGGGTAGGGTGGGGTTTCAGGGAATCACCTGGATGGAGGGGGGCAGTGTGAGCCAGGTTGATGAAAACTCAGATACGGTGCCTGCCCTGCTGGCTCTGTGAGAGAGGGGTCTTAGCATAGGAACAGTGGCCTCTACCAATACCTTGTTGGGCAGTAAACTGTCCTCCCAGCCCTGGTTCTTACCATAATGCCCGGCAATTCAGTTCCTCCCCGTATGTCCCTGTTTCCTTTCAAGGTGCTGTCCCAGAACTGGTGCTCAGAGGGAGTGAGTCCAAGTAAGTCTGTGGGCCCTTTAAGAGGAGCTGCCTGGAACTTCAGCAGCCCTTTGTCTCTGTCAGCCTCAGTCCCCGCTGGTTTTTACAGCCAGAAGTTATGAGGACTTTTCTTTATGGCACTGGAACCCTGGGCTGGGGGCCTGGTGTGAGGTTGGGACCCCACCTTCCTTAGGGGGGACCTTAGTAACCAAGATATCCCTCCTAATTTTAAACTGCCACACAGGCAAGTTCTGTGTCTCCACCCCTCCTACCAGACTCGATGTGGCTTCTTATTTATATCCTTATTAGTTGTAGGACTCCTGTTCAGCTAGATTTCAGGTGGTCCTGAATGTAGGTTGTTCCGTAGTCTAGTTGTAATTTTGATGTGATTGTGGGAGGATTCAAGTACTGTGTATACCTATGCTGCCATCTGGACTGGAGGTCTAAGAATCAAAGTTTAACTCTTCCATTTAAGTCTAAGATCCATTCTGAGTCCTTTCCAGTATGGTGTGAGGTTGGGGTCCATCTTATTTCTTTCGCATGTAGATGTCAGTTGCCCCAGCACCGTTTGTTGAGGCTGTTCTTTCCCCACTGAATGACCTTAGCACTGTTCTGTCCCTGGTGATATGTACTTTCCAGGCTCCTTACCAGCCATTTCGTTCCCAGATTTTAGGTTTGGTGGTGATGCCAGGACATTAGGAAAAATTAGACCATTTTCAGAGGGGACTGAAATACTTACTGCTAACTGCTAAGTTCAAATTAGGGTCCTGCCATCTCAGGTGGGTGAGAAATTTTGAGGAAAATTAGTCTGGTTTTAGAAAAAAGAATATCATCTTCCTGAATATCTGCAGGTAACATAAGCACATTTTTAAAATTCTGTTCTGCATGCAACCTTACTGAGGTCACTAGGTCACTTGGAGAAATTTAGTGATGGACATAATTTCTCTATGATAGACTGGGCTTTCACACATGTGCAACAATAGAAACTTGTAATAATGACAATTAAGAAATAAGCTTATGCAATAGAAAATAGGGGCTCCTATAATGGCTCGATTATTAAAAAGCTGTGTGACTTCAGGTACACTGCTTCAACTTCGCTCGCAGTTTTCTCTGTTAAAGGAGGGTGCTGGATTGACAACCTTGGATGTCCTCTGACTTTAAAGCTCTTTGCTGGTGTGTTTGAAGATGTTGTCAATATGTTCAGCCTTTGCTGTTTAGAAAGTGTATTATAAAAACTTAGCTGTTGCCCTGGCCAGTTAGCTCAGTGGTAGAGCATCGGCCTGGTGTGCAGGAGTCCTGGGTTCGATTCCCAGCCAGGGCACACAGGAGAAGCGCCCATCTGCTTCTCCACCCCTCCTCTCCTTCCTCTCTGTCTCTCTCTTCCCCTCCTGCAGCCAAGGCTCCATTGGAGCAAAGTTGGCCCGGGCGCTGAGGATGGCTCTGTGGCCTCTGCCTCAGGCGCTAGAATGGCTCTGGTCACAACAGAGCAACACCCCAGATGGGCAGAGCATTGCCCCCTGGTGGGCATGCCGGGTGGATCCCAGTCAGGCACATGTGGGAGTCTGTCTGACTGCCTCCCCGTTTCCAACTTCAGGAAAAAAAACACACAAAAAACTTAGCTGTTAGTGCCAGAAAGTAAGAAAGCTCTCAAAAGAAACACATGCATGTGCACAAACACACATTGATGGAGGTATGGCAGACTGACACAGGAACCAACAGAAAGAGCTCCTGGTGGTCAAATATGGAACAATTTGAGCAATAAAAGTAGCACTGGGCCTGACCTGTGGTGGTGCAGTGGATAAAGCGTCAACCTGGAAATGCTGAGGTCGCTGGTTCGAAACCCTGGGTTTGCCTGGTCAAGGCACATATGGGAGTTGATGCTTCCTGCTCCTCTTCCCCTTCTCTCTCTGTTTCTCTCCTCTCTCTCTCTCTCTCTCTTTTCGAAAAAAATGAATAATAAAAAAAAGTAGCACTGGATTATAACCCAAAATATAAAATAAATATCCAAGGGTCTATACTAATATAAACAAATGATCAAATAAATAAATAAATAAAATAAATGGGGAAGTATAGACAAATCTCTCTTACAGAAGCATTCCAAACAATTTGTACAGGTGCTTTGCTTTCAAGGAGGAAGAGCTTAATTCTACAGTACACAGTTAGGAAAGAAGGAATAAAGAGTACCTTCTTGGCCTGACCTGTGGTGGCGCAGTGGATAAAGCGTCGACCTGGAAATGCTGAGGTCGCTGGTTTGAAACCCTGGGCTTACCTTGTCAAGGCATATATGGGAGTTGATGCTTCCAGCTCCTCCCCACCTTTTCTCTCTGTCTCTGTCTCTGTCTCTCTCTCTCTCCCTTTCTCTCTCCTCTCTAAAATGAATAAAAAGAATTAAAAAAAAAACTTTAAAAAAAAGTATCATAAAAAAAAAAGAGTACCTTCTTTTTTCCTTGTCAGTGAAGAAACTAGACAAACACTACCTCAGCCAGGTTATCAAGGTCAATATCAACAGTGATTAATCACATCAATAGCATACACCCTTGATATAGTATGATAAGAACGAACTTTACCTCTAGGCTTCTCCCCATAACCCATGACCTCAGTCTAATCATGAGAAAATCATCAGATAAGTCCCAGTTGAGGGGAATTCTACAAAATACCTGACCAGTGTTCTTGAAACTATCAAGGTCATCAAAACCAAGGAACTGTCACAGCCAAGAGGAGCCTGAGAAGACAAGGTGATTAAATATAGTGTGGTGTCCTAGATGGGATCCTGGAACAGAAAAAGGACTTTAGGTAGAAACTAAGGAAAACTAAATGAAGGATGGACTTTTAAAAATAATGTATCAATATTGATTCATTAATTACCTCAAATGTGCCTTATTAATGTAAGATGAAATAATAGAGAAAATTTAGTGTGGGGTATATAGGAATTATGTATTAGCTTAGTAATTTTCTATAACCTAAAACTATTCTAAAAATATATTTTATTGAAAAAAAAACCCCAAGAAACAAAACCCCTGTGTGGGGAAACCTTCTAACACCCAATTTGGGACCTCTTCTGTCAAATCATCGCTGAGCAGCCCGTCACAATGCCACCTCATCCTCCACTGCACACCTGTTACGTCACTTGCACACTGCCCTTGGTTAATTTGCTCTGTCTGCCCTAGGAGTCTCCGAGCTCCTCATTCATCTTTATGCACAGCCTCTGGCACGCACTCACATACTTTTTAACTGACCTAATGAAGGAATGAGCACAAGAACAAATATGTCATGAATCTTCTGCGTGTGTGACCTTTTGCTATCTTGGTTCCTGTGTTCAAAGATGCTCACAGTGTAGCGAAGAAGCAGAGTAGTAATGGGATAATGGTGCCATGATGCAGTAAAGAAAACAAATGCCTGCCTTGTCTGCTTCAGAGAACGGCGTAAGATTCTCAGATGATGTCAGTGACAGTGCTCTCAAAAGGTGTTTGTCTCAAGTGGAATTCAGATGGTATTCTCCCATTTGTCTCAAGTAGAATTCAGTGGGACCAACTCTCCCAGCCCCCCACCCCAGTAGGATTTCTAGTTAGAGGCTTTATTTCTTAAGGCTGTTATTCTTTGAAATGCTCACCTATGCTGACTTATCTGGAGGAGCCCAGTTTGTCAGCTGAAGTTCTGATATCTCAGACTGATGCAGGCAGCATCTGGGATCCCTGGCAGTAACACAGGCACCTCTTAATGGAGAGGGAAGAGGATTTGATCCTCGTCGTAGCCCCAGAAAAGGAGGCTCAAAAGGTGCGGTGGGCCTAACTAGATTTCCTTCTTCAGAGATGTCATACACATTTCAGAATTCTGATATGGTCCTACCTCATAGTGCAGTGCAAAGACTAATGGTTGCCAGGCTCTCATTTAAAAGGGAAATTTCTGTGCCCTATAAGTTTGCATCTTTGTTGTACCCTGACATTTTTTTTTTTACAGTATGAACCTGAGACTGCTCACAAATGTACCTACAATAAAGTAAAAAAAAATATATTTATATATTTATAAAAGATTATGGAAAATATAAATCCAAATAGTCAATACTGGGGTAGTGGGAACAAAATAGAGTCCAATCATGTAGCCCAAAGATCCTGAAGGCAAATTAGAAATGTGGTCCTGAGATTCCTAGCAAAGTGCAAAAAGAAACACGATCACCTCATGATTTTTCCTGACTGTGAGAACACTCAACTATTTCCTCAAGGGAACAAAGCTTCTCTTCACATATAATTTTGAAAATTATACTCAAATTCCTTACCTAGTTTTAGGGGTGTAGGGACTCCATGAGCAGAGAGGAGATGGATGCTAAGACCCAGACATGCCACGGTCAGTTATCCATGTCCCTGGCTCCCGTGCCTCTAGGCAAGTCATTGCCCGTAGTCTGGGCCAGCCTCTTGGGTATGGGCGTTTTAGTTCCAGATTTTGCTTCCTTATTGAGAATTATGGGAGTACAGCTGTCCTTTAGCCTTGGTGGGAAAAGGGGACTAGCCAGGCAGCCATATATTGGTATGTGAGTATTTATGATTCTGAGATGAGGTTTGACACCAGGAATAAACAAGGTGAGGAAAGTAAGTATATTAGAGTAGAACTATTGCTTTTAATAATAAGTTCATGATTTCAAGTGTGCAGTGAAGTCAGTGATAGTCCAGTCAAGTCACATTGATCCCTGTTCTTTTTTTTTAAAATATTCAAAGTTCAAGTAAGAGGTGATCCCTGGTAGTCAGTAAAACTCAGGGTCATTCAAATTATGTCTGTCTTTTTTTTTTTTTAATAATTTTTTTTTTTTTTTGTGACAGAGACAGAGAGGGACAGATGGGGACAGACAGACAGGAAGGGAGAGAGATGAGAAGCATCAATTCTTTGCTGCGGCACCTTAGTTGTTCATTGATTGCGTTCTCATATGTTCCTTGACGGGGGGGGAGGGGGGCTACAGCAGACCAAGTGACCCCTTCTCAAGCCAGTGACCCTGGGTTCAAGCTGGTGAGCTGTGCTCAAACCAGATGAGCCTGCACTCAAGCCGGCAACCTTGGGGTTTTGAACCTGGGTCCTCTGCGTCCCAGTCCGACGCTCCATCTACTGCCCCTGGTCAGGCATATTGTCTCTCTTTTGACAGGGTTACTAGGCAAGGGTTTTGGGGTTACCCATAGATTTGGGAGTAGTTTTCTAGTGATGGACAGCTCTGTCCTGTGAACTTGTTTCCTGTGACATCAAGACACAGAAAGCATGCTTACCAAGTCTGTAGGTGACCCTCAGCAGTCAGAGTACCCACTGTCAACATAAAAAACAACTTCCAAGCCTATAAGAATTTTTAATGAGTTTATTTGAGCCAAACTGTTGACAATTTCCGGGAAGCAAAGTCTCAATGCTCTGGAAGATGGAGGTTTCACCACTGATTTTATACATTAGAATCGAAGGGAAAGACATGAGGGGGTTACATGAAACCCTTTGGTGATAGATTAGGGAGATGGGGAAAAGCAAAGTGGGGAGATCTTTGGGATTGAATAGAAAGTAAAAATGTATATACTGAAATTTCTTTTACATAGGCAGGAATAAGATAGTTAACAAGTTAAGGATTCCTGCGATAACAGTCACAATGAGGGTGGGGGCTTGTTGGTTTCTGTTCTGGTGGGATGCCTGCCTGGAGGGGACAGAAAAGATGACCCTTACATTTCAAAGACACGTTTATCAGGTGCGTTATCTTAGATACTAAAAGACAACAGACAGGCTTGATTAAGGTAAGCATTGACGTTTATTTAGAGAAAAATACCACTCTAGTACGTGACTAACCACCATGAGCTGCTTTTAGTTAGCAAGTTCTCATTTTAGACCCTTCTGTGTAGTTACTTTAGGTCTCTGAGTCTGCAAGGCTGCCATACAGGCTTTCCCTGAGCTGGTCAGTGTTGGGCAGATAAAATATATTATGCTCACTTTGTTAAAGATGGCGCTGCCCATGTGGAAGCCAGGTGATGGTATTGGTTGCCCTTCTTGCTTGGGATGGGCGGGATTATATTAATGTGTGTTGGGGGTGGGCTGTGGGCAGGCAGGATCCTTGTAGCCTGGGGCTTGGTTTTGGGACTAAGCCTTTCCCACCCTTTTTGATGTGGGGTGGCACACTCTCATGAGGAATCCCATTATGCCTCAGATAAGTGACTTTGTATCAGAGACTTCCTTGGATTAAAGGTTTTGATTTCTGCACTATAAAGTAGGGCAGACCAGAAGCTTACTCTCTCTCAGTTCCTGAGATTAGCATTAGAGAGGAGAGCAGAGAAAGGCCACGTGGAGGAGGCCAGGAGAAGCAGTCAAGATGGTGGAGTGCTGAGGGAGAAGCCAGTTTGTGCAGAGTTTGTGCAGGGAGAAGGAAGGAGATGGGGAACAGAGGTGAATAAGGCTGGTGAGCTAGAAACCTTTGATTCTAGGAAACTCGGATAAGTCAGTGGCTTTGGGAGCCCTGAATGGAAAAGGAAGTGTTTTCCCACTGTGTGTATTACTTGCCCGCCGGGTGCAAGCTAGGATTAAAGATGTGGCCCACCAGTTCTTGGCTCCATTGTTTCATTACCGTCTGTCTGAATCTAATGCGAACCTGCATGGGCCAGGCAGCTGTGATGGTGGCAGTGGCCAGTGGCTTTACAGTCAGGTTCAGCACCTGGCCCTTTTTCGTCCACACCACCGCCTTACGTGATAGACCCAAGACTCCGAATGGTCTCATCAGTTGAAAGCAGTGGATTAAAAATCAACTTGATTCGACAGAAAAGAGATTAAGTGATAGTTCTTGTTGCTTTCTCTCATTTTTAGGGGTTAAGAATGAAAGGGAGCATTCAAGGCTCAGTAGGACTTTTGGATGACTGTAATAAGATCCACTGCATGAACCCAGGCAGGCACTCAGATATACTCACATGCCAGTGAACATGCTTTCAAACTTTAAGATCCTCTAAAAGTATCACATAGTGGATTCAGTGAGATTGCAAATTCCTAAATTCCATTCTTTCCACCTGCTCTTGTTATAATAGGCACTTGGTAACTTTCCCAACTCAAGAATATTCAGCAAGCAGCAAAATTTTGAGCTCCAATTGTATATTTCAGTGTTTTTTGACCGCCAGCCCGTGGACCCGTCCACCAGAAATTTCTCATGCCAGCCTGCAAAGAGTCAATCATCCTGATGTCATATGAAGATTATAGACCAGTAATCTAAGCTGAATTTGCTTATGCGCAGGGTGATTTCTGCCTTAGCGGTCCCTGAAACAGTTCTCCTCTTTTCATTGGTCCCCAAGGTTGAAAACCACTGGTGTATATGACACTGGTCCAGGCACTGTCGCTGAGAAGGGCGACATGGTCTCGATCCTCAAGAAACCCAGGCTTCTCTCCTATGTGTGGCTGAGGGACAGAGCCGTACACCACTGCCATACCCCAGTACTCAGAAGGCTCAGACAATAGTAATCACTCAGAGGGAGATGCGAGGATACTGGCAATATCAACCCGAATATCACTTAAAAAAGAAATCTCCCCCCCCCCCCAAAAAAAAAAAAAAAAGAAATCTCCCGCCTGACCTGTGGTGGCGCAGTGGATAAAGCGTCAACCTGGGAATGCTGAGGTCGCCGGTTCGAAACCCTGGGCTTGCCTGGTCAAGGCACATATGGGAGTTGATGCTTCCAGCTCCTCCCCCCTTCTCTCTCTCTGTCTCTCTCTCCTTTCTCACCCTCTCTGTCTCTCTCTCCTCTCTAAAAAAAAAAAAAAATGAATAAAAAAAAAAAAAAAGAAATCTCCCAAGGCAAGGAAATGTATGCCGCAAGGACCATCATTTTTGTATCCTTTGCTCCTGCCATTTACTTATTTATATAGGTTTTATTTATTCATTTTAGACAGAGGAGAGAGAGAGAGAGAGAGTCGGGGGGGGGGGAGGAGCAGGAAGTATCAATCCCCCTATGTGCCTTGAGCAGGGAAGCCCAGGGTTTAAACCAGCGACCTCAGCGTTCCAGGTCAGCACTTTATCCACTGCGCCACCACAGGTCAGGCTAGCCATTTAAAAAGTTCACATTTATAGGCTCATTTAGTGAGTTAGTGTTTTAAAGGTGGAGCCATCCTATGAACATTTGTAATTGGATACTGTGTGATTGAGAAGGAGGGGTGGAGAAAGATCTGCGTTCTGAACTGGCAGCCAAAAAGCTTTTATTTATGATGGGAATACAAAGAATTCTTTCTTCTTTCTTCATCTTTTGGTCCCTGCTGTGGTTCTGTTGAAATTTAGGGTGTGGAAGAGCCCGTTTCTGCCCTCACCCTCCTCTTGGTCCTTTTCCCCCCTCTGCACCCGGAGTTAGCATTTAACACCCTTCCCTTACGAGCGACTCATAATAACTTACTCCTATACGACTAGGCCTTTGAAAATAGAAATATTAGAAAATTAAAAGCATTAAAAAGGATGGATTTTGTTTTGGGAATGGACCCAACCCCATGAACTCTTTGTTCTCTCTTTTTGGGGTTAAATGGTTGATTCTTCATTATAGACTAATTGCAAGCTGGAGCATATTACATTTTCCATCCCAGAACAACTGGATTATATCTTTCTCTGTTCATTCCTGAACCCCTGCCACTTGTGATGGTGCTCAGCGTTCAGCTGGTATCCTGTCCAACGGATTTTGGCCAAGGGTGTTCCCTGGAAACTTGAGTGTCTAGGCATGAGCTCAGATACTGGCACGTTTGCTGTCCTCTAAATAGCTCCATGTGCTTCTTGTAAAAAACGGACTGGAAAGCCAGAGGGTAGCTCCTCTTTTCCTCTGGAGGCAATAGGCTTCTCTTCACTTTTCTCTTCAAGATTTATCACCCTTTTTTTTTTTTTTGTATGACAGGAGCTGTGAAGCTGGTTGTCATCACCTCGAAACTCTTCGAAGGCAGGGTCTTACTTTATTTTTCTTTACATCATTTTGGGGACTTCAGAGGTTAGAGGATCAGTTCGTGTAACTTGGTCATACTCTGTGGCTGCGTAAACCACAAACCTTTCCTATGGTTTCTACAGGAAGTTTTTACTGCAAAGTCACTGAAATAGCTTGCATGTGTAACCCAGAAACCAGCTGTCAGCAACTCATTTGCATTATGCCATCAGTGCCCGTCTTGCTTTCTTGGTCAGCTCATTAACCACCAGGCCTCCCTTGTGCTGGTCTCGTAACCAGCGTTCTTACAGACGGGAAGATGCAGGGACTGGGGAACCTCTGCCTCTTCTCCCCTCCAGGCTGCTGGACCTGTCTTGATATAGGCTTCCCATCCAGGGCAAGAATTCCTTATGCCTGTTACTTGATTTCTTTAAAATCAAACTTATTGTAAAACCTGTGATGACCCTCAGAAATAGCCTCCTTTGCCCTTTTGACCTCGGAACACCACTAAGGAGAGAAGGATAGATATTAGCCTTAGGGACTGTCTGTCTGTCTGTCTGCCTGGGTGAATACAAAGGTATGACCACCCTACTATTTTGGGGCTCTATATAGTCAAGCATTGATGAACAATGTGGGGAGGTGCTTACAAACACCAAGAGGGTTAAACGAACCCACATTGTCTTTGTGTGGTTTGGAGGATGACCGCTTTCGTCACTTCCCTAACGTGGACTGACTTGACTAGAGCATGTGTTGTGGTCCCGCTGTGGCGTCAGGAAAGCCATGGGAAGGGTGAGGGAATTAGGAAGGCATCGATTTTCATGTAAAAGCATAACTTTGGAAACACATACAGTGACTAATTGACAAGAAACATGAAAGCATATTTCTAGAAGGCCAAGAATGCCTTAGCAATCCAGATACGTGTTGCTTGTAAAAGCAAAACTGATAACCAGGAGCCTCATGCACTCTGGGGAGTGGAGATAAGATAAATGAGTGAAAGACAAGAGGAGGGAAGTGTGTTTCCAGGGAAAATATTCACAGGGCTGTTCTAAAGGGCAGTTGGATGTGCTCACAGAGGCAACTGATATGTTCAAAAATAAAAACAAAACCCAAACTGCCTAATTTCTTTCTTTGTTGGGCCTTAAAACCAAAATGTGACTATTTCCAAAAAAATCATTTTAATTATCAACAGAACTGTCTGCTGAACAGACTGAGAGTGGTGCTGGACCTGGTGTATGGGAGGAGGACAGCCTGCCACCCTTACCCAGTCTGCTTTGTCAGGGAATTATCAAGGCCCTTAAGAAAGGTTGGTGGCTTGTGCTTGGGTCAGACCCTGGCGGTGTGATTTGGGGCTTGTCACTCCACGGGTCTGAGTCCCAGTCCCCCTTTAGTAAAATGAGTGGAATAACAGAGCCACAGAGCTGCCGTGAGCACAGGACGAGACTGTGGGCAGCACGGACTCCTGCACACTGTGGCTGAGCCAGATGGACACTCTTAGGCCAGGGGGCAGAGAGGGGGGAGGGCTGGGCCCCACGACACTGTGGCACATCAGTCACCAGAACAGAACAGCGGATACCTTGGCCCCATGTCCTGCTGGGTTGGGTAGCCTGAAGGTGGTGGTGGAAGTAGGAGGTCAGGGAGTGATAGTCCCAGCGGAGGCAGGTCCCTGTGGGTACCTGGCGCACCTGGGAACTCCTAACAAAGGACATCTGTGACCTTGTCATCCAACAGGAAAGAAAAGTCTTGGGCAAGAGGGCCCCTTTGTTTGCTTCTGAGTGTGCGCACCTCGTTGGCCCTGGCAGGCGGAACTAGCTGTTTGTTTTGTGGGACAGGGAACAGGCCTGGTTAGATTGGGGTGGGAAGGGGCAGGGGGGGTTCCCGATGGACTCCTTGTGGTTAAAACAAACTTGAGAGGCAGCGCCTGGCCTGTGTCACCCTGTTGCAGATGGGGAGTAAAATAAAAACACACATACATGCTTAAACTTTAATCCAGCAAAGTCAAAGCCCACAGAAAAGGGTCCTGAGTGACCTAACCCTCTTGTTCGTGGCTTTGTGTTCAGCACCCACAGGAGTATTATTGAGTATTATTGGAGATCGGTGCTAACCAGAGCGGGATTACAGAGAGGTCTGTGGTTTCCAGAAATGGGTCAGTTCCATAGCCGTGGAGGGTTTGGGTGGGCCACACACGGGGCAGGCCCTGCAGAATCTGCAGATAAGTGTTTCTAATGTCTAGGCCATGATGACCTGAGCCTGTGCGTTGTGCCACAGAGGTGTGGGCTGGCACACATGCACATGGAGGTGGCAGCCCTTAGGATCCCTGTCCATACAGATGAGGGGTTCACTTCTCACATCAGTGGGCACGTCTGTGCTTCCACTGCCCTTGGCTTCATGCTACAGAGGAGAGGGGAGAAAGCACTCTCCCTTCCCTTGAGGATTGCAGATGGGGATGGCCTAGATGTAAAGCAGAATTAGCCAGAAGATAGGCAGCCCTCGAAGGCTTTCATACCTTGACATGTGCTGTTTTTTCTTACCTACACAAAACACTTTTATTTCCTCAAAGAATCCTGCACAATACTTTTTTTTTTTTAATCTTTCTTTTTTACAGAGACAGAGAGAAAGAGAGAGAGGGATAGACAGGGACAGAAAGGAGCGGAAAGAGATGAGAAGCATCAATCATCAGTTTTTCGTTGCAACACCTTAGTTGTTCACTGATTGCTTTCTCATATGTACCTTGACCACGGGCCTTCAGCAGACCGAGTAACCCCTTGCTGGGGCCAGTGACCTTGGGTCCAAGCTGGTGAGCTTTTGCTCAAACCAGATGAGCCCGCGCTCAAGCTGGCGACCTCGGGGTCTCGAACCTGGGTCCTCCATATCTCAGTCTGACACTCTCTCCACTGTGCCACCGCCTGGTCAGGCATACTGCACAATACTTTTGTGTTATAGAATACTTTTGAGAAATTCTGCATTACCAAATTCCTTTTTTGGGAGTCCTTTCCACAGAGAGTTGTGGATATTGTGCAAAGTTGTGTAATTGGGAACGAAGCTGACACACAGTATAGAGAGGAATTTGACACAGAGTTGGAAGATTCAGGCAAGGATAGATTGACTAGGTAGACAGAAATCAGTTTAGAAAGGTTTTGGAGGCCAGGCTATGGGGAGTTTGGATTCCATTCGTTCTGTGTTGGGAGTCATTCTGGACTCTGAGCAGAGCTGTGCCATGGTCAAAGTGTCATTTTGGCCAGATCATTCCGGAAGACATTATCAATGAGTTGAGTGGTGAGGTGTGTATTAGAATCTGGTATCCAAGTTTTCTAGAAATAAGTAGATGAGAACCTGGACTTAGGGGAGGGAGTTACAAGGGGAAAATGCATCTTTCAGGTTGAGAAGGAAATATAAGATACTCTCTTTCACACCCTTTCCCCCGGTGGGTGGCCACTGTCAGCAGCAGCAGGCTTTTCTGAGGCCAGATAAGCACAGGACTTCCCCAGGGCCCTTCACTTCCCAGTCCGTGCTGGGAGAGCAGGTGTGTGTTCAGAATGGCGTTGTCATGGTCCGGCAGCAGGAGAGGTGTTACTGAGGTTAACAGATGATGCCAAGGAGGGGGTGAAATTGAAGTCTAGCATCTAGTTCCTGCCATGGCAGAAAGTCCCACTGTGTGACATTGAACAAGTCACTTCACCTCTCCAGGCTCCGGTTTGCTTGTCTGGAAAATGAGTGGCTAGAACAGATGTCAGGTTCTGCCTAAGCTAAAAATTCCAGCCCTGTCTTCGGGAATTAAACATTCATGTTTTAGGACGGTCATTTATCAGGTTAATAAGCAAGACCTCTTGCCTCTCAGAGAGCCATAATTTCATGAAAATTTGGATTGAGAATGGGGCCTTTGTAAAAAATGTGAGGAATGCCCAATTTACACATTCCATTGAAATTTAGACACCTATTCTGAGGGCAGAGATGTAGCAGAGGGAGGCAGATTTTAGTCTGGAGGGATGTCTTAGTCATGTGAAGATTAACAGCACCCTAATGAGGGAATCTGCTAATTGTGTGGTTCAGTTTAGGAAAGGAAGATGCTAACATTTATTTTTATGTAGGGTGTTTGGAAGTTGAAAGGATTTTCTCATAGACACATTGTTATACATCGGGGTTACCTTCTCAGGCTATTTAACCCAGGCCGATCTAGCTTATGACAGATCAGAAATAATATGTGTGTTGATAGTAAAAAAAAATAACATAGGATAAATGTACAATGTGGCCCTATGTATGTTTGGCAACTACACTGCTCACAAACATTAGGGGACATTTTATCACTTCATATTCAGTTTTTAAATATCCCCTAATGTTTTTAAGCAGTATATCATCAGATATGTCAATATATACTTAGATACTTAAAAATACATAGAGAGCCAATTAATTCACTCAGCTCCAATTGTGAGCACCCTGTGTGCCAATTTGTGGGCTGGACCCAGAGTGAGACACACATACATGCTTAAACTTTGTGAAGAGCTGACAGCCTAGTTTTTAGCCTGTTGGGTTTTCAAGATAACTTCCTGGGGTTGTATCCTGGCCCTACTGCTTCCGAGCCTGGAGACCTTAAGCAGGTTACTTACCCTCTCAGTATCTCTGTTTTCTCACTTGCAAGCAAAGGATATAACAGTTCTCCCCTCAAGGGCTGACTGAGGAATTAAGGAAGATGCCCGTGGAAGTCAGCAGTGCCCAGATCAAGAGAGCTCTCTGTAGGTATTGTCATGCCTGCTTGGCTTGGAGACTTGTCCTTGGGGATGCAACCAGCAGCATACCTGGGGCTAGTAGTGAATTGGCCCCTGGTCTAGTTTCTCATGTGTCGCCCCAGAATGAGATAAGGGGGAGCTCATTGGCCGTAGAGGGACAGACGTCTGGGAGGCAAAGGAGGTTAAGGGAAATAGAGGCAGATTAAGGTCGGTTGAGGCCCCAGGTGCAGAAGAAAATATTGGGCCCCTTAAAAAAAAAGACAGAGACAGGAAAAATAAAAATACACGTTAACCATATTTTTAAATAAATAAAAAATATGTACTGTTAATGTTAAAATTGCACATATGAAACCAAACTTGGTGTCATTAGAAAAAAAGTGTCAAGTTGGAGTTTTGTGGGGCCCTTCAGAAGTCAGGGCCCAGGGCACGCACCTGGTTCGCCCGCTGTTAAATGCCTCTGGAAATAGATATTGTCTTTTTTTCCCCAGCAGAATTAAAGAATAACTTCCAGCCAAGAGAGTGGCATTGGGTGACAGGCTGAGCTCTCAGGAGCTATGTGAGAAATGCATGCTAGCCAGAGGGGGTTGGAGGTACTCGGATGGGGAGGGAGAGGAAAGGCACTGGCCGCTGAAGGAGGGATGGGAGCAAGAGCAGGACTCCAGCAATACCCTGATTGTCAAAGCCTGTGCTCCCTGCGGTATTGCTCACAAGGGGGAATGGGCTTCTGGGAAGGGCCTAATGGATGTCTGTTTGTCGAGGTAGCTGAAGCTTTCTTTGGCTTGTGGACTTGAGTGCAATCACCAGGTTTCGTCTTTGGCCTCTATGCAGACATGGTCTGTGAGGGATCTATTTTATATACTGGGAGACTTTGTCTCAGCAGACTAGGGTGCTTGGTAATCAGAATGAAAGCAGACCAGACTCTTCTGGGAGTATTGTTTTGTTTTAGTGCCCCATTCCCTGAGGGACCGCTGGTGGGTAAGTATAAAGCCAGTAGCCAGGGCCACCATCACAGCCGCCTGGCCCATGCAGGTTTGCATTAGATTTGGACAGACGGTAATGAAACAATGGAGCCAAGAACTGGTGGGCCATTACCTTTAATCCTAGCTTGCACCCAGTGGGCAAGTAAAAACATACACTGGGCTCCAAAACCCATTCAGTGCTCACAAAGCTACTGACTTTTCTGAGTTTCCTAGAATCAAAGATTTCTAGCTCACCAGTCTTATTCACCTCTGTTCCTCATCTCCTTCTCTCTGCACAAACTGGCTACTCCTTCAGCACCTCGCCATCATGGCTGCTTCTCTTCCTCTCCACGTGGCCTTACTCTGCTCTCCTCCTAGAACGTAATCCCTCTTCTCTGGAACATGTGACCTCTCTTCCTTTTAAAACCTGTTGGTGCAAAAGCCCTCCCCCAACACAAATTAATACAATCACGCCCATCCCAAGCAAGAAGGGCAACTAATATCATCACCTGGGCAATGGGCTTCCACGTGGGCAGCGCCATCTTTAACAAAGTGAGCATAATGTACAGTGTGTCTGTAAAGTCACGGTGCACTTTTGACTGGTCACAGGAAAGCAACAAAAGACGATAGAAATGTGAAATCACCAAATAAAAGGAAAACTCTCCCAGTTTCATACCTATTCAGTGCAGTTCGAGGTGGGCTCACGCACAGACTTTTTAGGGTTCCTTAGGTAGCTATCCCATAGAGCCTCTACAGACTCATCACTGACTGATAGTCTACCAGAACGGGGTTTCTCCACCAAACTGCCTGTTTCCTTCAACTGCTTATCCCACCAAGTAATGTTATTCCTATGTGGTGGCACTTCATTATAAACGCACCGATATTCACATTGCACTTTGGTCGTGGATTCAAATTTAGCGAGCCACAGAACACACTGAACTTGCCTCTGTACCGTCCACACCTCGACTGGCATGGCCGTGGGCTGCTTCGCTGTATACACGGTGTTACGTCATCATCTGCGCATGTGCACATGCTGCCACATCATCCTACAGAAACTGGGAGGGTTTTCCTTTTATTTGGTGCAGATTTCACATTTCTATTGTCTTTTGTTGCTTTCCTGTGACCAGTCAAAAGTGCACCATGACTTTACGGACACACTGTATTTTATCTGCCCAACAGTAAGGAAGGACCTTGAAAGTTTAGCGTAAAGATAAAAAGACAGGGCCCTGGCCTGTTGGCTCAGTGGTAGAGCATTGGCCCAGCATGTGGATGTCCCAGGTTTGATTCCCAGTCAGGGCACACAGGAGAAGCGACCATCTCCTTCTCTACCTCTCCCCCTTCCCCTTCTCTCTCTCGCTCTCTTTTTCTTTCTTTTTTTTTTTTTTCTTTGTATTTTTCTGAAGCTGGAAACGGGGAGACAGTCAGACAGACTCCCGCATGCGCCCGACCGGGATCCACCCGGCACGCCCACCAGGGGGCGATGCTCTGCCCATCCAGGGTGTCGCTCTGTCGTGACCAGAGCCACTCTAGCGCCTGGGGCAGAGGCCAAGGAGCCATCCCCAGCGCCCGGGCCATCTTTTGCTCCAATGGAGCCTCGGCTGCGGGAGGGGAAGAGACAGAGAGGAAGGAGAGGGGGAGGGATGGAGAAGCAGATGGGTGCCTCCTGTGTGCCCTGGCTAGGAATCGAACCCGGGACTTCCGCATGCCAGGCCGACGCTCTACCACTGAGCCAACCGGCCAGGGCCCCAAATGGCTTTTTAAAAAGAACTGATGAGGTCCTGGCTGGGTGGCTGGGTTGGTGAGAGCATTGCCCTGATGCACAGAGGCTGCTGCTTTGATCCCCTGTTAGGTCACATACAGGAACAGATGGATGTTCCTGTCTCTTCCTCTGTCTCTGTCTCTCTGTCTCTCCAGCTCTCCCTCCTGGCCTCCCTCCCTTCCTCTCTTCCTCTCTCTCTAAAATCAATAATAAAAACATTAAAAACCTGATGGGACCTAGCCCTCAAGCAGCCCTGGGGCAGGTCTTTGATTAGACTTGGTCACTTTGTCCCTCCCCTCTTCTTCTCCAGAATCTCAGAGGAAAAGAGGCATTTTATTCTTCATTCAGGAGCAGAGGACTGAGTAAGAGCGCTGCCAGCAACTGTGGTTGAGAAACAATCGGTCCACGGGGATGGAGGCCAAAAAGTCACGATGCCTCCTTCAAGCCTCTGTCTAGAAGGAAATCTGTGATTTATGCTCTGTAGCTTCTGGGTGGTACTAATTCCTTCCTGGACACTGTTTGCGTAGCAACTGGTGTTTTGACACTTGGCACCATTATCTTTTTTTTTTTTTTTTCTCCTTGATCCATGCAGTGAATGGATCCATAGCACCACCCCTGTTTTTAAGAAAACCGGACTGCAATTCAGAGAAATTGTTACTTGGATAAAACCTCCGAGGGGGCAGGTGACCATACCTAGATTAAGACATTCCTATTGCTGGCCCCGATCCCTTTGCTCATCAGTTAGAGCTGGCTGCTGGCCCGCAAGGAGGAAGCCGGAGATCATGGGCTTGGTAGGAGCCCGATCTGCTCAACTCTGTCTCAGGGAATAGCCAACATCTTTAAAAGAGGAAGTAAATAAAGGTCACCCTTGTATGTCTCCACTCTGGAGACTGTGGGAACCAGCGTCAAAGCAGGTGAGAGTATTTGCCCAGCCTCCTGCCTCCCAACCATGTGATGTCGGTTCCACTTTTTCTCTTGTTTCTGCGGCCATGAGGTGGGTAGCAGAGGGAAGAGCTGACAGTTTTCTGCATGGAAAGTTGGTCTAGTGAGCGGGTGCGAAGGGGCACTAATGGGAATGAATGGTCATCGGAATGAGGGTTCCTGATCTAAGCATTCTCGTTAAAAAATTTTAAAATGACATGATTTCTACGGCTTAGGGTTGATATTCTCATCATTTACGGAAATATGGGAGCAGCAAAATGGGAAAATTGAAGGCTCTGCTTTCATAAATAACAAGATTTCTGGGAAGGAAACAGTATAGAACTGTGGGCTTGATTGGGACCTGTTGGCTCCCAGACTGAGTCTTTCGTTTATCTTGGAGGGGTCCCCACACCTCCCCGGTAGGCAGGGCTCTGGAGAACCTGCTTGTTTATATTCTGGCTCCAAAAATCCTGTTCAACCTGCTGGACCTGTGTGCTGACAGCAAGCGAATTTTAACCATTTGTAAAGCTATCGGGTCTGTCAGTGACAGAGTGGAGCTAAGGGGGTGTCTTACCCCTGCTTTTTTTCCTGCCGCCACCCCCCAGAGTTTTCCTACTGACGCAGAGCTCTGGACACAGCTTTGCCTGGTGGAGTCCCTTCCGCCAGCCAGCAGCTCCTTGAACTGCTAACTGCACTGCAGGGGGATGTTGGATTCTGCACACTGAACTTTAACTTGCTGGTCACAAGATTAGCTTAGTCTGGGGCCATCATGATGAAGGAAGTGGTGTCTTATAAAAATATAATATAATGTGACACTCTTTTTACCTGCCGGAAACTGAGAGGACCCAGGGAAACTGGTGAAAGTTTAGTAAGAATTTTTTAGGGAATGGTGTTAAAAAAAAGAAAAAAAAAAAGGCAGAAGTACATTAAAAGTGTGTCATCCAGAGCTCTGTTTTAGAGAAGTTGCTGAACTGCTGTTTTTATGATACAACTGCCTGTTCCTTTTGTCTCCACTTTAAATCAGGGTGTGTGGACATAGCTAAAGCCCCCAGTTGGCAGGTGTGGATCTTCCTTTTCCCTTCTCTATTGAGCGTGAGGAATTTCCCCTGAAGATGCTGCCTCACTTGGAAAACCTAGTAGCATGCAGCAGAGGTCGCAGATGGGGAGTTGGAGAGCTGGGTGCAAGTCCTAGTTGTGCAACCTTTGGCTACCCGACCTTAGTGTGCAGCTGTCATTGAGTTCTTAACTGTGTGACTGAGACATTGCTACATACTTCTAGCGTGTTTATCAGAACAGAGGGAAACTAGGGCTTAGCAGAGAACAAGTAGGGCCAGTCTGAGTTGGCTGACTCCAAGGCATGGGCTCTTTTTTTAATTTCTTTTATTTTTATTGAGATAACATTCACATAACATAAATTCACACTTTAAAGTGTACAGTTTAGTGGTTTGTACCACTAAATGATACACAGTGTTGGGCAACCATTACCACTGTCCCAAGTCCAGAAAATGTCCATCACCTTCAAATGAAATCCCTTACGTTTGAATTCCCCTCTTCCTCCACCCCTAGCAACTAGTACTAGTCTTTTTTCTTTCTTTGTGCATTTGCCTGTTGTGGACATTTCATAGCAATGGAATCATACCATATGTCAGGGCCTGAACTATTGAGCATGTTGCCTCTTGGGAAAAATCACTTGACCTGTTTAGGTGCAGAGTATTTTTATCATAGGTATTTTTACCCCACAGTGGGTATTTCTATAGGTCTGTTGCTTAAATGAGCACCTATGTCAAATGCATTCTATGACCAAGTGTGAGGTATTTTATTAGCATAACTTGTCTTGGACCTGTGTCTGAATTACAGGCCACTCTGAGAGCAAATCTTGCAGGTTTTTAACTATTTATAGGAAAGTATATCCACTTACTTTATGAGGAGATTGTGAAGGAAATCAGTGGTATTTTTTTTTTTCATTTTTCCGAAGCTGGAAAACGGGGAGGCAGTCAGACAGACTCCCGCATGCGCCCGACCGGGATCCACCCGGCACACCCATCAGGGGGCGATGTTCTGCCCCTCTGGGGCGTCGCTCTGTTGCATCCAGAGCCATTCTAGCGCCTGAGGCAGAGGCCACAGAGCCATCCCCAGCGCCCGGGCCATCTTTGCTCCAATGGAGCCTCGGCTGCCGGAGGGGAAGAGAGAGACAGAGAGGAAGGAGAGGGGGAGGGGTGGAGGGGTGGAGAAGCAGATGGGTGCTTCTTCTGTGTGCCCTGACCGGGAATCGAACCCAGGACTCCTGCACGCCAGGCCGATGCTCTACCGCTGAGCCAATCGGCCAGGGCCAAGGTATTTTTAATCTATATAATCAACCGAGTTACAAGTATGCTTAAAAGGAGTATCGTCCCCTCCCCCCCTTTTTAGATTTTATTTATTGATTTTTTAGAGAAATAGAAGAGAGAGAGAGAGAGGGAGAAAGAGAGGGTGGGCAGGATTGGGAATCATCAACTGGTAGTAGTTGTTTCTTGTATGTGAGCCTTGACTGGGCAAGCCCGGGTTTTTGATCTGGGGAGCTCGGCATTCCAGGTTGATGCTTTATCCATTGTGCCACCACAGGTCAGGCAAAAGGGAGTATCTTTTAGGTGGTTTCATAAGCAGGAAAATCACAGGAGCAATGAAAAAAATAAAAGCAGGATGTAAACAAAATCATTAGGCATGGTACATTTAAACTTGATGAGTTATGGCAAGTTAGTGACCGTGGGCCAGAGAATGAGCTAAGAACACGTTGCTTTGCTCTGTGGCAGGAAGTTGCCTGTCTTTAGACACAGCCCTCAGCTCCAGATGCTGTGGCAGGGACATTGGGGAAAATGACAGCATTTGAGTTTGAAATTGAAGCATATTGTTTTAGGAGTCAAACTTCTGGAATTCTTAATTTTGTGATTGCCTAACCCTAACCAGTTTCTTTAATTTCCTTCTGGAATCCCAGACTTTAGAACTGGCAGAGACATTGAAATTAGACTGACCAGGTCAAGTGACAGAGGAGGAAACAGAGGGCAGACGGAGGGCTTGCCTGAAGTGGTCACGGGGTCTACTGTTAGCAGAGTCTGCTCCAGAATCCACATCTTCTAACAAAAGGAAATGAGTATTGACCTCTACTCTTCTTGGCGTTGGAATCCACTCTTCCTTAAAAGTGCTTGGGGTGTTGGTAACGAGTACCCTCTTGTGCTTTGCTGCATTTATTATTATCTCTTTCATGCATGGCCCCCTTGCCAAAAACAAGCACGCAAACATGAACACAAACAAACAAATAAAAGGAGCTTCTCCAACTCTACAGCCAATGCAGTTCTGATAGGAAGGAGTGGTGTTGACATTTGGGAAATGTAATAGGGGAATTTTGGAACTCTGATGTTCTCAGACTAGGGGTTTAGGAATGATGTTTGTCAGCGGCTTGGTGCCCCTACTTGACCAAATGGTATGTAGGGACAGTCACAAAGGAGGAAAACCCACCGCTGTACATTAGTGTAGAGATTTCAGCTTTTTCAAGCTTTTATAGCTCTTTTTTTTTTCCTGATCCATTTAGAGAAGTATTACCTATTACACTTTCTTTAAGGGTATGAACTGAGCTCAGAGGGGTCAAGGGCTTGGATGGGTCACAGTGTGAGCTGGCCGCAAAGCCTGCAGTAGCACGTGAGCCACCTGGTACCCTATGCCTGGCTCTGGAGTCAGACCAACGGGCATAAAGGACTTGACAGTTGGGGCCTGATCTGGAACCTCTGCAGGATGGCCCTGAGGTCGGAGCAGCCTCTCCTCCGCCCAGACCTCACGCCTCAAGGTGGGAGCCACAGCCCAGTATGGTTGACTCCACCGGGGAGCATGTGAGAACTACACAGTGCAGGGCCTGCTCCATCCTTCCTGAGTCAGATCCCCAGGTGAGCCCTATGCTTATTAAAATGTGAGAAGCCCTGGCCCGGAGGCCTTATGCAGTGAAGTTCACTAGGGGAGGGGATGAACTGAGCAGCTTATGTCTTAAAATATATGTTGTGTCTATTCTAAAATAGTTCACTGTTGCTCAGGTGAGGGGGCAGTTGAAGACACACACAGAGGACCTGGTTCTTCACCCGTTCAGAGTGAGAAAGAGATTCACTCTATTTGTGATCCAGGTACTCACTGTGGAAATGAAAGTGAATACTGTACCAGCAGCTGTGGTGGTGGTGAAAAGGCATTCACCTCCCAGCAGATGACCTGCCCCAGGGTCCCCATCAGCGGAGATCCTGCGGCCTCAACCCACTGGAGTGCGGGGGTGGCCAGTGACATGGAACCGACAAGCCCACATTCCATTCCCTGGGCTGGGGCCTCCACGCCTCAGCTGTTTTCACTCATTCAGCAAAAAAGGGAGACAGAAAAGAAACAAAAGCCGGCTGTAGCAGAGGCCTTGTTAATTAGTAAGACCTGATGTGGCCGTGTTGGGTCTGCACTAGGACATGCCGGGAGAACCCTGTCCTGTGAGGTCACTTGTTATCCGTTGGGAGCAAACCTATCTGAGGTGTCAGGTCTGTGCCCCTGTAAGGAAGGCCTGTCAGTGCCATTGGCCCGGGGAAAACACTCAGATGTGGCCGTGCTTGGTGCTGTTTGGGGTTTATTTTACTTGTCACGGATAGAAGTTTCCTTTGGCCCCAAGGGGCACTGTGAACATTTCTAAATGTGGGTGTTAACTCATGAAAATGTGCCAGCTTGTAAGCTGGTCATTATTTGCAGTGAATGGTGGTACTTGACAAAGACTGGGATTTGGGTTTGTGTGTGTGTGATGCAACTGTATATTCCTCCCTCCCACACCCCCCCCCCCTTTAAATCAGTAATTGGAGCATATGGTTAAAAGTCAACTATTTCAGAAGTAGTGGGAATGTAGCAATTCAGCACGTTGAAACATGCTGTCTGTTTTGGAAGAATTTTCTTAGTTGCCATCAGTTTACCAGACCATCCTTGACAAGGAAATGGGGCTAAATTTTTAATGAATTAGCCAACCAAAAAACCTGACTTGCCCTTGAAATAAGACAGGGGTCACCTAATTTGTATGGTGCAGTGGCCCTGGAGAAACTATTTGAAGATCTCAATGCTCTCTTGAGAAAGCTAGGCTTGATATTTATCTGGTAAAGAATGTGCACTTTGTGCCTGACCAGGCAGTGGCGCAGTGGATAGAGCGTCGGACTAGGATGCGGAGGACCCAGGTTCGGGATCCTGAGGTCTCCAGCTTGAGCGCGGGCTCATCTGGCTTGAGCAAAAAAAGCTCACCAGCTTGGACCCAAGGTCGCTGGCTCGAGCAAGGGGTTACTCAGTCTGCTGAAGGCCCGCGGTCAAGGCACATATGAGGAAGCAATCAATGAACAACTAAGGTGTCACAACGAAAAACTGATGATTGATGCTTCTCATCTCTCTCCGTTCCTGTCTGTCTGTCCGTATCTATCCCTCTCTCTGACCCTGTGAAAAAAAAAAAAAAAAGATAAGAATGTGCACTTCGCTATCTGAAGCCAGGTTGGAGGATTTAGAACCCCAGTGGGTGAGCTGTGCAAAGTCCTGCCCTGAGAAGCATGCATGGGTTTCATTGGCCTGGTAATAACAACAAGAACTACAGTACGAGCCATCACTGCATTTACTGGATATTTCCAATAGTGTACAAGTTGGATAACTTCATCCTCCTTTTCCAAACGAGGAAATGAAAGCTCTGCAAGGCCAGGCTGGATGAAAGGCCCCAGAAAGAGGCACAGCCTGAAGTAGAGACTGCTTTTTCTTCTACACTGTTAGCGATGCACTTTTGGAATTAAAATCGAGAATTCCATTCTTGAGATGATTTATGTCCGTGTTTCCCGGGCTGCAGTGTGTGCACGTGTGCTGGGTGGGTGGGGAGGAGCATGCTTGGCAAAGCTCCAGGGTAGAAGTGGCACATTTTCCTGGAACACCAATGACACGGTATTGTAACATAAAGGGACGTGGAGTAGAATGAAAAATGTTATGGTGTCGAATGCCAATGTACATGCATTTTTGATGGGAGAACCCAAGCCCTGAAGGCAGTTAGTTCTCTGCAGTCCCTTGGTTGTCTCTCATCACCCCGCATTAGATTTCTCTGCCTTAGGGTTGCATGGGTGGAAAATTCGGAGAAGCACTCATGTAAGCGCAGGTCCTAGGCCTTTTCCTCTCTCCCAGCTATATGTGGTGAAAAGGAATGTCTTAACTGTGTAAACCAGCGTGGGAGAGTTGGCGCCGCACTCTGTTTGTACAGCTGCTCCTGAGCTCCAGCGTTGCTATCTCCAGGGCCCAGGAGTATCTGTGAATGTGCTGGGGAAGGGTTTCTAGAGGCTGGAGGAGGTGAGGACGGGCTGGGGACGTGGCTGTCCTCCAAGTGTCTGTGGCCATGGATCGTCAATCTTTTTCAAAGAAAAAAAGATATACTGAAAAGTATCTTTAGTTAATTAGATAATAGCTGTTATAGAACAACTAGTTAATATCTTTTGAATTTCTATAGTTCGAAATTCAGAAGTTCTGAGAGGGTTTGAGGTGTAGTGCCTGTCTCGGCTTCTTTCCATAGCCCCAGTCCGTCCCTCGCAGCCAGCCAGTCAGCGGGACCGGTTTCTTGTGTGGCCAAGTACATTCACATCTACTCCCTGTAATGCCAGTGGCCAAGGCCAAGCGGGTCCACATTGGATTCGGGCAGAGGGTAGAAGAACTGTGGAGCTGGAAAGCATCGGGCCATTCCTGTTTAATAGAGTCTCGTTAATGGCAGACGAGCTCACAGGCAGGGGAAAACCACTTCTCAGGCAAAGAAATAGCAAAATGGCCCCTCACGGTGGTGGGCAAGCAATCCGTGATTCCACAATCCCCCTGAATGCAAGTGCCCCTAGCCTTACATTGGCCACACACACATGGCGCTGCCATGCACTCATGCACCAGTCAGGCAAAGTGCTTGCAGCTGGTAAACCTGTGAGCAAGTCTAACATAGCTGCCCCACAGAGGACAGACAGACAGGAAGGGAGAGAGATGAGAAGCATCAATTCTTTCTTGCGGCTCCTTTGTCTCCTTAGTTGTTCATTGAATACTTTCTCACATGTGCTTTGACAGGGGGTGGAGGGGCGGCTACAGCAGAGCAAGTGACCCCTTGCTCAAGCCAGTGACCATGGGATCATGTCTATGATCCCCCGCTCAAGCACCCCCCCCACTCAAGCCAGATAAACCCACGCTCAAGCCAGCAACGTCGGGGTTTTGAACCTGGGTCTTCTGTGTCCCAGTCTGATGCTCTCTCCACTGCACCACTGCCTGGTCAGGCTTCCTCACCTTTTTATTCCTTTTTTTTTTTTATTGCACTGACATAACTTATTTTACAAGTGCCTGATTAATTGGTATTTAGCCATTTTTAATCTTGCTATTATAGTGCTTTGATTAATAATCTCATTTATATGTCATTTTGCACACATGTAGGGTAAGTGCTAGAGGCAAAGATGCGGGGTCAGAGAGAATGTACATGATCACTTTGTTTGATGCCATCAAATTGCCCCCCCAGGAGCTCAGACCAGCTTCTAGCCCCACTAGCAGTGGATGAGAGAACCCAGCTTCTTACACCACCTGCACTGTGTTATCCAGCCCTTTGACCTGGACTGTCTGATAGGTACAGAAATAATCTCAGTGCAATTTTAGGGGCTGGTCTGATCTTGAAAAACAGTGGCACACGGCACATCTGCTACCTTTGCCTTTGTGGGGATGACCTAGCACGGTGTTTTCAACCTTTTGGAGCATCCGAGGTATTGAAATAGATTTTAGTTAACTATTTATAACTCAATAATAGTTAAAATATTGAAAAAGAAAATCGGTATAATCCTTTTAAAAATAGGTATTACATAGATGATATGACATGCTAAACCAATTGTTGGAAACTGCTTTTTGGTTTTATTTATGTAGGAACATCCTCTCTAATCTTGTTATGACATACAGGACTTAAGATCAAAGAATCACTGAAATGTAGAACCAGCACCTTAAGTGAGGTCAACAGTAGTTGCCCCTGGTGACCTCCTGTGTAAGTAGATCGTGGCCAGTTCTGGTCTTGCTGGAGCTCTGCTGCCTTTGCCACATTCATGAGATACACTGTGAACCAGGGGTCCCCAAACTTTTTACACAGGGGGCCAGTTCACTGTCCCTCAGACCGTTGGAGGGCCGGACTATAAAAAAAAAAACTATGAACAAATCCCTATGCACACTGCACATATCTTATTTTAAAGTAAAAAAACAAAACAGGAACAAATACAATATTTAAAATAAAGAACAAGTAAATTTAAATCAACAAACTGACCAGTATTTCAATGGGAACTATGGGCCTGCTTTTGGCTAATGAGATGGTCAATGTGCTCCTCTCACTGACCACCAATGAAAGAGGTGCCCCTTCCGGAAGTGCGGCGGGGGCGGATAAATGGCCTCAGGGGGCCACATGCGGCCTGCAGGGGGCCGTAGTTTGGGGACCCCTGCTGTAAACAGTTGAAAGAGATGATGTATAGGTCAGTTCTGAGTGGAAGGGCTTTTGAAGGTCCTCTTTTCACTGGGAAGTCATGGAGAACTTGCATGTGGGACTTGCCTATAGAACAAAGGGAGGTGGTTTTTAGGTTTTTAGATTTCAGGACTGTTTGCAGCAGGTGAGCATCAGATATGGTTTCAGGGAAAGGAAGTTTGTTCCACGGGCTTTATATAAATTAGTGAACGGGGTGCATGTGTGGCAAGGTGGGGACAGGGAAAGGGTTCTGGAAAGGTTTGTCAGCAGAGGCTTAAGTTAATTTATTTGTAAACATAATGCGGTCTACCACACTATGGAGACACAAAGAAAAACGTATTACAAATAGTCAACACAGGACCAAGTATCTCCACACGCACACGCTCCCGGGCGTCATGCTCACTCAGCCTGTGAAACAGCCGGGATTGGGGCAGACCCTGCTGGTTGCCGCTGAGGGATCTCCTTGCCTGGCCAGGCTTCCCAGGACTCAGAGTGTGCCCCCACTGCTTTCAAACACAAAACACCAAGTTCTCAACATCAGAACACTACATCAGCTTCTTCGTGTAGCGTGTCAGGATGTCAGTCAGGCCCCAGGCCAGGTGAAACCAGATCTGGGTCTGTGTCCTCGTCCTGGATCCTGAGATTTCCGGTGAACGAGAGAGCACTGACCACACGTGCAGGTGTGCTTGGCTCTCCAGTCCATTTAGGCAGCAATCCACCGTCTTCTCCTCCTCCTCCTGCTAGCGCCTGGGCGGACCTCAGACCCCTGGGGCAAACGGCCGCCTCTCCCTCTCCGTCCGTACTTCTCCTCCAGGTTTCTTCTGTCTTTTTCCTTTTTTTTTAAAATCAGCTCTATTGAGGTACAATTCACATAACATAAAACTCAACTATGTCAAGTGCATGACCCAGTGGTGTTTAGTGTGCTCACAGAATTGTGCACGCATCGCTACAATATCAGAGTATTTTCATAACCCTAGAAGGAAACCAGCACCCTCTGGCTGTCATCTCCCAATCCTTCCGTGCCCCTCAGCCCTGGGCAGTCACTCATCTACTTTCTGTCTCTAGATGTGCCTGTTCTGGATATCATATACATGTCACCGTTTCTGAATAGCTTTCTTTTCACGCTGCACAGCTCTCAAGCTTTCTCTGTGTTGTAGCGTGTGTCGGTATCAGCGCTTCACTCCTTCTTAGGCCCCCCAGTTACTCCACCGTCTGGACAGACCATATAGTGTGTCCCCATTCACCAGCTGATGGACGTGTGGGTTGTTTCCATGTTTGGGCTATCATGAATAAATGTGCTCTGAAGTTTTTGTGTGGCCATATGTTTTTATTTTTCTTAGGTATATACATACTTAGGAGTAGAATTGCTCGGTCATATGATAACTCTGTTTAACATTTTGAGGAACTGCCAATATATTTTCTAAAGTAGTCGCACCATTTTATTTTCCCATCAGCAGTGTATGAGGGCTCTGATTTCTCCACATCCTCGCCAACACTTTCTGTTATTTGTGTTGTTTTTTTTTTTTACATTAAAGCCATCCCAGTGGGTATGAAGTAGCACCTTGATATATTTTTTTTTTGTATTTTTCTGAAGCTGGAAACGGGGAGAGACAGTCAGACAGACTCCCGCATGCGCCCGACCAGGATCCACCCGGCACGCCCACCAGGGGCGATGCTCTGCCCCTCCAGGGCGTCATTCTGCCGCGACCAGAGCCACTCTAGCGCCTGGGGCAGAGGCCAAGGAGCCATCCCTAGCACCCGGGCCATCTTTGCTCCAATGGAGCCTTGGCTGCGGGAGGGGAAGAGAGAGACAGAGAGGAAGGAGGGGGGGGGGTGGAGAAGCAAATGGGCGCTTCTCCTATGTGCCCTGGCCGGGAATAGAACCCTGGTCCCCCGCACGCCAGGCTGACACTCTACCGCTGAGCCAACTGGCCAGGGCCCTGATATGGTTTTGATTTGCATTTCCCTAATGACCAGAGATGTTGAGCAGTTTTTGATGTGCCTATTGGACTTTTGGATATCTTCTTCGGAAAAATTTCTGACTACCCAGATCCTGTGCCCAATTTTTTTTTTTTTTAATAATTTTATTTTTTTAATGGGGTGACATCAATAAATCAGGATACATATATTCAAAGATAACAAGTCCAGGTTATCTTGTCGTTCAATTATGTTGCATACCCACCACCCAAAGTCAGATTGTCCTCTGTCACCTTCTATCTTGTTTTCTTTGTGCCCCTCTCCACCCCCTATCCCTCTCCCATTCCCCCCTCCCCCCTGTAACCACCACACTCTTATCAATGTCTCTTAGTTTCACTATTATGTCCCACCTACGTATGGAATAATACAGTTCCTGTTTTTTTCTGATTTACTTATTTCGCTTCGTATCATGTTATCAAGATCCCACCATTTTGCTGTAAATGTTCCGATGTCATCATTTCTTATGGCTGAGTAGTATTCCATAGTGTATATGTGCCACATCTTCTTTATCCAGTCATCTATTGATGGGCTTTTTGGTTGTTTCCATGTCCTGGCCACTGTGAACAATGCTGCAATAAACATGGGGCTGCATGTGTCTTTACGTATCAATGTTTCTGAGTTTTTGGGATATATACCCAGTAGAGGGATTGCTGGGTCATAAGGTAGTTCTATTTTCAGTTTTTTGAGGAACCACCATACTTTCTTCCATAATGGTTGTACTACTTTACATTCCCACCAACAGTGTATGAGGGTTCCTTTTTCTCCACAGCCTCTCCAACATTTGCTATTACCTGACTTGCTAATAACAGCTAATCGAACAGGTGTGAGGTGGTATCTCATTGCCGTTTTGATTTGCATTTCTCTAATAGCTAAAGAAGCTGAGCATCTTTTCATATATCTGTTGGCCATTTGTATTTCTTCCTGGGAGAAGTGTCTATTCATATCCTCTTCCCATTTTTTTATTGGATTGTTTGTTTGTTTGTTGTTGAGTTTTATGAGTTCTTTGTATATTTTGGATATTAGGCCCTTATCTGAGCTATTGTTTGAAAATATCATTTCCCATTTAGTTGGCTTTCTGTTTATTTTGTTATCAGTTTCTCTTGCTGAGCAAAAACTTCTTAGTCTGATGTAGTCCCATTCATTAATTTTTGCCTTCACTTCTCTTGCCATTGGAGTCAAATTCATAAAATGCTCTTTAAAACCCAGGTCCCTGAGTTGAGTACCTATGTCTTCTTCTATGTACTTAATTGTTTCAGGTCTTATGTTTAGATCTTTGATCCATTTTGAGTTAATTTTTGTACAGGGGGAGAGACTGTAGTCCAGTTTCATTCTTTTGCATGTGGCTTTCCAGTTTTCCCAGCACCATTTATTGAAGAGGCTTTCTTTTCTCCATTGTGTGTTGTTGGTCCCTTTATCAAAAATTATTTGACTATATATATGTGGTTTTATTTCTGGACTTTCTATTCTGTTCCATTGGTCTGAGTGTCTATTTTTCTGCCAATACCATGCTGTTTTGATTGTCGTGGCCCTATAATAGAGTTTGAAGTCAGGTATTGAAATGCCCCCAGCTTCATTCTTTTTCTTTAGGATTGCTTTGGCTATTCGGGGTTTTTTATAGTTCCATATAAATCTGATGATTTTTTGCTCTATTTCTTTAAAAAATGTCATTGGAAGTTTGATGGGAATTGCATTAAATTTGTATATTGCTTTGGGTAATATAGCCATCTTGATTATATTTATTCTTCCTAGCCAAGAACAAGGTATATTCTTCCATCTCATTATATCTTTTTCGATTTCCCTTAACAATGGTTTATAGTTTTCATTATATAAGTCCTTTACATTCTTTGTTATGTTTATTCCTAAGTATTTTATTTTTTTTGTTGCAATCGTGAAGGGGATTATTCTTTTGAGTTCCTTCTCAGTTGTTTCATTGTTGGCATATAGAAAGGCTATTGACTTCTGTATGTTAATTTTGTATCCTGCGACCTTACTGTATTGGCTTATTGTTTCTAGTAGTCTTTTTGTGGATTCTTTGGGGTTGTCGATGTATAGGATCATATCATCTGCAAAAAGTGATACCTTTACTTCTTCTTTTCCGATATGGATGCCTTTTATTTCTTTGTCTTGTCTGATTGCTCTGGCTAGAACCTCTAGTACCACATTAAATAAGAGTGGAGAGAGTGGACAACCCTGTCTTGTTCCTGATTTAAGGGGGAAAGCCTTCAGTTTAGTGCCATTTAATATGATGTTAGCTGATGGTTTATCATATATGGCCTTTATCATGTTGAGATATTTTCCTTCTATACCCATTTTGTTGAGAGTCTTAAACATAAAATTGTGTTGTATTTTATCGAAAGCCTTTTCTGCGTCTGTGATAAGATCATGTGGTTTTTGTTCTTTGTTTTGTTGATATGGTGTATTACATTAACCGTTTTACGTATGTTGAACCATCCTTGAGATTCTGGGATGAATCCCACTTGATCATGATGTATTATTTTTTTAATATGTTGTTGTATTCTATTTGCTAGTATTTTGTTTAGTATTTTAGCATCTGTATTCATTAGAGATATTGGTCTGTAGTTTTCTTTTTTTGTGCCATCCTTGCCTGGTTTTGGTATGAGGGTTATGTTGGCCTCATAAAATGTGTTTGGAAGTATTGCTTCTTCTTCAATTTTTTGGAAGACTTTGAGTAGAATAGGAACCAAGTCTTCTTTGAATGTTTGATAAAATTCGCTGGTATAGCAGTCAGAGCCTGGACTTTTATTTTTGGGGAGGTTTTTAATGTTTTTTTCTATTTCTTCTCTACTGATAGGTCTATTTAGGCTTTCTGCTTCTTCTTGACTCAGTCTAGGAAGGTTGTATTTTTCTAGGAATTTATCCATTTCTTCTAGGTTGTTGAATTTAGTGGCATAAAGTTTTTCAGAGTATTCTACAATAATTCTTTGTATATCTACGGTGTCCGTGGTGATTTCTCCTCTTTCATTTTGGATTTTGTTTATATGAGTTCTTTCTCTTTTTTCCTTGGTAAGTCTTGCCAAGGGTTTGTCAATTTTGTTGATCTTTTCAAAGAACCAGCTCCTTGTTCTATTAATTTTTTCTATAGTTTTTCTGTTCTCTAATTCATTTATTTCTGCTCTGATTTTTATTATGTCCTTTCTTCGGCTGGTTTTGGGTTGTCTTTGTTCTTCTTTTTCTAGTTCCTTAAGGTGGGAAGTTAAGTGGTTCACTTGGTTGTGCCCAATTTTTAATTGAGCTATTTATCTTTTTATTATTAAGAGTTCTTTCTCTATCCTAGATATGAGTCTTTTATCAGATACATGATTTGTAAATATTTTCTCTTATTCTATGCATTGTCTTTCATTTTCTCGATACTATCATTTGCAACACAGTTTTTAATTTAGATGAAATCTAATATATCTATATTTTTTTGTCACTTGTGCTTTTGGTATTGTGTCTAAGAAGGCTTTTGCCTAACCCAGGGTCACAAATATTTACTCCTATGTTTTGTCTTGTTTTTTTTTTTTAAAGAATTTTATAGTTTTAGTTCTGGCTGGTTGACTCAGTGGCAGAGCATCGGCCTGGCGTGTGGAAGTCCTGGGTTTGATTCCTGGCCAGGGCACACAGGAGAAGAGCCCATCTGCTTCTCCACCCTTCCCCGTCTCCTTTCTCTCTGTCTCTCTCTTCCCCTCTCATAGCCAAGGTTCCATTGGAGCAAAGTTGGCCCAGGCGCTGAGGACAGCTCTTTGGCCTCCACCTCAGGCACTAGAATGGTTCCAGCAGGAACAGAGCATCGCCCCCTGGTGGGCATGCCAAGTGGATCCCGGTTGGGCCCATGCGGGAGTCTGTCTGACTGCCTCCCTGCTTCTAACTTTGGAAAGATACAAAAAAAAAAAATTTATAGTTTTAGATCTTATATTTACATCTGTGATATATACATATTTTGAGTTAATCTTTGTACGTGAATCCATTTGTCCTAGCAGCATTTGTTGAAGACTGTTTTTCCCCATTGAATAGTCTTAGCATCCTTGTTGAAAATTGATTGGTGAGGGATTTAATTTTGGACTCCCAGTTTTATTCCATTTATCTATATGTACATCCTTACATAAGTACCAAACTGTCTTGATCACTGTATCTTTGCAGTGTCTTATCTTCGAATGGGCAAGTTAGGGCAGGAATGGGTAATCTAGCCTTTTTTCTTTCTTTCCCTGGTCTGACCTGTGATTGGAATCTTTGGATTCCTCTTTAAGCTTCCAGCCACACTTGATTTCTCATTCACCTTGTTGGTTTAAGTAGGACATAATGTCCACACAGTCCTGAGAAATCCCAGCTGCTGAGCCCGAGTTTTCCCGCTCAGTGTCAGCTGACTGCGTTCTGACTCAGTAGCTTGGCCCTGGGCTTCCCCGGGTGTATGGGATGAAACATTTGGGTTGTGAAACAAAGTACTGGTTTCTGAAGCTCTCTAATTGGCTTCGTTCAGGATACTACAGCTTACTGTGCCTTTAAAAGATTCAAAGCTCTTTCTGAATGGCTACAGAAGCAAGCAAGCGATCCGATCCGGCAGACAGCTCTCCCAGGTGGGCCGCGACACAGCGGAACCTTGCCCTCCCTGGGCCTGCCGCTCCTTGCAGGCGTTTGCATCGCTGTTTTGTGAGCATTAAGTGTGCTAATACTGGCGTCATTGTAGTGGTGGAGAAATGGAAGGCGAGAGATCTGCTGGGAGAGGTGGGATTCTGGACAAGGCCACTTAATCACTTCAAGCGACTGAGCCAAAAAATTAAAAGTCTCTGTGACATCTGGAACTAACAATCACTCTCCTGTAATTGTTGCCATTCCTTTTTGTTAGGACTTGTGTGCAGCACAAGGTCACGTTCAGGTAATAAATATGATAGTACCTAGAGCCTGCACTGTATCATAATTTAAGCAAATTTTAATTTCCTGATTTGTATTGGACATTAAAAAAAACTACTATACACAAAAACTCTCCTTCATCAAGGGTGGGGCCCTGCCTCTGATGGGGGTTCAGAGAGGTGAACTCACCAGAAGGCAGTGGTTACAGGGTAGAGAACAGTTTCTGGATTCAGCCTGCCTGAATGCATTTCCTCCTAAATGAACATGGACAAGTTCCTTAATCTACTCAAGTCTCAGTTTCTTTGTCTTTGAAATGGTGGTAAGAATAGTGCCAACGTCCTGGAGTTGTTTACAGGTTGAGAACTGGCGTAAGCCTCAGTGTTTACTGAGCACCTTCTAACTCACTCTCCTGATTGCCGGATTTTATCTTTCCTTCTTGCACACACAAGAGCCTCCTCTGGACGTCGAGGACTTAATCCAGGCAAGGGTTAACAAACTTTTTCTGTAAAGGGCCAGATTAGTATACATTAGATTTCGTGACACCATAGGCCTTGTGGTCTCGGCCACAATGCGTCACTGCTGTTATAGCAGGAAAATAACCACAGACAGTGCATCCATGAACAGGCATGGTGGTATTTCAGTCATACTGTACATTTTTTCATAGCAGGTGGTGGGCAGGACTTGGCCTGCCTGCTGTATTGTGTCAACTTCTTGCTTAGCATAGTGCCTGGCTCATGGTGTTTTTTTTTTTAATTCATTGAGAGGAGGGGAGGTAGAAGACAGACTCCTGTATGCACTCCGAAAGGGAACCACCCGGCAAAGCCCACTAGGGGACGATGTTCTGCCCATCTGGGTCATTGCTCTGTTGCTCAGCAATGAGCTCTTCTTAGTGCTTGAGGTGGAGGCCATGAAACTATCTTCAGTGCCCGGAGCCAACTTGCTCCAATTGAGCCATGGCTGCAGGAGGGGAAGAGAGAGAGAGAGAGAGAGAGAGAGAGAGAAGCAAGAGGGGGAGGGGTGGAGAAGCAGATGGCGCTTCTCCTGTGTGCCCTGGCCGTAAATCGAACCTGGGACTCCTGCACTCCAGGCCGACACTCTACCACTGAGCCAACTGGCCAGGGCTCATATGGTGGGTTTTTAATTAGCGTTAGCCATCCTCGGAGCTGGCACTGCCCCTTGACACTGGTTTCCATGTTTGTAACAGAATGTTGAAGTCCTGGCCAGTCGGAACCCCACTTTGGAGCGGACCCAGGCTGCAGAGCAGGTGCAGGCTCTGGAGGAGGAGAAGAAGAGGCTGCAGGGAAGCCTGGCAGAGCTGGAGCAGAGCGCCGCCCGGCTTCAGAGGCAGCTGGCTGATATCAAAGGTGATGAAGCCAAAGCGAAGGAGACCCTCAAGAAGTACGAGGTGAGGCTTGTGGGCCCTGCACCCAGCGTGGGCAGCTGCGGAGCCTTCCTCCCCGTGCGAGCAGTTTCAGAAGTGGGAAGGGATTGTTATAATTTAGTAGGAAAGGTTGAGGCCCTGGCCGGTTGGCTCAGTGGTAGAGCGTCGGCCTGGTGTGCAGGAGTCCCGGGTTCGATTCCCGGCCAGGGCACACAGGAGAGGCGCCCATCTGCTTCTCCACCCCTCCCCCTCTCCTTCCTCTCTGTCTCTCTCTTCCCCTCCCACAGCCAAGGCTTCATTGGAGCAAAGTTGGCCCGGGCACTGGGGATAGCTCTGTGGCCTCTGCCTCAGGCGCTAGAATGGCTCTGGTTGCAACAGAGCGACGCCCCAGATGGGCAGGGCATCGCCTCCTGGTGGGTGTGCCAGGTGGATCCTGGCTGGGCGCATGCGGGGAGTCTGTCTGACTGCCTCCCTGTTTCCAACTTCAGAAAAATACACACACACAAAAAAAGGAAGGTTGAAGCCCTCGTGTCTGTGCCCTTTCTGCAAACCCTTCCTTCGTTTTCTCAGCAGGTGGTTTGACTAGGAACTGAGCTTCTCCCGAGGCCCAGGAACAGGGCTGATGGAGTCAGGATAGGGAACGCATGTGCAGGAATTCCACTTGCACAGATATCAGACACGCGCAACTCGTTGACACTGAGCAGAGGCCTCTGCACACCTGAACAGGCCATCTTAGCACCACCATCCGGTCCATTCTCTCTCATGACTATTTCTTCTTGTAACCCACAGCTGACGGTTTTTGAAGCTGCAAACCAATTTGACAAAGCGATTCTGTGGTTTGCAAGGTTTCTAGAGGTGGGAGGCTGTTTGCAAGAGACGGGTGCTGATGGCAGCTGCCAGTAAAGAGGGGACAGAAGAAATGTAAAGGGAGATGTGTTCCAACAGAGCTTCTCCAAACGGTCGTCCTCCAGAATCGCCTGGAAGCCTTTTCTGAAACTCTGTGTGCCTGAGTTTATTCAGTACCTGTGCCGGGGGCAAGGCTGCATATTTGTATTTTTAGAAACCCACCCCAGGGGATTCAGACATGCACGTGTGGTAGGGTCCGGAACCACCGGTGGGCACACATGTCCAGGAACATGGCTGCTGTGTGCCGTCGTGGACCTGCTGGCTGAGAGTACGGCGCCTCCCTCCCTCCTTCCACCCAGCCTCCCAGCCACCGCACACGTCTGAGTGCACACTCACCCCCTGCTTCATTGTAGGAGGAGACTCGGCAATTAGAGGAGGCCCTCCTGCGTGCAAGGAAGGAAGAAAAAGAAGCCACGGCAGCCCGACGGGCCCTGGAGAGCGAGCTCGAAGGAGCTCAGGTAAACACTGAGGGCTGTCGTCTCCGCGCCTCACACAGGGAGCCCGAGAAGCACACTCGGGGAGACCCGTACAGACTGCCTTCTAGGGAGCCCCTTTCTGATCATAACCACCCTGAGCTCAGGTTAGCCATCTGGAGCACTGCTCTTAGCTGGGGGACATTTGGTGATAGCTGGAGACATTTTGGGTGTCACAGTAGGGGAGATGATGGTGACATCTAGCGGGTCAAAGCTGGGGACACAGCTAAACATCCTACAGAGCACAGGACAGCCCCCATAGCAATGCATTATTTGGCGCCAAATGTCAGTAGTATTGAGGTGGAAAAATCCTGGTGTAGATGTTAAAGAGCTTAACAGCTTTCCAAAGATAAAGTCTGAATTGTGGGAGAAGGCTGGGCAGGGTCGGCTCCGGGCAGCGTGGAGCTGGCTGGCTGGCAGCAGCCAGTTTCTCTCTGCTCTGGGCAAGTGGACTCCGCAGGGTGCAGTCCTCAGAGATGGTTTTAAAAGGAGCAGGAGGAAGTCATTTTCTTGAAATTAAGTAGCTATCTCTATTCAACATCAATAGATTCTTAGAAAATTAGCTTTTCCTATTTGAAGGTTGATTGAAGTACATTCTTAAAAAAACAGTCTGCAGCATAGTTCTAAATTGATTTTGCACAGTGACCTCCATGTGATCCAGGTGTATCCTTCCTTCTACCTGCTTTCAGGATTTAAAGAGCCAACCCCAAGCATCCTTCTGGCAAGTTTCTGTAATAGATTCACTCAGGTCCCCTATAATCAGCAGTCTCTGACTTCTTTCTGGCTTTGGACAGAGACCTTGTTTTGTATATAGTAAAAGCCTTGTGTCCTGAGTGTGATGAGTGAGCGTCCTTGCTTTGGATTTCCTGCTCTAATGCTCTCCCTTTCCCCCTCCCCCTTTCCCCTACTCCTATTCTCCTCCCCCTTTCCCTCTCTCCCTCCTTTGCTCTCTCCCTTTCCCCACCCCTCTTCCCCTCCCCTCCTTCTCTCCCCTCTCTCCTCCCCCTCTCCTTCCTTCCTTCCTTCCTTTCTTCCTTCCTTCCTTCCTTCCTTCCTTCCTTCCTTCCTTCCTTCCTTCCTTCCTTCCTTCCTTCGTTTCCCTCCCTCCCTCCTTCCCTTCCTTTTTTTTTTCCACCATCCATCCACCCAACATCCATCCACCCACCCATACATCCACCCATTCACCCACACATACATCCACCCATCTATACATACATACATACATACATACATACATCTATCCATCCATTCATCTATCCACCCACCCACCCAACAATCCACCCATTACCCACTTACCCATCCATCATCCATTGAGATCTTTGTAACAAACTCATGTTCAGTTAATTTTGTGTGGATGGCAATTTCACTGTGCTGCTATTTAAGTCTTATGGTGGCTACCACATAGCTGCCAAGATGTGGGGTCTAAATTTGTGAGCTAGTTGGAGATAGAGAGGAGAAACATTTGTATTCTACAGGGACAAAAATCCTCACTTTCATGTCATGCGCACATGGAGCACTGGGGGGAGGGGGGGGGCCACCTGTTTCAGGATCTCAGTCTTCATTGTCCTTTGGTCAAACTCGAAAGTTTCACACAAAATGGAAGTAGTTCACTAATTATGACTCCAGGCTCAGGAGAGAAAAGAGACGGCCTAAAGCCCTGAAGATGTTAATGGGCCCTGCCCACATCCACCTCTGGATCCTGGCCTTGGAAGCTATCCCTCGCGTTCCTTTTCTTCCAGCCTATTTTCCCGGGTTGTTGAGATGGTGAGAGTGCTTCTGAGTGGTGTGTGGCCATCCTAACACAATCCAACAGGAATTTTAAAAGGGCCCAGCCATCTCACCATAGTTAATCTGCATTATCTGGTCTTGAAAGTAGCGCTGTGAAAAATGCATCATCACCCTGAAATCCTTTGTTTTCTCTAAAATTTGGAAGCAGATAATCAGCTCCTTTAGTTCCTCTGTCTGCAATGGAAGGAGGGCTTCACCCTGAGAGGATGAGGAAAGAATCGCTGGGTTTTGTTTTTTTCACATATGCATTTTACATTTCAAAATCTTTTTGTCCTTAGCAACCTGTTGCATCTTCATGTATGATATATTTCTTTATAATAGCTGAAGATCATGTGAACCTAGGTCTGATGTTATGAATCAGTCAGAACATGGCAGAGGGTCCTAACGATGTTGTGTTTGGTTTGCTCGACCCCCCCCCCCCCCCCAGTGGTTTAGGGCTGTGCTGCTGTGCAGATCTGCATGAACTTCATTCAAGCCAGAGGCATCTATGATTCATTTGAGAAGTGGCATCTGCAGATGGGGAAGTGAAGAAACCTTTTCTGGAGATGCCATAGGGAGGAATAGGATTTATCTTCTGCATACCGTCATCTCCCCTCATTAGGCTTGTGTGTATTGAGACAGCAGAAGGAGAGAGCCCCCCATGCTTCCACTCTTGCAGCCCATGGATAGGGTATGGCAAGGGCTCTGAAAGGACCAGCTTCCTCCTGATCAGCCTCTCATTCCTTAAGCCTTTAGGCTCACCTGCTACTACTTGGTTAATGTTAATATGGACGAAGCATGGTGTAGGGCTGGGTGCCATGGTCATGCAGGTTCCGATTGGATTTGGGCAGATGGCAAAGGAACTGTGGAGCTGGAGAATGGGACCATTCCATTTATTAGAGCAGGGGTCCCCAAACTACGGCCTGCGGGCCGCATGCAGCCCCCGGAGGCCATTTATCCGGCCCCCGCCGCACTTCCGGAAGGGGCACCTCTTTCATTGGTGGTCAGTGAGAGGAGCATAGTTCCCATTGAAATACTGGTCAGTTTGTTGATTTAAATTGACTTGTTCTTTATTTTAAATATTGTATTTGTTCTCATTTTGTATTTTTACTTTAAAATAAGATATGTGCAGTGTGCATAGGGATTTGTTCATAGTTTTTTTTTTATAGTCTGGCCTTCCAATGGTCTGGGGGACAGTGAACTGGCCCCCTGTGTAAAAAGTTTGGGGACCCCTGTATTAGAGTCTCCTAAAGGTGGGTAAGCAAGCAGGCAGGGAAAACTGCTTCCTCCTCTCTCTGAGGACTCATGAGCAAAAGGGAGGGGGGAACCCCTTCTACGAACAATAGCAAAAAATGGCCCCTCCCAATGGCAGCAGGCAGTCCACAATTTAAAATCTGTCGCCCTGAAGGCAAGCACCTGCAGCCTTACTAGATAGACTATACACATGTGGTGCTGCCCTATGCGAATGCACCAATCAGGCAAAGTGCAAGCGAGCAAGCCTAACACACTTGTTTGCCCAACACAGCACCTTACTCAGTCATGTAGTAAAAGGCTTTGCATCCATTGATGGACGATGGGCCCTAAACTCCAGGACACTCACTTACATAGTCACTGACTTTGTGTTTTTGACTTTCCAAGTTTCATAAATTTTCCCCAAGCTTTAATCCCAGTATTAGCAATGGGTTTGTGTAAGGCCCATGCCCATCGCCATCATGGCCATGCAGGTTCCCATTGGATTCGGGCAGACGGCAAAGGAACTGTGGAGCCAGAGGGTGGTGGGCCATTCTGTTTATTAAAAGTCTCGTAATGGCAGACAAGCAAACAGGCAGGGCAAACTGCTTCCCTTTCTATCAGGGCTCCCAAGCCCCAACTTGGTCTCCCGTTCCACACCCCAGACTCGTTGTCCAGACTCACCCTCCGGACTTCGAGGCCTCCACAAGCCTCAGCAAGGCTTTGTCTCTCTCTCTTTCTGCACTCTTTTGTAAAACAGGCTGGGGAAAAAACCCCTTCTCCATCAAACAATAGCAACAGTGGCCCCTCCCAAGCAGGAAGGCAATCCTCAATTTGCAATCTGCCGCCCTGAGGGCAAGCTCTGGTAGCCTTCCATAGACTGTGTACACATGGTGCTGCCCCAGTACAATCGAGCAAGCATAAAAAAGCCTGTGTTTACCAAACAGCTTGTGTTGCTGGGCTTGGAACTACAGTCATGTAGTTACGAAGCATTTTACCCCTAATTCCTAAATGCATAGTTGCCAGCTTTGCTGCTTGTCACATGAATGCAGGACACCTTTTCTCAGCAGTGATGTATTGGAACATATACAACATTTCTAAATTTTAGGGTACAGTATTAGAATTACCTGAGTAATGTGCAGGTGCAAATTTGCGGGCCCCATGCTGAGAAAGAATTGTGGATTCCATAAGGAAGGGCTAGAATCTGCATTTTAAGTAAGGAGTATTCCACTTGCTTGGTGATTCTGATATTAGGAATCTTTAGACTGCCTTTGGGGATAGATATTAATTTTCAAACAATGAGTTTTTATCGTATGCCTAACAGTGAGTCTGGGCTGAGACATAGTTGATCAGCTAAAAGGCCGAGAAGGGACTGGCCCATGGGACACACCCAGATAGATAATCTGTGCCTTGCCTTCTTACCTGTCTTACTGCCCTGCAAGAGAAGCAGGCGTAGGAGAACTATTTTAAAAATAATGTAGCCAAAACTATTAGTAAAATGTGTGTGTGTTGAGGGGGTGGGGTGGGGTGCTGGCTGGGCCCCAGGCCCAGAGTGGCTGAGCCTTGGTCTGCAGTAGAGGCAGGGGTCGGAGTTCGAGGCCAGCCCTGCGGGAGCCAAGGGTCAGGCCAAATGCACACACCCCGTGGAGGCTGAGTGTGGAGCCGGGGCATCTTGTCTGCTGTCCTGGAGCTGCTGGGATCGGGGTCCAGGAGAAGGAAAAAGAGAGGCTGGTATGCCCTGTAGGGCCAGGGCTTGAGCTGTGTCATGAAGGTTCTGTGGGAAGCTGTTGATCCCCCTCTGTTTTTATACTTTTGTTTTTCAAGAATTTACATTTTGAGACACATGTTTCTGAGAGTTTTCTCCCACAGAAAACTGGGTGCTCCCCTTTGCCCCCCACACCACTAAATCAACCGCAGACAGATCCCAGGCAGTGACCCTGCCTCCGGTGTGTGCCCAGCTGGGCTGTGGTGGGAAGTACTGCTACAGCTAGTGCTCGACTTATGACCACGATTGGTTCCGACAGACCGGTCGTAACACGATTTGGTTGTAAGTTGAGTAGGCTATATGTACAGTACTGTGAAGTGATGTTATAAAAATCTTTAAGTCATATTTTATCATAATTTTCTTTCATTATTGTTATATATCAGAATTTTCTTTGTTCATTTTATGCCATTTGTATCATCTCTACACCATTTTTTTTTCTTATTTTTATATTCATCAGGTTTAAGTAAAACACTGCCTTACCAGTACAACTGGTTTCATATTTGCAAAGACAATTTCCTGTTGGTAGACATCTTGGGAGGGGTTTGATGAAAAATATCCGAGACACAAAACACAAATTGCTGTACCGAGTCTGGGATAACAGTTGAAACGGTGCACGCGGAGATGGTAGTGCTGCCGGAAGCTGGTCCGCACTGTCGGACGCCCAGCTGGGCAATGCTTGCGCTGCCAGACATGGAGCAGTCGTGGCGAGCGATTGTGGTCGTAAAGTCGAATGGTTGTAAGTTGCATAGGTCGTAAGTTGATCAGTATTTGTAATTGTGCCACAAGAATGTCTGATTACTTTTCTTTAGCACCTTTCCCCCCACCCACCTTGGTTGATTTTGGTTCCCCGTAGCAAATATCACCGGAAGCCTGGCTGCTGGGTTGGCTGTTTTATTGCATGCCGCCCCATCGGAGTCAGAGGGGTAAGAAAGGCTCCCATAGATGGCTTTTTGGTTCCAGGTCAGGTGGTGGCCCACAGAGCTGTTTCCGTGCTCCGCAAACCAGCAGTGCCTGGTGATTTGGGAGTGTTTTCAAGCAGCTTGTATGTAAACTGTTAAGTACTGTAAACATATAAACCATTGTCAATACCCAGCCTCCACAGGGACACAGACTGGGGAGGTTCTAAGCAGCACCTGTACCAACCCATACTCAGCCCTCAGCACCAAACACTGTCCGGATGACCCAGCCCACGTTTGGGCCCTGCTGCCCATTCCGAGCTGGGCCTCTTCTTGACATTGTCACACCAGTGGGTCTCAGCACTCAGCCATGTAAAGAAGCCACTATAACCTTCCTAAGATATTTTAGGATTTTGTTTAGAATTGCATGTTTTTTTATAAAAAGGGCTTCAATCTATAGAAGGTTGTGAGAGGAGACTCCAGGGAAACCCAGGGAAAATGTCATGCCCAAGGTGGGGTTTTTTTGTTTTTTTGTTTTTTTTTACAGAGACAGAGAGAGATTCAGAGAGAGGGATAGACAGGGACAGAGAGATGAGTAGCATCAATCATTAGTGTTTTTATTGCGCATTGCAACACCTTAGTTGTTCATTGATTGCTTTCTCATATGTGCCTTGACCATGGGCCTTCAGCAGACCGAGTAACCCCTTGCTGGAGCCAGTGACCTTGGGTCCAAGCTGGTGAGCTTTTGCTCAAACCAGATGAGCCTGCGCTCAAGCTGGCGACCTCAGGGTCTCGAACCTGGGTCTTCTGCATCCCAGTCTGACGCTCTATCCACTGCGCCACCACCTGGTCAGGCAAGGTGGTTTTATTTTATAGTGACTACTAGTATTTGCTGTTGATTCACTAATCCCTCATATGTAATTATTTTTCTGACTGATGTATCTTCCATTTACCACTTTCTAGTTGTCAAGTTCATCAGTCTATAGATTGCCAAGTTCTTTTTCTTCTGTGTATGAGTCCAAACCATGTATTCTGTTGATTACAATTCCCCTGTATCCAAGTGGACTCTTGGCCTATGGGCAGTGTTCTCTGTCCTGATAGATTCATTTTTAGGTGTTTTAATGGTAATGATCATCTGCAGAACTGAGCAAATTAAAGAATATTAGGTGCCATGCTGTGTGGCACAGGATATACACTGCCACGTAGGTTTAGGTTGGTCTCATGTATAACTCTACCTCCGTTTTCAAGCATGAGCAATCAGGTTTTCGGACCCTACCCTGAATTGCCACGTGGGCTGTTTCCCACCCTTCATGTATGTTTTTGGCTAAGTCACCTTGGTCTCTGAATTTCGGAAGCAGGAACGCCCTTGTGTCCTGTGATGGCTCTGTATCACTGACATAGAAGGTTTGAGCGCTATGTGACGTGGTCGTGAAGCTCCTGCTGGGCCTGTTCTCACAGCTGACCTGGTAGGTAGATGACAACACTGTCCTTACCCTGCCATCTGCAGAGAAGTCTGAGTCGGGCCACCCAGGAGCAGAAGCAGTTGTCAGAGAAGCTAAGAGATGAGACGGAGCAGAAGGAGCAGTTAAGGAAACTGAAGAACGAAATGGAGAATGAGCGGTGGCACCTTGACAAGACCATCGAGAAACTGCAGAAGGAGGTGAGGGAGCGAGAGGAGGTGAGGGAGCGAGAGGAGGTGAGGGAGCGGGAGGAGGTGAGAGCGGGAGGAGGTGAGGGAGCCGGAGGAGGTGAGGGAGCGGGAGGAGGTGAGGGAGCGGGAGGAGGTGAGGGAGCGGGAGGAGGTGAGGGAGCCGGAGGAGGTGAGGGAGCGGGAGGAGGTGAGAGCGCGGGAGGAGGTGAGGGAGCGGGAGGAGGTGAGGGAGCGGGAGGAGGTGAGAGCGCGGGAGGAGGTGAGGGAGCGGGAGGAGGGGAGGGAGCGGGAGGAGGTGAGGGAGGGGGGGAGGTGAGGGAGCGGGAGGAGGTGAGAGCGCGGGAGGAGGTGAGGGAGCGGGAGGAGGTGAGGGAGCGGGAGGAGGTGAGGGAGGGGGGGAGGTGAGGGAGCGGGAGGAGGTGAGGGAGGGGGGGAGGTGAGGGAGCGGGAGGAGGTGAGGGAGGGAGGAGGTGAGGGAGGGAGGAGGTGAGGGAGCGGGAGGAGGTGAGGGAGCGGGAGGAGGTGAGGGAGCGGGAGGAGGTGAGGGAGGGAGGAGGTGAGGGAGCGGGAGGAGGTGAGGGAGCGGGAGGAGGTGAGGGAGCGGGAGGAGGTGAGGGAGGGAGGAGGTGAGGGAGCGGGAGGAGGTGAGGGAGCGGGAGGAGGTGAGGGAGCGGGAGGAGGTGAGAGCGCGGGAGGAGATGAGGGAGCAGGAGTGGTGGGGGAGCATGTGGAGGAGAGGGTGTGGGGTGAACGCCTGGCTTGGGACCCAGCCCGCCCTGAGGGCCTGATGTTCCTAGGTGAACCTGCAGGGATGTGTAAGCACAGATGTGTCAGGGATCTCACTCAGATCCCCTGAAACAGCTCTTTGGACTTTTTGAGAATCCCAGATATAGAGAAATGGGTCTAGAATATGCCAATACCCTCCAGATTCCAGGCCTAGCTCCTGCTTCCCAGTTTGAGGTGATTGGATGGCCCATGACTAGGCACTTTGCAGTCTTTGGGGGAGGCTGTCAGAGAAAGGAGAGGAGGTATGATCTGTGTTTAGAGGGGACCCGAGCCTACCTTCCTGGCCCCAGGTGGAACATCTCAGGATGGGCTCACACCTGTGTCACCTCTTCCAGATGGCCGACATTGTCGAGGTGTCCCGCACGTCAACACTGGAGCTGCAGAACCAGCTGGATGAGTACAAGGAGAAAAATCGCAGGGAGCTGGCCGAAATGCAAAGGCAGCTGAAGGAGAAGACCCTAGAGGCAGAGAAGTTCCGTCTGACTGCCGCGAAGTTGCAGGAGGAGGTAACGCCTGGCCAGAGCTGGTCCTGGTCCTCCCTCTTCTGAGCTTCCTTACTGCCTGGGAGACTCCCCTAGGAGAGACTCGGGGAGACTCTCCAGACAGCGTTTGTGCTTGATTCCTCAGTCTTAACCCTCTGGGTAGTTACATGGGGCAAATGGCATTCTAAGACACGGCGGTCCCAGAGTCTCTGAGGTGAAATTGTTAAAACTGTAATTTGACAGTTTTCTTGATTAATCCAAGATTTTCTGCCTAAAAAGTTTAGCTGCCATTTATGGGACACCAGTGGTGTGCTCAGCTGTATACAAATGATTTATATGTATTAATGTTTTAATTTAATCCTAGGACAAGGATTATAACCATGGTTTTCTTTTTATTTTCCCATTCGTTTAGAAAAGATAGACTTTTATTGGAGTGGAACTGGTAGACAAGAGTTTCAGAACAATAATGGAGACAAAAAGAGATCTTCAGGAATATATGTGTATGGAAATTATTAAAACATATTCTTGTTTATATATTGGAGAATAATAGAGCAAAGTAACCCAAATGTTAGTTCCCTCAGTCTTGATTTCTAAAGAAATGAGAAAAATAAAGAGAATGGTTTTAATTAATTTAATGAAAAGCTGAAGACTCTAATATGCAGATACAGTGATACTGACTTCTAGCTCTGTTTCTTGCCATCTGGGTGACCTTGGGCATATTACCCTAATTTTCTGAGCATCTGTCCCTACCTCTTTAAAAATATACAAAATAATAATGATTTAATAAAATTAAATAACATGTGGGACTATGTAACAGAGGGTCTGTGTAACCTGGATACAAATTTTATTATTTTTTATTCTAAGTCTTACTTTTTTTTTTTTCATAAGCAGTGCCAAGAGCACTAAGAGTTCACAGGACAACACGTTTTTCTTTAAAAAAACAAACAGTATCTTTGATGTTCAAAGAAAAGTCGCCCATGAGTCAGTGTTGAAAGTGTGTGGAAGAACAATGGCTATTTATTACAGACTTCTTGCACAGTTCTGAAAGGATCCTGATAACAGATCCGCTCTGGCGCAGGGTCATGTGAAGACTGAAATTAGCTTATTGACATCACAGTTCTTTTTGGCATTAAAAAAAAATCATTTTCATTTCTACAGCAAGTGGGCAGGGGGATTCGGGTATTTGCCAGGCTACCAACAAACACCAGGCATGCACTTTTGATCTTAGAAAATTACGGTGTCTGGGTGAGCCCTGCAAACAGCTTCCGTGGCTTTTTCTGTCATGGTGGTTCTGCTGGGGTGTTCAGATGAGAAGGAACCTTAGGGAGCTAGTTAGATAAGGAGACCGAGGTCCCCAGAGATTACTAAAGGCCAGATGGAGACCGGTGTTGTCTAGAAAAGAGCACTAATTCAAAAAAGGATTCTTTAGGATGAAAACAAAGATAGCCTTTCTTAGATTTTCTCGGGGGCAAAGCCCTGTGAGAGTTTCCATCTGAGTGGCAGAAGCGGACACCTCATCATTCTAAAAGGGAATGACAGATACCCTCCTGAATCAAACTGCGGAAGGCATGGAGTTGGTTAAGACAAAAGTCTTTGACCACCTCAGGATCACGCTGGATCCTCGAAAAGCTCAAGCTCAACTGTGGTCACTGCTCCCCATCCTAAGTGAAAAACAAAACCGAACCACAAAACGATAGGTCCATCCTAAGTGCTGCCATACTTGCCATCTTTGCTTTGAGGGAAACAGACATTTTACCTATTTTGCCTTTGGTGTGGAGCTAGGAAAGTTCCGATGTAGATGATCTTGAAAGAATTAAGACTTAGAATTTATGGTTGTTCAGTTTATTGTCTAAATCTCACTTAGCGAAAGGCAGTTCTAACTATGTAAAGGCAGCACAAGAAGGTTCAAAAGTTATTTGCTTACTTGTGATTCCAGACACTGTACAGTTATGCTGGTGAGCATAATACTTATCAGGTACTGTTAGTCTGCCCGAGCCCTGGAGAGATGTTCCAAGGACAGCCTGTGAGTGGTATGGTCAGAACGTGCGAGGAAGTGGGCTGAGGGGCTGCCTGGGTTCGGGAAGGACACCAACAAGGAGACACAGGCTCTACAGTCACCTATCGTCTCTCTGACTCTCAAACCATGTTCTTTTCTGGTATTCCTTCATTAGATTTGCATACCAGCTCTATAAAGTAGATTTTAAAATTATCCCAATATTGCAAATTAGGAAACTGAGGCACGGAGACATTATATTTTTAACTTTCTTTAAGAGAGATTTGTAGCCTGACCAGGCGGTGGCACAATGGATAGACCGTCGGACTGGGATGCGGAGGACCCAGGTTCGAGACCCTGAGGTCGCCAGCTTAAGCACAGGCTCATCTGGTTTGAGCAAAGGCTCAACAGCTTGAGGCCAAGGTCGCTGGCTCAAGCAAGGGGTCACTCCATCTGCCATAGCCCCCAGGTCAAGGCACATATGAGAAAGCAATCAATGAAAAACAAAAGAGACTAAGGAGCTGCATCGGAAGAATTGATACTTCTCATCTCTCTCCCTTCCTGCCTGTCTGTCCCTCTCTCTGTCTCTCTCTGTTCCTGACACACACACACAAAAGAGAGAGAGATTTGTAATGTTCTACGGTAAAGTGCACCGTCCTTTGCCAAAGACTGTCCAGCATCCTTTTCTCGTGGGGTGATGTTCACTTTGTGCTTTTACTCAGCTTCATTCCATGGTCATCTCTTCCCTCGGCCCCACCAGGACCAGGCCGTGGTGTTCATCAGGAGAGGTCTTCTTCACGGCTGTGCTATCTCTATAGAAATGCCAAGTGATCCCATCAGCCACCAAGAGAGGAACACAGTTCTGAAAGTTTTCCCACTGGTCTTCCTAAAGTAACCTATCTAGGTTCCCCGCTGCCACCCAGGACCATCTTTGGGGCTTTCCCTACCTTTCTGTGAAAATCACCCCCCAAAGAAGCTATTCTTTCACGGAGTTTTAATTATTATTATTATTATTATTTTTTTTATTGGTTGTGTTTTCAACCATCTCCAGGTGGGTAGGAAGTTGAGAACAAAACAGCCTTGGGCTTCACTGAATCTGTCAACACAGATGTTTCAGGAATACCTAGTGTGTGCAGCGGTGGGTCGTCCCTTTGGAAAACGGGACCATCCCTTGTGAATCAAGCTCTTTTGTCTTTTGCAGCCTTCAAAACTGTTAGTTTAGTGCCACCTTGTGGATGATAAGAGCACTGTCAGTTATGACCACTGATGACGTGATTTTTCTCCTAGTTTTCACCTAAAGGGCAGGTTTATATTATATTAGATTTCGTGCTTGCAGGTTGCCTTGGGGTAATTAATTTAGTTATTATTTCCCCCTAACTTTAAACTTCTGTTGAGATGATGCTGATCCAGGTGGGCAATCAGTTATACTCTGGAAAGCACTTATTTAGTTCAGTGGCTTCCAGTGTTTCTGATCATGACCCAAAGTAAGAAATACCTCTTGCACTGCAACCCAGTGATAAAGACACCCCTGCTGCCCTGGCCGGTTGGCTCAGTGGTAGAGCGTCGGCCTGGCATGCAGAAGTCCTGGGTTCGATTCCCGGCCAGTGCACACAGGAGAAGTGCCCATCTGCTTCTCCACCCCTCCCCCTCTCCTTCCTCTCTGTCTCTCTCTTCCCCTCCCGCAGCAAGGCTCCATTGGAGCAAAGATGGCCTGGGCGCTGGGGATGGCTCCTTGGCCTCTGCCTCAGGCGCTGGAGTGGCTCTGGTTGCAACAGAGCGACGCCCCAGAGGGGCAGAGCATCGCCCCTTGGTGGGTGTGCCGGGTGGATCCCGGTCGGGCACATGCGGGAGTCTGTCTGACTGTCTCTCCCCGTTTCCAGCTTCAGAAAAATACAAAAAAAAAAAAAAAAAAAAAAGACACCCCTGCTGAATATTTAGTACAGACGTTTCACAAAACATTATTTGCTTGTACTCTACTCTGAATATTTTTTGTCCTGTTGTATTTAATTTTAAAACACTGGTCAACATCTACTATATTGTATTTATAATACGGGTTGTTCCCTGTAGCTGGAACCCCCTCTCTTTTTACAGAAGGGGGCACGGAGGCCCCAAGGGCAGTGGCACTTGCTCAGGTCCTCTGCTGCCCAGTAGTGGGGTCCACCCGACCCTCCTCGGGCTCTGCTTGCACACGGTCCGCCAAGATCTCTGTGCCCCTGGTGTGCCGCAGCTGAGCGCCAACCCCTTCTCGTTCTAGACGCGCCTGATGGAGGAGGAGTTACGGGACTACCAGAGGGCTCAGGAGGAAGCACTCACGAAGAGGCAGCTTCTGGAGCAGACGCTGAAGGACCTGGAGTACGAGCTGGAGGCCAAGAGTCACCTCAAAGATGACCGGAGCAGACTCGTCAAGCAGATGGAGGTCTGTGGGCCGCGTGGGCGGCAGCAGGGCCTGTGGAGAGAGTGGAGCACGAGGGAAGCAATCTCTCTGCTCTTACCTCAGCCTCTGGGGAGTCTTCGATTTTTATTCTCTCAAACAGCCAGATGTTAGGAAGGTCATTTCCTGATCTGGGAAAGCTGGTAGTTCACAGACTCATTGGACATCAGTACTGGAAGGAGTGATGGAAGTAATTGAACCTAGTTTCCTCTTGCCTTGAGGAGGAAGCAGAACAGAATCCTACAGAGATTAGGTGCTTTTACAGAAGGGCACACAGAGGGCTCATGTTCTGTGTGCTGCTTTGGGCTGTGCTTTTGACTGCACGGGAGATGAGACTGCTGTAGATCTAGAGACGGGCCGAGCTGAGCTTTGGCTCCAAGCTGCCTCACTCCTAGGGACGCCCAGCACTCGCGGGCCACACCGCATGCTCCATTCTTGTTTGCTGATTTTGGCCCGTTTTCCCTTACCAATGACCCAGCTTTGCCAAAGCTAGCAGCCAACTTGCTCAGTTTACTTATGGACACACAGTATAAACACAGTTGAAGACAGTGTATCAGAAAGTGCTCAGCGGGGTCACCAGCTGGGGGTGAGCTGTTCTCGAGATGAAAAACACAACACGTTAGGAAAGTGAATCAAGTAATAGAATCTAAATATAAACAGCCCAGCAAGAATGACAGGAAAAACCTTAATATCAGTCTACCCGAATTTATAGAAAAGAACAATCCTCAAGAATAAAATCAACCCCAAACCAAAAAACACTCTCCAGTCGCCCACCCCGACCCTCCACATCCCAATGGGATTGAGAGAGGGAGAGACCTACTAACCAGCCTCAGAGCCTCGGGAGAAGTTAAAATCCTCAGGGTCGGAGAGTGCTCAAGGCCAGGGAGAGAGAGAGTATCGATTTAAAGTCAAGGGAACGTCCAATTCAACTTTGCAAATAAATAGAAATAATTTCTAAAGCCTCCGTGGGTTTTAACTTAGTAGCAGTTCATATCTAGAGAGTGATGTTTTAGCCACTAAAGATTTTTATAAATGGGCTGTTTTTAGAGGCTAGTATAACCTGGTTGTAGTTTTCTAGGATTGCTCTATATTTTTGCTATTGTCCTGGTTCTGATCTCATACTAGAGGAGGTCATTTTAAGGCAAGCTAAATTCAACCCAGTTGACTAGGAAGTAATTATTCTAGGCCCCAAACAGTTTGGTTAAACGCAAGCAAAAGCCTTGTCAGGCAGTGACGTAAGAGCCTTTGGTGTAACGACCCTTGGCCTGGCCCCTGAGCGCTCCTGCCGGGTTCTGTGCAGTACACATTGTAGGCAAGAAGAGGTGCTTTGAGCTAAACATTGGGCTGTCAGGGCACCTTCTAGAACAGGGGCCCCCAAACTACAGCCTGTGGGCCGCATGCAGCCCCCTGAGGCCATTTATCTAGCCCCCGCCGCACTTCCGGAAGGGGCACCTCTTTCATTGGTGGTCAGTGAGAGGAGCGCAGGATGCAGATGCCGCAAAGTGCAGAGTTGCTCATGTACAGTACTACTTCCCGGGAGGCAGGACGCACGTGTCACGGCTCAGGAAGCGCGTCATATGATGCACATCCGGTCTGCGGCTGCAGCGCCCCACATTGAAGTACTGGTCAATTTGTTGATTTAAATTTACTGGTTCTTTATTTTAAATATTGTATTTGTTCCCGTTTTGTTTTTTTTTTTACTTTAAAATAAGATATGTGCAGTGTGCATAGGGATTTGTTCATAGTTGTTTTTTATAGTCCGGCCCTCCAACGGTCTGAGGGACAGTGAACTGGCTCCCTGTGTAAAAAGTTTGGGGACCCCTGTTCTAGAATTTTTTGACTGAAAAGAACAGTTCCTTTTGTTAACTCAAGGTCTAGACGCAGTGGCGTAGCTAAGCTTCATTTATCCCTCTGTAATATTTTAGCTATTTCGCCACGAATTACAGAATGGATAGCTCTCCAGGTCCCACCCCGGGGAAGCACAGTGGAGGGGTGTTTCCTCCCCTAAGAGGCGGCTGGCATGGCGGTCTTGCTGTGACTAGTATCTCGCCTCTTCTTCACTAACATTTAAGTTAATTCTCAGGACTCCAGAGCTCTCTCAGCAATGAACATTTTCTGTAAACTCGGAAACTCAAGTGATAGTCCCATGTAAACGTGGCACTGTGGACCTGTGACTTCCAACTTGAGTGAAACTGGCCTGGGAGGAGTCGGGGACAACTGAACAAAAATGGGCTTTGGTGCAGGATTCAGTTGTCTGTCCTGAGTTGGACTTTGGGACTCTTGGCAACTAGGGGAGAGCTTTCTGGGCCCCTATAGATCTCAGTCAGTAAGAGGAGAGGCATTCACAGACAATGAGTCATTCCCATGCATTCTGTGACCTTTCTTTTTGGCACTTAGAGGGGCATCCATTGCTTGTCAGTCAACCTTGACAAAGGCAGAAACAGTATTTATATACCGATACCTCAGTCTCATGTTTAAAAACTCACAATGCTGATATCTTTTGTGTGTGTTTGGCTCTGAGTTAACCCAGACCTGTGACAAATTGGCTAGTGACAGAAGAAGCACATGTACCAAGCCCCGCCCCCCCTTCTCTCTCCTATCCAGTTCTAGGTGTGGTGGTTTATGTGAGAAGCTTCTTCTTTCATACACAAAGCTGCTTTGCAATTCTTTTCTCCTAACACTCAATGATGCTACAGTAGGAGATGGCAAGGAAGATAGAAATTATGCTGCTTCTGTGATGGTTGGTTCCGCAGGATGGGCTGATACTGCCTGTACATTCTGCTGATGTGGATTTGGGATTGCATGGTGCTCGGTGAGGTTCCTTAGGAGGAAGGGCAGGTGCGAAAAGCTGTTATAGACACTCTGAGCAGTACGGAGGCAAAACGTTGTCCCGAGCTCGGGGTATTTAGAGAAATGTGCCTTGAGTGATACCTCATTCCCCACATGTAACTTAGATACCTTAGGGTGCCACGGCAGATCTTAGTAGTTATTGGTTCATAAGGGGGAAAAAAAGACTCAAAAAAAATATGCTAAAATATTTGGTGCTTGTTAGGGTTTGGGGTAATGTTTTTCCTCCTTTAATGTATTTCCTAAATGCACAATTACGTTATACATTATGAAAGCACAGTTTAAAACACAGTTTTAAAAATACTGTTTTGGGCAGTATGAGAAATAGACACCCTTTCCCAAACCCGACTGACACTGGGCTCTGATGTGCTGTTGGGTTTCCCCCGACAGGGAACCCTTGCCCCTGACCCAGGTCAGTGTAAGTTCATAGGCTATGTGTGTGTGTCTTCTTGCTTAGGACAAGGTGTCTCAACTGGAGATTGAACTGGAAGAAGAAAGAAATAACTCGGATTTGCTGTCTGAGAGGATCACTCGGAGCAGGGAACAGGTACTGTACACAGTGGGATGATGAGTGGATTGATCTGTGTGAACCAGGAAACGCAAGACGTTAAGCCTGAGAATTCAGCTAGAGGAAGGGAAGAGAGGTCATGCCTTCTGGAAATGATGGAAGATTGCATAGTCTTCACCGTAGAAGATCCCTGGGAGGGAGGGGTAATAGACGTATAATGCAAGGTGTAAAGTGGAAGTTTCCAGAGTGGTTATGGAGAACAATCTATGAGCCATAATAGGCAAAGTGCTTTTGGAGCTGAGGCTCTAAGAATCATTAGTTCAGCAAGCAATTGTGTGAGATTTGGTAGCTAACACTACATTAGCATAACAGAAAGTAAATGATGTGGTGTAGTCTTTTACTTTAAGGACTTTACAAACTAATTAGCAATACATAAACCTAGGAGGCATTCACAATACAATAACAGTACCTTCCAAGTGAAGGCTTTTTGCAGTTTTGGAGGGAGTTTCACTTACATTTGATCCTTATAGCTACAGGATCCGGGGGGCAGCCAGGAGCAGTTCACCCTGTCCTCACGCTGTAGCTAATGGAACTAATTTTCCAAACTACACTTAGTATAATTGCAAGGTTTTCAGGTTTTTGTTTCCATTTTTAATGAAGGAAAAGCTCAGAGCGGTTAAGTCACCCCCTGGAGATGGAGTATCACATCACTAGAACTCTTCCCTATCAAAAGAAGCCCTGTCCTCTGGTCACTCTGACACTTGTTCACATTCCCCGCGCCCATCTCAGGACGGCCACGACCTGGAGGTGCCAGTGCCTAAGGACGGCGCCAGTCTGAGCTGGTCACCTCTACTCAAAGCTGAAGGGGAGTCACTGGCTTCTTTTCCATCCGCCATTGTTTCCCTGTTGACGGGTTCTTTGCAAACAAGTAAGGTAGTCATGCGATTTTGCTCCTGAGGATGAAGAAAGTTCCAGCTCAAGACTCCATCCGCCGTCTCAGCTGAGCTCAGGTTCTGTCCGCCTGGTCCGATGCTGTGCTAGTCACTTTCCTCTGGAGGGGGGCCCCCTATCCAGCCCGAGCTGGAGAAGTTTAGAGAAAGGACTTCATGAAAACTTGAAGTCCAGATGAGGAGCCCAACCGTGGCCCTTGAGCCCTGATAGGTTCTGACTAAAGCCTGCATTTCTCAGTTCTCTAGCTGTTTTGTTACCCAGCCTGGCTAAGTAGCCACTTTCCACAGGCCATTTTGGGACCTGGGAGGCATTTATGATGAGAGGAAAGGTGATCATAAATTTGTTTCGCTAATGCTTCTTGTGACTTACGTAAGGAGGAATGGTGGGAAAGAACGTCATCCTATCAATAACCAGGCAGTGAAAAGACTTCGGGACCCATGTTTTACATCCACAACAAAACAAAGACAGACCGGCACGGAGGGGTTGCCTCCCTTGTTCAGTTGACAGCCCTAAACTAAGGGGCTGATCACTTCCGATCAGTTTGCTTTTGGCTCCTTGTTACTCCTCCCAGCTGAGTGCTGGGATCCTGGGGGTTAGAACTGCTCTCCACAATCAGGGGCTGATTGAGGCTGCTCGGTTGCCTTGACAACTGCAGGATAAAGCCCTGTGGATCAAGTCTCAGGCTTCTGCAGTCACTTTAAGGAACTACCCCAGTGACCAGCTTATACCTGCTCCTTAGCCTGCACCAGAGGGATGTAACCCCCAGGATAGGGGACAGGGAAATAAGGCTGCAGGTAGTCAGTGAATGAAAGGTCAAAATGGGATTTCTTTCTTTCTTCTTTTTAATTAAAATGATCCCAGTCTCAGAACTGCCTCTTATTACATCGGCTGTTCAAAAACCCAATGTGTACGGTTGGCTAATAATAATTTTCCTTTCTTGTGACTGAGTATTGTTTTAATTACCATCTAGGAGTGTAGGCTCACCTGCCCCTTTACAGCCCAATGGTGATGGGGTTAAATATTGTTATTAGCAATCATAAATATCTCTGGCTTTTCATTAACTCAGAAGGCAGCTGCTTCTAATCCTGAGAGCTGGCTCAGGTCATGGGTGCCTCTGACATAAAACCCTTTGGAATCTGATACTGTTATTTCTGATCAGAATGCTCAGGGGTTAGCAATCCAGCTGTGATAAACTGTTGCCATCAATTTGACTGGAATTTTTTGTAACTGATTGATTTGAGAGAGAGAGAGAGAAGCATTCATTTGTTGTTCCACTCAGTTGTGCATTCATTGGCTGCTTCCTACATGAGCCCTGACTGGGGATTGAATCTGCAACCTTGGTTTGTCAGGATGATGCTCTAAGCTAACTGGCTGGGGCTCGATTGGAAGGTTGTTTTTTTTTTTTTTTTTTTTTTGGACCATTTAATATTAGCTGAAGGATAAACAGCACATAAAGCATTAAGCTTACATAAAGAAAATTTTTCCCAGCCTCAGATTTACTTTCCTATTCCAAAGGAGGAAGCTGGCCAAGCCACCAGAGCAGAGGCCTTCCTTTCTTTCTCTTTCTTTCTTTCTTTCTTTCTTCCTTTCTTTCTCTCTCTCTCTCTCTCTCTCTCTCTCTCTCTCTCTCTCTCTCCCCTTTCTCTCCCCTTTCTCTCTCTTTCTTTTCTTTCTCTCTCTCTCTCTCCCTTCCTTTCTCCCTCCCTCCCTCCCTTCCCTTCCCTTTTTCCCTTCCCTTCCCTTTCTCTCTCTCTCTCTCTCTCTCTCTCTCTCTCTCTCTCTCTCTCTCTCTCTTTCTCTCTTTGTTTTTTAACTTGCCAGTGTAGGCTCAGGAGAAGAAGGCTCTGATCTGGAATATTCCCAACTCATTAGGCCATTCCTGGGAACGACTGTGTTGAGCACAGCTAAAACACTTGGGGTTTCCCATAAAGCCCATCCTCAGGAACACTGCGCGTAACACCATGCGGATTCCTTGTACAGAGCTCCATGTGGCAGGTTTATTTTCAGATGTAGTGTCAGGCTGTCCTTTGTGAAGAGTTGAAGGAAGCCTATCGTGTTTGCCAAGAACCTTGGTTTCCAAAAGACTGAAGAAAAATGGTCTGCCTGGTCAGAGTAACTGTTAGGTTTTATGGTTACACATGTGTTCCTTCCTGCTCTACATGCTGATTTATTTCATACTTCCATTTTAATGGCCATCTCTGAGGGGATGCGGTGGGATAGAGATATTTATGGTTTGTTTTTTTCTTTGGAGAGTCACCATTTGCCAGGGGGCTTTCCAGCAGGGGTCTTGAACCTGCAGAGGCCTCCCTGATGCTGTTTCCTCAGGGCTCCTCCGCCCCGGGAGGCCCATTTTCTGGCAGGATCCAGATTTTTCGGTTCAGGCCATTGAGGGAGCAAGACTCGGCCACTGGCTGCTGCTTTAAGTCATATGGTTTGTCCTGAATCCCAGCCTGGGCCCAACGCTGACTGCTTGGCGGTCCTTGAATCTCTCCACTGTAGACATGGTTTTTTTGGACTTTGAAGTGCTTGCCAGGGCCCCCCCCCCCCTCGTCCCACCCCGCTTTTAGGATCTGCCTTTCCGGAGAGCCCTGGTCCTACAGGTTTCCTGGGCGGAAGAAAAGGAACACACGATTTCAGCCGGAAAGCCTGGATTGGAACCCCAAAGCTGCTTCCTCCATTACTGAACCTTCCACCTGGAGGGTGGGGTGATCACAGCTGCCTCGGAGAACAGGGAGGACTTACGGGCTCCCATGCAGACTCTCAGTTGCTCAGTGCCTGTCGCCAGAGGCTTGTGGTTCCCGGTCCTTCCCTCCTGGTGCTCCCGCGAGCACTGCTGCCGAGATCACCCGACCCTGAGGAACAAACACCCTGCAGCTGCACCAAGACCTCGCCTCTGCTCTGCCGGCCTTTTACTGGCTTTTGGGGTTTGTGGCCTCACACCCTCCCACAACCAAATTTCTAAATTCATTTTTCTTTCTACAGGCCTCTGGTTCTTCCTTATCCCTTCACTTTTGGGAAAATAATTTCCCCTTCCTTCCTCCCCTTCCTCTCCCTGCCTCCCCGCCTCCCCGCCTCCCCCTAAGCCCTGAGTTATGCTCTCTGTCCTGGGCTCAGAGGAAGGGGCTCTCTCTGCTCTCGTACTGACCTCAGTGCAGGGCCGGGACCTGTCCCTCCCCCAGTGGATGGTCGGTATTCCTGTCACGCTCCCTTCTCATCGCAGTCCATCGTCTGTACCTGTTCCCTCCTCCAGGAATCTCACCCTCACTGGCTAACAGTGCAGGGCACCCCTCTTGCCGACCCTGCTATGACCTCACCAGCCCTCTGGTTATAGCTGTCATCTCGTTACGGCGGGAGTTCCAGAGGAGAGGCGTCTGCCCGCCTCTCCGTGCCCAGCCCCCTCCTCTCCTGCATTCTGCTTCCCTCTGTGACGAGCCTCCCAGAAGGCGCTTCTCGCCCACCCAGGCGCGTCCCTCCATCCTCTTTCTGCCTGACCTCTGCAGTCCTCATCCTCGCTTCCTGGCTTTGGGGACAGGTCAGGGTCCTGGTTTTCTCCATGTCTCCCCTGACAGTTGTAGTGGGGAGGGCTCCCAGGGCATGGTTCTGGAACCCCCTCATTCTCATGCCTCTCTCCTTGGTGAGCTCGTCTGTCCTGTGGCTGCATCTGGCTTCACCCCATCTCCACACCTGTGTCTGCAGCCTCTTCTGACCCGTAGGGAGATGGGGATGGTAGCAGTATGTATTTCACTGGGTGGTGGATTAAATGAGTAACACTATAAAACTGCTCGAGACTCGCCTTAGTAAGTGCGGTACAGGTGTTCACTATTGCCACCTGTGTATGGGCCCTGTGGGGCTGCTCCCTATCTGCCTCTCCACCTGATGTCTTAACCTGTCCCCTGTTCCCCACGTGACAGTTCCGTCCTTTCAGTTCTCCCAGCACTCCCTGCTGTCCCACTTCCCGCTCTTTCTCAGTGGTGGTCCTGGTTTGGAAAGCTGCAATTCCTCCCCTGCCCCTTCCTCTACCCAGCCTGACACTGGCCTCACGGTTAGGTCCCACCTTAGGGTCCCTCTCTCTGGAGAATTTCCCTGGCCTTCTAAGTCTGGCCTGTGGCCACTGCCCTAGCCCACTGCCCTTCCCCATTGCAGTAACTCTGACCAGGACCTGTCCGTCTGTCCCCCATGAGGCTATATTAAGGGCGGGTACTCTGTTGGTCTTTTTGTCACAGTGTCCTGGGGCTGAGAGTGTAGTCTGGACAAATGAACGAACCCACCCCCTCCTTCCAGAGCACCCCAGCACCGGCACACAGACATGTATGTGCATTCACACTCTGCTGTCGCCTTGACGGACTGCATCATTTCTGGGGACAGTCCTAAACATGTGGAGAGCCTGAGGAGGAGGCAGGGGCCTCTGGCTTCCTCCAAGGGGGAGCTCCCCAGCCCCCCCAGAAGGCGGAGGGTTTGCCACAGTGTACTTTCACTGTGGTGCAGGCCAGCTCCCGGGGCCGTGATAGGCATCGCGTGAAGTTTGCTGTTTTAGAAACGAGGAGTCTGCCTGCCTCCCAGAGGTGAGCTCACACTCAAGTGGACGCTGATCCAGGCAGGGAAGCAGGGTCCGTGCTGCTTGTCTGTGTAATTACTTCCCACCGCAGTGGAAGTTTAACTGTGCCCTCAGTAAAGTCCCCGCCTGTGCCCAGGGGGTCTGAACAGAATGCTCTCTCCCGGGAGGCACGTCATGGTCCCGTGGCCCGGCCGTGCTGACGCCTTCCGTGCGTGGTGTCATCGGCTGGTTCTCAGCCACGTCCAGGGTCGGGTTGTGCGCCCGCATTCGTTACTCGGGGACTTTGTGCCCCTGCAGCAGTCACAGGAATCCTTCCTGCGCCCTCTCTGCAGCATGTGATTCCACGGGCTCTGGGGCCAGGGAGAGTGGGAACAGCCGCGGGCAGAGTTTTACGTGCTCTGCCCGCTGACCCTTTGCATGGCTGGCATTTTGTCCCTGCTGTACACAAGCCCAGAGGAGACTGACGGCCTCCCCGAGTCTTGGTTTGACGTGGCAGTTTGAACCCTGGGTCTGTTTGAAGCCTTTTCGCTGAGTTGGTCTGGAGGGAGCAGGTGGCACAGTGGGCAGTGAGCAGCGGGTCTGGCCCAGGGTCCAGTCCTGTTTCTTCCAGTTCAGTGTGTGACTGCCCCGGGCCTCAGAGTCCTCTGCTGTGCAGTTCTGAACCCCTATGACCTAGAAGCCGGCCAGGCAGAAATGCAAAAATGTGAGCATTCTTATCTTTTGTAATTTTTGGTATCCTATGCGTACCTTGTCCCCGCTTCCCCCTGTGGTATCCACAGCGCCACGTCCAGGCCCTGCCCGTCGCCAGTCTCACTCCTACACTCCCCGTCACCCCCGCTGTGCCAGCCACACCTGCTGCTTGTCATTCAGTGTGCACACTGTGGTGGGACAGGAGTCGATGGGAGCAGGTGCCAGCCTGGACCAGAGTGGTGGTGTCCCCCCTTACTACTTCTGGGACCCCGGGTCTCGTTCTGCAGGTGCGGTCTAGGGAGCTTGTGCAGGTGGTGAAATCCAGGTTGAGGCCAGTCTGTTATAAATGGATCGCAGGCGTCCTGGACTCCTGTGTGTACCTCTCCTACCCAGGCTGGACCCCAACCTTGAGGAGGACGGGACAGTTGTATTTTCCTGGGTCACCTTCTTAGTTCTCCTGGCTCCTCTAGACCGTCCTGGGCGCAGAGTCTGGGCCCCCTGCCTCTGACACTCATGTCGTTGCGCTGAAAGCCCATGGGGGACGGGGAACAGAGGTGCTGAATGTTTGGGTAGGCAACTCAATGTCTTTTCAGATGCTGCTCAGCTGGGCTCATTTCCTATTAATATAAAAGACATCCTTAGTAACATTTAGCCTTTGCCAGCCCACCTGGAGCTGCCCGGTCTTCCTGCTGACTTCTGTTTCTGGCCTGAGAAGGGAGAAATGGAGCAGCATCTGACTGGGTGGCCCAGATTGAACAAGAGAAGTTTTATGTCTCAGTGCTGGAGGCCAGAGTCTGAAGCCGAAGTGTCAGTAGGGCCGTACTCCCCCTGGACCTGTAGGAGAATCTCTTCTTGTTTCTTCCTAGATTCTGGTCGTCATCTGGCAAACCTTTGGCGTTTGGACCTGTGGGTGCCTCCCTGCAATCCCCGCCTTCCCTGCAATCCCCGCCCTCCCTGCAATCCCCGCCTTCCCTGCAATCCCCGCCTTCCCTGCAATCCCCGCCCTCCCTGCAATCCCCGCCCTCCGTGCAATCCCCGCCCTCCCTGCAATCCCCGCCCTCCCTGCAATCCCCGCCTTCCCTGCAATCCCCGCCTTCCCACGGTGTTCTTCCCGTGGCTCCGTCTTCACACAGCCACGTCGTTCCTCTCGGTTTGTCTGTCTCGGCATCCATTGTCCCCCTTTTCATAAGGACATCAGTCGTACTGGGTTCGGACTCACTTCATTTTTCTTTGATTACCTCTGTAAAGACCCTGTTTCCAAACAAGGTCACAGCTGAGGCACTGGGTGGTGGCTGGGTTAGGACTTCAGTGTAGCTTCTGGAGGGACACGATTCTATTCACAGCAGCAGGATTAGCTATGGCTGTTCCTGTTCGTTGTATCCTCATCTTTGCAATCACCGAGGCACCAAGCCTATCTAAGAAGTAGCTCCTGCACCCAGGAAGAGAAGTGGCAGGGGACCCCATCACAGACAGGAGCTGGCGTGGTTGCTGGAACTCTGTATCTGGAGCTGTTTCCGCACCGAGGATCTAGGAACCACCCCTCTGACCCCTGGGCTCTTGCTCTTGTTTGGTCAGATGGAGCAGATGAGGAATGAGCTACTTCAGGAGAGAGCTGTGCGGCAAGACTTGGAGTGTGACAAGATTTCCCTGGAGAGACAGGTGAGGGCAGCTGGCCCCGTGAGCCCTTCCTTCCTCCCCGAGGCTTTGGTCCAGAACCCCTTGGTGGTACCTCCTTTGTGTAGCAGTCCAAAGAACTCTGGGTGTACCTTGCCCAAGAGAGGTATTTCTGAGACTATTTCCAGAGAAGACTTTCTCAATAAGATTAAATACGCTTGGTACTTTACACATTGGGGGGTGGGTAGAATTACAAGTACTACAAGTACTGCCTTGATCCTAAAAAGGGTACATTAAAAAAATAATTTATTCATTTTAGAGAAGCGGGGACAAGAAAGGAGGGAGGGAGAGAGAGAGAGAAAGAGAGAGAGAAGGGAGGGGGAAAGAGCAGGAAGCATCAACTCCCATATGTGCCTTGACCAGGCAAGCCCGGGGTTTTGAACTGGCGACTTCAGCATTCCAGGCAGATGCTTTATCCACTGTGCCACCATAGGTCAGGCAAAAAAAAAAGGGGGTAAATTCTGATGTAAAGAAAATAATAAAGATCAACTCAAACACAGGTTGCTAACAAAGCTTCCTTTGTTACTATTTTACATGGTATTCATGTAAATTCTTCACTGAATATCATGTGATATTGGTGAAGGAGCCTTTCTCCTGCCAAAACTCTATGAAAGGTCAACGTCATTTGTCTGACACCCAGGAGTCCTAGGTCCTGGCAAAGATTTCACTCAGGCTTATAAGGCGTAGGACAGGATCTCCTTTTGGTCTGCCAGCAGAGGGTGCTGGGCCTTTCCCTGGAAGCACCCTTGGCTTCCCCAGGTCCCTGGGCCGCCCATCCTGGTGTGGAAAGCAGGCTATTACAGTCTCTGACTGAATGCCAGCTCCTCCTGTAACCTGCTCTGCAGAGAGGGCAGACACACAGCCCCTCACGGTCTCGCTGTCTGATTCCAGAACAAGGACTTAAAGAGCCGGATCACCCACCTGGAAGGCTCCTACCGGTCCAGCAAAGAGGGGCTGGTGGTGCAGATGGAGGCCAGGATTGCGGAGCTGGAGGACCGTCTGGAGAGCGAGGAGAGGTGAGCCTGGCCCAGCTGTGCTGCAGAGGTGAGCCTGGCCCAGCTGTGCTGCAGAGGTGAGCCTGGCCCAGCTGTGCTGCAGAGGCCTGGCAGGCAGTGATAGTCGCGTCACAGAATACTTTCATACTTGTGTCTCTTCCCATCATGTGAGGAAGGCAGAGAAAGTACAACCTTGCTGTTGTTATTATTTCCATTTGATAGATGAGAAAACTGAGATCCATCCAAGTAAGTACTCAAGGGAGGCAGCCTGACTGAACACTGGGGCAGCTGGCCTAGAACTCAGGACTCCTGCTCCTACTCTGTAGCTTCTTCACTGGCCTTGCTACTGCTTTTCCCATCCCCTCAGTGGGACAGGCGGCTTCAGAAGCTATACATTTGAGCCAGATTAGAGGCCAGGGTGCTGGCTCTGCCCTGAGGCCAGGTGTATTCACTCTGCTTAGCAGAGGCCTAGTGGCCATCTGTCAGAGATGGGCAGGTCGCCCCACAGCAGGTGGGAAGGACATGGGATCAGGTGACCATATACCTTTCCAGCACCATGATTCTTTGCAGCTAGCTCCCAAATCGCAGCCTGAGGACCAGCACCAGGTCGAACTTGACCAGCCTCAGTTCTTACTCGTGGCCCCTCTCCTTCTAGGAGGGGTCGTGTGGGTGTGACATTTCACATTATTATCAGTAGGACTTTGGGAGCTGGGCTGGAGCAGCCTGGCGTAGGGTCTGGCAGTGACCTTCTGTCTTACAGTGTAAAGCTCAGCACAGGAAGAAAGCACTCAGAGCCGGTCTAGTCCCAGCTCAGCCCCTTGCTAGCTCTGCAGCCTGGGGCAAGTCACTCCTTCTCAGAGCCCCTGGTTCCTCATCTGTCTGATGACCAGCCCTTTCCTCTTGTCCTCACGTGTCTCCCGGGATAAGAGGGCCCTGAGCTCTGCTTCTCCCCCCCCCCCCGCCCCGCCCCACCTCTCCAGGGACCGGGCCAGCCTCCAGCTCACCAACCGACGGCTGGAGCGGAAGGTGAAGGAGCTGGTGATGCAGGTGGACGACGAGCATCTGTCGCTGACTGATCAGAAGGACCAGGTGAAGGAACCCTGCAAGTTCAGTTCCCATGAGACTCTGTGTCCCAGGCTGGGCAACGGAGCTGTGGGAGACAGACCCTGTCGCTCCACTCCATTCCACCCTGTGACATCAGAGAACGGGCCTTTCTAGGCTGCTTTAGAGAGGATTTAGCAACCTTCAGACTGGGAACTTGGCTTGTAAAAAGCGAACTTGTCTGTCCCAGAGGATATGTCCGCTTTCCCATGGGACTGGCTGCCCCCTCTGTATGTCTCGGTTGCCTGGAGAGAAGGTAGCTGAACCGCCGCCTACGCGGGGACTCTGCCCCATCCCAGGGGGCTGGGGGGCCGCCAGCACGAACCGCCCACTCTCCCCACACAGCTGAGCCTGCGCTTGAAAGCCATGAAGCGGCAGGTGGAGGAGGCGGAGGAGGAAATCGACAGGCTGGAAAGCTCTAAAAAGAAGCTGCAGAGGGAGCTGGAGGAGCAGCTGGATGTGAACGAGCAGCTGCAGGGACAGCTCAACTCCATGAAGAAGAACTTGAGGTGAGCGTGTGCGCAGACCCCAGAGGCACCGGCACCCCGCCGTCTGAGCACAGCGCTCCGCGCGCCCGCCGGGAGGGCACCCTCACTCCTGCTCCGCCCCGGGAGGGCACCCTCACTCCTGCTCCGCCCCGGGAGGGCACCCTCACTCCTGCTGCTTCCAGCAGGTTTCCGGTCTCCGCCCTGTCCCAGCGATGAGAGTGGCTGCGCTCACCTCAGTTACCCCCTGTGCTCAGTAGGGCCTCACACGTGTCATTCTCGTGTCAGTGCCCTGATGTCAGCCAGGATCCCTGCTGTCGGGAAGGGAGAACCGAGGCTCAGAGCAGGAAACACTAGCTCCCACCGCCATGGAGGGGGCAGCTCCTCCATCAGCCTCTAGCACTCCTATTTTTACAGGATTTGGGGAGAAAAAAGACCAAGTTCTGGTTTGTATTCTCATGAGGACTAGAATATCCCGGGTTTCAGGAGCGAATTGCTTCTAACGCTCCACTGCGCTGGTCTCAAGAGGATAGGTGGGGGGTCGCTTTCCCTGTCCAGGCTCACTCACACCCTGGCGTTGGGGTCAGGGCGGGTTAGGTTAGTTCTCCTCCATGGAGTTGAGCATTTTATGGAGGCTGACTGTGCTGGTAGCACACGCAGTTCTCTTATAAATGGACGGAAGACTCCGGCCCCTAGAGAGTCCTGTAAACGGCCCATCCACCATTAAGGTGCCCATTTAAGAGGCCACCAAAAATCTCTGTAATCAAGATAGATAATATTAAATGCAATGTTGAAAACAATGCAAAAAAAATAAAATTTACGGTGGACAAGATATCAAACATTTAAATTAAGATGGGCTCAATAACAGCACCCCCTGCCTGACCTGTGGTGGCGCAGTGGGTAAAGCGTCGACCTGGAAATGCTGAGGTCGCCGGTTCGAAACCCTGGGCTTGCCTGGTCAAGGCACATATGGGAGTTGATGCTTCCAGCTCCTCCCCCCCTTCTCTCTCTCTCTGTCTCTCCCTCTCCTCTCTAAAATGAATAAATAAAAAAATTAAAAAAAAAACAAAACGTAAGTGCTTATGAAAAAATAAAAAAATAAAAAATAACAGCACCCTGATGAGCTACTTGAACTTGCTTGAGGTAAAAGTGAAATCAGTACTACTGACCTTGTCCCAGCCCTGCCTAGGCCCCCTCCCCCCAACACGGGCTTCCGTGCTGAGAGGCGGGTGTTTGCTCCTGTTGCTCAAGGAGCTGGCAGGTGCAGACCAAGTAAAATCACGTGCTTTCCTGACACTGAGTGGGGTGGAGGGACCCAAGGCCCATCCTTCGTGTCCTGATGAGAGGTGAGCCCGGTCCAGGGCCAGGAATCATGACCGTGTCATTTCCGCAGACTGAAGAAGCTGCCCAGTAAAGTGCTAGATGACATGGACGACGATGACGACCTCAGCACCGACGGGGGGAGCCTCTACGAGGCACCGCTGACCTACACCTTCCCCAAGGACGCCATCAGCCAGATCTGAGGCCACGGCTGGGGCTGTGGAGGTGGCCAGCATTCCTCCCGGAGACCCTCGGCCGCCCGCAGCTGGAGGCAGGAGAGGCAGCACCCTTCTGGCCTGAGACCCATCGCTGCCTCTGCACATGAAGCCGATTCCTCTGCGCCCCACTCCTCCGCTGATCTCTGAGTGGGAGCGTGGCTCTTGTATCTGAGATGGAGCTATTGCAGTTTAGATGTTAAGACGCCTGAGGCCTAGCAGCCACCACCCATTGGGGTGTTTTGGGAAATATAATTTGACAGGCTGAAGTCCTGTTGCACAGCCACCTGCCGGACCATTTGCATTGGCTGCTCCTGCCCCCGTTGCCCTCCCCCCTCCTCCCTCCCCCCAGTCCCCGCCCCCTGCCCAGAGAAAGGGTCCACAATGCTACTTACTATTTAATAGGCACTGTGCATGGTGGGAAGTGTTGTACAGGCTGTACATATTTTAAACCAGACCGTCTAATGACCACTGCTGTTCCATTTTTGAATGTTCAGAGGTTTCCTAGGGTGGCTTGTTGGTCAAGTTCACACATTGGCAGTGAGTATTATTTTCTTAAATATGAAGCTACTAGATTTTAAGTATTAAGGAACAGAGGCAAGAGAAAGAAGGTAGAATAAAAACCATTTTGGACATCAGATTTGGGAAAAAAGGATTGTTGTGGTGATAAGGGACAATGAACCCTGAGAAGAGAAACTTAGGTGGTCTTGATAAACAACTTACTGACGGAAGGAGGGAGAGTCAGAAGGTCACTTGTATCTGTGACCTTGCTTGTTAATTTTATCTAGAATTCTGTTATAATTTTCCAAACCATACCGAGATCAATTCTTGGTCACTAATTGCAATTTCTTTTACATGGGGCAGGGAGACTTGTAAGTAAGGTTTCTGATAAATGATGTAGTTTCTGCAAGGATGGGGCCCTGCTGTCGTTTCTTACTGGTCTTTTCCTGCGTCTTCCGACAGCAGGCCTCTGAAGTGAGTTCTCTTGGTCCTTGAATGGGCAGCTGCTGGGTGGGGAATAGGAGAATATGGGGACAAGGCTCATGGACTATGGGGTGAGGAAGAGACAGGTGGTATCCGGTGAGGTCACAGGGAAAGGGAGAAGGGAGAGGAGATAAGCAAGTGTCTGTGGGTTTGGGTAGGAAGCAAGAGAAGGAAGAAGTTCTTGAAAGCCGAGGGATGTGTAGACAGGAGGTGGGTGGGTGGAGCAGGATCTCATATCAGGAAAGGGAGGCAAGACAAGCCAGACAGAGACGTGTCAGCACAAACTGACAGGCTCCTTACTGGGACAGAGGGACATTGGCCGGCACCAGCCACGAAATGACTGGGATTGGGTGAGGTCTGGGCAAGGCCCCGTTGCAGGGATGGAGTATAGGGAGCATGGCATCGGGAGGATAGCAGGCTATCCTGGCACTTCCTCCTGGACTTCCTGGTGTCTCTTCCTACTGTGACAGTCCCCAGGCACACCCCGATGCCAGGTCTAATAACAGCTGGGCCCCCATAGGTCAGGGCCAGGAGGGAAACCCCGTGAGCTGTGAACATACATGGGGTGGAGATGACGATGTTAATTTGCTTCCACAGTGTACCCAAGCATCCTCATAGATGGGAATCCGGTGTACCTGAGAACGGGGAGCCTGCCGTGGGGGAGCAGGCTCTCTCAGCGCTTTCCCTACCCCATGTCACAGAGCCCACAGAACAGTATTCAGAGTGACCAGCCTGATTTAAGGGCAGCATCCATCTACTCCTCCCCACCCCCGCCTCCACACACACAGGTGAGGCCCACGGGGCAGGAGAGCCAAGCCCTCCCCCACCTCTGATTGGAGTGTGGAGAGAGTCCTCCCTTTAGCTATTCATTCACTTAGCAAATATTTATTGGACATCTGTAATGTCTCAGGCATGGTCCTGAGACCATGGCACTGAGAATATAACAGTGAGTAAAATGGATCAAAATCCCACCCTTCCTGGAGCATAGTTAGGGGAAAGAAGGTGATAGACAATAATCATACAAATGGACACAGAGGCTGAGCCCCTCTGTCCCCAGCCCTGGATCCCCGCTGTCCCTGTGGATGCACCAGTGGTTGCTGGCTCAGGGGAAACCCCAGGGCTGCTTTGACCCTCAGTATGTTCTTGATTTCCCTGCCGCTTCTACCATCATTAGATATTTGCCACAGAACCCTCCTGGTGATACCCTTAGCCCACTCCTAACCAAGTTTGACATGACAAAGGATCTGAAGCCAAAGAGCTTTGTGAGCGAATGAGTATCTGTCCTGTTTGTGAGAAAGTTTCTGCCCTCATGTTGGCCAATTCCTTCTGGTACCCAGCAGCTAGCTGGGAGAAGCAAGCCTGCCCATGAGAAGAGAGATTGCCATTCAGAAGACTCGCATCCTTACCCTAAAAACCAGGCCTTTTAGATGTTAAGTGTGCCCTTCTGCGTGGCATTGGAGCTGAGTGAGCTGGATGCACAGTGTAGCTTTGTGGGTGGGGGGCTGGACTTGGTGTTGCAAGGGGTGTTTTCAGGTCCCGCTTTATCTTACCCCCGTGACCTTGACAGGGCACGTGCTCTCAGAGCCACAGAGTGCCCAGAACAAATGAGGACCAGAGCCCAAGTTCTTTCTAGCTCTGACATGCTCTCATTCTTTGATTTTATTATATACACATATTGTTTTGTTTGTTGCTTTAAGAACTAACCCTATTCAACAATATTTTCTTTAGCTAGCTTAAAAAGAAAAGAATATTTAATAAATATGTAGCCAAATGCAATGGCAGGGAGACAATCATCATATATCTTTATAATCTTTTTCCTGCCTCTGAGAGTCATTCGGCAATGCCAGTAGGCTTATTCTGTTGGGCTTCTGCACTTGGCACTACGTGATTGCTTTGGGCTGTCGTGGGGAAGAGACATTCTTATGCAGCTACCTCCATGTAAACGAACTCCAATGAACTCCTGGATCAAACAAGATTGCCTTTCAATAAACGGTGTCACCCGACGGGAATCCCATCTCCCATTATTTTGACTTGTTTTCTCCAGAGCTTAGCTCCCTGTCTGCCAAGAAACAGCCAAAGTGAATGTCTGGAAGCCACTCGAGGAAGTGAAATGTGGTGGTACTCCAGGCCTGAGACCAGTTTCCGAAACAGAAGGGTGGGCAGAGGGTCAATGTGAACCAGAAGTTAGTGCACCTGGATGGTTGTGATGCTCCGAGAAATCCAAACTGCTCACTTCCAGAATACGGCAAAAGGAGAGGTGTGTTAATAACGGAAAATAAGCAGGCAGCCCGTTTCTTTCTTGTTCCTAAATCCAGGGTTCTCTTGTCAGCACAGTGTACATATAATCTCTCCAGCTGGCCGACAGTAGATATCATGGTCTCCATTTAATAGGGAATGAAAGTTACTCCTCCATGGAAAAGTCCTACACTGTTCATTTTCTGTCCTCAGACCCATTTGTACCCTGTCCTTTTTATTTATTTATTTATTTATTGGTATTTTTCTGAAGCTGGAAACGGGGAGGCAGTCAGACAGACTCCCGCATGCGCCCATCTGGGATCCACCTGGCACGCCCACCAGGGGGCGATGCTCTGCCCATCTGGGGCTTTGCTCTGTTGCAACCAGAGCCATTCTAGCGCCTGAGGCAGAGGCCACAGAGCCATCCTCAGCGCCTGGGCAAACTTTGCTCCAATGGAGCCTTGGCTGCGGGAGGGGAAGAGAGAGACAGAGAGGAAGGAGAGGGGGAAGGGTGGAGAAGCAGATGGGCGCTTCTCCTGTGTGCCCTGGCCGGGAATCGAACCCAGGACTCCTGCACGCCAGGCCAATGCTCTACCACTGAGCCAACTGGCCAGGGCCTGCCCTGTCCTCCTGATGTGGATCCCTGATTTCCCTGCGTGACAGATGGCCACTGTGGTTGGGGTCAGCCAATGGGAGCAGGTGGAGGTGGGGCATTTCTCGGTTGTCACTCACTCCCTGCTTTGTGCAGCTTTTTGGGCTGTGGCTCCTGTCTGCGGGCCTTTTAGCACCTGCAGCCTCCATGGACATGGGTGACAATACCTATCCTTGCATTTTCAGTTTGTTTGTTTTTTTTTTGGTATTTTTCCAAAGTTGGAAATGGGGAGGCAGTCAGACAGACTCCCGCATGCGCCCGACCAGGATCCACCAGGCATGCCCACCAGGGGGCGATGCTCTGCCACAATCAGAGCCATTCTAGCGCCTGAGGCAGAGGCCACAGAGCCATCCTCAGCGCCCGGGCCAACTTTGCTCTAATGGAGCCTTGGCTGTGGGAGGGGAAGAGAGACAGAGAGGAAGGAGAGGGGGAGGGGTGGAGAAGCAGATGGGCGCTTCTCCTGTGTGCCCTGGCTGGGAATCGAACCCGGGACTCCTGCACGCCAGGCCGACGCTCTACCACTGAGCCAACCGGCCAGGGCCCGCATTTCCAGTTTTTTTTTTGTTGTTTTTTTTTAACAGAGAGAGAGAGTCAGAGAGAGGGATAGACAGGGACAGACAGGAATGGAGATGAGAAGCATCAATCATTAGTTTTTCGTTGCGCATGCGACGCCTTAGTTGTTCATTGATTGCTTTCTCATATGTGCCTTGACCGTGGGCCTTCAGCAGACTGAGTAACCCCTGGCTCGAGCCAGCAACCTTGAGTCCAAGTTGGTGAGCTTTTGCTCAAACCAGATGAGCCCACGTTCAAGCTGGCAACCTCGGGGTCTCGAACCTGGGTCCTCGGCATCCCAGTCTGACGCTCTATCCACTGCGCCACCGCCTGGTCAGGCCGCATTTCCAGTTTTAAAGGTGGTCATGGCTTCCTGCTACTGGTCCTCTGGGACTCGGCAGCCCTGGTGGATTGTTGCAGCTGCCTGTCCTGCAGGGTAGCTCTTCCTTCTGCATCAGGACCACTGCAGGTGGCCGCTGTTCCTGCCCAGCCCTCTGCCCGTTGCCCCCTCGATGCCCCAGTCATGCAAGCATCCTGCCCATCCTGCTCGTCTACAGACCGTGGACTCCCCGTGTTCTGACCAGACCATCTCAAATATAAACGAAGTCTTCCTTTAATAAGTCCTTTAAGCCTTTGCATAAATTGTTTGCTTCTTTTAGAAGTCAGGTTTATTGAAGTATAATCATATCCTTTGTAGTAAAAGATCCTCTCCTTGGTCTTATTTACTTTTGAAGCTGTATTTAGGCCTTTTTCCTTGGCCGCCTGCCAGGGTCCTTGTGGGAGGAGTGCGGAGAGGCCACCTCTCCCCGAGGCCAGCTGGGGGAGTCTCTCTCAGGAGCCCGGCTCAAAGGGAACCGGTGCTTCCAGGCCTGCAGTCCTTCACATTTTTAGCATTCTTTCTTTGAACTTGAGGATAGTTAATAGTGATCCTGTCTTTGCTGGAGACCGTCATTAGCCAGAAATTTTGTGTTCTAAGTTTTCAAATGATAGGAAAAAATGACTCGACAGCAAGTTCCTATCGGGGTTTAACAGCCCCAAATCCAGAAATTCCAGGTTTTGCGTAGGGTCCAGCCTGGCTTGGTCCTGCTCTCAGACCTGCTGAACATCCTTGCAGACACTCCCGTGCCTGACCTGAGACCCGGCCTGGCCCCATTCGCAAAGCCAGATGTGAATGTGTGCCCCTCGCCGGATTTATTACGGCTGGAAAATGCGCAGCGTAGTTCCAGAAGACATTCCACACCCGTGCCTGTACTGTGGGGGGAGTTGGCAAGTTTCCCACCACGTGAACGGTCTCACACCAGAATGTCAGCAGCTCCTCTGTGACTCCAGAGGTTTTCTGGGTAAACAGAATTGAACAGATTTATGAGAAAGGCAGAAACAGGCAGGTGGGGAATCAGGCTTGGGGAAGTTGGGTATTTGCTGTAGGTCACATCTGGAGTAAAGAGCCAGCCGCGATTAGAACCTGCCGTCACAGGCCAGGCACTGCGGCAGACAGAAGGCTGAAGCCACAGTCTCGGACCTTCAGGAGCTGCCAGTGTAATGATAAAAATGGAGGTTACTAAGCTAAGTGGAAATTAGATAGAAAACTAAGTCCTTCATATATTTATGACACACCAAATTTGTCTATTTTAACTTGTGCTTGGCCAACTCACACTATGTATAGTCAGTACTGCATTTTCCTTGAGACCATATACAATTCAATCGCTAACGTGTTGAGCACGTTCCTGCCACGTGTTAGGCATTGTTCTAAACCCTTTACATGTGTCTATTCAAGTGATGCCTCCAACCACCCCCTCCCCCGAAGTGAGTGAGTACTTTTGTGACAAGAAAGGCAGCCCAGGCAGAGGGAGTTACTGCCCTACCCGAAGGCACGGGTGAGAGGTGGGAGAGCCAGGATTGGAGTCTGCGTCTGGTTCTGGGGTTCACACATTGTACAAGGAAGCTCGGCTGCCTCGCACCTACCCTCGCTGCCCGGGAGTGTGGCCTTTCCTCGGGCCTTGTACTAGGGCCTCCTGGGGCCTTCGGATCCTTCCTCTTTCAGACGGCCTCTTGTATTGCAGGGTTCTAGTCAACTCAACAGCCTGCTGCCTGCCCCCACTTTGAGCACACAAACAAAGGCACATGGAAATCAAAGCTAGCCTTCAAAGCCACACCTGATGGACGTGGCTATCACTAGAGTTTTAGCAGCTCTTCTAACCTAGCTGTCTTGGATGCCACTGGCTGCTATGACCTTTGGATCTCTCATTTTACCTCCCATGCTCCTCTGCTGCTCAGCTCACCCGACTTGTCTGGGCCTGAGCCGGGAGGGATGGCTGCTCTGGGCGGTCATCCAGCCTCCCCAGTCTCACCGTATGGAAGGTGGTCTTTGGTCAACTTCAGCAAGTCCCTGAGTGAAGTGGGACATTAACCTTCCCAATACCCAGCATGCTTTGTGATGAAAACCTTCTAGAATGGCATATAGCATGATTTCACTGTGTAGTACACCTTTCATGTTATGTTAGTCTTACATTTAAAACTACACCTGCAACCTGAAATAAGCAGATAGTCCCTATGGAACACTATTTATTGACTGGGGCCACAAATCACACCCCTCACCCGAAGAGCTCATTTAAGAACACTGGGCGGTTGGGCTGAGGCTAGGGTGTGGCAGTGGAGACTCTTCTAAGCTGAGGAGCGGTCCCAGTGCAGGTGGCTCTGCATCCGGGTGAGTGGGCAGACGCCGGTGCGCATGGGAGGGAGAGTCCCCTGGGGCCCGCCGGCTCCAGGACTTAGAGCCCTGTGTAGAAGCTCATCTGGACGGACAGGGACCCCTCTGCCCCAGCCATTCCCAAAAGGAGTAGGGCTGCTGCGGTGGAAGCTGGCCTCTGGCCTCCCTGACTTGGTGTGGGGACTGGCAGTGGGGGTTGTGTGTGCAAGTGGGCAGGTGCTAGGTGCCTGCTCCCCATCTACCCACAGACAGCATCCCTTCGGAACCCCAACTCAGGGGTCTTTTGAGCAGCAGGAATTAGTGCTGGGATTCAGCCAGTTTGCACCAGTTTGGCAGAACTGATACCTAGTGTTTTGTTGAGTTCTGCGAACCGGTTGTTACAATGGCACTTGTAATCAGGGTTCTCTCTAAGGTGGGCGCCTGGGCAGCCGCCCAATGTAGAAATCACAAATGTACATTGCTTACTCTTTTTTAACGTTCATCTGCACAATAGCGTAGTCTAAGTGCCCATAGTAATGTTCATTCCGTCCACAGGTGAAAAAATTTGATGGAACTATGCTTGTGATATTTATTTATTCATTTCATAAAACTCATACCTTTGGTGACATACTGCATTTTAATTCCCTTGTGTTTGTTACTTCAGTAAGCAAACATATAATGTAAAGAGAAGAAGTGCCAAACAACCATGGGGATAAGCTGTCCTTTGTTTCCGCTGTGTGTTACGCCCAAAATTCCCCTGAGATGTTATGAGTATTATTTAATATTTTTCATTAGTATTTTAAAACTTTATTATAACACAGTCTAGTTTTGTGTACCTCTTTTATTGTTATTTAAGTATTAAATGCATGAAATAATAAACTACCTTTCGGTATATCATTTTTTTATACTTAAAATAGTCGTTAGGGCAGAGAACTGGTTGTTAAATTATTTGAATCCCAGCACTGGTGGGAATGATTTTTTTTTCAAGATCTAAAACCCCTTACCAGGGCAGAAACTGAAATTTGGCAAAGTCCTGTGGGCCAGGAGTCCTTGTACCTCACCTGATTTCCTCTGTATCCTGTGGGTGCATGGCAGTAGACAGCGTGTGCAGAGGGAGAAATAGCTTGTCCAAAGTCAGCAGTTAGTAAACAGTGGGGCTGGGATAACGTCCTGGTCTGCTGCTCTTATCAGCCCAAAGGTGCCCTGTATCTTGGCCATCTTCCTTTGTTGTCCCTCCAAATAGTCACCTCTGACCTCCCGAGCTGAGGACGTTAGACATGAAGGCTGGGTGATTAGTCTGAGGTCACAGCACCTGGGCTCTGGATCGGAAGTCTGCTTTTGGAGCAGGAAGCCTGCACGAAGGAAGGCAGTCAGCCTGCCCGCTCCCCTCTGAAACCCTTCCGCGGTCTGCCTAACCTCGCTCCTCCCCCTTCTGGCCCTCTGGTGTCTCCAGGACAGGCTTGTTTTCCAGGAAAGCACTTGGAGATTAAGATAAAGCAGGTATCTGCTTAAATGTCCCCCTGCCTCTGAAAGGCCTGGCCTGGTAAGCCTGTCAGTCCAACCCCTTGGTTTGCTCAGTTTTATCTCTGGGCTGGGGCTGCCTGGCCTTTCAACAGGTGCCAGTGGGCGCGGGCCTATCGCTGGGCGTGGATAAGGGGCCTTTTCGAGATAGGCACAGGGTTCCCTGCAAAGCTGGGTAAGGGAAATAAGATCTGAGAAGACAGTGACAAATTCCTCTTGGGGCTTCTGGCTGCTCCAGAGGGAGACACTCCATGTCTCTGCCCGTTCTCCCTGGGGACACTTGTCCTGGCATCTAGATAACGAAGAACTAGGAAACAAAGCTGGCCTCCTGCAGCCCGCCCGCAGCCTCCTTGTCTGGCCTCGCTACAGACCAACGCTGGCCCTGCCACGTCGTGTTTATTCCCGACTCACACAGGGCTTCCCGAACCAGCGTCATTTTCGGAAACGAATGACTAACTCATTCTACTACCTCCTCCCCTTCGTGGCAATTTAAGGACTTTTGTCTGGGTGTTTCATTGTTCCTGCACTCCAAAACCAAGTACAAAATGCCTGTGGCCTTACTAACATCATGTGGGCTTCCCAAGCCCCGTGGAAGGGTGAGGTGTTTCCAGGAGAATTGGGTTAGTCAACGCCAACGATGGTCAGGGGTGTGCAGGCAGGAAGCATTGCACTCCCCCACTGGGCCTCTCCTGGGGAAGGGCTCTCTGAGGACTCTGGGTGTATCAGAGTTGGCTTCGCAGATGTCAGCAGGACTTTGTACTAACAGGAGCAACAGAAACAGGGAGCAGCAAATACAGGGAAGACAGAAATAGGCAAGGGAATACCACATGGCACTGAGTCTCTGAGCATCGCCAGTGAAGGACTTTGGGTTGGTTCTGTCGAGGAATATGTGTTCCCACCACCAAGAGTGAACAGTGATTAACATTTGGTTGTATCTGCTTCACGTTTTTAAAGAAAAGAAATAATATTTTAAGGACAAGGTTGAAGACTTTCCCTTTGTGCCTCATTCCTGGCCCCATTTTCTAACTTTTCCATATAAAAGAGGGCAACTGTATTACCAAAAATTTGGAAAATAACCAGCCTAATGCAGTCATCAAGAGCATTTTAGTGCATTTCCTTCCAGCCTTTATTTCTACACGGTTTTTAAAGAAAAGTATACACAGTGTTTATGTGATTTTACATATGCTTTGTTGTCCTTTAACATTAGAATAAACATGTTTCCTGATATTAGATGATCTTTTATTGCATTTAAAAATAATATAACATCCTCTTGAATGAATTCCATTGGTTAATTACTATCCCTATATTATTGGATGTCTAGAATTCTAAATATTGACTTCCTACAATGAATACTTTTGCACCTATAGTTTTTTCCATATTTCGAATTATTTGCTTTGACTAGATGATTGGAAGTAGAATTACTGGGTTATCAAGTGGGGGGGGGGGTGGGCTTTATCTCTATGAACGTTGCCAAATTGCTTTTCCAAAGAATTTGCCAATATGCACCGACACCAACAAGATAAAAATATGGCTGTTCCTCTAGGTCTCCACCCTCAATTACTCTCTCTTCCTGAGCAACAGACTGACCTCTTTCATCAGGTTAACCTCCTTTTGTATTGTTAGTGGGGTTTATTTTGTAAGATGTCCTTTTGGCACTTGTCTGTGCTTGTCCTTCTAATTTTTATCTGTAAGGCTAGAGCGTTTTTTAAGTATCAATTTTAAAAAATGCAAATAGTATATATAATAGAGTATAATAGTAGAAAGTAACTGCTTCATCCTTGACCCAATTTCTCCAGTCTTGACCCAAACTCAAACCATTCTTTCTGGTTTCTTTTGTTTCTTCCAAGTCCGCTCCTCAGTGTTTCATCCGGGCCCCAGAATGTCCGTGTCCCTCTGGACGTGTTCACAGAAAAGTACATGAAGGCAGCTTGGAGGATGTGTATAAGATGGTGAGGAGCGTGTGGGCCCTGGGAACGCCCTTCTCCCAGGACAGCTCCTCTTTGATGCCCCCACCCCCACAATAAAGGAGGCCAGCCTTGGGACTGCTCACCACAAGGGGCACGTGGAGGAGTGGGACTCACGGGTCAGGAGGCCAGCCTTGGGACTGCTCACCACAAGGGGCACGTGGAGGAGTGGGACTCACGGGTCAGTGAGGCCAGCCTGAAGGGAGGCTGTCCACAATGTTTTAATATTTTTCAGGGACTGTACTGTCAAATTCACAAGGGAGTTTCAAGTTAAAAGGCCTGGGGCTGTGTGAAGAGGCCTAAGCCTCAAGGGATCCAGGCTCCCAAACCCCTGTGCCTGGACATCCCTAGGACTCCCTGTGCTCGAGTCCCAGGTCGTGGCCATGTCAACCTCACCCCCTGGTGGCCTGGCCTTGCCCACCTGGCCGCTCACGCTTTACTAGCTCAGGCTCCCTACGGTGGTGACCATGTGACTCGCGCATTTCTGTCTGGTGGCCCCTGGATTCGTTCCTGTCCGACTTCCACTGGCTTTCAGGTTCTCTGTCTAGGGCACGCTCTACCCCAGCTTCAGGGTCAGGCCCTGCGGGCCTTCCTCCCCAGCAGGTTCACATGGTTAAAACCATAAATCTAGGGACAATTCTTGGAGGAGGCAGCAAGGATGAGGACCCCTGCGGCAAGTGGCTGTGGGGAGAGAAATTACAGGTTGACCCCATCTGCCTGAGATGGCAACAGAAGAAGAGCTGGACCAAAGTCTTGGGGTCTCTGGGAGGCAACCTTCCCAACCACGTGCTGGAGGTTGCTGGAAAGATGAAATTTTCCGAGGGCTTCTGGGTTCTCAGGTGGGCTCCTAACGGAGCTAAGAGGCTGCTAGCATGGAAGGATTCACAGGGCTACATGCAGCGAGTCCTGGCACAACAGCTGTGGTGGCCAGCGGGGGGCGTTGGTGGCCACTCTGGCCCTGATAGGGCATGCATGGTAGGTTAGTGGACACTGGATATCCAGGGCCGTTATCAGTGGTGGAGTTTCAAAGAGGCCTTTGGACAATAACAACCATTGTCTTCCCAGCCTGGCCCAGGCCATCTGGGGTTCCTAAGTTATCTTTATATTGTAATGTTTGCATTGCACTGATTTTAATTGCAACATTCATTGTAAGCTTCTATCTTGCGAGAAATCCGAAGCTACTCGTTTACACCTTTCAAAGGACATTCGCTGTGCACCAACTCGGCACTGGCCTATAGAGATGAGCAGGACTCAGTCCCTGGACCCCACCTGGAAAAGAAATGTCCACTAAGAACTAAAAAACAAGGGACAGAGTCTAAAGCTCCAAAAGAGATATACAGAGCTGAAGTGTGAGGGGGTTCATGAGGGGAAAGATCATTATGGCTTGGGAAATTAGGGAAGAATTCATGGGGAAGGGGTGTTTGAGAGGTCCTGAAAGTGGGTGCAATGTTTCAGCCTTTTTAATTTTAATTGTACAGGTGGGTGCATCCTTGGCTGATGGAGAGAACAGAGTGAACACATGGGTGCCAGCTGGATTCACAGCATCAGCTGGCATTAGAGTTTAGTAATATTTGAAGGTGAGGCTTTGGGACTGTACTTTTGGAAGATCTTGCTGTCACTCTCAGAAACAGGCAAGCAGTGGATGTCTATAGGCAGGAGATTCTGGATAACAAACAGAAGAGTTGGTTGTATGTCTTCCTGCCCTTTTTTTTTTTTTTTTTTTTTTTTTGTATTTTTCTGAAGCTGGAAACGGGGAGAGACAGACAGACTCCCGCATGCGCCCGACTGGGATCCACCCGGCACTCCCACCAGGGGCGACGCTCTGCCCACCAGGGGGCGATGCTCTGCCCCTCTGGGGCGTCGCTCTGCCGCGACCAGAGCCACTCTAGCGCCTGGGGCAGAGGCCAAGGAGCCATCCCCAGCGCCCGGGCCATCTTTGCTCCAATGGAGCCTTGGCTGCGGGAGGGGAAGAGAGAGACAGAGAGGAAGGAGGGGGAGGGTGGAGAAGCAAATGGGCATTTCTCCTGTGTGCCCTGGCCGGGAATCGAACCCAGGACTTCTACACGCCAGGCCGACGCTCTACCACTGAGCCAACCGGCCAGGGCCTGTCTTCCTGCCCTTTTGAGGAAATAAATATTTTTTTAAAAGTAGTCAGTGAAATTTAATGCTTATGAAAGGTATGATCTTTGATCATCAATAAGAAGAATTAGCTTCTCCCAATTGAGAATTCTCTGATTATTCATATTAAACATCCTAGGGTACAAATTGCTATTTAGTCTAGACCAGAAATTTAAAAATTATAAACCAGAATCACCTGGAAAGCTTATTACAATGTAGACTGCTGGCCTCACTTCCAAATTTTCAGGAAAGCCAAAAATTTGCTGTTGCTGCTGCTGCTGCTATGGGGACCACACCGAGAACCTCTGGATTAATTTTCCACTTGACCTTTCTCAGTAAATCCACTGGATGGCAGCAGAGAGCACCGCAGGCACCACAGTGTCCAAACCTGGCTTCCTCAGGCAGTGGAAGCTGTTTCTGTGAGCCTTTGATGTAGGTCTTTGCTACCAAAGACCTTGCAAACTAACCACAACCGGAAGCTCTCTAACATGCAATAACACATTGTAGAAGGAAATGCTTGGTGACTTAGATCTTGTTCCTTCTTCTGGATGTCCCCACTCCCACGTCTACCCCAAACACCCTCTGCTAAGTAGAGTATACGGATGGGTTTCAAGATCACCTCCAACAAAGTTTCTGTCGGAGGGTAAGGTATAGAGCTTGGAAAGGGAACGGATTCATCCAGAATGGACAGGTTAGGCTGTGGCTATGGTCCTCCTGAGCTTCTCAAACCATACCTCATGGTGCACTGCCTTCCGTCTTTCAGCAGAGATCACCCTACCCAGGACAAAAGGCTGGAATTAGCAAGGTGTCATTCTGAGTGAGATGGCATCCTCCCACCTCCCCCACCCCCACTCCACCAGATGTCTGCAATGCCTGCTCCTTCGTACAAAGGTTGTCCCTGTCAGCAGCACCAATGGCCATTTGGTTGACAATAACCCTTTCAGGAACCAGTACAGAGCTCTAAAAATAATTACCTACACATACTGCCTACTAGTTGCTGCATGAAGGACGTCATTCCTACTTGGGATCTGACAATTTAATCCACCAGCAGCCAAAATGGTACCCCTGCTTCAAGTCTAAGCGCCAGTATGAACCGGTATGAAGCCTTTTCTGATTCTTCAAATCCAGATTGCTCCCTTTTCAGGGCTCACAGCCCTCTCTGTTCCATTGTAACCCTTCTCAGATGTGGATAGTTGATTGCAGTTGATACTCTCTCCACCACTGGGTGGTGAGCTCCTCCAGGGCGAAGGCTGCCGTCTCATTACTCATCTCTGTAGGAGGTACCTCGTAAATGTTGATGGAATTGGAAGGAGTTTTATTTGTCTCACATTTTGAGAAATGATCAGGACTATATTTACCTAAACTTTATGATTTAGTAAACAGAAAGCACATTTCCTCTGGGCCTTTCTGTTCCTGGACTGAATAGATTTAAACGATTTTACTTTTACATTATAAGGCAACCCTCCACCCCAGGGAGGATAAGGCTAGAAAATCTAGAGGTTTCTAAGCTGATCTCTGAATTGTTGAAAAAGAATGGACACTGTTTTGGTCAAAAGGTGAGAAGTGGAGTTAACTTGAATCCACTGAGGACAGAGAGGCAAACACGCCTTCTGCTGCTGACCCATTTTCCCTGGTAATAGTCTCCTCTCGTTCTTTCTAGTCTGTTCTCTTTAGGATATGTATTCTGGTTCCTTATATGCTTGAGATCAGACACATGTTACTTTTATGCTAGTTAATTTACTTAACATTGATAGCATTTTCTAATATTTTAAAACATATCTCTAATGTTTTAAAACATTCTGAACATCTTTTTAAATCAGTATATATTATCTTATAATGCACAAAAAAATACACTTTACCTAATTCTATAGGCAATATTTTCTTTAGTATTCGGGATTATTTCCTGGAATAATGTCTCCCCAAAAGGAATTGTGTCAAATGCCTTTTTTGTGTGTTCATGTGGAATCTTTATTAACTTTTTCACTTAAATAATTTATGTGTTTTTGTTAAAAAAAAAAATACAGATAAATAAAGAGTAATAATAATAGTACAAACAAGAAAGAGAAGAAGGAGGGCAGGAAGGAGGAAAGTCGCCATTGGTTTTACTATCTAGAAGTAAATAGTTTAATGTATATTGTCTTGAATTTTTTTCCCCTCAATATGTATGTTTATTTTATAAAATTTGTAACCATACTGTTTATACTATTACATGAATTATTTTCAAATTATCATGACTTTCTCCATGTATAAAGACATATTTTCTCTACATGGTTTTAACAGCTGAACAGTATTTCATGAAATAATAATAATAGTTAACATTTATTTTGTGCTTGGTATATGCTAGGAGGTTACGTATCTAAGCTCATTTAAATCCTTATTACAACCCTATGAGATAGGTGCCATTATTCTCTGCATTTTAGCAAAAAATAAAAATAAAAATAAAAATTTTCAAGCATAAAAAGATTAAATAACTTGCCTAATTATAGGAATGTCATCATCCTATTGGTTCATATATGTGAACCAATAGTCTGTTGTAAGACATTTGTTTCTTTTTGTTTGCTGTCATGAGTGATGTTGCTATTAATTTATTAAACAAATATACATCCAGCTCCGACATATGCTGGTGTTTTGCTAGATGCTGTGTATACAGGGGTGAAATTGGCAGCAGAAGATAGGACTGGTCAAGGAGAGACCCATCTGAAAGGTCTGGCATCAGAGTAGGCTTTCTCCATTCTGTTTCCTCACCTGGCTGGGGGAACCCAGCGCTGTGATTGCAGCATCTGGGTAGGTGTGCTTCTGACTCTTCCATCAGCATCAATATTTCCCTATTTTTTTTCCTGCTCCACACACCTGTCAGGGTGGGGCCTCGTGAGGGCTGGCCTTCTTCCTTCCCCAAACAGGCAACCAAAGGCAGAGGTGCAACCTGGGGTCCTGGTTCTGCACCTCTGATTCTGCTCTTCTGTGTATAGTGAAAATGCCTAGACATGTTCATGGTCAGTTATTTATTTATTTATTTATTGACATGGACGAAGAGAGAGTCTGAGAGAGGGACAGACAGACAGGAAGGGAGAGAAATGAGAGGCATCAATTTTTCGTTGCAGCACCTTAGTTGTTCATTGATTGCTTTCTCATGTGTGCCTTGACCGGAGGGGGGGGCTACAGTAGACTGTGTGACCCCTTGCTCAAGCCAACGACCTTGGCTCAAGCCAGTGACCTTGGGCTTCAACCCAGCAACCTTTGGGCTCAATCCAGCAACCATGAGGTCATGTCCATGATCCCACGCTCAAGCCAGCGACCCCGCACTCAAGCTGGTGAGCCCATGCTCAAGCCAGATGAGCCCGCGCTCCAGCCAGGACCTCAGGGTTTCGAATCTGGGTCCTCCACATTGCAGTCGATGCTCTCTCCTCTGTGCCACTGCCTGGTCAGGCTCATGATCAGTTATTAAAGAAAAACGACATTTGGCTGCCTCATAGTGGAGTGGGTTACTCCACCCTGCTAGATCTCTACCCTTTCTGATAGGCTGTTTACTTATGTGTATTTGGTGTGCTGGGAGGGAGCCTAACTCTGCTGGGAAACAGACAAGAAAAAATAGCGGTCTTCAAGTTTTCATGTGTTTTCTTTTAATAACAGTTTTATTGAGATATAATATATATCATAAAATTCACCTATTTAAAGTATCCAATTCATTGGTTTTTAGGACATTCACAGAGTTGTGCAACCATCTCTACTATCTAATTTCAGAACATTTTTATTACCCCTAAAAGAAATCCCGCACCCATTAGCAGTCACTCCTCATTTCCTCCTTTCCCCAGACCCTGGTGACCACTGATGAGCTTTCTGTCTCCACAAATTTGCCTCTTCTGGAAATTTTATGTAAGTAGAAACTGACAGTAGTTACAGAATCAGTATTTGAACCTGATTCTGTCTAAAGCCAAATCTCTTCCTATTGTCTTAATTTTTGCCTCTTGAAATAAATAGTTAATATTTATTTGCCTTTCGACTCTGTTTTCCTTCAGAGCCCGATTTCAGCCGAGCACGTTTTCAAGGCTCACCCGTGCTGTAGCATGTATCGGCACTTCCTTCCTTTTATAGCCCATAATGTAATGTCCCATTGTGTGATTATGCCACACTTTCTTTGTATATTCATCAGTTGATGGACATTTGAGTTTCTGCTGTTTGGCTCTTATGAATAATGTTCTTGTGTGGACATATGTTCTCACTGCTCTTAGGTCTATACCTAGGAATGGAATTGCTGGGTCATCAGGTAACTGTGCATCTAACTTTTTGAGGAACTGCCAAACTGTTTTCCAAAGCGGCTGCCTAATTTTATAATCACACCAGCTTGTAGACAGGCTTTATGCGGTTTTTTTTTTTTCAATTACCATGACAGTCTCTAGAATCTGGGCAGTCACAAGCCAACTGACCCCGTGGCTCATCACTTACTCCAGTGCATTCCCCTCTCACCTGCTGCCACACCAAGGGCTGCCCAAAGCCACTCAGTGCCCCGTTCTGAAATGTGAGTGAACAGCGAAGGGTCATCAGGCATTTGAGAGAAACCAAGACAGAGACAAAAAACAAACAAACAAACAAACAAAAATCCCACAAAGAAACAAGGGGAACTTGGAAATTAGCAGGCGAGGCAACAGAAGGAAACAACTACCATAGTAATGACAACAAGGTCCTGTAATTGGTTGATCCCCGGAGAAAACACGCTCCAGGGCAAGAGGTTGTGATAAGGAAATAGAGAACAGAAATAATCTTTGGAACTTCGTAGTGTGAGAGCAGAAAGAAAATTAAATAAGAGTTAGAAACGAAGCTAAGGAAATCACAGAAAGTAGAACAATAATATAATCGGATGGAAAGCAGGAGAGAAGAAAACATAATAAAATGACAAGATCTGTCCAGGCAGTCTAACAGCCAAATAACAGGTGTTCTAGAGGAGAAAGAGCGTATGGAGGGGAGAAAAGTATCAAAGACAGAATTCAAGAAACTTCCTTATGTCTGAAAGACCTGGATGTCTAGATGGAAAAGGCCCACGTAGTGCCAAGCACACTCCATGGAAACAGCCATCACAAGGGTGCGATCGTGACATTTGAAAAGCTAAAAACTTCTGGAGGAAGAGAATGGGGCATCAGGAGTCATGAGAATGACATCAGACTTTTCAGAAAAAGCAACACTTGGTGCTAGAAAACCATGTTAAGAACCTTCAAAATGTGAGAGAGAAGGATTTTTTTATACCTAGAATTCTATATACATCCTAAGCATTAGTCGGGCCAGTTTCAGAAATGCAAAATGTTAAAGAACTTTAATTCCTGTTTACACTTGGGTGTAACAGGTCATCCAAGAAAGAGGAAGACATAAGATAAAGGAAGCAGGTGATACACCGGAGAAATCCAGGATGTTGGGAAGGGAAGACTCTGGGTGACGCTGTGGGGCCGGCCTGGAGAGGAAGCAGCCCGGCTGGAGCAGGAGCTCGAAGGCTGTGCCAGGAAGCTGGAGGACGGCTGTCTCCAGAAACAGACGTCACTGATACAGGGCCAGGGCGGTTATTGCTACTTTTGAAGTAATGCTAGTGATGAGTTAGAAATAAGTACTGCATTAAAGTTAAATAATGAAGAAAAAGTGGTAATTGTTAACTCCAGGGAGTTGTATAAGAAAATATTACTATACAGTGTACTTTATGATCTAATAATCTCACAGCAATAGGGGATAAGCACTGAATATCGACTTAACCAAAATTATGATACAGCTCTATTTGGAGAATGGAAGAAGGAGTGAACAGGGAGATTTAAGAGACCAGAATTTCAGCTTCTATATGGAAAGTTGATAGGTAAGCTCCAAGATAAAACAAAATCTAGATGAAGCCATATAATTGTTATTTGAATATACAGTAGTCTCCCCTTATCTGTGGTTTCGTTTTTCATGGTTTTAGTTATCCTTGGTCAACTGTGGTCTGAAAATATTAAAAGGAAAATTCTAGAAATCAGTAATTTATAAGTTTTAAATTGCATGCTGAGTAGTGTGATGAAATCTCTTGCCATCCTGCTTTGTCCTGCCTGGGATGTGATTCATCCTTTGTCCAGCGTATCCATACTGTATATATACATGCCTGTTCATCACTTAATAGCTATCTTGATTATAAGATTGGTTAAGAGAGAGAGAGAGGCCACATTAACAAAAATTTATTATAGTATATTGTCATAATTATTCTATTTTATTATTAATTATTGGTAATTTCTTACTGTGTCTAATTTGTAAGTTAAACTTTATCATAGGTATGTTTATAGGAAAAACATGGTAGATATATAGCAGGGGTCGGGAACCTATGGCTCGTGAGCCAGATGTGGCTCTTTTGATGGCTGCATCTGGCTCTCAGACAAATCCTTTTTTTTAAATTTTAATTTAATTTTATTTTTTTACAGAGACAGAAAGAGAGTCAGAGTGAGGGATAGACAGGGACAGACAGACAGGAACGGAGAGATGAGAAGCATCAATCATTAGTTTTTCGTTGCACATTGCAACACCTTAGTTGTTCATTGATTGCTTTCTCATATGTGCCTTGACCATGGGCCTTCAGCAGACCGAGTAACCCCTTGCTTGAGCCAGCGACCTTGGGTCTAAGCTGGTGAATTTTTGCTCAAACCAGATGAGCACATGCTCAAGCTGGTGACCTCGGGGTCTCGAACCTGGGTCTTCCGCATCCCAGTCCGACGCTCTATCCACTGAGCCACCACCTAGTCAGACTCTCAGACAAATCTTTAATAAAAAAAATAATAACTTTAAAAATATAAACATTCTCATGTATTACAATCCATTCATTTCCTACTGCTCATGTTCATGGTTGCGGGTGGCTGGAGCCAATCACAGCTGTCCTCTGGGACAACACCAAATTTTTATTGGATAATGCGTAACATACACAGGTCATTGTATGGCTCTCACGGAATTACATCTTTATTATATGCGGCTTATGTGTCTGTTTGTCACCGATAGCTTATTGGTTGCTTGCGTAACTGTACTAGCCAATGGGGTGAAGTTGCCATGGCATTCAAATAGTCCTGCCTTCTGGCATGCCACCTCACAAATTGAGGTTAAAGATTGGAGCAATTATTATGCTGTTAAGAAATCTTAACACCAGAAGGGGTCTTTGCAATGGTACAAGACTAGAGGTTCTCCAATTGAAAAATAATGTCATAATAGCTAAGTCTTTGACTGGCTCCTCTAAAGGTGAAATACATGTCATTCCAAGAATTGATTTGGCTCCATCTCAAACAGGGTTGCCATTTCAACTGAGACGTAGACAATTTCCTATAAAACTTGCCTTTGCTATGACCATCAATAAGTCTCAGGGCCAAACGCTTAAGCGTGTTGGCATTTTTTTACCTGAGCCTGCATTAGGACACGGTCAACTTTATGTTGCCTGTTCAAGAGTTCGTGAAAGAACGGACGTAAAATTAAAAATAATTGATGGTCCTCTGCAAGGCGAGCTTAAAAATGATGGAAAGATCTACACAAGAAATGTTGTGTACAAAGAGATCTTTGACATGTGAATTAACATTTTATTTTTTAAATCACCTTTATTTATTGAGCTAAGAAATGTACCACCAGTGGTTTCCTTCATTGCACTCTACTTTAAGCAATTAAGCAAGTAGAAGGGGGAAACCCCGTGGGGCAGTAAGCAAAGGGGCGTCCTCGCCACCTGCCCTGGGTAATTCAGTTTCAATTAGCAGACACCTTTGCACAAATCATTTTAATTACAATTTATAATATCTAGAACAGCGGTCATTTCGTATGACCGCCGGGCTTTCTAGTTTTAAAATATGTGGCATTCATGGCTCTCTCAGCCAAAAAGTTTCCCGACCCCTGATATATAGTCATATATATACTGTATATAACATACATACTCATATATGTATATATATGGTTATATATACTATATATGTATTATATGGTTATATTACCATATATATGTATATATATGTGTGTATATATGGTTATATATACACACATATATATGTATATATGTATGTGTGTATATATGATTTGGTACTATTGGTTTCAGGCTATTGGACTTTTAAAATCATGCATGTGTAACTGTGATTTCTTTTTAATAAAGTCAATAGCTAGTAGTTGCAGAATTAGTATTTGAACTTGATCTATCTGAAGTCAGGCCTCTTTGTATTATTGCAATTTTGCCTTTCAAAATAAATACTTAATGTTTATTTGCCTTTAGACTCTGATTTTCTTTAAAATCTGCTTCATGCAAATGATCCAACAATCTTCACACTCCATGAGGATATGGTCTGTTCTTATTTTGCTAACCACTGAAATAACTAGGCTCTCACAAAACATTTGCTTGGCATTAGGTCCATTTTCTAAATCTCCAGGTATGTTGGATTCAATTCTTGAATGTCCACATCCCTCTTAACAGCTGTCTCCGTCCTGCACACAGACATGAGCATCACAGCAGATACAGATGCAATAACAAGTTGGAACTGCAGGAGAGGGTTCAGAGTCTGAAGGATGGGGGTTGCCTGTTGCTTTCTCTCCAAAAGATGCCATGGCAGGGCAGCCACTGTCTGCATGATAGTGGCTGCAGTTTGGATGGCAGGAACAATGGCTGGCTGAGTTTCCTTGGGGGAGGTCTTGCTGGAGCCAAGTCTCACCCAGAATTTAATGTGATGAGATGTTACCTTGTACTCTAAATGACTGGCCTAAGGATCCTCCTTTTCTGTCCTCCCTTCCTAGCTTTCTCCTTCCATCCTGTCCTGCTTGCCCTCAATAAGCCTGTATGGAATACCTACTACTTACCGGGCACAGGCAGAGAGGGGGTAGGAGAAACTGGAGGGGAGAGAAAGGTGATTGATGATGCCCTTATCAAGGAACCCACAATCAAGTAAAGGAGTTGAGCATGAAGTCAACTTCCTGATTAGAGCAATGCAGAAAGAAGTAAGAGCTAACCATGGGGCCAGTGAAGGGTGTGAGAATGCAGAGCAAGAGGCGTGGGATACCAGCTGGGGATCAGGGAAGACCTGAGGGGAAGCCTGCGGCTCACAGGAGAGACAGGACAGAGGCGGTTTGGCCTGACCTGTGGTGGCGCAGTGGATAAAGCGTCGACCTGGAAATGCTGAGGTCGCCGGTTCGAAACCCTGGGTTTGCCTGGTCAAGGCACATATGGGAGTTGATGCTTCCAGCTCCTCCCCCCTTCTCTTTCTCTGTCTCTCTCTCCTCTCTCTCCCTCTCTGTCTCTCTCCTCTCTAAAAATGAATAAATAAAATTTAAAATAAAATTTAAAAAAAAAAATTAAAAAAATAAAAAATAAAAAAGAAAGGACAGAGGCACACAGAGGCCTCGAGCATAGCATAGAGGACACAGCAGGAGCACGGAGCCCAGCGCTTTCGGCAGACCATCCAGAGGGGGATTGCATGTCCTTCTCTGCTTTCTCCCTGAAATAGGGTTGTGATGGGACTTTACAAAATTTCCCAGAAATGCTGAGGGGGTGTGGGGAGAGCCTGGAGAGACCCCGCTGCTGTCTAGAGAGGAACCAGACAGGAATGTGCTCCATGGCCTCTGGGTGAAGCTGGGCTGTTACTGCAAGCACCCAGAGCCCATTGGGATTACCGTGACCAGGAGAACTTGTTCTAGGGTGGGAAGGATGTCTCGCAAAGCCCAAGGGCAAGGAACTTGAACCAGGAACTGGGGCACCAAAGGGAACCTGCGAAGTTCTTTCCATTGTTTCTCTGTGCTTACCCCTGCCTGTCTGATTCCCAAAGTAGAAAATAGCCACTGAATTTGTACCTGAATGGAGCAGCTAGATAGACACCTGAGAAGGGATGAGATACAGTCGTTCCTCGTTGTACTTTGGTTCACTTCTCGCGGTCTCACTGTGTCGTGGATTTTAAAATTGTATATATCTAATTCTGTATCGTGGGTTTTTGCTATATTGCGGGATTTTGCGGTATATAGGTATTTTTACATATTTATTATTTTAATTATTTTTGTGGTAAAATAAGCATTTTCTAGCCTAAAAAATTGAGAAGGTTTATAAGAGTACGGGGAGGGTTTATAAAGCCTTAATATATATATTATATATTATCTATTATATATATAGATAATATATAATAAAATAAATGTAAGGTCACTACTTCGCAGATTTTTGCCTATTGCGGAACCTAACCCCCGTGATAGACGAGGGCCCACTGTAAACCCAACATGAGAGCCAGCTCTAAAAAGTCTTAAGGGAGATCCAGTGGGAAGCACGGGCTCTTTGTGGAGCTCAAGGGGTGCATCTGGTGAATGTGGTTTAGGCCTGGGCGCTGGCTTCCCTGAGGGGCTTTGTCTTATGTTGGGATGCCCTGGTGGACCCCAGGCTACAACAGGCAGCCACCCTTGGATGGGTAGCTGGACTGGGAGATCTTTAATGGTATCTTCAGAGAAGTTGTTTACCTGTGTTAGAACAAACGTAGAACTTGTGCAGTGGCAGGGGGCAACACTGACTTGGAGTCTGAGGACGGCATCCCAGTTCTGGCTCCTCCTCTTCTTAGCTGGGCTATTGAACATTTGATCTGTAGCCAGTCCTAGTTGAAATGTGCTGTGAGTGTAAAGTACATAGTAGATTTTGAAGACTTAACACCTCTCAAATATAAAACATCTCATTGCTATTTATTACTAATGGTAACATTAATATTAGTGTTGAAATAATATTTTGGATAGTTTGGCTTAAATAAAAAATAGTATAATTAGAATCAATTTCATCGGTTTCTTTTTACTTTTTAAAAATATAATTCTTAAAAAATTTTTTTCTTCTTTTTCCAAGTGAGAGGAGGGGAGATAGAGAGATAGAGTCTCGCATGCACTACAACCGGAATCCACCCAGCAACCCTGTTTGGGGCCGATGTTCTACACATCTGGGGCCATGCGCACAACCTAGCCACCTTTAGCGCCTGAGGTGAAGGTTCCACAGAGCCATTCTCAGTGCCCAGGGCCAATGCGCTCGAACAATTGAGCCATGGCTGTGGGAGAGGAAGAGAGAGAGGTAGAGAGAGAAGGGGGCGGGGAATGGTGGAGAAGCAGTTGGTTGCTTCTCCTGCGTGCCCTGATCAGGAATTGAACCTGGGACATCCACATGCTGGGCCGATGCTCTACCACTGAGCCAACTGGCCAGGGCCTTAAAAAATGAAAAATTACAAAAATGGTTCTCATTTTATTTCTATTGGTCATCACCAATGTAGACTGTGGACCTCATGCATTCATAGCCTTTATCAAAAATAATAAAATTACATAGCCTTGGCACTACTCTGGAAAGCTGGGGAGAGGTGTTAATGTACTCTTTATGCCTTAGCCTCCATTTAATGAATTAATTTAGTAGCACCTTGTCCTCTAGGGTCCCAAACCCTGGCTCAATCCTCAACTGCCTCAACCCTCTACAACAAGCCAGCCCTAACCATAGGGACAATGTGAGGACAATATTCTTAACATAAGGCTTGTGTACCCTAAGGGGCCTGCAGATGTCCTCCGGGGACCTGCAGGCTATTCTACTGCTCTGAAACACTGGATTGGAAGAAATCCTACTTCTTCCCCAGTACTGCGGCTGTGACTGCTGAGATCAGACTTTCCTGACTCAGGGCTTCCAGCAACCCAGCTGGGCAAGGTGGGTGGTCTCAGCTGATCAGAAGCTCTAATATATAATGGTAAATCTATGTGATTAATGAAAATGTTGAGAACAATTTAATTTAATTACTTATTAAGATGTAACTGGTGATGGAAAGTTTGGAAACCATTGACAAAAGTACCGTATTTTTTGCTTCATAAGACTCACTTTTTTCCCCCCAAAAGTGCATCTTATGGAGTGAATGTTTATTTTTTTAAGCTGCTGCGGGGTTCCCGGACAACTAGAAGAGTATTTGAACATTAAAGTTTCTTCTCATTTGTTAATAAGGCTAATGGTTGTTAATACTGCTGTTGAGTTTACATTGTTGAAATATTATTGTGGTATATTTCATTAAATATTTTAACATACCATTTGGTTCAGAATATTTTTTTTTCTTATTTTCCTCCTTAAAACCCTAGGTGTGTCTTATGGTCAGGTGCATCTTATGGAGCGAAAAATACAGTAGTTGTATTTTCAGGGTTCTGGTCTTGCATGTTTTGTCTTCACATTTGGTTGGTTAGTGACAGAGTTCCCCTTAATGTTCCCCCAGGAATATGTCCTTGGCATGTACATTCCTCCGAAGTTCGTAGATTTTTGGCATTTGGAAGACCTCAGTTGTTCTTCCATCTGGTGTCATGAACAACTGTCATCACTGTCAGAGAGCTCCATGACCAATCCCCATGAGCTTTGGTCAGACCTGCTTACTCTACACCTTGGAATGTACCAAGCTTTAAACTATCCCATCTCTAAGAACTAAGAGTCATAACCACAGGCTTCACTCATAAACTTTTGCTTGTATTTGACAAAGAAAATGTCATAACCACAAATTTCTTAGTTTATGCTGCAGCTCTGCATGCCACTGCCATACTCACAGAACCAGTTCTTTACCCTCATGGAGACCACAGGTGTCTGGGCCCTCCCAGTGTGCTCAACATCACACTCTCCTTGACCTGTGTCTCCAGCCCCCACCCGTAAGGAAGGCAGCATTGACCAGAAGTTAAGGGCCTGTGCACAGGGGAAGGCTGCCTGGGCTGTGTCCCACACCTTCCTTACAGCCAGTACGATTGTGGGCAGGTTACTTAATCTTTCCAGAACTCAACTGCCTTAACTGTAAACTGGTGTTTGTGAAAGCACTTACCTCACTGAGAAGGATGTGATATATAACTGTGTGTGTAGATACACTATGTATATATGTACACATTGTATATACTGTATTTTTAGCTCCATAAGACACCACTGACCATAAGACACACCTAGGGTTTTAAGGAGGAAAATAAGAAAAAAAAAATCTGAACCAAATGGTGTGTTAAAATATTTAATAAAATACTGTATTTTTTGCTCCATAAGACACACGGGCATTTTCCCCTCCACTTTTTGGGGAAAAAAGTGCGCCTTATGGAACAAAAAATACAGTATGTGTACTAGCGCACAGATGCTCTCAGCAATGTTAGCTATCATTAGCCATTATTGGTTCTGTCTTTTCACCTGCCCATTAGTGCTTCTCGGAGAAAGCTCAAGAATCAGACTGCTTGTCTATGCTATGGAGTCACCATACTCCCCAACGGGACCTCTCATGGCCCGGCTATCAGTGTGTGTGCATGTGTGTGTAAAAGTTTCATCTACAAATGTGTGCGTCAGTGCTGTTTTTAAATTTTTTATAGCAGCTTTATTGAGATGGAATTCACATGCCATACAAATGTATGGGTTTGAGTATATTCACAGAGTGACACAACCATCAGCACAATCAATTTAAGAACATTTTTATGACTTTCAAAAGAAACACAATACCATTTTCAGTCAATCTCCATTTCCCCCCAAGCTCCTTCAACCCCTGGCAACCACAAATCTACTTTTATTTTTCTCTTTTGATCAGCCTATTCTGGACATTTCATGTAAATGAAACCATATGATATATGGTCATTCACGACTGGTTTTTCCCCCCACTTAACGTATTTCCAAGGTTCATCCACACAGCATGAATTAGCACTTTATTCCTTTTTATGATAAAACAATATTTCATTGTATGAATATACCACAATTTGCTTATTCATTTATCAGTTGGTAGACAGTTGAGTTGTTTGCACTTTTTGGCTACTATGAATAACGTTGCTATGAGCATTTGTGAATTAATTCATGAATGGGCATATATTTTTATTTCTCTTGAGGGTACAGCTGGGAGGGGACTTGCTGGATCACATGTTAAGTTTATGTTTAACCTTTTGAGAAACTCTCAGACTATTTTCAAAGTGGTTGCACTCTTTTAGGATCCTACCAGCAGTGTAGGAGGGTTCTAATTTCTCTGTATCCTTGCCAGCACGTGTTATGCTGTGTCTTTTTGATTGTAGCCATTCTAGTACTTGTGAAGTGGTCTCCTATTAAGGTTTTGATTTGCATTTCCCTGACGGCTAATGATGTGGAGTAGCCTGACAATCATTTCATCCAACATTTGCTTATTTCTCTTGGATTCCCAGTGTGGGTATTCCAAACATTTTCCAAACTTCACAAGGTCCCAATTCCTCTCTTTTCCAGAGATCCCCATTTCTTCTGCCACTCTGAAAAAGCTCCAAGCACCCACTCATTCTTCAACAAATACTTATTGGGCCTCATTTGTGCAGAACTATGCTCCTTGCCTTCATCTCTCGTTTGCTCACGACGTCCAGTACCATTTACAGTCTGACTGCAATATGGCATCGTAGGATGCTCTGCCTACTACACTACACTTCAGTGACACTTTTAAAATTTGGGATAACATCTAATGGTGAAATTCACAGCAACCAAAGTTCTGTGTATATTTGTCTTAGGGAAGCTCAACACCCTTCCTCACCATCTTCCTTGCCTCACATCTTCTCCTACCATCTTAGGCTCCAAATGAAGAATTCTTTCATGCAGCCCTATCCCTGTTCTCCGCTGCCCTACTAAACTGTCGCCTTCTCCTGAGGAAGGGACAATTCTCACACATCCTTGAATTTCCTACAGCCCAAAGATGGTAATTGACACATTCAAAGTACTCACCATGATGCCATACAACATACTTGATATGTTTATCATTGAATTAGTAAATGAATAGATGGAAAAATAAGTGAATGAATGAAAGTACAAGGTCTTGCTAAATAGTGAGATTTATTTTAGTTTTTAGTTGGCTGAATTGGAGATCTATTCTGATCCTACTTCATACTGGCCTGAATGATATGCCAGGCCAGGTGAACTGGGGAGGCTTTATTTTAGTTAAGTATTTATAACAAATAGTGCTGCCTTTTTAAAAATTTTATTTTTTTACAGAGACAGAGAGTCAGAGAGAGGGATAGATAGGGACAGACAGACAGGAAAGGAGAGAGACAAGAAGCATTAATCATCAGTTTTTCGTTGTGGCACTTTAGTTGTTCATTGATTGCTTTCTCATATGTGCCTTGACCGTGGGGCTACAGCAGACCAAGTAACCTCTTGCTCAAGCCAGCGACCTTGGGTCCAAGCTGGTGAGCTTTGCTCAAACCAGATAAGCCCGCGCTCAAGCTGGAGATCTAGGGGTCTTGAACCTCAGTCCTCCGCATTCCAGTCTGACGCCCTATCCACTGCGCCACCACCTGGTCAGGCCAAAAAGTGCTGTCTTATGGAGTGTTACCTCCTGGCATGTTTGCATTTGTTGGTACCCTGTGGGATTTTAAGCACAATGAAATAAAATGACATAAATAACATAAAATATCCACAATCTGATGTAAACACACTGAACACGTTAGAGGTGGCTGTGTCAAACTCTGCAAGGAAACCTGGAAAGTTCCGAGTACCCTGTCATGGGGCATCTTCCCCACTCATCCTCATAGAGGCAGGATAAGGTCTTTCTCCTGCCAGGACCGGAAAGTGTTTCTCCCCTGAACAGTCTGGTTGAGGGAGGGGATGGAGAGGGTGGAAGCGGGCTTCCAGTGGGGTATCCGGCGCCCTGTGGGAGACAGGATGCCGGGAGCCAGGCTCTCCAGCCCCCTCCACTCAGGCTATTTCCTATTTTCAGAGGTACAGGTGATGGCCCATGTGACACAACAGTGATAAATGCATTGTCCTAACATCTGAACTGGGAGGGAGGAAACGCCTGGCATTTATGATTATCTGTCTGCTTATTCTCTGAGAACGTCGTCTGGGGAAGATAATGAACTCAGCGGAGATAGTGTTCTCAGAGGTCTTGGTGACTGTAACATCCTGATAAAGGGCTAAGCCACTGAAGACATCTGAGGCAGGACTCACAGCCCGCTGGCCCCTGGCTCTGCTCCTCAACAACCCTTGCTCCATTTCGGGTCCCCCCAGTTGTCCATACTCTGACTCCCACATCTCCAGCTCTGGTACCGTTTTCCCCCACACACTTACATTGCTCAGGGCCACGGCTCCCCCACGGGATGCCTTCTCCTGGCCAAAGCTACCCACGATTTTCCTCTCCCACTCCTGAAACTGAACAGTCAGACCTTCGCTAATAGGTCAGGGAGGAAAGACTACAGGAGACAGCCCTCTCTGCTCCTCTTCTCTTAGTACTGCCACGTGCACGTGTCTTACTTCCATCATTTAGGTAATCCTAAAAACCTCAAAGGAGTGATAGAAACCATTTCCCCCATTTTGCAGGTTGAGAAACTGAGGGAAGGAAACTAACGGTCCTCAAATGGGAACCCTGGGGATTTGAACTCTTAGACTAAAGCAGAGACCTCACTCTTCTTCAATACATTCTGTTTCCTTCCCGCTACTTGCAGACACCATGTGAATGTCTGGGGCAACAGAGGTGCGCAAAGCAGCCCTACCCTTGAGGGGTTTGGGGTGACACGAGCACTGATGAAGGTCTGGGAGAGGCACAGCACCAGCCGGGCTGGGAGGGGACAGCGGGGTGAGGATGGACGGTGAGGGAGGACATGAACGTTGGCCCTGTGATGGCTGCTGCCCCAGCCCACTTGCTGCCCCAGCTGCAGGAGTGGTGGTTGTGACGGCTCCCTGGAATTGCCCGATGTTAGGCCTCCTTCCCAGAGGAAGCAGAGTGCAGAGGCCAGCCTCTCTGCCACAATCGAGCACAACTCTGAAGGGCCACCCAGCTCCAGAGCACCCCGTCGAATCGGCCGAGACCTCTGGTGTGACTACATCTCAGGCCAGCCACCCTCTACCGGTCCTGCTGCCCTGGTTCCAGGACCCTTCTGCACACACGCCGACCTCAGATGTGTGCCCCAAGGAACCCAAGACCCGTGGAAGCATGAGGTGTAAAGGTACATAGCACGTTCCAGAAAGTAAAAGGAATCCCAGACTGCCAGGCTGTAGGATGTGGGTGCACAGGGCACGCTGGGCAGGTGGCGCTCCCCGAACATCCAGTGAAGGACCTGTCTCTAGCTTTTTCCAGAACCAGCCTGCAACTCTGCCCAAGAGTGGCCTCCCGTTAGTTCACCGTTCTCTCCACTACTCCTCGGTAGAGCTATTTGTCATTCCGAGCAAGAACTTAAACATGAGCTCATGAAGATTCACTCATCCTGGGCCTCCAACAGCGACTCATCCAGAGTGCCAAATGTCCTTGAAGAAGACTGCCACCCAGCCAGCTTCCCCCCAGTGGCTCTGATGATTCTCCACAAGGCTCCACAAAGTGTCGTTCTAGAACCTTCTGCATTTCCCCTACTTCCTATCAGATCAAATTCAGCTGTTTTTTCTCCAGCCATGTGGAAGCCATAGAACTCACAACGATGGCTGCTCTACCTACTGGCGCAGCTGTTCAGTGTTGAGCACGGGCTCCGGCCCTAGGGTCAGTGACTTCTCTTTACCACGCTCCCTGGGTGAGCTGGGCCCCTCCCGTCTCTGGGGAAAGTGTTATCAGGTAAACTGACCTTCAGCGAAGGTACTTACTGTGACCAGTAACAGTCCTTAGCCCTACCTAGTACATTAACCTCTGATAAATGGATGACTGACCCATCGATGTGTTGGAGACAGCAGTGCTCCATCTCGGCTGCCATGTCTGGATTTGAGACTTTGTCCTTTGATCTGGCTTCAGGGCTTGGCAATTACTAACCCACATAATCAGAGTTTATGTGAGCTTCTCTTTTTAGATTAGGCCACTTTATGGAAATGCTGCCTAGAGCAGTGTCTCCCAGCTGGGATCTGGGCTGTGCTAGCTTCCTGTGCGCTCTCTGTACTACTTATTCCACGTGCTGGGAGGGTCCTGTGCAGAGGCGGATTTAACGGCAGGCGCACCGGGCACGCGCCCTGGGCCCGGACTTCTGAAGGGCCCCGCAAAACCCCAACTTTACACTTTTTTCCAATGACACCAAGTTTGGTTTCATATGTGCAATTTTAACGTTAATACTACATAGTATTTTTTTTTATTTATTTAAAAATATGGTTAACATATATTTTTATTTTCCCTGTCTTTTTTTTTTTTAAGGGGCCCAATATTTTCTTCTGCGCCCAGGGCTTCAACTGACCCTAATCCGCCTCTGGTTCTGTGGTCATTAAAACTGGAGAAACATAATTATAAATATTTGTCTTTGGAAGATGTTCCATCTACTTTAGGGCAATAAATCCTATCTTAAACCTGTCTACTTTTGTTTAACTTAGATTTTCCCAATTTTATTTGACTACAGAAACTTTTTTTGCCTGGAACATCTTTCAACCTCCTTGAAGGAGGTTAAACCTCGCTTCTTTCTGAGTCCCGGTTCTCTCCGTCCTGGCTCTGACAACGAGCCTTTCTGTCTGGGCGGCTCCAGTGGACTCATTGTTTTGTGCCTCCCAGGGCCCCTCCGCACACTGGGGTCTGCCTGTGTTCCTGTGGCTTTGCTCCCTGCTTCTTGATTCTCATTTATCTGGGACTGATGAAGTTTTCAGGGACATGGGACTTTTCGTGCTACAGCTGAGGAAATCCCAGGCAAACCGGGACGTGTTGGTCCTCCGTCCTGAGCCCTGCTCCGCGCTTGCAGTCCCTCAGCTCCCTGGCAGCCGCTCTGGTGCTCCCCAGGCCTCTCCTGGGATTCCCTGTCCCTGGGCTCAGCCCACCTGGCAGAGCGCACAGCTATTTCACCTTCAAGTTCCTGCTTCTGATCAGTGGTCTGGGACTGGGACTGCAAGTTGCTTAAGTGCTTACTCCCTCCCTTGCCTTTCAGCTAACTCAACCTTCTTATCATCCCATGGCGGGGGCAGATCCTGCCATTCCCTTGCTGCCCCTGAGCAGAGCCTGATCTCATCCCATCCCACGCCGAGTGGACTTGAGTATTCACAGCACCAGGGTATCCTTCTGCCCTCAGCCCCCAGCCTCTGACAGGCACAAGGGGAGCTGAATGGCTCTCAAAAGAGGTCACAGTGATGTGCCCTCAGCCGAGAGGGAGCTGACGGGTCAGGGGCTGCCCTGACATGTTTGTGCAGACGGCAGAGAGAGCCCAGGTGTCCAGGGAACAGCAGCTGCAGCCACCCAGTCCCTCCTCGCCCCTCTGCCCTGTCGCCACAGTAAGCAGAATTTGGGGGATTGGTACCTGGGATGGACGACTGCGTGCTGCGTCTCTGGGTCACACAGAAGTCCACTCTGATGAATGAGTAGTCTCTGACGCCAAGGACCCTCTCACAGTTGGGGAGGGTGACAGAACATGGGAACAAATGAGTGTGATCTAGTGTTAAGACTTGTCAGGGCGTGCTCGCTTCGGCAGCACATATACTAAAATTGGAACGATACAGAGAAGATTAGCATGGCCCCTGCGCAAGGATGACATGCAAATTCGTGTAGCGTTCCATATTAAATAAAAAAATTAAAAAAAAAAAAAAAAAAGACTTGTCAGGGCACAATTGGTTGGATGATTAATTTGTCTCTGTTTTAAGTGCTGTAAATATTTTTTCTTATTCTCCAGTCCTTGCTCAAACCTTCCTATTCCCTTGTTCCAGGGTCTTTTCTGTAGGTCCAAATCGGAAGTTCCTTTTTTTTCATTAGCACCCTAACTTATTGAGAGACTGGCGACATTTATTCTCAAAGGGGAAGGTATGAGGTGACCTGTTGCAGTAGGGAGGAGGGGACGGACAGAAATAGCCATATCAGAGGGAGGTTTGGACCAGAACTAGATGTTTTTCCAGGCCTGGTGAGCAATGGAGCCCAACACTACCCCCATCCAAAGGTGCTGGGACCTTGGATGAGCTCATCTGAGCTGCTGTCACCCTGGGGGCCACGGCAAAGGACCACTCATTCCTTCGGACTGGGATGCATAGGAACCAGGTTCGAGACCCCGAGGTCGCCAGCTTAAGCGCGGGCTCATCTGGTTTGAGCAAAGCTCACCAGCTTGGACCCAAGGTCGCTGGCTCAAGCAAGGGGTTACTCTGCTGAAGGCCCACAGTCAAGGCACATATGAGAAAGTAATCAATGAACAACTAAGGTGTCGCAACGAAAAACTGATGATTGATGCTTCTCATCTCTCTCCATTCCTGTCTGTCTGTCCCTATCTATCCCTCTCTCTGACTCTCGCTGTCTCTGTAAAAAAAAAAAGAAAAAAAAAAAAAGAATGAGCTACTAGATGTCTGTTCTGAGCCACACACTCTTATAGACTCTGGGATTAGAGGAATGAAGGAAACAGACGACCACTCCTGCCTTATTAGATCTTGGGTCTTAGGGAGATGAACATATACTAAATATAAAAGACTTGGGCTTTCATCTGAAGAGCTGTGAAGCCATTAGAAAGGTGTATGCAGGGGGATGGCTTTAAAAGAATCACAGTGGCCTCGGTATTATGATTAGAGTCTTGTGGGACAGGGGCAGAGGTAGGATGACAAGTTAGGAAGCTGTTTCTAGGATTCAGGGGAGAGGTATTATGGCTTAAATGGTGATGAAAAGTGCTTAGATTTGGGTGAAGCCAGATAAGGAGAATGTAGGGTATGAGATTAAAGGGAGGAATCGAGAATGACTCCAAAGATTTTGGCCTGAATTCCTAGAATAAAATGCCATTAACTGAACTCCGGAAAGGGGAGGGTTGGTGGTGAGGAGGAGGATCTTGCACAGAAATAGCAGTTTTCATGCCCTTGATTTCAGGCATGAACCAGTCTACATGGTTGTGTGTGGGTTAGAATGGCATCCCTTCCTCTGGTGGGCGTAGCACCATACCAGGGGCACAGCTTGGCAAGGGGAGCATTAGCTCTTCCAGCCGGAAGCCCTGGTGCTGTGAACAACCTTTAAACCACAGAGAGAGGCCCTGCCTGAAGCGCCTATCGGCTCATCAGGAAGACCCCTCCAGGCAGGATGGGGCCAAATAGATACTTGGGACAGAACAAACTGAACTTAGAGAAATAATTATTCACATCTCTAGGTCATGTTTAAGAGGAAACTTTATACTTGCCTCAGCAGCTATAAAGAAAGTTTGTTTGCATGAGTTCATTAGAGACATAAGGGCAGAAAAATAATGTTAGGAAGTATTGTTGGTCTTCTTAGGATTAAAAAAAAATGCTGTTTAGTTTTAAAGTTATATGATCTTCTTCCATCACATGATAAGGGCCGATAAGTTCTTTTTTTTTTTTTAACAGAGACAGAGAAAGTCAGAGAGAGGGATAGACAGAAACGGAGAGAAATGAAAAGCATCAATCATCAGTTTTTCGTTGCGACACCTTAGCTATTCATTGACTGCCTTCTCACATGTGCCTTGACCCTGGGCCTTCAGCAGACCGAGTAACCCCTTGCTGGAGCCAGCGACCCTGGGTCCAAGTTGGTGAGCTTTTGCTCAAAACAGATGAGCCCACGCTCAAGCTGGTGACCTCGGGGTCTCGAACCCGAGCCCTCCACATCCCAGTCCGACGCTCTATCCACTGCACCACCGCCTGGTCAGGCCAGTTAAGTTCTTTATATTAATGTCTTAATAAAGCAATCAAAAGAATGGTTTTCATTCTTTCCCAAATGTCTTATATTAGCACTGGTATGGAACACAATATATTTGCTTTGAAGAAGTTGTTCCAAATCTAAAGAAGTGTTCCATCCTCTTTCACACTCAGCATTACCCAAAAAATGATCAGATAATTCATGGTTTTCTTTGGAAGGTTCCTCACAACATACTATAGTCATATAGTTCATACATTCATTCAAGCCTCACACTGACCCTAAGAGGTGGAAATATTACCTCCCATTTCACAGGTGAGAAGATTAAGGGCTGGAGAGTGGAAATGACTTTCCCGGAACCCTTCAGTTAATACATATGTGGGAGAGCCTGAATGTAAACTCAGGTTAGTTTGGCTCCAAAGCCCAGGCTCTCTATTAAACAGTGTTCCTCAGATTCACCCCTCTGATGTGAAACCTAGCATTCCTCAATCCCAAGGCCACAGGTTCCTGAATTTGTAGGTAACAAATGCTCCCTCCTCCATCAGATACCTGAGATTGCTCCAGTCATCCTTGATGGGATATCTTCACCAGTGGTCTCAGCCCCTAGTCAGAATACAAATGCTAGATGATGGCATAAGAGAGATGGAGAAGCCTATTTGAATATAAATATCTGGGTGTAATCTCAGATCCATTAAATGAGAATGTCTGTAGGTCAGGACCCAGAAATGTATAGTTAGCGAGTCCCCAGGTGGCTGTGGTGTGGAGCTGGGCTTGTGGACCACGAGTAGAGCTACATTCCTGTGATGGGGATTGCCCTGCTTATGTCCTTGTGTGAGCCCTGCCCATAATTTCCACCCTTCTCAATTTCTTTTCTTTATCCCCGGTCCTTGGTTAGCTTTGGCTATTACAGTATTCCTTAAATTACATTGAACTCCATCTCCCTGGAGCTTTTCCTGCTGGGCCCCTTTCTACACTGTGGGTTACACAGAACAAGTTTCAGCACTTTGCGACAGTGACAGTCTTTCATGAATTAAAGTCACCTAACATGTTCCCTGGTCTTTTCTTCTCTAGGGACAGTATTCCCAGCTATGTCACCTATATTTTTCACTATTTAATATCAAGTTTTTATACCATCTGTGTTCTTCTGAAGTCATTCAGGTGGCTCATGTCTTTTTAAACTGGGGTATCCAGAACTGAAGGACACATTCCAGGCATGGTGGGACCACCCCACATAGCAGGGAGTTCTGCTTTGCTGGTTTCAGACCCTGCTTTTCTCTAAATGCAATTTAATTTGGATAAGATGTTCTGGGTCACTAAAAGATGAGCTTCTGTGGAGCTACTGGCCAAGCTGAGTTCTGGTATCCTTAGTACATGACGCTGCTGAGCTGGGTCTCCCGTACCTTCCACTGGTGCCATTATTGACTTTGGACCCAAGGTTAAGACCATAGTTTTATTCCTGCCGACTCCATTTTGTTAGATTCTGATCCTTGCTCCAGACTCTTCATTTCTTGGACCCTGCCTCTTCCATCAGCAGATTGAGTGTTCTTTCCTCTGATTCTTTCAGACTATCTAGATTCACATTGTTTTGTGCCAGACTCTCTGGGCCACACAGTGGTTTATGGTCATTCTTGTTCCAGAGGTCTTTACTGTGAAAATGACATATATTACATACTCCTTGGCATCGGTCTGCATATCCAAATTTTTTAAAAAATTTTAAATTTTTTTTATTTTTCTGAAGTTGGAAACGGGGAGGCAGTCAGACAGACTCCCGCATGCGTCCGACTGGGATCCACCCGGCATGCCCACCAGGGGGCGATGCTCTGCCCATCTGGAGCATTGCTCTGTTGCAACCAGAGCCATTCTAGGGCCTGAGGCAGAGGCCACGGAGCCATCCTCAGTGCCCAGGCAAACTTTGCTCCAATGGAGCCTTGGCTGTGGAAGGGGAAGAGAGAGATAGAGAGGAAGGAGAGGGGGAGGGGTGGAGAAGCAGATGGGTGCTTCTCCTGTGTGCCCTGGCCGGGAATCGAACCCGGGACTCCTGCACGCCAGGCTGATGCTCTACCACTGAGCCAACCGGCCAGGGCCTGCATATCCAAATTTTATATAAATATAACATAGAGATATAGTGGACACAGTTGGTGCTTACCCAAAGCTTTCTGGTTATCTCTCACCAGCTGTGTGTGTCTGTTTTCCAGCTATTGTGTGATTTGATGCTAATCTTCAGTACTTGTCACCATCAGAAAATTTTCCATGGACCTACAGGCTCCTTGCCCCTGTGGAGTGCCACAAGTGCCTGGGAGTGACACACCTCCTTGGCCCTCCACCCCCATACCAAGGAACCACTGACAAACACACAGCTCTCTGGTTTGGAGGCTGGACTCACTGAGATGCAACTGACACCTTTGAGCTGCCACTAGAATCAGGCTGGGTCTGGAACTTTGCTTAAGACGGTGCCCTTGCTCACTTCTTCCCCTTCCTGGTTTCTCCTGGGCGCACCTACTCAATAATCCCTTACCTGTGAATATTGACTCAGAGTTTGCTTCTGTGAGACGCTGACGTAGATGGCAGTCATAGCATGAAAAGATGTCTCAAATATTCTACATGGATATATATCTATAGATTTTCAGGGCTTTTTTATTTTAGAAAACCAAAAATTTGCCCTTTATAAATTAACCATTCCATTTTTGGTATAAACTCAACTACAGGTATTACTTGTATTTTAATTGGTCCAAGTGGGGTTTACTGACCTGTTACCAATCCAATATCTTTCAGAAAGACTCCCCTAAATTACTCAAGGAAGCACATGGGTGCCAAAGGGAGGCGTTCTTTGTGCCCTGCTTCCCGGGAAGGCCCCTCATTCCTTCAACATTTCTCATCTGACTTACTCCTCCCCTCTGTGATTATGTTTTTTTTTTTTACAATTGGGTGAAGCTTGCTTCCTCTTAAAGACAGTCATCAGGATGTCTTCCTGAAAAAATAAATACATAATACTACTGCCTCTGCACCTGCACATTTTCTACTACAAGCGCATTTAGCTCCTTGGGAAAGTCAGAAGGATGCCTCCCTCCAGGTGGATGTCCACATTTGCCCCGGTGTGCTCAATGCGAGACAAAGCCCAGGGCTGAGAAAGGAATCGCTTGTCCTTTATTCCATCCCTTTTCTTGACTGCTTCCTCTTACCTCAGGGTCTATAGCGGAGTCAGTCTAGCACTCATTAGGGTGACTTACAAGTCATATAAATCCTCCCATTTTTGGATGGTTACTACGTTTTGTCCATTTTCTGCCTTTTGCACCGATCCCCTGCTTTCCGCCACTGCTGACTGCCCTAGTTCAGTCTCTCATTGCAGATCAGGACTATTTCAGAGGAAGCCAGAGGACATAGGTTTGAGCTATGCAGGTCCACTTGCACATGCATTTTTTTTAACACTACTCTAAATTTTTTTCTTTCTTACGATTTTGTTAACATTTTTACTCTCATATTATTGTACAAATATAGTATATAATACACATAACATGCAAAATACATGTTAATTGACTGTTTATGTTATCGATAAGGTTTCCAGTCAACAATAGGCTATTGGTAGTTTAGTTTTAGGGGAGTTAAAAATTATGTACTTTCTGCCTGACCAGTGGTGATGCAGTGGATAGAGCATCACCCTGGGACACTGAGACCCCAGGTTCAAAACCCCGAGGTCATCGGCTTAAACATAGGATCATTGATATGATCCCATGGTTGCTGGCTTGAGTCCAAGGTTGCTGGCTTGAGCAAGGGGTCACTGGCTCAACTTGAGCACCCTGGTCAAGGCTCATACGAGAAACAGTCAATGAACAACTAAAGTGATTCAACTACAAGTTGATGCTTCTCATCTGTCTTTTCCCCCCACCCTCTCTCTCTCGGAAAACAAAACAAAGAAAATTTTGGACAGATTTTCAACTGGGCGAGGGGAGGTGGGTAGGCTCTGCAGTCTCTGCCTTCCGTCCACACGCTTCTTTCTGCTGCCTGATCTCGCCACTGCCCTGGTTACAAACTTTCAGTAGCTATCCATCGCTTGAAGATGGATTCTCAACTTTGTTCGAGGCTCTTTGCAACCTTACTCCATCCTACTTCGTCTCTGGCCATCCCCTACTGCCCTGAAGTTCTAGATAGCTGGCTACCACACATGTCTCAGGCCCTCTGACCTCACCGTTTCCTGTGGTTCCTCACCCTCTAATGCCCTGATCTTTCCTCCTCCTTTTTCAGGGCCAGCTGTCATGCTGCCTTCTCCCGGAAGCCTTCCTGTTCTCTGCTGCAGCAGCAGCTTGGCTTCCCTCTTCCTGTGTCCACCATGGTGCTTTGGGCAGGCCTCAAGTCTCTACCTGAGCCAGGAACAGGAGGTGAACAGTCAAGCCCACAGACTCTGGAGCCATCTCTCCTGCAGCTGAAGCTTCGCTTCACCACGTACAAGTATTGGAACCACAGGCAGATCACTTCACCTCCCTGTGATGGGATTTCCTCATCTGCAAAATCGGGGACATAATGGCATCTTCCTCACTGAGTTGCTGGGAAGATGAGTTGATGTCTTTTCAGCCTTTTGCACAAAGTAAGTGCTGGATAAATGTTAGCTATTGTTTTATTAAGTACATGTTTCTATTCCTAAATGGATTGTAAACTCCTAGAAAGCAGGGTCTGTCTTATTCATCTCTGCGTCTTCAGTGCCTGGCACACAGTAGGTGCCTGGTACATCCTTGTTCAATGAATTGGCTTATTATTACTCTGCCAGTAGTCCATTTGTTCAGGGGTTGACCGGTGAGCGCAGGGTTATTTTCAATGAGCTTGTATTCTCCAGAGTGGGCCAGCAGCAGGTTCCAGGCCCTGTGTCTAGACAGGTTTATAAATGCTGTGTATCTGGGTGACTTGGCCAGGGTATAGGGTTCCTCTCAGTCTGCTTTCCTTATCTCTAGGCCCTGTTCTCTGCTTCTCAGGTGCCCCATGAATACGGGGTGTTTCTTGTTCTACTTTATCCAAAGAGGCTTTGTAATTCAATACCCTTGTCCTTGGTTTGGAAATGTGTCCTTTTTTTTTTTTTTTTTTTTACTGTGAAAGTTTGGTCTCTATTTGACATTCAGAAGAGGAGACTATGCCAGGACTTTGAGATGTTGTGACAGCTGAAACAGCTGAATGGAAGAGGAAGAAAAGGGCAGTCTCAGGAACGTATCAGTGAGGAGGGCACAAAGTAACAGGAAGCCTGGCATCACTGGGCTCACCTTGTCTGGGTCCTTGTCCAGAGAGTCAATTCCTGATTATTTCTGCCAAGAAACAACGATAGTCTTTGCTGCTGGAGAAATGGGTCCCCTCATAAGCCTCTCAACTACAGACGCTAATAGAGAATTCAGAGTGGGCTCAGCAGGCCGCAACAAGGACTATTCCAAAGGCAGAGAGTGGGAGGGTATGAGAGAGAAATCTAGGAGTGGGATTGGAGAAGTACGTGCCATTTAGTGACTGAGTTCAAGAAAATGAAGGGTGTTTATACAGACATCTAGAATTTTCTACAGACTTGTGCTGCAACTGAGAGATTTAGAATGGCTGTTAAGAATATTGGCTATGACTGTGTGTACGAAGGGATGGCAGCTAAGACAGTTCTGTCATAGCTCCTGTGCCCTCCAGCCCAAACTGTGGCCATCTTCTGTCTCCAGTGCTCTGGGAGGGCCTGGGATAGCCTGGAGCAATGTTGCAAGGGAACAGGGTGACCTTCCACACCAGAGCCCTGTCCCTGTCCCTGTCCCTCAAAAGTTCGCTCTTTCAGTTTGTCAGTTCTGTGGCCCCCGGAGGACTTCTAGCTGGGAAAGGAATGCTCAGTCTTCAATTCTTCTCTTAAAAAGAGTCAGTTCTTCCCTTTTTCTTCTCCCAGAACTGTTCATAGACATCTGTGACTATGAGTTCATTTTTTACTTTTCATTTTCATTCTAGATCCATCTTTCCATTCATTTCTCAATCCTTACTTGTCTTTTCATTTTTCTTCTTTCTCCTTTTCTACTCTCTGGGGCTCCCCACTCTCCTCTCTTGTGCAGTTGCTGATGTGTTGGCCTGGAAGAGAGGGGACATGGCGTAAGCCAGAGCCTGGCATCTACCCATGCCCACCAGCTACAGCCCTAAGTGACAGCCAGGATGGGGAGTTTTCCTGGCTAGGACCATCCTGGGGCTCTGGCTGCTTCTGCTGGCAAACTGCTTGGAGACCTTCGCCCACCCCAGAAACTTGGTTGAGAAGGATCTTGGTGTCAGTATTACTTGATCATGGGTGAGTTGAAATATTGCTCTGTAACATCATTTCTTCATTCGTTCAACATTTACTGTGCACTTACACATGCCAGTTACTGTTTTGAGTATAGGGCAGAAAGAGATGTGAACAAGATCCAGTTTCCACAGTGAGCCTACAGGCAGGTGTGCAGCCTGCTGCTTTTGTAATGGACCATAACACAGCGCAAAAAGTATTATATTAATAATATGAAAAGGACTCGGGTGGATGGAGGAAAAATGAATCCATGGACCACACTTCCTCTCAAAAGCTGACTCCATCTTGGGTGGTCACTCGGACGGTTGACATAATGTAAATAAACATGGATGATGCCATGTTATTCTGACTCCATCTGGAGAGCAGCCAGTTTCCTTTTCTCCTTGGAGCAATATGACAAAACAACAATAATCATTAGCCTTTTTCTGCTGAAGTAGCTATACAGATATTTCTAACCCCTATTGGCTTTCAACAGCCACCATTTGGCCACTTTGTAATTGAAATCAGACCCAGTTGTTAGTCTTACAAAACTCTCCGAAGAGTAAGGGCTACATGGAAGTACACCTCTCATGAATGATCTGTTTTTAGAAGAAGACATGGATGAGAGGATGCAGTAGGCCTGGAGTTAGAAGAGGTCTAGTCCCAGCTATTCACCAATTAACCGAATGTCGCTGGGTCTCAGTTTCCTCATTTGGGTCATGGTGAGAATTGGATGAGAAAATGCGTATAAACACTTAAAATGTAGGCCCAGTGGCAGTGATGATGATGGCCTTACTTCTTCATCTGCAGAAGGAGCAAGTTTCTGTTCAGCAACATTTCTTGAGCATCTTCTATACTGGTGCCACATTGGGGGTCCAGAATAGTCTAGAAGCTCACCATTGGGGAGGGACACACACACACATTCATAACTCTAACAGATTATACAGTCCCAAAATCCTGCTAGGTTGACAAATGTGGGTATGCAGGGCAGGAGGGTCCGGGGGAGCTTGGTAGAGAGGCAATGTTTGATCCCGGCTTTGGAAGGTGAGTAGAGAGATTGTTTCTCCCTGCAGAAAAACACACCGGTTTCTTCATGATCTGCCTGTACTCCCTGCTGCTCCTTGTACTGGGATATTTTCAGTTCCTCAAAAAGATACCACACCTTCTCTTGCCTTCATCTTATCTTTTGGCCTGGAACTCCTCCTCCCTCTGCTAGGGGGCAGCCTAGTGACAAGCAAGACACTGGGGTCAGACTGTGGAGTTCATCTAGCTTGACCATTTACCAGCCAGTGGGGCCTCTGCTGTGTTAATCTCTTGGTTAGTCAATGTCCTCACCTGCAAAATGGGGACGCAGGTTATAATAATACCTATCTCAAAGGCTGGCTATGAGGATTAAATGGGCTAATACTTGCCAAGTGCTTGCCAGCCCCGCCCACAGTAATCACTGAATACTAAATAGGAGCAGATGTGGTGAACATTCTATGCCTGTCTTGCTCTTACTTGTATTTCAGGTCTTAGCTTAGTCATCACCTCTTCTTGGGGGCCTTTTCCTACAGGCCTACTCCTATTGGTATCTCCTGTTCCACCTGATCACCGACAACTGTCATCTCTGTGTACCCGCCAGGTTGCAAAGTTCATGAGGACCGGGGAGAGTTGATTGTTGGCTGCTGGGAGGGACACATGGTAGGCACTCAATATTTATTGAATGAGTAACTAGGGCTGAGGATCCCCGCGACGCCCGGGGTTGTGGCAGAGCCTCCTGGGGCAGCCAGGCTGGGAGTGGGCCGTCTGAGGACAGTGAGGATGAACGGAGAGGTAGATCTTGACACCGCAGACAGCAGAGAGAGCCTGGGCATCCAAGGACTCCAGGCAGCTTCCCGCCACGGACGTACCCTGGGAGGATGCGCATCACCGTAGTGGGAGCGTGGTGTTCAACGTGCGCTGGTCTGCCGCCTTGGGAGAAAATGCAGCCTGACGGGTCCCGCCCCCGGCTCCTCCCCCGGGCCAGGCCCCGCCCCTCCCGCCGCTCCCGCCTTCGCCCCTCCGCCCGGCCGCAACCGCAGTGGCTACGGGCCAGCCACGCCCCCACACAGGCGGGCCGCGCGCTTATTCTGCCGGGAGCAGCGCCCGTCGGAGACTTCATAATCGCCGCTGCGGGATGCTGCGCTCCACGTCCACCGTCACCCTGCTCTCTGGCGGCGGCACCAGGACGCCCGCGGCACCTACCAGGAGGGTGAGTAGCTGAGGACGCGAGCCGCCGCGGTCCCGCTTCCCCGTCCCGGGCGCCTGGCATGAGGGGTCTGGGGATGGGGCGCGCGGGATTCGGTCCCTAGTCCCGACGACCCACCCTGGGCTCAGCTTTACGATCCTGCCCTAGATCTGGCCCTAACCCTTCTTCTCTACCCCCCCCCCCCCCCACACACACACATAGAGGCGCCCCAGGCTGGAAGGGTTTAGGGGACTTTCTGGAATTTCCAGAGATTTCCTCTCCTTCCTGATTCCTGTCAAGCCAAGTTTATTGGCATCAGCTTAAAAAGCAAGGGGCATTTCTGCAGTATCTCTACCATGAGACTCAAAGGTAAAGAACGCCTTTAACACCCAAACTTCCTTACTTCCAGAGATTAAAGAAAAACGTTGCTTGTCCCACTGGCGATAGACTAACACTGCTTGCTACCGGAGTGGACTTAGCCATGGTGGGCTTAGCCAAGGTGGGCTTCATCTGACAAAATAGAGTTCAGCAGCTGGAGCCCAGCTGCCTGTGACTTGGGTTTATGCAAACTACTTTCTTCTCTCTGATTTAAATATTAGAACAGTGGCAGCAGAGGCAGCCCTGGTAGCCTTGGGCACCATCTCCAGGGACTTCGCCCATTGGAAGTGCTCTATTTCTCTGCGACCTTATTATTTTTTTTGCACCTTTTCTCCCCTCTTTAGGTGCTCTGGGAAAGAACTGCTAGGCACATTCAGGTTGCATCTTTTCCATTCCGTGGCTCTTCCAAGATCAGCACCTCAGAGCATACTGCCACGGCCTTGGTTTGAGCTTTTGAGTTCATCTATTCATGATGATATCTAGTACTTATAATTTGGTGCCTATTTTCTGTGGTTGAGGCATCTCTAATGTGTTTCCCCAAGATTTAGCTAAATGGGTGATTAAGTCCAAGTCAAGGTTGCCTTTGCTACTTTAGTTGTGTTCTAGTCTTGGAGACATGCATATTTGCTTTTTATATACCTCAGCCAAGGGACTAGCAGTTGCTTTATATAGCTCTTGAAGGTGTGTTACTGTTGGGTGTGGGCCAAGTGATGGGTTCTGGTGTGTGTATGTGTGTGTGTGAGTGTGTGTGTGTATGTATGTGTGTGTGTGCATGCATGTGCACATACACCAAACATTTAGGATTGACAGGATTCTGGTTGTTTTATCATTAGCTTCATAAGGCAAGTTCCCCATTTGGTCCAAGTGGGTTTCCATCCTCAGTCCTGACCTTCTCCAAGATGGGTATTTATTTGCCTTTTTTATGGAAGTCCTTCACAGTTGGAACACCATTACAATTGGTAATGAATGAAGTCACTGAAAAGGTAGCCCTAAGCCTGGACAGTCTTGTGTGAAGCAGGTTGCTTGAATTGCTTTGTCTAAGTCCCCCTCCAGAGATGTGACCTGATTGTAGCAGACATTGATATTGTGGGTGGAGCCAAACGTGATTGGTATACAAAGAAACCCTTTCTGAAGATATTTTTCTCAAATACTTTCAAATCTTTCTTTACCTATATGTATTTTGGTGTCTGCTACAGCAGGTACACTATCAAGAAAGCTGTGCCTTTGGAATAAGACAACCTAAATATATACTTTGGAAAGAAGGGGTCAGGGCCCCGAGCCAAACCATATAGAGCTGTTCTGAGCACACAAGTACTTGTTTTGGGAAGATACCCAAAGGTCTTAGGATTCCGTGTATGATTTCCAACTCTGCTCATGCTTTGCAAATGTCACATGTACTGTCTGTGTGTTGGGTGGGCATAATTGAAGGCTGTAATCCTTTCATTGATTGACTGATTACAAAACATTTCTAGATCTCCTGTGTGATGTAGGTCTAGGCATGAAGGTTCACTCTACCTGTGGAGGCGGACTTTGTCACACACTACCACCTTGCAATATGATGGTTGTTGTAGTGAGGTAGAGTGTTAACAAAATTGCGTGGAAGCTTCAAGGACGGGTTCTTCTGGAGGCATCTGAGAAAGACCTCCCTTTGCAGGAGATATTTGAGTTTAGTCTTGCAGACTGAGTAGGAGTCTGCAGGGCCATTGCCATTATTGGGATTCTGAAAGAAGGACATAGCATTCTTCTAAATGGAATTCCTGACATACGCTGTATAACAGTGGCATATTGAACCTGCTTTAGAGCAAAATACTTATTTTTTGGAAGAACAGGAGCAAAATTTCTTGAAAATAAAATTGTAGATTAAACAAGTAATCATGAAACGTGTTCCTGAAGTTGAAAATTTCCCAATAAACTCTGTTTTGTTCTGTCTTTCCTTTCTGATTTTGGACACGCGATGGTCTTGAATAACATTGGCAATTAAAAGAACATTTCTGTTTCATCCAAATTGCTTACCAAGTTAGGGGCTGCAGGGGAACCAGGCTGTGTTGGTGCAGACTAGACATTCAAGCCAACTGGCAATGGTGGTGACAGGTGACACTGAGCAGGGAGTTCTCTGAGTCAGCTGCCTAGGGTGTTGTGGCCAGACCAGACTGTCACCAGTTATCCTTCGTTCAGTTGCTGCCACCTACAATCTATACTTCTTTCTTATCTGAAATCATCTCTCAAGGAAAAAAAAAAAAGAACAGGTGGCGGAGGGTCATTTCTATCAGGTGAGAAACAAATCTTTAAGAGGCATTTATAGATGCCAGCCAGCAGCGGTTGTGAAATCTAAAAAACAAAACAATAAACCCTGTCTCCAAACCAGCTGTGCTGTAAAAATAGTTTTATCAATGGCAACAGCAGAAAGATAAATTGGCCAGAGAATAACCATAGATAGAAAGATGACCTTGGAGAATGGGGAAGACATTTTTTTAAATATTGAAATTGCTTCATGATTTTGAAAGGAATTTTATAAATGCAGTTAATCCCACTGAATGAGCCCTTGAAATGGAAGGTCAGTTGTGTGGCCAGGTTGTGTGCTTTTGGAGAAAGGCACATGTTGCTTTGTGCGGCCAAATATTTTTGATTAAACAGTCCAGCAAGGGCGGTGCGATGCCTGTCAGTTTTCTCCGGCACTATTAGACATTCTCAGTATCTCCACTGATAATAAAAGACTGTTGGCTGATGGTACTGTTATCGTGGCCCCTCAGTGGCATATAAGAAAAACAAAACAAAACCCAACAAGGCCACCAGGATAGGACTGTCTCCTAGCCTGCTCTTGCCCACGTTTATTTCTATTTGGCAAAGGCTTTCTCTGGTAAATACTCGCAGAATGGGCCTGCCAGTCATCACTTTCTGGCTAAGGCACTACTCTCCAGGGTCCTATTTCTGTCTGATTGGCTCAAAGTAAAGAATTCTCTTTAGCTGGGCAGTGAGTGAGGGAGAGAGGTATTGACCTCATTTCCTTTTCCTTTTCACAGAAACATTGTGTGCGTACCTTGTGTATTGTCCCACAGGCTCTGAGGAAGGGAGACAGGGTATCGCGGGACCTCAGTGTCTGGGGAGGGCAGTTGGCTGCAGCATCCACTGGGGGTGGGGTCGTGGGCAGAGGTCTGCTACACTCAGAAAACAGGCGGGCCCCTCACTAGGGCCCTCCTGAGCCAGACCCTGGCAGGCCGAGTGTTGTAAGGTTTTGGAACCCTAGCGTCCTCAGGGCTTAGGCAAAAAGCCTCTGCCACTAAAAGTTGACAGTCATATCTCTGGAAAAGAAGACAAAAACAAAACAAAAAAACAAAACCCCAAAACAAAAAAACAAAACAAAACAACAACAAAAACAAACCAGCTTTTCTGCTTTGGTTCACTCACCTCGCTGTGTCAGGTATAGGATGAACAGATGTGGGTCCTCGGGACTCATAAGGTAACTTGAGACCTGGAGGTCTTTGGTCACTTGGGAATCACTTTCAAGTCAATCAGCTCAATAATTGTCTAATGGAGTCCAGGGAGCTGTGGATCTAGTCAGTGCAAACTAACCTGAGGCTGGGTTGAGATTTCTGATCTAATACACTTCCGTTTTTACACGTGTTCTGTTCTTTTTTTTTTTTTTTTTTTCATTTTTCTGAAGCTGGAAACAGGGAGAGACAGTCAGACAGACTCCCGCATGCGCCGGACCGGGATCCACCCGGCACGCCCACCAGGGGCGACGCTCTGCCCACCAGGGGGCGATGCTCTGCCCATCCTGGGCGTCGCCATGTTGCGACCAGAGCCACTCTAGCGCCTGGGGCAGAGGCCACAGAGCCATCCCCAGCGCCCGGGCCATCTTTGCTCCAATGGAGCCTCGGCTGCGGGAGGGGAAGAGAGAGACAGAGAGGGAAAGCGCGGCGGAGGGGTGGAGAAGCAAATGGGCGCTTCTCCTATGTGCCCTGGCCGGGAATCGAACCCGGGTCCTCCGCACGCTAGGCCGATGCTCTACCGCTGAGCCAACCGGCCAGGGCCAACGTGTTCTGTTCTTAGAGCCTCCTGTGGCAATCCCTCTTAGACTAAGACAGTTCTAATATTCCCAACACACTGAAGAGCAATGCAATGGTATTTACTGCTTTTCTCTCTTTAACTGAGTGGTATTCCCTAAATGTCAGTCACATTGTTGACTCTTACTTGTTCTCTAAGCCAGAGTAAAATGCAAAATTCATTAGCCTGCCTTCTGCTGCAAGAGCCCCCCCCCCCCCAGTACTGCCAGGAGAAAGCACAGGTTCCTTAGTTTGGCATTCGGACCCTCTGACCTGCCCCTGCCTTCCCTCCTTTCCCTCCCCATGCATACTGTTTCCAGATACTCCAAATTACTTGCCATTCCCCAAGCTTTCCATGCTGTTCCTTGCCTTTTTTGTACCTCTCTTCTGATGAAGGATCATTTCCTCCAGGAAACCAGCCCTGAGCACTCCTCTTCTGTGTCCCCCTCGAGGCCTGTGCACCCCATCAGTGCTCGTAGGACCTATGACTAACTACTTTAGGACCCCTCCCTCCCCAGGCCTGCTGTTATAGGTGCTTAAAAAACGGAATGTCACCAGGGTCCTGAGGGAACCACCTGTAACATTAAAGGGAAAACAGGAAGAGCAGCTTGGGATTAAAGCCAGCCCATCACCTCTGGCCCACCTGGGCAGGAAGCAGGTGACAAGTGGATAGGAGTGCTGGCCCAGGTGCGGAGTCTGACAGTTCTGGGAAGGCCTCCAGATATTCCACTTACCTCATCCTGTTGCACAGTTGGAGTTTCATTCCTTCATTTAAGTCAGTGGTTCTCAACCCTGGTTACACATAATGTCACTGAGAAGCTTTAAATATCTGTGCCCAGGCCCCACCCCAGACCTTTTAAGTGAGAACTTCAGAAGGTAGAGAATAACACCCGTGTTTAGGGATCTGCCCAGGTGACTTCAGTGTGCCGCCACAGAGCGAACTCCTTTTGGCTCAGCTCTGCCCTCACAGCTTTCATGGAAATGCAGACCCTCCTGGGACAGGGTTTTCGGAGGTCCCTGTCGCCCCTGTGTACTGGTACAGAAGTGAGCCCGCACGACAGCAGAGGCAGGTTACCTTCCTCCTGTTCAGGAATTTTGTCTGGAGTCAGCTCTGACAGGAGAAAGAGAGGCTGGATCAAGTGTCCAAGTATGCAGAGCAGGGGTCAGCAAGCCACTGTCCCTGGGCCTAATCCAGCCCTCGACCCATTTTATGTATATACTTTAAGCCAAGTGTGGTTTTTATAAGGCCTGCGAAACCTACTCTCTGGCCCTTGCAGAAAGAATTCGCCCCACCCTGATGTAGGTAATTAGGTCTTCAAGCTCAGGGCCCCAGCAGAGATAAGAGGCTTACTCCAGAACAGGCATGCCCTGTTCCACACGGCCTGGCCTGAGCTTTCCGGAGGTTTTATGCTTGTGCCGAGCGGAGAGAGAGAGAGAGAGCGTGGGATCCGTCCTCCCAGCCACAGCCACGGGCTCCACGCCTTGTCCTGTTAGGTGCAGCTGGGCAAGGGCCCTGCAGTCGCAGTGCTGACCGGGGCTGAGAGAAATGTAAAGGTATTTGGCTAATTTCCTTAGGGAAATCATCTTTGTAAACCCACTGGCAAACCCCTGTCACCTCTGGGGGTCAGCTTTTCCACCCCTTTTTTATTTGAGATGGATAGTTTTCCTCAGGTGAGCCCAGGTGCCTGAGGCTGAGAACATGATGGTACATGGATCCCCAGGGTGCCCCCCAGAGGGAGACCAGCCCTCTGCCTCCACAAAGAGGGTCAGAAACAAGCCCCAGAGGGCCTGCGTAGCTCCCAGGTGCCCTGCGTGGGAGACAAGGGCTTGCTTGTGCTTTTTCTTGTGGCGGAGGCATGAATGCTTGTGGTGGTGGCTTGAATGCTGTCTGCCCCTCCCTTGATCTCCCTCCCATGGGGGTTAGTTTGAAGACTGTGGGAGTTTCAGGAACACTATATTCTCTTTACTGTGTTTTAGTTCAACCCAAAAAGAAACCATACTGACATTTACTGGACAAGTGCCTATTTTGCATTGATACTGCGTTAAGCACTGGAAGCGGTGGTGGGATTCAGCCAGTTCGCACCCGTTCAGCGGAACTGATACCTAATTTTTGGTTGAGTTCGGCAAACTTCTTGTTAAAATGGCACTTATAATCAGGGTTCTCTCGATGGTGGGAGCCAGGGCAGCTGCCCAGTATGAAAATCACAAATTCACATTCCTTACTCTTTTTTTAACGTTCATCTGTGCAATAGTGTATTCTCAGGCCCGTAGTAATGTTCATTCCATCCATAGGTGAAAAGAATTGCAAGTGAGGATGTCAATCAAGAAGAAATATTGAAATATCTTAAAAGTTTTGTTGTTTTTTTGTCAGGTATTACTTAATATTTTAAAACTCTTATAACATAATCTAGCTTTGTGTATCTCTTTTAATGTTCTTATTTAAGTATTACATGCATGAAATAATAAACTACCTTTTGGTATATCACTTTTTTATGCTTAAAACGGTCATTAGAGCAGAGAACCGGTTGTTAAATTATTTGAATCCCACCATTGACTGTAAGGGCTACCTGTGCAATTAAGGTACAAAGCTTGCTTGATCTCTCCCTCTGTTTTTTCCCTTCTGTCAATGTTGTGGTGTGTGGAACCTAACAGGAGGTACTCAATAACTGCTATTGAATCACTGAACTCACATTTGAGTGTCAGCCCCTTCCTCTGAAGTTATCTCCCAGTCTTCCACTAGAGCAGGGGTCCCCAAACTACGGCCCAAGGGCCGCATGCAGCCCCCTGAGGCCATTTATCCAGCCCCCGCTGCACTTCTGGAAGGGGCACCTCTTTCATTGGTGGTCAGTGAGAGGAGCACATTGACCATCTCATTAGCCAAAAGCAGGCCCATAGTTCCCATTGAAATACTGGTCAGTTTGTTGATTTCAATTTACTTGTTCTTTATTTTAAATATTGTATTTGTTCCCTTTTTTTTTTTTTTTTCTGAAGCTGGAAACGGGGAGAGACAGTCAGACAGACTCCCGCATACGCCTGACCGACCAGGATCCACCCGGCACGCCCACCAGGAGTGATGCTCTGCCCACCAGGGGGCGATGCTTTCCGGGGCGTCGCTCCGCCGCGACCAGAGCCACTCTAGCGCCTGGGGCAGAGGCCAAGGAGCCATCCCCAGCACCCGGGCCATCTTTGCTCCAATGGAGCCTTGTCTGCGGGAGGGGAAGAGAGAGATAGAGAGGAAGGAGGCGGGGGTGGAGAAGCAAATGGGCGCTTCTCCTATGTGCCCTGGCCGGGAATCGAACCCGGGTTCCCCGCACGCCAGGCCAACGCTCTACCGCTGAGCCAACCGGCCAGGGCCCCGTTTTGTTTTTTTACTTTACAATAGGATATGTGCAGTGTGCATGGGGATTTGTTCATAGTTTTTTTTTATAGTCCAGCCCTCCAACAGTCTGAGGGACAGTGAACTGGCCCCCTGTGTAAAAAGTTTGGGGACCCCTGCACTAGAGGCCTTGCTTCTTCAGCTGGCATTTGTAGGTCGTTAGAGTTTGGTCTCTGCCTATTTGACCATTTTCTCTCCCAGTCTAGTTTAGGTTGCTGGTCAACTTACCATTCTTGGAACAGGCCAGTTTCTGTGTCTTTGACCAGCCTGGAATGAACACCTTGCCGGGTAGTTGTCTGTTATTCTGACAATAAATTCTCCAAATCTCACTCACCTGTAAAGTCCTTCTGTACTTCTATACCCACCTCAAATGTCATCTCTAAGAGCTTCCCCATATGTCCCCACCTCCGTTAAGATGGTTGTTCTCTCTTCCATAGTCTCATAGCAATAGAGGACACTTATAGAGGGCTTAATATGTACCAGAAGCTGTTCTCAGCCTTTGACATATAGTAGCTAATTTAATCCTTAGCACAATCCTAAGAGAGTGGTTCTGCCATATTGTATTGTTAGTGCTATTTTACAACTAAGGTAACTAAAGCTGAAGATCAAGTACAATAGATTTCCAAAGGTTTCAGAGCTAGTAGGTGTCAGGATCAATACTAGAATTCAGGAAGTGGAGTTCCACCATGCCTTAACCACCAGTCTATCTGGTCTCTCAGGATCTTGTGTTGGTGACACTAAGTGTCCTTGGCATTTTTGAATTCTGAGCTCCTGGAGGCATGGCTATTTCTTTTCCATCTTGGGACCCTCAGAGCCCTCAAGCGTATTTTAGAAGTAGTGGGTTCTCAGTAACTGAGTGGTGGAACACAGTGAGTCCATCTTCCTGCCTTAGTGCACTGGAGGGGACCCTCGCACGTAGGGATGGCTGGTCAAATAGCCACGGTACTGAGGGTAGGTAAGATTTAGCTCTCCTCATTGTTCAGAACATAAGGCCAAGCCAGCCACTGTGGGAACCACTGAGAATAAAGTACCCAACCTGCCTCTCAGTGCTAGCTAGCCTGGGTTGTCCCGGGTATAATGTATCTGAGTTTTAGGACAGCACCGCCCTCAGCATCTCCAAATGCTGAGAAAGATTTGTCTTGATCTTACTCAGTGGGATATTTTCCCAGGAGGGGATTTCTGAAAATCAATGAGTAAAGAGAGGTAAACCACACCAGGTCCACCAAGTGGATACATTTGAGGGGTTACTTTTCTTCCTGCTTCTGTTAAGGAATTTAGAGGTCAGAGTATCTCTGGAACACCGAATGTTCTCTTTGCTGCTCCCGAGGTAGTTCTGTCGGTTTAGGAAGGACTGATATCTTTTTCTTCCTATCCTTCTGATAAATTTGTTCTTAATCTTTATTAATGCTATTACTACTACTACTATTATTATTATCTTAATTAAAAATCTTGGAACAGTTGCAAACAATGCAGAAATCCCACTTTCTAGAGACTACCAGCACCAGCACCAGTTGGTGGTGTTTCCTTAAAGACATTTTTATTTGTATAAAGCTATACAAATGATCAGAGTGTATTTTAAAAACAAAAAATGGGATTATTCTTTAAATTTTTATTTATTTATTTATTTATTACAGAGACAGAGAGTGAGTCAGGGACAGACAGGAACGGAGAGAGATGAGAAGCATCAATCATTAGTTTTTCATTGCGCGTTGCAACACCCCAGTTGTTCATTGATTGCTCCCTCATTTGTGCCCTGACCGCGGGCCTTCAGCAGACCGAGCAACCCCTTGCTGGAGCCAGTGACTCTGGGTTCAAGCCGGTGGGCTTTTCCTCAAACCACATGAGCCCGCACTCAAGCTGGCGACCTTGGGGTCTCGAACCCGGGTCCTCTGCATCGCAGTCCGACGCTCTATCCACTGCGCCACTGCCTGGTCAGGCTCTTAACATTTCTTTCTGCAGCTTTTTTTCTCTACAAGGTAATACATTTGCCTATCTTATTAGGAAGGCATCTAATCCTGTTCCTGGGTTTAAATTGCTTCTGTGCAGCTAATGGTCAGTGGTTCAGCATTAGTTAAAGCAGGGGTCCCCAAACTACGGCCCGCGGGCCGCATGCGGCCCCCTGAGGCCATTTATCCAGCCCCCGCCATACTTCCAGAAGGGGCACCTCTTTTATTGGTGGTCAGTGAGAGGAGCATAGTTCCCATTGAAATACTGGTCAGTTTGTTGATTTAAATTTACTTGTTCTTTATTTTAAATATTGTATTTGTTCCCTTTTTGTTTTTTTTACTTTAAAATAAGATATGTGCAGTGTGCATAGGAATTTGTTCATAGATTTTTTTATAGTCCAGCCCTCCAATGGTCTGAGGGACAGTGAACTGGCCCCCTATGTAAAAAGTTTGGGGACCCCTGAGTTAAAGCATGCTAGCAGAGGTCCTTAGTGTTTCCATCAGAGTACCTCTAATGGCAGGAGTAAACAATGCAGGGGCCGGGGTGTGGCCTCAAGCACTTGCTGCAACTGCCAGATATCTTTGAAGTTCATTTTATTTTAATTCATTATCTGTCACCAGATAAAACTGATAGATTAGGGAATTACATTCAAGTTTTCCTCTGGCTTCGTACACCTCAGGGTACACATCGCTCAGTGGGAGCAGTGGGAAGTATGTTGAGGCATATCAGAGTTCTGGGTGGACAGATGAAGAATGAACTGAAGCCTGGGAAAGGGATATCTTACTTTTGGGTGGTTGGACCCATAGGAACCCTTCTGGGCCTTGTTTCCTCTTCAGTTTTTAGTTTATTGCCATTAAGGATTACCCATCTAGGGAAAATGACTTACAAGATACAATCACTTGTGGTTTTAATGCCGACTAGATCCATTGAACAAATTGTTATTACCATGGCAAGCAGAGCTGTAAAACCAAGAAGGCCTATTTTATTCTGGAGCTTGGAGGATGATGAGACTATTGGATAATAATAAAGATACCTGACATTGATAGAGGCTTACTATGTGCCAGAAATCTTTCTTTTATTCACATTTTACCCTTGAGATTCAGAGAACTCAAATACCTGGCTCATAGTCAACGTAGCTAGTAGGTATTGGGACCTGTGTGTGCATGTGTGCACCTGTGCAAGTGTGTACATGTATGTATGCATGTGTGTGTGCACACGCTTGTGTGTGTGGGAGATGTGGTGCAGGAGAAAGATGCCTTCTTTTCTCTGCAGAATCATGTGTGGGTCAGATCCAGCCTATCACAGAAGATTACTGAACATCATAGACTTGGATTGCCTAGCTGGTGTGGGTTACACTCGGATGTTTGTGAAAGTGCCAGCTGGTTTCAGCCAGTTCAGGTGGCCCGAAGTCAGAGGGTTGCCTTTCTCTGGAGAGACTTGGATTCCCATCAGTGTTGTTGCCTGTAAACTAAGAGAGTTACCAATGAATAGTTGGTTTCTCTTGGCCAACATGCCTGGTGGTGAGTTTTAAAAGTTTGGTACAAGATTGGCCACACAAGAGGCAGATAGCCTTGGGGACACTGGGGGACAAAGGTTACCCAAAGGAGAGTAAGGATGGAGAGAGATCTTGAAATCAAGTCATGTGGTTGAAAGAATTGGGATTGTTTAATCCAGCAGAAAGAAGTTCAAAGGTTGGGAGGCCTGTCTAAAGAAAGGGAATTCCACTGTAGTCCCCAAGGGCAATGCTAGGTCTATTAGGTGAAAGTTCTGAGGGAACATGTAAATTCATTATCAGGAAGTTAGAAGTGCTGGGTAGTAAAATGAGGTGCTTCAGAGGGAGGCGATGGTGCATGTGGAAGCGCTAATATGTGTCCCAAATGCCCATGCATGGAAAATGTTACCCCCAGACTGGGCACCCACTTGCCAGTTACATTGTTAGGGAATGCAGGTTCCTTCACAGTGTTGACCAAGTATACATGAATATGAGACTTGGCTACAATTAAAACTGGAAAAGTTTTTTTCAAGGGTCTTACAGTTTGCAAACTGGAAATAACCAGGCAATACCTGGAGTGTTCTGAAGAAGAAAGTAAAACGTACATTCTTGTGAAGAATCAGCGCTACATCTTAGCCTCTGGATTGGTCTGAGATGATAATCTTCCAGATGTCCTGTGGTCTGGATATGGATGTCAGGCAGTCCGGACACATGCACATACTTTCTTAAGTCTTTCAGGAGGGTAATCAGAGGGTTATTTATGGGATATATATCTATCTTTTTTTTTTTTTTTTTTTTTTTTTTTTTTTTCTTTTTTTTTTCATTTTTCTGAAGCTGGAAACGGGGAGAGACAGTCAGACAGACTCCCGCATGCGCCCGACCGGGATCCACCCGGCACGCCCACCAGGGGCGACGCTCTGCCCACCAGGGGGCGATGCTCTGCCCATCCTGGGCATCGCCATATTGCGACCAGAGCCACTCTAGCGCCTGGGGCAGAGGCCACAGAGCCATCCCCAGCGCCCAGGCCATCTTTGCTCCAATGGAGCCCTGGCTGCGGGAGGGGAAGAGAGAGACAGAGAGGAAAGTGCGGCGGAGGGGTGGAGAAGCAAATGGGCGCTTCTCCTGTGTGCCCTGGCTGGGAATCGAACCCGGGTCCTCCGCACGCTAGGCCGACGCTCTACCGCTGAGCCAACCGGCCAGGGCTATATCTATCTTTATATCTGTGTCTTCATCTATATCTATATCTAGGCGGTGATGCACAACAGGAAAATTCAAAAGTTTAAGTCCTTAGACTAGTTAAAATAAAATCTGTTCCTCATGCTTCAGCCCATTTGGACTGTACCAGTGTTGTCAGCTTGACTATACAGACTCCATTTTAAGTCATCTTAGCTCTACTGACTTCATCTTGTTTTCTTCACTCTATAGGCTGGCAGGTTGGACTTAAATGATCTTTTACAATCCCACCCCACCTTGGGCTTTTCAGCTACAGGACATTTTTGCTCAGAGACCACCCTATGGATCAGTGCAAACCCACTACCCTGCAGACCAGGTTGAGGGCATATTAGTTTTCTGGGCTGCTGTAAAAAGTACCAAAATCAAGGGGACTTAAACAGCAGACATTTATTGTCTCACAGTTCTGGAACTAGATGTCCAAAATCAAGGTGTCGGGTAGGGTTGATTCTTTCTCAGGGTTGTGAGGACCTGTTCCAGGCTGCTCTTCTTGGCATGTTTTCATGGTGTTCTCCATGTGTGTCTGTCTCCTAGTTTCCCCTTTTTTCAAATTTGTTTATTTATTTATTTATTTATTTATTTATTTATTTATTTCTGAAGTGAGAAGCAGGGAGGCAGAAAGACTCCTGCAGGTGCCCGACTGGGATCCACCCGGCAAGCCCACTAGGGGGCAATGCTCTGCCCATCTGAGGCACTGCTCTGTTACAACCGGAGCCATTCTAGCACCTGAGGCATAGAGTCATCTTCAGTGCCCAGGCCAACTTTTGCTTCAATGAAGCTTTGGCTGCAGCAGGGAAAGAGAGAGAGAGAGAGGGAGAGGGAGAGGGGGAGGGGTAGAGAAGCAGATGGGTGCTTCTCCTGTGTGCCCTGACCAGGAATCGAACCTGGTACTTCCACATGCTGGGCCAACACTCTACCACTGAGTCAACCAGCCAGGGCTAAAAATTTCCCCTTTTTATAAGGACATCAGTCTTGTTGAATTAGGGCCCATCCTAATGTCCTCATTTTAATTTAATACACCTGTAAAGACCCAAATAAGGGTTTCCAAATAAATCACATTCTGAGGTACTGGGGGTGAGGACTCTAACGTATGAATTTTAGGGAGACACACCTCAATCTATAATGGCGAGAAAGCAACACGCTTGTCAGCCGAGTCCATGTGCCTGTGGGATGGGCACTCTGGCTGCTACTGGAGCCCTCCTTGGGCTTTTTTTATGGCAGGGTCACTTCTTTCTGGGAAATGTCACAGCAGAATTAGGCTGTGACATTAGGGTAAAATAGACATCATGTGGCATTAAGTGTATTCTCATTGTTGTGCAAACATCACCAGAATTTTCATCTTCTCAAACTGAAACCCCACACCCATCATGTAGTAAGCGCTCCTTCCCTCTGCCTCCAGCTCCCGCAGTTGCCATTCCACTTCCCGTTTCTGTGACTTTATTATTGGCTTATTTCACTTAGCATAATGTCCTCCAGGGTCATCCCTGTTGTAGCAGGTGTCAGAGTTTTTTTTTTTTTTTTCATTTTAAAAGCTATATAATATTCCCTTCTAGACTCCTACTAATTTTATTTATCCCTCACCCGTCGGTGGACATTTGCGTTGCTTCCACCTTTTGGCTGTTGTGAACAACGCTTCTATGAACATGCGTATATAGACTTGTGATTGAAAATGTACATGTTTATTCTAAAAATTCAATATATAGTCAAGTAGATAGCACCCTTGCTCCCTGGTCACCACGGTGTGTGTTTTAGCCTTTATCCCTCTAGCTGTATTTCAGACTATGCATGTAAAATAAGATCATTTTATATGTACTATTCTGGAACCTGAGCCATTAAAAAAATGTTTGTAACACTGCAGCCGCTCAGTAGTTTCCTTGTTTGGGGCAGCAGTGCAGCGAATGTCGGTGGAGGGCCAGGCTAAGGCTGGTCTTACCCTTAGTCCCCTGTGTGATGGTAGACTGCCCCCATTGCTAAGGCGGGAAGCAGGCCCTGAGAAGCACAAGAACCCCAGCTCTTCCCATCCGACGCGGGTTCATAATTGGCCTGTCCTCTGTGTCTCTCCTAGGCAAATGTCTGCAGACTACGCCTGACCGTACCTCCGGAGAGCCCGGTTTCTGAGGAAAGCGAAATGAAAGTGGAAAGAAACGAGCAAGTAAGGCATTTCGGAGGCATAGCCCTGACAGGTTCTACTCTTTGTACTCTCCTGTGTTCACCCTTCCCCCTCCCGTCCTCCATCCAGGCTATTCACAGAGCCCAAATGTCAGTGGCTCTGTTGATGGAAGGCCCTCTCGACCTCGCCGCCCCATCTCCCATCTTCCCCGGAGTCTGCCCGCAGCCAGCCGGCTCTGCCGGCCCTGTGCCCCTGCTCTTGTTCCCTGATGAACACTGGCTCTGTGTTGGCTTCCGCGACAGGTGCTGCGCCAGGGAACGTGTTTTTCCTGCAAGAGCCCAGTCTGGCAGAGTCAAAGGGCCCATTGTGAGCTGCCAGTGGGGCCTGAGCTTTTCTCAGCAGCTGGAGCTGGAGCTGGAGCCCAGTTCACGCTGTGGACAAGCAGCCTGGAGAGGAAAGCCCACGGGCTCTGGCATGTGTGGCAAGGGCAAGGGCACTTGGCTGGCGATGGGAGGGGGCTGACATTTCTGTGCCAGCTGCTGGGCTAAGTGCCGGACCATGAAGATAAATCTGACCTTGTCCTTTCCTTAGAGGATCTTACAGTGTTTTGAGTGAGAAAGACGTGGAAGTAAACAGTGATGATGTGATACTTCAAGGTAGGGTCTGGAAGTGTAGGAAGGGCTCTGGGAACACGGGGACAGAAACAGGGTGACACAGAAGCAGAGGCTTCAAGGGTACACAGCAGATCCTGCTCACCTCTAGGCCTGTAGTCCTGGGCAAGTCATTTTTCTCACTCACAAACAATTATGGGGGAGCCTACTGTATTCTAGGCACTGTTCTAGACACGGTGAGTATAGTAGTTAACAAAGCAGCAAACAAAATTGCCAGCTGTTCACAGAACTTAATATAAACTCTATTGGGAAGATAGCAAAAATTAAAAAATGAAAGTTTATGTACTATAGTTTAGAAGGTAGTAAGTGCTGATGGAGACAAAGCAAGAAAAGGAGACAGGAATACTTGGGTGTAGGTAGTAATATTTCTTCTGTGTCTTTTGGGGGGGGGTATTTTTCTGAAGTGAGAAATGGGAGGCAGAGAGACAGACTCCCACATGTGCCTGACCAGGATCCACCCAGCACGCCTACCAGGGGGTGATGCTCTGCCCATCTGGGGCGTTGCTCCATTGCAACCAGAGCCGTTCTAACACCTGAGGCTGAGGCCATGGAGCCATCCTCAGCGCCCGGGCCAACTTTGCTCCAATGGAGCCTTGGCTACAGGAGGGGAAGAGAGAGATAGAGAGAAAGGAGAGGGGGAAGGGTGGAGAAGCAGACAGACACTTCTCCTGTGTGCCCTGGCTGGGAATTGAACTCAGGACTTCCATATGCTAGGTCGACACTCTACCACTGAGCCAACCGGCCAGGGCTCTTCTGTTTCTATTTTATATAGATATAAAATAAAACAATAAAATATGATATAATATAAATTTTGTATATGAAAGTGTAAGACAATACCTTCTGAAAATACCAGCTGTGCTTTGGAAATAACTAACCATGCGGTCACCTATAAAAAAAGGAAGCTTTTCCTTGACTGGTAAATGGTTGATAATGACCCCAAACCCACTGTAGGTCTTTGTCGCTCCTTCCCTTCTCTGCGCCCTCCCTCTCCCCCATCTGCTTCCAAGGACAAGGAGCTATCTGTGCTCATGCAAATGACGAATGAGCAGGAAGGTCGGTAGGGGAGGAAAATGAGGTTTGACTAGAGCAAGGTGAGAGTAAATAAAGTTATTTATCTGCTGAAAAAGAGAGAATGAAGCCCACTGAAAGCATCCAGTGAAATAGCTGGTTCCAGGCTGGCGCAGGGAGAGGACACGGTGAGCCTGGGACAGCTGCTGGAAAGCAGGGTAGCACTCAAAGGTGAGTGGGGTCTTATCAGAGAACCCAGAAGCAAGGGTGAAGAGGTCTCACTGACAAAAATAGGACAATTTGAGTATCAAATAGAATAATGACAGTAATGGACTCTGACACACAGAATAATAAAAACAACCCTCATGAGTATATAGTAATAATCAGAGAGAGGGGGAGGGGGAGGGAAGGGCTCTTCTTTACAGAACATCAGCTGATACATTTAGACAATCTCTAGTTTGTGACCCTTAGGTTGGGTCATAATGGAAGTAAAAATTAATTGGTGAGTGATTATTGTAGAGCAGTGTATTCACATGGTCTTAAAGTAGTACCTCACAGATTGCTTACTGATTTTAAAGGTACAGTGGCACAATCTGGCAGTTAATAGTTCAACCAAGCGATCCAGTTAGCAATCAATAGTGGGATAGCCTGATCTTATGTGGCTTCTAAGGTGATCTGATTAAGAAGCACACAATATTACCATGTAATATTCATGCCAAACTTGTTTAACCAAATGTAAATTCTAAACCTGGGACTGTCTGTAAAACAATTGCCAGAATCTCTGAAGAAATTAAAATTTTTTTTTAAAGATGAGAAGCTATTGGAGATAGACTTAACATTAAATATAACAGGTGAACCTTGATTAGATCCTGGATCAGTAAGAAAAGTCTATAAAAGATACATTGGTATAATTGCACAATTTTGAGTATACACCACATATCAGATGTTACTGAATAAATATTTTTCTTACTTGTGAACAGTGAATCTTTGGTTATGCCACTGAATTATTCTTTCAGCTTCTCTATAGCTTTGAACATTCTCCAAAGAAAATGTTTAAGGGGTAAAACCTTACAACCAAAAGGAGAAGGGGAGCGGCCAGGCTTCAGCACTCATCCCTTGGTGGTGACCAGGATTGAGTAGGGCCCTGTGTTGCCGGGAGGGTGTGTGTCCTCTTCTATCTTCACTGACCGCCTGCCTGTCTCTGCCTTTTAGAGCTGATAGATTTGTCAGAGAAATGGGCCTGGTCTACGGCCAGGGGCACATGGGCAGCCTAGCATATGGGGATTCAGAAGGAACACTATTTGAAGAAGGAGTTCAGGCTGTCATGAGTGACAGAACAAGGGCCTTGGTGGCTGTCCCGGTGTGCATGGTGGAGGGAGTTGGGGACTTGCTCTGTAGGAGGCGACCCAGGCTGCGTGCTGGGGAGCTGTTTGTGCAGGGTTCATGATGCTGGCACTGGGGCAGTAGGTGCTGTGAAGCACTGGAGGGCACGTCACCACTAAGAATTGAGTGTTCCCATAGAAACAGACACGTGTGTTCTATGCCAAGTGGGAATTGGTAACCAACTTGGGTACCTATTTGCCTATTTGTCTTGAACAGTGCTTTTCAAACTTTTTTTTTTAGCATTTTAATTTTATTTATTTATTTATTTTGTGACAGAGAGAGTCAGAGAGAGGGACAGACAGGAAGGGAGAGAAATGAGAAGCATCAATTCTTCGTTGTGGCACCTTAGTTGTTCACTGATTGCTTTCTCATATGTGCCTTGACTGGGGGCTACAGCAGACTGAGTGAGCCAGCGACCTTGGGCTCAAACTGGTGAGCCTTGCTCAAACCAGATGAGCCCGTGCTCAAGCTGGTGACCTCGGGGTCTCGAACCTGAGTCCTCCGCGTCCCAGTCCAACGCTCTATCCACTGCGCCACCGCCCGGTTAGGCGCTTTTCAAACTTTTTAAAGCTGTAGGACCCTCTTTTTTTTCCTATCAAAATGTTATTCCAAATCTCTATATATAATTGGTGCAAAAATGGTGATGGTGGGGGCCAAAGTCCTCCCAGTCTCCCTTAACCCCGCCCCCCCAGCCTCCCTCCTGCCCGAGGACTCCAGGAGCACAGGGTAGAAACTGCCAGCATAGATTATGTGCCATGATGCTTATACTGGGTGGACCAGGCGTGTGGCCTGAGTGCCTGTCTGTGATGCATTGGTGACTCACTGCAGAAGAACTGGGGTAGAGAGGAGGGTGGCGCTGGCTCTTTCCCCGGGACTGAAGTCCTTGGGTGGTGGCAGCACTTGAAGGCACTGGTGGTAAATGTGAAGCTGTTCTGAGTGATTTCGTCACCAGTCCTGGCAGGGTTCCTGGTCTTAAGCCACTGGGAGCCAGAGGCAGGCACCAGCGAGGAGGCCCTGGGGTGCCACCTCCTCTGACGTGCCCTCATGTGGCTGCCCCTCCCTGGGACATCATAGTCCACATGATTGCATGATGCCAGGAACTTGCGCTGACCCTCCCTGCTGAGATGGCTTTGTTTTCATGGAGGGGTCTGCAGTGTGCAAAGGCTGGGACTGGAGCCGGCTGGCATGTGGAAGCAGGAAGATGAAAATGGCCCACGTGGCTTTTGATGAAGCAATACTTTTCTGAGGATTTCCTGTTAGAGCTGCAGGGGACTTGAGGGCAGAGCTGGGCCTTATTCTTTCCACAGTCATGGAAGATGCTTAGTGTACTTTGAGGGCCTGAGATGACATGGAGCAGCTGGCCACACAGAGATGCCACTATCAGTTAGGCCCTTCTCTGTCCACTACTCCCAAAGCACCGGGGAGAGGGTTTACCCACAGTGGGTGGGCGTGACACGTGGTGCTTGTTACCTGGCTTCAAGGTGGTGTTTGGTGGCTCCTGAGGACAATAGCAGCAGAGGCAGCGTCTCTTTCTGGAGTCATGGGGTCATGGGGTGGGTGTGGGAGGCTGTCTGTTCCTTTTACTCTTTTCCCTTACAGGGAATATCAGCTGCCCTGAGGCTGTTTCCTGCAGGCCTCCGATGAGCTTCCAAACACTTTCTCTGCTCCTCTGTTCTTCATCTTTCAAGTAGGTACAATCCCGCCTGGTTGCAAAGAGCAAATGAGCTAATAATATATGCAAAGGACCCCCTTCAGTATCTGGCCTATAAAATTGATGTGAAAGGTAGTGACTAAATGCCGAATTGCTTCCCTTTGAATGTCCAACCCAGGGACTGTCCTGGAGTCAGTCCCCCCCTCTAACTGCCCGTCCTGCATCTCCTCCGCCCTCGTGGGCTGTGCCTGCTACGTCTTTTTGGATGTTGTTTGTCCTTTTCCATAAAGCTGAGTATCCCTCTCCCATTCCACCAGGCCTCGCCTCTCTCCCTGCACACCCTTACCCACCGCTCTGGGGAGGATGCCCACACCCCGTCAGCCCTGCTCTCCTGAGCCCTGTGCTGGGGTGGCCACACTGCTGCTCGGTGCTCTCAACATGGGGGTACTTTTATGCACAGAATACAGATCTTTTATTGGTGTTTTACCATAATTTTAGTAATTACAATATGAAATTTGAATTTCATATTTTGATATGCAAAGATTAGGTCATAAAGTTCTAGGCTTTATTAGAACTTTGAACAAAAGTTCAAAGGTACACCCACTTAGAAAATGTTCTGACCCTCATCAGAACAGGCGACCCAGGGCACCTTCCATTCCCATTTCCCGGTTACCAGTGAGAAGGGGTGTCCTGTCTTGTGTTTCTTTGTCATATGTATTTCCCTCAGAGCCATTTGGGTCTCATCTGTTTCCAGAGGATTTTGCTGGAATCACCTTAAAAATGGAACGGGGGCGTTAAGGGGGATACACCGATGGTAGTGGTGGCGATGGGGCTTGACCGGGAGAAAGGGAAGCAGGTGCCAGCCCCTAATTCTGTGCCACCACTGGAGGCTGACCCTCCCTCACCCTCCACTCCTCTCCCTATATTTCCTCCAGAGCCAAACCCCTTCTCTCTTAGAGCCTAACCCTTTCTTCTCTAGTATAATGTATTTGTTCTAGAACCTTCTTCTCCAAACAACCTACCTGAGAGATTCAGCCCTTGGTCTTGGCCCTCTCTCAGATAAAATGGCCAAGTGAAAACAAAGGGTAAAAGAAAAAGATCACGAGCTTTCTCCTTTTAAATAAAATAATTATATTTTGTTGTAAAGAAAAACAAATGCCAAAATATCGGTATTTGGTTTGGTTCCAGTGTAGCACCACTGGGTGGGTTGCAGGACCCAGAGCCTGCAGCTCAGTTCCTCTTGACTCAGCCCCCCTGAAACCAGTTCGGTATTATCTCCTTTCTTATTTCCTGTTTGGTCTGCCCTCACTGGACAGGTTCACTTATTATCTTCTAAACCCATGGCATCTACTTCCTCCTCAGAACCCTTGCTAAGGCCTTACTTAGCCCAGGACTGGAGTCTTTTCCTGGCCGTCTCTCAGTTCATCCACGTCATCTTTGTCCTTCAGGACCTCCTTCCCTGAGACCTTCCCTGACAGGCTGAGCTTTGGTGATTATCTCCCCTGAACTACAGGTGCCTAGGCTGTGCCTGTCACCTGACACCTCATCAGCTGCTGCCAAGAACTCCCACATGTCTGTGTACATATTCTTGCAAAATTTGTGGACAACATATACTTATAGACATGAGGCGGTGTCTTTGTTTCTCCCTAGAGCCTAGCATCTGTCTTGCACATAGTAGGTGCTTAATGAATGACTATGGATTATGATGATTCAGTCTTACATTTGTTTCCTAGGTTAGCCCCCATCACAAAGGACCACAGGCTTAAATAACAGAAATGTATTGGCTCACAGATTTGGAGGCTGGAAGTGTGGTACGAGGTATCAGTCAATGGGACCGTCCATGCTCTCTCTGAAGGCTCTAGGGAAGAATCCTTCCTTGCCGCTTCCAGCTTCTGGTGGCTTCTGGCAACCCTTGACTTGTGGCAGCATCCCTCCAGTCTTTTTAAAGAATCTGTTTCTCTCTAGACCTTTGAAAACTCTGAGTGAGGGAGAGTAGACATAGGTATATGTATGAAAAGTCAGAAATTCTCATAGCCCAGTAAAATGTTTAAAAGGAGGAAACCCTTGCCCTTGGGTTTTATAGTCCCTTTTCATTAAAAGCCCTGGGTGAATAAGCCTGCTGAGTTCCTGTCTTGGCGTGACTGTTTATACAACATCACGGGCTGTTGCCAGGGGAGGGAGTGCTGCCTGATTCAGATGGGGCTGGGGCTGCCCTGGCTGATAGCGTGCAGGAATCGAGGTGTCTCCCAGTGAGAGCAGCCCTGGGAGGACGGGAAGAGGCCGGGGTTCGAGTCCTGGCTCCCTCACCAATCCAGGTAGTGGTCGGGCCAGTCAGGACATCTCTAGGGACCTCATTTTTCTCTCCTAGCAAATTAGCCTAGAGCCAGCATGTTCCCAGGCCCCTTTCTGTGGAACTCTTTATTCAAATGAATAGAGGGAGGTGCTATCAGTACAGGTGAAAGTGCAGTGACTGTGGTTTCACACAGCTCAGTGCCCCCTCTGCCCCACGGCCTTATCAGACACTGGAGGGGCGGGTTTACAACTCCCCTGGACTGCACACTCACTTCCATGTTTCTACTCTGAGACTCTGTGATTCTCTTCCCATGAAGGGGAACCAAGGCAAGTCGAGAGGTGAGTAAATTTGATGACGGTACTGGGAACAGCAAAAAAAAAACTCAAGAGAAAGAGGTGGACAGACAGACATGTAGACAAACATGTAGACTTTAGTAGGAACCCAGATGCTCAGAAATAAAAAGACACCACCACTAATGATAGAATCCATCATATCTGCCTGCCTGCCCAGCGGCATGCTAGGTGTTTTATATGTATTACTCTGTGTGTTCCTTAGAACGGCCTTCTGAAATTGGAGGAATTATTCCCATTTTACTGTTCAGGACTCTGAAACTCAGTGAAGTAAATAACTGGTACAAGCTCACACAACTAGTACACAGTAGATTTGCAATTTCAACTGGCGTTTAGGTGGGGGCCATGTTGTCATGGGAACGCCAACTTGCATACTTTCTCCTATCAGGAAAAGTCTGTCTGAGAAAAGAAGTTCCTGATCATACTTCGCCCCAATAGTCTTGTCTCCTATCCCCCCCCCCCCAGGGTTGTTAGGCCTAAGCATCTGTTGTCTGCTCAGTGCTGTAAAGTAGTATCTTTTATTTATTTATTTTAAAACTTTTTTTTAGTTGGGAGGAGGGGATATCGATAGTAAGGCAGACTCCTGCATGTGTCCTGACCTGGATCCATCTGGCAACCCCATCTGGGGCCAATGCTCAAGTACCTAGCTATTTTTAGTGCCTGAGGCTATCACGCTCCCATGGAGCTATCTTCAGTTTCTGGGGCCACACTCAAACCAATTGAGCCACTGGCTATGGGAGCCGTAAGAGGGAGAGAAGGGTGAGGGGGAGTGAGGGCAAAGCAGATGGTCACTTCTCCTCTGTGCCCTGACTAGGGATCGAAGCCTGGATGTCCAGGCAGACGCTTTATTCACTGAGCCACTGGCCAGTTTCCATTTCTCTGAGGAGCTGGAGCTGCCCATCTCCTCCCTGTTCCTCTAATAGGCTGTGGCTCAGCTGTCATGTTCATTTTTGTCACAAGAAGGCAAAACAATGTCAAGTATAAGTAATGACTAGGGACCAGTAATTTGTTGAGATGGACACACAGGTCAAACAGGTCAGGGCACATTCCTGAAAATGATGTTCTCTGCCTGAAGGATAGGTAGGATGCCCAGTGGCTCAGCACTCAGCTGTCTGGGGTCAGTGGCTGCCCTCTGGCTGGAAGAGGAGGCCCAAAGCAAGACATTTGGAAATAACTCAGCTTCTAATTTGCGAGTCATTCAGTTCATGTTGTGGTCCATTTTTGTTGTATTGATGGCCTGGAGGTATACCAACTGCCTATCTTGGCCCTGGGGTCAGGGGCTGGCTGGGTCAGGCTACCTGATCAGTTTGGATTTGTGTTAAATTGCATTTCTGCTGTTCTTTATTCCACCCAAACCCTTCTTATCCAAGGGACGGTCTTCCTTTGCACAGATCAGGGCCTGGGATGGCCAAACACTCCAAAGACTGTGGCATAGACCCGATTCTAAATATTCTGCTTTCTTCCTTCCTTCAAAACGTATTTGTTGGGCATCTATTTATGCTGAGTATCAGGGAGAGAGCAGCGAATACAGCAGTTACTGCCCCTGCCTTGATAGAGCTTCTCTCATTGTAAGATCACATTTAGATATAAGATCTGGAAAATATGGTCACTTGTCACTGGCTTAACTAAAACCCTTATAGCAGGTGTTTAGGCTGACTTACTTTTCTATGGTTTCTCCTCCTTTCTAGGGCACTGGCCGCTAAACAGCCATATCATGAGCTGGCAAGTAAATTTTAAGTTATGAGTATAATCCAGGGAACATTCTCTCTTTGTTGGACTTATTATGCCTGTTGTTAATTTCATGTGAGTTTCTGGGATGGCCTTTCCATTTATTGGTTGGTTTCTTTTCCCTTTTTGCCGATAACTTTTTTTTTCATTCCATGAATTTATTAGGGCTTTTGCTTTCAAGGAAGATTTTGCCTAATGTTTCGGGCCTTGGAGGCTGTTACTGGGCCTAGCGCACATTTTAAAAAATTTGATTTTTTCATACTAGGCAGCATTATAAAGAGGTTTTTAAGAACTTAATTATAGAGAATTTCAAACATAAACAAAAGGAGACTAAAGAGTGGAGTGAGTCACTGACCCTTCACCCAGGCCCAGCAGCCCTCAACCATGGCAGTCATGTCCTGTCTACACCCCATCTCCTTCCTCCACCCTGTCCCTCTGTCACAAATATTTATTTAAGCTCATTTCTCTGAAAGATAAAGACTATCTCTTAATATAATCACAATGCTATTATCATGCCGAAAAAGTTAATATTTATCTTATAGGGAGATATTTTAAAGGATATGTATGAGTTGAGGAAAATTCAGCTGCAAACATAGTACCAAAAGTCACTCTTTTCCTTTTTTTCTGTGTTCTCCAGTTTTTGACCAAAAGCATACTGACGTTTGGTAAAAACGATTTCACTCTTGGCTCCTTGGCAGCTTTGTTAGATATTCAATTTATGATTGGGGCCAAACCATCAGCTCCCTATTCGTCCGTCTAAGAGGAAGCAGGGATGTTTCTTTCAGCTGGACCCTACGTACATTTCTGGGTAATTCCCTGAAACCTCTTCCAACTTCTGAAGCAGGTATTTATTGAGAAACTCACTGTGTGTCAATCATGTTAGATGCCTGGGATTATGGTGGAAAAGAAGACAAACAGGGCCCTAGGCCTCTTGGAGCTTCCTGTTCATAGAGGAGCAGGCCTTACGTGCATAAGGATACGAGCAGGCACTTTATAACGATACTAACAGTCACTTTAGTATGGTCGTGGTGAATGTCGTGGAGACCCAAGCATGCTGAAGGCCTAGTGCCGATGTCCTTGAGGGAGGGACATTTAGGGCACTGCAGATCTAAAAACAGCCTGTGCAAATGCCCTGAGGCAAGAAGGAGGTTGGCTGATGAAGGAACCGAAAGGAGGCAGTGAGGCTGGAGTGGGGTGAAGTCTGAGGTAGGGGATGGGTCCCAGAGGCTGGAGGAGAACCTCCCATCCTGGGCCCTCCTCTTTCCTGTGGCCCAGGGCTCTGTGGTCTGGGCCACATGGGGATGTGAGTTCCAGTTCCTCTCCTGACTCTTGGCTATTCTGACGGCATTGTAATTAAAGAAGGAGCTTACATTTGGCAAGACACAGACAGGCATTTGAATGCTGCCACCTTGGAAGAGCTAATAATATTTACACAGTAGGGTTATGGTGAGGATTAAAAAAAATTATTGTATAATAACATGGCTGGACAACAAATATTTCCCCCTTTCTCTTTCTTCATAAATATCCCTCTCCCTGCCCTGTGAGCCCAGCAGTCCTCCTCCTGCCGCCTCAGGGCCCTCTCCTGTGGAGTGACCATGGTGGTGGTGGGGGGGTGCCTGCTCGCGAGCTGAGTCCTAGGTGGCCTTCCCTTCTGTCTCGATTTTTTCATAAAGTTTTAGTCTTAGTTCTTTGAAAATTGAAATAAAAATTATTTATTCAAAAGTGATGTCTTTTTGGCTTCCCAAGTCAAAAAGTATAAAGGAGTATAAAAGAAAAATGAAATACAATTTTATTGAGGAAAGAGGCATAAAGGTTTGGATTCCATCTTTCTAGACATGCACAAACACATTTTTAAAACAAACAAAAAAATAGGACTTTGGAAATACTAATTTTTACCTACAGATCTTTGATATCTTTACTTGTGCATAACTTTTAGGTCCACGACCTCGAGCGCAGTGTTTTACAGCCCCTGTTGTCCTTGGCGTTGTTTGTATCTTCCTCCGCGGGCGGTGGCCCTCATCTCCCCTCCTGGGCAGGGAGGCAGAGTCCTCTGCATCCGGCCACCTGGAGGCCAGTCCACCTGCGGAAGCCTGTGCTTTGCAGAAATGCGTTTCACCAAAGCCTTGTGTCATCAGCTTGTTTTGCAGGAACCAGGTGGTGTCTGTGGCTGAAAGAGCCTGCTTATGTTTCCTGCTACAGGGCGAGTTTCATTAGAGCTCTTCCTCTTCCTAATTACAGGCCTAGTAAGGCAGGGCTGTGTAATCCCAGCCTGCCACTCCACCGAGACCCATTTAATAGACCCGTCACCTCACCTGGGGGTACAAATTCCAAGGGTTCTGTCAGTGCCCCTGCGACCCAAGTGTGAGAGACACAAGTGGAAGCGTTTTCCAGAATCAAACGTAGAGAGAGTGTCACAGTTCCGCATACTCCATCGTTCCTCAAGTCTGTGCAAAAGAGTGGGAAGCAACGGATGTTTTGTTTTCTTGCCTTTTTTTTTTAAAGGTGTTATTTATTGATTTTACAGAAAAAGAAAGGAGAGAGAGGAGTGGAGGAAATGAGAAGTATCAATTCCTAGTTGCCTCATTTTAGTTGTTTTTTGATTACTTGTTGTACATGCTTTGACCAGGCAAGCCCAGGGTTTTGAACCAGCGACCTCATTGTTTCAGGTTGACGATCTATCCACCACAGGTCTGGTTGTTCTCTTACTTTTTTTTTTTTTTTTTTGTATTTTTCTGAAGCTGGAAATGGGGAGAGACAGACTCCCGCATGCGCCCCACCGGGATCCACCCTGCACGCCCACCAGGGGGCGATGCTCTGCCCACCAGGGGGCGATGCTCTGCCCCTATGGGGGGTCGCTCTGCCCCTATGGGGGGTCACTCTGCAGCGACCAGAGCCACTCTAGCGCCTGGGGCAGAGGCCAAGGAGCCATCTCCAGCACCCGGCCCATCTTTGCTCCAATGGAGCCTCGCTGTGGGAGGGGAAGAGAGAGACAGAGAGGAAGGAGAGGGGGAGGGGTGGAGAGGCAGATGGGCGCCTCTCCTGTGTGCCCTGGCCGGGAATTGAACCCGGGACTTCTGCATGCCAGGCCGACGCTCTACCACTGAGCCAACCGGCCAGGGCCTGTTTTCTTACTTTTTAAAAGAGCTTACATCGTAACCAAACAATACCAAAGGGTATAAAAAAAGAAATTGATGGTTATCCTGATCTCTAGCACCCTTACCCACCCTGCTGTCCTCACCTTTGAGGTCATCACTATTAATAATTTGCCACATGTCTTTGTAGACTTTTCTAAACTTTGAGTGAATGGGATCATAAAGTATTCATTGTTCTTCCACAAATAGATGCTTTTAAAATGCAAGTTACCGTTTTGTATGTCAAAAATATTTTGCGAGTTCATGAGAATAATTTATGTGAAGGTGATTTAAAAATTAGGGGAAGAGCAGAGCGGGCAGCCCCAACGGAAACTGGGGCTTGACCAGTCTGTCCATGAGTTCTCAGTCTCTGGTCTTGATTTTCTTCTGGCCCTTCCTTTCTCTGTCCCCTTTCTAGGTGACTGCTCTGTCCCCTACGTAAAACATAGCCTGCAGTGTGGGGAGGTATGCTTAGTGCAGGCAGAATTGGACTTTAATCTAGATGTGTTGACTGTTAGCAAGTTACTTAACTTTTCTGAACTTTAGCTTTCTCAGCTATAAGTGGAGAGGATAATCACTGTGTCACAGAGTGACTGTGAAGATTAAATGTGCTAAGGAACTTTCTAGCTGATAGTATGTGCTCAACAAGTCTTAATTTCTTTTTCTCCTGCTCCTTGAACCTTCATGCTAGAAAGGTGTGTGTAGGATGTGGACGTGTCACCTCTTGCCAGGAGTATTTGCATTCAAAAATTGATTAAAGCTTTAACTGAAGAAATTAAGGAGTAGGAAGATTCTTTTGTAGTGAAGTCATGCCTCTCTGCCTGGTTTTTCAGAAATATTTCCTGAATAGTCACAAAGGTTGTGTATTCACCCCAGGTTTTTTTCTCTCAGAGCTGGCCCCAGGGTCAGTCGTGACCTTGGAAGACGGTTTGGCTGCCGGATGGCAGCCAGCATTTCCCCTTAATGTCTCAATCTCATGCATTTCTGGCCATATATTTAGTGAGGAGGTTAAAGGCACACAGAGGAACTGGTATAAGGGGAAAAACAGCATTACCGAGAATGTCAGAGTTCAGACACTTGCTCTTGTTATTGGGGACAACGCAAGTCTATCTGGCCCTTTTGTGAGAAGTAGGAAAAGGCGCCCCTTCTGGGAAGATGGGGCCCTGCAGATGCGCTTGTGGGTGGTTGGACAGGGCCTTGGTGGAAATTTGAAACCTGTATGGTTTTGCAAGCCGATGTCATCTCAATAAGTTCAGTTTATAAAAATAATAAAGGTAAAATCAGTAACCAGAAAAAAAAAAAAGAAAAATTAGAGAGGGAACTCTTCCTCCAGGGTGAAGGCAGGCTCTGCCCATTGCGGGCCAGCTGGGTCAGAAGAGCCTGGATTTCTGCTGGCCGCCCTTCCTGCTGCCAGGCACCCCGTGCTGGGCAGAGCCTGCATAACCACAGACAGTGGGCCCGTTATTACAGCTGTTTTCACACAGCCTAAAGAGACACTTCCTTTCTCTTTCCCTACCCTCTTCCAGCATCCTGGTCCAAGCAATGGGGAGTCAACCAGGAAACTTCCTCAGGGTGTTGTTTATGGCGTGGTACGGAGATCAGATCAAAATCAGCAGAAAGAAATGGTGGTATATGGGTGGTCCACCAATCAGCTGAAAGAAGAGATGAACTACATCAAAGATGTGAGTCATTTAAGGATTTTTGTTTCTGGTTTATACTCTTTCTATATAGCATGGAAGTTCGGGAGCATTGATGAGAAGGTTAACAAGGCATTTTGGAAGAATTCTCAGCATTATTATTTTGAATGGAAATGTTTCTCCATATCTTTGTGGTCTTGTTAAGAGTACAGAGGTAGCCTGACCTGTGGTGGCGCAGTGGATAAAGCGTCGACCTGGAAATGCTGAGGTCGCCAGTTCAAAACCCTGGGCTTGCCCGGTCAAGGCACATATGGGAGTTGATGCTTCCTGCTCTTCCCCCCTTCTCTCTCTCTCTCTCTCTCTCTCTCTCTCTCTTGCCTCTAAAATAAATAAACAAATAAAAATAATTAAAAAGAGTACAGATGTAATTAATTCTGCAATGAGATATAGAGCGAACTTCTGGTTGTTACTAAGCAGGGCTACTTAGGAGACGCGTGAATTTGGACAAAACTGACAATTGTCAGTCTGTTCTCTGTATCTATGAATCTGATTTTTTTTGTTTGTTTTGTGTGTGTGTGTGTGACAGAGACAGAGAGAGGAACAGATAGGGACAGACAGACAGGAAGGGAGAGAGATGAGAAGCACCAATTCTTTGTTGCAGCTCCTTTGTCTCCTTAGTTGTTCATTGATTGCTGTCTCATATGTGCCTTGACTGGGGGACTGCAGCAGAGCTAGTGACCCCTTGCTCAATCCAATGACTTTGGCCTCAAGCCAGCAACTTTGGGCTTCAAGCCAGCGACCTTTGGGCTCAAACCAGCATCAAGCCAAGCAACCTCGGGGTTTTGAACCTGAGTCCTCCATGTCCCAGTCCGATGCTCTATCCACTGCGCCACTGCCTGGTCAAGCCTGTTTCTATTTTGATGAAAGTATAATATTGCCACAGTTCATCTGGGGAAGGCTTGACATCTTAACTAGGTCCCCCACCAGTCTCCACTAATATCCAATCGTCCCTAATAAACATACAGTCTGATTTTAAAATGTGCTAATTCTACAAATGCGGCCTCAAGAGTAAGTCCCTCCATATTGTCCCCTACATGACTGTGGTCATTCTAACCAAATTGCTTCCTTTGAGCCCTTCATGTAGTAGAAGTCCCAGAGACTTCCTGTAGGGGGCTCACTTGAGACTTCCTGTTCTATCTGAAGATCCCTGAGCTCCTTGTCCATCCTAGGGGCACCAGAAGAAGAGTGTGGACAGGGACTGTTCGTAAGATTTTTGTTTATGTTTTTTAAAAATATTGAAGGCTCCATTATGAAGGCTTCTCTGGAAGTGCTACTAGAGAGAATCTTGAATAGTGTTTTTGTGAATGGGTGTTTTGGAGATCACCTTGACTCTTGTTCTGTTTAGTGCCTCATGGATTATTGAGGATTATTGAGGAACTGACTTCCAAATATATGGGCTCTCCAGGGCTCACACTTCCCTGGATTACATTCTAGACATTTAATTGGTCTTTGGCAATCAGAGCAGAGTTAGGGAATATTAAAGGTTGTTTTTGCTTTTTGGTCCTCTTACCCATGTGTTTGTAGTCAACTTGTTAAAATTTTCCTACTTGTACAAACTGTGTGATAGAAAAAGGGGCAAATTTTGCCCTTATTTTGTTTTGAAGGTGATGAATGAATTTCAACAAAGCATTTTTTCTTCAGAGTTTATTTGGATAATTAATATTAACTAATAAACCTTATTATGTATATATAATCATATAATCATAATATATTATCATTAATAATCAGATTCCCTTGGCTTCTAATATCAGGAGTGATCTTATTCCTTAATTTCCCAAATTGTCCTGTTCTTAGATTTTTGGGGGGAGGGCTCTTTTCTTATCAGGGTTTCTTAAAAGATTTGTAAATCTTACATGAATATTTTATAGCTTGATCTCTAACGAGCCTCTTTGTGGGCTGCAGGTGAGAGCCACTTTGGAAAAAGTAAGGAGACGAATGTATGGAGACTATGATGAAATGAGACAGAAGATTCGACAGATCACCCAGGAACTGTCAGTAAGTCAATGACATACCTCAGTGATGTGGAAATATGAAAGGATGATAGAGCTTAGCGCTCCCTCTCAGTGTCTGAAGATATTTGAGTTTATGATGTTCTTTATGAATGGAGTCAGATTTTCAATGAACTGAAATAATTTTATTACAGAATAGAGATTATTATTTCATGAGTTGTTTTTTTTTTGTAGCAAGAATACTCTTCCTTATATTAAATCGTTCCCTCCGAAGTCAGGAACAACACAGGGAAGCCAGCTATCACCATTATTATTTAACATTGTGTCTGAAGTGCTAGCCAGTGGAACTAAATAAGAGAAATAAATTTAGAGGTATAAAAACTGGACAGGTAGATAGAAAACTATCACTATTTATAAACTACGTGATTATAAACCCACAAAACCCAAGCGATCCAAAGAACAAAAACTACTATAAACAATAATATAATTCTGTAAAGTAGCAGGGTAAAAAATTAATAGATACAAATGAAGAGATTTCAATGCATAAACACCAACCAGTTAGTAGAAATAACAAAAACAACAAAAAACTACCAAATATCTAGAAATAAACTGTAATGAGTGGAAAGACATATCATGTGCTTAGAAAGGAAGATTCAACATATAAGATGTCAATACTATCAAGCTAACATACAAATTTACTATAACCTCAAAATACCAACAGATTTTTATTTTATGTTATTTTTCTACAACTAGACTAGGTGATTTCAAGGTATATAGAAAATAAACATGAAAAGTTGGGGAAATTCGGGGAGGGGGAACCAACAAGGGAGACTAGCCCTATTACTGTTACAAGAAACTAAAAAATAAACATCAATGAAAAAAATCAAGAAATGTACCCTAATGTCTGACAAATGTAGCATCTCATATAAAGGGAAGAACATGGACCAGTCAATGTATGCTGTTGTAACATCTTACATGCTGTTGCAACAGACTTATATATGAATAATTTCAAAATAGATCAAAAACTTAAATGTTAAAAATGAACCTTAAAAATGCCAGAAGAAAACGTGTGAATTCTTTTGTATTCTTAGAGTGGAGAAAGTCTTTTTTTTTTTTAAACTATGACATGTAATACCAAAAATCACAAAAGAAAAGGTTGATAGCTCTGACCATATTAAAATGAAAAACTTGTGCTGTCAAAAATACCAAAGTCAAAGTCAAACGACAAACTGGGAAAGATGATTTGCCCTTCATTTAGAGAATAGGCTAATTTTCTGAGTGTTTAAAGAACACCCATGAATCAAGAAGAAAAAGACTACAAATCATAAAAATAATCAAAATATTTGTTACTGATCATTGATAGTAAAGGAAAGGTAAAGAACTCTTAACTGCATGACCAGATGCTCTACTGGCAATGAGAAATTCATATTAAAAGCATCCTGAGACGTAATTTTTATCTAGTAGACTAGCAAATCTCCCAGAGTGGGACAAGACACTGTATTAGCAGTGCGGTGGAAAAATAGGTGGCTTGCTGGGTGGGGTGTGATTTGGCATTTCTCTTAGGCACAGCAGTTTGCCACTATCTACCCAAATTATAGATGCCTATATCCTCTGACCCAGCAGTTCTAACTGTATTTATTTATTTATTTTTAGATTAGAGGAGGGGAGGTAGTGAGGCAGACTCCTGCCTGTGCCCCAACTGGGATCACCCTGGCAACCCCTGTCTGGGGATGATTGAATCAACTGACCTATTTTTAACACCTGAGGCTGATGCTGGGACCAACCGGGCTATCCTCAGTTACCGGATCCATGTTCGAACCACTCGAGCCACTGGCTGCGGGAAGAGAAGAGGGAGGGAAGGGGGAAGAGAAGCAGATGGTTGCTTTTCCTATGTGCCCTGACCAGGAATTGAACCTGGGACATTCATACGCCCGGTTGATGCTGTATTCACTGAGCCACGAGCCAGGGCCAGAATTTATTCTATAGATAAACTCTCACATATGTGAAATGACATACATATATGAACTTGGTTGCTGCAGCATTGTTTATAATAGAAAAATCATTGGAGACCTAAGTGTCCATTAAGAAGGGGAAAGCGAAAAAAATTATATCTCTACAATAGGATACATAGAGTTGTAAAAAAAAAAAAAAAGATAAAAAGAGTGAGTAAGCTCTTAAAAGGAGATATGGAAAGTTTGCAAAGATTATAGAATAGATAGTGAAAAAGCAAGATGTAAGAAGATAATGTGCTACTACCTACATAAAATAATAGAGGAAAATAAATGTATCTAGATTGTTTTGTGTGTGCACAGAGAAGGTTGCTAAAAGCATAACAAGCGAGTAATTAGCAGTGAGTCTTAATTGAGGGGCAATGCGGGGAAGGTGGTAGCCGAGCAGATGGGACAGGGAGTTTTTTTGGTGTATATCTTTTATACTTTTTAAATGTTTGAACTATGTGACTGTATTACCAACTCAAATATTTAAGAAAAGACAAGCTTCCTCTCTTTTAACCAAGCTAATTCTTGTGAGAAAAAAAAAAAAAAAAATTCTGTGGTGATGAAAGGAGATTTGACTTGGGGTAGTGAGCACACAATACAGCGCACAGATGGTGTGTTGTAGAATTGTGTGCTTGAAACCTGTATAATTTTGTTAACCAGTATCACCCCCATAAATTTAAAAAATATTTGTGATTAATCATCTCGAAGAAAAAATGCCCATGTATCTATGACATACTTTCCATAGGAGTGAATAATTGCAGGACAGAGTGCAGTTCCAACAGCCGCGCATTAGTATACTTTATGACTTGGCTGTGAGGTTATCTGCTTATGTAACACCTGCTGCCTTGATTACAGGGGCAGGGGTTTATAAACATATCCACCCAGCCTATTCTTCCTGGCACGTAGGAAGAAATTTATGAAATTCCCATCTACTTATGGAAATTTACTCTGCTGTCCACTGACTGACACTAACAACTCTAATTAATGTCAAAAGATTGGGTTTGCAAGAGATGCATAAGCAAGCCTCTGCACACCCTTGTTTCCTCATGCTAGAACTGTGACAGGAGCCTCGCCTCGCTGCCTACAGTCTCCTCCTCCAGGCCACACCACACGCAGCCAGACTGATTGCTAAATTACTGCTGGGTGAGCATGCCCCTGAACAAGACCATGCCACCTGCTCCGGGTCCTGGCCTGCTGCTTCAACTCTCTCTCCCACCCTCAGGGTCTACCTCCTTCTGTATCATGCTTGGCTGCTTTCTGTGGCTCTCACAGGGGTCTACCTTTGAGCCTTCCCAGAACCCTCCCCTAGCTCTCTAGAGCCAACCCTCCCTTAAGGTCCAACTCAAGACTGGCCTCTGATGGACTCTCCCAAACATGTCAAACGCACACACCCAACAATGACAACACGACAACAGCAGCAGCCACAAAACAACCCTTGAGAATTGGGTGAACCCAAAATGTATTCTTTCCGTGGTGCGTAGAAAGAACGAGGGGCACAAGAAGCTATTCCAGCTGGGCTCTAGTTGCAGCTGTGCCGTGTCTCAGGTCTTCGTGTGCAAACCTTTAACTTCTACTCTGCCTCCTCCCTATGAAGGGCAGCGTCTCTCTGCTGTGTGGTGGTGTTGTGAGGACTGAGGCCCAGTAGGAGAGGGTGTAAATACTATTCAAAGGAGGAGTATTTCTGTCTTTCTGATCTCTGGGTCATGCAGATGTTGACATCTTCATTTAAAGCTGTCCATGAAATATCACGGAAGTGGATGGGGCTATCAGGAGACAGTTCCAGCCTGAACGAAGGTTATTGTGTGTGTGTATGGATGGGTATTGCATAACTGTCTCTTCACTCCGCCCAGGTTTCACAGGCTCAGAAGGGCTACCTAGAGAATCACATCCAAACGCAGTCGTCAGCCCTGGACAGCTTTAATGCCATGAACTCGACTTTGGCGTCGGACTCCATCGACCTGCAGGTATTCCTCTGCTCACTGTTAGGTGCAGTGCCCCTGGTTTAGTGTGAGCACGCCTGACCAAGAGCGTGCCCTGTGCCTGTGTGGAAGCCTAAGTCACAGGATGTCCTCAGCTCACACTCAGGGTCCCAGGAGCTTGGCAAGCTGCAGAGAAGGCCATGCCAGGACGAGGGAAGACGGCAAAGGGAGCAGAAGGAAGCGCTTCCACGCCGAGACTCTAGTCTAACCCTTTATTGCTGCATTGTTTTGCTTTTATTAAAACAAGGACTCAGATTCTGAGTTCTCTGCTGGAGATGTCACTTGTTCCACAAAATACTCAAGTGGTCTTAAGTGTCAGCGTCTAGAACAGCTCAATAGCGCCCACCATTGCAGCCTTGATTTACAGGAAATTCCACCCAATCACCAAAAGAAAGGCATTCTGGCCTGACCAGGTGGTGGCGCAGTGGATAGAGCATTGGACTGGGACGCGGAGGACCTAGGTTTGAAACCCCAAGGTCCCTGGCCTGAGTGCAGGGTCACTGGCTTGAGCATGGGATCATAGACATGACCCCATGGTCACTGGCTTAAGCCCAAAGGTTACTGGCTTGAGCCCAAGGTTGCTGGCTTGAGCAAGGGGTCACTTGCTCTGCTGCAGCCCCCTGGTCAAGGCACATATAAGAAAGCAATCAATGAACAACTAAGGAGACTAAGGAGCCGCAACGAAGAATTGGTGCTTCTCATCTCTCTCCCTTCCTGTCTGTCTGTCCCTATCTGTCCCTCTCTCTGTCTCTCTGTCTCACACACACACACACACACACACACACACACACACACACACACACACACAAAGAAAAAAAAGAAGGAAAGAAAGAAAGAAAGGAAGTCATTCTGTATTCATTTATGGCAGGTAATTTCCAAAGGCCATTAAGTACTTTTTCCTAATTTAGAAATTATTTTGCATTAAAATAAATCCTGTCTTGTAGTAGGAGACAGGGAAGCAGAAAGCCTCAGAATCTCATCTGTGCAAATGTGTGTTGTCCATCTGCTTCAAGGAGCTTGCTTTCTTTCTGGATTGATTTGATTTGCTGGGCGTTTACCCCTCAGATGCTGCCCATTGCTATTCTTCCAACTAAACCACGCCCCTACCTAACATGTAAATGAACTTGAAAGTGACCAAAACAAAGCATATATTTACTTGAAACAGAGTCCCTTGGCTTCAGTTTCCAAATATGCAAACAATAGTTCCTGGCTCACCTCCAATTTTATTTGGCTCTTATCTTTTTACCCGCCTCTTAAAAGTTCCACAAGCTATTTCATATCCTCTCTGGTTCTATGTAAATAATCGATCAGATAAGCAAGCACATTTTCATGTTAGGGTTATCAACTTCCCTTAGAACTTGGTATTCTCTAATAACAACTGTTGGGGCAGCAGTGCCACTAACAAAGCTAGGGAACTGTCCCCTGGGTGGGCCCCTTGTTTGGATTTGTCTGGAGGCCCGTATCTGGTGGGGCCTCTGTGTCCCCGGCTTTTCCTGGCTCTCCACTGTGCGTGCCAGCTTCCCCTGGAGGCAGGCCAAGCCCGACTTCATGCTGGGCCTTTGTTTTCCCTGGCTCCTTTTTCTTCCCTCTTGGACATCTTCTCCCTCCTGGCTGACTCGGAAATTCTGTACCCACCTGAGTTCGCACCTGGTTGGTATCTGTGCTGAGTTTCCGGGTTTTCCCTACCATGACCCTTCTGATTTGCTGTCTTACTGACATTCCAGGTGTTTACTTCAGAGGTCTGCTGTTAGGACAGAGTTAGCCGTCACCCAGCTACCCTGACTGTTTCCTAGTTATGGTCTAGTCTCTCAGGCCTGGGCAGACAGGGGACCCTTATGATGAAAACATTAAGAACCATTGTTAAAAATGAAGGAAATGAAGAAGTGGAGGAAGGGAGGAAGAGGAAGAAGAAGAGGAAAAAAAGGAGGAAGAAAAAAGGCAGAAAAGAAAGGTACCATCTCACAGCCAGGAAACTCAACTGAGTTTGAAGATAGTTGGCTCCCTACTTCCGCAAAGCCCAACCTTTTCCATTGTGTGTTCTACCCCATTTTCATGATTATGTGCGGCAAGACTAGGCCCTTGATTTGATTTCATAGAACATCAGAGCTGGAAAGAACTGTGGGGATGATTTCCAACCCCCTTTGTTTCATGGGTAAACAAACTGAGGCCAACAGAGGGAAATGACTTGAACAGGGTGTCTAGCTAGTGGCAGAGCCAGGACTAGAACCCTGGTCTCTTGGTCCAGAGGTAGATTCATGAGCACAAGAGTGGTATTTGTGAAGCCAGTGGGGCTTGGAGAGGGCGTGGTTGGGCTACATGGATTCTAGAGCCTCTTGCAGCTTCAGTGTCCTGTGATTCCATGCTTCCAATGGCATTTATTACCATTAAAAATCCTTTGTCTGATTCAACTATGTTTAGGAATGAGGCTTCTTATCCAAAGTGGAGACTAAGGATTTGGGGAGCTTCAGAGACTGATCATCTACAAAGAGGACGAAGGTGTTGGAAAATGTGTCCAGCACTAGAGTTTCCCAATCTTCTGATTTAAAAGTGTAATGACTGGGGGAGGTGGTAGAAGGTACCTAGAACCCAGTGTCCTGTGGTAGGAATTCTGGGTTCTGGAAGCCATTTCTCTGTAAGGAGAGTTAACCAAATAGGTCACGGGCATTAAATAAACGGCTCATTTAAATATTCTTGCTCCAGTGGGTGGCCTGGAGCAATAATGCACAGGCTTTTTGACATCTGTCAGGCATTTACCTGAGTCATCAAACTCTTGTTCTCTGGTGCTCCTCCCTCATCCCCTTCTCTGCCCCTGGGAGGAAGGGGAAGCACTGCAGGCATTACAGTAGGTCAGCATGTTGTTTCTGTTCTGGCAAGTGGTCTGGAGTACAGACGTGACAGCCCCTGTAAGAATAAAAAGAGACCACCTCTAGTCTAGAAAACACATATTTTGTTTTCTGATCTCATTGTGTGATTTGGAAAATACAGAAAACACTAAGAGAAAAATCAATATCATCCACAATCCTATCACATAACAATAACCATTATTTGGATTTTGGTGAATTTCTTCCTAGGTTTTTACAATTTTCTCTGTATCAACACATTTGAACAAATGCATATATATATATATATTTTAAATAAGATTGTTCTATACTGACTGTTTTCAAACCCAGTTCTTTTCCATGTGCAGTGATGTATTATGAACACTTTTCCATAGAAAGCCTCCATTTTATTCCATTTCCATCCATCCTGAGCAGTAGCAGGTGGCACTGGTGGCAGCTATGGGTGTTATGGGGGAGGTTCTTGGCCTGTCTAGTGACAGGGTGCAGATCTCTTTACCACTATGGGGGCCCCCAGCCCCTCAAACACCGGGGTCCCAGGTTTACTTCTCCTGTGGCCTGACCTCTACCTCAATAGTTAATGACAAAGATGTCCCAGTGCGTGTGTGACTCTGGTCATGCTTTCTTACCCTATTAGATCTGGTTTTGTTTTTACTTTCACCCCTTTAGAAAACACTTGTGGATGTTACTTTGGAAAATAGTGACATTAAGGACCAAATCAGAAACCTGCAGCAGACGTACGAGGCATCCATGGACAAGCTGCGGGCCAAGCAGAGGCAGCTGGAGGTCGCCCAAGCTGAAAACCAGCTGCTGAAAATGAAGGTCGAGTTTGGGCTGAGGATTTCCTGTGAACCTCCTCTTCTTTCTTCCTCTCTTTCCTCCCATCTCTAACTCTTCCATTTCCTTTTTTCTGTTCTCTTCTTTGGTGAATTTTCTCACTCCTTTGTGGCCAACCCCACAGGGCTTGGCTAGAAGGCATTGAGGAGGTTTCTGTGTTCACAACTGTCAGTCCACATGGGGGGTGTCCCACAAAACCCCCCGCGCTGGCACTCCTGCCTTGGTCAAGGGCTGCCGAGACTGTCACCATGGCACTGCTCTTATGAGCTGAGAGGCACTTGGGATGCTCACCGTCCTGGGATTTCCATAGCTCCACTGTCTAGATTTCTCTGGAGCCCGAGGCCTTTCTGTGTGGTGGGACAATAAAGAGCTGAAGGGCACAGAGAAAGTCCTTGGGTGACCAAGCCCTCTGGGCAGTGTCCCTCTTGCCCACCAAACTGTGCTTATTCCACTGCTAGGCTTCTAGTGCCCTCCCAGATTTAAAACATGGGTAGACTTCCTACCCCATGGCCGAAGCAGACCCATGAATATCCAACAGGAGCCACTCAACAAATTATTTCCTGAGCCTGACCAGGCGGTGGCACAGCGGATAGAGCGTCAGACTGGGATGCAGAGGACCCAGGTTCGAGACCCCGAGGTCACCAGCTTGAGCACGGGCTCATCTGGCTTGAGCAAAAAGCTCACCAGCTTGGACCCAAGGTCGCTGGCTCGAGCAAGGGGTTACTCGGTCTACTGAAGGCCCGTGGTCAAGGCACATATGAGAAAGCAATCAATGAACAACTAAGGTGTCGCAAGGAAAAACTGATGATTGATGCTTCTCATCTCTCTCTGTTCCTGTCTGTCTGTTCCTGTCTATCCCTCTCTCTGACTCTCTCTCTGTCCCTGTAAAAAAAAATATATATATATATATTTCCTGAATGAATTCACTACTCTTTTAGTCTGTGGTTTTCTAATTATAATCAGCTCAGCCTTAGGCTATCCCAAAGAGAGGGCCTAGTGCAGGGGTTGGGAACCTATGGCTCACGAACCAGATGTGGCTCTTTTGATGGCTGTATCTGGCTTGCAGATAAATCTTTAAAAAAAAAAATAATAATGTTAAAAATATAAAACATTCTCATGTATTACAATTCATTCATTTCCTACCTACCGCTCATGTTCATGGTTGCGGTGCCTGCAGCCAATCACAGCTGTCCTCTGGGACAACACCAAATTTTTATTGGATAATGCATAATGCACACAGGTCATTGTATGGCTCTCACGGAATTACATTTTAAAATATGTGGCATTCATGGCTCTCTCAGCCAAAAAGGTTCCCAACCCCTGGCCTAGTAGGTAGTATATCCAGATAACTTATTGCTCAAACCAGACTATATCTGGAAGTGAATGGTGATGCTATTAAGAATTTAATTAGGCCCTGGCCGGTTGGCTCAGTGGTAGAGCGTTGGCCTGGCGTGCAGAAGTCCCGGGTTCGATTCCCGGCCAGGGCACACAGGAGAGACGCCCATCTGCTTCTCCACCCCTCCCCCTCTCCTTCCTCTCTGTCTCTCTCTTCCCCTCCCGCAGCCAAGGCTCCATTGCAGCAGAGATGGCCCGGGCGCTGGGGATGGCCCCTTGGCTTCTGTCCCAGGCGCTAGAGTGGCTCTGGTCGCAACAGAGCGACGCCCCGGATGGGCAGAGCATCGCCCCCTGGTGGGCAGAGCGTCACCCCCTGGTGGGTGTGCCGGGTGGATCCCGGTCGGGCGCATGCGGGAGTCTGTCTGACTGTCTCTCCCCGTTTCCAGCTTCAGAAAAATACAAAAAAAAAAAAAAAAGAATTTAATTAGGGGAATATGTGGGACATGTGGCCCCCTCCTCGTGGGCTGCCTCGGATGGGAAGGAGAGGCTTACACACGACACTGCTAGTCCTTGTGACCACCCCCCCCCCCCCCATGGGGTTGTGCCGTTGCAGTCCACGCGGCCACACAGCTGCCCTGGGGAGGGGCAGGGGGCAGAGAGCTCTAGAGCATCCTCTTGGCTTTCACTTCAGACACAGTGGCTCTTCTCTTTATTGTTTCCAACATTATATTTCTGAGTGAGAATTACTTTGAAAAAAAAGGTGGAAGGATTGCTGAAAAAGTCTGCAATTACTGTTTTAAGTTGTTTCCTTGGCTTAGGGGCTTTACCCTGTCATTCATTCCACAAATACAGGGTGGGGCAAAAGTAGGTTTATAGCTGTGAGTACACGAAACAGTTTTTTCTTGTATGTTTATTTATTATTGTATTATTTTGTATACAAACAACTGTAGACCTGCTTTTGCTCCACTCTGTACTGCGTGCCCTCTGTATGTGTCTGTTCCGGACACTCCTGGTTATTCTAGGGCTGCATCGGGCGTCTGGGCACAGGGTTAGGCAGTCTGGCAGTCTGGCTCCTAAGGAGAGCAAACCCCTAAATCCAGCCTACGGTTGCCTGTCTTAGAGACTAGTGCTTTACTTTACCCCCAAAATAAATAAAAAAAGTTACAGGGCTCCGAGTGTTTCACGTGCCCCGGATGCAGAGGGACAGAGCCCTTCTGGAAGTCTGTGTTCGCAATGGGAACGGCGTGCAGGGTGCGCTGGGTCTCGCTCAGCTGCTGGAAACCTCTGTGCAGGATTTCCCACTTTGTGGCTTCCGGGTAGCGAAGTGTAGCTAGTGATGAGAAGGGAGAATTAGGGGGCATCACTGAAAGAAATATTATGTAACCTACTGAGGTTGAAGTACACCTCACTTATCCAGGGTGACATGTGTAACAGACTGAGCATTCTGGAACAAGGACTAAGCTGGAAAGAAGGGACACAGACAACCCGTCAGCAGCATAAGATCAACGGCATGAAATTCACAGGCAAGGACAGGGCCACCTCTTCCCTGAGACCTGCCTGCCCTCAGCTCCACTGACTTTTTCTCATGTCCTAAGCTAGATCTGCCAAGCCTTGAGGAGCCCCAGCTGAGTGTTGCCCAAACCAGGTGGGAGTGTTCCTAAGTGCAACATGTGCATTTAGGAGGCACAAAGGGATGGAGAGGATGAGTCCACATTTCTTCTATGAGCTTAAGTCTTTCCTAAGTGACTCGCTGGCTAGTGTGACCAGTGAACAGCTCCAGCTCCCCGGTGGACAACTTCTCTTCAAAGGCCTCCTGCTTTTCTCACATATTGAAAAGTCCCACATGAGAGGTAATCTAGAGATATGCCTGCGCTATTTTACATTCCCACCAGCAGCGTAACAGGATTCCAGTTTCTCCACATTCTCAGCAACACCTACCTGCCACCCTGTTGACTGATAAGCATCCTCGTGAGTGTGAAGTGGTTTCTCATTGCGGATTTGCATTTCCCTGATAACACGTGATGCTGAGCGTCATTGCTTGTGCTGATAGGGCCTTTGTATCTCTTCTTTGGAGTGTCTGTCAGATCCTTTGCCCATTTTTTAAGTTGGGTTATTTATATTTTATTCTTCATATATTCAGGATTCAAGCTATTAGATAAGAGATTTGCATATATTTGCTCCCACTTTACCAAATATTTTCTCCCATCACTTTCTTGATGGTATCCTTTGAAACACAGAAGGTTTTTTTTTAGTTAATTTTATTCTAAGAGCTATAATTATAGTGCTTATTCGTCAAAGCCCAAAAGTTTTTAATACTGAATATTGATGAAGTCTAATTTACCTTTTTGTCACTGTGCTTTGGTATCGTATCTAAGAAATCACTGCCTAATCAAAGGTCACAAAGATTTACCTTATGTTTTCTTCTAACAGTTTTATAGTGTTCGCTTTTGCATGTAAGCCTTGGATCCATTTTGAGATAGGTTGTGTACATGGTGTGTTAGGGCTCCAGTTTTGGTCTTTTGCATGTGTCTATCCAGTTATGCTAGCACTGTTGGTTAAAAAGACTATTCTTCTCCCATTGAGTGATCCTGATAGATAAGTTTTTAAAGTTTAAGTTTTTGTAACAGGTAAATTATTTGGTTTCAAAATCAATGCTACAAAACAAAGTATATTCAGAAATAGATTTTTTTTTTTATTAAATGAGAGGTGGGAAGCAGGGAGGCAGAGACAGACTCCATCATGCACCCCAACTGGGATGCACCTGGCAAGCCCCCTACCAGGCAATACTCTGCCCATTTGGGGCCACTGCTTTGTTGCTTGGCAATCAAGCTATGTTAGTGCCTGAGGTGAGGCCAGGGCCAGCTTGCTGAAACCGTTTGAACCATGGCTGCAAGAGGTGAAGAGAGAGAGAGAACGAGAGAGAGAAGAGGGAGGGGGAGGGGTGGAGAAGCAGATGGTCACTTCTCTTGTATTCCCTGACCAGGAATCGAACCCCAGGCTTCCACACGCTGGATAGACACTCTACAGCTGAGCCAACCGGTCAGGGCCTTGTTTTTTATTCTTATAGTTCATTCTACTCTGACCCAATTCTATTGTAATAATGTAATCATCTTATTTTTCAGCTCACTACATACTACTCAAAGATTAAAAAATAAACAGAAAAACCCAATATATTTTTCTGAGACCTATTAGGGTATGGACCTATGATTTAGAGAAAATGCCTTATTAAACCTGACATAATAAAAAAGTAGTCAAATTTCAGGATCAAAAGAACGTTAGACAGGAGAAGACATCGAAGACAGGGGTTACTAAGACAGTGGAGCACAATCACATTTTAGAGAGAATTTAATTCAAAAATGGCTAAGTTTGGGGGCCAGTTGAAGACTTCAGCAAGTTTCCACCTTTTGAAAAATTCACTCACCTTTTCCTGATAAAATCAAGTAAATTAGTATAAAGTGCCACTTTTTAGTTTCCATGCACGTGTTTGCCCCCTTTCCTTCTGCCTCCCGTCCCTTTCCTGACGGTTCCTGCAGCCTCTGTCTACTGCCGAGGCCTGGTTGGTGGGTTCCCTCCTGAGGGTCCCCACGCGGTGCACACAGAGGGAAGAGGGCTGACGCCCCGGAACCTGCCAACGCTGTCGCTCTGAAATGAGTCTCCCTGCAGGTGGAGTCCTCCCATGAGGCCAACGCGGAGGTGATGAGAGAGATGACCAGGAAGCTGTACAGCCAGTACGAAGAGAAGCTGCACGAGGAGCAGCTGCGGCACAGCGTGGAGAAGGAGGCCCTCCTGGTGAGCTGTAGCTGCAGGGGCAAGAACGCCTTTCTGGTCGTTACTGTTGGTGAGGCTTAAATACACGCTTACAGTTAGCTGTTCCTGTGGAAAAGAATACAGCAAACTCTGTTTCCCGTATTCACAACTATAAACCGACGTCTGCCCCACCCTGTGGTAGGGTTTCTGCTTGGAGGTGAATTAACGGACTAACCCTGGGTGAGGGGTCAAGGAATTTACTGTTTGTTCATTCATTCCCTTCCCTTCTCCCTCCTTTCCCTTACTCTCCCCCTCCCTTCTCAGAATAGCTCCCACTCTCTAGCTCTAAATACATCCCTTTTCCTAGCTTCTTTGACCAATTTTCATCCCCCAAGTGGGTCCTGGGCTGACCTGCAGCTGTGTCCTTCCCCTCTCCCCTCGCTCCTCTCTACCTGAAGTTTCCTCCTTCCCAGTCCTTGACCTTGCCTAAGCTCCCTAGGAGCCATGAGTGAAGTCTTTCCTATTCCCACAGCTAGAAGTGCCCCTGCCCGTTGGGAAGCCCACAGGCTCCCCTGCTCTCCACTTGGCCACCTGTTAGTAGGATGGGCCTGTATGTCTCGCTTTCCATCTTCTCTAAGGCAACATAAGTTCCTTGAAGGTAGGGACTCTATGTCCGCCCTAACCTGTGTCCTCACAGGCGAAGTAAATGTGCCAAATGACTGACTGAGTTGATGCTTTACAGTAAGGGAGAAAGATGTAGGCATTCTGCATTCACCTTCGAACCTGGCTTTAATCCCCTTTACACTGTTGGCACATACATTGACATTCTGAGCATCTAGTCAAGGGGTAAATAACATCCTCAGGCTCTTTTTAGACATAAGAACTCGCAGGTAAAAAGGAAAAAAATATAACTAGGCTTATTAAAAAGCCATGAGAAGTGTCTTTATTTACAGATGAAAACTGGAACATGGAAATGGAGTTTATGACTTGGGAGACACATCTAGGCCCCACGGTCATGCGTTTAAAGAGGCATCATGATTTAACAAGACCCTGGACCCTGGTTGATCGCCAAGGGATACCATGGCTCAGCTGAAGAGATTGTGTTGCTTTTGCAGGAAGAAACCAATAGTTTTCTGAAAGCGATTGAAGAGGCCAATAGAAAGATGCAGGCGGCAGAGATCAGCCTAGAAGAGAAAGACCAGAGGATTGGGGAGCTGGACAGGCTGATCGAACGCATGGAAAAGGTAACAGGTGCAGCTTCTGCCTAGAGCCACTTGCCCAGGTGCCCTGCATTTCCTCGGCTCCCCTGCAGGCCTGTCTGAAGGTCTGGGACACCCTCCACACTGATACCTGTCAGCCCTGCAATTTGTGAGTTTAAGAAAAAAAAAGACAAAGCTGTAAAGCATGAGGAAGTCCAAGAAAGTTCTAATTTTTCCATGCTATTTTGATGCTTAATAAAATATTACGTATAAAATTATTTATAAAAATGAATATTTTAGTGGCCTCAAGCATGGACTTAGTTTACTTGTGAGTGGTCAACCCCTGTTTAGATATTACATCCACACTCCAAGCCTGATGTTTCTGGGGCACACGTCCTAAGGGTTGGCTTTTCTCTGACAGGCCACAGTTCTCTGTGGGCGGGGGTGGGTGGGGGAGGGGGATGTGTAGGGCGGGCAGGAGCTCAGCTGAGATAATGTAGCTAGCCTAGAGAAAGGGAGGAGGCCAGAGGTTAGGTGGGAAGTGGAGAAAAGGGAAGAAAGGATAGAGAGAGGAAAGAAAAGGAAGGAAGGGAAGGAAAAAGAGGAGAAGGTGACCATTAGCAGGTGACAGCTGACTTCTGGGGAAGGGCCAAAGCCAGGGCTAATTTCTGGAAAATGGCCCACTAGCTGCCTGTGAGTTTGCAGAACAGTAAGTAGTGACCTGCCGAGACCCTGACATAGTAGCACCCTATACTCATGCTAGATGCTGAGATTCTCCACACTGATGAGGGAGGGAGGGAGGGGGTGATAATGTGAGCGAGGGCAGCATCTGGGATGCCAAGCGATTCTGAGGAGAGGTCTCCTGACCCCGATGTTGGCAGCTTAAGACCCTCCCCTGACAAGGTGAGCTTTGACCAGAGTGGGAATGGCATTCGGTTCAGTGCTGTGGAGCTTCAGGGTCTGCAGAGATTCTGGTGTTAGGGAATATCTTTATTTGGGAGGGACTTGAATAAACAGAGTCAACTACCATTTCACCTCTAGCCTGCCAGGGAAAACAGAAACCTATCTTTTATTGAGGAGAGGATACGAGACATGGTTAAAACTGTCAGTACTGGTTAGAGGTGGTGGTAGGGAAGATTAGGCAGCCAGGGCATAGGATGGAATTTGGGAGAGTGTCCTCCCACATTACCTTTGGGTGACAGGGAAATTGTGCTGCAGGATAAAGGAGCAAGAGGAACAGGCAGCAGGGGGAGGTGGTTTGGGCTGGGAGACCATCTTACAGAAAGACCGTCCCTGCAGTGGTTAAAAGTAAAGGTTTTTCAAGCAGACAAACCTAGGGTTTGAGTCCTGCCTCTCTTTCTGAAAGTTGTGGGCAGGGGATGACTTTTCCAGACTTTACTCTCCTCTTCTGTAAAATGCTGATAATCATAATTCTTGTTCTCTTTTGTGAGCAGTAGTGAGAAAAATCCATGCAACGTGTTAAGCACAGTGCCTGGCATAGACCTACAAGGGGCTCAAAACTTGGGGGCTCTGATTTTTATTTTGTTACAGACTTGCTTTACTGTCTGCTCCATAGTTAGCCTTTTTTTTTTTTTAAGCCAGATCTGTTTTATAGCTTATCTTCTTTGTACCCTTGTGATTCTGAAAGTAACCCTTTCCCCCTCTGATTTCCATGTGGAGCCGGTATGAAGGCTGTATGGGTGGAGGCCAGCGGGGTGGTAAGGCCTACCCTCCCTGCTAAAATTTTTTTTTTTTCCCCCTGAAGCTGGAAACGGGGAGGCAGTCAGACAGACTCCCGCATGCGCCCAACCGGGATCCACCCGGCATGCCCACCAGGGGTCGATGCTCTGCCCATCTGGGGCGTTGCTCTGTTGTGACCAGAGCCACTCTAGCGCCTGAGGCAGAGGCCAAGGAGCCATCCCCAGCACCTGGGCCATCTTTGCTCCAATGGAGCCTTGGCTGCAGGAGGGGAAGAGAGAGACAGAGAGGAAGGAGAGGGAGAGGGGTGGAGAAGCAGATGGGCGCTTCTCCTGTGTGCCCTGGCTGGGAATCGAACCCGGGACTTCCACACGCCAGGCCAACGCTCTACCACTGAGCCAACCGGCCAGGGCCCTTGCTAGAATTTTTGTAATGCAAAATGTGCCCAAGTCCTGATGGCTTTTTCTTTAGTGATAGAAAATTTATTGTCCTTTCCCTACATCTTCTCCATTTAGGTTAGAGAAAGGTTTGCTTTATTTAGCTGAGATGAGGTATACCAGTTTACTGCTCTTTCTGCTTCAAGGGTAAGTCTCTGAGAGCAGGCACTGTGCCGAACCTGTGTCACCCACTCTGTGAACGGCATGTCCACAGGCAGGAACTGTGGTAGTGTCTGTGACCTACTTGCACCAAATTTTGGATTTTGCTCAAGAACAAATTTTGCTTTTGAATGGCTTCTCTACTGTATACCTTAGTCTACTATTTCTCTTTTTGAGCATTGCATTTGGAGCACTTTTCTGTGGATAGTAACAATCTTCTTTTTCCCTTTTTTCTTAAATGTATTGGGGTGTCATTGGTTAATAATATTATATGGGTTTCAGGTGTGCAATCCTATTATTCATCATCTGTACATTATATTGTGTGTTCATCACCCAAAGTCAACTCCCCTCCCATCTCCATGTATCCCCCTGTGCCCTCTTCTACCTGCTCCCACCCCTTCCCTCTGCTAATCACCACACTAGTCAGTAACACTCTTTTACAGAGTATGTTCTCCCAGGGACCCTTCTGCAGAACAGGTAATAATTCTGTGACTTGATCTGGGTGGTGGCTTCACCAGGTAATCGGGTATATACAAACGTAAGAAATTATGGTGCAGTGCACACTTAAGGTGTGTTAACCTCAATTTAGAAAAATAATGAACTTTTAAAGTATGCTATAAATTATGCTTTGCCCTACACTATGACAGCTTTTTGGGGGGAGGTTGGAAGGGAGGCTCACTTGTGAAAGATCTATCACAATTATTTCAGGGCTAATGCAAACTTCCAGTCAATGGCCGACCACGTGGGGCCTCTTAAGAAGGGCATTTTGACCAAGCTGGGCAATAAGGATGTGCATCCTGTGCAGATGGAGAAATAATAACAAAACCCACCCAAAGTCGGTCTTCCTCTGTGACTCTAAATACCTCTGTGAGAATATGCTCTTCCTGCCCGGTGACTGCTCCCCATGTCTTGGGGGTGTTCCTTGGTTACAGTGTCAGACGTTGTGGGACTTAAGTTTCCAAGATTTGCTTTTAATAATTTGGCATGAAAGAGGTTTGGAATCTACAGTATATAGCGAGCAAGAGTTTGCTGGGCAGCATTCCTGAGAATAAAGATGAGGCACAGTCGTACTTAGAGGAGGGCCTGAGGTAGAAGCTCCTCCCAGTTAGTGGGCGGGGCTTGGTAAACGCCATTTTAAGAAAATTTGTTATACTAACATTGGTAATGTATTTCCACTGAAATTTCAGTTATGATGGGCACTATGCTTTTATTAACATTTCTTGGCCCTGATGGGTTGCCTCAGTGGTAGAGTAGCAGCCTGGTATGTGGAAGTCTCGAGTTTGATTCCTGGTCAGAGCACACAGGAGAAGTGCCTATCTGATTCTCTACCCCCCCCCCATTCTCTCTCTATTCCCCCTCTGTAACCATGAGTCAAATGGTTCTATTCAAGCAAGTTGGCCTTCAGCACTGAAGATGGCACCATGGCCTTGCCTTAGGCTCTAAAATAGCTCAGTCACAAGCAATGGAACAGCGACCCCAGATGCGCAGAGCATCGCCTGATAGGGGGCTTGCTGGGTACATCCCGATCAGGGAGCATGTGGGAGTCTGTCTCGCTGCCTCCATGCCTCCCCCTTAATTAAAAAACAATAAAACATTTCCTACTTTCTCCAAAGAAATAATTGTCCAGATTCTATATTGCTTTTTTGATAAAATTAATCATATCTGCAGAGTTTCTTTTTTCCACGTAAGGCAACATATTCACAAGTTTTAGGGTACTAGGATGTGGACTTTGTTGGTAGCCATTGTTGTTTCTACCACAGGACCTTTTTACAAGTGAACATACCGATGTAAACATCCCCCAGGTTTGTGTACAGGCTATTATTTAAATTCAGGAGCCTCTTTTGTTGATGATATGGAAAACAAGAATTTTGCAGTATCACAGGCGACTGATTTAGAGTATTATCATTCTTTAGAACTATAAATTTCACAAGACCTCTGAGCCTTGGCTGGCGGAATACTTTGAATGTTTTGAATGGCTTTATCCAAGATATTTGTCTCTATTCATAAATATGCTTTTAAACACACACCAACAAATGTGGCATTTTTTTTTTTTTTGTATTTTTCTGAAGCTGGAAACGGGGAGAGACAGTCAGACAGACTCCTGCATGCGCCCGACCAGGATCCACCTGGCATGCCCACCAGGGGCGACGCTCTGCCCACCAGGGGGCGATGCTCTGCCCCTCTGGGGCGTCGCTCTGCAGCAACCAGAGCCACTCTAGCGCCTGGGGCAGAGGCCAAGGAGCCATCCCCAGTGCCCGGGCCATCTTTGCTCCAGTGGAGCCTTGGCTGCGGGAGGGGAAGAGAGAGACAGAGAGGAAGGAGGGGGAGGGGTGGAGAAGCAAATGGGCGCTTCTCCTATGTGCCCTGGCTGGGAATCGAACCCGGGTCCCCCGCACGCCAGGCCGACGCTCTACCGCTGAGCCAACCGGCCAGGGCAAATGTGGCATTTTGGAGCTTGCTTTGGACTCTGCTGCATGGGTGTATAAAACCCACGGGGTGTTTTATGTGGACTTGAACTCACTAGTGCTGGGATTGACAGAGATACACATTCTCTGTCCAACTTGGTTTAATCCATCGATGAAAATAATTAATGTCTGTCTGTTTTAGGAACGCCATCAACTACAACTACAACTCTTAGAGCACGAAACGGAAATGTCAGGGGAAATAACTTATTCTGACAATGAAAGGTAAGATGTAATGCCCTTTATCTTATAATGGATTTCGATGGTGGACACAGTGAATGTTTGTGGGCTTACTTGGTCCTTCCATTTTTCACTCATCTGCTCATCTCTTCTTGCAGACTTCCATGTGCAGAAAACATGGCTTGAGAGCTTCCAGTGTGGAGCTGGTTTCTTTAGGAGCTTAACAGCCACATCCTACTGCCCATGGCTGGTTGTTAGTACATTGGGACACATTTTAATTTTGCACTGTCACAAGAGCAAAAGTTTAGTCTAACAATGTTTTCCATAACCTTGAACTTCACAAGATGCACCTTGTTGATGAGAAAACATCAACTATGACTAGTACTGTTTTTATGGAAACAATTAAATTTTTTCTTTTTAGGCAAGAAGAGGGGAGATAGTGAGGTAGATTCCTGTATTTGCCTCGACAAGGATCCACCCAGCAACCCCATCAAGGGTTAATGCTCGAGTACTGAGCTGTTATTAGTGCCTGAGGCTGGTGCACTCTAATGGAGTTATCCTCAGCACCCGGGGCCATGCTTGAACCACTTGAGCCACTATCTGTAGGAGGGGAAGAGGGAGAGTAGGGGGAAAGGAAAAGGGGAGAAGCAGATAGTCACTTTTCTTGTGTGCCCTGACCAAAAATTGAACCCTGGACTTCCATACACTGAGCCAATGCTCTATCCACTGAGCCACCAGCCAGGGCCAAAAACAATTACTTTTTAAATGTCTTCTTTGTTTCCATACATTGCTCAGTCAAACCTTGCCTCAACCCCTGCCCCTGACTGTATAAAGCCCTGCATGGAAAATATGAAAGTAATACATGGTCTCTTTTGGAAATCTGAAAGCTAAGAGGCCATGCATAGCCTTCTAGTGAAGGAGAACAAGGTTGGGATGATTTGAGTACTTGGGGCAAGTTATTTAAGCTCCCTAAGATTCTTTGCCTCTCTGGAAAATGGGAATTTGTTTTTAAAGGAGGAGGGGTTATGATTAGAACAGTGCCCGTCTCGTTGGGTTATTAAGAGGGAACGTTGGGTGTGCTGCCTGCCACAGCATTTGCTAAAAAAATACCTGTTTCCGTCCTCTTATGCAACTTGAGAGTTTGCAAAGTTCAGTCTTTTTCTGGTCTTTCATGTGGTGCTGAGGAGGGACCGGGCAGAGATGGGAAGACGTAAGCTCACCATCAGACACTTCATCCAGTGCTTTGGTCCAGACACCCTCGAGAACTAAAGAGTTCATCCTTTGTTTTCTTTGAAATCAGCAAAGTCAGAAAATAATTTGAGAGAAAGAGAGACAGTTAGGGAAAAAGATGAGAAGCATCGCTCATAGTTGTGACACTTTAGTTGTTCATTGATTGCTTCTCGTATGTGCCTTGACCAGGGCGGGGGCTCCACCCAAGCCAGAGACCCCTTGCTCAAGCCAGCAACCTTGGGCTTCAAGCCAGCAATCTTTGGACTCACATCAGTGACCATGAGATCAAGTCTATAATCCCATGCTCAAGCCAGTGACCCCACACTCAAGCTGGTGAGCCTGTGCTCAAGTGAGATGAGCCCACACTCAAGCTGGCACCCTTGGATTTTGATCCTGGGACATCGTGTCCCACGTCAATGCTCTATGCGCTACACCACTACCAGTCAGGCAACTTCTGCTGTTTTAAAACCAAAGTGTACGATGTTTGATGGTGTGGGTTCACTCTGTTTTTATGCAGAGAAGGTCTTTAAACATGTTTCCCATTTTCCTAAAATAATCCTATACATAACGGATACTTTCAGACTTCCCAGGACTCTGCTGGGAGCTCTGATTTCAAATATTTTGTTGTGTTGCTGGATGCTTTTCCTTCTCTTTTCTCCCAATCAAGGTAATTTACTAGATGTTCCAATATTGTATTAGCTCCAAAACAGAAAGCTTCTCATTACCTGTAAGTGGTACCAATAAATTCTCCCTCAGTGCCTGGAAAGTAACACTAACTGTCCTTATGCAAGGTGAAACTTACAAGTGGGAACTTGAAAAAAGTCCAGTATTTCTTCTACGGTGGGGTGGTTGGTGGGTAGTTAATAACCTAGGACACACACAGAGTGAACGGGTACACCCTGGAGTTCCCGTTCTTGTTCCTGGCAATATTGCTGTCTAGCGGTGACTTTCTATGCTGGCGCTGCTGCTTTGGTACAGGACTCAGCTGCTCTCTCTTCCGTCCGTGTTAGGTATCAGCAGTTGGAGGAGGCATCCGCCAGCCTCCGGGAACGGATCAGACACCTTGATGACATGGTGCATTGCCAGCAGAAGAAAGTCAAGCAGATGGTGGAGGAGGTAGGCCCTTGTCAAAAGGTCACGGCCCGGGATTGCTTTCTCCGGTGGGGACATTTCAGCCCTAGAGCCAGATCTGACTCTCAGCTCAGAGTGGATTTGCTCAGATCATTGCCATTTTGGCCCAGACGGAAATTTCCTCCTATGTCCCCCATGGTGATTATCCCTCTGAAAGGGCCTTCTCCAGGTCAGAGGGGTCCAGCTGTGAGGTGCCCACCCACTTTCGGGGTTCAGCGATACCCGGTGCCCTCTGTGGGTGCCTATAGCTCTGGGGCCAAAAGGAAGTTTGACAAAGACAGTTTAATTCAGCTCAGGTCTCTGCACGCCCCCCTGCCTGCCTCTCCCCTGGCTACTGCTCATCTTTCTCCGTTCCTGGTGCACCTCTTTCAGTCCTGTTTCCTGCCCGCTCTTTCTCCTGCCTTCTTCCCTCACTCTCTTCTCTGACGCCTGTGTCTTCTTCATCTTTTCACGTTTCCGCCATCCTCTCTCTTCTTAACTGTCTGTGCAGTGTGAAACCAAGTTATAGGTTTACTATAGGCTGGGCATAGTTTACTATTCTATTTTCTAAATGAAAAAATCTATAATATATATAAAACAGGTAAGTTGAATATATTTCTCAAAGAGGAAAAAAAATTTTTTTTACCCTGTGTTAATATAATCTTTCTCTCTCCCTTGTTGTGATTTCTCAGTAGCAGAAAGTTTATGATGCTTTGATAAAGCTAATAACATATTTCTATAGTTTTCTTCCTGTTCAATTAAAAAAAAATCAGACAGAAAAAAAGACCAGTTAGTACTAACAGGGTTATAGGAATTCCCTAGGGTCTAATTGTCTAATTTGCAAAGAAAGGAAAAGGTTTCAATTTAATTAAACATTTAATCGGCAGTAGAAAAACTGAAAAAAGAATTTCTTATATAAAAGCACTGCTCTGAAAAGTTAATCTCTTTTAGTAATAAATTATCAAAATTAAAAGTATATATACTTCGCCTGACCTGTGGTGGCGCAATGGATAAAGCGTTGACCTGGAACACTGAGGTTGCCGGTTCAAAGCCCTGGGCTTGCCCGGTCAAGGCACATATGGGAGTTGATGCTTCCTGATCCTCCCCCCTTCTCTCTCTCTTTTTCTCTCCTTTCTCTATAAAAATGAATTTAAAAAATCTAAAATAAAATTGAAAAGAGAGAATTAAAAAAAAATGCATTACAGAGCTTTGCTGTATAAAAATTAAAAAAAAGTATATGTACTTCTAATAAATAATTTACATACTTGACATAAGTAGAAGTTTAAAAGTGTATCTCTTTTATTAATCTATAAATTATTGGGGCTATTAGTGGAGTGGCGTTAACGTCAGGGAATTGTGAGGATTAGGAGGGACATTTTCCCTTGTGTGTAGGATAAAAACATATATTGATATATGAGATAAAATCTTCAAACAAGAAATCCAGTTATATGGTGCTGAATCTTATGAGTGTTGTATTGGCTTCTGTGCAAGCCTCAGGGAGCAGTGGAGTAAAAGAAAGGGCAGCAGAGTTCAGGTGAGCAACCCATGCACGCACCTTGCAGTCCCTTTGCGCACCTGTGCAGGAGCACTGCCAGCAGCAGTGACGGGCAGTCCTGCCTGACGCCAGCACTAGGTCAATGTCAGGAGTGTGTTTCCCGAAGAAAAGCATCATGTTGTCATGATTAGCATCTTGGGGTACCGTGGCTGCCAGAGCATAGCTTCTCTGTTTCTGAATTTCACACACGTGAAATCGAGGGCGGGGCTGTTCGTTTCTCCTGCTGGTGGCTCCTTGGCGGCGGAACACTGCACTTCGCCCACCTCACCACAGGGTGGTGGTCTGTATTGTTTTCAGATCTCGTATTAGAGAACCAGTGACAACCACCTCAGACGGGTTGGCTTTTGATTCAGTTATTATTTGTAATGCTTACGATTGGTACCAAAAATCAGAGATACCTTCTTAAAAGACATTTTTCAAAGAAGTCTAGGATTCTCTGTTTTCTAATATAATAGACCTACCAGTTTGAAGGGAGTAGGGGAATATTTATATATGAAAATAAGGAATCATCTAAAGATCACTGTCCATTCCTTGCTTTTCTACCTGTGATTGAATGTCTCCTAAATAAGCTTCTCTAAGTCCTAATGATGCGGTCTGGGAGACCCAGGCACTGGCATGAAATCATAGGCTGGAATTTAGGATGGCACCATCAGAGGGAGTATCACCCAGGGCCCTGCTAGATTTCAGCAGTGGATGGAGACTGAAAGCAACAGAGAAAGAGACTTTTGGGTTTTTTTCCCCCTAATTTTAAACCTCTAAATCAGGTAGTAAGAATGTGTTTGTCCAGTACACTATATTAACTTATACAACAAAAGAGTGGTTTAAAATCTTAATTGCTGTAGTCCTTTATATGAACACTTTTTTTTTTTTTTAAGTTAGAAACATGGAGAAAGGGATATTGCCAAATGAGCACATTCCGGAGAGCAGGATCAGGTCGGAAAGATGTTGAGAACGCTGGTAATTCAAGGAATGGTTGAAGGCCTCTGGGGAGAGATGGCCCGGGAGAGACGTGAGAACTGAATTCACATCTTAAGTAGCAGCCCTCCAGAGGCGGGAATGTGTTTCTGTTGTGTGTTGCAATGCACGGCCGGGCTGGAACCACTGGGTGGCACTTGAGAAAAGGCAAATTTCAGCTCTTGGTTCAACACAGAAAAACATTTCTGACACCGCCTGCCCTGGGAAGGTATTCAGTCGCCCTTTGCCACAGGTGCATTCCGTATGAGATAAGCAGCTGAGATAGAGGCACCTCATAAATAAAGAATTTCCTCTTGCGTACTAGGCTGTGCCTGTTATGATCGCAGCATTAATATTACTTTGCATAATGGCCAAAATTAGCAATATTATAACTAAATCACTGGGCTTTTGGACCAAATTTTGAAAAACCCAGACAACTGCAAAAATTAGTTATTTGTGGAATGTTGAACTCTGGCTTCAAAAGAGAAATATATGTTTATCCATAAACTCTAGCTACCCAGATAGTAAGACAAAATTGATCTAGAAACAGAGGCAGCACATGTTAGGGACAGTTTTCCTTCCCTCAAAGGAAGTCTGTAAGCTTGTCAGTGTGACAGCTTCACGGTCACCAACAGTGGGAATCCAGTCTCCATCCATTGTTGGTATCATTTTAGTCCTAATGTTTATGAAGTAACTCAATTTATTAAAATGATGTGTTTCTTTTTTTCAGCTGCAATCATCCAGGTATTATTACTGAGGTTCTTGGAATCATTAAATGTTAAGCAATATATTTCCTTCTACCTCAGTAGAATGTAATTTCTTAATAATAATAATAATAATAATCTGAATAAAATGTAACTGGCCTAGATTTTGCAACCCATAGCTCAGTAACAACTTGATTTTCATTTGTATGGGACAGTATATTTCAGTAAGGGCCTATGCATGTAACAGAAGAGCAGAGTGGGCCTCTTAGAAATGAAGGATTGCTATATATCTTAAGGGTTCATGTTCAGTGGAAAAAGCTCAAAGACTTTTGTGTGAAGTGTGGGACCAAATACCCCCACTAGGCTAGATCTTTGTTCCCAATTAAGTCTCCTTTTGTAGTGGATGTCAGGGCCTGGTTGTCTTCCTCCATCACTCGTTCTTCTAACGGGTTCTAGCTCTAACAACAACAGCAACAACAACAAAGCTCCATATATGCACCTTTAGACTTTCAAGGGTTTCCCAGAAAATATAGAGGGACTAAAATAACTAGCGCTTGTAAAGAAATTAATTCATCCATCCACTGACCAGCTGTCTGCCAGCACATCCTCTGCTGCTGGCTGGTGCACAGTGGGAGCGGGCAGATGCAGCTCTGGAGCGCCCCCGTCTGGTGTTATCCAAGTTCCAGAGTAACTTTTGTGCATGAGTTTCATGCTTCTGCTGAAGAGCCACACCAGGATTTGGTCCTTTGCCTCAATCATTCTGCGTTCTTGAGCTGGTCATCAAAGGGACCTGGGGCTGAGGGAGGAGCAAAAGGCAGGGAGGGTGGAGCCTGAGGCCAGAGCAGTGAACAACCTGACACATCTTTCAGTGTTATTCCTTCAGTCAGCAGGGTCATTCACACCTCTTTACCTGCGCTCACCAAGGCCCGTCCCGCCAACCAACGCAGCTTTTCTGCCAAGGGGGAAATTACCTAAAGGAAGAAACATATTCTTATTTGCCCGCAAAATGAGTGGTGGCCTACTGGGCAATGATATTATTCAGCTGAAGAAATAGTAATTTAATAAGAGTTCCTTCATTTTTTCTGCTTCAATCATAGGCATGCTTTTGTTTATCACTCCCTTCTTCTGACTTCCCATTGTGTTTGTGATGGGTGAGAGATTTTTTCCAGCAGACAGTGTCCAAAGACGTTTCCTTTCAGTTTCAGAGCAGGCATTTTTTTAAATTTTCTTTTTACATTCCCCCCCCCCCTCCACACACACACACTTCTATAGTTTAGTGAGTGCCAAGATGCAAGGAATTGGCTTTCTTCTGGTTGCTTCTCCATGCGGGAGTCACATTAGAATCACTGGGAAACTTTAAAAAATTCTAGAACCCTGCAGATGCAAGTAGGAGGGAGGGACTAGGTATTGGTGATGGTGGGCGGGGGTGGTGGTGGGCGGGGGTGGGGAGTGGAGTTCTGGTTGGTTTTTGAAGCTCCACAAGATTCTACTACGCAGAAGGATTGAGAACTGATGTTCTGTGTTCTTAGAACTGTGGTATGTGTTTCCATGTTGGGTTTTCGGGTCATTACTGAGTTTAACCAGCCTCCCTCAGAGGCTGCTGTGCCTGAGGTGGACAGCTGGTAATAAATTTGGGGTAGGAAGGGCTCACGGGAAGAAAGCCAGGGGGACCAGTCAACAGGGACAGGGCCACTGAAGTGAGAGGCTGCTCCAAGTGTGCGTTTAAAGGTCCTGTCAGCTCCATCTAGACAGCTCCATCTAGAAAACCTCATCTAGACAGTTCCTTCTTAATAGCTCTTTTGGTCTGGTGGTGTTCAGATAATAAAACTTCCCAGAGGCTATCCTTGTCCATCTGGAGAGAAGTTGTTACTAGGCAGATAGAGTTAAGTACGCTTGTTAAACAGATAATAGAGTCTTACAGAGACAGAATCCAATTCAGTGGAAGCTGAGAACCTACCACTAACAGAGACCAAAAGTGGTTCTCATGGATCCTCTTCCCCCAGTGCTTGTGTGTCCACATGGCCGGCCTCGCCCTGGTTTAAATTAGTCACTTCTGTCTACACAGAAGACCTTACTCTTAGTGACACTGGCCTTCCTTAGAAAGAAAAGAACACAATACCTTGCTCTTGACCACTTCTCCAGTGTAAGACAGGGCAGAATATTTTTGCAATTCTGAAGGAATGGTTTTGAAAGTATTTACTTATTGTCCCTTAGATTTCTAAAGAGTGAATCTCTTGTCATAATGCAACAGTATTTTGGGGAGACAAACTGGATGAGGGAGATAGATGATGAGTAACTCTTCTGAGAGCTGAGGTTTGAGTTCTAGTTTCTGGCTCTTGAGCCCATCAGCAAAGCAGAGCTTCTCTTTTCTTTGTCCAGGTCCTTATAACTCACCTCTCAGGCTCTCGCTGTGTGCACCCTTGCGTTAGAGGCGTGGGGGAAGTCCAGTTAGAGCCTGGTGGGGGTGCAGTGGGAGGCGCCCTGAGGGGAAGGGAGAGTGGAGGGGAGTGTGGACTTTTAGAAGCAGACATACCTGCATTTACTAGTTGTGGGACCTTCAAAGTTTTTTGTTTGTTGTCTATGAAACAGGGTTAGTAACGGTATCTACCTGAGAGGATTTTAATTTTTTTGTAGGAGTTATAAATGGACTGACGTATAGTTGATTCTTGAAAAACACACAGGTAGTCAGAAATTCATGTATAACTTTTGACTTCTCCCAAACTTAACTACTAATAGCCTACTGTTGCCTGAAAGCCTTACCAATAACATAAACAACTGATTAACACGTATTTTGTATATGTATTATATACTGTATTCGTATAATAAACTAGAGAAAAGAATGTTATTAAGAAAATCATAAGAAAGAGAAAATACATTTTATTTTATTTATTTATTTATGACAGAGAGAGTCAGAAGGAGGGACAGATAGGGACAGACAGACAGGAAGGGAGAGAGATGGGAAACATCAATTCTTCGTTGTGGCTCCTTAGTTGTTCATTGATTGCTTTTTCATCTGTGCCTTGACCGAGGGTGGGGGGAGAGCAGACCGAGGGACCCCCTTGCTCGAGCCAGCAACCTTGGGTCCAAGCTGATGAGCTTTGCTCAAACCAGATGAGCCGGCACTCAAACTGGTGACCTTGGGGTCCCGAACCTGGGTCCTCCACATCCCAGTCCTATGTTCTATCCACTGTGCCACCGCCTGGCCAGGTGAAAATACATTTTAAGTATTTACTGAAAAAAATTTTCATATAAGTAGGCCTGCACAGTTCAAACCTGTGTTGTTCAAGGGTCAACTCTATAAAAAGTACTTACAGCATATTAAGTGGAACATAGGAAATGTCCAAGAAATATCAGCTGCTATTAATATGTATTATTATTATTATTATTATTATTACTGATGGGTGGATTCCTGCTGTATATATCCAAAGTAAGGTTAAATGGGTTAAAAGCAAAAGTCCCTGGGTTGATTTCTTGATCAATACTCTGAGCTGCCCTTCTCTCCTTTGGGAGTCTTAGGGGCCAAATGGGATCTTTGGGTGAGCTTCTCTCTTCTTCCTCTGCTTTGTACTGCGTTCTAGTTTAGCTGTCTGTCTTTTGAGTAGTATATTTAGACACAAAGCAATAAAAAAATTATTTCTCTACATGCAAAGAATCTTTCATTTTAAATGGATCAGCCGTTTGTTAGCACACAGTTTATTTTAAAATTATTAATTGTGCTGAAATGTACAACACAAAAGTACACTTTTGCCAAATGCCCTGTGTTTAGAGGATTCAGACTAATCTCTAACACCAGTGATAAATAGCCAGCTGGGGGTAGGGGGAAGAAGCCATCCTACTGAGCCCACAACCCTAATCACTCAATTGAACTGTTTCCAGATCATGTCACACGAGCTCTTCTCCAGATTTAGTCTCCGGCTCTTTGGAAGATGATAAAATGGTAGCCTGCCCTGGGTTGGAAGTGATTCCTTTTATTCGTGATTAGAAGAACACTTGCACTCTCTCTGCTGGGAAGAGGTGGCATGTATCTGATGAGTCGATGAACAAAACAGGAAGGACATGGTATTAAAAGGAAAATTTGACCATGTAGGGCTCTTATTTGTGAAAATAAACTTGTAACTCAACTTGTACCGCCTCATGAGGCAGAGTCAAGAGAACCCAAAGATCCACAGAGTATTTTTAGCAACTTGGGCCTCTAGACATCGAAGATGGAGCTGCGATGAAAAAATAAGACTAAAATATCATTCAGAAAGTGCCAGGTGGAGGCGGGTCCTAAGATCTTGGAAAATGGAGCCTTACATATGGAAAACCTGCAGAGGACCCTGCTAAGGAGACGGGAAGTGGGCTTGACGAACTCCAGTCTCCGGGAAGGAAGTGCTCCCTACCAGACAGACCACACCCCAGAAAATACAGAAGCAGCCGAGTGTCCATGTAGTTTGATTACAATTATATGTGAGAGGTGGCCCTGCGGATGCCCTCTCCGAGTGGAGATCAACAGCTCTAGTCAATTTAGCATTCTTCCTGTTTAAGAAAAGTTTGGTTGGCTTCGGTCACTGCAAGCTTTTGCCTGAATAGATAGTTCAGCCAACTTCATGAAAAGGAGAAATATATCTGATGAAGAGAAATATATATGCTGAAATGTAGTGCAGTGGAATATACTTCATGCCTGCCTTATTTTTATGGGGTCTTCTTGAGGCAGCCACAGGCACTGCTCTCTCATCAAGACTTAGTGTTGCTGAAATCTAGTTAGTAATAGCAGTGGCAGTGGTGGTAACAGTCAGTGGGTGGTATTGGCCCGCATAAGCTAGTAGACTGAGCTAATGGAGTGAGACCATTAAGGGGACAAGAGTCAGTTAGATGTTGGGTGGTTCTCCACTCCCACCACTTTTTCATGGTAAAGATAGATGCTTTCTTGTCAATAGTTGCCTTTGGTCTTTCATTGTGATGCTTCTTCCCAGTTAAAGCAAGTAGACAGTGGAAGGGAAAAGAAATAAATGGATAATTGTATTAGTAATGAATTGTTAATGCAGTTAACCTACATTGGTATTCTGTTTAAGTGCAGGTCCCCAGGTACTCTGCTGGGTGTCCAGACTTCCGCTAGGGAGATTTGAAAATTGCTAATCTAGATGTCACTCTAGTGTCATGACCTACATTGATTATATAGGGATACATACTTTTACTTCCCTTGGATCTTCCTAAGTCTCTGGTGAAAAAGTTCCTGGCATTTGTTCTAGTGGAATAGATTTGTCACCCAGCTTCAAAAAAAAAAATGTAATAGTATGAAATGGAAATGTAATGACCTGTAGAGAAGTGGGTCACCCATGTAAGCCTTTCTCCCAGGACTGTGTGCTCTCTTCCTGCCCTGGGAGTTTCTTCCCTCTTTTGGGTGACAGACAGCTCCAGATGGGCGTTATTTTGCGGTGCAGGGAGTGGGTGAGGTGCTTAGGTTGTCTGCAGGACCCTGAGAGTGCCTAAAATTTTCTGCCCTAGGCGCCTCATGCACCCCCCTCTAGATCTGTCACCAGGTCCTAGGCTAGTTGGTGATCTTGATCTGGGACCCAGCCTGACAGGACCTCCCTCCATCTGCTGCTCCTTGCTTTTGCCTGTGTCCCTCAATCACACCTGCTAGGATTGGGATATGGTGTGAACTCGACATATTGCCCGTCAGGCCTGAGTTAGGTGCTCAAATGCTGCTGCTCCCCCACCCCATGATCCTGCCCTAAGTGGATCATTAGCATTCGGCTCTTAAGGCTACAGTGTTGTTTCAAGGCCATTCAGACTTCCAACCAAAGGAGGTGCAACTCAAATATTTGAGGCAGAATGTATTTTTATCGTAAATGAAAGTATTATAATTTCAGATACTAGTGTTTAACATTGTATTATTTCCTTCTTTATTTTAAAATCTTAGATACTTTATCTAAAATGTAGTTTTTAGAAGGTATCAGAAAGCTCATATACATGTAAGCTGTTTCCCCCCACCTATGTATTATTGAAAGGAATATTATGGGGTGATTGTATGTCAAGTAATGATGTATGTATCCACGATACAAATTGTCTTTTCCAGAGAGAAGGTCTTTTCTTTGTAAATGTTGTTGGACCCACTTACTCTTTGTTGTGACTGTTTCTAATTGGCTCTGTAATATTTCTTAGAGTATGTGAGACTGTGTTCCTGTCCAGGTAGCTACCAGCTATTGGGTATTTCTCTTGTTTCAAGGCTATGCATCTAGACCTCACAGTCCCACATTAACTTTCTGGGGGAGGTATTAGCCCCAATTTTTTTAGCATAGGAAACTGAGACTTAGAGTCTTAAAAAAATAAGTAGCCATCCATCTCCTGGCAAATGAGGTTGGTGCTGGGTCCATTGACTCCAAAACCAGTATTCTTTTTTTGCTGCTTATTTTTTTTAATTGGAAAAAAAATTATATGCAGAAAATTATAGAGAATAAAAAAAAAACAAAAAAACTTGGGTTCTCCTCTAGAATTCTCCTCTCGAATTGACAAATGTTAACATTTTGGCATATTTCAGATTTTTTCTAAACAAAAGAAAACATTAAAGGCAAAGAAGAGGTTCTCTTTTTATTTCCTCTCCAGTTCTGATATTTTTTTCTTCTTCCCCTCCCTTCCTCTTCAGAGGCAATTTGGTTTCAGTGCAGAACATGTATTGATGCTTTTTACTTTTTATGTGTCTATTATCAGTATATGGCTTCGTTTATGTGTTTAAAAATGTATGTAAATTTTTATTTATAATATATAAATAAGTACAGTTTATGGTGCATATTTTGCAACTTCTTTTCCCAATTTTGTTTTTGATGTTGTTACATGTAGACCTAAATTATTCATTTGAATGGCGAATATTCCATTATGTGAATGTATTGTAACGTATCCTATTTATAGACATTAAGCGTTTTTCCAAATTTTTATTCTTTTAAAAACAATGCCAAACATGCCTCTGTGCTTCTCAAAGTGGGGGATATGCTTAGAGGACATGCCAGAGCCCGGGAGTTGGCATAGTTTCACCTTAGGTAGATATTGCCCAATTGCTCTCCAAAGTATGCATGTACTTCCACCAGTCACATGGGAGAAAGCAGATTTCTCCACATCCTCACCACCTCTTGGCACTGTTGGACTATACTCATTGCCATTGTGAAATAGTATCTCTTTGTTTTGATTTTAATTTGCATCAGACTAATTACTACTCATTACAACTGGTGAGGTTGGGCGTCTTTATAAGCTTATTAACCATTCGGGCATCCGTCCTTATGATTCGGCTGTTCAGATCTTTATTTTTCTCTTTGGTTGTTTATGTATTTTTCCTCTTGCTGTGTAGGAATTCTGTATACTATTAGTATTCATTGTTTATCAAAAAGTATTCTGATGCCATTCTTTTCTCCTCGTCGGTGGTTCTTGTTTGTTTGTTTATGGTGTCTTGTATAATATACAAATTTTTATTTTGATGTTATCAATCACTTGTGCTATGTTGTGTGTCCTGTATGTTTCTCACAGGGATTTTTCTTGGTAATAGCTTTAGAGCTTTGTTTTTATCTTTAGGTCTTTATTACAACCTTCCCTCCCCATCCCCGACCCAACTCATACCTCCACCCTTTTTTACTTTCTCCATTGCTGTCTATCCTATTGTACTGTAATAAATCCTACACTTATCTGTTTTGCCTATTTATTTGTTGTCTGTTTCCCTCCACTAGAATGTAAGCTCCCCGAGGGCAGTGGCTTTTGTCTGTTTTGTACATGGCTGTATCTCTAATCCCTGTAATAGTCACTGGCATATAGGAGGTGTTCAATAAATACTTGTTGAACAAATAAATAATAATTCATGTTGAATTTATTTTTTATATATGTGATAGGAATAGCATTCCTTTTTTTTGGTGGGGGGGGGAAGGTTGGGAGATCATGGAAAGCTTGTTTCTCTTCTTTTCTTTTTTTTATTCAGTGAGAGGAGGGGAAGCAGAGACAGACTTCCACATGTGCCCCGACTGTGATCCACCCAACAAGCTTATTAAGGGGTGATGCTCTGCCCATCTGAGATATTCCTCCATTGCTTAGCAACCAAGCTCTTCTTAGCACCGTGGAGCCATCCTCAGTGCCCGGAGCCAGCTTGCTCCAATCAAGCCATAGCTGCAGGGGAAGAGAGAGAGAGAGAGAGAGAGAGAGAGAGAGAGAGAGAGAGAAGTAAGAGGAGAAGGGATGGAGAAGCATATGGGTGCTTCTCCTGTGTGCCCTGACCCAGAATCAAACCAGGGACATCCACATGCCAGGCCAATGCTCTATCTACCACTGAGCCAACTGGCCAGGGCTGAAAGCTTGCTTCTCTAAGAGCATTAGTTGAATGGTTCATCCTTGCCCCACTGATTTCTTTTTCATGTCACCTTTATCAAGCTGGAGCTGTTTCCCTTGTGCTGCTGTATTTAAATATTTCTGTTCTGCCCATGTGCTAAAGTCTGCAGGAAGCCCAGTCCTCAAGTTTAGGAGTGGGAATAGGGGTGATAAGCTAGGTCTAATTCATGGGGAGCTCTTCTCTGATGGGTCAGTCAGTGAACATTTAAGAAGCACCTTGTATGAATCAAATGCCAAAATAGACATGAGCTTCTGCCCTCAAAGGACTTTGTGATGAACATTAAGAATATGATAAGGGTGCCTGACCAGGCAGTGGCACAGTGGATAGAGCATCGGACTGGGATGCAGAGGACCCAGGTTTGAGACCCCGAGGTCGCCAGCTTGAGTGCAGGCTAATCTAGTTTGAGCAAAAGCTCACCAGCTTGGACCCAAGGTCGCTGGCTTGAGCAAGGGGTTCCCGGGTCTGCTGAAGGCCCACGGTCAAGGCACATATGAGAAAGCAATCAATGAACAACTAAGGTCTCGCAACAAAAAACTGATGATTGATGCTTCTCATCTCTCTTCATTTCTGTCTGTCTGTCCCTGTCTATCCCTCTCTCTGACTCTCTCTCTGTCCCTATAAAAAAAAAAAAAAAGAATACGATAAGGGTTATGCAGGAGTATGAGCTGTATGCCCAAGCACAGAAGACACTGGAGACTGTAGTTAAGCTCACAGACCTTGAATAATAAATGAAATCTGAATTTGCAGTCTGCCTTTGTTCCTGACTGGGCTTTATCTTCAGTGAGTTGCTTACTCTTTCCAACATTCAGGTTCCTTATCAACAAAATATGGACATGATGGTAATGGCACCTGCTTCAGAGGTTGTTGAGAGGAGTGACTGACATAACGCATGCTCACTAATTCTGGTGTGGGTGGGGAGACTTTAGGGAGGAGGTGATATTTGGCTGGGTCTTCAGGATGGATTGGATTTTTCTAAGCAGAGATTGAATCGGTGGAAAAAGACATGCCAGGCAAGATATGGAATAAACAGAAATAAAAATGTGGAGACCAGTAAGTGTGGGGTGAGTTCAGGGAGCACTGATCTCGTTGAACTGGGCTGTAAGAAGCAATCATAATGAAGAGGCTGGAGATGTAGGTTGAGACCAAATATGGTGGGTTATTAGCACTAAGCCAAGAAAATGCCCTTTATTACTTTGCTCTTCGATTCCTTAATGGCTCCTCAGGGGGTTCTGGGCAATAAGGAGTGGAAAAGGGCAGGAAGGGCAGCTAGAAGCTCCCGGGAGAGTCCTGCCTGTGCAGGTGAAGGTCCATATTCAGGGCACTTGAACTGTAGGAACCTTTTTTTTTTTTTTTTTTTTTTTAGCACTAGCTATATGCCAGGTGTGGAGCTAAGTACTTGCATATACATATCTCATTTTTTAAATCTGGAATAATTATTTCCCTGGGTATTCCTGTTTGATGTGTGTGTGGTCTTTTGTCCCTAATCCCGCATCTGTCAAAGAAAGAACAGGGACAGAGAAGCTTAGAGCACCCTCTTCTTCATTCCAACTTCCTCCTCTAAAGTCACAGATGAGAAAAGAACAGCCTTAAAGATGTAGGGCCCCAGGAAATCCTTTGTCAAAGAAGCTGTCACCTGCCGACATTCTTCCCAGTCTTGCGTAATTTCTGGGCAGCATCGCAGCCACAGGTATCGCCCAGGGAGGATGGCGCCAATCTCTGCATTGCAGTGTGGTGTGACCGAGAGCCTGGACCTTGACATCAGGGGAATGTGGGTTCAGATCTTAGCCCTGCCAGCATCGAGCTCTAGGATGACCAACTGTCCTGGCTTGCCTATGAATGAGAAGTGCCTGGCACATTAGACTTCCCGTGCTAAAACCTGGATAGTCCTGCGCAAGCTGGGAGGAGCTGGTCATTAGCCCTGTGCTCTGAACTTGACCCTTACTTCATCAGCAGTCAGCAGGTACATCCTGTATTCATTCGGGGCTACCAAGCACCATTCTGCCTTTTCCCTATGTTGCACTTACTTGTGCATATTTTTTTCCATTTACTGCCTGCCTTCCTCACAGGGGTGGTTTTTTTTGTTTTTTTGTTTTTTTGTTTTTTGTTTTTTTTTTCCTCTCTCATAACAGTGGAGACCAAGTCTTCCTAGCACACTGCTGTGTTCCCAGCATTTAACACTGGGTCAAATGTAGGGATCATCACAGGTGATCATTGAGGGATGAATGATGATGAAACTCTAGGAACCTCAGTTTCCTCCTCTGTGGGGATGACCTCACTCTTAGGGTTGTTTCTGAGAATAATGAGCTAACCCAGCAAAAGCCCTGGTGCTCAGTGCACCCCTCTTTCTTTCTTCCCCGTGAATGCTCGCAGGTTGTAAAGCCAGTGTATTTGCCCTGCCCTGATGTTGCTATAGTCCAGTCATGTTTAGGCACCCTGAAAACTCAGGTATCTGTTCCTCTCTTTTAGGAGAAGTTGGGCTATCTTTAATATAAGATAGAAATCAAACCAAATTAGATTATCTTCAGAAGCCAATTTCAACTGATCCTTTTGAATGGTATAGTTCTATTATCATATATTACTTCAAACTTAATAGAAAAAAATTGATTAAAATATGTGCCCTGTTCATATCTAGCCTGGCTGAATGCCACAAGACACATTAATTGAAAATGAGTTTCTACAAACCCAATCAAGCTCATGAAGATGAAAGATGTCCCTTTTCCCCTCCGTTCCCTCATTGATTTTTCATTTTCCCCACTCAGAGCTTCATTTAGCAATTTTTCAGTTTCGTTTTGTTGTGGCCTTAATTCATTTCCTTCACGCCCCGCCAAAATGAAATAATGTACCATTTTCCTTGTCCTTTCTAAACGGTTCTTTTATACTGCATTAGTGCAGGCCAGATTCCGATCCGGCTGTATTTCTCTCTGCTTTGTTATTTCTTAGGAAAAGAGGGTTACTTTATTATTTTAAAAGTTCTTACTGTGGTCATTTTTTTTTCTTTTATCAAGGAGAATGCACTTTAAAATACATAATTATGAAATTACCCTGTTACAAGCCTTCTAAAATAGAATTAAGAGGAACTAGAGCAAAGATAAACCTTTTCAGAAGCAGAATGTAAAATAGTGTCATTCTCTTTTTTCATGGTGGGGTACGTGAGGGCCAAACAGCCTTTCTATTTTGTTGAGAGAATTGAAGACACTGTTTGCCAGCTCACAAGAGGTTTGGGTTGAAAACGAGGCCCTGTCAGGACAAGACGAAGCAAAGGGAGAAGGTGGCTTCAGGCCTGAGTGAGCTCTGGAAGGTTCTTGCCTGTCCTGTTCCAACCCTGCCCTGGTCAGTTCACTGATCACCGGATCTCGAGGCGTTTTGAAAACCAGTAATGGGAACCTACAAGCTATTTTCTTGTGAAAGTTTCAGATAATATTCCAGCATCCATTTCCTGTGAGAAGTCTATGGGGACCTACAATAAAGTGTCATATTGCTTTACTTGGACCTAGAATTCAGAACCCTGATGATCTCATTTTGATTAGAAGCTTTGATTGGCAGTTGTTCATCTTTGATCTAGTTTTCAATGGGAGAATGAGTTATTTCTTTGCCAGTGCAGTTTAAAGTAGGAAGTCTTTTTAAGTGAGGGTTCATGGGAAGGGGTGAAAAAGCAGGCATGCCAGTGATAGAGGCCGGGAAACTTCATCAATGTGTCAAGTGCCATGGTAGGTGTGAGCACACACAGTCCTCATACCCTGCCTGTATGGTTAATTGGTTATTCTTAAGATTATGATGAAAACAAAATAAAACAAATTTCCAAGAAAATAGTACCATAAACTTAGTTTAAATTTTAAAAACTTAAATTTTTCCTTACAAGATTTTAAACAATTTGATTTGATGTGAACATTAGTGTTAACCTCCCTTCCAGAATTGTACGTTGTTTCAGTGTGTTTCCTGTTGCCTGTAAGGCATTTTTCAGATATGTGTGTTATCATTGGCCAGCTGGTATGCACAATTTCTTTAAAAACCATATCAAGTGCTGTCTAGTATTTAATACTTACTTGTTGCTGCCATTTCTTAGTATATGTGCTGCCGAAGCGAACACTGTTGCTGCCATTTCTTATATTCCTTAATTTCTATCGACATCACCAACCTCAATTTGATGTTTCATGAGTCTTGCACAACCGAGTACTAGTCATATAGTTCTAATTCCAGGGCTGTGTCATGTTCTGTCAATCTATCACAAAATGACCTGTGTCCCATGCATCTGTCAGTAATGGAATAAACCTCCTGGAAGGTGAGAAGCCTTGCGACCTCTAGGGTTGCTCTGAATCCATATATAACAGGACCTTCCCCAAGTTTTGCATACTTTCATTTTGGTCTGGTTGACAACACAAGCCCTTTTCAGAACAAATTGGGAGCAATCCCTTCACTGTAGAAATCCATTTCCAAAGCATTATAAAAATGTGTGGGTTGATAAAGGTGATTTGACCTCCTCGGAGAACTGCTCTTTTATGTGAGACAGTTGGTACACTACACATTGTTCCAGGTGGATTTGCTGTCTGGTGCCAGGGCAAGATGCAATAAATACAGGATGGCATGGTCCGTGATGTGTCCTCACAGGTGTGTGCTGGAGGGGCTCAGGTAGACAGAAGAGGGGGACAATGCCAGCCTGTGGGAGTTGGGAAGACAGGTGGGAGGTGACTGTTGAGTTCTTCACGACAGCAGGAGGTTTCCTGGTGGGGAAGGGGAAGAAGGGGGTGTAAGGCACACTGGGGCACCAGCTTGTGCAAAGGCCTGGAGGCAGTACCACTGTAGGCCCCTTGATTGCTGAGAGGATGGGGTGGCCTTGCTGTAGGATTCACTTGCAGGGCAGGCAAGAAATGAAACTGGGGACAGAAAGTGGGACCACAGCAGACAGCCCTTATATCCATGCTAGGGTGTTTGAATTTTAGATGACTGTGTGGGTTTTTAAATAGGAGAGCGGTATATCCAGCATCTCTGGCATAGAGCCTAAATGTTGGTATTTTGTAAAAGCTCCGCCCGGGTGATTCCAGTGTGCAGCTGTGGATAAGTGGGCAGCTTAGCTCAGACCACCTGTGCAGGTCGCTCAGTTGTAGCTAATGTGAAGAAAAGTCACTATCAGTTCTAAGAAATGTGAAGACCTTCCTTCTTTCCTTCAATAACAAAGTAGCCTATGGTCTTAGAGACCTAATAACCTGCATGAGCAATTAGGCTGCAAGACATATATTCAGTTTGAGTTACCAAAAAACATGCTAATGAAGATAAAAACTAGAAAAAATTCTATTGACATCCATTAAAAGTTTCCAAATTATACCAAGATGGGTTTTTCCTTTTATTCTATAAGGGGGTCTGCAGTTTGCTATTTCAATTTAACCGTTGCAACAAGATTATGTTCTTGCATAGATAAAGTAGTTTGGATCTGATTTCTCATTTCCTAGTGCCCTGACTTGAGCCTGGTAACTTAGGTCATTTACTACCACCTGGTGACAGGGAGGCCTAAATGCAGCTTCGTGAAGGGCACATAAACCTCTTGAAGGTCAAAATTCACAAACTTAAACATGTCAAAATTGATTTGACTCATAAGCTTCATGGTCCCCTGAATTTTGAATAGCCCCTGAGTTTGGTGGGTGCTTCTGGGGACATGTCCACCTTGGTTCATCAACTGCTCCAGACAGTTTTACCTCTGAAATCTAAGGGATGATTGTTCAGAGATGGATGGATGGATGGATTCATTCATTCATTCATTCGTCATTATCTGAGAATGTAAAGATGACCAAGGTCCTTACTCTTAAAAGACTTACAGTCTAGGGAGGGAAGAAGTCCACTGATACCATAGCACAGTAGTAGTTAATTTTTTTGGAGGGTTTAGCATATGTTAGGTTCTATCCAAGACAATGTCTCAAGGCTCTTTTAAGTGAACAGTCAAAAATAACACTATTTTCCACACAATTGTGTGATTTAGTGATTATGGGTAAAAACCCAGATTTGGGAGTCAGATGTTACCTTATGGATAGAAGCATGCGAGTCGACTTATTTTGGAAACTTATTTATCTGCTCACCTGGGAGAAGGCATAGGATGTGCTCCAGGGGCAGACTCCAGGGGACACTCCGCTGGGACTCAGAGTTGGCACCCGTTGTAGGTTGTGAGGGGCCAGCCACTCACTGCCTGCCCATCTTACAGTCCTTTCTTTTCTAATCTGAACAAGCCACCCCTGGTCACAGACTATTCTGTACAAGAGGCTTCTGTAAGAAATGCTCAATGCTGAAAGGAGGTGTGCACGCCCAGCATTCATTTAGCACAAGAGCGCAGTCGCTTCTGCAAGCCTCAGTTGCCGAAAACCGCGAGCCTTGTTGACAGAAGCGTCAGCACCCCCAGGTCCTTCCCACAGTCTGTTCTTTCTCCCGAGAACGCGGCGCCTCCTCAACTCTAGAACCAGCCCTCTGCCCTCTTAGAATTCCCAGCGTTCTCCCCTCAGCTCTCTGCAGGTGATGTCTCTGACTTGTGTTTATTTCCCTTTTAAATAAAAACGCTCCTGAGAGCTGTTCATTAGGGTGCCCTCACCGCACCTCTTCCTGCTCTTGACTCGCAGGCCACGCTGATTACCTGAGGAACAGTAAACCTTGTGTGTGTAAAGTTATTTTCTGTGCTATTGGATGAAATATTACCTCCGACCTTCTTGGCACGTTTCAGTTAATTTCAGTACCCATTTTGCCTATCATTTAAAGATTTTAAAAGTCAACTTTAAAAAAATCTTAACACTATAGAAAGGAATAAAAGAGGAACACTATTTATTATAAGGGTGATTTTTGAAAATGTTTCTTAAAAGTTGGAGAAAATTTAAGCAACATAAATTTTTGTTCTGCCCATAATCCTCCCCTAACCCCAGATTGATTTAGTTTATCTAATTTCTCTTCCAGCTTTTACCTTCATCATTGTAAACTTTTGTTTTTCTATCCCTTGAGGCTTTTTGTAGATACTTTTCTGTTTTGCAATATGTATGTTTTTTAGTGTTTGTTTCATATATTCCTTCATATTGATATTCCATAATTTATTACCCATTTCTTTAGTGCTAGACATTAAGGTTATTTCCATTTTCTCTATTATAAATAATAGGAGCAAGAACATCTTTGTATATATAGCTTTTATTTCCTACATATGAATTATATCCTTGGGATAAATTCCCAGGAGTGGGATTAGTGGGTCAAAGGATACGAACAGCTTTATGGCTCTTAATATTTATTGCTAAATTGCCCAAAGGGTCATTCTAATTTACAATGCCACCTGCAACACATGAGAGTAGTTGTCATTCTCAGCCCTTCTAACACTGATTTCTTAGGTCAATGATTTTGGGCAAATTTAATAGTTATTAAAGGATACCTCCTTACTGTTTGTAATTGTTAAGTTCTTTACTTACTAGCAACATTGGACATTTTTCTTAAGTGTGTATCTTATGTTCTATTTTGTATGGTTTGCTTTTATGTTAGAGAATTGTATTTTTTGACACGAGGTAGAATTTAAAAAATTTTATAATGAAAATGTCAAATGCACTTAGGACAGAGAGAATAATTGATGAAGTTTTTTAGACTCATTACCCAGATTCAACAAACACAATTCGGCTACATTGTTTTTGATTTACCTCTTCTTTTTCTCTCTCTCTCTCTCTTTTTTTTTTTACCTCTCATGTAATCGTTTTAAAGAAAATACTAGACATTCTGCATATGTTTCTTATATACTTCACTATTCATCTCTAAAATGAAGATTTTTTTTCTTATGTACAGTAATCATAATGTCATCGTCACACTTAACAAAATTAATGATAATTCCTGGGTATCATTTAATAACAAATGTTCAATAAAATTTTTTGGACTGTCTTTAAAATGTCTTTTACTGATGCTTTGTTCCAATCAGCACGCAGAAAAGGTTCATTACGTTTGGTTGTTGTGTTTCTAAATCTTTCAATCCACAGTGTGCTGCCTTCTGCTTACCCCTGACTGCACCAGTTTAACCCCCACCTAGTGACATTGCAAGAACTGAGTTGTCCTATAAAGCTCCAACATTCTGTATTTGACTTTTTCTTTTTTTATTAGTGCTAGAAGCTTTATTAGGCTCAAAGTTTCAACTTTGTTTTGTGTCTGTGTGTGAAGAGAGGCAAGAATACTCCCTGGTGGTGCTGTGTGATTCATTTTGTACTATTTGGGGGCACATAGTATATGATTGTCCCACTTTTGAAGATGCTCAGGCTGATCATGGATTCAGAAGCTGACAGCCTAACACAGCTGTAAAGCTCCACATCTGCAAAGTTCCACATCTGCTTTGCCCCTCACTGGTTCATCTATTAATGATGGTAGATTGAATCAGTGATTTAATGGGAATTACACAATGGTGATTTTCTAAATTTGTCATTCTTTCCCCATTTATTAACTGGAGTTCTTCTGAAAAGTAAAACCTTTTCCCTCATAAACTAGGACTTTTTAGTAATCTCAAAATGCAGTTTGTATAAGAAAGGTGGGATAAATATTCTTGTTCTTTCCTCTAATTATTTGCCAAGTTTGTAAATAAGGAGCTTATGCTCTTTCACTTCCATTGGTGTCCAGTGAGTTGCTGCTGTTTTGTTTTTGTTTTAGAAGAATGATAAAATACTCAGGGTTTTAAATTATATATATATTCTATGCAATTACATTCATTAATCCTTTTGGTGCTCAAATTGTTCCATTCTTGGCTCAAGGGAAACTCTTTATGTCCTTGTTTTCAGGCATAACAAGGTATCTGGGCTCAGGTAGTATATTTTTTGCTTCGTGGAATGGGCTATTCCTTCAAGATGTCCTGTGTTTTTTGGTGAGAAATGGTATTTAGTGACCACAATCTGGATATATTATGTGCTTATTGTTATTGTTTCTAAGTTTTCTCAGTGAACAGAATAGGAAATGCATTTTTAACAAGAGAAAATAAAAGTTTATGAGTTTATACTGAAATTTTTATTTCAAATATAATAAAAATCTTTTTACTTCTATTATTTCTTTCTCTTACACTAAAATACTTAATTCCAAACATTATACTACAACATATCAAGTAGTTTCAAAATAACAAGACTGATATTACTGCTAACAATTTTCCTGGTGAGTGAGAGATATTTTAGCAGTTCTGTTTACCTCTAGACTACATTCCACTAAAAATATAGTCAAATTATCTTGTTCAAACTATGCTTGAATTAATTCTTTTCACCAATATATACAGTTAAGTTCTTTTATTTCAGTTTGTTTTAAAGTTTTAGGATTCATTATTTTTTCCTTTTTGGGTTTAGTTGTTGTTGTTGTTTTTTTAATCTGTAAAATGTCTTCCAAAATTAAACCTATGTAACAGTCTTATCAGAAGTTCAGAAATCTTTCTTCTGTTCTGTCTCCTCCATCTTATTCTCTCCCCATCCCTATTGGTAACTATTTCTTAATAATTAAGATTTTTTAATCTTTGTAGTGTTTTCTTTTGCAAATATATATGCATTTATATGTCCTCAAGGGTTTTTTACACCAAAGCTTAGCATACGATATATTCCTTACAATATACTGTATCAGTGTTTTAGAGATCTTCATTTATTTTTAAGGTTAGCTAGTTGTCCATGAAGATGGACCATGGTGTATTTAACCAGCTACTTACTGATAAGAGTTCTGTTTTCTAAAAGAAAAAAAAAAATCCCATGTTCAAATCATTTTATGTTTTGTCCAATGTGTCCTTAGGATCTGTTCTTAGAAATGGGATTGCTGAGGCCCTGGCCGGTTGGCTCAGCGGTAGAGCGTCAGCCTGGCGTGCGGGGGACCCGGGATTGATTCCCGGCCAGGGCACATAGGAGAGGCGCCCATTTGCTTCTCCACCCCCCCCCCCCTTCCTCTCTGTCTCTCTCTTCCCCTCCCGCAGCCAAGGCTCCATTGGAGCAAAGATGGCCCGGGCGCTGGGGATGGCTCCTTGGCCTCTGCCCCAGGCGCTAGAGTGGCTCTGGTCGGGACAGAGCGAAGCCCCGGAGGGGCAGAGCATCGCCCCCTGGTGGGCAAAGCGTTGCCCCTGGTGGGCGTGCCGGGTGGATCCCGGTCGGGCGCATGCGGGAGTCTGTCTGACTGTCTCTCCCTGTTTCCAGCTTCAGAAAAAAAAAAAAAAAAAGAAAACAAAGAAATGGGATTGCTGAGTCAAAGGTTATATACAATTGTATTTTTGCACTTTTTTTCTGGCTATTGCTAGATTCCCTTCTATAAGAATTGTATTGTTTTGAATTGAGAAGGATTTTTTAAAGAGATTTTACAAATGCTCAAATTTAGATACAAGATTGTTGGAAAATTTGTGCATTCGTCAAAAATTGTGTTATTTAATGAATCTTCCCACTAGTATCTGAGAGATACCCTGGTTCCTGCTCTTAGGCCATTTATGGTTTGTCTATGGAGACGTGAAATGTGAATGAAAAGCAAAGAGTAGTCCAAGATAGAATACATGTATTGAAAAACAAAGGTGAAAGCCACGCTCTAGACTGTCTCTTTAGGGAGCCTTCCCTGCTTACTGCAGGCCATATGAGTCCCCAGTCCTTTGAATTTCATTAGCACTTTTAGTGACAGTTACCCTTTCCCCAGACCAAAATTTATGACACCTGATTGAACAAATGTGAATGTACTAACAGGAATAACAGAGCCGAATGTTTGATATGCTGGGAGCCTCATAAATTTAAGCTGAATAATTATTTTATGTAGAGTTGTATCTGCATTTCGCAAGGCATGTTCTCTGGGACACCGTGGGATGGTGATGAAGGTCACGCAGCAGTATCAGTGTGTCTAGGTTAGGTTACACACACCTAATGACACGTGACTCCAAAGTCATGTCTGATGTCCCAGGCTTACCTGGGCACAGAATCCTTTCCACGAGTGTCTCATGTTAACACTGTTCCATGAAACACAGGGAACCCCTGTATAGATTTTGTTTAAATGATAACCAAAGGCATCTTTTCCTGTTAATTTGTACAGTTCCAGTATTTTTGACTAACGCTTTTTAATTTGTTTCTTTCTAGATTGAATCATTAAAGAAAAAGGTGCAACAGAAACAGCTCTTAATATTGCAGCTTTTAGAAAAGATATCATTCTTAGAAGGAGAGGTAAGAAGCTGTGTCTCTTTAAGTTGGTGTCTTCTCTATCGTTACATTTTATGTTGCTGAGCCTACCCTCGACACTTACTTAAAAGTATGGCTATTTCCTGGCCTTATAAAATTGATTGAAGGTTAACTGCCAACCCTGAAAATGAGGTTCTGACAGCCCGTTTTTCTTTCCCGCCTGGCTTTCCTCATCCCCGCCTGCTGCTCACCTCTGATTTTGGCTCTCGTTTTTCTTGTTCAAGAATTTTCTTAGCAAGTCTGATAAGCTTTTGGTTAATACTGATAATTGCCCACATTCATGTAGTGCTTTATAACTTGTGAAATATTTTCACATACATTCCTCGCGTCATTCTCTTAGCAACTTTAAGACAGGCAAGACAAGGATTATTATCTTCCTATTAACCAATTTTTAAAAAGGAGGTCCCGGGAAGGCAGGTGGCTTTGCTCACACTCGCCCAGCAGAGCGAACGCTGGAGCCAGCCTGGAGACCAACTCCCGAACCTGTGTTCTTCTCTGAGACTGAGTCAACATGTTTTAGTGGTGACTTCACTTCACCTGCCACTTTAAAGCTATTTAGTATTCTTCACTTTCTGGCTTTTTGAAAGTCATTTGGAGGGTTTTGTGTAAGTTCCAGAGAAGAAAATAATGGAGTTGGAAGAACTGGTAAGGGCTTAGGTATTAACAGAAGGAGAAGCCAAAATCAATTTGTTCTGAAGGGTATTTTAGAGCTTGGCATTGAGCTTCTTCCTTCTGAGCCTCAGTGAATCTCTCCTCGTCTCCTTGTCTGTCTCATCATTCTAGTCCTTCCCCGTTTTCACCCCAGAGAAGGGTGAAGTAAGGGGCCAGGAAAAAAGCAACATTTGTTAAGCACCTAGTATTCGCTGGGCACTGTTTGTTTTTCTGTAGTTTTTGTATAGCGTTGCAGTTAAGAGTGGAATCAGACTTTTGCTTCTTCTTCTTTTTTTTTTTAGATTTTATTTATTGATTTTAGGGAGGAGAGAGAGAGAGAGAAAGGGGGTGGGGCGGGAAGCATCAACTCAGTAGTTGCCTCTCGTTTGTGCCTTGACCCGGCAAGCATGAGGTTTAGAACTGGCGACCTCAGCATTCTAGGTTGACGCTCTGTCCATTGCACCACCACAGGTCAGGCTGCTTCTTACTAGCTGGGTAACACTGGGAAATTTCTTATGAAGTGAGGATTTTAACTGTGCCTACATGTGGATGACTGTGCAGTGAGAATGCATAGAAAGTGCCTGACAGTCGTTAATGTTTAACTTGTTAGTGTTTTCTCTTTATTAAGAGGGATGCCCAATGAATTAGATTACAGTTCCCCCATTTTATAGATAGGGAAATTGAGGTTCAGGCACATTAAGGAATATGGCCAATCTGGCAGAAAAGATGGGTAAGCCTGTATTCAAAGCCTGAGCTCTTAACCGCCACGTTTGTTGAAGTGGCGAGCTGGGTCTTTATTCAGTAATCTATTTTTGTGGGACTGCCTGCAAAAGTCAGAACCAGAAGTGCCTTATGGCCCATGGGGCCCTGGTAGCAGATTCCAGGCCCAAGAATCTCAGTGTCCTGACAGCTGAGTAAATAGATACTTGCCCTGTGATGTTTCTATCTTCTCCACAGTCATTGGGTCTGGGTCCAGCCTTATGATCAGATAGTTCTATGTTGAAGATTGCCCTCTGAAATCTTAGCTCCCCGTGGGCAGAATCACACCCTGCCCAGTGAGAGTCAGAGAGTGAGTGTCCCACTGAAAGTTCATGGATCTAGAGAGAGGCGGTTATAGGAGAGACAGGAAGTCACCCAGGACAGTGCCCACCAGCTCTCCCCCTGGCCAGGCCACTCAAGCCAGCTCTCCTACTGGTAGATTATGAATGGTCCTAGGGGATATGGTACATGGAGAAAGGCCATACGAATGTTGTGCTTCGGTTAATGCTTGATTTCTTAAACTCATCTCTTCTCCTAGTTTGGGTTGCCAGACCCTGCGATGTGGGTATCAGTCCACACAGTTTATTTGGGAGGTGATCCCAGGAAGCCCTGGGAGGGGAATGGGGCAGTGAGCAGGGAAAGGACAAAAGTAACCCTGGTGGGGTCTGTGTGAGATCTGTGCCGCTGGCTCTGAGTTATCTTCTCAAGAGTTCGAAAGGCTGAGGCGTTTAGCCCCTAACTCCCGTCAGCCATTGGCCGAGTTCCGCTCCTGGGGGTGGTGGCAGCTCTGCCCTGGGCAGAATGGGTTGGACTCCGGTGGTCAGAGGAGGCCCACAGGTAAACAGTCACAAGTGGAGTGTCAGAAATGGTGAGTGTCCGAGGATATGAGTGGGCCTAGCACTGTCTACACTATACATCTAATAAACAAGATTTGGAAAACCATTTTTTCTTGAGTATTTAAAGATTGTTTATAAATTTGATAGATTAAATTCCCTTAAACTATTTAAGTTTCACTACTACATTAGTATGGATGATTCCCTTTGACCACTTCAAACATCTACCTTGACCAGCAGACAAAACGTGTATAATATAAGCTACCTAAAGACAAGATTGAGTAGTACATTTAGACTTTAACACTTGAACTTATTCTAAAATAGGGGTCGGGAACCTATGGCTTGCGAGCCAGCTGTGGCTCTTTTGATGGCTGCATCTGGCTCGCAGACAAATCTTTAATAAAAAAAATAATAACGTTAAAAATATAAAACATTCTCATGTATTACAATTCATTCATTTTCTACCGCTCATGTTCATAGTTGCGCGTGGCTGGAGCCAATCACAGCTGTCTTCTGGGACAACACCAAATTTTTATTGGATAATGCTTAACGTACACGGGTCGTTGTATGCTCTCACGGAATTACATTTTAAAATATGTGGCGTTCATGGCTCTCTCAGCCAAAAAGGTTCTCGACCCCTGTTCTAAAATATTAAATATCACATGTCTAATTTGTATCTTGTTTCTGTTCTTGCCCTTTTTTTTATATCTTCCAAAGGCTGTTGTTTTACTTATTTTGACATTTTCTTAGACTTAATGTCATTTTGGCACTTTCCAGACAGGAGCAGTGATCTTTCAGATCAACAGGAGATGGAATTCCTTTTCTAAGTAGCTAAGTTTAGAGGATATGGGTAGGTACCCCACTGATTCTTGGGTCACAGGACTCAGTAGCTTCAGGGAATTCATACTCAGGACCCCTTGTCATTGTGATGCATTGACCTGGTTGTTAGCATATCAGTGTTCTCCAAATTTATCTGGTGATATTGCTTTACAATACAGGATTCTGTTGGCCACAAAGAATTTCTATTATGTTGACCTATTCTAATACCCGTAGCTTTTATACCTGACTTTCCATCCTCTGTGTTACACCATAATGATGCCAAGGATGGTGTTGAGATCTTTTTGAAAAGTTTTGGTGGGCAAATCTGATAACTTCTTATATTCCATATTATTAATTAAGTAGCTACTTTTTTTTTAAAGGACTGACTGGCCAGCTCCAGACTCTGGAGCCAGACTATGTGAGATCAAATCTCAGCTCCGCCACTTACTAGTTATGTGATCTTGAGCAAATTACTGAACTCTATGCCTTCATTTGCTCATCTGTAAATGGAAGTCCTCTCTTTAAAATGGTGTCTTTCCCAGAGTTGTTACAAAGATTAAATGAGTTAATACTAAGTTATTAGAAAAGTATATGCGTTTATTATTTCTTCAAATTATCTGGGTGCCAGGATCTCCTTTCATTGTCACTGATACATATTTTCTCTTCCTCCTTCTGTCTTCTTTCCCCTTCTTCTTCTTTAAAATAGAGAAATATAGATAATTTGGTCCCTGAAGTCACCACTTATACTTACTGATGCTTAAACTCATTTGATTTTTGCAACCCCCACCCCTACTAGATCCCCAGAAGTTTGTCTAGCCAGCCCCATGAGACTGCATTTTCATCAACTGATTCAAAATCTTCCTGATACAAAAATATTCCTGTTCTTTGTTCTTCTTTTTTCTAAACAAATTTTTATTTGCTCACCTCTTTTTTTTTTTTTTTTTACAGAGACAGAGAGAGAGCGGGATAGATAGGGACAGACAGAGAGGAAGGGAGAGAGATGAGAAGCACCAATCATCAGCTTTTCGTTGCAACACCTTAGTTGTTCATTGATTGCTTTCTTATATGTGCCTTGACCGCGGGCCTTCAGCAGACTGAGTAACCCCTTGCTTGAGCCAGCGACCTGGGTCCAAGCTGGTGAGCTTTGCTCAAACCAAATGAGCCCACGCTCAAGCCAGTGACCTTGGGGTCTCGAACCTGGGTCCTCAGCATCCCAGTCCAATGATCTATACACTGCGCCACCGCCTGGTCAGGCTATTTGCTCACCTCTTGAAGAAGAAATATCCCATCTTCTATTTTTGGTATAGAAGATGTTCTTAAAATAAAATTTCAAGCATATATCTTCATTAGGTTGATAAGTTTTCTGAAATTCTGAATTAAATCTAAAAAAAAAAAAGAATAAATCCCATTTTATTTTTTTCTGCTGAAAATCCTAGATGCACAGCTGAAATTAAAAGTCAGAGGGAAGGATTCAAATGTCTTGGTTTGGTCCATCCTGCATTTAAAGTGCATTGTGTGGTCCAGAAACCTCTCCACATGTCTGTTGTGCACTCCTGGGACTCTTACTAACTTTCGCATGTAATACCGGCAGCAGCCCAGGCAGCAGGGCTCCACGCACGCACTCTTTTGGACACGCCTTCTTGTTTAGTGCACGTGCTACAGCCCCTCTGCTCATTCCCTGGGCCCGAGGGAGTAGGGGCAGATGCTGTGCCATACATTTGTGATGCAGTTTCCAAAAAAACTGCCAAAAGGTGCCATACCAACTCCTTCCTTCCTGGAAGGCACACAGCCTCCCAAGCCACTGGCTGGTATGCATTTCTCATCCAAACACGAGGTGATGGTATTTGAAAGACAGAAACCCCCGGAACTTGTTTCTCAATCCTAGAAGCAGTCCTTCAGAGAGCACAGGCCGGTGGCAATCTGAGTGCTCTTTGTTGGGCAGTCAGTCATATTCTGCCAGACCGAGAGCAGACGGTTTTGTTTTCCTGTATCGAGTCCTGTCCATTTCATTTTTAAGTTTGTCTTAAACCTGTCCCTCCCTTTCTAACTTTTATTGTACTACTCATGTTCAGGCTCTCATCATCTTTTATTTTTGTCTTGTCTACCTTATTGTATGGTAATTTATGAAAACAAACTGCTTCTATTTAAAGTACATAATGATGATGTTAACTAGACTTATTGTGATAATTTAGTAATATATACAAATATGAAATCATTATCTTCTATATCTGAAACGAATGTTATATTTCAATTATACTTTAATAAAAAAATAGTGTATAATTCGATGAGTTTTAACAGTTGTATATACCTGTGAAAATACCACCATGATCAAGATATAGGACAATTCTGTCACTCCCCAAAGACTCTGTCTTACCCTTGGCAATTCTTTTTTCTAGGCAACCATTTTTATTTCTTTCCAGGAAGGGGTCACTTCATCACTTTTGTCACTATGACCTGCTTGCATTTTATGTAAATAGAATCATATTTATATTATATGTACTCTTTTGTGTCTAGCTTCTTTTACTCAGGGTAATGATTTCAGATGTATTGACTTTAGATGTATTGCAGAGTGGTATTCTACTGTATGACTATGTCACAATTTATCCATTCACTCATTAATACACATTTGAGTTGTTACCAGTGTGGGACTATTTTGAATAAAGCTGTCATAAACATTATTATACAAGTCATTTTGTGGACATGTTTTATTTCTCTTATTTAAACTCCTAGCCTGACCAGGCGGTGGCACTGTGGATAGAGTGTCAGACTGGGACGCAGAGGACCCAGGTTTGAAACCTTGAGGTTGCCAGCTTGAGCGCAGGCTCATCTGGTTTGAGCACAGCTCACCAGCTTGAACCCAAGGTCGCTGGCTTGTGCAAGGGGTCACTCAGTCTGCTGTAGCTCCCCAGTCAAGGCACATATGAGGAAGCAATCAACGAACAACTGAGGTGCCGCAACGAAGAATTATTCTTCTCATCTCTCTCCCTTCCTGTCTGTCTATCCCTATCTGTTCCTCTCTCTCTCTCTCTCTCTGTCTCTGTCAAATAATTAAAATGAAAAAGAAAGAAAGAAAGAGAGAGAGAGAGAGAGAAAGGAAGGAAGGAAGGAAGGACAGAGAGAGAGAAAGAAAGAAAGAAAGAGAGAAAGAAAGAAAGAACAGAGAGAGAGAGAAAGAAAGAAAGGAGAGAGAGAGAGAAGGAAGGAAGGAAGGAAGGAAGGAAGGAGAGAGAGAGAGAAGGAAGGAAGGAAGGAAGGAAGGAAGGAAGGAAGGAAGGAAGGAAGGAAGGAAGGAAGGAGAGAGAGAGAGAGGGAAGGAAGGAAGGAAGGAAGGAGGGAGGGAGGGAGGGAGGGAGGGAGGGAGGGAGGGAGGGAAGGAAGGAAGGAAGGAAGGAAGGAAGGAAGGCAGGCCTGACCTGTGGTAGTGCAGTGAATAAAGCGTCGACCTGGAATGCTGAGGTCGCCGATTCGAAACCCTGCACTTGTCTGGTCAAGGCCCATATAGGAGTTGATGCTTCCTGATCCTCCCCCCTTTCTCTCTCTCTCTCTCTCTCTCTCATTCTCCTCTCTAAAATGAATAAATAAAAATAAATAAATAAAATGCTAAAAAAAAAGGAAGAAAGAAAGAAAGAAAGAAAGAAAGAAAAAAAGAAAGAAAGAAAGAAAGAAAGAAAGAAAGAAAGAAAGAAAGAAAGAAAATATGAAGAAGAAGGGAAGGAAGGAAGGAGGGAGGGAGGGAGGGAGGAAGGGAAGGAAGGAAGGAAGGAAGGAAGGAACGAACGAACGAACGAACGAACGAACTAACTCCTGGTGGAATAGCTGTGTTGTATTGTAGATGTAGTTTTAACTTTTAAAAGAAACTGTCAAGCAGTTTAGTAAAGGGGTGGTAATATTTTATATTCCCACCAGCAGTGTTCCAGTTTCTCCACATCTTCACCCTAACATAGAATTGTCCTTCTTTTTAATTAGCTATTTTAGAGGGTATGTAGTGGTATCTCCTGATTTTATTTGCACTTTGTGGTCACTAGTGATGTTGGATATCTTTTAAAATGCTATTGCCACTTACATATCTTGTTTTTTGAAATGTCTTTTCAAACGTTTTGCTCATTATTTTATTGAGTTTTTAATTATCTTGTTATTGAATTCAATGTACTTTGTATATTCTAGATACCAGTTCTTTGTCAGAAATAAGTATTGTGAACATTTTTTCTCATTCCATTTGCTTTTCCACTTTCTTGATAAATTTTGATGGTATTTTTATATAGGTTCTTTTATTTTTTATAGAGTTCAATTTATCATGATTTTCTTTTATGGTTTATGCTCTTTGCATCCTAAGAAATCTTTACCTACTACAAGATCACAGAGATATTTTTCCTATGATTTCCTCTAAAAATTTTATAGTTTTTCTTTTTAATTTAGATTTCTGATCAATGTGGAGTACAGGACTCATGGTTTCCCCTCACAGGGATGTTCAACTGTTTCCTTTCAGTATCTCTGAAGTGAGAGGCGGGGAGGCAGAGAGACAGACTCCCGCATGTGCCTGACTGGAATCCAACCAGCATGCCAGGGGGTGATGTTCTGCCCATCTGGGGTGTTGCTCCGTTGCAACATGAGCCATTCTAGTGCCTGAGGCGGAGGCTATGGAGTCATCCTCAGTGCCTGGGCCAACTTTGCTCCCCAACTTTGCTCCAATGGAGCCTTGATTGCAGGAGGGGAAGAGAGAGACAGAGGGAAAGGAGGGGGGAAGGGTGGAGAAGCAGATGGGCGCTTCTCCTATGTGCCCTGGCTGGGACGTCCACATGCTGGCCAATGCTCTACTGCTGAGCCAACCGGCCACGTCTGTTCAGTATCTCTTTAATTCAGTATCTCTTCATATTGATAATTTGTGCCGCCCTCCCACACCTTCCCCCTCCTTCTTTGATTAGTCTAACTAGGAGGTTACCAGTTCTGTTGATTTTTTAAAGGAAAATTAAAATGGCGTTGTTGTTTTTTTACAGAGACAGAGAGAGAGTCAGAGAGAGGAATATATAGGGACAGACAGGAACGGAGAGAGATGAGAAGCATCAATCATCAGTTTTTTGTTGCGGCACTTTAGTTGTTCATTGATTGCTTTCTCATATGTGCCTTGACTGTGGGCCTTCAGTAGAGCGAGTAACCCTTTGCTGGAGCCAGTGACCTTGGGTCCAAGCTGATGAGCTTTGCTCAAACCAGATGAGCCTGTGCTCAAGCTGGCGACCTCGGGGTCTCAAACCTGGGTCCTCCACATCCCAGTCCCCCACTCCATCCACTGAGCCACCGCCTGGTCAGGCATGGCTTTTGGCTTTATTGATTTTCTCTATTGTCTGTTTTCTATTTTATTGAGTTTTGCTTTAAACTCATTATTCTCTACTTTCTAATTATTTTGGTATTACTTTGTTCTTTTTTTCTTAGCTTCTTGAGGTGGACCTTTGGTCATTAATTTTAGACCTTTCTTCCTTTTTAATATAAGCCCTTAAATCTATAAATGTCCCTCTAAGTTCTGCCTCACTGAATCCCACAAGCTTCAACATGATGTATTTTCATTATCATCCAGTTCTAAATATGTTCTAATCTGCTTTGAGAGTAGTAATAATCTTTTACTTACAGATTATTTTGTGTGTTGTTCAGCTTCCAAATAGTTGAATGCTTTTTAAAGACATCTTATAGTTTTCGATTTCTAATTTAATTGCTGTGGTCAGAGAACATACTTTGTATGGTTTTAATTTTTTTAAATTTATTGAGCTTGTTTTATGGCTCAACAGATGGTTTCTCTTGGTTAAATATTGAGAAAAGAATATATAGCCTGCTGTTTTTGTGTGTATTCTATAAATATGAATTAGATTTAGATGGTTAATAAGATTCTTTAGATTATTTATGTTTTCCTGTTTTTGTTTGCTTGTTTTTTTTTTTGTTTTTTTTTTTTTCATTTTTCTGAAGCTGGAAACGGGGAGAGACAGTCAGACAGACTCCCGCATGCGCCCGACCGGGATCCACCCGGCACGCCCACCATGGGGCGACGCTCTGCCCACCAGGGGGCGATGCTCTGCCCATCCTGGGCGTCGCCATATTGCGACCAGAGCCACTCTAGCGCCTGGGGCAGAGGCCACAGAGCCATCCCCAGCGCCCGGGCCATCTTTGCTCCCATGGAGCCTTGGCTGCGGGAGGGGAAGAGAGAGACAGAGAGGAAAGTGCGGCGGAGGGGTGGAGAAGCAAATGGGCGCTTCTCCTGTGTGCCCTGGCCGGGAATCGAACCCGGGTCCTCCGCACGCTAGGCCTGTTTGCTTGTTTTTTGTTGGTTCTTTTTTTTAGTGTGTGTGTGTGTGTGTGTGTGTGTGTGTGTGAGAGAGAGAGAGAGAGAGAGAGAGAGAGAGAGAGAGAGAGAGAGAGAGAGGTACAGACAGGAAGGGAGAGAGATGAGAAGCATCACCTCATAGTTGCGGCACCTTAGTGGTTCATTGATTGCTTTCCCATTTATCCCTTGATGGGGAGGGGGGGCTCCAATCGAGCCAGTGACCCCTTGCTCCAGCTGGCAACCTTGAGCTCAAGCCAGCAACCATGGGGTCATGTCTGTGATTCCATGCTCAAGGCCTGTGACCCCTCACTCAGCTGGTAAACCCGTGCTCAAGCCAATGACATTGGGGTTTCTATCTGGGTCTGCAGTGTCCCGGGCTGACACTCTATCCACTGGGCCACTGCTTGGTCAGGCATGTTTACCTGGTTTTTATAATTGTCCTATGAATTGCTGAGAGGGGTGCTGAAATTTGTTACTATAGTTTTAAACCATCTATTTCTTTTCTTAATTCTATTTGTATGTGTGTGTGTGTGTGTGTGTGTGTGTGTGTGTGTGTGTGTGTGTGTGTTTGTGACAGAGACGGAGAGAATCAGAGAGAGGGACAGACAGGAAGGGAGAGAGATAAGAAGCATCAATGCTTCATTGTGGCACCTTAGTTTCTCATTGATTGCTTTCTCATATGTGCCTTGACCAGGGGGCTACAGCAGAGTGAGAGACCCCTTGCTCAAGCCAGTGACCTTGGGCTCAAGCTGGTGAGCTTTGCTCAAACCAGATGAACCCACGCTCAAGCTGGCAACCTCAGGGTCTTGAACTGGGGTCCTCCGTGTCCCAGTCTGGTGCTCTATCCACTGTGCCACCACCTGGTCAGGCTCTATTTTTAATGTCATGTATTTTGAAGCTCTGTAATTAGGCACATACACAGTTTGATTGTTATGTCTTAGTGATGAATTAAATGAATTAACTGTTCATTATTATGAAGTGTTGGTCACTACTTTTGTCCTTACTCGTTGTCTTGAAGTCTATTTTATCTAATATTAATATAGCCATTCTTGTCCTCTTATGTTTAGTGTTTGCATAGTATATTTTCCATCCATTTATTTTCTTTTTCTTTTTTTAAGTGAGAGAAGGGGAGATAGGGAGAAGGACTCTTGCATGCACCTTGACCAGGATCCACCCAGCAACCCCTGCCTGGGGCTGATGCTCAAATCAGCTCAGCTGTCCTTAACACCAGGGGCTGATATTCGAATCAATTGAGTCACTGGCTGTGAGAGGGGAAGGGAGAAAGAAGGGGGAGAGGGAGGGAAAGAGAAGCAGATGGTTGCTTCTCATGTGTACCCTGACTGGGATTTGAACCCAAGATATTTGCACACTGGGTTGACACTATCCATTGAGCCAACTGGCCAGGGTCACCATCCACTTATTTTTAACTGACCTGTACCTCTATATTTAAGTTCATCTCTTATAGACAATATGAAGTTAGGTTTGCTTTTTTAAAAAATACATTCTGATAGTCTCTGTTCTTTATTTGAAGTATATAGTACATAGACATTGCATTATTAATATGATTGGATTTAGGTCTACCATTTTATTACTTGTTTTCTATTTATTCCTTTTGTTTTACTTTATTGTTTTTTGCTTATTTATTTTGTTTTCCCTTTCCTTTGGACTATTTCAATATATTTTAGATTCCATTTTAATTTATTAGTTGGAATTTTGATGTTGTCTTTTCTCCAATAGTGATTGCTTGAGGTATTATAACATATATCATTAAATGTTCACAGTTCATTTAGAGTTAATATTGTACCATTTCATGTAAAATGTAAAAATCTTGCAATGATACCGGTCTATTTACCTCTTACTCTGCTGTTACAGTTATTCTATGTATTGTATCTATATACATTATAAACCCACAATGTATTGTTATAATTTTTGCTTTAAAAATCATAGGTATTTTTTAAAAATTAAGAGAAAATATAGTGCAGCCACTAAAATATTTACAATAGGAAATACTTATAAATGAAAAGAACAAAGTACAAAAGTATTTATAGTATAATCTAATTACATATGAGAGAATAGGGAATAATAAAAGCCCAAGAGGAAGTATGCTAAGTATTAAATGTGATTTTCTTGAGTAAAAAAAGAGAAAATGAAGTCTTTCATATTTACTCATAGACTGTTTGTTTCTGATGTTCTTTATTCATTCCTGAATATATGAATTTCTCTCTGAAAGCACCATTCTTTCACCTAAAGAACTTTCATTAATTTAGCCTTTTATGTAGTGAGGGTTAGGTGGTGACAAATTCACTTCATTTCTTTTACCTAAAAATAAAGTCTTTCTTTCATTGTCATTACTGAAATATACAGAGTTCTAGACTGACAGTTTCTTTCTCTTAGTTCTCATTGTCTTCTGGCTTCCATGGATTTTGATGAGAAATCTGTGGTAATTCCAAAGATTATTCACCTATGTAGGATTGCTTTCAAAATCTTTCTTTAGTTGTGGGTTTTCGTATGACTATGTTGTAACAAGGTATATATCTCTTTGGATTTATCCTCTTTGGGATTTGCAGAACTTACTGAATTTGTAAGTGTATGTCTTTTACCAAATTTGGAAAGATTTTAGCTATTATTTCTTTGAATATTGTTTCTGATCTTGTTTATTTCTCTTCCTTTTCTGAGTCCAGTACCCTCTGGTGGGCTTTTAAAAATTGTCCCACAGTTCTATGAAGTTTGATTTTTTATTTTCAATTTTTTCTTTTTTTATCTTACTTTGATTGTTACTTCTGTTAATGTGTCTTCAGGTTTACTGATTTCTTTCTTTTTCATCATTATTCTTTTCTTAAGCCAATCTAGTGTTTTAAAATTTTTTTCAGGCATTGTATTTTTGTTTTAAAATTTTCATTTGTGCCTGACCAGGTGGTGATGCAGTGGTTAGAGTGTCGGACTGGGATGCTGAGGACCCAAGTTTGAGACCCTGAGGTTACCAGCTTGAGTGCAGTCTTATTTGGTTCAAGCTCACCAGCTTGAACTCAGGTCACTGGCCTCGAGCAAGGGGTTACTTGGTCTGCTGTAGCCCCACGGTCAAGGCACATATGAGAAAGCAATCAATGAACAACTAAGGTGTTACAATGAAAAACTAATGATTGATGCTTCTCATCTCTCTCTGTTCCTGTCTGTTTGTCCCTATCTGTCCCTCTCTCTGACTCTCTCTCTGTCTCTGTAAAAAAAAAAAAAAAAAAAAAAAAATTCATTTGGTTCTTTTTTATATTTTCTATTTTTTTTTCTGTTGATTTTCTAAAACTACTTCATCAATTACAAGCATATTTCTCTTGTACCTCATTGAGCATAGCTATAATAGCGGTTTTAAAGTCCTTGTTTGCAAATTCCAAAATCTGAGTCATGTCAGGATTGGAATCTGTTGATTCTCTTTTCCTTGGGAATGGGTCACATTTTTTTTCTAACTCTTCTATGTCAAGTAATTTTTAATTATAATCTGAACATTTTAAATGTTTTCTTGTAAAGATTTTGCATTCTGTTTTATTGTTCTGAGGAGCATTGAGTTTTTTGTTTCAGAAAAATTTGGTTATACCTGTCTCATGTCCATAGTGGATGGTAACTTAGATCTGAGTTTGGTTCTGTAAGCCTTGACAGCAGACTTCCTTCATTGTGCCCACACATGCATGGTTCAGGGTCTGCCAGAGATGAGCTGAGTCTATATGCAGAATCTAAAGCTTCTGACTTCTTTCTCTCCTTTTTGGCTCCTCCCTTATCCTAGCCCTGCTTATCCTAGACATTTCCCCCTGCTTTAGTCTACCAGAAAGATAATCTTTCTTTTCTTTTTTAATTAAGCAAGAGGCAGGGAGGCACAAACAGACTTCTGCATGTGCCCCAACTGGGATTCACCTGGCAAGCCCCCTACCAGGCAATGCTCTGCCCAGCTGGGCTGCAGCTCTGTTGCTTGGCAACTGAGCTATTTTAGCACTTGAGGCTGAGGCCATGGAGCCATCCTCAGCACCCGGGGCTAACTTTGCTGGAACCATTTGAGCTATGGCTATGGGTGGGGATGGGGGGGAAGGGTGGAGAAGCAGATGGTCGCTTCTCCTTTGTGCCCTGACTGAGAATCGAACCCAGGACTTCCATATGCCAAGCTGATGCTCTACTGCTGAGCCAATCAGTCAGGACCAAGATGATCTTTCTATTGAATTTTTGCTGTATCTGTGCTGCCATCCCCATGATTGCACTGCTCTTGGGTAAAGCTACAAAACAAAAAATCAAGTGAAGCATGGAGAAGCCATTCTATACTAGTCATTTGCCCCAAGTTTTAACATACATTTCAAAACTTGCCTATCTTTGTTCAATCTCCAGAGACTTCAGTATTTTGTTTTGGCTTTGTTCAGAGTTTATAGTTATTCTTTGCAAGAAGATGTGTTTAAGTGGATACTCCTCTACACTAAAAGTACAGCTCTCTTTTAACTGCAAAATTTTAATGACCTCTTTGATCCTCCTGCCTGTGGTTTTATTTCCTGTCAGTACAACTTTTACTTGGGAGCCTAAATGATTGAAATAAAATCCAGTGTTGATTTTGGTCTCAGAGGATTGGGTGTAAGGTGTTTGTAATGGCATGCATAGCCCTTCCTAACTAATTCCTGCCCACCTGTATTCTGTGGTAAGATGCATTTTCTCAACCTGGTATGTTTCCACAATTCTGGAATACTCATCCACTTTATTTCTTTTACTTTATCTCCCTTGCTTGACTCCAGGAAATTTTCATTTACAATTCAATCCTTCTTCCCGACTTGAGTTAGGCATCTCCTCAGGATTTCCCCTGAGTATTCTGTGGGTCCCTTTGGCATGGACTTAGCTTTTTTCAGTTATTTTCTTTGTTATCTGTAGCCTCACAAGATGGAGCTCCTCAAAGGTTGCAAACCATGCCTTATTTACTTTAACTGCTACCCTCCTTCACCTACTTTTACATACTATCTGCTACATAGTAGATACTCAAATTCTCTTTACTGATTGCATTTCTTATAAGTTTTTGGTTTCAGTTCTTTAGTATCTGGTGTGCACACATAGAATGCCTAAGAAATAGAAGAAAGGACTTGGGGTTACCTGTGTACTATTCACTGTGTACCAGTTGGGCCATATTTGCTAACCTTGTCTTTTATGCTCCCTAACTATAGGCACTAGCCCAGCGTTCTGTGAATCCTAATGATTAAAGTCTGCACGAGAAGGGATAAAATGATGGGATTGCTGGAACTTGTTAAAAAGCAGGCAGGCCTCTTCTGCCTTTCTTTTTCCTCATGAACGGGAGAGTCCACATATTGCCAGGGAACCTGTGTGCGCGTGTGCGTGTGTATGTATGTGTAAGAGAGAGGGGGAGAGAGAGAGAGAGAGAATGTTGATATATTCCTGGCAGTGGTCCAGCACCATTCTCCCATACTGACACCAGGCGATAGATTCAGAGCCTGCGGATCTGTCATGGCTTGTCAGCTGCTAGGGAGTCTGGAATGAATTCTCTTCCTTTACACCATTTCCCATTAAGTAAAAAAAAAAATTCATAGTTCTCTGGATCCTGCAGAACAGGAGTTTGTACCAGAGTGACTTTGCTCCTGGTGTCACCCATTCAGAGCAGGAGCTGCTGAGCTGTAACCCACATTCTTTCTTTCAGATAAATGAGCCTCTATTTCCAGAGAACTTTTAAACTTTTATGTGCTATCTAGTGCCTTAGAATTGTGCCTCAGCTTCAGATCCAACTTAAAAAAATAAAAAGAAAAATGCTGTAACATTTTTCTAGTTATGAAAATAACATGCTCGCCCTGGCCAGAGAACTCAGTTGGTTAGAACATTGTCCCAAAGCGCAGAGGTTGCTGGTTTGATCTCCAGTCAGGGCACATACAGTGATAGATCAATGTTCCTAGCTCTCTTTCTCTCTCTCTCTCTCTCTCTGTCTCTCTCTCTCACCTCCTCTCTTGCTAACATCAATAAATAAAATTAAAAAAAAAGAAAATAACATGTTCACTATAAAAGTCTTTATATATTTTTTATTCAATAAATATTTATCTTGCATCTCTTACATGCCATGTTCTGACGATATAACCAGTAAGATAGATAATGGTCATTGCCTCATGAAAAGTTAGTCTAGCATATAGAAAAATATATAGGCCTTTTAAATAAACATCCAGAAATCTCAATTTGCAGAGATAATCACTGTTAACCTCTTTCTGAAATGTTTTGTGTATGTTTTTGCCCATTAGGCACCGTAGGCTCATCTGTTTTCATTCTAATATCCTCAATTTTTTTGCTCTTTTGTCCTTCATTTTCCCCACGGGGCACATTTCCAAACCCTGAGCATATAATCATCAACCTACGTAATGTTTGGCCCTGGTCTGAAAAAAAAACACAACAAACCCTAATTAGAATGCTAATTTTAATCCCAAAGAGCTTGTTCTATTTTATATGTTGGAGATTCTGAATTTTCCACACCTATGAAATACGAATTATTAAGTTATAGAGGTATTTCCCACTAAATTAAATTAATAGACTTACTCATTTTATAGTTTAATAAGGGAATATTAAAAACTGAGCTATACCTTATTTATAATTGCAAAAAAAGCATTAAATATCTAAATTCCCATCAATAGGAGACTAGTTAAATAAATCATGTACATCTATACAGTGGAATGCTATGAATGCATTAAAATAGTTTGTTGACGTAAAAAGAAAACTAATAAATGTGCAAAGGTATTCACAACAAATTGTTAAGTGAAAAACAGATTTATGTATAGATCAGGATATTTTGTTTGTTTCCATTTATGTAAAATTGGATACATATGTATGTACATGCACAGAAAGCTATCAGTAAAGATTTAATTAATATATTTTTTTTATTCCTCCTGTGTAAGAGGTGCTCAAGAAATACCTTGATGGATGTCCATGTCATGGAGGAAAATCTGATAATACATGTAAAGCATGTCATGTATATTTGTGTGGGAGCATATTTGCTTTACTAAATATACTCCCCCCCCCTCATTATTCTCATCTCTAGAATAATGAACTACAAAGCAAGTTGGATTATTTAACAGAAACCCAGCCCAAGACTGAAGTGGAAACCAGAGAGATTGGAGTAGGCTGCGATCTTCTACCCAGGTATTTAGGAATTTCATATTTTTTCTGACTCTAATTTTTCTTTGATTTAAGAAAATACTTTCCTGGGCCATTACAACCAGAATTGCATTCTTTCTATCAAAAATATTTCTGCAAAGGTCAGTGGCGGCTGCTGAAGCCTCTGGCTGGTTTCTGTAGGTTCAGGGGCATTACCACAGGGTGGTGGGCGTGGCCAAGGAGAGGTCTGGGAGGCCGCCCAGAGAGACTGGCCTATCAGTGCACCTTCCTTCCTTCCTTCCTTCCTTCCTTCCTTCCTTCCTTCCTTCCTTCCTTCCTTCCTTCCTTCCTTCCTTCCTCCCTCCCTCCCTCCCTCCCTCCCTCCTTCCCTCCCTTCCTCCCTCCCTTTGTTCCTTCTTTCCTTTCTCCCTCCCTCCTTCCCTTCATTCCTTCTTTCCTTTCTCCCTCCCTCCCTCCTTCCTTTCCTTTCTCCCTCCCTTCTTCCCTTCGTTCCTTCTTTCCTTTCTCCCTCCCTCCCTCCTTCCTTTCCCTTCCCTCCCTTCCCTCCCTCCCTTCCTCCCTCCCTCTCTCCCTCCTTCCCTCTCTCCTTCCTTCCCTTCCTTCCTTCTTCCCTTCATTCCTTTCTCCCTCCCTCCCTCCCTTAATTCCTTCTTTCCTTTCTCCCTCCCTCCTTCCCTTCCCTCCCTCCCTCCCTCCCTCCCTCCTTCCCTCTCTCCTTCCTTCCCTTCCTTCCTTCTTCCCTTCATTCCTTTCTCCTTCCCTCCTTCCCTCCATCCTTCACTCCTTGAACATCTCCCCAGTACCTTTCCTGTACAGTTATGACATGGAGAATGAGATTTAGTTCCTGTCCCAGAGTGCTGTCTGGAGGAGGAGACAGATATTGGGGAGTAATTTACAACAGTGTGAGAGAGACCTGCGAGGTAGTTAAGCTATACAGAGGAGGGAGAGTCTAAATCTTGAACAAAAGTCATTTATTCCCCAGCACCATAACAGTATTCTCAAGCACTGAATCAGATTCATAAAGAAATGATGTACTTCAACCATGAGCAGATATACAATAACTATAGCCTGCTTCATTCATTTGCATTTCTGAGTTAGAGGACTGACACATTCTCTGTTAAGCTTCACATATCCATGCCTGGGTCTTTCCTTAGGAAGATTAAAGCCTGGAAAACAGTAACTAACCCACCATCTCTAGGTGTTCAAAACTGTGCTTGGCCCAAAGAGGACATAAGACAAATTTATCAATATAAGAAGAATGCTGATGACATGTGGCTTGTGATTTAGGTAACCAAAGTCACATTGCAGTCATTTACATTGCTTACTTTCTGGTAGAAACAAGGTAATTTCATCATTCTGATATGACGAATAGAAAAATTTTTTGAAAAGAAAGAAGGGGGAAAAGAATATGTAAATAGACCCTAGGTCTCATCCCTGTGGGGTAGAAAGCACATGATAAAAATATAGCCAAAAGGAATGATTGATCATATCCAGGGACTCTTTTTGAAATATAAATAGTTTGGCCATTTTCCTCCTTTTTATTTTTTAGGAACCAAGTGGCTTAGTCCACTCTAATTGCCCACATAATAAATCTTGTTTGGCTAGGACAGGTACAAAACTCCGTCTGAAACCAATCAGTTGTTTGTTTTCTAATTCCCACATTTTGGCTTAACACAAGGTTTTCAATTTGTATGCCGAAGGATAGCCTTAAGCAAACTTTTATGGTGAAGTTATGAAACCACAAAGCGGTTTTCATAATGGAAGTGCTGACAGACCCTTAACTTATGGCCACGGTGAACTTGGAAGCCACTTCAGTATCTAAAAGCAGCTTTTCCATAAATGTAACATTTGGTTTCCCCCAGGATCCATCTTAGCACTTTAACTACCTAGGTCAATCAGCAGAGGAAATGAAAACTACATATCCACATTTCTGAAAAGGCGGCATAATTTCATGCATTTCCTCACAAATATTTATTAAGAGCCTACTATGTGACAGGTGCCATGCCAATCCGGATGGTGAGGACCGCAGAGACTATAGAGATCATTTGGGGCAGTAGTTTTCTACCTGTGCTTCTTGGAACGGCCGTGCTCTATGTATGCTAGGATGTTAGTGCGGAGCTGGCCTGTGGGGACTAACTCCCACCCCAAAGGAAACAATCAGAGAAGAACTCAGCTTTTAGTGTGTTTCATGTGTTGGATTCCAAGTATGATTTTGTTTGAATGAAGAGTTCTATGGTCAAAGCAAATTGGAACCCCCTGGTCTAGTTTAATCCCCATGTTTTATAGATATCCAAATTGAAGCCCAGACAGATAAAGTGATTGCCTGGAAGCCACACAGCCAGGATTAGAACCAGGCCTTCTGAGTCCTGGTGTGGTACATTTGTGGTTTGAAAATAATAAATAAGAGAGTTACTAAATTGTGCATAATCTAATAAAATCCCTGGTTCTTACTTGGACTTCAAACTTGCATCTATCCAATAAAAGATTCCATGGTGTTTTCCAGAATATTTTAAAAACAGGCTCCTCCACAGTGTTTTAGATCAATAAAAGTAAGGAATTAAGCCTCAGTGATGCCGTAGGGTTCGGTTCTTCCTGTTTTTCTCCCACAGAGAACTCGGGGGTATGGTCCAGCTGGGGAAGCTCAGGCTCCAGGGATTCTCTGCCCAGCCAGCTGTCAGCTGAGCACAGCCTTGGGCAAGCTACTTAATCTCTCTTAAGCCTCAATTATTTCAACCTTAAATTGGAAATGAAGATGGCAATATCAAATCTCATAGGGTTGCTATGAAAATTACATAAAAAACATGGGTACCTGGAAATGCTGAGGTCGCCGGTTCGAAACCCTGGGCTTGCCTGGTTAAGGCACATATGGGAGTTGATGCTTCCTGTTTCTTCCCCTTCTCTCTCTCTGTTTCTCTCTCTCTCTCCTCTCTAAAAATGAATAAATAAAATTTAAAAAAATAATAAAATGTGTTTAAAAAAAACCCAACATAGGTATAAAGTATTTAGCATGGTAACTAGACAAAAATTAAGTGCTTAATAAATAATAGCTATTATTACTATTAACTAAGTAAAAACTCTGACTTTACATTTAAGACACTGTACCAAATAGAAATGAATTTGTGTGTGCTAAGACAATCTTGTTCACTTAATTTTTTTTTTTTTTTTGACAGAAACAGAGTCAGAGAGAGGGACAGCTAGGGACAGACAGACAGGAAGGGAGAGAGATGAGAAGCATCAGTTCTTCGTTGCTGCACCTTAGTTGTTCAAGGATTGCTTTCTCATATGTGCCTTGACCGGGGGGCTACAACAGAGTGAGTGACCCCTTGCTCAAGCCAGCAACCTTGGGCTCAAGTCAGCGACCTTGGGCTTCAAGCCAGCAACCATGGGGTCATGTCTATGATCCCACACTCAAGCCAGCGACCATATGCTCAAGCTGGTGAGCCTGCACTCAAGCCAGATGAGCATGAGCCCGTGCTCAAGCCGTTGACCTCAGGGTTTGGCACCTGGGTCCTCCACGTCCCAGTCCAATGCTCTATCCACTGTGCCACCACCTGGTCAAGCTTGTTCACTTAATTTTTATTGGTGATTATTAGTGATTTCTTAAATGTATTAACTAAATCAAGTGTATACAAGTGTATAGTACTTTAGTGTGCATGGAGCTCTTCAATTAAACTATCAGTGCTCTGAATCCTTCTAGCCAGGCTCAGCAGTTAATGAGGTCTATGCCAGCTCAGACATCAGAGTGGTCCCAGTGTGTTCCAGATGCTGGCACTAAGTCTCCTTGTAGAGTAGCCCAGCACTTATGACTCATTTCTCCTTATACCCACAAGGATTATATGCTGCGCTGCAGTTGATAGCATTTGACAAATAGAGCTGCTCTATTTTTAGATACTGCTGAAAAAAATGGAAATCAGCCTCCTCTGTACTTACAGACCCTTTCATTACCCCCTCACCCCACAGTTCCCCTGTTCCTGCCAACACTGAGTGTGCCTGTGGACAAGCATTATAGGCTGCCAGCCCCAGGTCTAGCATTTACTTGATGCTCAATAAACATGTTAGCTGCATGAATGAAGTCCCAAATGGGGACTTAGGCAGCTGATCTGTATTATAACATGATTTCTTTAATATAGGACTCAGAATAACATTGCTTGCTTATATTTTACATCTTTGTGTTTCTTAATTCTCTCTTGCCACTAGTATGAATAGAAGCTTCATGAGGGCAGGGATTGTCATCCATTTCACTAATTGCAGTCTTTGTGGGACTTGCTTAGAATAGCACCTTGCCCATAGGAGGCACTTAATGTTTGTGGATTGGAACCATCCCTCTGTAGCATTTGCCAGTTCTTATGTAGAAGAATATCTACTACTTACCCTTGTAGGACTCTTCTCCTGGTTCTCTCCTACTTCCCTGGCCTGTCCATATATTTTAATGACTATTCTTTTTCTTCTAAGATCTCATTGTGGGAACTCCTCCTGGTTCTATCTTGTTTACAGTAGTTTCTGCAAAGATGACATCCAATCTCATGGCTTTTACTTCTTGCCTCCCTGTGGCTGAGCCATCAAGTGGTTGAACCTCTTTATTGTATACAAGTCCTCATTTCCAGCTGCCTGCTGGGTACTCCCATTGATCTTCACACCCATTGGATCCATCCCTGAGCAAGTTATTCTTTTTTTTTTTTTTCCTTTTACAGAGACAGAGAGAGAGTCAGAGAGAGGGATAGACAGGGACAGACAGATAGGAATGGAGAGATGAGGAGCATCAATCATTAGTTTTTCGTAGCGCATTGCGACACCTTAGTTGTTCACTGATTGCTTTCTCATATGTGCCTTGACCGTGGGGCTACAGCAGACCAAGTAACCCCTTGCTCGAGCCAGAGACCTTGGGTTCAAGCTGGTGAGCTTTGCTCAAACCAGATGAGCCCGCACTCAAGCTGGTGACCTCAGGGTCTCGAACCTGGGTTCTTGGCATCCCAGTCCGATGCTCTATCCACTGCGCCACCACCTGGTCAGGCAGCAAGTCATTCTTTTCAGCAAAGTAATTTCTCTTAGTTGTGGTCAAGAACACTGGCTGGAAGTTAGATCTGGGTTTGGATCCTGGCTCTACCTCCTCTAGCTACATCTACAGCTTTGGTTGGGCAAATTCCTAAGCTCTCTGCATGTCAGTTTTCTCACCTAGAATAGCAAGATTTTGATAGTTCACATAGAAAAGTGAAAAACAAAAAGACACAAAAGAAAAGAGGCTTCTTTCTCTTGCTAAAGCAGGAGAAAGCCTGGTTTCCAGTAAACTCATAAATTACGTCTTAATAGGTAAAACTTCATGCAAAACATTCCCTGGTATTATAAGTGCTGAATACATAGTAAGCATTTTAAAATGCCTACATTTTCAAAGTTCTGTTGTAGAGACCAGAACACAGTCGCCTTTTGTCAAAGCTTTAGTTGTTGATTCTGCTATCATTTCCCTCAGGAGACCTGCCTCTTTATGGATTTATAAAAGGCTAGCAATAGCTTTAATGTATTTAAAAAATATAGTTGAATTTCAATTATGTGGTTGAAAAATTATTTATGTTCTTGAAATCTTGTTTCCTAGTGATCAACTAAATAAAATACCTCACCTCTATTTGGTTGGGATATAAGATCCTGCTTTTGAAACCCAGAAGGTCCGCCTTTATAAATATTTCTGCACTTTATGGGCTTTTAGGATATTGTCACCGGAGACCCTTTCTGTTATATGGAATTTTCACAGTAGTTGGCAGAAATTGCCATCTGGCTTCTGCCCCTGGCATTCCACTAAGCTGCTTGGTGAGGTCACTGAGGACCCCGGAGTCGCAGATCCCGTGGCTTCCTCTGTGTGGAAGGTGACACTCTGACCAGCTCTGGACATCCTTCGCTCTCTGGTTTCCTTTGTCCTCTGTATGTGGAGTGAGGGCTCTGTGCCTGGACTGAGTGAGCTTCTGAGGTCAGGAAGATGAGTGAGATACCGTTATCACCCTTCAAGAAACCATACCTAGTGGAGGGGACAAATGCACAGTGGGTGCAATGAGGGCCTTCCAGTGGCGTGTCAGAAACCTGTGTGACAGTAATTTTCGAGGTGTTACAGCGATGGAAGGGTGGAGAGCATGGAAAGGACTTATTGAAGCAATTGGGAAGAGACATGACGTTTAAAATTTCCCAACCTTCTAATTGACCCCATTCAGAAGCTGTCTCCCTATGACTCTGTAGTTGAAAATCACTGCAGGGTAATGGAAGGTGTAATGAGAAAGTGTAGCAGAAGTGAGCCTTTGAGAAGCAAGGCATTGTGTAGCATTGCACAGGACAGCATGAGCGTATAAAGAAAGGAAGGATCTTTTTTATCACTGGTGTGGGGAGTTGGGGAAATGATCATATCAGAGGTGAAGCTTGGTTTGAGTTTCGAACTACGGGCAGGAATTCATCAGATTGATTTGGTTAGGGGAGCATTCAATGTGGAGGGGATGCATGAGAGTGCAGAGAGGTGCGCAGCAGTGCAGTAAGTGATGAGAATTGTGTGCGGATTTGCAAGGCCAGCAGGAGGTGAAATAGGAGATGGGGGAGGCCCTTTAGACCAGTGGTCCCCAACCCCCTGGGCCGCGGACCACTACCGGTCCATGGGCCATTTGGTACCAGTCCTCAGAGAAAGAATAAATAACTTACATTATTTACATTTTATTTATATTTAAGTCTGAACGATGTTTTATTTTTTAAAAATGACCAGATTCCCTCTGTTACATCCGTCTAAGACTCACTCTTGACGCTTGTTTGGTCACGTGATACATTTATCTGTCCCACCCTAAAGGCCGGTCTGTGAAAATATTTTCTGAAATTAAACCTGTCTGTGGCCCAAAAAAGGTCAGGGACCACTGCTTTAGACCATGCAGAGGAGTTAGACTTCATCCAGGAAGTAATGGGGAGACTTGGAGAGTTTTCAGAACAGTAATGTGCTCTGATTGTCTTTTTAGGAAGACGTCCTCGACAGCGAAATGGACAATGGAATCAGGGAGGAGGGGGGCAAACATTGCTAACACTGGAGTCAGGGAGATCATTTAGGATATTATTCCAGTATTCTAAGATAAACTCTGAGTGTTTATCTCAGTGTCTGAGTGAACTAAGGCAGTGTCTGAAAGAATAGAGAAGACAGATGACGAAACAGTATTTTAGACAGTAGATCCTATACCACTTGGTGAATAACTGGACATGAGAAATTAGGGAAAAGGTGGTCGAGTCTTATATCTCAAATACACAACTAGTCATTGCATCAGTCAGGTTAAGGAATGTAGCTGCTGTAACAAGCAGCCCAGAGGTCTTGGGGGCTGAACACAGGAGAGATTGATTTCTGACCACAGTCCTTTCTCCACACAGTCATTTAGGAACACAGGATTCTCCCATCTAGCAACTCTGCCTGGGCTTTGGTTTCCTCTTGGGTCCTCCACTCTATCCTCTACATGAAAGAAAAAAGAGAAACCATAGAGAATTATAGAGATGATTTTTACAGGCTAAACTTAGAAATAATATACCGTTGACCTGACCCTGAATAATGCAGGAATCAGGGCACCAACTCCCATGTAGTCAATAATCTCAGTGTAACAAGGAGGCCCTCAGCATACGCGGATTTTCAGCTGCAGATTGAAAATGCCACTTGACACTTGAAGAATACAGGTTTGAACTGTGTGGGCCCACTTATTTAGAAATCCATGTAATCCTCCTCTGAGTGGACCTGTGCAGTTCAAACCCGTGTTCTTCAAGGGTCAACTGTAAACAGTTTCTGTTCGTTTAGTCACATGGGCCACTGAATTGCAAGGGAAGCTAGGAAACATGTCCAGGAGGAAAAAAATATGGTATATGTGTCCATCGTAATCACTAAATCCTAGTCATTCTATTTCCCAAATATCTCCCTAACCGTTCCTGCTACTTCATACCCAGTGCTACTGTTAGAATTCGTTCGCATGATCACCTCCTAAATAGCAAAAATCTCCTAACTAACCTTCTGCCTCCAGACTGACCCCTCAACAGTCAGCCCTCAATAGTACCAAGGAATCTTGCTAGAATAAAAATATGAGCATGACATGGCCCCGACCCTCCTAAAAGCCTCTGGTGGCTCCCTGTCCCCTTCTGAACTCCTTAGCAGAGCACACGAGGACTCCCACCGCACCTCGTTTTCAGCGACTTTCCATCATGAAGTCTTTGCTCCCATTGAACTGAGTGGTTCTCCTTTCCACACCTGCAGCCTTTGTTTTCACCCTCCTTTGCCTTTGTACATACTGTCCCTTCTGCCTGGAATTCCTGTCTCCTCCTTGCCCACTTAAGGAGTGCCTAAGAATCCTTCAAGATTCACCTTCCCTGTGCGAATTTTCAGATGCCCCCCTAGCAACGCTAACTTGTTCTGCCTTTGGTTTGCCCATAATATTCTGCTCACAAAAACGAGGGGATATTTTATTGCTTCATATTCATTTTGGAATATCCCCTCATTTTTGTGAGCAGTATATGTTGATTGTCATATTTCTCAGGGTCCTGGCTGGAAGGGAATCTTATAGAGACTTAAATGAAGGGACCGTTTGTAAAGATTTGGGAAGCTTTAGAAGAAAAAAAACAAGAAACAGTGTCAGAGTCCGGAGCTAGCAACAGTAGAGGCTATTAGCAGCCTGCACCCGAAGAGGCAGGGGGTTAAGCCGGAGCGAAAGCCAGTGAAGGAGACACGGGGCAGGGCTGCACCTGCGGTCACTGCCGGAGGAGCATAGCCAACTGCAAGCTGACGCCTGGCCGGGAAAGAACAAATGCCCTGACCTCTCTGTCCTGTTGTCTCATCTCTTGCTATCGTGTCCCTATTGGTCAAGACCCATTGGAAGCTCTAGGGGGAGGGAGTCCTCGATGCTGACCTTCAGGCCAGCATCCCAGGGCTCCGGGGGCAGTGGCGGAGGAGGCGAGCAGATCTGACTGGGCCAATGGAGAGTCTCCAGCACAGCTCATTACGCCTCTCTTATAGTAGCGCCCTGTGCATTGTACTGAAATCGTTTATGTACATCTTTCCCACCAAACTGTGAGTTCCTTCAGTGCATGTTTTATGTTTTTCTGAATCATCCGTGCCTCGCACATGCTAAACTTTCAAAATTTACTACAAGCAGTGGTCCCTTGTGTAACATTTAAATGAAATATTTAACTGCATTATTACAGTCTCTTTTTAAGTGTTGAAAAATCATTTCCTAGGGTTGTCTTACCCCAGAGCAGAGAGTATTGTTTCATCTTCCTGACCAGCCTTTTCTCATTTCTCAGTGAGACAATCCGGACCCCTGAAATCGCGATGCCTTCCAGGAGTTATGCCCCGTACGCACGTGTCCTGGAGTTAACCATGAAGAAAACTCTGACTTAGGCGTTCAGAGACACGCGCTTTTTACAGATGGACAAAGGCCCTGGGACCCTGCAGCGTGAAGTCTGGAAGGGGTGACTGATGCTCCTTCATCCACACTGTTTAAGGCAGAATGGAAACTGCTGTGGTTCTGATCCATTTCTTAAACCACGAAGGAAAGTGGAGGCAGAGGAGGAGGCAGGAGAGAGGTTTACAAGGTCACATTTCAAACACCCACCCAGTCTACCCGGCTGGACTGGGCCATTGTTAGTTTTCCACATGCACACTGAAGTCCTGTCAGAATTCCCTCACAATTTATTTTGTTTTGCTCGACTTCAGTTGGGAGGGAAAAGGGCATTCTTTTGAAATTTCATTTTATTCACACCAGGACCATTTGTTACTGCATGAAGGTTTTGTTTACCCGTTAAAAGTATTAGAGGCGGTATTTCTCTGGTACAGAGAGGTCTGTCCTGGAGAGCGTGGGCTCCAGGGGAGACTCGACCCTGGGGGTGAAGGACGGCAGCACGCAGGTGCCGTCTCCTCTCGGTGCCAGCGTGTGTGCAGGGCTGCGGGAACCACTGGAGATGGTCTGCGCATGGGCAGACGCGCTTCATGCCAACGTGCTGATCCCGCGGTTTAACTTGTGCCTTATGCGTGTATGGAGCCAGCTGAAATCACTGTATTTATTTGACCTGTGATTTTTCTTTCTTTCTCACTTTAACTAAAAGAGAATTTTGTATGTTGTAGAAGGTTAATCATTTCATGTTTTCATTATTGATTGGTGTTTTTTGTTAAACGAATGAGTAATTTGTTCATGCACGCTCTACTTTGATATTACAATAACCTGTGTCACATCTGTTTAATAAATGCCGTATATTTTGTTCTACTGATGTTGTCTCTGTGTTTCACCCATGACCATGTGCAAGGGGTAGAGAGCAGAATCAGACTCTGGAGTGAGTGTCCAAGAGAAGGCACAGTGAGCTTGCAATCAGCCTAATCCAGCGTTTGGCAAATCACAGCTTGCGAGCCACGCGTGGCTCTTTGGCCCCTTGAGTGTGGCTCTTCCACAAAATACCATGTGCGGGCGCTACCTCGATAAGGAATGTACCTACCTGTATAGTTTAAGTTTAAAAAATTTGGCTCTCAAAAGAAATTTCAATCATTGTACTGTTGATATTTGGCTCTGTTGACTAATGAGTTTGCCGACCACTGGCCTAATCCATAGAACCATTTATAAACCACAAGGTAGGGTGTGTCTGTGTGTATGCACATGTGTGAAATTTAACTAGTTTTAGCTCACTTTCTGAAAAGAAGATACATACATACATGACTATAAATACAAAAATAGTTTTTACTTTAAGAAATCTCTCTCACTTTGCCCTATCCCCTTTTCCACTTCAAAAAAAGAAAGCACCAAGACCAGGCGGTGATGCAGTGGATAGAGCGTCAGACTGGGAAATGGAGGACCCAGGTTTGAAACCCCGAGGTCACTAGCTTGAGTGCAGGCTCATCTGGTTTGAGTAAGACTCACCAGCTTGAGCCCAAGGTCGCTGGCTCGAGCAAGGGGTCACTCGCTCTGCTGTAGCCCCCCCCCCCCATCAGGGTACATATGAGAAAGCAATCAATGAACAACTAAGGTGCTGCAATGAAGAATTGATGCTTCTCATCTTTTTCCCTTCCTGTCTGTCCCTATCTGTCCCTCTCTCTGTCTCTCTCTGTCCCTGTCACAAAAAGAAAAAAAAAGCACCAAGAAAGAGAGCAAAGCTACTCAGTTGGGTAAAACCCAGTGAGTCAGGAGAGTGTAAAAAAGAAAACATGTAGTTTGAAGCCAAAGTTGTATTTAAATGATAATTATAGGACCTTGGGCAAGTTATGCACTTCATCTTCTAAAAAGCCAGGGTAATCACACCTACCTGATAGGCTGATTTAAGAGCCAAATGAGGTATTCACACAGGCACTGGCCAGTGTGGAGGGTGCTGAGCTCTTAGGAGCAATTGCTTCATTCTGCATGTTTGTTTTAAAGCTCTGCTGCCTCCTGGTTCCCGTGGCCCATAGAGGTGAGGAACCATGCCGTGGGCAAACCTGCAAGTGAAGCATCTTGGAAAAAGGCAGTCCTTGGGAAGGGGAGAGGGAAGCTGGACTCAGAGTGGCAGAGTCCTGGGAGCACCTAGGCCTCCAGAGAAACTGGTCTGAAAGAAGCCATTTCTAAATGGAATGCAATGGCATAAAGAATGTCAGTTTTAATGGGACCAAGGCAGACATGAAGCCAGCTCTGCGAGTGCCATCATATGCCCTCCTTTCTCTTTCTTAAAACATGAAAAGAAAAAACGGAAAATAATTTTGTAAACAATTTAAATTCAAAGAACACTACAGCACTACAGTTCATTCTAGCATTAAAGATGGTCTCTCTCTGGGCCCTTTGTATTGTTAAGTATCTCTTCAACATGTGGAGAATTCTAAACATTAGTTGAACTATTCAGATAGACAAAGAGAGTTTCCTAAGTAAAGTACAGACTAAACCTGAAAGAAATAGAGATGGTCTTTCTTCAACCTTGGTCAAAATGAACTCTGGTGACCTCCAACCCACCATCTGAAAGAATTATACTCTTCAGCTCCTCCTGAGCTTGGGTAATGTGTAGAACTGGGAGAAAGAACTTTAATATTACATGGTGAATTACTCTATTTGTGAAGAACAGCAGTGTTTATAGCATTTTTTAAAATAAAAATTACATCCTATAATGATTCAATTAATATTTTTATTCTATTCCTTCTAGACTTTCTTACACATGCACACACACCATTTATTTATTTTTTGTTCTTAAAACAAATACCTGGCCCTGGCTGATTGGCTCAGTGGTAGAGTGTCGGCCTGGCGTGCAGGAGTCTCGGGTTTGATTCCCGGCCAGGGCACACAGGAGAAGCGCCCATCTGCTTCTCCACCCCTCCCCCCTCCTTCCTCTCTGTCTCTCTCTTCCCCTCCCGCAGCCAAGGCTCCATTGGAGCAGAGTTGGCCCGGGCACTGAGGATGGCTCCATGGCCTCTGCCTCAGGCGCTAGAATGGCTCTGGTCGCAACAGAGAGACACCCCAGATGGGCAGAGCATCGCCCCCTGGTGGGCGTGCCGGGTGGATCCCTGTCGGGCGCATGCGGGAGTCTGTCTGACTGCCTCCCCGTTTCCAACTTCAGAAAAATACAAAAACAACAACAACAACAAAAAAAACCCCAAATACCTTATTGTGAGTAGCAGAATTGTGGTATCTAGAAACATGGAATCTGGAGTCCATTGTGTTCAGTCACTTAGTGTGTGCCTTGGGCAAATCCTAGAATCTCATCAATCCCATTTAAAATGGGAACAGTGACAGTTCTTTCCTAACTGGGGTTGGTGTGAAGATTAAACAAGTTAATATCTGTGAAGTTCTTAGAATAGTGCTTGGCATATAGTTAGCACTCAATAAATGCCACCTGTTATCATTACATACTTTTGTAACCACTTTTCACTTGTTATGATAATTCTTTATACATATATCTACACCATTGTTTCTTACAATGAAATGAATTCCATTTTATCGATGTACTAGGATTTACTCAACCTTTACCCTATTGTTGGAATTTTGAAGGTTGTCTTTATTCCCTTTTGAATAATCTTCTGATGAACCATCTTGTACAATATGTCCTTCTACACTTGCCTAATTATTTTCTCAGGATAAATTCCTAGAAAATGAATTGCTGGGTCAAAAGTTATGCATATTTAAGTCTTTTGGTGCTCATGGTCCAATTTGGCCTGTGGAAATTTGAACCCATTGAATCTCTCACCAACATGATGAGAATATGGTTTCTGACTCCTCTGCCAACATTGAGAATAAGAAATGAAGGAGTGTAAAAGGTGCTTGCTTTAGGCAGACACTTACGTTCCCCAAACAAACAGTGAAAAAAGTTCCTTCAGGATATTGCTTTTGGATACCTGAGCTTGGGGACTGCAGGTGTGAGCTGTAGGCCTGTAGGCATCCCCATAGCCCAGAGAGTGCCTGGGCAGCTGACAGGAAACAGGACTGGGCTCAAAAGGAGCAGATGTCCCCAGGATGCTGGATTCAGAAAGGACCTGCTGCTTATGAGCCAGAAGCAAGAGCTAGCCATGAGATAGAAATCATTCAGGCTCTGTGCCTGAGATGAGGTTTGAATCTGAGTGCAGATTTCACCCAGAAGGCAGATATCAGAGCTAACCAGGGAGAGAAAAAGAGGTGGGAAGTGCTTGGAATTGGGTGATACGACACGGTCCCCGTTAGAGGGCACACTAACCAAGGATGACCCCTGAGCTAGTCTGTATGTGTAATCCAGACAACCATCTTCTCCCCAGCAAATACTATCAGCCTGCTTGAAGAACTTTAGCATAGTCCTCAGGGCAAGGGGTGGGGTGCTCAGACATCAGCCCATGATGCTTTTCTTGACATCCAAACTCAGAGACCCAGTTCAGTTCAACCAGCACACGCCGGGTGCTGCATGCACAGGTTCAGGGAAAACAAAGATATGCACCTCAGGACCCTTGCAATCTCCAAAACCTGTCCCAGTGAGTTGGGGTTCTCCTGATCTCTGGCTGCCTCTAGCCTAGTGGTCCTTATTTTTGGGTCCCTCTTTTCTACTCTTGCATGTAACAATTGATCCTCACATCCACTCTCTGTCTCTCCTCCAGTGAAGTAAGCGCCACGGTGGCAGTTTCCCATAAAGGACACACATGATTTGGAGAGGACCATTTCAAACTTCGATAAGCATGAAGAAATTTACAAATGAAAAGTATTTTATTACCACCATTTTTTTATGTAAGGCAATTGCAACTCAAAGAGATGAAATTCAAACTCAAAGCCTGTCTCACTCTAGAACATGGGTGGGAAGCCTGGAGTTGGCCCCAGGTCTGACATCGAAGCACAGCACTGCCTTGCTCAGGTCACTTCAGCTCTGAGGCTTGGCAGCGCAATAAGCAGCTTCGCCTGGGAAGATCGCATGAAATAGCATGGAAAATTTCCCCAGCACTGCATCAGAGACATGCCTGCTATTATTACTAGTAATTACTGGGGAGGAGCTGTTTCACCCTGAATATTTGCAAACCCAATGATTTTCTCTTTTTGGATACATATTTGAGATTTGGATCATGCAGAAAGAAAGTAAGAGGGAAATGTGGCTGGTGGCTGGATAAGTCTGAAATTAAATGGTCTCCTTTTCCTCATATGCAAATTTGAGAATAACTCATTTGACTTGGTCAGGGAAGGAAAAGCCCAAAAGAGAGACTGGAGATGCATTTCTGGAAAGAGAGACCACAGGCAAAAAGACCAGAGGTAGATGCTGCTAAGTTTGGGGGTAACTTGATCAGTCAGGATTAGATTACTAACAAACACATGGTGGGAAGTATAAATGAAAGAAGTTTTTTTCCCATATGGATATCCAATTGTTGAAAAGTCTGTCATTTTCCACAGAACTGCCCGTGTACCATTGTAAAAAGTCAATTGGTCATACAGGCATAATTCTATTTCTGTACTCTATTTTGCTATATTGATTTGGTTGCCTATCTTGACACCAATGCCCCCACTGTCTTGATTACTGTAGCTTTATCATAAACCAGGTCATCTCCAATTTCGCTCTTCTTTTTCAAGATGTTTTGGCTATTCAAGGTCCTTTTCATTTCCGGATGAATTTTACAGTCTGTCAATTTCTTTAGAAGGGCTGCTGGGCTTTTGATTGGGATGGTGCCAAATAGATAGGTCACCAAGGAGAACACCAAAACCTTGCTGTGAGTGTCAGGCCAGCTCGTAGCAACACCACAGCCTCGCTGGAAGTACCATATCAGCTTCTGAATGTCAAGTCGCTTCTCTCTTCTTCAGTTGAAAGGTACCAGGTAAAAACTTCCATACTGTATTTTGATAAAGGTACAGTATAATCTTTGTGGAATTCCAAACAAAATTTATAAGAAACATTAATGTGTGCCCAACGGCCATAAAACTGATGTAATTTTAATGCAATAAAATATAAATAAATGACAAACAGTTCTTGGGGGGTTTCTCTTAATTTTTCAATACATACTTTTGAGTTTTAACATATAGGATTTACAGCATTCACCTTCCTGAATTAGGGGTGGGAAGGGGGTTGAGAAATAATTAGTAGGCAATTTTTTGGCCCTGGGACTTTTCTTGTAAATGTTTTCTTTGGCAGCCTTACTCTTGAGAACAGGAAGTTACTCTCTTGTTACAGATTTAAGACTTTTCTGAGCCAAATAACAGAAAGCTGGATTAGTTCTGAAATGAAGGGGGAAAAAAAACAACAACTCTAGGCTCTTGCTGGAGATTAATGACATCTTGAAAATATTTTAATTCTCCCCATTCCTCTTAACTTGCCACCTCCTAAACAAAACACATTCTGCCAGAAAACACTTAACCGGTCACTCTGTGGCCCAACCCTGAAATAAAATGTCTTTATGGTACCCGCACCTTTATTGAAACATTTTTGGGGGGCTGAAAAGAAGGAAATTAAGGGTTATCTCAAGTTAACCTTTTCTCCTTACAAACTCTACAGTATGAGTTTAAAGTAGAAAAAGTAGTTGCAAAAGATGCTAATGAATCCTCAGTGATCATAAAAATTCATAATTTTCTTTGACCTCTTAAATTGGATTTTCTTATAGATAAAAAAAAAGTTATATGAAGCTTTGTAAACAATATCTATATGTTATTTGAGATGCTTACAAACAATTCTTTAAAAATTGTCCAAAATAACAGGATCATATGCTTTGACTAGAGCACTTATTAGTCTGACTATAAAATAAGGAAACAGCCTCCCCCTCCTTCCCCCCAGCAGAGAGGCTGTCTTTTTTAATTAAAATTCACTTTTTATACTTGATTCTGGGGGGTAGGGAAGAAATCTTGTAGTCTCAATGAAGCTTATAATGTGGGAGGATATTCATTCTATGAATTATCTGAGAAACATTTGTAGAAATTCTTTTTTTTTTTTTTTAAACTTTTTTTTTTTAATTTATTCATTTTAGAGAGGAGAGGGAGAGACAGAAAGAGAGAGAGGAGAAACAGAGAGAGAGAAGGGGAGAGGAGCTGGAAGCATCAACTCCCATATGTGCCTTGACCAGGCAAGCCCAGGGTTTCGAACTGGCGACCTCAGCATTTCTAGGTCGACGCTTTATCCACTGCGCCACCACAGGTCAGGCCCTGTAGGAATTCTTAAAACATAGAAGTCTTAGGAAGACTTTGTGATTTAGAGGTAAAGAACACTTCCCTATAATATATCTATATATATATCTATATCTATATATCTATCTATATATCTATCTATCTATATATCTATATATATATATCTATATATATATATATATATATATATCTTCTACTAATGATCTAGGAAGTTTCTGTGGTATAAATTGTAGCCTCTCAGAAAAATAAAAAGTTGGGCAAAATTTTTCATTTATACTTGTTTCACACACTGAAATGCAAATGCCCTGGTGCTCAGGAAGTTTGAACAAGGGTGGGAAGGGTCTAGGGTAGAATAATGGGGGCGAGTGGCTGGTTGGAGGGGGACGGGGAGAGTGCTCATCCAGATTCAAGTACACGCCCATCATAAACTCACTCAAATTCATGATTTTGAAAAACTCTGAGTGGACAAATAAATCCACATCCTATAGTGTGGATGTAGCTAAAGTCTCACAATTTATAACTTTTTATGTACATTGTCTAATTTTTTTTCCTGTGCATTATAAAGAAAATACTCCTTCAAACCACCCTTCTTTCCAGTCTGCTCGAAATGATGTTCCTTCCACATCATTAATTACAGTTTGCTTGTCTTCTGCTATTTTGACAACTTCAATATTTTAAAAACCTAATAAAAAATCTTAAATTACTCAGAGCTGTCATCCATTAGATATAAAAATTAAATTAAGTCCAAGAATTCTAGGTGATGGAAAACATTATCCAGTCTCCTAAGATATGGGCAACTGTGGGAGTCCCGCAAAGGTTGATAAAACCTGAAACTTCATCAATGTTGGATGAAGTATTTATTTAAAGGGAGCTACCTGCTTCCTGGTTTACTACATACCAAATATTTCTTCTCAACATTTATGAACTTAAATAGATGCAGATGTTGCCAAAGAATGTATTATAACATTAATCATCCTAGAATCATATACTTTAAGTGTTGAAAGGCATCTTGGAGTCTGTCTGGTTCAATCTACTCATTTTAAACAAGAGGAAACTGAGGCTCAGAGAAGTTAATTGGCCGCAAAGTTAGTGGTATGCAAACTTTTCCCCCCAAAAAGCATAGTTGGGCGTTGACAGATTTCACCACCACCCCTTCATTTCTTGATCTGGATCACCTGTACTGTCCTTTATACTGGGCCTGACTCTTCTCCCCTCCAAATCAAGGAGGACTTTTTTCTGATAATTCCCCTGACTGTGTATTACTTAGCTATCCCTTATTCCTCCTTTTCTACTTCCTCTATCTGAAGCTTTTCAGAACTGTTCCTTTTTTCATGCAAGACAGAAAGTTAAAGGTGACCAGACTCTTGATTCTGGCCAAGTCTAGTAAGAGGAGATGAGTAGTCAGTTTTCTCTAACTTCTTACTGCTGCTGATCACTGGTTTCTTTATTTCATGGCCTCTGATGTACATCATACTCCAAAGGGTAAGACACACGGTGTGCTGACATTGTTGTAGAAAACTGGTTCTTCTTTCCCTCCACGAAAGGCACAACTCCCACCTCCCTTCCTGATGAAACTGGAAAGGAAATGATGAAATCTCACCCTTTAGTGACTTTACAAATTACCTTCCTTACTCACCTTTTTATGTTTTCCTTTCCTCATACACCAGAGAAATATAAACATATTTATCTGAGCATATTTTATAATGAAATAATCCTTACAGCCAAACTCTGATACACAATGTACTGGATGTCTTATGAAAAATCTTAGATGAGGCCCATTTACGTTTAGGAGGCTCTGCTTTCTAACATGGAATTTGAACCAATTCTAAGTAAAGTCTGGCATTGACAACCTTCCTTTTTGCTGCCCTACATATTCTCCAGATGCTGGAGAGGAGGTCCTCTGGGGCCTTTCTGTTATCCTGCACTCATTGCTGCATCTTTCTCTGGTTTATTCTTACTCCCCAATTGCTCAAAGTTAATTCTGTTTTCTCCTTTTACCACCTATCAAATTCTATTCTTTTAGTGGAAGTCATCACCTCAGCTAAACTTTTGTGAGAAGGCCATTTGGAACAAATTCATACTCATGTGTAAATGACTGATACGCCACAAGCCTTCTAGAAGGATCTATGGTCTCAAAGAAAGATCCTTGTTAACCAAATAATCTCATTGGTGGAATTTCAGCCAATATGTGAAAGAGAAGTGAAATAAGTCATGGGGGTGGGGAAGATATTTTAAATCTTGTCCAAGGTTCTGTCTCTTAACCTGAGAGGAGGGGCCTCAGCTACAATGTCCATTCAGTCTGTATACACCAAAGATCAGTATTCATGGTCTCTCACAGGCTTGTTTTTTTCTGGTTTATGAGTTTATTTATTTGAAAAATCATAGAAAGATGTTATTCAATCAGTTAGTCCTATATCTAATTAAAAGTAAAATCACATGTATTTTTAGAGAATCAAATATTTAATATATATCATTTTTATAAATGATCTCTTCCTACACTATCATAAAGATTATAAACCACGATGGTGGCCTGGGATGGTAGATTTGACCCCAAATAACACTCAACCATGTGAAAGTCTGAAGAGGAAAAAAAATCCTTTCCCTTCGACTTGAACCTTATTTGGCTGGGATTTTCTCACCAGAGTCTCCCTATTTTTTTTTCCATGGGCAACTGCCCTTTTGATTAATCCCATTTCCCTCAGCCTTAGTTTTTCCAAGCAGCTGAGCAAACAAAGATGCAAGCGGCCATTTTCACGTGCTTCCTCCCTCCAACCCTCTGGGGTGGGCCGTCTGTTCATCCTGTTCATCAACCCACTGCCTGAATGTGCCTGGAGAAAGCAGCAAGGATCTTCTGTTAGGATTAACTTTAATAGGCCACAGTCTGTCAACTGAGAACCACAGCTCCGGTAAATGGCTTTAAATTACTATTTGCTGATAAAGAGGGAGATAGGAGCTGAAAATTCGGTCCCTCATTTCAAACAGTTTGGATAACTAATGCAAGAATTTACTTTTAGTGGGGAGTACATGCTCTTTACAGCCTAAACCCTTGGGTAGCCGAGGAAAACCTTTTGTTGCAGTGGGATCACCGTGAAATACAAAGAGGAGGAAATGTGGCATTTTGTAAAGTATAGAATTTTAGAGCTGGAAGGGAAATGAAGAATTTTTCTGTGAATTCCTCAGCACAAAGGTTCCTACGAAGTTTTCTGTGTCTGATTACTGTTGAGAAAAATGGTACCTCTCTTACTGCCCCTTCTACTTTCTGTCTCCCACTTTACTCATTTCTTTTTTCTTTATTCACTCGGTTCTTCTCATACCTAGTTTCAATTCCCTCTTACCTCCCTTAATTTCTCTTCCTTAGCTGGCCAGCACTCCTGTCAGTTATCGGTGAAGTTCTGCACTGAGGGACAGACAGAAGAGGCATCAGGGCAAGACTGGCCCATAGATGGAAGGGCCAGGAGGTCCTAGCACTCGTCTCTCCCTCTGTGACGCGAGCACGATGTCCAATGTTCAATCTGAGAAAGCAGCTTGGAGAGTGACTGGAAGGGGAGGTTTGGTCAATGGTGTGCAGATGTCAACTCTTGTAGTTTAACCAAGTCTTAGGTTTACCATTCTTTAGTAATTTTTTTATTAGCGATGGATACTGTGGCTTGTTTGAAAGTTCAGCATGTTCCATGCCCAAACGGATGCTTAAAAAAAAAAAGAAAGATAATAGAATTTTCTTTGAATTTGTTTATGACGCTTGGTTTCCTTCTCCTCTCCATGTGCCCAGCACAGCAGGGGCAGACCTCTCCTGGGTCAGCTGTTTCACCCCGAAGTCCAGGCATCAATCAAGACTTGATTTTCCTAACAGATTACTGCTATTGGACTCTGTAAAATGAATCTCTCATTTTAAGGAATTGGTTCACACGATGATCAGTGTAAGACAGGCCCGCAGGTGGGAGACCCATGGAAGAACCACTGTTGCAGTTCAACTCTGAAGGACATCCACTGGCAGAGCCCCTTCTTGCTCAGCGGAAGTCAGTCTTTGTTCTAGCAAGGGCTTAGCTGATTGGATGAGGCCTATCCACATCATGGAGGGCAATCTGCTTTACTCAAAGTCCACTGATTTGAATGTTGATCTCAGCCAAAAAATACCTTCACAGAAATAGCTAGAATAAAGTTTGACCAAATATCTGGACGCTGTGACCTAAGCAAGTTGACAGACAAAATTAACCTTCACGGGCTCCTTTGTAGGTGGTCATTGTTTCTAATGACCTTGTCTGGTTTCAATATCTAACTATCCAGCCATTTACATTCTCTTTTGGGACTAACCACCCACTAACCATCATTCTGCTGCCCAAGTTCCTGCCACTTGGCAGGAGCTGGCATAAATTCTTTATTTACACTTGTGTTACTTTTCATTGCCACAGCGACCACGCACCACTGCTGCTGTGGTCAATTCTAGGCAGACAGACTGGACATATTTTAAGTGTCTAATGTGATAAACCGTGACTTAATCAACAATCAAAATGATGAACACATCCATCACTCCAAAAAGTTTTCTCCTGCCCCTTTGTAATCCATCCCTGCAGCCTCTCCCTGCCATCCACATCACTAGGCAATCTCTGATCTTTAAGTCACTATAAATTAGTTTGAATTTTTTAGAATTTTATATAAATGGAATCATACAGTATATTTTATTTTATTATTATTATTTTTTGGCTTCTTTCACTGAGTAAAATTGAGATTCACTGAAGTTGTAGCAGATATTATAGTATTCAGTTATATGGACATACCATAATTTCATGCTCTTTCATCTAGTGATGGACATTAAGTTGTTTCCAGTTTTGAGCTGTTACAAATAAAGCTGCTATCAACATCAATATACAAGTCTTTGTATAGACATACGTACATTTCTTTTGTGTAAAAACCTAGCTGAGGAATGGCTGGGTCATACTGTTTTTTGTTTTGTTTTTATTGTTTTTTAATTCATTGCGTTAACATGGATTCAAGTATCCCACTCAATATAACACCCTCATCCTCCACCCCTGTGTTCCTCATTACACCCCCTTTGTCCCTGTCCCCCTAACTTTCTTCCCCCTCCCCTCTCGGATTTGCTGTCCTGTTTTCTGTATGTATGTAATATGTATACATAATTTCATTAATCCCTTCGCCTTCTCTGATCCTGTCACCTCATCCCCCTTCCCTCCGACAGCTGTCCCTCTGGTCCCCGTGACCCCACCTCTGCCTCTATTTTGTTCCTCGGTTCACTTTGTTCCTTAGATTCCACACATAAGTGAGATCATATGATATTTGTCTTTCTCTGCCTGGTTTATTTCACTTGGCATAATAATCTCCTGGTCCATCCATGCCATCACAAAAGGTAAGATTTGCTTCTTTTTCATGGCTGCATAGTATTTCATTGTATATATGTACCACAGTTTTTTTAATCCATTCGTCCACTGATAAACACTTGGGCTGTTTCTAGATCTTGGCTATTGGAAACAATGCTGCAGTAAACATGGAAATACATGTCTTCTTCTGAATTAGTGTTTTGGGAGTCTTAGGATATATTCATTCCTAAAAGTGGGATAGCTGAGTCAAAAGACAGTCTCATTTTTTTATTTTTTGAGGAAATGCCATACTATCTTCCACAGTGGCTGCACAAGTCTGCATTTCCACCAGCAGTGCAGGAAGGTGCCCTTTTCTACACATCCTCATCAGCACCTGTTGTGTGTTGATTTGTTAATGAAAGCCATTCTGATAGGTATGAGGTAGTAACTCATTGTGGTTTTAATTTGCATTTCTCTGATGATTAGTGATGTTGAACATTTTTTCAAATGCCTATTGGTCATCTATGTCCTCTTTGGAGAGTGTCTATTCAGTTCCTTTGCCCATTTTGTAATTGGATTGTTTACCTTCCTGGTGTTGAGTTTTAGAAGTTCTTTATATAAATTTTGGTTATTAAACCTTTATCAGATGTATTGGCGAATATGTTCGCCCATTGTGTGGGCTGTCTTTTTATTTTGTTAATGTCATCTTTTGCTGTGCAAAAGCTTTTCATTTTGAGGAGGTCCTGTTTCTTTATGTTGTCCTTTATTTCACTAGCCCATGGAGGTATATCAGCAAAAATATTGCTTGCTACAAGAGATATTGAAGTGTTTACTGCCTATGTTTTCTTCCAAGATTTTCATGGTTTCACGACTTACATTTAAGTCTTTTATCTATTTTGAGTTTGTTTTTGTGAATGATGTATGTCGGGTAGTCAACCTTTTTATACCTACCGCCCACTTTTGTATCTCTGTTAGTAGTAAAATTTCTAACTGCCCACCGGTTCAACAGTAATGGTGATTTATAAAGTAGGGAAGTAACTTTACTTTATAAAATTTATAAAGCAGAGCTACAGCAAGTTAAAGCATATAATAATAATTACTTACCAAGTACTTTATGTCGAATTTTTGCTAAGTTTGGCAGAATAAATCTCTATAAAACAACTTACTATAGTTAAATCGATCTTTTTATTTATACTTTGGTTGCTCTGATACTGCCCAGCATGAAAGCTGGAATGCCCACTAGTGGGCGGTAGGGACCAGGTTGACTACCACTGGTGTAAGTGGTGGTCTAGTTTCATTTTTTTTGCATGCATATACCTGTTCAATTTTTCTAACATCATTTGTTAAAGAAACTGTCTTTACTCCATTGTATGTTCTTACCTCCTTTGTTAAATATCAATTGACCATAAAGGTGCAGGTTTATTTCTGGGTTCTCTGTTCTGTTCCATTTATCTAGATGCCTGTTCTTATGCCAATACCAAGCTGTTTTGATTAGAATGGCCTTGTAGTATAACTTGATATCAGGAAGTGTGATACCTCCCACTTTATTCTTCATTTTCAAGATTGCTGCGGCTATTTGGGTTCTTTTTTTGGTTCCATATAAATTTTTGGAATACAGTAGTCCCTCATCTATTGCAAGGATTAGGTTCCAGACCCCCACACACAATAGGTGAAAATCCATGAAGTAGCGACCCTATATTTATTTTATTACTAATATGTATTTTAAGGCTTTATAAACCCTCCCCACACTCTTATAAACCTTTCCCACACTGTTATTAACCTTTCCCACACTTTTATAAACACTTCCTATGCTCTTAAACACTTTCTACATTTTAAAACCTATGTAAAATCCTGCAATATAGCAAAAAATCTGTGATGCAAAATTAGATATATACAATTTTAAAATCCGCAATATAGTGAGACTGCGAAAAGTGAACCATGATATGGCGAAGAATAGCTATATTTATTCTCTATCTGTAAAGTATGCCATTGGTATTTTAATAGGAATTGCACTGAATCTATAGATTGCTTTGGGTAGTATAGATATTTTAATCATGTCAATTCTTCCTATCCATGAACATGGTATATGCTTCCACTTGTTTGTATCTTTCTTGATTTCTTTTTTCAATGCCTTATAATTTTCCAAGTACAAGTCTTATACCTCCTTTGTTATTTATTCCTAGGAACTTTTTTTGTTGTTGTTGCAATAGTGACAGGGACTGTTTTCTTAATTTCTATTTCTGACAGTTTACCGTTGGTGTATAAAAATGCCACTGATTTCTGAATATTAATTTTATATCCTGCCACCTTGCTGAATATATTTATCAGGTCTACCTGATAAATTACCATCTGTCTGAATCAGTTTTTTGACTGAGACTTTAGGGTTTTCTATAGACAGTTTTATGTCATCAGCAAATAATCATAGTTTTACTTCTACTTTTCCAATTTTGATACTGTGGCTAGGACTTCCAAAACTATGTTGAATAAGAGTGGTGAAAGGGGGCACCCCTGTCTTGTTCCTGATCTTAAGGAGATAGCTTTTAATTTTTACCCATTGAGTATGATGTTGGCTGTCAGTTTGTCATAGATGTCCTTTATTATGTTAAGGTATTTTCCCTGTGTTGGTCAAATAAGTTTGTAAATATGATATATATATGTTTGCTTGCTTATGTAGTTTGCATTGGGTATGGGAGACAGGCTGTAAGCAGACAGGGTTGTTATAGCCTAAGGCTTAGTTTTAAGACTAAGCCTTTCCCACCCTTTTAATACTAAGATTTTTTCAAAACTAAGCTTTTCCCCACACCCTTGACTGTTGCATGATGTGGGGTGGTGCACTCTCATGAGGACTCCCATTATGCCTCAGATAGGTGACTTTGTATCAGAGACTTCCTTGTTTGTATATTAGATTAAAGGTTTTGATTTCTACACTATAAAATGGGGCAGAGGAACCCATGCTGGAGGAGAGCAGAGAAAGGTCACATGGAGAAGAGGAGAAGCAGTCAAGATAGCAGAGTGCTGAAGGAGAAGCCAGTTTGTTCAGAGAGAAGGAGATGGGGAACAGAGGTGAATAAGGCTGATGAGGTAGAAACCTTTGATTCTAGGAATACTTGGATGAGTCAGTGGCTTTGGGAGCCCTGATTGGAAAGGAGAGTGTTTTCCCACTGTGTGTATTTTCCTGCCCGCTGGGTGCGAACTAGGATTAAAGGTAATGGCCCACCAGTTCTTGGCTCTGTTGTTTCATTACCGTCTGTCTGAATCAAATGCGAACCTGCATGGGCCAGGTGGCTATGATGGTGGCCACGGCTTCTGGCTATACACCCTATATTTTCACTTTGCTCACAGCTTTTATCATAAATGGGTGCTGGATTTTATCAAATATTTTTTCTGCATCTATTGATATACTCATGTGATTTTTATTCTTCATTTTGTTTATGTGATGAATCACATTTATTGATTTGTGAATATCATACCAACCTTGCCTCCCCAGAATAAATCTCACTTGATCATGAGGTATGATTTTTTTAATGTATTGCTGGATCTGGTTTGCTAATATTTTATTGAGATATTGGCCTCTAGTTTTATTTTTTTGTAGTCTCTTTATCTAGTTTTGAAATGAGGATAATGCTTGCCTCCTAAAATGAGCTTCCCTCCTCTTGAATATTTTGGAATAGCCTGAGAAGGATAGATGTTAATTCTTTTTTGAATGCTTGGTAAAATTAACCTGTGAAGCCATTGGTCCAAGACTTTTGTTTGCTGGGAGTTTTTTGATAACTGTTTCAATTTTCTTCATTGTAATCAGTCTGTTTAGGGTTTCTGATTCTCCTAGATTTAGTTTTGGAAGATTGTATTTTTCTAAGAATTTATCCATTTCACCTAGGTCCTTGGTTGGCAAACCACGGCTCGTGAGCCACATGTGGCTCTTTGGCCCCTTGAGTGTTTAGCAAAGGCCAGCTTAGGAGTACCCTAATTAAGTTAATAACAATGTACCTACCTATATAATTTTAAGTTTAAAAAATTTGGCTCTCAAAAGAAATTTCAATCATTGTACTGTTGATATTTGGCTCTGTTGACTGAGTTTGCCAACCACTGACCTAGGTTATCTAATTTTTTGGCATTTAGATCTCTATGTTATTTTCTTACAACCCTTATATTTCTGTAGTGTCAGTTGTCACTTCTCTACTTTCAATTTAAATTTTATTTATTTGGGTCCTCTCTCTTTTTTTCTTGATTAGTCTGGTTAAAGATTCTTCCATCTTATTTACCTTTTCAAAGAACCAGCTCTTGGTTTCATTGATCTTTTGTATTTGGGCAGATGGTAAAGATATGACGGGGTCAGAGGATGGTGGGCCCTTCTGTTTGTTGGTGTCTCATCAAGACAAGCAAGCCACAAGAGAAGCCAAGGGAAAAGCAGAAAACCTGCTTTTCCCATAGAGGACAAGGGATCAGGGAGGCCTCTGCAATGCTGATAGCAGGAACCGAGAGAACGAGAGCCTCTGGTCTGCCTCATTTTATAGTGTAAAAAATTAAAGCCTTTAAGCCAATATACAAATAAGGAAGTCTCTGATACAAAGCCACTTATCTGAGGCATAAATAAGATTCCTCATAAGAGTGCACTAGTCTGACCAGGCGATAGTATATGAGAAATCAATGAAATCAATGAATGAACAACTAAAGAACCGCAATGAAGAATTCATGTTCCTCATCTCTCTCCCTTCCTGTCTATCTGTCCCTATATGTCTCTCTCTCTGACTCTCTCTCTGTCTCTGCCACAAAAAAAAAAAAAAAAAAAAAAAAAAAAAAAAAAAAAGAGTGCACCACCCCCTATCATGCAACAGTCAAGGGTGTGGGGAAAAGCTTAGTTTTCAGAAGACCTTAGTATTAGAAGGGAGGGAAAGGCTTAGTCTTAAAACTAAGCCTTAGGGTATAATGACTTTGCCAGTTTACAGCCTGTCTCCTACACCCAAAGTGAGCAAACATATACATCATATTTATAAACTTATTTGACCAACAGCTTCTATGTCATTTACTTCTGCTCTGATCTTTATTATTTTCCTTCCTTCTACTTCCTCTGGGATTTATTTGTTGTTCTTTTCTAAGCCCCTTGACTGGACCCAAAAACAGGCTCATGGGGACCCACACTTTAAATGTTTGTGCTGCAAGCACAAATGTTTGTGGAATGTTTCCCAGTAGGGTAGGATATTGAGCACTGGGGCCAGCTTACTGTGAAGCTCCACCCTGTTCAATGTGCATGAGCCACTACGCCAGTGTTGACCATAGAGAGTGGAACTTGCCTCATCTGGGCCTGGTGTCTGACGATCACTCCATTAGGACACTCCACCAGAAAGCTTCATTAGGTCCTAAACCGATGCTCTCCACAGCTGGCCACTGGATGTGCCAGCTCTAGACCTCCCTGGATGGAACCCAGTGCAGACCAGTAGGGGACACTGCCTGTGACTGCCCTCAGCAACCTTCTTGGAGCTACAAGCAATCCAGAGTCTGTGGCTGCCTTTGCAGGGCCCAGGTGCACATGGAAATACCAAACCACACACCTAGACTGGCATTTACTTACACTGGGCCTGAGGGGAAGTTTCGCTTAAAAGGCCAAGGTTCCCTGAGTCCTGCCTCCTGCAGCCTCTGTCTGCTGGCTGCTTTTTTTTTTTTCTCCAGAGACAGAGAGAGTCAGAGAGAGGGATAGACAGGGACAGTCAGACGGGAACGGAGAGATGAGAAGCATCAATCATTAGTTTTTCGTTGCGCATTGCAACATCTTAGTTGTTCATTGATTGCTTTCTCATATGTGCCTTGACAGCGGGCCTTCAGCAGACCGAGTGACCCCTTGCTTGAGCCAGTGACCTTGGGTCCAAGCTGGTGAGCTTTTTGCTCAAACCAGATGAGCCTGCGCTCAAGCTGGAGACCTCGGGGTCTCGAACCTGGGTCCTCGGCATCCAGTCTGACACTCTGTCCACTTCGCTACCACCTGGTCAGGCTACTGGCTGCTTTTTGGGCTCAGCCACTGAAATAAAACCTCTGGTAGAGTCTAGAGCAGCAGTTCTCAACCTGTGGGTCGCGACCCCAGCGGGGGTCCAACGACCAAAACACAGGGGTTGCCTAAAGCCATCGGAAAATACATATTTCTGATGGCTTTAGCCACTGAGAAGCCGCGCTACCATCTGCAGCAGCGCTATTCAGCTTGAACGCACGCCGTTATGGACGTGCGTTCCAAACTGAATGCCTGCAGTCATGTGCAGACGTGATTGCATCATCCGACCGGGCCTAAGGGGCAGGGGAAGAGGGGGAACACTCCACAGTCCATAGCAGCGCATTACGTGTGTCCGGCGCTTGCTGACGTCATCAGTGGGAGGGTGCAGCAAGCGCCGGAGTTCAGAAGCCTAGGAGGCGGAGAGGCATTGAGAATACATAATGCATATCAGGTATTTACATTCCGAATCATAACTGTAGCAAAATTACAGTTATGAAGTAGCCACCAAAATTATTTTTTGGTTTGGGGTCACCACAACATGAGGAACTGTATTGCAGGGTCGCAGCATTAGAAAGGTTGAGAACCACTGGTCTAGAGCCTGGAGAAATCAGGGATTAGAAAGGGTGGTGGGTGTGGCTCCTTCTTCTGGGTACCAGGTGTCAGTCTGTCCAGACATTTTTCAAAGCCCTTAGTAGAGTGTGGCTGGCCCCAAGAGTCCTGTGGATGTGGCCTTTGAGACTCAGAGATGTGGTCTGCCCGCAGTCCAAAAGTTTGTACTGAATCTCCCGTGAGGCAGAAGCACCAGTAATAGACTCAGAAGGGTGCTGGGAAAGCTCAGTTCTCAACACCAGAAAACTGAGTCCCTAGAGCACCCCCTGCTCCCTGGCTTCTCAGAACGGGCCCCACCATTATAGGGTGGGGAAGGAGGGATTCCTGAGGTTGGGGCAGTGGCTTTCCCCCAGGCTGCCATTGCAGGGAGGGCACTGCTCCTCCTAAGAAAGATGGCGACTGTACAATTGGAGAATTACTCAGCACAGGGATTCTGGTGGCCGTCCCCCACTGTGTCTCTCCCTGGACCTCCAACTTTACACTTTCTTCATGCAACTCTAGTCCTCTCAGCCCTCCCTTCGCCGGAGCCCTGAGTAAGTGGCTGTGAACCTGTATTTTCTGTGCTGGCCCTTTAAGACTGAGCCTGCATCTCTAAGAGCTCAGTCTCTTTATTACAGACAGAAACCTCAGCTCTTTGAACCACCAAATGTTGTGTGGGCACCTCTTCTAGGCTCTAGTGCCTTGGCTGGCTGGGGTGCCTGGCCTGGGGCTGAGTACCCTCCCCTCTCAGGGCGAACCTTTCTTGTTGGGCAAATAAGTTTGTAAAATTTATTTTTTAGGTTTGCTTGTTTATATTTTGCATTGGGCTGGGCAGTACCATGTGTATATAGTCTGTGAGAGGCTGTGGTGCTTGCCCTCAGAGGGGCAGATTACAAATTATGGATTACCTTCCTGCGTGGGAGGGGCCACTGTATTGCTAATTGTATTTGCTGGAGAAGAGATTTTTTTCCCCAGCTGGGGTTTTGCAGGAAGGAAAGAAGGAGTGCAGATGTGGAACAGGAGCCGAAGGGATTTGGGAGCTCCGCTGAGGCTGGTGGGGGCCTTGGATTCCAGGAGGATCTGGAGAAGATTTTCTGGGTGTGGAACCAGGGAATGTGTCAGGGCTTTGGGAGCTCTGAATGAGAGGGAAGTGGTCTTCTCTGCCTGTTTGCTCGTCCGCAGGGACGAGACTGTAATAAAGAAATGGTCCGCCTTTTTTGGCTCTACTGTTTCTTCACTGTCTGCCCGAATCCAATGAGAACCTGCATGGCCACGACGGCGGCAGCCACTAGTCACACATCCCTGCAGAACAATTCCCTCCAGACCCTCAGTCCACCTGCTTCTGGAATGGGGCAGCCTTTTCTGCATCTCCACCCTTCCTACCAGTCTTGGTGTGGCTTCTTCTCTGATCCTTGGTTACAGACTCTTCTTCTTTTAGCCCAAAATTGGTTTTTCAAGATGATTTTTCTTAAGTTGTAATCCAATTTGGTCCTGGAGGTGGTAGTTGGAATGTCCACTTACTCCATCGCCATCTTGGAAAATATCTCCTACATGGCAGCTTTTAAGAAACCACCAAACTGTTTTAAAAAGTGTCTGTGCTAGTATTTTTTGCGGCATTTGTGTATAGGAATCCCAGTTGATCCACATCCTTTCCAACACTTGGTATGGTTAGTCTAATTCTAGACATTCTTCTAGTTGTGTAGTAGTATCTTGTAAAGCCAGTAATCACGGCCACCATCACAGCTGCCTGGCCCATGCAGGTTCACATTTGATTCAGACAGATGGTAATGAAACAACGAAGCTAAGAACTGATGGACCATTACCTTTAATCCTAGCTTGCACCTGGCGGGCAAGAAATACACACAGTGAGAAAACACTTCCTTTTCCATTCAGGGCTCCCAAAGCCACTGACTCATCCAAGTATTCCTAGAATCAAAGGTTTCTACCTCACCAGCCTTATTCACCTCTGTTCCCCGTCTCCTCCTCTCTGCATGAACTGGCTTTTCCTTTAGCACTCTGCCATCTTGGCTGCCTCTCCTCTCCAATACTAATTTCAGGAACAGAGAGAGCAAACCCCCAGTCTGTCTCATTTTGTAGTGTAGAAATCAAAGGAAGTCTCTGATACAAAGCCACCTATCTGAGGCATAAATGGGATTCCTCATAAGAGTGTGCCACCCCACAACATGCAACAGTCAAGGGTGTGGGGAAAAGCTTAGTGTTGAGAAGATTTTAGGATTAAAAGAGTGGGAAAGGCTTAGTCTTAAACCCTGCCTGCTTACATCCTGTCCCCCACACTCAATGAAAACTATAAGCAAGCAAACATATATAATGTTATAAAGTACTACACCCCAGCATCTGAAAGGCACTGTACCTCACTTCATCGAGTCCACGTAGAGACACCCAGTCCAGATGAATTTTAAAGAGTTTTATTGAAGGAGGAGATTTGTTAAATATGCTGGCTGCCTGACTGTTGGGCAGATAAAATGTATTATGCTCCCTTTGTTAAAGATAACACGAGGAGGCCGTCGCCCAGGTGATATTAATGTGTGTTGGGGTGGGCTAAAGGCAGGCGGAATCCTTGTAGCCTGGGGCTTGGTTTTGGGATTAAGCCTTTCCTACCCTTTTTGATGTGAGGTGGTGCAATCCAATCATGCCTCAGAAGGTGACTTTGGGTTGGAGACTTCCCTACTTTGTATATTGGATTAGAGGTTGTGAAGCTACAGTATAAAGTGGGGGCAAAATGGGAGTTTGCGCTCTTGGTTCCTGGGATGATTAGCATGAGAGAGTAGAGCCAGCAGCGGAAGGAGGCCACGTGGAGGAGGCCAGGAGAAGCAGCTAAGATGGCGGAGTGCTGAGTGAGATGCCAGTTTGTGTAGAGTTTGTATCTGGGATAAGGAAGGAGATGAGGAACAGAGGAGAATAAGTCTGGTGAGCTAGAAACCTTTGATTCTAGGAAACTCGGATAAGTCAGTAGCTTTGTGAGCACTGAATGTGACTGGGTTTTGGAGCCCAGTGTGTGTTTTTACTTGCCCGCCGGGTGCAAGCTAGAATTAAAGACTATGGCCCACCAGTTTGTGGCTCCATTGTTTCTTTACTGACTGTCCGAATCCAATGCGAACCTGCATGGGCCGGGCTGCTCTGATGGTGGCCCTGGCCGTGGCTTCTGGCTTTACAAGGAGATTTGTTAAATATGCTGGCTGCCTGACTAACACAGGGCAGTTGCAAACCCAAATCGTGTATGCCCGAGTATATTTCAGAGGCTGGTTATATACCCTTTGACTACATACAGGTGGGAGGGGCATGACAGCATGACATAATCACTAACAAGATTAACATTTAACAAGATTTACGTTACAGTAACAAGATTAACATTTGTCTGGGGCAGTGGTAGTCAACCTGGTCCCTAACGCCCACTAGTGGGTGTTCCAGCTTTCATGGTGGGCGGTAGTGGAGCAACCAAAGTATAAATAAAAAGATAGATTTAACTATAGTAAGTTGTTTTATAAAGATTTATTCTGACAAACAGCGAAAATCCGACATAAAGTACTTGGTAAGTAATTATTATTATATGCTTTAACTTGCTGTAACTCTGCTTTATAAATTTTATAAAGTTACTTCCCTACTTATAAATCACCATTACTGTGGAACCGGTTGGCAGTTAGAAAATTTTACTACTAACAGAAATACAAAAGTGGGTGGTAGGTATAAAAAGGTTGACTACCCCTGGTCTAGGGGATTGTTAAAACTTTCAAGGTAATACAATCAAAGACATTCACAAATCCTTTCAGTATCTATCTCTCCTCCTATGCCTAGAGGTACACGTTCATCTCAGGATTCCAGGAAGGGAGGGAGAGCTAAGATCAGTGTAAGGTGGTATGTTAATTCTGCCTCCTATTGAAAGGGAAGAAGTTTCTCAGTTAACCTTAATCTTTTCAGAGAACTTAAGACCAAATGACCCTCGTTGTCCTTGTAAGTCAGGAGACTTCTATATTCCTTTTCCTCCATTTTCCAAGGAAACGACAGGAAAGCCTGACCTTTTCTTCCTAGAATATCAATATTAATTTGCAGCTTTTTGGTACCTTACAACAATATCATATTTATCTGTTGGTCAAATAAGTTTGTAATATAATATATATGTTTGCTCGCTTATAGTTTGCATTGGGTGTGGGGGACAGGCTGTAAGCAGGCAGGGTGGTTATAGCCTAAGGCTTAGTTTTAAGACTAAGCTTTTCCCCACTCCCTTGACTGTTGCATGATGTGGGGTGGTGCATTCTTATAAGGAATCCCATTATGCCTCAGATAAGTGACTTTGTATCAGAGACTTCCTTGTTTGTATATTGGATTAAAGGTTTTGATTTCTGCACTATAAAGTGGGGCAGACCAGGCGCTTGCTCTCTCACGGTTCCTGAGATTAGCATTAGAGAGGAGAGCAGAGAAAGGCCATGTGGAGGAGGCCAGGAGAAGCAGCCAAGATGGTGGAGTGCTGAAGGCAAAGCCAGTCTGTGCAGAGTTTGTGCAGGAAGAAGGAAGGAGATGGGGAACAGAGGTGAATAAGTCTGGTGAGATAAAAACCTTTGTTTCTAGGAAAACTCGGATAAGTCAGTAGCTTTGTGAGCGCTGAATGAGTGAGTTTTGGAGCCCAGTGTGTGTTTTTACTTGCCTGCTGGGTGCAAGTTAGGATTAAAGATGATGGCCCACCAGTGTTTGGCTCCGTTGTTTCTTTACCAACTGTCTGAATCCAATGCGAACCTGCATGTGAATGGCCACGATGGCGGGTCCTGGCCATACACTTTGGGAGCCTTGAATGGAAAAGGAAGTGTTTTCCCACTGTGTGTATTTCTTGCCCGCTGGGTGCAAATTAGGATTAAAAGCCAGTTCTTGGCTTCGTTGTTTCATTACCGTCTGTCCTAATCTAATGTGAACCTGCATGGGCCAGGTGGCTGTGATGGTGGCCGTGGCTACTGGTTTTACAATCTCATTGTGTTTTTAATTTGCATTTTCCTAATGGCTAATAACATTGATCATCTTTTGTGTACTTATTTTTCATCTGTACATCTTTTTTGGTGAAATGACTGTTCAAATATTTTATAATCTAATCTTGATGTGACACTCCTTCACTTTTACCTTTTGTACCACTTTTACCATATTCTATTTGTTAGAAGCAAGTCAGTAAGCCCAGCCCATCTTCAATGGGAGGAGAGTACACTAGGGCAGAACTGGTGGGGGTCATCCTAGAGGCTGCCAATGACAGGTGGCTTCCCATTTCTCTTGGTGTAAAATTTAATCTTCATATCCTGGTCTACAGAGGCCTGCAAAATCTAGCCCTGCTTTTTATTTGAACATGCTAGCTCTTTTTCTTTGCAGATTCTTAGTTGCTCTTCTCTCTCCTTGGGATGCTTTTATGTCAGATTTTCACATGGCTAATTGCTTCCTGTCATTCAGGTCTCTGCTTATAAATGACCTTAGAAAAGCCAACCTCAATCACCCAATCCATCAAGGTAGCCTCTTAGCCACTTCTTGTCACATCATTTGATTAAATCTATGTGGCACTTATACTGATGGAATGTACGTTTGAGTGTGGCAGAAAACTTCTCATTCCTCATAGTGTATCCAAAGCATAGAACTAAAAAGTTTGTATATGGGTGTTGTTATGAATTCAGATATTGTGACATCTTGACGTTGTAAGCTAGGTTGTGGAAAAGATTCTACTCCAAACCACAAAAAAATCTTTACAGTAATTATGGTTAATACTTACAGACATTGCTCACAGAAATTAGGAGGTCAGGGGATGTGCAGATACTCCAGTACTTTCAGTCTTTTGTATAGTGCATTTTCATCAATGAAATAAAAGTTGGTTTTGCATCAAACAACTTTCTTTGACTTATCGTTTGCTTTTCTGATGTTGTTTAATAAAACCAAATGCTTCTTTTTTTATCACTTCATATTCATTTTGAAATATCCCCTAATTTCTGTGAGCAGTATAAAAAGCTTAAGATTTGTATATACAAATGAAAAATTTCATTAAGAGGAAGAGGAAGGCCCTTGCCAGTTGGCTCAGTGGATAGAGCCTCAGTCTGGCATATGGATGTCCCAGGTTCTATTCCCGGTCAGGGCACGCAAGAGAAGCAACCATCTGTTTCTCTTCCCTCCCTCTCTCCCTTTTCTCCCTCTTCTCCTCCCACAGCCAGTGGCTTGATTGGTTCCAGGGCTGGCCTCAGGCACTGAGGATAGCTCAGCTGAATTGAGCATCAGCCCCAGACGGGGGTTGTGGGATGGATCCAGGTTGGGGTGCATGTGGGAGTCTGTCTCACTGTCTCTCGTCCTCTCACTTAAAAAAAAAAGAGGAAGAGTGATATGGGGTAAAGGCAGAAAGAAAAATTGTGAGAGGTGTGATTTAGTCAACATGCATTAGGGGAGATAACAAGTACAAACATCGCCCCCTTACAAAATTCCCTGACTACAATTTTATTAGAAAAGATAAAGAAATCACCATGCATAACACAATTGGAGAAGCATAATATGCTTCACAGAGTGAAGTTCTAACTCAACTAAGCACTCTAGTTGTGCTCAAAAGAGAGCAGTTTCGGTGAAATAATCTAGGGAGGAGATAAGACTTGAGCTAAGATTTATAATGGACTAGGCTAGGGGAAAAGGATAGCCTTTTATAAAAGGAAAACAGCTGGGGGCTAAATTCTGGGGCCTGACAGAAAGGCATCCTTGCATTGATGACACCTGTGGTCTGGATCAGAAGAGGTTTGCTTTTGTGGGAGAAATAAAGGCCTTCAGCTGCAGCCTGGGGACAAGATGAGGGAGGTTTGGGGGTAGCTTGCCATGGGACAACTACCGTAAATCAAGGGTTTTCTCAAGTATTTATTATTTAGCTAGGGCTACAGCAAGTTACTGAAGTCCTTGAAAGCAGGGCCAATGTGGAGAATTTTGATATATCAGTTAATCTGATCAGAATGGAGTAGAATGAAGGACACAGAAATGGCTTCAACTGTCCTCCCTTGGAATAGTTTCAGATTTTATCTACAGCTTCCGTCTGATTGGGGGGAATTGCTGTTTACTGTAGCACCTTACATAGGGTTGAGAAAACTTAAATTTCTGGATCAAAGAAGGGGGAAGCAGTGTTGGAAATTGTGGGGGCATTCAAACTTCCCAACTGATACTTATTGTGACTCCTGCATGCTTTCTATTCTTTGGGACACAGCTCTGGTAGCTGAACTATGTACACTGCTCCCAAAAATTATGGGATATTTTATAGCTTCATATTCGTTTTGAAATATCCCCTAACTTTTGTGAGCAGTATATAAAGAAAGGGTAAGAGCTGGGTATGATGTTTATTACGCTGCCTTCCTCTTCTCAACAGCCTTAAAACAAGCTTTCAACAATTTTAAACATTTGGAAATCTGCATGAATGAAGGGGTTTTTCAACTTGGTCTTGTAGAAGAGTGGCTGGGCATTTGAGTTTGAAAGCTAGTGCTGTTACTAATTTTGTGCACTGGGGATATTTACTTTGGGTTTTGTGCCTTTGTTTTTCTATAGGCAGAATCTGAAATCATTAGAGAGGTTCTCAAGCCAAACACCAAATGTCTTGCAATACCTGAGGCAGTGCCACAAATGAATAAAAGTCTGGCTCCAAATGCCTGTCGAGTTCCATTCCTGAACGCGGAGGGTCTTTAAGGATCCTTCCAACTTCTAACTCTTGAGGATTCCACTTGGCCAAGGGAGCACCAGACCACGGCCCTGGGCCTCCCAATCCCTGTCCAGCACTCTCCAACTCACCTATGGCTAACTCATCACCCCGGTTCCGACTTAACATTTCACTTCTCAAATACCTTCCCTGGTGCTCACACCAATCTTACCATTGTATTGTTTTATTATTTCTGGACTCATGTTTGCTCCCTCCACCACTCCGTAAACTCTACAATGGCAGGGGCTGTCGCTATTGTCGGGGGTGACGGCGACACTAATTAAATACTTTTGAATCGCCAAGAGAAGCCCTGCCTCACAAAACGTCAAACTGCGAGCGCACGCCAGCCGGGGCGTGACGTCACCCGCAACTTCCGCCCCTGCCCGCTCCTCCAGGGACGCCCTTCACCCGTCCGTGTTTGTTTCCGGTGTTTCAATAAAGTTCGATTCGGCTCGAAAAAGATCTGTCCTTCCGGAAAAATGGCTACTCCCGCTCGAGCCCCGGAGTCTCCGCCAGCCGCGGATCCAGCTCTGGCAGCCGGGGCTGCCGAGGAAGTCGAGTGCCCGCCTCCTCGCCAGCCTCAGCCCCCGCAGAATGTCCTCGCCGCCCCGCGGCTTCGAGCCCCCAGCTCCCGAGGACTTGGGGCAGCGGAGTTTGGCGGAGCTGCGGGAGATGTTGAAGCGCCAGGCGAGACTTTTGCGCAACGAGTAAGCTTGGGTCCCGCCGAGTCACCGCCAGGCTCCTGGGGACGCGCCTCGCCCTTCCCCAATCCCGTTCCCGCCCCTGGAAGGTGACCTTGCCTCGGTCAGCTGCGCCCCAGCCCCGCAGCCGAGCGCGCGGCCTGCAGCCGCCAGCCGACCGCGTCCTGGCCTGGCGCTGCCGCCGGCGTGGTCGGCGCTTGTGCGGAACCCGCGCCGCGTGGCGGCTCTTCGTTAGCTCCTGGCTGGTTCTAGTCCCTCGTCACTGTGTGGGGTCCCTGAAGGGAGGATCTGGTCCCGAACCCCCTCCCCCAAGTCCTGCCCCAAACATCTTGTTAGTTTCATCTTTAGTTCCTGTTCTAAAGTGTGGTTTATTAGGCAGAGAAAGTTTTGCTTTTTTTTTTTTTTAGTTGTAGGACTTATTTAGCAGGGGCACGATATAATGAACGTGATTTATTTTTATTTAATTTTTCCATTGATGCGAGAGAGAAAAAAACATCAACTGGTTGTTCCTCTTGATTGCCCCATTTAGTTGTAGACGCACTGGTTGCTTCTCCCAGGTTCCCTGACCTGGGGCGAAAGCCATTATCTCCATGGCTGGACACGCTCTACCCACTGAGCAACAGGGCCAGAGCCATGAACGCGGTTTTTAAAGGAAGCCTTCATGGGCTTGGGGCAGGGTGCTTTGAAGAAGCAAGAGGCAGAAGACAGGAGGAGGATACGTATTTTCAGGGGCGCCCAACGAGGAGGGTGTAAGAAAGTGAACTAGAAAAGTAGTTGTGGAGTTGGGGAAACTACATCAGGCTTGAAGTAAGATGAATAGGTAGTTGACAGAGATGGCTGAGGTTTGTAGCCCATATGGAGCACCATAAATAAAAGCAGGGCAATGGAGGGGAATAGATCCGAGGTTGATTTTAGTTGGGGCGTGCTGAGTTGGGGCAGTTAATTTTATCTAATTAAAAGCTGGGGAAGTGGCTGTGAGACTGGAGAGAGAGAAGGCGGCTAGGAAAAGGTAGGAATCTTAACTGCAGAGGATGGTAATGGTGGAAGTTGTGGGAATGAATGTAGTGTCAGAGAAGGAATACAGGGCCTGAGATGTAACCTTCCCTCCACCTGTATTGTATGGCAAGGTGAATCAAAGGAACTGTGTCACTCAGCAAAAAGGATAAGTGATCATTTGGCTTTTTCATAGACACAAGCAAGTATTGTGACTTTGTGAGAATTGGTTTTGAATTTATAGCAGCCAATCACTGTATTTCCCCATGTGTAAGACACATCTTATTTTGGGGGCCCGAAATTTGAAAAAAAAAAAATATTACATGAAGTTATTGAACTCAAGTTTTATTCATCATAAAATTCACACAACTCCTCATCTGCGTGAAAAAGTGGGAAATGCAAGTTAAAAAAAATCTACAACCACTGTATAAGATGCACCCAGTTTTCAGACCCCAATTTTTTTGGAAAAGGGTACATCTTATACATGGGGAAATATGTTAACTTTTTGGTCTCAGGACCCCTTTCTACTCTTGAGACTTATTGAGTATTCCAAAGAGCTCTTGTTCATGTGTTGTAGCTATTGCTATCTCTCAGTGTATTAGGAATTACAAGTGAGCAATCTTTAAAACACAAGAATACATAAGCTCAAACATTTTGTTAGTCAGCAGAGCAACCATAATCACATATCCTATGGCTTCTGGGAAACTCCACTGTTCCCATGTGAGAAAATGAGAGTGAAAATGACCAATAGTGTCTTAGTATTATTATGAAAATACTTTGGCCTTGCAGATCCATTTACCACCCTTCCCCAGGAAGTTCTTGGAGATCATATTTTAAAAACTTGATTTGGGGAATGTCTTATATAAGTTTTATATACATAAAATACTTTTGCTGGCCCTGGCCAGCTAGCTCAGCAGTAGAGCATCTGCCCAGTTGTGGAAGTCCCGGGTTCGATTCCCAGCCAGGGCACACAGGAGAAGTGCCCATTTGCTTCTCCACCTATCCCCCTCTCCTTTCTCTCTATCTCTCTCTTCCCTTCCTGCAGCCAAGGCTCCACTGGAGCAAAGTTGGCCTGGGCACTGAGGATGGCTCCATGGCTTCCACCTCAGGAACTGAAATGGCTCTGGTTGCAACGGAGCAATACCCCAGATGGGCAAAGAGCATCACCCCCTAGTGGGCATGCCGGGTGGATCCTGGTCGGGTGCATGCAGGAGTCTGTCTCTCTGCCTCCCCACTTCTCACTTCAGAAAAATAACAACAAAAAAAATTCCTTTGCTGAAATTCTAATTAGACGAAACAAATGAGGCTTACTCATTATTCTTTGGAACCCCTTGTTTTTGGATAATTACATTCCTGCATCAGGGCAGTTGAAAGTGAGATTTTTTAACTTAAAGTTAAGTTTTTCTCTCTTTGAAGATGATGCGTTGTCTTTTTATCTCAAGTTTAAAAACTCAGCTCTAATGTAGACATGTTCTTTCCCCTTTTACAGAAAATTCATTTGCAGATTGCCCGACAACGGTAAAAAGATCATAGATTCTGTTGCCAAACTGAAAGCTGCCATTGCAAAACGTGAAGAAGTTAGAGGAAAAAGTGAACTGTATCATCCTGTTAGTTTAGACTGTCAGCTAAAGCGAGAACCAATTGCGGTTGATGCGAACACAGGCAAGACCCAGAATTCTGGCCAGATACTTGATACTTCATCACTAGTTCCTGGCTTTTCTTCTGTAGATAACATCACATCACCTAAAACAACCTTACAACAACAGGGACTTGTATGTTCTCACAAAAGCGATGAAGAGGCTCCCGAGGTCGGGGACACGGTGACCAAGTGCCCAGCTTCCAGCAGCAGAGCCAGCACACCTTTCTCACCTGAAGCTAGAGAGCCCGAAGCTAGTGAGCGTCTCCTTCAGCCTCGTGTGATGGGTCAAGCAGAGGATAATTCTAGCAGCTCCAACGACCTGTTTATTGATAGATTACAAAGGATCACAATTGCAGACCCAAGTGAACACCACCCAGAAGAAAACATGCCTGAGAACTTGACAGGCCTTCGTAGTGAGACACAGAGGAAGCCTCATTACATGGAAGTGCTAGACTTGCGAGCCAAAAACCCAGTGCCCCCACTGCGGAGATTTAAAACCAATGTGTAAGTACTGTTGGAAACGGACCTGTCATTGGAACATAGTTATTTGTTAGACTCAAAAAAATGAGAGAAAGCTTTAGTTCAGTGGACTTTGTGTGAGAACTGCTTGTAGTCAGGAATGAGCATGTGTGGAAACAGAAAAACCAGCCTGGCTGGACAGAGGATTAATGTTGAAAAATACTTTAATATTTTAGCAAAATAATTGAAAAGATTTTAAATAACAGATGGAGTATTAAATTCCAGGATATTTAGGCAACATTTCATAATAAACTGTTTATTACGACTTTTCTCAGAATCTTTCTGGTGTACGGCTCCTCCTTTGATTAGACTGTCATCTCAGGAAGAAGCAATTGCAGGAGCTGAAAGACTTTCTCAGCATCTAGTTGTGTGCTTGCTGGGTGTAAGCAGCGGGTGCTCTGGTGACACAGAAGTAGAGATCTGCTCATTGGGGCATTTAGGGTCTGGATGAGGACCCAAGGCATACACACTTGGAAGAACATTAAAGTGTGTGACAACTTCAGGGGGAAGGAAGGGGTCTAAAAAACTGAAAACAGATTGGGGCAGGAGGGGCAAAGTAACCCTGCCTCTGAGTTCCTTGTCATAGTTTGTTTCTGAGATCTCCAGAGAAAGAAAAGCTTTTGAAGAGAAAAGAGTATTACTTGTATGCAAATACAACATTCAAGTCAGGGAGTTTTAACTGGTACCAGCCTAGATTTACCAGGATGTGACATTGCCACATACAAAGTTGAACCATTACTCTCTATCTTTGAATAACTGAAATCACCTAGTTAAAAATACCTAAAATCATTTTTTATTACTATATAGCAGGGGTCCCCAAAATTTTTACACAGGGGGCCAGTTCACTGTCCCTCAGACCATTGGAGGGCCGCCACATACAGTGCTCCTCTCACTGACCACCAATGAAAGAGGTGCCCCTTCCGGAAGTACGGCGGGGGCTGGATACATGGCCTCAGGGGGTTTGGGGATGCCTGCTATATAGAGACTTTAAAGTTTAATCTTACCCCAATTTAATCTCCAAACATTTTACTTTCATCTAGAAGCCCAGATTATGTTATATTTTTTGTTAGAAGTAAAATAATTTTTGACTAACCTCTATCCTTGTATGCAAAGAGGTATCTTTCCTCACTACTAGGCAGACAGAAAACAGGAAGCATTATCTAGTCAGTAAATGCAGCAGGAACGGCGCTGATCCCACTTTTGTGTTATGGTCATTTAGTTGGAAGTGGGAGGTGAGGAAGGAAATAGTGGTGAGGGCTACCAAGGGTCCAGGGGAAAGAGCTGTGCATGGAGAGCAGACCAGGAAGGGCTGGGCCTTGGCGGTCAGCAGGTCACAGGCTGATGGGGATTGAGGGTACATGAGCAGCGGTTTGGGGGTTGGAAAGTGGGGTAAGATGTCCTTTGGCTCCTCTTCTGCTCTTCCCTTGGCCTTCTGCATGTTCTAGCTCCTGCCTGATGCTGGAGGCTGCCCCTGTCTCCCTCTAGTGCAGGTCTTTCTAGAACTTCAGATTTATACTGCCGGTTACCAATGAAATGGGGGTGTCATGGCATCTTAGGTTTATCATATACGGAGTCGAACTCATTCTTCCCCAGCTGTCTTTCTCCCATATTCCCTAAGTTGTTAGTGTCACTTCATCGTTTTTTATCTCAAGGTGTCTTCCTTTTTTCTCATCTCCGTATCTTCTAGCCATGATGACCTATGTAACTTATTTCCTTGATCTTTATAGCTAATCATTCTTATCTTCATCCTCTCTTCTAAGGGAGGGCTGTAACTATGGTCTGTTCTAGCCTCTAGACTTAAGTCTTCACCAGCCCATCGTCTCCACTGCTGCCAGAGTGACATTTGTAAAATGCAGATTGCAGCCTGTAACACAGACTAGAGTTCTTCACTGTGGTCTTGACCCAGCCTACTTCCCAGGCTTCTCTGGCTGCCTTTTCTGTCCTCTCCCTTGTGTACCTCCTGTGTGCTGTGCCTCATTCTCTGTTCTGGGGTTCCTCCCCTCGTGTACACGGCGAGCACTTATTCCAGGACTCCTCTGACAGCCTCCCTGTTGCCCTCAGAACTGGCCGTTTCCTTCATGTTTCCGTGTACCATGCATAGATGTAAATCATGGTACCTGTGGTATTATACGGAGTGGGGCAAAAGTAGCTTTATAGTTCATATGGCAAATAATACAATAATTAATAAGTAATAAACTCACATACTCAACTGTAAACCTACTTTTGCCACGCCCTGAATTGCATTGAAATAGTTATTTTCCATTAATGGATGGTAAGCCCCTTTGCAAATGTTTTTTGAATGAAAAAAATGAAAAGGTAGCTTCAGTTCAAGTATAAGGTTTGCAGAGATAAGGAAGGGTAAAGAGCTAAGGTTGAAGGCCACTTTTGTGTGTGCACATGTTATAAATGTATGTCTGTAGAAAGATGGCATAAACAATTTTTCCTCTAGGTTACCTTCGCGACCGAATGGTTCATATAGACATCAGCAAACAAGAGGGCCTCCTATTTCCTCGGAGGAGAGGCGGCGCAGGGACAAGCAGCACCTTGATGACATCACAGCGGCTCGGCTTCTCCCACTTCACCACATGCCTACACAGCTGCTCTCCATAGAAGAATCTCTGGCACTTCAGCAGCAGCAGAAACAGAGTTATGAGGTACTTAAGAGTATTAATTGTTCCCTGTCTGTATGTTGGATGCTTCCTATATAAATAGATTTACTTCAGGTAGGTCAGGGGATTTTACAGTAGGGATTCATTGCTAGAGATGTGGTCAGGTAATGCCATTAGCTCTCGGATATGTGCTTCTAGTTTTCAATCTTGAAGTTGCTAGAACTGCAGAAGCAGCTGGAAGTGACCACAGCTACCTACAATGTTGATCTGGTATTTGCCAGGAAATAAGAGGAGGCTGCTGCAACCAGCCCTGAAAGCCCATACTGTTAGGGTAGCAGTGGTGTCATTTCTCGTGTCTTCTGCCTTGTAAAACCCATGCGAGAGCTTCTTAGTGGTGGACTCGAACTGAGAACCCAGCAAAGAGAATCAGGAACGTGAGGTCCGTCTTTCATCTCTTGCAATACAGGGAGAGCATATAAGGGGTGGGGAACGGTGTGTCGCCAACACACAATTGGACACTAAGCTTAAAAGCCGAATCTGGAAGCCCTTGTGGAGGAATCTCCTACCTGTAGTGCCTTAATCAAGAGTGTGTCTGTCTGCAAAGATTTTTATGTTCTGAGTAGAACTTGAAACGTATATGTATATTGACAATTTGTGTATAGAAATGAGATAGGAGAAAATTCGTGTAAGAACCATAGTGAGAAAAGAAAGGCTTCAATATACTTAGTAATAATTTGAGCCTCCAGGAAAACAGCAGCCTAAATTGCTAATACTGCTTAGTTAGATTTTAATCAGGCATTGTGCACCAGTTAATACAAAACCAGGCTGCTGTTCTGCCTTGGATTTTCATAAAAATTTTTTTCATAATTTTTGAGTTGACATGGATTGGCTTTTTTTTTTTTTTTTTTTTTTACAGAGACAGAGAGTGAGTCAGAGAGAGGGATAGACAGGGACAGACAGACAGGAACAGAGAGAGATGAGAAGCATCAATCATTAGTTTTTCATTGCGCGTTGCAACACCTTAGTTGTTCATTGATTGCTTTCTCATATGTGCCTTGACCATGGGCCTTCAGCAGACCGAGTAGCCCCTTGTTGGAGCCAGCGACCTTGGGTCCAAGCTGGTGAGCTTTTTTTTTGCTCAAGCCAGATGAGCCCATGCTCAAGCTGGAGACCTCAGGGTCTTGAACCTGGGTCCTCTGCATCCCAGTCCGACGCTCTTTCCACTGCGCCACCGCCTGGTCAGGCTGGATTGGCATTTTTAAGGCACTTCTTTTTAAAGCCATTTTTCTTCCTCTTAGTGCATTAAAATCATTGTCTATTTACAACTATAGCATGAAGAAATTGTTTTTTAAATGGTCTATATCAGGGGTAGTCAACCTTTTTATACCTACTGCCCACTTTTGTATCTCTGTTAGTAGTAAAATTTTCTAACCACCCACCGGTTCCACAGTAATGGTGATTTATAAAGTAGGGAAGTAACTTTATAAAATTTATAAAGCAGAGTTACAGCAAGTTAAAGCATATAATAATAATTACCAAATACTTTATGTCAGATTTTCACTAAGTTTGGCAGAATAAATCTTTATAAAACAACTTATAGTTAAATCTGTCTTTTTATTTATACTTTGGTTGCTCCGCTACCGCCTACCATGAATGCTGGAACTACCACTAGTGGGTGGTAGGGACCAGGTTGACTACCGCTGGTATGTATGGTCTTATAAATGCCTGTCCTGAGACATTGGTTGAATTACACCCTTCAGTTTGGAGCTGACTTTCTTGGCAGAGTAGTTGTAGTAGTAATAGCTCCCACGTTAGTCCTACCTTTCCAGGATATTCATGTCCTGAGGGGACAGACCTAAAGAAGTTCAAGGGGTGTGGGAGGAAGCTTGAGAAGTGTGAAGAGCTGAACTAGAAATGAGCAGTGTCGCTGCCTTCCATTAGTGGCAGGGCCCTTGGGCGTACGTAAGCGCATTGCCAGTGTCTAGAATTGACTTGGACTTTTCCCTGCATAGTAATTACCATGGGAATTTATTTGGAGAATAAGAGTCAATATTAATTTTTTAATTTTCATGGTGGCATTGAAATGTAACTCATAAGCCTAGAAGCTGTGATTTAATCTAGGAAAGATGATTGTTGGTGGGAGAGTCAGCACAGCATTGTGATTCTTGACATTTGGTAGCTCAGTTCTGTGAATTTGTATACACATGCCTGTTCCCATACTTAAAAATGTATTTGTGTTTGTAACTGATATAGTACTAAGCTGATGACTCCGTTTCTCAGGTGGAGGTGGGATACATTTTATGCACTGCTTATTTGTGGAGGTCTGTAACTACGAGCCTAGCAGGCTGGTAGCTCTCAGAGCAATTTTCTTGTATCTGTGGTGGGCGCAGTTGTCAGTCTCATTGTATTGCTCTAGGGCACCAAGTGAAGTGACAAGTCCCTTCATTTCTGATTCTGTTTAAATGCCCTCCCATTGGGAAATTGTAGGGAAGAGCTGTGAGTATAACTTTTTGCTTTATGTTTTATTTTAAAGGAGTTGCAGGCCAAGCTCGCAGCACAAAAATTAGCTGAAAGACTGAATATTAAAATGCAGAGCTATAATCCAGAAGGGGAGACTTCAAGGAAATACCGAGAAGTAAGGGATGAAGACGACGGCCAGTCCTCTGATGATGAATCCTGAAGCCGGGCATCGGGACACTCTCCTGACTCTCTGCCTGTTGAGATGTCATTACCTTACATCAGACTTTCTAACAAGTATCAAGATCAGTGTCAGACGTTAAGGGAAAGAATTTTATTAAGTTACACGAAGGTAGCTATAAGAATAGCCGAACTTGATCTTTCAGAAGATAACTCTCATGTGTTTGAAAAGTTTAATATTTGAATATTGTGTTTAACCACATTATGTTCAAGTTTTTCAGTATGTTGTGTGTTGTCTGATATTTTAGTATATTGTAGAGCACATTTTTTTTCTTTAAGCCAAATGAAAGCAGGTAACTGCTTTTTTTCCTTCTTCTTAACCTCTATCAGGTAGCATTTATTACATGTCTTTCAGTGGAATATTTAGTTGTCCCAGGCCTCACCTAAAATAAATCAGGAAGATACAGTCCCTCTTTTTAATGAGCAGTCTAAAGAATTTTATGCATGTTTGCATGGGGTTACTGAGGTATTGGATGTGAAATATCTGGAAAGACGTGCATAGAAAAATGCTTAAATGTTTGTTTCCTCCTGTCTTCCCTCGGAAGAATGTTATCTTTCTGATTACGAATAAGGAGTACAGTTGACTTGTGAACAATGCGGGGGTTGGGGTGCCATCCTGCTCAGTAGAAAACTGTGTATGACTACATATTTTTAGTGGATGCTGGAGGGTGACTAGTCTTTCTAAATGACCAAGATTGCCCAGAGTAACATGAAGTACAGGAAAGTCTAAGATGACTGATGAATGTGAAGGGAGTAGCTGTTCTTATGCTTCCCCTGACTTGAGTTCATCACTCTTAGCAGATGATAGGTTCAGTTTGATAAGAGAACCAGTGTTTTTTTCTAATGCTACAATTGAATTAATGCAATATTTTTCCCCAAAGAAGCATACATAGGCTGAAGAAACCTCAATCTATATATACATGTTTATGTAACCTTAAAGGATTATGTTTGTCTCCCGAGAAATTAACACATCAATGATATCCTTAACATGTTGGAACCTTTAATCAGTGTTGAAAGCAAGAATAAAATTTTAATTAGAGAAACTTTGGAATGTTAATGGTGATCTTTTACTGGTACTTAGTTAAATTTAACTTAACTTTAAAAGAGACTTCCTGTATGTAATTTGATGGAAAGTACATTTAGGTCAGATGTGCCTGCGAGAGGAAGGCCCAGTTCCCGATTGTGCACTTCGGGGTGCAGCTGGCGCTCTCCATCTCCCAGCGCCTCAGAAAAGCAAGTGTACAACTACTGAGCTAGCAGTTCCATTATTTTTAGTTTTTAAAACTAATGATAAATTACAACATAAAATTATTTGATATTCTTTTGTTATAGAATGAAATAATGCATGTTATTTCTGGAATGTTGGATAATGTAGAAGGGTTCACATGCATATCACACAATCCCTGTAATTCTACTACCCAGAGAGCTATGAACATTTGGGTATATGGACTTTTACGTATTTTTTTCTATGTATAGCTATACATATATATTTTCAATAGTGCAATCATACCATACATTAACTCAGTCTGCTCTATATACACATTTTTCTGTGTTAAAATTTTGGCATTTTAGATAGTTGCAGGATATCTCATTTTATGAGTGGATGCACCGTAATTTTTAAAATCAACTTTCTTAGCCTGACCTGTGGTGGTGCAGTGGGTAAAAGCGTTGACCTGGAACGCTGAGGTCGCCGGTTTGAAACCCCAGGCTTGCCTGGTCAAGGCACATATGGGAGTTGATGCTTCCTGCTCCTCCCTCTGTTCTTTCTATCTCTTTCCTCTCTCTGTCTCTTTCTCTCTCTGTATCTCCTCTCTCTAAAATAAATAAATAAATAAATAAAAATCAACTTACTTAACAATTTGATAATTATAATGAAACAACAATGTGATAACATCGTAAAAGAGAATCACATCTGTACCAAAATGACTAATTTACTGAAGATTCTTTTCTAGAAGTGAAATTGCTGGATGAAGGTAAGTTTTGAGAATCTTTATCCAGGGGTCTCAAACTCAACTCAGCATGTGGGCCGCAGAGCAAGATCACAGCCGTTCGGCAAATACAAGTAGGCCCCTAGGCTTACTTAATTTTATCCAAAATATTTTGAACTTCGTGGATTAGTCTGCGGGCCGCACAAAATTGTTCGGCGGGCCGCATGCGGCCCGTGGGCCGCGAGTTTGAGACCCCTGCTTTATACATACCATTCATCACAAAGATGTGTCCTTTTACATTCCCACTAGCTAAGTATCACACTCCTAGAACTGAAAATTGCTATTTAAAATCTTTGCAAATTGAATAGTTGCAGAAAAGGATTACCTTTAAAATTTGTATTTCTCTGATTATTTAATGAAGGTTGAGTATGTTTTCATGTTTATTGATAGCTTATATACATTTTGGGGGGACATTGTGTATTTATATCTTTACTGTAATCTTGGGAGAGTTTGTGATTTTTACTGGATTATAAATTCTTTATGAATTAAGATGCCCATCTTTTGTTATTTAGTGTGTTATTTGCCTTATACTACAGTTCATGGTGTTTCAGTGTAGAAGTTCTCTTCAGGATTCTACCTTTACAGGTGTGCTTAAGCATGCCTTCCCTACCCCAAAGATGGATACATATTTATCCTTATTTTCTTCTGGTACTTTTTACTTTCATTTTTTTTTAATTAAGTGAGAGGTAGGGAGGCAGAGACAGACTCCCACGTGCACCCCAACTAGGATCTACCTGGTAAGCCCACTACCAGGCGATACTCTGCCTGTCTGGGCTGCTGTTCTATTGCTTGGCAACTGAGCTATTCCAGCGCCTGAGGTGAGTCCATGGAGCCATCCTCTGGGCCTAACCCAGCTTTGCTGGAACCATTTGAGTCATGGCTGTGGGAGGGGAAGAGAGAGAGAGACATGGGTAGGGGCGGTGGAGAAGCAGATGGTCGCTTCTCCTGTATGCCGGTTGGAAATTGAACACAGGACTTCCACGTGCCAGGCCAATGCTCTACCACTGAGCCAACTGGCCAGGGCTCTAGTACGTTTTAAAAATTTCACTTTCTCTTTAATTTAAATTTATTTGGGGATATTGTATGAGGTGACATTTAACTTTAATTTTTGCCAGTAGTTGTTCATTTGGTTTGGTGTTATAACCCACTATTTCCCCACTGATTTGTAATGCTATCATAGAACGTTCCTATGTGTCTTTTGTGTCTTGGCCCTATTTGAGGGCCTTCTAGTTTTCCCCACACTTTTTAATAATTATGGCTTTAGTTAGCATTAATAATTAGTAGTACAATTCCTCCCTCATTTAAATGTTATGAAATATAACCTACAGAAAAGTACATAAAACAGGTGTGCTGTTGAATGGATAAAGCAAACAGCTGTCTAATCACAAACCAGATACAAAAAAGCTACTCCCAGTTCTCCAGAAACTTACTGTGTGTCTCTTCCCCCCCCCATCCCCCCAGAGGTAACTACTATCCTGATTTTAAAGTAATAACTCCTTTTAAAAAAATGGTTTACTGGTATGTATGTAATAATGTGGTTTGTTTGTTGTTCACTTTTGACTTATAAAAGTGTAATTATAGTGTATGTTGTATCTGTTGTCTTTCACTTAACATTGCTTATAAAATTCCAAGTCATGTGTAGGTGCGGTTTATTCATTTCAGTGCTATTTGATGTTTTATTTGTTAATTCCACTTTGTTCTACTGTGGTAGTCACCTGATATTTTCAGTTTTTGGCTGTTACAAGCATGCTACAGTGAGCATCTGTGCACATAAAGTTCTGTAGGAGTTGAAATATAAGGTGTGCATATCTGAATATTCCCACCAACCCCTATCCACCATGTATGAAAGTTCTAGTTCATCAACACTTGATATTGCCAGATTTTAGTTTTAGCCAATGTGATGTTTTTATAGTAGACATTTATTCTGGTTTTATTTTGCTTTTCCCTAATTGGGAATGTCATAGAGCATCTTCATATGTCTCTTGGCCATGGGATTTCTTTTAAAAAGTGCCTATTTAAGTCTTTCCTCCATCTTTCTGTTATGTGTGAGCCGTCTTTCTCATTGATTTGTAGAATGTATTCTTTATTCTAATCATTATTTGGTTATATTTTTTGTAAATATCCTTACCCTCTCTGGATTATTTTTCGTTTTTTTTTTTTTATGACCAGAAATTTTAAATTATGAAAATATAAAATCTTTTTAGTTAAAAATGTTTTATAATTTTGCCTTTCCCATTATGTCCTTGGTTATATTTGGAAATTGTGTGACTGAGGACGGACCCTCCTGCACAGCCGCTGCCCTGGCACTGCAGTGCCCTCTTCCGCATATCAAGCATTTGTATATGTCTGTTACTTTCTGGGTTCGCTCTTTAATTCCATTAACACACCATGTTATTTATGGTAGCTTTATGCTAAGGCTGGAGTAAATCTTATCCTATTTTTCAAGAGTAGATTGGATATCTTTGGCCCGTTGTATCTGCATATAAATTTAGAATCATCCTGCCATGTTCCACCAAAAAGAAAATACCCTTGGTAGTGCAAATCTCCATTTATTTTTAAAAATATGTTCGGTATTCTGTCATTAATTTACTTTTTATTCCTAAGATTCTGTATTTTGAAACAAGATTTGGAACCTTGCCATTTATAAACTTAAGTACACTTATTCTTTCAACAAGAATGACTATTTTTAGTGTATACAAATGAAATAGAAAATCAGAACATTGTTTTAGTGTAAGTGTGTATTGTGTAGTTTTGATTGAGAAGTATTAGCAAGTAAGGAAGAATTTTTTAAATGTCAAATATAGGTTTAAAATAGGAAAAATGGATTGAATCTGCAGTCATGAACTCTTAACCTTCATTTTTTGAGTGATTAGTTTAAGAGAAGAATGTTAAGTACTCAAGTTCGGGACTTAACCTGAACTGTGGAATTCTGTTACGAGGATTAATCTCATACGTAATAGTGATCTATAGGTAATACTTTTTCATTTCCATAGACCCTGTCTCTAATCCACATCACATTCTCTGGGCATCCAGAACCTGTGAGTCAAGGTAGAAGGTAAATAGTTTGTGGAATTATCTCCATTTCCTGCAATTGGGATGTTGAGGTGATTTGTTCAAGGTCCCTCAGAGGGAGCCAAGAATCGGCACTCAAGATCTCTGGGCACCAGATTGCATGGCCTTGCACACGAATACCACAAATCAAGGTTGCATTTGGGCTTTAAAAGTGCTGACGCTAGGCAAGAGCTCAGATTACTCACTGGGCGTTTGTCATGTCTTTATGATTTATACTACAAAAGAGGTTTTCTGATACGTTTTGCATTTGGAATGTTTTGTTTTTAATCGTCTTAGAACTGTTAGACCGTTTGGCCATCGCTGGTATCTTCACTCTTTTCTCACTTGGTGGTGGGTTGCAAAAAGCTTTTTGGAGAAGAGATGCCAGGAAAAGTGACATCAGGTATTGGAGGAGTAGGTAAAATCTGGCAGTTTAGCCTTTGCAGGCATCATAAGTTTGGAAAACTAAAAGAAACTAAAGTTAGGGAAGAAAAGATTCTGTCTCTGTACAGGAAAAGTTGAGAGTGCCTGTGCTTAAATAAATAAATAAAAGGATTATATATCCAGCTTTTATAGAGAGCATACAAAATCATCTAAAAACTATGGCAAATTGCATTATTAACTAGCTCCTTGACAGGGAGGAGAAACTTAAAGCCATTATTTCCATTTCTGGCTAAAGTGAGGAAGCTTTGATACAGGGCCGATGAAATAAACCCAGTGTTGGATAATACTTAACTCGAGCCAGACCACAAATCAGAAGCAATTCCGAAAGCACAGCATAAGTGCCTGAACAATTAAATATGATCTATTACTTCCCAGATGATTTTAGAAAACTTGGAATTAAAAAAAAAAAGGCGAAAAAGAGGGTAAGCCGCTGGAATAGTATTAGATTATTAGATTTAGTATTTAAATACCACTATTGCCTTTGAATCCAGTGGGAACTTATGTACTCTCATGACTATTATGTCCATAAGATGAGGTCAGTGACCCCTTATCTAACGTATGGGGTTATGTTTTGAGAGAACAGAATTTCAAAGTGTGGTCTTTAGAGAACTCTTTGAGATCTAAAAGAGATTCTCTATGAAAACCTTATTGTAACGATGGAAACAATTATGACTGGAAGTAGTTTAAGAGGCACCTTTTGGTATATGAGGTAAAATGTTCTAAAATCACCACCATATGAAACTTTTAATTTAGTGTTAAAATTAACTGAGAACAATAGAGACTCCCTAAAAAAGCTATTTTGACAAGGGAAAATTAGGACATTAAGTTAAAGACAGGCCAAGCTTCGTGTGGAAAAACTTCACATTATTAAGGCTAAAGAATGAGTTGTAAATCAAGTCCTTACTCAGAGCACACAGAAATGCTCCTTAAAATATGGAGACTCAGCTTGGTGCTTATAAATTTTGTCCGAAAATATTGCTAGTAATTACATCAGTTCTCTTAATCAGTACCACGTATATTACTACTGAAATAAAAAGAGGTAACGTATAAAGAAATAAAGTAAAATAAAAATGGGCCATGTAGTGCTTATTATTTATGTGTGACCCAGTTTTTCCCTTTAACTGCCTGACTTGGTCTGTTTTGAATGTGGCCTCTTCCTTTGGTCTTCAGAAGTTTGACCCCCACAAGCTTCCTCAAACCTCCCACCAACCCTGCTGTGTGACATCTGTCCTTCTATCCTCACAAATGGTGGAGACTCAGCGTGTTTTGATTCGTTCCTGGAGTAACACGGCTCTAGGCAACAACCTCAATGTTCCTATCTTTTCCTCAGTATGAAAGTTGATGTTAAAAGTTTGTTTCAGATATGCAAATTGTGCAGATCATAAATGGGTACTGGATAATGATGGACAGGGGAACAATATGGTGTCCCTGGTTCAGTGTCTTTTGCCTCCTCTAATCTATGGCTGCCATGATTTCCTCTGGGGAAAAAAATCTATCTGTCACAGTTCTTTGTTAAAATACACATGATCCTGAAGACAGCAAAACATCAATACTGTAAACTCTATCAAATTGATCTCTCAGTGCATATCAGCTTATTAGACGACTTTTCCTTAAGAGAAAGGGAGGTGGAACAGGCACATTTTGGCGGAGGGGGAGAGGGAGAGGGAAGTGGGGAATGGAGAAGGACAAGGACAAGTATAGAAGGTGGGCTTGGATAGACCCTGAACAACCAAGGGCAGCAAGGAGCATACTTGGAAAAATGGTCTTTATCTCACTGTCTTCACCTCCTCTCTTCCCATGTTCTCTTGAATCCACTTTAATCTCAACTTCCAGCATTCTCCCCCAAAACTTGTCAAGATCACCAATGGCCCTCATGTTGCTAAATTCAGTAGTTAATTCTCAGTCCTACTTTTTCTTCGCCTGTCAGAGCACTGGGCATGGCTGATGACTCCCTCTTTCTTGAAACGTTATTTCTTGGTTTTTGGAATGCCACTCTCTCTGGAGATACTTTGACTGACCACTTCCTCCTCATCCCATTCACTCCACATTGAAATGCCCAGGGTTTTCTTCTTGAACCTCTTCTCCCCGGTCATCCACTCCCATGGTCACCTCAGCCAGCCTTGTGGTTGTAAATACTGTTGCTACATCGTGACTTCTAAACTTACATCTCCAGCTCTGAATTCATATTCGGCAGCAACACTAGTTCTCTGAGGAGAGTCCTGGGCTTGAGCTATGAGTCAGGATATACTAGGGCTGGTGGCAGCACCAAAGTTCTTGTTTTGCTTTTAACAGATTGAATATTCTTGGCCCAGTCACATAACTTCTTGGAATTTGAGTGTTCTGGTCTCTGAAATGGAGGAGTTGGACTTGGTCAGCATCTCCCAAATGTGTGTTTTAAAACAGAAATCCTGAGGAGCATGGGCTGTGGTGGTCAGACGAGCTAGCACGCTCTGTTTCCTGGATTGTTGCAGGGGCCTCCTACCTGGTCTCCCTGCTTCTCCCTTGCCCACGGTCTCAACACAGCAGCCGACATGATGTTTTAAAAGACATCCTCAGATCAAGTCATTTCTCTGCTCAAAGCCCTCCAGTGGCACCCATCTCATTCAGAATAAGAGTAGAACTCCTCATGATGACCTATAAAACCCATGTGACCCCGCCCGGGGTGTGTGACAGAAGTGCTCCACTCCAGCCACACAGGCCTCCTGGCAGTTACAGTAACGTGTCAAGAGTCCCACCGAGGGCCTTCACACAGCTGTTCTCTCTGCCTTAAATGTTCTTTTTCCACATATTAGCAGGGCTGGCTCCTCATTTCTTCCAAATATCACTTTATCAGGGATAAAAATGAATATAAATAGACCCCCTTCACTCTTTCTTTTTGTCCATAGAATAGCATATATTTTTCTTGGTTTATTGTCTAGATCAGTGGTCCCTAATCCCTGGGCTGCGGACCGGTACCGGTCCGTGGGCCATTTGGTATCAGTCCGCAGAGAAAGAATAAATAACTTACATTATTTCCGTTTTATTTATATTTAAGTCTGAATGATGTTTTATTTTTAAAAAATGACCAGATTCCCTCTGTTACATCCGCCTAAGACTCACTCTTGACACTTGTCTTGGTCACGTGATACATTTATCCCTCCCACCCTAAAGGCTGGTCCGTGAAAATATTTTCTGACATTAAACTGGTCCGTGGCCCAAAAAAGGTTGGGGACCACTGGTCTAGATTGTGAGGGCAGGAATCTATATTTGTTTTGTTTATCGCTATATATCCCCAGTGGCCTAGAACAGTGCCAGCCAGACAAAGTGGGTGCTCAATATTTTGACAACGGAACAACTGGCTGAATGAATGAAGTGAGAGGGAAAATGAGAAAAGAAGAGGACAGCAGGGCTTGGGGAGCCATCTCTACACTCCTGACTGCCCCTTTACTTCTGTGTGTAATCATAATGTCTACCACAGAGCAATGAGTTACTTAGGACACGCTCTCACATCTGTGGTCTCTCTTCTATGTGCCCCGTGACGTAGGTGTTATGATTACAGGATTTTCCGGAGAAGAAAACAGGGTCAGCGAGGTAATGACATTTTCAAAGTCATACACTAGTAAGACCTGTATCTGTTTTTCTCTAAGTCAAGTGCTTTCCAATTTCCCATGCTGCCTTTTCTAATTTGCTCTATGTGTTTGAATTCCAGACAGCCAGGACCTGGCTGTCACTGGTGGTTTGGCAAGGATGGAGCAGAGGATGAACTTTAGATTGTGTCACCAAAGCCTTGCTGGGCCCACCACTGGACCCTGCCCTTTGGTCCTGACAGAAGTGTTATGACAGGCTGTGCCTCTTTCACAGATACTTTCCTTAATGATCAGAGACAAGGGTGGGGGGGTGGGGGGTGGGGACAGAGGGCAAACATATGAAAATAGTCCAAGTTACAGCCTTTCTCCAGCTGACTCCCTCCCAGGTCTTTGATTCTAGCTTCTGTGGCCACTGCCTCGCCTCACAGGGCTGCCAGAACTTAGGCCCTAGCCTGAGCCAGCAACCCAGACCCCCCACCTGCTGCAGGGTACTTTGGGGAAGGGACACAACTCTCTAAGCCTCCTCATCTGAGAGAGTGTTACCATCCCAGGCTTGTGAGAATGAGATGATACTAAGTTTACAACAACTGTTAGCCCTGATTCTTCCTTCCAGCCTGGCTTCCTAAGGAGGGTCCCATTCGACATCTGTGTGTCCCCCACCCTCCGTGTCACTGCCTTGTGGAATGTAAAGTCAGGTGGCCCCCCCAGAGCTCTTCCATGGAGCATGGCTTTGCCCTTCGGTCCTCAGAAGGGACCTAATTTCATGTCACAGAGGCAGCAGCATTCAGATTAAGAACTAGACATTCTTTTAGGAATGGGGATTGTCCTGTCCCATTGTGGTTCCTAAGTTTGGGAGCCAGGGTGGGAGGGGCTGGGTTACAGGAAGAGCTCAGGTTTGAGGGATGACAACACGTGCACTAGGTTTGGACTTGGACCTGCGGGAGTCCTGCAGGAGGTCTTGCAGACAGACATGTGGACTGGGCCGTTGGAAAGGCGAGCCTGACCCTTGGGAGAGAAGTCAAGACTGGAAGTCAAGGAGAGGTCCCTCCCTACAGAGAAGACGGTTGAAGCCCATAGGTTAGATGTCCAGGGAGAACACAGAGTGGGGAGAGAAAGGACTAGGGACAGACATGGGAAGCCGAAGAGAGTGGTGGGCAGGTGCAAGCCTGACATGTAGCAGACTCAAACTAGACTCAAATCCTGCTCCCACAGATCCTGAAGAGCTGCCACCTGCGTAATGATTCTTATCTAAAGTAGACAGAGCCAAGTGACTGAGAGAGACCAAGGACCTCATTCCCAGACATGGAGGCCAGGCAGACTCCACGAAGGAGGGCATTTGAGCTAGGCTTTGAGCCATGACGGGGATGTTGACTGGCAGGATCGGGAGATGGTTAGACACAGCATCAGCAAGGCAAGGAGGCAGGAAAACTCAGGACAGCTGCTTGATATCTGGCCAGGGGTACTCACAGAGCAGTGGTCCCCAACCTTTTTTGGGCCACGGACCGGTTTAATGTCAGAAAATATTTTCACAGACCGGCCTTTAGGGTGGGACGGATAAATGTATCATGTGACCGAGACAAGCGTCAAGAGTGAGTCTTAGATGGATGTAACAGAGGGAATCTGGTCATTTTTAAAAAAATCAAGCATCGTTCAGACTTAAATATAAGTAAAATGTAAATAATGTAAGTTATTTATTCTTTCTCTGCAGACCGGTACCAAATGGCCCACGGACTGGTGCCGGTCCGCAGCCCGGGGGTTGGGGACCACTGTCATAGAGTAATGCAAAATTTGATTTGAATTCAAAAGCATTAAAAAAAAAATGTGAGTCACATATTGAGGTTTAGGAAGACTTTGAAATGTGCACTTTTTTTTTGCAGATGCTGAGGTGGAGAGTGGTGTTGGGACATCTATGAGGGAGAGCTCCTGAAAGAAACAGCTGTGGAGAGGAAGGAGGAAGCAGGATCAGGCATGGAAGGAGCCCCGAGGGGCTGAGGCCTCTCTCGAGACCTCAGGTGACTTCACAGGGAGCTCAGGAGGGGGCGCGGATGGCCCTGCAGAGCAGGTTCCTTATGGGAGGTTGATTAGTGGCCCTCCCAAAAGATGTCTGAGCCTTAACCCTTAACACCTGTGAATGGGACCCTATTTGCAAAAGTCATGAATTTAAAGATCTTTTTTCTCTTTAAAATTTCTGAAGCTGGAAACGAGGAGAGACAGTCAGACAGACTCCCGCATGCGCCCGACCGGGATCCACCAGGCACGCCCACCAGGGGCGACGCTCTGCCCACCAGGGGGCGATGCTCTGCCCCTCCGGGGCGTCACTCTGCCGCGACCAGAGCCACTCTAGTGCCTGGGCAGAGGCCAAGGAGCCATCGCCAGCGCCCGGGCCATCTTTGCTCCAATGGAGCCTTGGCTGCAGGAGGGGAAGAGAGAGACAGAGAGGAAGGAGGGAGGAGAAGCAAATGGGCGCTTCTCCTATGTGCCCTGGCCGGGAATCGAACCCGGGTCCCCCGCACGCCAGGCCGACACTCTACCGCTGAGCCAACCGGCCAGGGCCAATTTAAAGATCTTGAGATGAGATCATCCTGCATTTAGGGTGAGCCAATGACCTGTGTCCTCTTAAAAGAGAGAAAGGGGAGGGAGATGTGACACTCAGACACACAGGAGGAAGCCAGGTGAAGACAGAGGGGGAGATGGGCCGATGCATCTCCACGCCAAGGAATGCCGGGATGGCCTGCCTCCACCAGAGCTGGGCGAGAGGGATGGGATGGGCTCCCTCTCAGAGCCTCTGGCAGGAACCTGCCTGCTGATTTCAGGCTTTGGCTTCCAGAACTGTGAGAAAATACATTTTGTGTTGTTTGAAGCTTTTTGTTAATTTATGTTCATCTGGGGTGGCCTAGAAACAAATACAGGAGGCCAGGCTTCTTTACCATGTACGACTTGTCTGGGAGGGGGATTGTCCCTAAAAGGACGCATGACCTTGGGTGAGCCAGTTCTCTTCAGTGGGGCCAACTTGCAGAGGCCTGACAGCTGCGAGCCCTCGTCCAGCAGTCCCCTAGCGGCCTGGGGAACGTGTATTTCATTCCTAAAGGGGATCTGGACAATGCCTCATACTAGTCACTTCTCTGCCCCTTAGTTTTCCACCTACATCATGGGAATAATGAGACCCATCTCATAAGATTGCTAGGATACAAACTTAGATGTTAGTATTAGTAGCTAACATTTATTGAGCACTTACTTATAAGCAAGGCAGGCCTGCATATGAGTTCATACTTGTATGTTGCCCAGCATATTGTAAGCACCCAGCAAACAGCAGCTATTATCATAGCGGGTGTGTCCAAGGGCACACAGCTGCCAGAGATGGATTCGAGTCCATTTCCTGACTATCAGGAAAAAAGGCCCTTAGACTGTAATAGCCCCTCTCCCCCCCCCCCCCCCACCATCTCCATGTGCCTAATCAGGCTTTCTTTTCAGGATACTGATAGTATTTTTATGCATGAAACAGAATTTGTGCTTCCCAAAACAAATGGTATTTTGACTTGTCATCTGAAGGGAAGAGCTTTGAGCTGTCTGAAATTCAGTCACACCCTCTCACGCTGACTCTGTGTGACTGAAGACATTAATCTGCAGGACAGGCTGGGGCAGGAGGGGCAGCTGGGGCTGGGCACAGGCCCCTGCTGCCTACAGCTCATTGGCTTCTCAGGCCCTGCGCCCCAGCCTCTGCTGATGTGGCATTCCTGAGACCTGGGGAGACGCCAGGCACTGTCGTTTTAAAGAGGACAAAGTGAAGAACAGCGAGATTAGTTGATCTGCCCTCTTAATTATGTGGTAAGCTAGAGATGGAGCCAAGAATTGAATCCAGATTTCTTGAGTCCCAGATGAGTGTTTTCGTCAGGAGGTCCTGCCGCATTTCTTCCCTTGGGACTGTCCCTTCTCTGTCCCAGAAACATACCTGGGCTGAGTTTAGGGGTGTGTGTTTCTGTGTTACTGCTTCCTTCAAGTTACACTGATTCTTTAAAAGAAAATGTCCTTACCCTTAATTGTGAATAGCGTAGATAATACACAAGTTTCTTAAATGCTCTTAGGAATTTTCACTTGGCATCTCCAATGGCCAAACAGAAGTCTTTCCAGAAGAATTTGCATACAGAAGCATTGTGCACATTATTAATGTTAAAAAAAGTTTTCTTCTCCATTAAAAAATCTGAGGTAAAATTCATATTGATACAGTCTGGTATAAGGAAGGGATAGTGGTCATCCAGAAATTTCCATATGCATCCCGCTCCACCCAGAGGCACTTTAAGAACAATCTGGTGGGCTCTCATCACTAGGGGCCTCAATCTGAATTAACTGTTGTTCAAGTACAGCCAGTACCCACTACCAGATTTTCAGGCAAAGTCAGCTTCTCAATAAGGTAATTTGCCAGATTACTGTTACTGCTGACTTTAGATATATGAGATACATAACCCTGGTATATATCCTCTCCCTCAACTAAATTCTGTATTTTAAAAGTATGGACAATACAAGAAACAAAACCAGCTTGCTACCTTTGATTAAACTGGTTTGGGTGACTCTTTTTGTGAAACCACCAAGGTGAACGCCATCCTGTGAAGCTGCTGGGTGGTCAGTCTGCTTGGCCTCCTGTCAGCCCCTCTCTCCCAGCCTGGATCTTCTTTGGAAATGGACAGGGTTTCCTCTTTGAGTCTTCTGGTGCCAGTTGACAGAAGGGTGTTTGGTCATTCTTCAAAGAGCTATGAAGTTCTTTAAGACAACAGCTAGTTGGTTTGTTCCATTGGTCATGCATCCATTCATTCAGGCTGCTGATGTTCACTAACACTAATTATGTATCAGGCACTGAGAGACTGGAGGGCTAATTCCTTGAGCTCTTGCAATGAAGGGACTAGTGGCGAATACTACCAATGACAAATGCGGGAAGTGTGATGGAAGGGTGAGTGAAAGCAAGACTGAATTCTAATTACCACCCCCACAGGAAAGTGTTAACTGCTCCCTTCACTCTCTTCCACTCAAAAGAGACCACATCTTGCTAAAATTATTACAGTGCATCACCAGTAATGCTGTATTTAAAAGGGCATTTGGGCTCCACTTGAAGCAAAAACAAATATAAGAGAACAATAAAAGTGCTCTGAGGAAGAGTCTTGGGCTCTTATCAAGATATATTTGGGGGCAGGGATAGGAAGGTGGGGAGAGGAGAGTGAGAGGTAGAGTTCCTGCTTTGCTATTAACAAATCAGGTGCTTGGCCAGGTCCCTTAACTTCCAGGGATTTGAATTGTCTGTTTTCTAAAATGGCATTGGACCTGGTCAGCATCTCCCAAAATGTGTCTCTTAAAACAGAAATCCTGCCTGACCAGGTTCTGGCTCAGTGGATAGAGCATCAGACTGGGACCCAGAGGACCCAGGTTCAAATCTCCAAGGTCTCCAGCTTGAGCGCCAGCTCACCAGCTTGAGCGTGGGGTCTCTGGCTTGAGCGTGGGATCATAGACATAATCCCATCGCCGCTGGCTTGAAGCCCAAGGTCACTGGCTTGAGAGCAAAGGGTCACTTACTCGGCTGTACCCCCCCCAGCCAACGCCCATATGAGAAAGCAATCAATGAACAACTAAGAAGCCACAATGAAAATTAATGCTTCTCATCTCTCTCACTTCCTGCCTGTCTGTCCCTGTCTCTGTCCCTGTCTCTCTTGTTAAAACAAACAAACAAACAAACAAACATTAAAAAACCAGACATCCCAAGAAAAATGAAATTTGAAGGTCAAATGAGTTGGGAGAATGCAGCATAATTCCTGCTCCCTTTACTCACTATCCCATGGGGATTCAAAATCAACTTAATATATTAAAGGGTTTGATAGGCCTGAAGGTAAAAAGCCTGTTTTACTTTATTTAACTCAGCATTTCCCAGATGTATTTGCCTGGAGATCCAATTTAATGTACTACCTATTAATATAGAAATGTTAGCCTAGATGTTCATTGAAAAGCCAATAAACATTTATTGAGAGCCTACTTTGTGCTAGGAAGTTACCTCTTGGGCTGTATTATGTGAGTTTATGAATCTTATGATTTAATCAAATGGACAGTGGAGATGGAGATTTTTTTTCTGCAGATAACACCTTCTAATTGTCCACAGTTCCCAAGAGTGACTTCCTTCCTTTCAGAGCGCACTGTTTAGTATCATTAGTGGTTGTGCACATTAGTGCCAATTATTTTCTTCACATTGTATTGGAATTCAAATCAGATTTAATTCTTTTAAATTAATATAGTGAACAGCAGTGGGTAAGTGGTGTTAACCTGGTGCTAGTCTTAACTGCCCATCAGAACCTAGCCCCGTGGAATGAACCAAGCTTCAGATGCACAAGACTTTTTGGGAATGTTCACACAAGCGTTATTTACTTATGTCTCCTTTCTTTGGGTTCTAGGTGCTTTAATAATTTGGGCAAAATTTGGTTAGTTTTGGAAAGGAGGAACTTTTAGTACACGTTTCTTTTCTTTTTTTTTTTTTTTTTTTTTAACAGAGACAGAGTCAGAGAGAGGGATAGACAGACAAGAACAAAGAGAGATGAGAAGCATCAATCATCAGTTTTTTGTTGCAACACCTTAGTTGTTCATTGATTGCTTTCTCATATGTGCCTTGACCGTGGGCCTTCAGCAGACCAAGTAACCCCTTGCTCAAGCCAGCGACCTTGGGTCCAAGCTGGTGAGCTTCGCTCAAACCAGATGAGCCTGCGCTCAAGCTGGCGACCTCAGGGTCTCGAATCTGGGTCCTCCGCATCCCAGTTCGACGCTCTATCCACTGCGCCACCACCTGGTCAGGCTACACGTTTCTTTTGTACAGCAGATTATCAACAAAATCCTCAACTGGTCAGCTCCAATAGCTACTCATTTTGTCTTGCGACACCTTCCCACAAAGGGAAAGAGCATCACATGTCTTTAAAATGTTCTCCTTGTTGTCTTATTCTGCAGACACTTGAGGAAGTGAGTTTTGAGAGAGCCTGGTTTCCTTTATTTTAAAGTCATCTTACTTTAGGTTATCAAAATAAGAAAAAAAAAGGGAGGGTGTATGAGAGGGAGTGGAAGGAGTCCACAGGCTCAGAGTAAGAAAGCTCATTGCTTGTTCTAACTTTGCCTTCTCTACCATTAGGAAAAAATAATAGGCAGGAAGTTAGAATCTGTGAGTTAGGCATTCGGAAACCTGGATTCTATACTCTTTTTTATTCCCTGAAATTGACTCTATGCTGCTGATTGTAAAGCTTAAGTGATAGCTGCTGATAAATATTATCTTTGTGAAGATGTAGGGCATCATCATATATCAAGTCTGCAGACTAATTTTTAATGCAAGCCCAGTGGATTTTTGTGGATATGGGCCAGGAATTTTAATGAAAGAAAACATCAAAGATGCAAAAGAAATGAGAATATTAGTCAAGGAAGATACACAGCGATGCTCTCTGATAACCTCTGTTATTGACATTAGAACTCTGTGGGAGCAACTTAAATAAACATCTGGACACTGAGTTTAGACATTTTCAGTGACAAACCCCAGACAGATCTTTTCGACTTGCAATAATAAATATTTCAGAGTCTATATGAATCAACTGAAAATCCTGTTTTCAATTATTCTCGTTTTATAAATAGAGCATAGTTAATTATTCAAGTATAGAATTTCTTTTGAAGATTAGGTGAATTTTATATTTCCTTTGTCCATGTTATACTTCAGTTTTATTATTCATATCAAATTTATGTCTGTGTGTTCAAAAATAATATAGTTGGCTTGCCAGATACTATTAAATCAGAATCCAGCTGAGCTTGATTTTTTTTATTGTTTTATTTTCAGCACAGACTCTTTTATAGCCCCCAGCACTGCTGTTCTGTGAACTAGTTCAGCATGACCAGCCCCAGTGATGGACACCAGTGGTAATAAAAGGGGAAGGCTGACTCCCTAGGTCTTCTTACCAGATTTCTGTGATTGTTTGGAGTCATTTGGCCATTAGTTAGGAAAGAACCGGAAGGACAGTGTGCTGGCCATACATCAAGGGAGCCAGACTTTATGAAAAACTTGATTTGAGTGAAACTAGCTATGGAGTCTGCCAGGAAAGCTGCTCCAATGGGCTTGTTGACTGCTGTTGTATGTTTTATACCATGAATACAGGCTTCTAACAGTTGAAAATGAGAAAGAAGAAAGAAAGAAAGAAAGAAAGAAAGAAAGAAAGAAAGAAAGAAAGAAAGAAAGAAAGAAAGAAAGGAAAGGAGGGAGGGAGGGAGGGAGGGAGAGAGGGAGGGAGGGAGGGAGGAAAGAAGGAAGGAAGGAAGGAAGAAAGGAAGGAAGGAAGGAAGGAAGGAAGGAAGGAAGGAAAGAAGGAAGGGAAAGAAAGAGAGAGAGAGAGAGAGAGAGAGAAAGAAAGAGAGAAAGTGATGAATCGCATGTATTCCCTCCAGATAGCCTAAACTCTCATGCATTAAAAGTTAGCATTTGTGGTGGATGGTCCCCAGTATTTATGACCCACTCTGGGGGCTGTCTTGGTTCAGAAGCTGGTTTAATATCTGGTGGAAGCCTGTTACATGGCACTTACCAGAGTGTACTTTGTGAAATAGGTACAGACTTGTTCCTCCCCACCCTGACCAGACTGCAAACCCGTGGACTGAAACTGCCTCATCAGTGGGTTGGGCACAGAGGATGCCCTTTTAAAATGATATGATCAACAGGTCCTAGTTTTGTTTCTGGTAAATTTGAAAGGGGAAAGATTTAGGCAAGCTACAATGTTCCATTTGTCCAGTTTTAGACATAGGGTGTGATCATTGTAGTCAACATTCATTGAGCTCTTATCAATACAAAGCACTATACTGGGAGCTATATTAAAGAAATATATATATATATACAATATAAAAAGTCAAATAGAAATAGAAGGTTTATCATGAAAAATAGCTATTTGCTTCCCAACCCTATTCTATCCCTAAAGCAGCTACTTAGGTTGTTTCTCAGCTATTTATCTCTAGGATTCTAAGTAACATGCTTATGGTGCTATTGTTTAATTTTAAAAATAGACATTATCCACTGATTGAAGAGAGTGGTTTAGCTCCTATCCCCCATCCACCGATTCCCATTTCTGCCCATGTCAGCCTCCCAATTTTTACATTATAATAACTACAATCTACATTATAATGACTATAAACAGTATTTTCTATTGACAAAATTTTCAAAGTATTGTAAGATTATGTGTCATTCTTTATATGATTTCAGTTTCCTTTGGGGATTCAAATTCACTTTGTTTACTTGTTTGCCTGACTTTCATATGTGCTAGAAAAAGAAGCCTCTAATTTTCTGACAGATTAGAAAGCTCCTCTTCACATTGTCAAACAAATAAAACACACATCAATTCTCTTTTACTTACAGTCTTCCCTGCCAGATGCCCTGTCCTGTTCCGCTCCAGCTGACCAGGCTCTTGGTCCACCACACGCTGTCTTCCTGAGACTTCCCTCCACTCTCATCCCGGAATGCCTTCATTTCGCTCTTGCATGTGATCTGTTTTCTGGATCCTGTGTCTTTGTCTTTCTTGCTTTTCTTTACAGCTTTGATGGCACACATTTTTGATGAAATATGGAAGCAGCAAAGAGGCAGCATAGAAGATAAATTTTGAATTCTTTGCATATCTGATGGTTTTGTTTTTATTCCTACTTTCAATTCATAGTTTGGATGGGTATAGAATTCTAACTATAAAATCATTTGCTCTAAGGATTTGAAGGCATTAGTGACTCTGTGTAGCTGCTGAGAAGTTTGATGACATTCTGTTACAAAATTTTTTTTTGTGTGTGACCTCTCTCTCCTTCTGTCAACATTTAGGGCCTTTTAAAGAATTCCTTGGATATTGAAGTTTTATGATGATGTGCTTTGATATTTGCCCTTTTATTTGCATGGAGCTGTGGGGTGGGTTGCTACTAGTTGGACTTGTTCCATATAGAAAAGCATTTCTTGATTCCTGGGAAATTTTCTTGTATTAGTTATTTAATAATTTACTGCTTTCCATTTTTTTTAAATCTTTTCATGCTGAAACTTCTGTTAGTCAAATATCAGATCTCCTGGATTATTATTGTTATATTCTTATTCAAAATCAATATAGTTTTCTTTCTGTTTTATTCCTCCTCTTTAAATCATTTCTATTTCTTTCATGTGTCTTTTCCCCCAACTCCATTTTTTTTTTTTTTTTGGTCTCCTCTCATGTCAGAGGCTTTCTTCTGATCTCTCCTAACCTTGCTTTCTAGTGAGTTACTAAAAAATGGTGGGGAGGGTGTGTGGGCCCAGAGTGATGGGGGCACTCAGCCTTTCTTTGGGAGATCCCCAAATGTCAGCATCTGTCCATCTTTCTCTTGTGCTGACCGAGTTCTTCAGAAAGTCTCTTACCTTTACGGTGTGCCCTCGTGGCTGGCATTCTGGGGAGAGTACCAGGACTCGGCCCACTCAAGCTGCAGTCTTTTACTCCATCCCTCTGTTGTTAATGAATTGCCTCAAGAACTTACACTGTCCATCCTTGAGCGTCCTTGAGTCTCTGGTGTCTCTATCCAGAGGGGCCAGCACCAGACACAGGGGTTAGAGAAAGGGTCTGGGGTCTGTCTACTTCCCTTGCATACTACCAGTGAATCCTGCAGTTGTTTGCCCACCTTTCAGAGAATCCCTCTGCCTCTGTTTCTGAACCATTGTGGGGTTCACTGGTGTAAATTGGCTTGTTCTTTATTGCTTGCTCCCCACCTACAGTTAGCTACATATCAGTGTTCTCTACTCAAGTAGGTGGGTGGGAGCATGGGGTAAAATTTTTATTCTTCTAATAGGAGGGCTTCAAGATAGAATGGATTTAAATGCATGTATTCAATCTGTAGTATTTATGTGCAAATCTTAAACAATCTCTTCAATGACCTTATAATGTAGGAATAATCATCATCTCTGTTTTACAGATGGTGAAACAGGCGCAGTTTAAGTTACACAGCCAGGAAGTAATAGAGTTGGATCTTAAACCAGCTTTGTCTGACCCTCTGCCTCAGAGGTCTGGGCTTGGTGGTCTTTAAAGCAATGGTTCTCAACCCTGTTGGACATGAGAACCACCCAGGGAGCTTTAAAAAAATGCTAATACCTAGGCCACGCTGAAACCAATTAAACCAGAGGATGCACTCAACCACTTACAGGTTTTAACAGCTCCCGTGGGAGATTCTAATGTGCATCCTGGATTGAGAGCCACAGCTCTGAATTCTCCTGCAGCACCGGGATCCTTTCTCCCGCTTTCCTTACAGAGCAACGGACACCCTGCGGTGTGACGGTTCCAACCTCTCCACGAAGCTCCCGGCTCCTTCCTCAGCTGTTCTGCATCTCTTCCACCCCTGCGCACTGCTCACCTCTCTTTCTTTTTCTTTTTCTTTTTTTTATGACAGAGACAGAGAGAGTCAGAGAGAGGGACAGATAGGGACAGACAGACAGGAAGGGAGAGAGATGAGAAACATCAATTCTTTGTTGCGGTTCCTTAGTTGTTCATTGATTGCTTTCTCGTATGTGTCTTGACCAGGGGGCTCCAGCAGACTGAGTGACCCCTTGCTCGAGTCAGTGACCTTAGGTCCAAGCTGGTGAGCTCTGCTCAAACCAGATGAACCCGCGCTCAAGCTGGCGACCTTGGGGTCTCGAACCTGGGTCCTCTGCATCCCAGTCCGACGCTCTATCCACTGTGCCACCGCCTGGTCAGGCCCTGCTCACCTTCCATCAGCTCTGTTCAGATAGGGTTGTTAGATTTAGCAAACAAAAATACAGGATACCCAGTTCAAATGTAATTACTGTGTCATCCTAAAAACTTATTTGTTGATTCTTTGAAATTCAAATGTAATGGACTGTCCCACATTTCATCTGGCAATCCTATACTGACAGCACCAGTTTGCAGAACACTGGAGGCTTGCAGGACATTCCATCTGGAAGCAGCTTGCCTTCTGACCCCCAGACTCCCCTCAGCATTGCTACCTCTTCGAGTAGCATCCAGTGGATGGGCAGAACTGAAGCCCCCGTCATGTCCCCTTCTCCTCTTATATAAAGAGCTCATTCATATTTCTCAATGACAGCTTAACACCATCCTACAAATACATCTTCCTTGTTTTCCTAAATGTCCCACCACATCTTGTTTGGGATTGATGAGCAAGTAGGAGTTGCTGAGTTCATTCTGTGAGTTGTGAGATGTTGTATGGCCATCTTTTTGGTTTGACTGAAATCATCTCTAGGGCTGAGACTTTGTCTTGTTCGACCACTAGTCCCCTTAGTTTTTGAGTCTCCAGGGTGTGGGAGTGGGGTCTGGAGTGTGTTTGCCAAAGTGAGAGACACCCTCCTCCCTTAGGCGGTCCCTTACTTTGGCAAATCTATTCCTGCCTTGCCAGGTAGTAGGTCCTATGATTTAAGGCGGTTCTCACTTTCAGTGTCAAGCAAGTACTGACCCTGTATTTGCACAACACTGAGGGAGAATGCCTTCTTAAATTTTACACCCTAGTGCCTTGCTTGCCCCATGCTAATCTGGCCCTGCCTGTTATGGTAAAAGCAAAATAAAACAGGTTTCTAGACCTGACCTGTGGTGGCGCAGAGTATAAATCCTCAACCTGGAACGCGGAGGTCACTGATTCAAAACCCCGGGCTTGCCTGGTCAAGGCACATATGGGAGTTGATGCTTCCTGCTCCTCCCCTCTTCTCTCTCTCTTTCTCTCTCTCTTCCCTCTCTAAAAATGAATAAATAAAATCTTAAAGAAAAATAAAAGAAGAAAACAGGTCTTCAGTCACCCAGTAGCAGTGTGTTTCCCACCCCTGTATTTGGTTTGTGTCCCCTGGGCCTCATGAGAGCATGTGGATGCCGAGGTCTGTGCCTTTGGTCCGTGGATTCACCAGCACAATGCTACCAAACGAGAGCAGGTGTGTGAAACACACACTCTAGGCACATAGAAGATTCTCCAAAACTTTCTGAAGTCTGCAGACAAATATTTAGGATACAGGCAGCAAAAATGAGAATCGGTGCCTGTCCTCAGGGAGTTTATGGTGTGTGTCTTAAGTTAAAAATATATACCTGCCTGACTAGGCGGTGGCACAGTGAATAGAGCATCGAGACCCCGAGGTCGCCAGCTTGAGCATGGGCTCATCTGGTTTGAGCAAAAGCTCACCAGCTTGGACCCAAGGTCGCTGGCTTGAGCAAGGGGTTACTCGGTCTGCTGAAGGCCCGTGGTCAAGGCACATATAAGAAAGCAATCAATGAACAACTAAGGTGTCGCAAGGAAAAACTGATGATTGCTGTTTCTCATCTCTCTCTGTTCCTGTCTGTCTATCCCTCTCTCTGACTCTCTCTGTCCCTGTAAAAAAAAACAAAAAACAAAACAAAACACACACACACACACACACACACACACACACACACACACACACACACACACCTTTTACCTGACCAGGTGGTAGCATGGTGAATAGAGTGCTGACATGGGATGCTGAGGACCCGGGTTCAAAACCCATGGTTGCTAGCTTGAGCCCAAGGTCGCTGGCTTGAACAAGGGGTCACTGGCTCAGCTGGAGTCCCCCAGTCAAGGCACATATGAGAAGGAATCAATAAACAACTAAGGTGCCGCAAATACAAGTTGATGATTCTTATCTCTCTCCCTTCCTGTCTGTCTCTCTCACAATAATCTGTTATTAAAATATATACTTTCCAAAAAGAATCACAAAACTTTCTGCACTAACTTTAGCAGAAATAGGGTCTTTGATGCATTACCTGCCTGTGTTATTGTAGAAGTCACTTAACCTCGTGGAGCTTAGCTTCTTGATTTGTAAGATGATGGGGGATCAGATGAGACAATCTCTAGTCCCCTCTGTATTTTTTTTTTTTTTTTTTGTATTTTTCTGAAGCTGGAAACGGGGAGAGACAGTCAGACAGACTCCCGCATGCGCCCGACCGGGATCCACCCGGCACGCCCACCAGGGGCGATGCTCTGCCCACCAGGGGGCGATGCTCTGCCCCTCCGGGGCGTCGCTCTGTTGTGATCAGAGCCACTCTAGCGCCTGGGGCAGAGGCCAAGGAGCCATCCCCAGCGCCCGGGCCATCTTTGCTCCAATGGAGCCTCGGCTGCGGGAGGGAAAGAGAGAGACAGAGAGGAAGGAGAGGAGGAGGGGTGGAGAAGCAAATGGGCGCTTCTCCTATGTGCCCTGGCCAGGAATCGAACCCCAGACTTCTGCATGCCAGGCTGACGCTCTACCACTGAGCCAACTGGCCAGGGCTAGTCCCCTCTGTATTTTAAAAAGTTCTGTAATTTTTGTTATCTTAGTATATCACTTTCTATTAAACTGGCATTTATCTCCTCCCAAGCAACAAAAATATTTCTATTTTGAATAACCTTCTTGATTTATCCCTTGTTTTTATCTAGTTCTATATCCTGGCATGTTGCTTTGTCTAAAACCTGTATTTTAATTTTTTAAATGCAATTTGTCCTTTTATAACTCTTTTTAAGGTCCCATAAAAATGATGGATAGGAGAAGGTAGATAAAGCTACAGATCAATCTTAGATTCTGATAATCTAATAAATGCTTTGAGCACCAATCTTGCAGTTTATGACCTCTTGCCAATTGATTTATGGCCTTGTAGTAAATTTTCTCTCCCACTTATCCAATATTTATTAGAACATCTTGTTCTTAACAGACAAAGTACTGTATAAAACATCTGTCAAAACAAAAGGCAATTCAATTAAATATCTTTTACTTCCAAATCTACTTCTCTGGTTCTGTCCAGCATCTAGATTGCAAAACAACAAATCCTCTTATACACAACCTTTGAGAGAGGGTTTAGGAACATAAAATGCACTTGAAAAATCATTAAAACAAAAGTTAATCTGAAAGAAGTGGAAAATCCCTATTCATTCCACAGTAGAGGTTGGGCCCTGCGCACACTGATGCTGGCATAGCCAGTGCCTGCCAGCCCCTTCGCAGGAACGGCTCTGTTACCCATCTCCCTCCAGAGACCGACTTCACACCTGGAAAGATTTTCTTTAGAAACAAACTTCATTTAAAGCTGGTATGAACTACCTTAGTTATTAACCTAAAGGTATATTAACCACCAAGTCCCCTGGTTAGTCTGTGATAATCCACATTCACTCACTGAGTTAACATCATTCCAGACAAAGATAAGGGAGAAGAAATGGATGTACAATTTCTTTAGCACTTTCAAAGAATTTAAATAATGGCAGAGTCTCTCCCTTCTACTCTCTTTGAATGAACCACTAAGTAAGTATAAACTGAGAAATTTTTCACTCTGTTAGATTCTCTTTTTCTACCATTAAGTCCATTTGGCGGGGTGAGGTGGCAAGAGCCTAACTCTCCAAGAATTGCAGCCATAGAGGGGACCCTGGGCTCTTTGAACAGATTCATACATCGGTACTTGCAATGTTCCTTTTGTGTAAGGGCCAGAAGCACGCCAATCAGTGTCCTCGATGCTCTTTTTAACCTGCAAACCCCTCAGCTCTACTCTGAAGGCCAGTTTATAGGTTGTTTGTATATGTGGCTTAGTGAGCCCCGAGTTGCAACGTCTCCATAGTTTAAATTTTTCCAGAATTCAAGGTTCCAATTTTGTTGTTGCTGCTAAATGCTCCCCAAATGTAACAGGGATTGATGACATATTGAAAGCATATGCATGTTTATCTCAGTGTTGAGGTAATTTCCTATAACATCAGGAATTATATGTGAAGTGCAGGGAGGTGAGTGGAGGGGGCATCTGACAAGTGGAAGCAAAGGCCAAATGTATTCCAGGAGGGGATTTTGTTGTATTCTTGGTGTTAAAGTTGAAACCTGAAGTTTATTCTTGTTTTATGGGGAGAAAGAGCATCCTATTAGATGGACATTAGTGGTACCTGTGACATTTTCTTTTCCATCCTAAATGATAGAAAGTTTTGGAAATGATCTTAATTGTAAACTTTCCTATTAATGGTCACAGTGGTGGCTATTTTTCCTTTGTGCTTAACTCTTCAATCATGAGATTCCTATACCCCCAGGGAGCAAGGAAATAATAGATAACGCTAATCAACAGAACCTCAAACCTGTTTCCCAGGTCTCTAACGGAAGTTGCTGACAGCCAAAGGGAAAAGGGGGGGATATGAATTAAAATAATATAGGAGTGGAGTTCTGCAAATTGTGGACTTTTGTCAGCTTGAGCGGAGCTTTCTTTCTATTCTGGGCTGCATGCACTGTCTTGCCCATGATGCTCACTCCCTGCCCTCCCTCCACCCCACCTGACCTGCCCGGAGTTTGGGTCATTGCTCCCTGGTCTTTTGTGGCCCCTCTCTGTTGTTGGTTTATACTACACTCAGGTTATGGTCCTTGAGCACGGACCCACTTACCTAAGTCTGGTTCCTGTACTTGTGGCCGGAGGAGCCCCACCTCTGGCAGAGAGAGAGAGAGCAGAGAAAGGATGTGCTTTGTCCAGCAGATGCTGAATGAGGGGCCTCGGTCTGTAGTCTTCAGGTGGGGCCCAATGGGGTCAATCCTGAGGGAGGCTTCTTCTCCCTAATATTCCTACTGGTTAGTAGGAGTTTCAGTAATTCAGAGAATACTGATGGAACTTTCAGTACGTGAGAAGCATTGTGCTAAACACTGGACATCCCTTATCTCACTTAGTGCCCTTATGAACCTTTGAAATCAGTACAGTACAATAATTACTCTGAATTTTTTATTTATTTATTCATTTTAGAGAGGAGAGAGAAAAGGAGAGAGAGAGACAGAGAGAGAAGGTGGGGAGGAGCTGGAAGCATCAACTCCCATATGTGCCTTGACCAGGCAAGCCCAGGGTTTCGAACCGACGACCTCAGCATTTCCAGGTCGATGCTTTATCTACTGCGCCACCACAGGTCAGGCCTAATTACCCTGAATTTATAGATGAGGAAACCGAGGCTTACCAAGGCAAAGCAGCGTGCCCAGATGCCTGGGCTTGTCAGCAGCGGGGGTCTGGACTGTTTTGTATTCTCTCTTTCCTGTTCCAGAAGCTCCTGATTGGGGCACAGGTGCTTCTTTCCCAACTGGAAGCTTGCCATTTCTGACATTCAATTTCTATCCCATCCAGAGGCTTGTGTCTGTCTGGCAGTCTAGGTCTTCCGCAGCCAGAGACCAGCGCGGCCCCTGCAGCCACCTCTCTTCTCCCTCTTAGTCATTGCTGTCTGCTCTTCACTTCCACACCTCTAGCTGGATGCCCCGGCCCCACCTCCACCAAAGACCTCTGCGGCCTCCAAAACCTGGCTGAAACGGCACTGCCCACACCACAGTCTGCGTGACCCCGACTCCTTGTTTCTCCTGCCACACTTCAAAGGCATCACCTCTCCGACGGGACAGCTCTGCAAGCACTCACCTGGCTCATTGTCCTCCTGTGGCTCCCAGCACTGAGCATTGCACGATGACAGTACAGGGTGTGTGCTGTGTGCGTGTACTCTGCCTTGGGCTGAATCTACGTTCCTCATTAAGTAGACACGGTATAAAAACTGAACCACATGTAGGCTGTTGATCTGGCCACTTCACATTATTACGACTAGTTTTCTTGAGGTTACTGTTGCCATGTTGACTAGTCAGTCAGTAAGCAATAAGAAATGGCTGGAAACTCGTGGCAAGTTGCCACTCATGATGAAATGGGCAACATTTATTTGCTTTGTTGCTTGTCTTACCCTTTCTGTGGTGCCTTCATGAGCCCCGGGACCTGTCATTCATCCTCGGACGTTGTACCAGAACTTGCCTGCAGAGCACTCATTTACCCCGGGGCGCCATGCTCTTCCCGGAACCATAGCCTTAAGGCAAAGGAAAGAAGGTTCCATAGAGAGGTTGTAAGCATCCTCAGGCAAGGGAACCTTGTTTAGCCTGCTGAAATTCCACCTAGACTACCTGAGCTCATTTTTGTGGGACATTTTTGCTGTTCCCTAGGGATAATTTTTTTGCAAAATGATCTCAAGGTGAGAAGGCTGAGGCCCTGACAGCTCCTGCAGTTCCTGGGCCAGCTGATAAGTGTGTCTTTCAGCTCCCAAAGAAAGGGCCCCCTCAATCTGACCTTGCTCTTCTCCTCTTACCTCTCGGGCTGCCCCTTCATGGGCGCCGTTCCTTCCTCTCACTCCCCAACAATGGGCTGCTTTCAGCCCCTGCCCCTTCTCTTTGCCCCGTCCCTCCCTGTGAGCTCGTCTATTCTCATGGTTTCATTAGTACCTTTTTGCAGATGACGTGCAAGTTGACCTTTGCAGCCATGACCCTGTCCTGCGCTCCAGACTGCATTTCCACTCGCTGACAGGACATCTCCACTCACACATCCCGGAGCCCCTGAGCCTCAGTGTGCCCAAAGTGCCACTCTCCGTCTCTCACCCCCTTTAAGATGTGCAGGTGCCTCATCCAGGCAAACAATTCAATCAGGGCTCCTGCCAGGCTTTCAAGAGTTCCTAGCTAGGAGCTCTGGAGTCAGTTATCAGAAGGCTCTTGAATGTCTATGGTGTGTCAGGCAGCATGCCTGGGCTCAGGGTAGAGAGATAAATGAAAGGCTCGGAGAGACCCGAAGGCGCTTAGACTAGAGCAGGGGAGATACACAGGGAGGATTCCAGGCTGCGCAAGGGGAGAGGGTGCAGGGAGCTCTACACTGCGGCACTCAGTACAGGCTGCGGAGGGATCTCAGTTTGGGCTGGTCTCGACTTTCCCTTCCATCCCCACTGCCACCACTTTGGTTTAATCCTCTATCACTCACACCTGGATTACTTCAACTGTCTCCTCTCTGCCTCCTTGATTGTGAATTTCTACCTGTCACCAGCTAATTTTTCTAAAATACCACTCCCATCAATTTACTCCAGTTCTTAACAAAAACAAAAACACCCTTGCCCCATCCTTCCTCTGTAGGCTTATTTCAGCACAGAGGTGAGTTCATGGTGTCAGGCTCACTCTGCTACTCAATTACTGTGTGGCATTTGGCAAATTAATCTCCCTGTGCCTCAGTTTCCTCATCTGTAAAGTGGGGGCAATAATAATACTCACCTTTTTGAGTTGTGAGGACAGAGTGAGTTAATATAGGCAGAGGTTATCATGAGCGCTGAATAAGTGGTAGCTGTTCTTTCTACTGCTTCCAAATGGTAGGGCCCTCCGCTCCTCGAGACCTCTTCGCAGGCCTTGAGAGTTCCTCCCCCTGTTTCCCATGATAACGCCCTTACCGAAAACACCAGGCTTTTCTGGGCATGTCTCTCCTGCCCCTCTATCAGACCCAGCTCAATGCCCTCAGCCTGCATGGATTGTCCCCCAGCTTCTGCAGCTCTTGGTGACCTCTCTTTGCTATTTGGGCTTGAATCACAGATATAATAGAGGCCTTTAAAGAAAGTCGACTTTCTCTAAATATACTGCCCTTCCTTCAAACAAGTAAAGACACTGTCTGGAAGATTAACACTAGCAGCATGGAACACGAAAACACGATTACCTCCTATCCTACTCAGAGTACGGGAACAATCTCCCACCGGCTGTTTGCACCTTCTTTGCCCAGGGGTTGGCAGACCTGTTCTGTGTGGGACCAAAGAGTTGATCTTTTAGGCATTGCAGGCCCTATGCTTACATCTCAACTATTCAATTCTTGGCTGTCCTGAGAAAACATCCAGAGCCGATAGTGGCTGTGTGTCCATAAATCTTTCTCTGTCATAACAGGTGGTGGGCCCAACGTGGCCCACGGGCTGTGGTTTGCTGTGTCTGGTCTCGCTGCAGCCCGTGTGCCGGACAAAGCCCTCTGCTCATCCAGCCCCCTGGAATTTTCCTCCCCCAGCAGATGATTTCCTCGTTGTTTGGACTCAGTCAGCCTCAGCAAGTATGTAAGTGGACTGGGGCGCTGAGGTGACTCTGTGCTCCTCATCTGACAGCTCTGTTCCTGAGATCAGCCAGAGCAAGGGAGGACAGGCCCAGGGGGCTGGAGACAGTTCAGCGAAAGGAAACCAGAGGCTTTCCTCCTCCCCTCCTTCCTCCCTGCCCCACACTCCGCTGCCCTCTGCCCTATTCCCAGAGGTAAATAAATATACGTTTTATAACCACCTCAGACAGATTTTTATTATCAAGAAAGGAAATTAAAAGTCTCTTAAGTGTAGATAATATGGAGTTTGCTAGACAATTTGACAACGGCCAGGAAATTTGAAACTGAAGTTTCCAAGCTCCTCCACTGACGGGCTTTTGGCCTGTCCTGTCACTGGGCCAGGCCGGCTTCAGGGCGTGGTGGGGCAGCCTCGGAGCTGTCAGCGTTGCTCTGTGGGCCAGGCTGCCTGCCCATATTGATTTGGCATTTGAGGGATCCCTCTGCCACGGGCCCCCTTCTTCTCTTTGCTCTCCTAGAGGGTTGGTGGGAAAGACAGTGGACTCCCCAAAGGAAGCCCCGACTTCCCAACCCGAGGTTGGCTCTGTGAATGGAGTCGTCCTGTGAGGTAGACAGACACTTCCTGTCTGGAACTGCCCGGCTTACGTTCTCCATGCCGCTTCGGTTGTCACCGGGGGACTAATTGTAATCGAAGCCGATGGGCACTTGGGAGAAGGTGAACTGTCTGCCCTCCCTTAGCACTGGACATTTCGAACATTGGACAATGAGAGGTGGCTTTGTTTATTTATTAAGCTATTATGGCTTCACACTAAAGCGGGTTCCTGCCAGCAACGGAAAGAAAGCTCCTTTTTGGGATTAAACCTTTCAGCACAGATTGCTTTGTTCCTGGTCAATATTTGGAGGAAAAAAATCCAGGGAAACCTATATTCCGTTGATATTGCATACTTTTTCTTATATCTCAGTGGGTACGTCGAAAGTAAAATGCTTTCTCCAGTATTTCTGACATCTGGTCTTAATATTTGGAAGTCTTTGTTTCATGTACTTTTGATAGACAACATTTTTTCTGTGTGTGGAGCATTTTGTTATTAGACTATGAAATGTTGATGTTAATCTGAGCTGCCCTGGTCTTCATGTAGCACAAGGCCAGTCTGAAACTACCCTTGAGTGTATCTCTGGGAGAGGATTTTGAGGATCACGCAGCATATTTTGACATCCTGCTAAAGGCATCTGACTGTTTTGTGAAAACACTGTGTGCGCTTTTAAAGCCCAGAGGAACCCTGGGCAGGCTTGTTGCTCATTCAAATCTCCCCAGCTATTGTACCTGGTGCTGTTACAAGGAACAGGGGCAGGTTAAAAGGTCAGAGGTTAGTATTTACCTCCTCCACTCGGTGGTCCTGGATCCAAATGAGTGAAGGGCTCCGTGAGAAGAGAAGTGACTCTTATTTTGAAGGGGACTTTGACCCTTTCTGGATCTGAATGGACTTACAAGCTGAGGCCTATATTCTGAGAAGCCAGTTTCCAGCTCAGAGGACAGGCTGCTCTCCAGACCTGGCCAGGCCTGTTTGCAAATGAGCAAGAATAACCTGGTCGCAGGCAGAGTGATGCCACTATGACCATCAGTGTCTTTAAAGAAAAAAACAAATGTGCCGATGAAAGTAAAATTTAGAAGGTTTGTGAAAAGGTAGGGTGGTGGCAGCATTTTCACCTGGCCCCAACTTCACCACACTTCCTCTTCCTAAATTACTCCATGGATCTGGCCGCCACCAGCACCTCAGACCTGCAGGGTTTGGGACCGGGCTAGAGCAGGTTAGTGTGAAGAGCAGTTCTGTGTCACGGGTCCAGGGTTGGGTGTCCCCGCTGAGGAGTCACCAGGGGACGGAAAGGAGAATCGTAGTTCTTGATCAGAAATGTTGGTTTCTGTTTGTACATGTTTCATGTATTTTTCCTTTCCCTTTAAATTAATGGTTAGCTTATGAATGTTTAAAATTTCCTTTCAGTTAATAAAATGTCAACTTTCTAATGTAGATTCCCTAGACTGGCAGAGAGGAACTAACACCAGGACACTTAGAACCTCAGGGATGCTGTGATGTGCGGACTTCGGCAAGATGGCCCCAGGGCTGCCCCCTTCACCAGTCTGTTCCCACGGCGCCAGTCTCACTCCAAGAGAATGCCAGGGGCTTTTGTTTTGAAACCCATGTAATTCTACTTTGAGCTAAACTTCACTACTGGGTTGTTGATTCACAGGTGCTCTCAAGTTTACTGAAGAAGAAAATGAAATAGAAAGGCACACAAGACAATAGAAATTTATCATTCCATCTAATAAATTAAGATCGAAGTAGAAACTTTGGAGGAGAAGAATCTCAGAGCATCCCCAGCCAAAGGTTAGTGGTGCCTCAAAAGAGAAAAAGATCTTTTAATCATCAGGATGAACATTCATTTTGGCAACTGCTTTTAAAGACTTATAAAGTTACAGGGTGTTCTCAGAGTCCTGGTGGGCAGCTCAACTTGTTTAAATGGCAGAAGGATCTCCAAAATGTATTGTCCAGTGAGATGGGTGGGGGGAGAATGCTATCATAGGTTGAAAGTAAAAAAGCCTATCTGTAGCTATATAGACTATATCTGGAAGGATGTATGAAAGCTGGCAAGACTGCATTCTGAAGACAAGCTGGATGGCTAGGGTCCAGAGCAGGAGAGAGACTAGCTTTTCATTGTCTAGTCTTTTGTGTCTTTGAAAATCTAGACCATGTACGTGCATGCCTCCCCCCAGAATTACTACTTACTGAGACCACTGTCTACTCTGTATAGTCTTTTGGAACTCAACTTTCTAGAAGAAAACCAAACTTCCCAACCTAATTTATAGAAACAAACATTCTTATACCAGCTCTTCTCTATCCCACTCATAGACCAACCAACAGAAACTCCAATGACATCCTTTTTAATAAAGAAGTGAAATATTTTAAGCCTTTATAGCCTCCCCCTTTTATTTTAGCAGTTATGGTCCAAAAAAAAAACCCCCCCGTGAAAACTGTGAAGAGAATGCTAGATGTAAAAAATGGTTTTGCTTTTAGGCTGATGGCTGCTAATGTTTACAAACAGGCGCCTCTCCATGTGGAAAGGAGGTGTGCTTGATTATTTGAAATCCACCTGCAGAGGGATACATTTATTTACAGATGAGCAGAGCCAGAGAAAGGCTCTGGACTGAAGGGGAGGGTTGAGGCACATGATTAATGATATAATAAATTAAAGTGACTTTCTAAAAATGTCACATGAGAGAAAAAAATGAGAGTGAAGGAGAAACTGGCCTTTACAATCCCTTAATATTCCAAATATAATTGCCATCTGACTCATATCTTTTCAAAGGTTACAGTGCATAAGTCCTTTTTTTTTTTTTTTAGTGGCTTAGCTTTGTCATTAACAGAATAATAACTTGGAAGAAAAGGTTGGAATGATTTCATCACAGAGTTTGAATTTCTCGGTTACTGTCTCATTTTCTGCCATAGATCCATAGTGATTTCCTGGGAACAGAGCAGAACACATGTATTTCCTAGGGTTGGAATTGTTAGGTGCTTCTCTTTTGTGGAACAGGAAGGACAGACGGGGCACAGGGATGGAGCCAGGCTTCTCGGTGTCCATTCCTGTTCCGCTACTTCCTAGCTGTGAAGCTTTAGACAAGCCACGCTCGATTTTTGAACTTTAGTTTTCACATCTGTACAATGGGGTTAATCATGCTACCCTGGAAGGGTCGTTACGAGGACTAAGGGTGAAGACTGATCTGGAGCACCTGCGTGCATTCAGCACGAAGAAACGTTGGCTTCTTTCCCTTTGTGGAGAACCCTGAGTTAGAAACCACTATCCCCGACTGGGGCAGCCCCATTCTTGTTTTACAAGCTGCCTGGGTAAGCAATCCAGGACCCTAACCTGCCCCTGAAATCGATGAGTGCTTGCTCAAAAGTCCCTGATGGACTGCAGATGGCGTTACCTGGTGGAGACTAGCTTTCTGCAGAGGAACTTGAATTTTCTTTCCTTGGAGGAGTGCTATTTCACAGTCCTTCAGTAGGTGTCAGCAGCACAGCAAACATCTCTGTGCCACTGTGGAAGCAGGTTGGCTTAAAATCAACTTTTCCAATGGAAAAAAAAAAAAATCAATGCTTCTCTTTGCTATTCTCTTCAGAAGTCCTAGAACTAAAATTGTGAGATTTACGGGTCTCAGAGTAGATTTTTGACAGGATTACCAAGGGTTCATTTGCATTTGAAAGACAACCTTCCCTTTGCAGTAATGAAAACATCATCCCAGAAATGGTTAGGGATTAAAGCAATCTTTTTAGCATTTTCTGCAAGTTTACCTTACATTTACCCTCCAGGCGAGAGTGAAATAATAGAAGAAGTCCAATGTTTTGTTTCTTCCTGTGAAGTAAATCAAAACCGTGGGAATGTTTTTCCCTAATTTAATTTACTGCTGTCTCCTCGAATATATCTTTTATTATATTCAATTAACCCTCTGATTGCGACCACAGGCACATGCAATGAGGTCAAAGAATAAGACAAAGTTTTCTTGTCAGAAAAAACCAAGGATGATTAGAGTGTGTGGCCAAGTAATATTTGGATGTGGATGTTGACCTAGGGTTTTGCTTATGACATTTAATCTAGAAACTGACTCTCCCTCCCCTCTCTTCTCCATTCTTGCCTGCCTCAGCCCCAGGTAAAACAGGAGCTAGGTCAGTACTGCTAAAGTGTGGGAATATCTCCATTATTTACATACCCCATTTGTCCCTAATAGTATGTAATTTTGCTATGAAGCAAATAATATGTAATTCGGCTCCTCACACCTCTCTATGGAGGCTCTTATCTGTTGTTTGCTACCAATCCTATGCTGTGGTTGGAGGGAAATAAATAATGCTCTAGATTTGAGAATTTACAGCTGCTGTCTCTATGTTGTGAGTTCCCTGTCACTAGAGTTATTTATTCATCAATGTTTCTCAATCATGGCTGCACACTGGGATCATTTGAGAAGCACACAACAGAGAGGGTGACCAGTCATATCAGTCTGCCAGGGACAGTGCCAGTGTTAGTACTGACCATCCCAGGTCCCGGAGAACCCTTTTGATCTGAAACTAAGATGTGTGGTCACCTTACTGATGCTTTCCATTCCCGGAGATTCTGGTTTAAAGGAGCATTGAGATTTTAAAAAACTTTCCAGGTGATTCTAAGATGCAGCCAAGGTTTATGACCATTGACCTTGAAGCCAAATGACCATGGTCAGAAATGCAATAGAAGGAGCTCTTGGATAAGCTGTGGGAAGAGTGGCTTCGTGGGTTTTCTGTAGCTGTCAGAGCCCTGACCTAAAGATGTGGCACAGTGACGAACACAACAGACCACTCTCCTCATATAGAAAGGACGAGAGCTAGGATTAGGGTGAGGCAAGTGGGCACTTGCCTCCTGCACAAAAATTTTCTTGCTGTTATTTTTGTTAGATGACACATCAAAAGTATAAAAGTTGGCCCTGGTTAGTTGGCTCAATGGTAGAGAGTTGGCCTGGCATGTGCTGTCAGGGGTTTGATTCCCAGTCAGGGCACATAGAAGACATGCCCATCTGCTTCTCCACCTCTCCCCTCCCCCACCTCTCTCTTCTCCTCACCTCCTTCAGCAATGGCTTGACTGGAGTGAGTTGACCCCAGGTACTGAGGATGGCTCCATGGCTTCTGCCTCAGGTGCTAAAAAATGGCCCCGGCTGCAACCTGCAACCGTGCAAGGGTCCCAGGTGGGCAGAACATAGGCTTGCCGGGTGGATCCCGGTCGGGGCACATGTGGGAATCTGTCTCTGCCTCCCTTCCTCTCACTAAATTTAAAAAAAAAAAAGTATAAAAGTTGCCTAGGTACAAACAAGGTACACAATAATGTATATAAAAGCACAATGAACTAGATGTGACAATTTTGTTAAGCTTCTATTTTGATAATTTAATATCGGTATCCCAAATGCTCAACTACAGCATTTTTTCTTAATCTAGTGCTGCATGGTTGCAATTCCTGAGGTAACCTACTGTTGTCTACTGCCAACAGCCTGGGATGTAACCCATCCGCTGAGAAAAATTCAGATATTTATATTCCCACATACAATAGAATTCATAATATAATCAGATACTACAGACTTCACCTAAAAAATGAAAATGAGCTCTTATAATATTTCTACATCTATTTATGTAAGTTTAGCCCACCAAGAGGTCTTTTCAAAATCCTTTGACTTGTAAAGTAGGGTTTAAGTGTATTTCTTTAATAATTTTCTGTATTCAGAGAAATTCTGGGTTAATCTGTAAGGACTAAACAGTGACTAGCACTAAATATAGAATCAAAAGTTTCAATAATTTCCAAAGGTAGCACAGAGTCAATACCCTAAAAAGAATGCCAATTTTGCCAGCTGCAGCCCTTACCACACTTTCTGCGGAATACGCGGAACCTAAATGTTGTCAGTGTCCAGGCGCCGCTGCATCTGTGTTCTCAGTAGATCTTACGACTGTTGCCAATCAGGTGCTGTCTACTGTAACAGGTAGTTTTCAATGAAATCAGTCTGTAGACTCCACATTAAAAAAATATCTTAATCAAAGTAGCATTTTAGAGAAAGCGCTATAATAGCTCTTACTATTTTTCTATCCTAAGAATAAAAGTATCAAAGCCCAAATGTTAAAGGTGGGCTCTTTCATAGCTCATCTTACGTTTGCATAACTGAAGGTCACATGGAGGTTAAACAATGCCATCTTTTAAAGGGTACTTTAGGTATTCTTTTAAAACCTGCCTCTTCATGCTAATTACTCATGTAATAAACTCTTTACATGTAACAAACTCTTTGTTTTATCTACAGCAAAATTGAAAGAATTAGTTCCGCCCCTACATTATAATTAAAATCTTCCAGGAAAAGCCAAAATGGTTGTTTTAAGATAAAAGATTTCCAAATAGAAGTGTCATCACTTCACAGTTTGAGAAATACCAAGACCTCCACTATTAGTATTTCCCCCTTCTCTTTTCTGAGGTGGTCATCCATTTGCTTTCTTCCACGAGGCTGATTTGGGTTCGGAGGCCGAAGTGAAGATCCTTTCAGAAATGTAGTTTGGATGCCATCCTTAGTTCCATGCCAAAGGTGAACTAAAATCCCTCAGAAAAAGAGGAGTTGCATCATCCTTTGATTCTTCGATTGCATGTAGTGCGCAGATGAGAATTGCCTGTCCAATGGAGCTACAGTTGATTAGATTCTGCTAGGAGGACATTGTATAATTATATTTGTTGAATTCTAAATACTCCCACATAAATTCATTGATAAGAAGGTTTTCATGAGACAATGGTGGTTGGGGTTCACCTTCATCATCTGGGGTTGGGGTTCACTTTCATCATCTACTGTAACAGTTTTCAGTGAAATCAGTCTGTAGACTCCACATTATAAAATATCTTAACAAATATCAAAGCAGTATTTTAGAGAGAGTGCTATAATAGCTCTTACTATTATTGAAAACTTGGGCTCAAATTCTCACTCTTAAGTGCCCTAAGACTCCCTTTTTTCTCAAGGTGTCTCTTAAAATAGCCTTTGGCTTGGTGACAGTCGTCATTCCTAATGGCCGCCAGGCACCTCCTACAAGAATGTAAGGGCCACCAAAAGCTACAGTAATTAACCTAAATAAAATATTTAATACAGCATTTTAAAATATCTAAAGTAATGCAAAAAATCCTCGATGCTGAACAAAATATCCAATTTTTATATAAAGATGAGATCAGTAACAGGGCTGGCTGTGCAGAGTCATATTGGAGCCTGAGGCAAAAGGAAAATCAGAAATACTGATTCTATCTTTATTGAAAAGTTTGATATTTTATTCATCAGGGTTTTTTGCATTAATTTTGACTTTTTGATGTTACATTTACTGTTACGCACTGTGATGACTGAGGTTTCCAGTGCCCCTTACATTTTGCACGTGAGGAGGGTGCCTCACTTGCCTTATCCTGCTCCTGACCCTGGCAAGGATGTAAGGTCCCTCCGAACCAGAGAGGGGCCGATGGGCTTCACAGAGGTCCACTGGGTTCACAGGTGGGCAGCGTTGCCTCAGTCCACCGTCTTCAGAGAATGGAGGCTTCCTAGAAGAAGGGAAGTGGTGACGGGCAGCTCCGAGTGAGGGCGGTTCCCCGGGGCCCTGGAGGGGGGCTGGGGCCTGTGTCCCTCAGCACAGGAGCCGGAGCAGGGGAGGCATGGCCCATTCGGATCACCCGTCGAAGGCAATGGTAGGTGACTTGTAGTTTTCAGCTGATTTAAACTCCTACAGTCTTTTTGGTTAGACACCCAAAGCAAACTGTGTTTCTCCATTTGCAGGATTAAAATTAAGCAAAAACAGAACCCCCCCCCCCCCCTTTTTTTTGAAGTGGAATGAGGAACACACAGTGTAAAAAACCTGTCTAAGGCGGGCTTTTGGGGAAGGAGGAGTCTGAGGGCTAATCCTGACCAGAGTTAGCATTACCCCGCTGGCGTGCTCGCTGGGCCGGGGCTAGGACAGGCAGTGCCACCAGCAGGACAGAAAGGTTTGGTTGGCTCATGTGCTGGGAGCCTCCTGGCGAGAAGCTATGCAGTGAGGGCTGCCTCCTTCCCTTCCTCCCTCCTGCTACTTTGGGTCAGGAACTGCAAAAATTATACTTGTTCCTATTTTTTGAAAAGGTAAGAATGGGCCAAACTGTTATTATGTGTGTAACATGTTTTAATAAAACAGAGTCAAATTTGGATTTAGAATAGTCTAATTTTAGCCTCACCTCTGGCCAGTTGTGGTGGCCTGGGCAAGCCACTGGGCCTCCTGAAGGCGTATCTCCAACCTGTATATTAGGGAGACTGAGACTTTCCCTGCCAGTCCTAAAGATATTCATGGGACTCGAGTGGGTGAAATTCGTGAGGTTGTGTCAGGTGTTAAGACGGCACAGACAGAAAGTGTGATTGTAGTGGCAGCCATTATTATCAATTGCTGCCTTCTTGCAGTTTATCCTCTTATCATTGACTTTGCTTACCTAATTAATTAGTCCCTTCAACAGGTATCTCAGAGCCTGCAGTGTGCAGCGGGCAGATAAAGCAGATCAAGTGTTTCCCCACGAAGGTCTAGTAGGAAACAGGACGCATACAGAAAACTATGTAAGGCCTGCTGGAAAGGGACAATAATATGAGAGGGGTGAGCAGGGAAGGAGCCATTTCTCTGGCTAGAGGAATCTTAGAGGCGCTCACGTGGAGGTTGTATTAGGGGACAGGGCAGTAGGAGAGGCTGGGCATTTGCAGAGTGGGCTGGGGGCAGGAAGGCATTCCAGTGGAAGGCGCAGAGGCTGAGGATTCACTGGGGCGTGTGTGGGGAAAAGAGAGGCATTTTTCCGGCTGCTCTGTGGGGTATATGAAGGACATGGAGGGCGGAAGGTGGAAAAGATGTACAGTGGCTGGATTGGTAGGGAACAGTGTGAACTCTGCCACCCTGAGATTGAGCAGAGGAGGGGCACAATCACATGCACAGATTAAATCGACTGTGAGTAGAGCAAGGGCCCTCTGCTGGCTTGTCCAGGCCTGGGTGACACTGTTTCCCATCCTTTTCCTCTGGGCTTCACTGGTGGCTGCTGACAGGTGAGCTCCCAGTGAGGGCAGCCCGCCAGCTGCAGGTAAGAAGTCTGTATCATGCCTCCGCAGGGCCTGGGGGACTCAGAATTTGAACACTTGAGCACACTTTCTGTTGCAGGCATTGGGCCAGGGCTTGGATCTCTTCATGAACAAGATTTAGCTCCAGTCCCCAGGTCTAGTGGGAGAAAGAGTCGGGTGTTGGGACCTGAGTGCCGTGTGGTTACCACAGGGTGCAGGGGGATGGTGGGCCCTAACTAAGGCTTGGGGATGCCGATGGAGGGTCTGGAAGGATTTGGAAGAAAGGGGTGACTAAGCCCAAACCCAGAGGCTGAGTAGAGTTACTCAGGTAAGTAGTGGGAAAGGAAGCATAGGGCAGCCAAGTAGAGGGACCAGCAGCAGCATCCAGGTGTTGGGAGGGCAGGACATGTGGGAACCTGAAAAGCAATTGAGTAGAGATGCACCCCCAGCGTCCGTGGACCAATGCTGAGTCCTAGCCAGGCCAGAGAGTTCTACTTTCTCCTGCAGGCACGGGTCCTGATGGTGGTTTTAAGCATGGATGAGACTTGATCAGTGCCTTTTGGAAAGAGCACTTTGGCCAGGGGGAGGAAGTGGCTGGAGCCAGTGGCTTTTTCCAGGCCGGAGACAGTGGTGGTTGTAGCCAGGGCAGGACTGCTAGCGCTGGAATCCCGGCAGGACCCACAGCACTTGGTTTGAGACTTGGAAGGAGGCAGAAAGAAAAGCCAGAGATTGGCACCTACTAAATGTAATCTGAAACCTCTGTGCTAAAATGCTTTTGTGTTTTTTTTGAGGATACAGGTCAATTTTAAATTAATTCTCTGCTCATGCCAAACCTATTGAATCTTCAAAATGTACCCACATGATCTGACCCTAAATTTTGATTCTGCTACTTGCTGGGTTCTAGTGCTGGGCATGCCCATCACTACAATATCAGTGCTGTAGCAGGGACATGGGCAAGCAATACCAACCTTCTTGTGTGGATGAACACCTTTACAATGTTGTGCCACCATTCCTATAATTGATTTCCAGAGCTTTTTCATCATCCAAGTACAGAAACTCTGTACCCATTAAACAATATGGGCATTACGTTTTTTTTAAAAGCTGTACAGCTGATTCTAAATGCATTCATCTAGACTACTTGCTCACTATGTTTAGAATGTCCCACCAGAATCCGTGAGCCCTTCTAAGGTGAAGCCTGGCTTTGGACACTGAAATGCCCTTGTTCAAATACAGACTCTGGTGTCAACTCTCCCTGAAGGTCTGTTCTATATACATGAATAGGCAATTATATCAATATATCCTCCTTGGTGTGGTGGTAACAATGATCTATGAGCCTAGAGCAAAGAGCACAGGATCTGGAGTCAGACAAACCTGAAAAATCCTGGCTTCACCATTTATGAGTGATGTCACCTGGACAGGTTATTTCTCTATGTTATTATCTGTAAAATGGAGATGATATACTACCTGCCTTACAGTATTATTGTGAGAATTAAATGAGATGACTTATGTTTAGTGACTAACACATAGTAGGTACTCAGTAAATGTGGTAATTATTTCCATGTGTGAGATATATCATTACTTTTGTATCATTTGTCATCCAACAACAAAAGAATCATAGCCATTTGACACTGAAGAAGTTTTTTAAGATGAGAGAAAAAATCAGTAAAATATTGAAACTGAAATGTCCTCTTTTTTTTGCAGTGTGATAGGGAAAGCAGCTGTGGGCTAGTTATCACAGCCTCTGGGGTTCAACTATTCAAGGTCTTATTAGCTGTGCATTCCCAAGCAAGTCAAACTCTTACATAGAGGATTTAAAAAGGATATATGTCCATCCATAAATGTGTGAATTTGGACAGAGAAAATTTTTTTTTCAGATCTCACCTCTTTCAGGGCACTATCAAAGCTTTGTTCATTTCACATTCTGTTGTTTTGCTAGATCACCAAACTGCCAGGGGCTAGAAGAAGAGGACTCCCCTCTCTGTCCCTTCCTCTCCTGCCCTCCCCAATCCCGGGCCTCTTTCCCTGCCTGAAGGGCCTGCCATGTGAGCAGCACCACTAGCAATCATGCCCTTGTTCCCACAGATATCCATTAAGTAAAAAATTCTTTTCAGCACCCCCACCATTTACTCTGAACTCTCAACCAAGTCAAGATCTTTCCTAAACCAGGATCAATTTTGTTTGGGCTAAGATGATCCTGGTAATAAATACACAGTCTGAACCTCCAGAAGGAAATGTCAGCATGTTACTAATCTATTCAAAATATAGGCTGTCACATATATTTTCCAATTCATAATAGCATATGTCAGTTTATTAAATCACTGTATGGCATGTGGGATTGTACTTGCTCTCCTCTTGTGTGTTTTTACTGTTTTGTAGTCAGAATGAATTATACTTGAAGATTTATAGATACCTTTTGTTCTTGATGGTCTAGCTTTGATTTATCATCAAAAGGAATTTGGTTACATGATTAAACCAAATGTTATCTTTTTTTAATGGATATTTTGGAATGTATAATGCTGATAAATACCAGTGATTTAAGATTGAACATAAGGCTGTTATTTCTTCTTTGTAACTAGATGTTCCATTTATAAGACATCAATGTGAAATAAAAGACATAGAGTCACATTACTGAAAATAGTGCAAAATTGCTGAGTATAAAATACGTGTGTGGGATAGTAAATGTGAGGGAGTCCACAGGGATGAGGTCCTGACGGGTCTGAAATCTTAGGCCAAATATTGGTGCTTTATTCACAAACTAGAATACTGACTGTGGCCAGGCAGCAATGAGAAGCAACAGCAAACAAAGCTGTCCACTATAAGAAGTGACAGCTTTGATTGTACTTTCTCAAATCTGACACAATTTTCTTATAAAATTTATTGGAGAAAAATGTCATGGTTATGAAGAACTATGCATTCTCATGTTTTTCTTTAAATGTGGCCCTCACAAACTATTTGTTCTACTCTTTAAAATTTTTGTTATTGAATTTATTGGGGTGGCATAGGTTAATAAAATTATATAGGTTTCACGGGTATAATTTTATAATACATCACCTGTCTATTGTAGTTTGTGTACACCACCTAGTCGTTTCCATCCATCACCATTTATCCCACCTGTATGCTCCGTACATAACTCAAGCCCCCTTCCCCTCTCGTAATCACCGTACTGTTATCTGTGTCTATGAGAGGTTTTTTTTTGCTTAATCCCTTCACCTTTTTCATCCAGTCCCCAAGCCCCTCCCTTCTGACAGATGTCAGCCTGTTTTCTGTATCTACGAGTCTGTTTCTATTTTGTTTGTTAGTTTATGTTGTTTGTTATACTATATATAAGAGAAATCTTATGGTACTTGTCTTTTTCTAACTGGCTTACTTCACTTAGCATAATACTTTCCAAGTCCATCCATGCTGTCACAAAAAGTAAGATTTCCTTCTCTTTTTACTGCCGAGTAGTATTTTATTGTATTAATGTACCACGCAACACAATAAAGGCCATATATGACAAACCCATAGCCAACATCATACTCAATAGGCAAAAACTAAAAGTGTTCCCCTGTCAGGAATAAGACAGGGATATCCACTCTCACCACACTTATTCAACATAGTACTGGAAGTCTTAGCCACAACAATCAGACAAGAAAAAGAAATAAAAGGCATCCAAATTGGAAAGAAAGAAGTGAAATTGTAACTATTTGCAGATGACATGGTACTTTATATAGACAGCCCTAAAGAATCCACTAAAAAACTACAGAACTGATAAATGAATTTAGTCAAGTAGCAGGATATGAAATAAATATCCAGAAATCATTTGCATTTTTATACACCAATAACAAACGATCAGAAGAGGAAATTAAGAAAACAATCCTATTTACAATTGCATAAAAAATATCTAGGAGTATATTTCACCAAGATGTAAAAGGCCTGTGTTTGGAAAATTATTTGCTCTACTCTTGATAGAGGTCAAGAGAACAACAGTGTACACAGGATCCTATATGGTAACTCACTCTCACTTCAGTGCCAGGAAGGCTATGGGGAGGGGTGCGGACTGCGGCTGAAGTGCCGCCCAGTCCCTGCCTAAAGGGGATTTATCTCTGTTTAGCTCCATTTAACATTATTGTTCTGGGGAGACATAAGCTCCATGTGAATAAATCTGAATTTTCAAGAAATGCCAGAAATTTACTTTTTGTGACCTTTTATTTTAAACGGTGGTCTAATAACAAGTGGAGAAATGCACATGCAGAACACACATGAACATAACACACATCTGTAGATTTGACTCCATCTGGAAACTGCCCATTGTAGAGCACTGCCAACAACCTAAGAGCTTTAACAATGTAACTGATGTGACCAATTCCATTTTATGAAGATTTATATCTAATGGCATATGAATAGCAAGGGTGCTAATTAGTTAAAGTAGTCTCACTAGCCTCTTTATTTTTAAACATTTTAAACAGATACTCATATAGTACTAACTATATTCCAGAAGCTGTTTTAAATGCCTTGCAAGCATTTATTCCTTCTCACAGATATATATGATCTATTACTAGCCTCATTTCATAGATAAGAACTGAGCACAAGGTCACAAAGCTAGTAAGGAACAGAGCTGGGTTTAAAGCTCAGACAGTCTGGTTCTAGAATGTGGACTGTAACTACTATGCTATGCTGCTTTTCAAGAATAACTAAAACTTGTTAATGCTCATTCAGGAAATTGTGTGTGTGTATGTGAGAGAAGGAGAAAGAGAGAATGGTGAGTATAACCTCTTGACATATACTGTAATTATATTCTGATTGTGGTTGAGGAAAATATGGAGAAAAGGAATCTTTGTTGGTTAAACAACATGGCTAAAATGATGAAAAAAATTCTCTGTGGAAAATCCAAATTATTTGACCAAGAAAGGGTAAGTAATAGTGTAGTCTGCAAAAACTCTGAAAGGAGGGGGATGAAAATCCTAAAGATTCCTCCCCTAGATGGGGTACACTCTATCGAGCTCTGGATGGCGTCTCACTTTCCGGGTGGTGTGGGGTGAGGTGGGGAGATAGAAATGAATTCTGTCTTTGGTTTCCGGAGGGAAGCACATCCTGAATGCCCACTGACTGTCTGGCCTCTGTCCCTTCAGCATTTACCATGCCCAGAGAACAGAGCTCCTCCCCTGCTCGTGCAATGCAAACGGAATGTCCACTCTCCTTGGGGCCCAGGGTGGGAAATAGGTGTGAACATTGGCTCCAAGATACATGTGATCAGGACTGATTCCTGGATCAGGAAAACACCATTAGTGGGGCAGTCAATGAAGTTTGAATGAGGTGTGTAATATAGATAGTAAGTATTGCAGTGATGTTAATACCCTGACTTGATCCTTGTACTGTGCTTACAGAAGATGTTTACTTTCGGGGAATCCAGATAAAGAGTACACGTGTCCTATGTTTGCAAGCTTTTGGGAAGTCTGAGATTATTTTAAATAAAAAATTTTTTAAATAAAAAAAGAATGTAAAATAACTGCCTCTTATGAGGGGGATGGCGTGAGGACAGGGTGGCCATTGGCAGTGCACAGGTCACAGCCCCTGGGTGGTTCTGCTGCAGTGGCCCTGTGCCCCATCTGCGGAGGCCCACATGCTCTGCAGTCACTCTGATCTTCCCAACAGGCTCTGATTTACGTAAACGTGATTCAGCGAACTAGTCTTGGTCTTATTTATTTACTTTACATGTTGACACAGGCTGTGGGGAGGACCCACCCTTGGATCCGGTGATGAAGCAGAGGAGCACAGTCATGGGGAGAATTTTGGAACTGGTCATGAAAGCTCAGGTGCTCTGGGTCCACATCAGAGTGTGTCTGGCTCGCTTGGCTAATGGAGAGCACATTCCACAGCTTAATAACTGCACCACCACAGGCGGTTTCCAAATTTGCTAAGAGTTCACATACAAGGAAATACACTTAGCATTAAACAACTAAACTAGAAACACTAAGCTTTCTTTAATGATTCAGAAGGCCTTCCAGATTATGCAAGATCAACATAATAGGCATCAGTGGACATCAATAAGCCGCAGAAGTCTTGGCTGTCATCCTTCTCTACAAAGAACAGAGTGTCGCAATTCCTTCTGATTGTGCTGTTCTTTTTCATGTGGAAATAGCTCACGAAGTAAAAATTCCATTTGGGGACTTTTAGTATACTCTGTTAAGGACCCTAATGAAAATCACACAAGGGATGATAATGACTAAAAAGAGTGGTAGCCACCAAAACTTATGTGGATGCTCCTTCACTTATGATGAGGTCATGTCCTGATAAATTTATCTAAGTTGAAAATATTGTAAGTCAGAACTGCATTTAGTACACCTATCGTCCTGAATGTCATAGCTTAGCCTGGCCCACCGTAAACGTGCTCAGAACACTTACATTCGCCTCTAGTTGGGCAAAACATCTGGCTGCCACTGCCTAGACTCATAAAAGAGAACCATTCTTTAAATCGCTAGCCTGGGAAAAGATGAACATTAAAAATTCAAAATATGATTTCTACTGAATGTGTATCACTTTTGCAGCATCCTAAAGTTGAAAAATGAAAACTCGAACCATCATAAGTTGGAGACCATCTGAATTTATTTCTTTTTATGATTTCCAAGAATATTTATATATTAAAATTTCAGCCTGACCAGGCGGTGGCACAGTGGATAGAGCGTCGGACTGGGATGCGGAGGACCCAGGTTCAAGACCCCGAGGTCGCCAGCTTGAGCGCGGGCTCATCTGGTTTGAGCAAAAGTGCACCAGCTTGAGCCCAAGGTCGCTGGCTCCAGCAAGGGGTTACTCGGTCTGCTGAAGGCCCACGGTCAAGGCACGTATGAGAAAGCAATCAATGAACAACTAAGGTGTTGCAACACTCAATGAAAAACTAATGATTGATGCTTCTCGTCTCTCTTTGTTCCTATCTGTCTGTCCCTGTCTATCCCTCTCTCTGACTCTCTGTCTCTGTAAAAAAAAAATAAATAAAATTTAAAAAAAATTTCATAACTTATTAGGAACATAGATTGGAGATCAAAATACTAGTAGGGTTGCTCCAAGCAGAATAGGAGGAAAAGGTTAAATGCTCAGACGTCTCCCTGTGCTGGGTAAGGCCCTGGGTAATTTCACCTGGGAGTGAGAAGGATGAGGTCCTTGGGACACCAGCCCACTCAATGTCCTGAAGTCTGGTTCAGGAAGATTTGTCCTCTTGCGCAAGAGTCAGAATAAGGCGAGAGGAACAGAGAGTTCCCTCTTTTGCATAATCTCACAACTCCCAAAAGGTACTTTAGTTTTAAGTACCCTGCTGAGTGGGTTGTTCTTTATTTGCAATACAGTTGCTCCTGATAATTTTTCAAGTTGGACCAGAACTCATAGCTTTGATGGAGCACAGAACAGCTGCCCTAGTGCTAGGTGGGATGTATATATTTGGTCCTACTGGCTGTGACCAGGGAGCAGGGTTACATGCATCCTAACTGCTTCAGAAAAGAGTTCACCTTCTTCTTTCCCAGGGGTTGACTTGCCAGGAAAAGTAGTCCCAGTTTCTAACATTGGAGGCTTTTCTTAAGAGAATCCCCTTTGGGGTTCCTTTCAAACAGTCCTTTCAAACTGAATTAAATCATCCTGCCTTCAGATTTTTGTTTGTTCAGGGAACTTAAATTTACTTTACCAAACCATTCTATGGCATTTATAGGGTATTTTTTCCTCTAGAGAAAAACTGGGGCACCCTTGGAGCACACATGTAACATAACTCCTCTCCCAGGCTCCGAGTGCAAGTGAAGTCACATTAATGTCAATAACTCTGAGTTCCTGTTCTTGCTGCCCCATGTGCTCATAAGAGTCCTCCAGCCTCCTACAAAGCCTCTCTAAATATTTTTGTGACTTTACAAAGAGAAGCCCCCATAGGGCCACAACCAGCCAGCAGTCTGTAGTCACCATGTGACTTCTGTCCTGGTCCTCCTCCTGCTGCTCCTTACTCAGTCTCCGTGGCTGGTAGCAAAGCTAGCGTCTGTGCCCAGAGCAGATTCTGTTCCCACAGTCGCCCTCAGGTGGTTTGCATGTCCAAGTGGAGGGAGAAGAGACCTTTCCCCCTGCTTGGTACTATACTGTCACCTGGACCCCAAAGTGGCCCTGCTTTTGTTATGTCTCGGACACTTCCTCTTGACAACAGCTTCTTTTCTGCCCTAATTCTTTCTCCCTCTGGAGTCCAAGAGACCTGGTAGGGCATGAGCCCCTTGTGACAACTCTTTCCTGTTCTCATCTCTCTCCTTTCTTTTATGATATACTGCAATCAACAACAACAAAACTCTCCTTCCTCCTTCTCAGACCCCAAACCAGAACTCTCCACTCATATCAAGCAGTATACACTCACATGTGGGGTCCCCTGGCTCAGCAGGACCACAAAGGGCAAACCTCAGAATTTCTGATTGAATAACCTAGAAAACTCTTCTATATAATCACTGAAAGATCTCCTTCAATGTAGACAGATTCTTGAGTTGAGTCATGAGAAGTAGTGGAGCAGCATTTTTAAAATTGATTTAGAAACTAAAGATCTAATAAAAATGAAGATTTTTTTTTTTTTTTTTTTTTAGGTGAGAGGACAATAGATAGTGAGGCAGACTCCCACATGTGCCCCAACCGGAATCCACCCAGCTACTCATCTGGGACTGACACTTGAGTACTGAGCTATTTTTAACACCTGAGGCTGATGCTCTTCAGTGGAGCTATCCTCAGTGCCCAGGGCCACACTTGAACCAATTGCACCACTGGCTGCAGGAGGAGAAGAGGGAAAGAAGAGGGAGTGGGATAGGGGGAGAAGCAGATGGTTGCTTCTCTTGTGTGCCCTGACTGGGAATCAAACCTGGGACATTCATACTCTGGGCTCTTTCCACTGAGCCATTGGCCAAGGCCAAGGTTTATTTTTAACTCATTAAAAATCCTTTCAGTTAATTGTATTCTTTTTTTTTCCTTTTGGTAAAATATACATAGCATAAAACTTACTATGTTAACCATTTTTAGTGTACAGTTCAGTAACATTAAGTACATTCACATTGTTGTGCAACTATCATCACCACCTGTCTTTAGAACTTTTTTTTTTATTTTTTCAAACTGAATTAGCAAACCCATTAAACAATAGCTCCCCACTTCCCTTTCCTCCCAGTACCTTGCAATCACCATTCTGCTCTCTGTCTGTATGTCTGACTACTTCACATAAGTAAAATCATATACTACTACTGTCCTTTTGTTACTGGCCTATTTCACATAGCATAATTTTTCAAAGTTCATCCATATTGTAGCATGGGTCAGAATTTATTTCCTTTTTAAGGCTGAATAATATTTCATTGCATGTATATACTACACTACACTTTGTTTATTCATTCATCCACTGAGGGACATTTGAATTGCTTCCACCTTTCGGCTGTGAATCACATTTGTAATTTAAGATTTTCTAGTAGTGATATTAAAAAGGTAAAGAGAAAGAGGTGAAATGAATTTAAAATATATGTTTTATTTGACCTAATACAGTTGAGATTTTATCATTTCAACATATAATCAATGTAAAACATTTACTAATATGTAACATTTTTTCATATGCAGTTTTTGATGTCTGATGTGTTTTTTATATTTGTAGCGCAGCTTTATTTAGATTACCTCCATTTTAAATGCTGAATGTGGCCATTGACTATTAGGTAGCCAGATATAACTCACCATTGGGGTAGAATTTGGGGATCTTAACAATACTTTTTTCCATGTTCTTGCATTGTCTCTGAGAGAACCAATATTTCAAATGAATCTGACAAGGTATAGATTGCTGTTAGTTCTCAGTTGATATCTCAGACAAATGCCTGGAGTCCCGGATTTCTGTGGCTCCAAATGTTTTAGTTCTATGTTCAAGCAGTTGAGCTGACATTTTAAAAATGGAGATTGATTAGCATTCTCCCCAGTGGAGGGACACGTGCTTTCATTTATATACTTCAAGTATATACATTATGTACTCAGCACCTTCAAGGCACCAAATATATTTAACTTATCTATCTATGACCCAACATACTGATTCTATTTCTTATGGATATGCATATGCATCTGCACCATGATCACTTGTTTATTCACGAATTCAGTGACTATTTGTTGAGTTCCTTTTAATGGGCTAAGCCCAAGAGAAGCACTGGGGGTCCCGCCACAAGGAGATGTACACAATCTTGGTTCTTAAGGGCCTTGAGCTGCAGTTCATGGTCCCTGCCTGTCAGCATACTTAAGTTGGCTGACATGGAAGAAGGATGGTTACCCTTCTCAGCTTGGGCAAACCTCTGTAGTTCTTTCTTTTCTTCTAACCTGCAAGATACGTTTAATTCCATTCTCTTGATTGATCACCCCAGTGGGAAAAGTAACATTTACTTTTTGCAACTTTATGAGTTATTGCATCATGTAAGTGATGTGGGAACTTGGGGGTTTACATTGATAAAAAAGAGTGCATTGCTACAGAAATTGCTAAAAACTAAAATTCACTCAGTGATAGCTGGGGTGGCTAGAGCAGATTTTCTCCACATCACCTAACTCCCCGAATAGGAGCCCTGGGTTCTATTTCACAAGAGTCTTCTTTTTGCAGCTAATGAGGGGTCATGTAGCATATTGTCTGTCATGATGCGCGTGCTTCCTATAGAGAGGTTTAATCATCTGTGGTGTAAAGGCACCAGTTGACTCTGAGCCTGGTTTCTTTCCTTTGTTTATACAAAAAACATGGACACGATGCCTGAAAATGCCGTTAGTCCCCTCCTTCATCTCACAGTTGACATACACAAGAACATCAGACTGTTGAGAGCTTGAACACACAACCCATTCCTGAGTATGTATTTCTTGATGCCTCTTTTGATTGAAGTTGTAGAGATATACCCTCCATATTTCATTAGAGAAAACTCCTTAACATCAGTGGATTCTTGCTAGATAACTTCACTGCAGGAAAAATGTTCCTATTCAGTTGATTTCTAGAATTGTAGATAAAAATTGTGTGGATTTGGACGGAGGTTATTGTCCTTGCCCTCAGGGCAAGGTTCTGGGGAATTCAGATCAGCATTTAGTAGAGATTCCAGCTTCTTTGTTGGTTCTGATATACTGTATCCAGGAGGACAATTCAGAGCACCATTCCTGGAGGTACCCTGAGAAAAACCAAATTCATCCCTGCCCTGGCTTCTTCTCACCAGCCTCATCGAACTCAAGGAACTGGCTCTACTTTGCCTAACCACGCCCTTCCGTTGCCCTCACACGGAGTCTGCCGCCTCTGGGCCTTTCCTGTACAATTTTCTCTGTTGAGCGTGTTTCCCTGGTTTTCCCAAGCCAGCTCAAGTGTCACCCCCTTCTTGAAGCCTCTGTTCTTCACCCCTACCGCATCATCACCCCATCCCCCGACCCTCAGATTCACTTGTGGAATTGGCTTGTCTTTCATTTCAGTCTTTCTGCTACAACCCCCAATAATAATAATAATAATAATAATAATAATAATAATAATAACTCAGAAAGATAGAAAGAGTGATTTTGTTTGATTTTATATGGAAAAATGTTACTTTTTTTACCCTGAAGCAAATTACTGTTCTATGAGAAGTCTCCCTTCTCTGGCCCTCTCTCTTTCAGAAGTGAACCCAGGTCATTTCTAACATGAAGTTCTGATTCTCTAGCCGATAGGCGGTCACTACAAAAACAGAACACGGTCCTTGGGCACTGAGGGCCTTTTAAGGCATCTTCACATGATAATAAATACAATAAGACCTGTGTTGGAACTTTACATATGTTGACTTATTCAGTTCTCCAAAGGTGTTATTATCAACTGACTTTTATAAGGAATGATCCTGGCCATGGGATGGAGTGGTTGCTAATGGTTACACAGTACACAGGCACTGGAGCTGGGGCTGGTGACTCTCAGTGTGGACACAGTTCTACAGTGGGCCACAGCTTGGTGAGTGAAGGACAGGCCCCCACTTGCTCCTCCCATTGGGCACAAGCATACGCAATCCTCTATTCTCATCCCAGCTTTCTGTCTGGATCCTGTGCTTTTCATCATTATAGCAACGTAACTCCACTACATGGGAAAATTATAGGAAAGCAGGACATAGGAGGAGCCATTGCTCTTTCTGATGAGGGCCAGGCTTCTAGGTAGGCCACGGAGGCTGTTGGTTCTTTCATATGATGTGAGGCCCCCGAGGGTTCTTCCCTATCTGTTTACAAGATGACCGTGACGTGTGAGGCTGGATTAGGGGTCCTCTTTGGACTTTGGGCTGTGCCTCTCTCAGGTGAGCAGGTCTTCAGTAGGTCTTTCCATCCTTCTAGATTTCAGTTTTCTCAGTTGAAAATTGAAAGGGTCAGATTCAGTCACTGATTTTTAAAAATTGAGATATAATTTACATACTATGAAATTCACCCTTAAAAAATAAATTTAGGGGGTTTTAGTATCTTTACAATGTTGTGGAATCATCATCACTGTCTAATTCTGAAACCCATTTTCATCACCCCTAAAAATAATCTTGTACCCTTTTCCAATCATTCTCAATTCTGCACTCCTCTCAGTCCTTTGCAACTATTAATCTATGAATTTGCCTATTCTACATATTTCTATAAATGGAATTCTGTGATACGTGGTCCTTTGTATCTGATTTAACTTAACATGTTTTCAAGATTTATTCATATTGTAGCATCAATCACTGATTTGTAAACTTTCTTTTGAACAGAAGTCATAGGTAGAGCATCAATATGTAACAGAGAGAAGCAAAGATGATCTGATGGAATCAGGGTAGAGCTTCTTGCCTTCTTGAGAGCCCTCTCAACCTGGTGGCACCCCCAGGATGCCTCTGCAGAACCCTAGGGCTTTACAGAAGACAGTTGAGAAGGCTCTGAACTAGATCATCTCTCAAGTGCTTTTTTGGTTCAAAGATGTTGCTTTCCTAAGGGCTGTACTTCAAAAATGTGAATCACCCTACTGGTAATTTTCACTCTAATCAGCTCACAACACCCCTCTCCAAAATAATTCAGAGAGAGCAGAACACTAAGCAAATGAAGTTCAGTGCAAGAAAAACATAAAGTGGTTTTCTAGCTTTGGCACTGCCCTGGAGAGGCAGTGGGAGGAATAGGAGCTCTGGATATCCTGGGAAGGGGTGGACACCTGGAAAAAGTGAAACCATATAGAAAAGAAGGGACTGCCCTGGCTACATAGGTCAGTTACAAAGAGCATCTTTCTGATTCACCACGGATGTGAGTTCAATCCCTGGTCAGGCACATATATGAGTCAACCAGTGAATGCATAAATAAGTGGAATAACAATTCAGCATTTCTTTTTAAAAAAATTTTTATTTAGACAATTAATTTTAATGGGGTGATATTGATCAAATCAGTATTTCTCTCTCTCTCTCTCTCTCTCTCCCTTCCCCCTTCTCTAAAAATCAATAACAATAATAAAATTCAAAAAAGGGAAGGGACTAAAGATAGAAAAGGAGGTTGCTTTATAAAATTGCCGTGACCTGACCCCCAGTGATGGACTTTTCTAAGAAATGTCCTTTCCTTTGAGGCTAAAAAGGATTGTATGGTCTGCAGCTGACCAGAGCTCTTCTTTCTCTGGGACATTCTTGCCTTTCTGGGCAAGGAAAAAATCCATGCAAATCTCTGTCCAAAGTCAATTATGTGAGATCTGGAGTAGTGTAGTCTGCCAACGGAAACTGCCGGTCATTTGTATGTGGCCTGGTATGTGGGACGCCTCAGAGAGCTTTTCTGGCTCTTCCTTCCATCCTAATGGGAGACCTCAGGCAGCTGCAGCAGCCTCCTCAGCTGTGACCCACCCCAGAGCTCGCCCTGAGGGAAGCCAATGTCTTCTGAGTCAGCGCCAGCCATCTTGACTAGTCTGCGGAACTAGCAGGGACCTTGCCTCCTTCATACCCACCACATTGCCTGAGCCCAACATAAGTTCCAGAAGGTGATAGGAGCCCTGGGTGGCAATCAGGAGACCCAATGCTGACCAAGGAGACACAGGATTTTTAAATTTTTTTATTTTTTTGTGGGGAGGCAGAGAGACAGACTCCTGCACACATCCAACCAGGATCCACCTAGCAAGCCCACCAGGCGCTGATGCTTTGCTCATCTGGGGTGTTGCTCCGTTGCAACCAGAGCCAATCCAGTGCCTGAGGTGGAGGCCATGGAGCAATCCTCAGCGCCTGGGCCAACTTTGCTCCAATGGAGCCTTGGCTGTGGGAGGGGAAGAGAGAGACAGAGAGGAAGGAGAGGGGGAGGGGTGGAGAAGCAGATGGGCGCTTCAAGGAGACACAGGTTTTAATAGAGGTTCTGCTTTTTTTTTTTTTTAGAGCAAGTGATAATATGCAAGTCATGTTGTCTTCATGAGCCTTAGTTTTCTCATCTGCATAATGATAGATTGGTTTCCCATCTTATTCCAAAAATATTAAAGGCAACTCTTCTCTAAAACTAAGGAGTTAGACCAGATGACTTCTAAGAACTTTTTTGTTCTACAGGTTTTAAAGACTGTTCTGTGAATTGGGTGCTGACTTACAATTTAGAGCCTTCTAAAGATCCCAACAGTCTCTCCAACATATCCGAACAGCCACCTTGTCACTTGTCATTTTTGAGCCCTATTTACCGAGTGGGGCTAAATTCTTATTGATTAATTTAAATCTTCTTTAAAATGCTGGCCAGATGGGGAGACTGTTCTAGATAAAAGCAAAATGAAGAGATGTGAGCATCAAATACAAAGGGTATTTCTTAATGGAATCTTGGATCAGTAAAACAAAACAGTGACACACACAAACACACACAGCCCCCAAAATACAAAGCCAACAACCTATAATGGGTGTTTTGGGAACAACCAACGTTTGAGAACAAATGCTCCCCTGCCTTCCCAAAATGCCTTGTTTGCTCTCCTCTTCCCTTCCAACTCTCATTCATCCTCTAGGACAGGGGTCCCTAAACTACGGCCCTGCCCGTGGGCTGCATGCGGCCCCCGAGGCCATTTATCTACCCCCGCCTTCCGGAAGGGGCACCTCTTTCATTGGTGGTCAGTGAGAGGAGCATAGTTCCCATTGAAATACTGGTCAGTTTGTTGATTTAAATTTACTTGTTCTTTATTTTAAATATTGTATTTGTTCCCATTTTGTTTTTTTACTTTAAAATAAGATATGTGCAGTGTGCATAGGGATTTGTTCATAGTTTTTTTTTATAATCCAGCCCTCCAATGGTCTGAGGGACAGTGAACTGGCCCACTGTGTAAAAAGTTTGGGGACCCCTGCTCTAGGGCTTTGCTGAAAGCTTTACTCCGCTGTCCTTCTCCAAGAGCTCTGCCCCCCCCACCAGCTCTGGCCCTCCCCTTTGCTGCTGCACTCCCTTCCACTGAACTGGCCCTTCACACTTGCCCTTAACCATGGCATCCCTGATAACGGAATTTGCTTTATTTGTGCACGTATGTATAAGTGAATGATAAGAGAGCAGAGATCCTGGCTTCTGTGCTCTCCCCAGGCAACACGTTCAATAATTAGTTTTGCTTGAACTTGGAAAGGTATTCAAATTCAAGTTTACTGTGTATTTTTTTTTTTTTTTTTTTTTTCTGAAGGCAAAGTTTCCTATTCTGGGCCTCTTACTCATTATCCAGAGGTGAAGGCAACACAGGCAAGATTAGCCTGGATCCTGACAAACACAGCCCTATGTTTATTTTACAACAATTAGAAGCAAACAGGCTCCTTCCCAGATAGGTTAATATATCAGGCCACCTTGAATGAAGCCCCTGCTCAAGTGTGCCTCATGCACAGCTTAAAAAATTATCTTGGCAACAGGATATTGGGAGGTACTTTTCTAGTTCCTCTAGAAATGGTCACCAGGGCTCCAATCGGGGGAAGGGGAACAAAGAGATATGACCACCACCTTTTTTTGGAAGAAAGCCCCTGAGAACTGAGGTGCAACAGTCCTCCAGGGCCAACATATCACAATCAACAAGTTCTTTCTCACCCCCAAGCAGAGACTGGAGCTGTTTGGAACCATGACTCACCAGCTTAGTGGGATGCTGTGGTTTGTACTCTCCCTTCGCTCTGCTGCCCCTCAAATCACAGCGTGAGGTGCTGCATAAAGTCACATCCAAATACTAGCTCTGACTGCAAGCAGAGAGTGGCATTCTGTGATCCATTTTCAATGCCTGTGTGGACAATAGATTCATCTCTTAGGGACTATTTGTCAGTGTCTGTAGACAGGAAGTGCTACGTGCATCTAGTGTATAGAGGCCAGGGATGTGCTAAACATTCTGTCGTGCACAGAACAGTGCCCCTTCCTTCCCCCAAAATATCTAGTCCAAAGTGTTCATAGTGCTACTGTTGAGAAACCCTGATATGAAATAGTTATTGATCAAATCGAAGGGATATCATTATTCCTGGGGCCACCAGGCCAGCACACCTACTGCTTTGCCAAACCATCTATCTATTTGTGTATTCTTATGCAAAATGTTTGGGTTTGGCCCACTTCCCTAAGAACCCCCATGCTCTAATTTTTACCCCAGGTGTTATGGACTGTTAACTGTGTGATTCTACACAGGCCCTTTTGAAAGGGAAGCTGCCTTAGTAAATATTTTTTTTAATTGCTACACATTAGAATCATCTGGGGAGCTTTCAAACCTACCAATATAACAGCTGCATCCAGGTCAATTAAATCGAAATCTCTGGGGTGGAATCCGGGTGGCTGAATTTTTTAAATCTCCTGAGTTATTCCAATGAGCCGCCAAGTTTGTGATCTGCTGCTCTACTTAAGCCTTCCTCTCCTGGTGCATGGCCTCACCTGAGTCTTCCGTCCTGTTGGAATCGTAGAGCAGGGCCCGGAAGACTCAGCTATGGTGGTCCCAGCCCAGGGGCCAGTGGGCTGATGTTGGGAGGGTTGCTCTGGTTCACCCATTTCAGACATTAGCTGTTCAACAATAGCTGGATTTATTAGTTAACTCCAGTACATACATGCATATCATGAATTATTATGAATTTATATGTTTTTATATATCCTTGTCTAACCATTCATTCCTCCTCCCTAAGAATTGGGCAGATACATCTGGCCCTCAGAGGCTGTGAGTTAGCTTTTGGAAGTAGGCTTCTATTTCACCTGATTAGTCACACTGGCTTTGCTGCGTTAGCCATCCTCTTTCCGGAGGCTTGTGTCTGTTATCTGGGCTCTCAGTCTTTTCCTGGCTCTGCCTGAACTGTTACCCGTAGTTTACTCTTTCTTCCATCTCTGCCTCTTCCTCTTTGCATTGCTCCTTTACACTGGATCAAACTTTTTAATGCCAAAGCAATAACTCTGGGTGTTTTAAATGCCTCAGCACTGGAAGGATTTAAAAAAAAATTAAAAAGATTTTTAAATTAAGTATTATTCTATAAATAAAAAAAATATGTGAAAGAACAATAATCAGTGGACTACCTGTGAGCTTGCCCGTCCTCTAATCCAGAACTAGATTGTTGCCCATACATGGTGCACACCATTGCTGTCCACCTCTGTGCTTTGCCACCAGAGTCAATAATATTCCACATTTTGTTCATCCCTTTAAAAAAAAGGTTTTCTCAAGGATGTATGGATTTCTAAACAATGCATTACTTGTTTTTTTTTGTGTGTGTGTTTAAACTATATTAAAATGGTAGCATACTGTATATCATCTTTGGAGACTTGCTTTTTTTTTTTCCTTAATTTTTGGCTAAGGTTCGCTGGATAATATTCCATTGCTTAACTATACAAAATATAATTTCCCATTTTACTGTTGATGGGCATTTGTGTTGTCCCTACATTTTGGTTGTTGGGAATAGTGCTGCAAACATTCTTTTTCTTTCTTTCTTTCTATCTATATATAAGAAAGAATTTCTCTAGACCAGGATCTCTCAAACTTTAATTGGCCTGTGGATCATCTGAGGATCTTATTAAATGCCAATTCTAGCTTATTTCATCCAAGGGGAGGACTCACAGTGACACCAATGCTGTGAATCCATGACTACACTTTGAGTGGCAAAGCCCTGCTATGTGATTGGCCAACTTTACTGGAGGATGCCACACAGCCTTTTAAAGTAGTGATACACATTTACAGTCCAATACATTTTGATACATATCTTCTTCAGGACCTGCTATTGTTGGTCTTGAGGACTGAATCTACATTTCCTGACTATCAATTAGGTTGAGCAATTTTTATATGCTTATTGGCCACACCATGCATCTTTTCTGTGAATTGCCTATTCATATTTTTACCCATTTTTCTTTTACATTGTTTACCCTCTTATTGTGAAAAGCTCATCTTACCCGTTTTATGTTCTGATTCAAATCCTTCATTGGGTTTATGTGTGAAATATTGACACTCAGTTTGTTTCTCTTCTTTTACCTTTCTTTGTGGTATTCTTGATGAATGTAAATTCTAAATTATTTTATTTAATAAATTTGAGATTATATTTTGTAAATATAAGGTGTACAATGTTTACTTTGATACATTTATATATTATAAATATGATTGCCATTAAAGTAATATTTATTACATTATATCATTATAGTATATTACTGTCTATTTTACTGTACATTAAGATCTCTATTGATTATTTTCTACTTATTATAAGTTTGTATCCTTAAACATCATCAATCTTATCTGCCCATCCTCCATCCCCTGGTAACTACCATTTACTCTTTTTTTTTAAATATAAAACAGTTTGACTTTTTTAAGATTCCACATATCATTGATATCATATAGTACTTTTTTTCTCTCTCTGACTTATCTCACTCAGCATAATATGCCTAAAGTCCACTCATGTCACAAATGTTAGGATATTATACCTTTTCATTTGTGAATAATATTCCACTGTGTGTATTTGTACCATGTCTTTTTTTTTTAATCCATTCCTCTGTTGGGCATTTGGGTTGTTTCCATCTATTGGCTATTGTAAATAATGATACAATAAACATGGGTGTGCATATAAATTGTTAAAATCCTGTTTCCATTTCTTTTGGTTATATACCCAGAAGTAGAATTGCTGGATTGTATGTACGGTAGATCTATTTTTAACTTTTTGAGGACACTCATACTGTTTTTCATAGTGGTTGGACAAATTTGCATTCCACTCACAGTGTACAGAGTTCCTTTTTTGTCATATCCTCACCAGTACTTGTTGTCATCTCTTATCTTCTTATGATAACCGTTCTGACAGGTGTGAGGTGATAGCTCATTGTGATTTTTATCTGCATTTCTTGGATGATAAGTGACAGTTAGCATCTTTTCATGCGCCTGTGCCATTATGATATCCTTTTTTTGGAAAGTGTCTATTTAGTTCTCTCCATTTTTAAATCAAATTGTTTGCTTTTATGTTACTAAGTTGTGTTAGTTATTTATATATTTTGGATATTAACCCCTTATCAATGTTAATTTCTTAGTTTTGATACCAAGGTTATTTAAGATGTTAACAGTAAAGGAAGCTGGGTAAAGAATATAAAGGAACTAACTCTCTGTACCATTTTTGAAATTTCTCTGTAAGTCTAAAATTATTTCAAAATAATCTTCTTTCAAAGTCCATCACTGTCCTAAGGTTATAAAGATATTCTCCTATAATGATTCTAAAAGTTTTCTTTTCACGTTGAGAGCTTTGGTCCATGGGGAATAAATTCTGTGTTTGGTGTGAAGCATAGATTTAATTCCATGTTTCCCTATACTGATTGTGAATTGGCTCACCATCATTTTTTAAGTAGTGTCTTCTTTCCCTAGTGCTCTGCGATGCCACCTTGGCCATGTACCAAATCCACCCGGGAGAGTGGGCCTTTACAGACCTTCGAGCTATATATTCAATAGAAAGCAAAGTCTGATGTCCGTGAGGCGTGCTCCTAGACAGCTGTGTCACTCTCCCCAAACCCACCTGCCCTTTCCCCTACGGCAGTTCCTCTCTGAGCAGCAAGACCAGAGGGACCATTCAGTCTTGGTTTGCAACCCATTTGGGGCTTTCAGTTAAACTCTGCTTAACTTCATGTTTTTGACCTTCAAACTTTGTCTTGCTCATGTTCTGTCTTCTGAATCACACACTGTTCAAGCTATGAAGAAACCTGGGGTGAAGTTTTCCAGCCTTTTTGTTTATATTTGAGAAAACTTGAGTTAAGCAATGTATCCAAGGTCAGACACTTGGTTGATAGAAGAGCTGAGATTAGACCCAATCTTTTATCTCCCAATTATAAACTCAGATTTTTTTTTTCCCTCCTGTGTTTCTCGTTCCAATTCACAGCACCACTGTCTACCCGTTGTCTGCCAAGTTAGACACGTGGAGGTGCTCCTGGCCGGTCCTTCCTCGCCTCTCTGCACTTTTGGTCATGACCACATTCTGATAATTCTGCCTCTGAAATCTTTGTCAAATGTATTCTTTCTCATTCCTTCCCACACCCACAGCCCTACCTCATGTCCTTGTCAATTCTCGACTGGATTACAACAGTCCCCTTACTGGCTTTCCTGTTTCTTGTCATACCCCTCTATAGTCCACTCACTTGCTAGACTGCCCTTAAAATTCTAAATTTGAAAATGTATATCTGGTTGTTTAACTGCCCTGCTACTTTGCTGAAAGACCTCTGTATCTCCTTGTCAAGGGATGAAGTTATAACTTTCATCATTTGCTCCCAATTTACCTTCTCAGCTTCATCTTTTATCACCTTTCTTCTCTCCTGCAGGTAGCAGTGCTGCATCTACACTGAACTATTGGGTGCTCCTAAGAAATGTCACACCTGTTTAAGCTTCCGATACTTAGCACATGCTGTCTCTGCCTGCAGCGTCTTTAAATCTTTCTCTACCTCTTGCAACTGCATTCCCTTTTCAAGATTCAGAAAAGGGCTGTCTCTTCCACAAAGCCCTCCTGAATGCCCTTAGTTGCAGCTAACCACTCTTACAGCACTGTGTATGATCAATCCTATGTAAGCCTGTTATAACAATAGGCTTATTTATGTGTCTGAATTCCTTACCAGTCTGTGAGCCTCTTGAGGCCAGTAACCATATTTAAATCGTCTTTGTACTTCAAGCGTCTGACCCAGTGTAAACACACAATATATTATTATTGATTGAATCTATCTATCTATCTATCTATCTATCTATCTATCTATCTATCTATCATCTATCAGTGATCTATCTATCTATCTATCTATCTATCTATCTATCTATCTATCTATCTATCTATCTATCATCTATCAGTGATCTATCTATCTATCTGGAAAATGACTGGGAAATATTTCTTAATATTATTCATTTCTTATTCTGCCAACTCATCCTTGTTGATATCACTTACTTATTAGTCAGGACTCTTGCAGTGGCAAGTGCCTAAATTCTGTTTATGTAAACTTAAGTCAAATAAGAAGCAAGTGTTTGTTCACATATTCTGCTGTAGAAAGGACGGGCAGGAGCTGGGCTTCCGGGCAGCTGGAGCAGATATTCAAATGTGTTCAGAGCTCTCTATTCCAGGTTTGGGTCTTTGGGTTTCTTGGCATATGGATTTTTTTCTCTCCCATGGGTCCTATTTCTCCCATGGGAAGCTCTGGACCAATGGTAATACTACATTTAGCTTCTCGCCTAAGTGTGGTATGAAGCATTTTGGAGAACTCTGACTCACTGAGTTTGGGTCAAGTAGAGTCAAACTCACATAACTCGCTTGTGGAAGTATAGTCAGCTAACGGAATGTACAAACATGGCTAAAATGGGGGAAAATAAACAGATCCCCCCAAAGACAAAAGAAGAAACACTGACAGGCTATGCCTGAACAATCCCTCCCCTTCAATTTGTGTTCACTTAGAGGATAGGAGACAGAAAATGACTTTGTTTTTTTCAGTTGTAGTGTTTGGACAAGAAAAAGAACACAGTATTTGCACACTCAGCTGAAATACTTGATGAAGTGAATATGTTTCCCCATAATGAAGTTATTCCATCTTTTGGGCAATGTCTTTGTGTTTGACAAGTACCAGGGACTTTAATTGAAAATTACTTTGGGAATCTTGCCAGACATTACAAATTAAAAATATGAAAACCCTTCTCCTGGGTCAGGAGTGTTACAAGCCCCATGTCAAATGTCATTACCCCATGTGCATTCTAGGACTGTGCAGGTGGGAAGCTAAGTGTTGATTGCATATTTTAGCCCAAGAATAATTTCCTGAATGGCAATTTGCTCCTTTATTTGATGAAACCGAGGTTTTCAACAGCAGTAAAATGCAATCTTTCCAGAGCGTATTTCCGTGGGTTATGAAGATTGATTATGCTGCTTAGTGAGAGATTCATTATTTGGTTATTTAGACCATGATTTATTAAAAAAAAAAAAAAGTAATAAGCTAATGATTTCCAGTTAGGAAGGTTTGCCCCATGAACAGTGGTATTTAGCTCAGTGGTATTTGCTTCTAATTGATAGTGCTGGGGTGAGGGTGGAGGAGGAGCCCAGAAACAAGGCCTGTTTTAAACCAAGCCATTAGTGCTTTCTGGGCCCAGAAAAGGGGCTTCCTAATTTCTCTGGATCTCGGGACTGTATCCCCTTCCACACTGCCCCAAACTTGATGGAACTGGAATTTTGATTGTGCCCTAGAACAAGGGAGAAACGGGGCAGAGCAAAGGCATGGCTGGAGGCCAAACTGAGGCTCAGAGAGGACACAGAGCCCAAGAAAGACCCAGGAAAAGTCTAAGGGGAAAGAGCTGTGAGGAAGAAAAGCGGGGAAAGCAGCAAGCAAGTGAAGCGTGAGTGAGCCATGTGAGTGAGCGGGAGAGATGGAGATGGAAACCACAGGCAGAAAGCAGAGATCAGAGAGAGAATGAAGCCCCCTCACGTTGCAGCGGCCCCATCCTTGTGGGTCTGCGCTCTGCTCCGGTGGTCCCCGCGCTCCCTGTGCAGACCTGCCTGGTGGAGCGAGGTGGGCAGCCTCTGTCCTGGCCCCGACTCCTTACAACTTCTCGGCTCTGCAATTCAGACTTTCTTTCCAGGAAAACCAACCAACCAACCTGTTATCAGTTCTGAGGGTAAAAAGAGGGGACCCTGGGAGGGATGTTGCTTAGACCAAGGAGGAGACTCAGAGAAAAGAGGGCGTGGGAAGAGTGGACAAATGAATTCCCTAATACTCTTCAGTGTCCCTAAGTGTGTCTGTGCATGGTTGTCATAATCCAGACACTGCTTTCTAGAAACCTCCTCTTGGGAGGAGCCCACAGTGATGAGAACAAAACAGTTGATGGACAGCCCTTTGTTTTATGTCAGGAGCCTGCCCTTGATCCTAGAAAAATGGCCAGAAAAATCTCAGAGCAAAACTTGAGATGATTACTACCCTAACTATTCATGTTGGCCTCAAAGTGGCTGGGACCTAATAATCGTGATCTCCTTCAAATCTTAGAAGAACTCTGCAGGGCAGGTTTTGTTCCTGTTACTCCGTGTGTTTTAAAGGGAGGTGTTATCACTAGCCTTCTACTGCCTTACATAGGATTGTAAGAGTGGTTAGCTGCAACTAAGGGCATTCAGGAGGGCTTTATGGAAGCCTCTAGAAACTGAGGCTCTAGAGAGCTGAATGAATTGTCTGAGGCCTCTGCTCTGGGAGAGGATGAGCCAGGTTGGCTCTGAAGCCTCAATTCTTCTCTTCACCCCTGGCTGTCCTCCAGGCACCCATGGCCAGTTGGAGCCAGTGACCAACCACTTTAGTGCACGTGTGCACACAACCCCTGACATGTGTGTCAGACTTCATAACCACTGACCAAGGGCATTTACGTCCATCACTCTGGTTTACTTTATGGCCACATGAGAAGGAGCCCAGGCGTCCTGGAGCAGATGAGCGGAAGCAGCTTTGGGTAGAAGGAACATGGAAATACCTTCTAACTGGGGTCTCCTGATTTGAAACCAGGCATCACTGACCACTTTGTCTCATGAAAGTCAACCTTCAGTTTAGGACTTAACCCTGTGCCTCTGACCATGTCCCAGGCTAAAGAGCCGGGGTACCATTGAGGAGGGATGTCTTTCTTGCCAGGCTACAGGGGAGCAAATAACTCTATCACTGTGGTCAGCGAGGAAGGGAAATGGCACATTCAATGGAACCTTGCCAAGAACAACTCTGTGTTGAACCTCAAAGGAATCCAGACTAGGTTCTAAGCGCAGTCATTGGGGGAACAGAACATCCTTTTGTGTTCCTTTGAGATGGTCCCAACCCAGTTTCTGCAAAGCTGTGCTTTGAATTCCTTAGGCATTCTTACATTTCCTCATTGTTGTGTCTCCGGGAAAATCCTCTCAATGCCTGAGGAATCTCATTTCCAAAGATACAACTGCAAATCCATTTAAGTGATTCTTTAAAAATAAAAAATCATTTTTCAAAAGTATTACACTGCAGTGACAAATTTCACAATTAGTTGTTTTGCTACATATTTCGCTTAAGATTTGCATTAACTAACTTCTTTTCAAGTCCACATAGTTGGGCGGACTGTTTTCCTGAACTTCCTACATATCATAGTTTACTATGGAGGAAAAGCAAATTTAATGAGAGTTGTTTTGGATCTAAGCAATGGGATGGGTATGCAACATAAATGAATGACAAGATAACCTGGACATGTTTTCTTTGAACATATGTACCCTGATTTATTGATGTCATCCCATTAAAATTAATAAAAATTAAAAAAAAAAGAAACACAATCAGAAAAAAGGTATAGAATAATAGAGAATGCTTTGGCCATGGTACCCAGAAATACGTGGCATGGTTCTTTATGACCTTCGTTAGCTGAGTGATTATCAACGATTATCAACTTCTGAAGGTCAAGACTGTGCTCTTTTTGGGCCATTATGTGTCCCCCAGACCTAGTGCCAGGGTCTTCTTGTGTGATTGTACAAATTATGCCCTGCATAAAGCTACTAGCTTTTCACACCCAAGGGGTGAGAACACTGCCCTGTAGCTGGCTCTTGGCTTGCCAGCCTGAGCCTCTTTCTCCATTCTAATTCATAGAGTCTGCCTTCGTAGAAGCTCTGCCTGGCATAGCACAGTGTCTGGAACTTCAATTATAAAAAAATCAAAACTGCAACTGTCTGATCTTGGGTAAGCCACAAAAAACTCTTAACTCCGTTTCTTTGTCAATGAATAGGACAATTGCTTAGTTAATGGGACAGTTGTGAGGTTGAGATAGAACAGAAAGCACTTTGTAAAGTCCCACATGACTATAAGTTATTATTATTTTGGTGTTGCAGAGTGTGCTTCTGTGATGTCAATCCCCCCAAGTCAATCATCTATACATTGTCAGAATTTGCAGCTCCATTTTATATGGCGAGCCTTTTGGTTCTCAATGAAAAAAGAGCCATTCCCAATGCACCTCTCTGTCTCATTAACCAAACCCACAGAACACAGGTTTTTATTTTCTCTCCGAAGTGGAAATCTTAAGAGCAGTCTCTCTGAAATAATTGCCCTTTCGCAATATTAGAAATATTTCAATAGAGACAGCTTGGAAATGCTTTAACTTTTAAATACTTAAACCAAATAATAAATAAACCCTAGTGATGAATATTTCCAGAAGGGATGATTAACATTATCCTTACAGCTGTTCATGATATAATATCAAAATGAAAAACATACACGAGAAAAATAGCAAGCCCATGATGATTTCATGTCGCTTTTTTTTTTTTTTGCAAATAGCTCTAATGTGAAGACATTCTCGGTAAGGTTTAACCAACGATATTTCATCTGATCATCATTTAGCCAAACCGCAACAATACTCCTGAGGCCTCTTCAGTTCCACTGACAGCATCTGTCATTTCAGTTACTGCAAATGTGATCTCTTGTGGTGATGCTAGGGGGGGTGCTCTGTGGCCTGACAGGAACACGAATCTCTCTTTTTCAATTTTTAATGTTTTATTTTTTGAGGTAGGACTCAGTCGTAGCTCAGATAGAGATGTTTGTTGTTCTTATTTTTGTTATTTTGTTTGTTTCTATGTTTGGGGGCTTTAAGGAAAAGAAAACAAAACACGAATCTAGGCAAATGCATATGTTCTGATTTAACTATGTACCTGAGCTTCTAAATAGCAAGAATTCCTGTTTATATCAAAGGTGGTTTAAAGGAACAGAAGGTTGAACTGTAACTTTAAAAAGAAAAAATCTATAATCTTACTAGTCAATAATTTATTAGCAGAATTCCACACTAACCTATAACTTTATGAGAATAATAATAATTACCATATGCGACAGGCTTGCTGGGGGCCAGAAGCTATGCCAGGTAGCTTTAAATATCTATCTGACTTGATCTTCATGACAGCCCTCTGAGGTGGGCATGGTTTCTGTCACTTTGAAGCAGAGGCTCAAGTTGGTTGCTGGCGTAGGTGCTGGGTTGCCCCACGCCATGGATTGTTCTCGTCCACCCTGGAAGTTCACGCACCACCTCTCAGCTGTTGAAGGAATTGGTGAGGAGGCGGTCATCCAGGGCCTGTTAGGTTGTAAGAATTCTGCTTCTCAGCTCCCTATGACCCTTTGCTTTCTTTTCAAATGGGCCCTTGTGTGTGGTTGCAATGAGGGGGAGGAAGTGCTCTCCTGGACTTGGCAGTCATGCCTCATCTTTCCAGGTTTATCAGAACGATCCCATCCTGGATTGGCACACCCTCCCCCAGGAGTCTGCCCATTGCCTTGCTTCGACCAGCTAACCAATCCCTGATAATCAGGGGATGTCCAGCGCAGCGTTAATAAAGGGCTTCGGTTTTGGACAAATGCCCTGTGAAGGATGGGCTCCGGCTGACACTCCCCCCAGAGGGGCCCTGCAGTGAGCGGGGAGGAAGGCGGGAGAGGCCAGCTCCGGGCTGGCGGGGAACCCGGATGGGAGCTCCTGCCCAGCTTTGACACGGCACAGAAGACTGTCTCTGACCTACCCATTCAACAAGGGACTGGTGGCACCCCCAGGGAGACTTCCTCACAGTCAGGCAGAGTGGCTCATTATGAGCGGGCATGACAGGAGCTGAGTTTGGGTACCACTACCCGAGCTACAGATTGTTCTGTTCATGTAAGAGAAAAATGTTCCCACGTTATTCTACTCCACACTGATCTCAAAGGTGAGGCTGGCTGGCGTCAAAGGGGGCTGGAAGGACAGCAGCTGTGGGGAAACCTGGGAAACACACCACTCGTGGGCAGCTGGGCTCTGCAGCCTATGGTTCATGCCAGTCTCTGCTTCTAAAATTCATCTCAACCTCTCCATTTTCAGGAAGCTTCCTTTTGAATAGGGAACTATTTGAATTCTGAGTCCTCTAAGTTCTATCCATTGTGTAGCTAGCTCAGTCTAGCCTGTATTTTGGACCCTACTTACAAATCATTCCTTCCAGGAGACCTTTCTTTTTTTTTTTTGTATTTTCCGAAGCTGGAAACAGGGAGGCAGTCAGACAGACTCCCGCATGCACTCGACTGGGATCCACCTGGCATGCCCACCAGGGGGTGATGCTCTACCCATCTGGGTCATTGCTCTGTTGCAACCAGAGCCATTCTAGCGCCTGAGGATAGGCCATGGAGCCATCCTCAGCACCCGGGACAACTTTGCTCCAATGGAACCTTGGCTGCGGGAGGGGAAGAGAGAGACAGAGAGGAAGGAGAGGGGGAGGGGTGGAGAAGCAGATGGGCGCTTCTCCTGTGTGCCCTGGCCGGGAATCGAACCTGGGACTCCTGCATGCCAGGCCAACACTCTACCACTGAGCCAACTGGCCAGGGCTGGGAAACCTTTCTTGATGCCCCTAATTCTGATTGTATCCCCCCGCCCCCATGTGAGCTTCTACAGCAACCTGTGCTGACACTTAGATGTCTGTGTCACAATGGTTGGTTTACTCCCTGCCTCCTCACTATGCGAAGGCACCATGTCTGGTTTGCATTTTTGCACAGCATTGCTACAATATGACATGGAAAATGGCGAGGGTCACACCAGAGGCCCAGGAAACCTCTCAAGTTGCTCTGAGGAGGATCGTTTACGTTAAGAAAAACTCACACAGTCTTCACCAAGGAACAGATCATTATTAGGGTGTTTATAGATTCATGATATCATAAAATTTGTATTGATGTTGCTTTTCTTTCCTTAAGTTAGCATTTTTACACTAAAACTCACTAATTACTCTTCATAGCATTGGAGTCGTCAGCATCTGGCTTGAGGGGCCTGGTTTTGGTAAAATCAGTACTGTGGGGGTCTTTTTAAGCAAGAGATCTATTAAATAACCATAGTGAACATACCTACTTGTCATATAATGTGTGTTGTGTGTGTGTGTGTTTTTTTAAAATACAGTGATATTATTTGGTGGGATTCTTACTTTGGTCTTGTCAGGTTGAATGACTTTCATTTATAGGTTTTGAATAAACTGGGTTTGTGGAGGCACAAGTCACCAGGCAGGGCTCAGACCACATAGATTTCCCATGTCCCAGCCCCGGCTCCTTTCCAATTGGTAACAAAAGATCCCCTTTGTTCCAGAATTCATTCAACATATTAGTCACCCCAGGTGTGGATGGCTACATGGTGACTTTGCAGCAGCTGAGGATAAAGAGGGGTTGGACCAAAGTCAGAGTCCTGTAAAGGATTTCTATTATTGGAAGGCCGGGACAGGGGACACAGCCAGCAGTGAGACGGGCCCCCGGCTGCTGCGAGAGCCTCACACATCAGTCCAGCTTTCAGAACCCACGAGAGCTGGACGGTCTCTACAAGGTCTTCTAGCTCGTACATCCCACGGGTTTGAAGGCTGAAGACTTAGTTCTGAAACACAAGGAAAGGAATGAGCCAAGACTTGGAGCTTTGTCATTCATCTTTTTTGTTGTCACCCTCCTATTGTGACAGACAAGGCAGACCTTTGGAGGACAGGGTTTCTTTTCCCCCTATTTATTCACATCTGTACTTTGGCCTAGGGGACCTCCCAGCCCTTTTTTCTTTAACCTCATATAAAATATTTCCTTTTACTTTATGCATAGCATCATATAATTCTTTCCTGTTACAAAAAAACATTCTGAAACAGAAAAAAAATATCTACTTAAGACAATTCACAAATACATAAAAGAAACAATAAAATCCATCTATAATACAATCAGAGGAAACTATTATTAACTTTTCCCATACACATATATGAATAAAGATTTGTAAGATATGAAACTAAAAATTCCTTATTCATATGATTGTGAAATTTGCTGTTTTCACTTAAATATAGGGCAAATAGTTTTTATTTCACTGAAAGCATATCTACTACACATTTCTAATAGCTGCATAGTGGCATGATGGACTTACCCAGCCACCTATGTCTAAACGTCTGACGATATTTTGCTGCAGTAAACAACACTGTAACAGACATTCTCATTAACTCTGGAGGCCTCAGCACCTGGGATTGTAGAAAGGGCTGTAGTGGGTGAGGCAGGAAACGGAAGCTGGGGACTGTGGCGTCCCAGTGATCTCAGACGTCATCTATGGACCTTGAAGAAACAGTTCTGAGCCCAAACTGGGAGTTTCAATCAGCACTGGAGAGACCCTGTCTGGTGTTCGAACTGCTCTGATCTTCTGGGATCCTGAGGAGAGGGATGGCCTAAAACTAGGGCATGCTTCTTGGAATCCGGTCTCTACAGGCACTTTCAAAGCATAGACCATTCTGCCCAGAGAAGAGAACCACTCAGGTTGTACTTTGAGAATCCCTTACACTACAGCACAATTGTCTGTTAATGTCTGGAGCCCGTTGGAGTCTTTTGTTGAGGCTGGGGCACTCAGGGAGTGTCGGAGGTGTGGAGGAGAGAAGGCAGGACTGAGAGATTTCTGGAGCTCAGCCTCTGGAGGAGAAGCTGCTGTTGCTGGGTGGTACCGAACAGACTAAGGAACGGAAACTGGCATTGTTGGGATGTTCTGGCAGTTTTAGGACCATTCTCTGACTGAATTCACACATCAGCCCGCCTATGGAGAAGGAAACAGAAGTGAGAGAAGCCTGGTTACTTTTCCAAGGTCAGCTCACAGTGACAGAGCTGAGAATTATTTTACCTTTGCCTTTCTGGTGCTTTCTATCAGACCAGGCCAGGAAGTGTGAGAATGGTCCACACCACACTGAAGTGAAAACTAATTAACATCAATCTTGAAAGTGATGAATTACTAATAACAGGTATACGATAGCTGAGAATAATGACAACAGTGTGAGGTGCATGTCAAGCTTCGGCCCATGTGGTTGGCACTTTACTTCCACGCTGCCACTCTGCCTTTTGAACAGAAACAATCGTGGGTTGGGCTGGGATCTGGCTTCCATGCAACTCTTACCCTCCTCTCTGTGCTCAGCGACTTCCCAACCACCAGCTCTGCTCTTGGCCTGGGGAATCAGTGTGAGTGCAGAACAGCTAGAACATTCCTCAAGTGACCACTGGCCCATCTCCCCGAGTGACTCTGGGTGCCCAGGGTTGGACTGCCTGCTGGCATGGGGCCTCTGCTGTTGTGCCCATTCACTTTCCCCTTCTTATCCTAGTCCAGGGTCAGCAAACTGTTTTTTCTTCCTTCCTTCCTTCCTTCCTTCCTCTCTTTCTTTCTTTTCTTTTCTTTTTTTTTTTTGTAGAAGGCCAGATAGTACATAATTTAGGTGTTGCAGGCTATATGTCTCTGTCACAATTACTCGATTCTGTTGTTGAAAGATTGAAAGCAGCCTGTGACCACATATCAAAAAATCAACATGGCTGTGGCCCAATAAAACGGAAGTTAGCCTGTGGGCTGTGGTTTCCTGACCCCTACCTTAGTCCAACAAGTTTATCAAAGCCCCTGCATCTTCTTTTCCTTTCTCCAGATAATGCTTCAAACACAAGTCTCCTCTAGTTTGCTGGCCACTGGGCACAGGAGTGTGTAAAGGGAACCCCTAGCACTTTCCCCCTCTTGACAGTAACTAAATGCTAAAGTGTACCAAATCACCATGCAACTGAATAAGGAGCCAGTTTATATTTGCAATATCTTTTCTTTGGCTGTTGCTCATGTCTAATGGTCACAGGTGTCCTGAAGATTCCCTTATAGAAAAATGAGCCCATCACACGCTCCTGGCACGGTGGTCTGGACTAGGGGCTGGTGGGCCCCACTTAGGCCAAACCCCAGAGGCCCCAGCATTTCATTTTGTTTCCCCCGTTGTTTCTGATGTGGCACATACTAAAGCCCAGGGTCCCTTGCTCCCAGAGTGTCCATTTCCTAGAAGAGTAGGGAGGACTTCGGATTAGACGCATGAGGCTTGCAGACTTCCCTCCTGTCTAGGCTCGGTTTTCCTTTCTGTCAGAAACTGTCTTTCACCAAATGCAAAAGAATGAAGGTGAACCCTTATCTTACACCTTATCTAAAATTTAGCTTGAAATGGATCAAAACTTAAATGTAAGCGCTAAAACCATAAAACTCTTAGAAGAAAAACATTGGAGCAATACTTCATAACATTGGATTCAGCAATGACTTTTTCAATCTGATGCCAAAAGTGTAAGTAACGACAACAAAAATAGATAAATTGAATTCCATTAAAATAAAAAAAAATCTGTGCATCAAAACACAACCAACAAAATAAAGAAACAACCCATAGAATGGGAGAAAATATTTGCAAACAACATATCTGATAAGGAGTAAGGTCCAAAATGTTTAAAGAACTTCCACAACATCCCCCCCAATGAATACAATTAGAAATGGGCAAAAGACTTGAATAGACATTTCTCTAAAGAGGATATACAAATGACCAATAAGCACATGAAAAAACGCTCACCACCACTAATCATTCGAGAAATGCAAATCAAGACCACAGTGAGATAGATACTGCCACACACCCATTAGAATGGCTACTATAAAAAAAAACAACTGAAAATAACAACTGTTGGTGAAAATGTGAAGAAATTGGAACCCTAGTGCCCTGTTGGTAGGAACGTGAAATGGTGCAGCAGCTTCAGAAAACAACTTGGGGGTTGCTAAAAAAATTAGAGAGAATTACCGTATGATTCAGCAGTTCTACTTCTGGATATACAGTGTGTCCGTAAAGTCATGGTGCACTTTTGACCGGTCATAGGAAAGCAACAAAAGATGATAGAAATGTGAAATCTGCACCAAATAAAAGGAAAACCCACCCAGTTTCATACCTATTCAGTGCAGTTCGATGTGGGCTCATGCACAGACTTTTTAGGGCTCCTTAGGTAGCTATCCCGTATAGCCTCTACAGACTCGTCACTGACTTATGGCCTACCAGAATGGGGTTTCTCCACCAGACTGCTGGTTTCCTTCAACTGCTTATCCCACCGAGTAATGTTATTCCTCATTGGTGGCGCTTCGTTATAAACGCACTGATATTCACGTTGCACTTTGGTCACAGATTCGAATTTAGTGAGCCACAGAACACACTGAACTTTCCTCTGTACCGTCCACATCTCGACTGGCATGGCTGTGGGCTGCTCCGCTGTATACACGGTGTTACATCATCATCTGCGCATGCGCACATGCTGCCACATCATCCTACAGAAACTGGGAGGGTTTTCCTTTTATTTGGTGCAGATTTCACATTTCTATCATCTTTTGTTGCTTTCCTGTGACCGGTCAAAAGTGCACCGCGACTTTACAGACACACTGTATATCCAGAAGAACTGAAGGCAGAATTTCAAAAAGATACTGGTACACCCATGTTCTCAGCAGCAGTATTTATCAAAAGGTGGAAGCAGCCCAATGTCCATTGTCAGATGAACGGGTGAACAAAGTGTGGTTTGTACATATGATAGGACATTATTTGACTTTGGATGAATCTTGAACACGTTATGCTAAGTGAAATAAGCCAGGCCCCAATGCACAAATACTGTATGATTCCACTTATACACATACCCAGAGCAGTCAAATTCACAGAGACAGGAAGTTGAATGGTGGTTGCCAGGATGTGGGGGTAGGATGGAATGGGGAGTTAGTGTTTAATGGGTACAGAGTTTCAATTTGCAAGATGAAAAGAACCCTGGAGATGGCTGACGGTGACGGTTGCACAACAATGCTAATGTACTTAATGCTCCTGAACTGCGCACTTAAAGATGGTTAAGATAGTAAATTTTATGTATGTGTATTCTACCACCGTTAAAGTTTCCTTTCAGTGGTTCAGAAAAGGTCGTATTTAGATGACTGCCGAGGTGCTTTCTGCTCTCAAGTTCCGTATTTCACTGTGGGTATGGGAACGGTCTTTGAGAACACAGGTGTAGGTATAAAGCAGGGGCTGTCCCCCAACTCTGGCCACAGTCCCATCCACCCTATAGCTCTTCACAAGGGCAATGCATTTTCAGATACCCGGTCTCATTTGAGCCATGCAGCAGCCCTGCCAAATCGGCAGGGTTGTCTTATTGTGCCCATGTTACAGAGGAAGAAACTGAGGCCGAGGGGTTTCAAACACTTGTCCCGGGCATTGAGTTAATACAGGCCCATGCAGGGCTGAGTCAAGCTCTCCCTATTATACTTCTGGAAGCTTTTTTTTTTTTTTTTTTTTTTACAGAGGCAGAGATAGACAGGGACAGGCAGACAGGAATGGAAAGAGATGAGAAGCATCAATCATTAGTTTTTCGTTGCGCGTTGCGACTTCTTAGTTGTTCATTGATTGCTTTCTCATATGTGCCTTGACCGCGGGCCTTCAGCAGACTGAGTAACCCCTTGCTGGAGCCAGCGACCTTGTGTCCAAGCTGGTGAGCTTTTTGCTCAAGCCAGATCAGCCTGCGCTCAAGCTGGCGACCTCGGGGTCTCGAACCTGGGTCCTTCTGCATCCCAGTCCGACGCTCTATCCACTGCGCCACCACCTGGTCAGGCGACTTCTTGGAAGCTTTAAGGGATGGCTCTCGAAGCTGCTGTCACCACCACCCTCAGCAGCATGCCAGGCAGGGAGCCTTGGTTGGTAGCTGCGGTTTCTCCCCACGCACCTTGATTTTTCTAGCTTAGTGAGTTCCTCTCCTGCACGAAAGAACTTAGAGTCTTTGGGCCTTCTTGCATAGTGGTTTGACGAATAGAAAGGAAATGAAAATTTACTGAGCACCTCATGGGCCACTTTTCCCACCCAGTAACTGTACCGGAGAAGAAATACTGCTGTTTCAAGAGATGAAGAAAATGTGGGTCCTAGGGCAGCAGGATCTCGGGCAGGGAGTGAGTTCAGGCTGCACTAGAGGAGCTAGTCACCCTCTGTCTCTCCCCTTCTCTGGACACAGGGACCCGGGGTTAGAATCCTTTCTGAACAGGTGCTAAAAAGCTGAGTGGAAGGGCCAAAGGAGCAAGATTTCTCCCAGGATGGACAAGATGGCCCACTCACCTCGATAGGCTTCTTCGGTCAAGAAGCACCCGCTGAGCCAACAAGAAGCCTCAGGTGGTGCGAGGGCTGAGGTGCAGTGAGCAGGCAGGGCGTGTCGCGGCCACGGCCAAGGAGGAGCCTCGGCATAAATGCGACAAGGGCCCAGACGCGCTGTTTCCAGGCTGTGGTGAGTCCAGCGAGGGAAACAAACAGGGCTAGTGACTGGGGGAGTGCTTTAGTTGTGGCCGACAGGGACAGAATGAGATGCCAGATGAAGAGCAAAGGGGAAAACACACCAGGCAGGGGACAGCAACTGCAGGTGGCCCGCTGCACAGAGCCTGGAGAGGAAGGGAGGCTGGTGTGGCCAAGCACAGGAGCGAGGGCTGTGAGGCAGGGCGCAGTGCCTGGCCCAGGGGAGCCTCAAAGACCATCATCCTGAGTTCGGGTTTTATTCTGGGAGTGGGAGAAATTGGAATTTGTAAAGACGGACCCTGTGGGAGAGGGTGGTTCTACCATGGAGGCCCCCAATGTCCCAAACCTCATGGAGGCAGCACGGGACAGTTCCCCACTAGCTGCTCTTCACACACCGCAACCCAGCCTGTTATCTCCACAGACTGTTTCTACTGCCCGTGTGGGGACAACCTAGAAAACACAATTTAGGAGTTACAGGATGCATACATTTTTTCAATGTTTTTTTTTTAGGGACAATAGATCTCCAGCTTTATGACAATTTAATACTGATGTCGAACTTTAAATAGAGCTGGGCCAGACTGATTAGAAAATCGGTACCTTCATGCCAAACAGGCAATTTTTTTTCAAGCATGCCTACATCTAACCTGGGGAGCCAAGGAGCTGGCTCTGGCAGGTGTCAGCAGCTTCCGTGTGTCCTTTGGACCCCATCTCCTGATACCAAACAGAGACACCCCCACACACTTAGCAGTGCCCTCTAGGAAGGCACGTCACATTGCAGGAAACATAGCCCTTGACAGGTGCCTCGCAGAATGCCCTGGATGGGGGAAAATAACAAAAACCACCAACAAGTTTAGGAATCATCTCCCCTTCCCTCACCTCACCAGCAGCTCTCCAGGAACACAATATTTATAGGGGCCAGCAACAGGAAGGCAGGGAGGCCCACGGTGCAAGAACTTGGAGAAAGAAAGGAAAGATAATGAAAAATAACTTCCAGAAGAAATGAACTCATGTTTTGAATAGAAATGGTATTGAAAGAAGAAACAAATCCCAAATCCCAAACGTTGCATTGTACAGGAAATGATCAGTGTTAAGAAATTCCAGGGAGAGCACCTTGGGACAGGTGAAAAATTGGCATGCAGACATCAGTTGGGTTGAGGAGGAGCTGAAGGTGTATTGACCAGTTCCCCAAACACCTGGGGGTGTGCTCGGTGTCCTGACCCTTCCCCAACACCCTGGGAGGGCAGGGATGTCAGTGATGGGCAAGAGGAGCCAGATAAGGTGGTGTGGACAACTGTCACTTCTGCTATGTGGCCTCTGAAAGTCAGTAGGTATTAATCATGTGTATCCCAGGTGCCAGGGCCCTTCTAGGCCCGAGTTGCTGCCTTTGTGGAGGGCACATCTGTTGCTAGGGGCACATTCTGTTTCCCCGCTGGAGTTTCGTGAGACGATGGATCAGAGTGAGCTGCCCTCCCGTAGTCCAGGGGCAGAAGAGTGACCCAAGCTTAGGTCATCAGATGTGCTCTCCCTGAAAGCTGCATCACTAGAAGAGGGACAAAAATTCAGTGGGAGACAGGTTGGTCCATGTTCTGCTCGACTCTCCTGACGTGGCTGCCGCCGGAGCCTCAGAGCAGCCTCTTTAGCTTCCCCTACACTGTGAGCTGCTGCAGAGCCACCTGCTGAGCCCCAGCCCTGCTTAGCTTAGCCAGCATTGGTGTTTGTTGCTGGCCACCAATGATCCTTAACTATTAAAAGGTGTCCAAGAGGAAGGAGTGGGGGCAGATGATTGCCTCTGCCATGTCTATCAAAACTCAATACTACCAGGCCCGAATCTCTATTTACTACCAGCAAAACCTTGTTTTCCTATCTCATATCCTTCTGCCTAAATTATTGAAATAGCCCTTTTCTGGTCCCCTTGCCTTCACTTTCTTCCAGTGCCTTCAGTTACTGTCACCAGACTGATCATTCTAACATGCTTTTTTACTTCTCTAGAACCATCAATTTCCTGATCCTGGTAGACAAGGTCTGCTAGAATTGGATCCCAGAAACTGCTCCTATAGCTTGTTTCTGATATGCTTACATGTCCAGTGTTATAGGTCGTGAAAGATAACTGGTCATTCCTAGCACTCAATACAATGGCCTGTCTCAGTGCCTTTGCTTAAGCTCTTTCCTCAACCAGGATGGTCTCAGGTCTCAGGTCTCTTTATCCATTCTACTTTATCTTGAAGAACTCAACTGAAATGTTATTTCTGGAATGCAGCCATCCCTCGACACCTAGAAGGGATTCATCACATATCCCTCTGTGTTCCCACAACCTCTAACTCAAACTGCTACCGTTTCCTTCTGTCTTGACCCCGAATTAGTTGAAAACATATCCATGTACCTCCCTAGCTATGACATCATTGAGTAGGGTTTGTGTCTCTAGTGTCCCAAAGCTTAATACAGTGCCAGGCTAAACACAACACAAGTTTATTGAATTACTTTAATTGCTAGTCAGAGGCCTCAAAGAATTATGTGTTAGTTAAATTTGATCTGAACATAAAGAGTTGGGTTTGGACCACTCATTCAAAAACCAGTCCTCCCTAGTCCCGTCTCCTTCCTGGCACTGACTGGCAGCTGTTACTTAGCCACTCTGTGGCTTTCCTCAGTCAATGGCTGCTGCCCACCACTGCCAGCCACACGGTACCCTTCTCGTTCACTGTGGCATACCCAGTGCCAAGTCAACAAAATTATGGCTGAATGAATGAATGAGTAAATGAACACACTTGATCCTAACATTATAGGTCCAGACACGAAAGTAGTAAGAAAGCTCACATGCTTTGTGTTTGAGTATGTGAAAGTTACAAAACAAAGTCAAACATAGCTATATAGATATTTGCTATCCTCTTACCTTGGCAAATGGGCCTCTGTGACTGGGCTTCACATTCCGCACTGGGACGAGGTGGTGCAGGAAAGGCTGGCTCTCCACCCGCAGCCCTCGCCTGCTTGCTTCTCTGCCTCCCCTGGTTTTGCCTCATCCCTTGAGAGGCCTTGCACCTCCCGGCAGTATCCACACCACTCCACACACTGCTGCCCTGGGGCACTCTTGAGCACCCTTGTGCCCCAAGGTGCATTTATTGCTGGTATTTCCTGGACTTGGAGGAAAGATGCAGGGATGAGGTCCACCACAGCCTGAAAGCAGGCTCAGAGACTTCTGGGTCAGCAAAGTCTAGAAAAGAAGGTGTGGGCTTTAGGTGGGTAAGTGTCTGAATACGACTTACTTCATGGGGAGAATGGCTAGGGAAGGGCCAGAGTGGACCTACAGGAAGGACCCGTCATGCCTAGGTCTAAGGAAACTAGTGCTCTGACTATTTATCCTTCTTAGGAGAGTTACTATTGAGGAATCAAGTCAGAAAGACTCCCACTTGATGGAGGCTGCTACACTGGTTTAACCGTGGGGTTTGCCAATGTATCATTAGTCTGGAAGGAACCAGAGCATGCAGGCACCTGGACATGCCACGGGTGAGGGTGAAGCCTGGTCCACAATGCAAGTGCTGTCCAGGTAGGGGTGGGAAACCCTCTCAGACCATGAGTGTGCTCAGTCATGGAGGTCTAGAAGCTTCTTTTCCTGAATGTGATTCCTACCATTTAGTAGGGTCGCTTAAAAATCCCTTTGGACAGACCCAGGTGGGCAAGGTGGAGGACCTGAGTGACAGTGACATTGCCGTTGTCCAAGCTGAGCAAAACCAGTGGCTGGCACTTTAAGAGAAGAAGGAGATTTTCTGTATGAAGGCTTACAAATGGGCTTCTGCAGACAGCTGTGACCAAGCTTTTGAAATATTTCTAGCCTCTGTTTTCCTGCTGTGAAGGCTTTGGAGAAACAGCTTAGGAGCGATGAGCTGTTTGCTATTCTGGGGCAGTGGGTGTGCAGATGAAAGGGCAGATGGGTTGGGGAGGAATAATTCCCCAAGGCCCATAAAATTTTTGATCTTTGGTCCCTGCTGTAAAGTAATTTTGGGAATGCTGGTTAGACAGCAGAGCTGAGTTCTATGGAGCCGGAGCTTCCGGTGACTTCTGTCTGGATACCTGGGACAGTTTTTGTCACCAGGGCACTGATAAGGAGACTCTTATGGCTCCTGGAGGACCCAAAGACTTGTTGGAAGTCAGAAGGACCTCAGGACAGATGGAGAACCGGGAAGCTCTGATGAGATAGGTGGAACCCTGTCTAGGGAGTTGATTCAAAGAAGTAAATATTCCACCAAGAAAGTAAAAATTTGCCTCTGAATATGTTTTGACTGATGGGCCAATTCTCTCAGGCTCAGGTGAGTCAAGGCTGTGTGGCGTACTGAGCAGAGCACTTAGCTGAGAGTCAGGCAAACTGAAGTTAGCCGTGGGATCCATCACCAGCTGGCTAGGGACCTGGTCATGTTACATGCCCTCCCTGCCTTAGTTTTCTTTCCAGGTAAAAAAATTGACATTACCTGATCAGGTGTGGTGAAGTCCAGGGGGCAGCCTTAAGAATGCCTTTTATGTAGGCCCTAGCCGGTTGGCTCAGTGGTAGAGCGTCGGCCTGGCATGCAGAAGTCCTGGGTTCAATTCCCGGCCAGGGCACACAGGAGAAGCGCCCATCTGCTTCTCCACCCCTCCCCCTCTCCTTCCTCTCTGTCTCTCTCTTCCCCTCCTGCAGCCGAGGCTCCATTGGAGCAAAGATGGCCCGGGCGCTGGGGATGGCTCCTTGGCCTCTGCCCCAGGTGCTAGAGTGGCTCTGGTCGCAACAGCGCGAAGCCCCGGAGGGGCAGAGCATCGCCCCCTGGTGGGCAGAGCGTAGCCCCTGGTGGGCGTGCCGGGTGGATCCCTGTCGGGTGCATGGGGGAGTCTGTCTGACTGTCTCTCCCCGTTTCCAGCTTCAGAAAAATACAAAAAGAATGCCTTTTATGTATTCCTTATATTTAACTGATTTCTGTCTTTCTTCAGATGATAGCATCATTTAATTTGGACTGAGAATGTGAGCTTTTATCACAAAAATTAGGGGATCAGGGAATGTGCAGATACTCCAGTATTTTCAGCCTTTTGTATAGTGCATTTTCACCAATGAAATAAAAATTTATTTTGCATCTTATTTGCATATTTGAACAACTTTCTTTGATTTGTCGTTTGCTTTTCTGATGTTCTTGTTTAATAAAAAATCAAATGCTTCTTTTTTTTGGTCACTTCATATTCACTTTGAAGTATCCCCTAATTTTTGTGAGCAGTAGAGGTTAGATCCAATTCAGTCCCAGCTTAGTCTCAGATAATTATGTAACTTTGGGTGTGTGTTGGCTATCTCTTTGAGCCTCAATTTCCTTGACTGTAAAATAGGATATCTTTTACTTCCCCAGTTGATGGGAGAACTAAATGAGATAATGGCCTTAGATGTTAACTCGGGCATAAAGTTCTTCACATCTGCAGGACAGCATTGCTCTTGGAGTTGGCAAGTCTGGGCAGGCTCACTGAAGACCCCATCAGAGTGAGTTTGCTGCTTTCTGACTAGGCTTTGCAGGGGCCATTCATGAAGTGGGCTCGGGCTTTCTTCACACAGTGTTATGTTTTCCCACACAGAGTGGGAGCATTATGGTCTGCACTGCGTGAAGGGAAAGCACATGGCCTAAGAGTGGGGTGTCCTGAAACAGTCCACTGTGATCCAGGGGAAGGCCTCAGGCTCAGAAAGTGTGGTCAGAAGCAGAGTAATAGAGGTTAAAAGGCTCATCCAGAATGCAGGCTCTTTGGTTTATTGGAAGGGGCTTTGGTTTTGGAATCAATTATATTGGGACTTTGCATCCTTAGTAGTTAGTGACATAACTGTCATTCAGCTGGGGCTTAAAGGATGCATGCTTAATGAACAGACCAAGGAAGGAGGAAGAGAAGGGAGAAACAGAGGAAGGGAAGAAGAGAAGGAGGGAAGGAGGGAGCAAGGAAGGGCTAATCTTGGTTTGTTGCTCTGTCACATAAAACTTGGGACCTTCGTTTCCTCATTGGTAAAATGAGGATATCATTTACCATAGGTTTGCTATGAGGAGTCACTGTGACACATGCATTTTAAACTGTAAAGTGCTATTATCTATCTATCTATCTATCTATCTATCTATCTATCTATCTATCTATCTATCATTATTATTATTATTATCTATCTATCTATCTATCTATATCTATCATCTATCTATCTATCATCATTATTATTATTATTATTATTATCTATCTATCAATCTATCTATCTATCTATCATGAAGACAGTAACAACAAAATTAGAGCTGACAATTGTAGGAAGTATAAGAGACAGTGAACACAGAATTTGAGATGGATGCCAGTAAGGCTGCACATGTGAGGACCACCGTCTTGAGAGCAACGCCACTTTCCTGGTGACTAACCAGCAGGAAAAACTCCCAACATATTTCAATTTAGCACAGACATCAGCTCTTTGGATGTATTTTCTTGCCCTCAAATTTTTGGAAAAGAAGAGGCAAATCATAATAAAATAAACTCACTTAGCAAATATTTCTTTATCATCTGGGTTTTATTTGGAATACAGCAACTTGACCCACTGACTCATTTAGTACAATAAAGCCATTGAGATTAATATTCATTAGCAACATCCTTAATTGTAAAGAAAATATTCAAGAATACTTCATATAATTTATATCCCGAGGCAAGACATTGAGCAGTTTTGTTCTCCAAAGTGAGATAGGTTCAAATTTTATGTTCTTAACTTTTTTGTCACCTCACTCCCATGCTTGGCTACAATGTGCCTACTGTGTGCCAGTCTGGGTTGCGTTGCCCTCAAGAAAGTTTTAGCCTAGTAAGGTAAACAGACAAGAGAAAAGGCAATTAAAATAATAGTAATTTCTCACATACTAATTACTTCATTGCCTTTCAATAATCATTTGAAGGAAATTTTCTGAGCCAGCTATGACACAACCCAGAAATGCAATGAATCAGGCCACATTCAGAATAGAAGGGAGGAATAAAGTAATACTGAGCTCATGCTTGTGCTTATGTGCATGTTTCACACAGGTCTAGTTAGCACCCCGCTACCCAATGCTCCTCAAGAGCAGGCAGCATATTCCCATTTTGGAATACGGGTTATTGAAATAGTAAGTTAGGTACCGTATTTCTCCATGTATAAGACACTCCCATGTATAAGACGCACCTTAATATTGGGGCCCTAAATTTTTTAAAAAATGTATTACATAAAGTTATTGAACTCAAGTTTTATTCATCATAAAATTCAGTTCCGCCTGACTGGGCGGTGGCGCAGTGGATAGAGCATTGGACTGGGATGCGGAGGACCCAGGTTCGAGACCCTGAGGTCGCCAGCTTGGACCCAAGGTCACTGGCTTGAGCAAGGAGTTACTCTCTCTGCTGTAGCCCCCTGGTCAAGGTACATATGAGAAAGGAATCAGTGAACAACTAAGGTGTAGCAACAAAAAACTAATGATTGATGCTTCTCATCTCTTTCCATTCCTGTCTCTCTGTCCCTATCTGTCCCTCTCTTTGACTCTCTGTCTCTGTAAAAAATAAAATAAAAATTTATACAGTTCCTCATCACTGTCAAAACTCCCATCCATTAGCTTGTCCTCATCTGTGTCTGATGATGAATCACTCCCTAACAATGAACGCAAAAAACAAGTGTGAAAAAGCCGAAATGCAAGTAAAAAATCTACAACCACTGTATAAGATGCAACCAGTTTTTCAACCCCAAATTTTTCCCAAAAATGTGCATCTTATACATGGGGAAATACGATAGTTATTGACTCAGGGTCTTAGAATGATTAAATGCGTCTATCTTGCATCCAAATTGAGCACTTTCACCTGCACCACATCACACTTGAATGATGTGTCCAAGTAAATAAAAAACAATATTTTCACTAACCCCTTAAAGACCTCACAGAATTCTTGAGGTCTAAAGTGAAGGTGTTTGGGGGTGGCACTTGAGGTGAGTTCAAGTCTGGGCAGGAACCTGGCAGCTATGCTCAGGCTTTTCTTTGCTGTGAGTCAAGTGTGTGACCTTCCAAGCATCACCTAAGATGAGATGAATGTTCTATGTGGGTCTCGGCAATAGGTAATGTGGTTAATGGCACATTTGGCTTCAACAGTCTGGGATCTGAGTTCCAAATCTGCCTTTATATTTTTGTGAGTTGGAGCAAATTCCTCATCTGTAAAGTGAGAATAACAATCCCTACTTTGTAGGATTGCTGTATTAAATCACGTCATGTCTAAAAAGTGTGTGTTAAGCATGAGTCCCGGCAATGACTACTCACTGTTATTTATTTTTTTCAGACAGACTCAGTGCAGAGTGGACTTAAACATTGGATTGGTAAACTCAGTAGGGTTCAACACATCACATCAACAGGCTTATGCATGTGTGTTTTGGAAGTTCTAGGACCCTTGCAGCCCATCTCTAGGTTTAAAAAAAATTTTTTTTAATTTATTCCCATTTTAGCGAGGGGTGTGAGAGAAAAAGAGGCGGGGGGAGGAGGAACAGGGAGCATCAATTCCCATATGTGCCTTGACCAGGCAAGCCCGGGGTTTATGAACCGGCAACCTCAGCATTCCAGGTCAATGCTTTATCCATTGTGCCACCACAGATCAGGAATCTCTAGGTTTCCTTAGTTTGCATTTCACGGTGCCTAGCAGAATGATAAGGTGCTATTAGTAACTGAATGGTTAAGAACATATAGTACTAGGCCTGACCTGTGGTGGCGCAGTGGATAAAGCATCAACCTGGAATGCTGAGGTCACCGGTTTGAAACCCTGGGCTTGCCTGGTCAAGGCACATATGGGAGTTGATGCTCCCTGCTCCTTCCCCTGCGCCTCTCTCTCTCTCTCTCTCTCTCTCTCTCTCTTCTCTAAAGTGAATAAATAAAATTTTTTAAAAAATTTAAAAAAGAGCAAGTAGTACTAACAAAGCACCTACTGGAAGTGAAAGCCACATCCCTCTCTTATATCATGGTTTATTGGGAGTCCCATTTCTATATCATCTGTGACACTGCCAAAAGTTGGTCTGGCTGGGTGTTCAAGGGGATGTCCCTGGAGTGTGAGGTGAGCTCTCCACTGTGTCTGTTTTGTACTGAACTCTCACCTCGCTTAAGCCAATATCCTGACTCCAAACAGATTCTTGCAGATGTTAATTTTCCTAATTCCTCTAGCCAGTTTTGGTCTCCACAGCTCTCGGCTGTGCATGAACTGAGGAGGGAACTCTATCCACCTCATCAGTTCTGAGACATCAGAGATGCCTCTAGGAAGCCAATTAATTAAAAGCATGCCTCAAATGCAAGTATGTCCTATCAGTTGTTCTGTATTTGAAGCAGTAAACAAAGTAAGTTTTGTTGTTGTTGTTGTTTGGTAAAACCAAACTTTCAACCTTATTCTCCAATCTTTCTGTCCCCTCTCCAATGACATATATACTTAATTGTTTTTAGAAGGTAGCATGTGTTAAGGGAAGTTACAGGCCTTTGAGTGCTTTTGATGAAGAGGACACCTTAACTCAGGGGTCTCAAACTCGCGGCCCGCGGGCTGCATGTGGCCCGCCAAACAATAAATATATTTTGAACTTCGTGGATTAGTCTGCGGGCCGCACAAAATTGTTTGGCGGGCCGCATGCGGCCCGCGGGCCGCGAGTTTGAGACCCCTGCTAACTCATACTGGCTTATACGATCGGGAAATTATGATCTCATAGAACAAGTTCAGCAGTAGGATGGGCGCCAGGGTTAATACGGCAACTCGCCAATGTGACTGAGGACCCCTGTTCTCTGGGCCTCTTTGCTTCACCAGTGGCTGTGTCAGCTTTGCTCTCACAGTGGCTCTCCTTATGCAGACAAGACAATGTTTGGAAAAAAAGGAAGAGATGTTGCTCTTGTGTCTATATTTTTAGATTTCGGCTGCTGCAGGCTTACCCTTCACATGTTATTGGCCAGAATTTGGTCCCATGCCTATTTCCAAAAAGATCTCTAGCAAGAGGAATGGGATGGCCACATAGCCCAAAGGAATCCTTTGGGGTGGAATGTGTGTTGGGTTGGAAACCCATGACCCCTTCAACAGCCAGAGGCACTATTTTAAATCTGCAATGTCAGGTTGGTGCCCACCCCAGTGCCATGAATGCAATAGACGCTTAGCCCACAGTTGACAGTGATGGCATAAAAGATTTAGGTTTTGCTATTCAAGCTTGCTCAATCCTGCTGCTGCTTTGAGGTTCCCTAGCACTACAGTCTAGCTAAGCACAACACAGATGAATTGTAAGGACTCCATGCTTCCAGGAAGCTCATGATACTTATCAGCGCTGAGCACACAAGCAAGAACTTGGGAGAGGCCAAAAACCCCGCTCTGCGGTTTGGCAGGTCCATTGAGGCTCGTGTCCACATCCCTCCGTGAAGGCAGGATGGATGATTTGTGCAGGGCTGGCTTCCTTTATCTAGCTCATGCAGAGAGAGAGGAATTCCCAAGATGCATTGCTCTAAGCAGGCCGTTCTAGTGTCTGTGGCTTCATTCACTTTGATCACTGGTAGTCACTGATTAGCTGTAAGTCTCAGAGGAGGCCTAGACAATACCACCATGGCCATTTGAATAATAAAATCAAGTTATTCCATAATTTCATTTTCTTTTTGGTGGGTTGGGGGGGGGGTGGGAAGTTTGGAACACAAGGCTGGCCCATCAAGACCATTTCTGTTTCTGATCTCTCTATCACGGACTTGGCTCCAAAGGTTAAATGTTTGGATTATAAAACGTACATTATATGGGGGTCTTACTATAAATCAACAAGGCAGGTATGTTAAACACAGAAAAATATCTACAGCTGTTCTCTTACTCATCCTGCTTGCTATTTAACTCAGCCTGGGCCCTCAGGAACATTTTTAGTTGTACTGTCAACAGTTTCAAAACAAAGAAGAAACTGCGACTGGTAAATGAGGAACCCAGCTGGCCCTCTGCGTAGGCTCCCACTGCATACACTTTAATCCTGACACCTGCAAGCTATTTAATCAGGATTTACAATTGAACATGAAGGATGAGGGGTCCGCGGGGCTGTGTTCTTAGTGTTTGGATTGCAAATGATGGAGAAAAACTTTGTTATCGGATGTTGTAGTTATTTGAAGTTGGGCGCCCTCTCACCCATGGGAACCCAGCATCATTTATCACTCCCCAGAAAACACTCAGCTTAGGCAGACGCTGCCCCTTGCTGCCTAACATTCTATTTTTTGCTTCTCCTGTATTCTAGAGTAAACAAACTTGGAATTTATGAACAATGAGAAAAATAATTTCCAGGGAGCATGTGGCAAGAGAAAATTCTGAGTGAAATAATGAAAGTGCAATCTTGATTTAGACATAACACAAAATGTAGAGAATGGAATTAGCTTACAATCTGACCAAGGTTTGCAATATACAGAGGTTCTCTACTTACAAACGTACCGACTTGCCTGAAAAAGAACAGTCTTCAGTCAGAGCAAAGCTAGACCGTTATTTCCCCCAACACAACAGATAGAATTTAAAGTTGTTTGTAAATGAGCAAATTTCCCAAATGAATAAAGAAAATGCACTAATTCTCGACTTATGAATAGCCCTTTAGAACAGAAACTTGCTGTTAGTTGAAAAGCTTCTATAATAAGGTAAAAGGAATGAGTCTAGAAAAAAGGCAATTGGTCAGGACTTATTGAAGCCCCTGGGCCAAGTGCTTGGGAGTGAGTGACAAAGGAGCAGAAAACAGGAATACTGCCTTCATCGAGCTTCCGGTCTACTCGGGGGGCGGGGAGGAAAGGACCCCAGTGGAGACAATTAGAAAATAGGATAGAACAATGTGCAATAAAAAGGATTTCAGAGAAGGGACAATTACTGCCCACTGGAGTACTCAAAAAAACTTTCTAAAGAACTTAAAGCTTGAGTTGAAAATGCAGATGACTGAGGCAGTGGTTCTCAACATATTTTAGTCCAAAGATTCCCAATTGATAGTCACTGGACATTCACATTTAGAATCCATTAATTGAGAACTACTTAACAAAAAAACTGCTATAAATTCATTACCATTAAAAATGTGTTTGTATTTTTTGCCATAGCAGTATTTACATGCATTTTGAAAATGATGCAGACAGATGCAATACATAGTATTCATCTGATCAACGTGCAAGATATGGTTTCCAAATGGCTTCATATCTCTTCCTCGTCATTTGCTATTTCATCCCACAGCTCTGAAGTCTGCAGGTTAGTAAATACTGGCTTAGAATAATATGTTAGAGTGCTTTTGGAACTGCTCTCAGAGAAAATGCCTAATAAATTAGGCAGATGGTCTTGTTGATGCCTTCAGAAATACTTTGGGGGTAGTGGCCAAAGAATACTGGGGCTTGGTGTGACTTTAGTAGCAACCACCCTTCAACATGTCTACCAACAATTCAACACCTTGAGTGATTTCTTTCTCCCCATTCCCCTGTGTTGATGTGCCCAGGTTGGTAAGTGTCATAAATTTAAAGGAACCTAAAGAGTCAGGACTAGGAATGATGGACCTCATCATTTATTGCTTTCCATAGGACCTGGATGAATTTATAAAGAAAATTGCTTGACTGTCAAGAACCCACGTGTCTTTTAATGACCACTAAAGAACTAGATTTAATGGTATCTCTCAAAAGTTTCTTATCTATATAAATAAAGAAGATATACTATTAAAAATTTTTTTTTAATTTTATTTAGAAAATTAACATGGTCACATTGACCAATCAGAGTACATAGGTTTCAGGTAAACATTTCTATAGCATTTGAACTGTTGATTATGTTCTATACCCATCACCCAAAGTCAAATCATCCATCAACTTATATTTGTCTCTTTTTACACCCTACTCCCCACCCCAACCCCTAACCCCTCCCCTATGTCCCTCTTCCCCTGGTAACCACTTCACTTTTATCTATGTCCATGAGTCTCAGTTTTATATCTCACCTATGTGTGAAATCATACAGTTCTTAGCTTTTTCTGATTTACTTATTTCACTCAGTATATTGTTCTCAAGGTCCATCCATATTGTCATAAATGTCACTGTCATAATTTTTTATGGCTGAGTAGTAGTATTTCATTGTATATATGTACCACATCTTTTTTCTCCAGTCCTCTATTGAGGGACACTTTGGTTGTTTCCATGTCTTGGCCACTGTGAATAATGCTGTGGTGAATATAGGGGTGCATGTGTCATTACGTACCAATGTTTTTGAGTTTTAGGGGTAGATACCCAGTAGAGGGATTGCTGGGTCATATGGTAATTCTAGTCTTAATTTTTTGAGGAACCACAATACTTTCTTCCATAATGGTTCTACTAATTTGCATTCCCACCAGCAGTGAATGAGGGTTCCTTTTTCTCCACATCCTCTCCAACACTTGTTATTACCTGTCTTGTTGGAAATAGCCATTCTAACAGGTGTGAGGTGGTAACTCATTGTAGTTTTGATTTGCATTTCTTGAACAGCTAGTGAAGATGAGTATCTCTTCATATATCTGTTGGCCATTTGTATGTCCTCTTGGGAGAAGTGTCTGTTCAGGTCCTCTCCCCATTTTTTTTTTTTTTTTTGTATTTTTCTGAAGCTGGAAACGGGGAGAGACAGTCAGACAGACTCCCGCATGCGCCCGACCGGGGTCGACCCGGCACACCCACCAGGGACAACGCTCTGCCCACCAGGGGGCGATGCTCTGCCCCTCTGGGGCGTCACTCTGCCGCGACCAGAGCCACTCTAGCGCCTGGGGCAGAAGCCAAGGAGCCATCCCCAGCGCCCGGGCCATCTTTGCTCCAATGGAGCCTTGGCTGTGGGAGGGGAAGAGAGAGACAGAGAGGAAGGAGGGGGGGCGTGGAGAAGCAAATGGGCGCTTCTCCTATGTGCCCTGGTCAGGAATCGAACCCGGGTCCCCCGCACGCCAGGCCGACGCTCTACCGCTGAGCCAACCAGCCAGGGCCATCTCCCCATTTTTTAATTGTATTGTTTGCTTGTTTGTTGCTGAGCTTTGTGAGTTCTATATATATTTTGGATATTAACCCCTTATCAGAGCTGTTGTTTGCAAATATCATCTCCCATTTAGTTGGCTGCCTATTTGTTTTGTTGTCAGGTTTTATTGTTTTTTTGTTTTTGGTTTTTGTTGTGCAGAAGCTTTTTAATTTGATATAGTCCCATTCATTTATTTTTGCCTTTACTTCCCTTGTAAAGGGAACTATTTGGGGTCAAATTCATAAATTGTCATCTATGGCCAGGGTCCATGAGCTTAGTACCTATGTTTTCTTCTATGTAATTTATTGTTTCAGATCTTATATTTAGGTCTTTGATCCATTTTGAATTAATTTTTGTGCAAGGGGACAAACTGTAGTTGAGTTTTATTCTTTTGCATGTGGCTTTCCAATTTTCCCAGCACCATTTATTGAATCGACTTCCTTTTCTCTGTTGTGTGTTTTTGGCTCTTTTTTGAAGGTTATTTTTCCACATGTACCATATTTCCCCATGTATAACATGCCCCATGTATAAGACACACCTTAATTTTGGGGCCCAAAATTTGAAAAAAATGTATTACATAAAGTTATTGAACTTAAGTTTTATAAAATTCATATAACTCCTCATCACTGTCAAAACTCCCATCCATTAACTTGTCCTCATCTGTGTCTAATGACAAATCACTGTCTTCATATATTTCCTCATCTTCAGTTCCATCTATGGCATTTGAAATGCCTCAACCACTGTATAAGACACATCCAGTTTTTAGACCCCAAATTTTCCCCAAAATGGTGCGTCTTATACATGGGGAAATACGGTATGTGGTTTTATTTCTGGGCTCTCGATTCTCTTCCATTGGTCTGCCAATATCATGCTGTTTTGAAATCCATGGCTCTGTAGTAATCCATGGCTCTATAGTATTACAATATATAATTTAAAGCCAGGTAGTGTGATATTTTCAGCTTCATTCCTTTTCCTCAGGATTGCTTTGGCTATTTGGGGTTTTTTATGGTTCTATACAAACCTGGTAATTTTTTGTTCTATTTTTAAAAAAAATGACATTGAAATTTTGATGGGGATTGCATTAAATTTGTATATTGCTTTAAGTAATACAGCCTTTTAAAACTATGTTGATCCTTCCAATCCATGAACATAGAATATTTTTCCATTTTATTGTGTCTTTTTCAATTTCTTTCAATAATGTTTTATAGTTTTCAGTATATACGTCCTTCACATCCTTTGTTCAGTTTATTCCTAAGTATTTTTTTGTTGTTGTTGCAATTGTAAACGAAATTATTTTTTTTGAGTTTATTTTTGATGTTTCATCATTCACATATAGGGAAGCAGTAGACTTTTGTATATTGATTTTGTATCCTGCAACTTTACTGTATTGATTTATTGTTTCTAATAGGTTTTTGGTGAAGTCTTTAAGGTTTTCTGTATACAGGATCATGTCCTCTACAAAAAGTGATACTTTTACTTCTTCTTTCTTGATATGGATGCTTTTTATTTCTTTCTCTTGCCTGATAACTGGCTAAAACTTCCAGAATTATGTTGAAGAAGAGTGGAGAGAGTGGGCAGCCTTGTCTTGTTCCTGACATTAGAGGAAAACCTTTATTTTTTCACCATTTATTATGATATCAGCTGATGGTGTGTCATGTTGAGGGACTTTTCTTCTATTTCTATTTTATTGAGTGTTTTAAACATAAAGAAATGTTATATCTTGTCAAATGCCTTTTCTGTATCTATTAATAGGATCATATGATTTTTGTTCTTTGTTTTGTTGATATGGTGTATTATGTTGATCGATTTCCATATATTGAACTATCCTTGTGCTCCTGGAATGAATCCCACTTGATTGTGATGTACAATATTATTTTTTAATGTGTTGTTGTATTCAATTTGCTAGTATTTTGTTTAGGATTTTTGCATCTGTACATTATTAGAGATATCGGTCTGTAGTTTTCTTTTTTTGTGTTGTCCTTGCCATGTTTTTGGTATGAGGGTTATGTTGGCCTAATAAAATGTGTTAGGGAGTATTACTTCTTCTATTTTTTTGGAAGACTTTGAGAAGGATAAGTACTAAATCTTCTTTAAATGTTTGGTAGAATTCACTAGTGTAGTTATTTGGTCTTGGGCTTTTGTTTTTGGGGAGGATTTTGATAGTTGTTTTTATACTGCTCACAAAAATTTGGGGATATTTCAAAATGAATATGAAGCAATAAAATATCCTCTACTTTTTATGAGCAGTATATTTCCTCCCTGCTTATAGGCCTATTTAGGTTTTCAACTTCTTTGTGACTCAGTCTAGGAAGATTCTATAGTTCTTGGAATTTATCCATTTCTACTAGGTTGTTGAATTTGGTGGCATATAATCTTTCATGATATTCTACTATGATCCTTTATCTATCTATGATGTCTGTGGTAATTTCTCCTGTTTCATTTCAGATTTTGTTTATATGAGTCCTTTCTCTTTTTTCCTTAATGATTCTAGCCAGTGGTTTGTTGATGTTACTGATCTTTTAAAAAAACCAGCTCTTTGTTGTGTTAATTTTTTTCTATAGTTTTTTTTTTCTTTATTTCATTTAGTTCTGCTCTTGTTTTTACTATTTCTTTTCTTCTGATGACTTTGGGTTGCCTTTGTTCTTTTTTCTAGTTACTTAAGGTGTAATGCTAGGTTGTTTACTTGGAATTTCTCTTGTTTCTTGATATAAGACTGCAATAATAAAACCTTCCCTCTTATTACTGCTTTTGCTACATCCCAGAAATTTGATATGTCCTGTTGTCATTTTCACTTATTTCTATATATCTTTTGATCTCTGCTTTTATTTCTTCTTTGACCCAGTATTTTTTTAGAAGTATGTTGTTTAATTTCCACATTTTTGTGGGTTTCTTTACTTCCTTTTTACAGTTGAATTCTAATTTCAAAGCTTTATGATCAGAAAATATGCTTGATATAATTTCAATCTTCCTGAATTTGTTAATGTTAGTTTTGTGGCCCAACATATTGTCTATCCTTGAGAATGTTCCATGCACACTGGAAGAGACTGCATAATCTGACATTGGGATGAAATGTCCTATAAATGTCTATTATGTCCATTTGGTCCAGGGTGTTGTTTAAGGCTGACCTTTCTCTCTCTCTTTCTTTCTTTCTTTCTTTCTTTCTTTCTTTCTTTCTTTCTTTCTTTCTTTCTTTCTTTCTTTCTTTCTTTCTTTCTTTCTTTCTTTCTTTCTTTCTTTCTTTCTTTCTTTCTTTCTTTCTTTCTGGCAGAGACAGAGAGAGTCAGATAGGGACAGGCAGATGGAAAGGGAGAGAAATGAGAAACATCAATTTTTCATTGCAGTTCCTTAGTTGTTCATTGATTACTTTCTCATATGTGCCTTGACCAGGGGGCTACAGCAGACCGAGTGACCTCTTGCTCGAGCCAGCGACCTTGGGCTCAAGCTGGTGAGCCTTGCTCAAGTCAGATGAGCCTGCACTCAAGCTGGCGACCTCGAGGTCTCAAACCTGGGTCCACTGCGTCCCAGTCCGATGATCTAGCCACTGCACCACCACCTGGTCAGGCAAGGTTTATATTTCTTTATTGATTTTCTGGTTGGATGATCTATATCTAAAGCCATAAATAGTGTGTTAAAACCTCCAAGTATGATCTTGTTTTTGTCTGCTTCTATTTTTAGATCAGTTAGTAGATGTTTTATATATTTTGGTGCTCCCTGGTTCAGTGCATATATATTAAGAAGTGTTATGTCTTCTTCTTTTTTTTTAATGTTTTTTTGTTTTGTTTTAATTTTTTTTATTTTTATTTATTAATTTTAGAGAGGAGAGAGAGACAGGGGGTATGAGCTGGAAGCATCAACTCCCATTTGTGCCTTGACCAGGCAAGCCCAGAGTTTCGAACCAGCGACTTCAGCATTTCCAGGTTGACGCTTTATCCACTGCGCCACCACAGGTCAGGCCATGTCTTCTCGATACAATGTCCCCTTTGTCATTATGAAATGTCCATCTTTGTCTTTGGTTATCTTTGTTGTCTTGAGTTCAGCATTGTCAGATATGAATATAGCTACACCTGCTTTTCTCTGGATATTATTTGCTTGGAGAATGGTTTTCCAACCTTTCACTTTGAATCTACTTTTGTCCTTGCAGCTTAGCTGTGACTTTTGAAGGCAGAATATGGTTGGATTTTGTTTTTTGATCCACTATCCTACTCTGTGCCTCTTTATTGGTGAATTCAATCCATTTTCATTTAGGGTAATTATGGACACTTGAGAATTTCCTGTAGTCATTTTATGTTTTGTTTTCTGGTAGCTCTGTTTGATTCTTCTCTTTTTTTGTTTCTGTCAATTGTTTTTGCTTGGTGGTATTCCATACTTCTTTCTTCTGTTTCTTCTTTTTTTTAAGCTGTGTGTTTCAGTAGTGGCTTTTTCATGGGTGGTTTCCATTAAGTTATTAAGAGAAAATTTTTTTTTTATGTAAAATAGTCCTTTGTCTTATGAGTGCTCCTGAACTCCATCCTTTTTGCTACTGCAGATTTTTATCCTTTCTCTTTTTATATTATTGTTGTCACAGATGATCCTTGTTTTTATTGTGATCTTGTTGGAGCTTTTACTTGTAGTTTTGATTTTTTTTGTTGTTCTTTATATCTGGTTGAATAACCCCCTTGAATATTTCCTGCAGTGGGGTTTTTCTGGTGATAAATTCCCTCAGCTTCTGTATGTCTGTAGAGTTTTTTTCTCCTTTATGTTTGAAGGATAACTTTGATGGATATAGTATTCTTGGCTGGTAATTCCTTTCTTTCAGTACTTTGAATGTTTAGGTTAACTCTCTTCTGGCTTGCAGAGTTTCTTCTAAGAAGTCTGATGATAACCTAATGGGCTTTCCTTTATATATTATGTTCTTTTTTTCCATAGCTGCCCTGAGGATTCTTTGTTTGTCATTGATTTTTGATAATTTTATTATGATGTGCCTTGAAGTAGGTCTGTTTGGCTTGAGATAACTCAGGGTTCTGTTTGCTTCTTGGATTCGAGGCTCTAATTCTTTCCATAGGTTTGGGAAATTCTCATCAATTATTAGTTTAAATAGGCTCTCCATTCCCTTCTCCCTATCTTCTTCTTCTGATATACCCATAATTCTTATATTGCTCTTTCTGATGGAGTCAAACAATTCTTATAGAGCTCTCTTAGTTTTTTTTTTTATTCATGAGTCTCTTTCCTCTTCTGTCTGTAGCATCTCTGGTTGCCTATCTTCAATGTCACTGATTCTTTCCTGTATCTGGCTTGTTCTATTAGCTAAACTTGCTACCTTAGTCTTCAATTCATATATTGAGTTCTTTATTTCTCCTTTTAAAGTTTCAATCTCCTTGGTGAAGTATCCATTTTGTTCATTAATTTGTTTTTTGAGCTCATTAAATTGCCTATTGGTGTCTTCTCAGATCTCGTTGAATATTTTCAGAAATTCAATTTTGAATTCTGTGTCATTTAATTCCCAGGTTTTCATGTGATTGAGATAGTTTTCTGAAGATTTTTTATTTTCTTTCTGAATTACACAAGTCTCTGTTTTGTGTAACAATGGTATTCAATTTCTTCTTCCTTGATGGCATTTGAGAGTGGTATCATTAAGAATCTTAACAAAAAAACTAAAAAAATTAAAATTAAAAAATACAATTAAAAACATAAAAATTTTAAAAATTAAGAGAAGAAAAACCACAGAAAAACAGATTAAAGGCAAATCAAAAACAAAGTACCCACAAAAAGTAAGAATAAAAAATATAAAAATTAAAGAAAATGAAATTCAAAAAACAAAAAGAGAAAAAAGAATAAGAAGAAAAAAAGGAAAAAAGGGGAAGAAAAGGAAAAATAAATTTGGTTTTGAGGTTTTTCAGTAGATGTCGCTGTTTTATAATTTTTAGCTCTGTGAAGTTCTGGGGCTGTCCTCCACTGAGATGTTGCTGTCTCAATGACGTAGGTCCAGCTGCAGTTGTATTGGTGGGTGGGGTGTGTTGTGAGGGCTTACAGCTTTGGCCTTATGGCTTCTACCTTACAGTTTCAGTTTTCTGGCTTTATGGCTCTAGCAATGGTGATCTCAGGCTTCTGGGTGCTCCCCATGTCTCAACAGATCTGGGGACTAGACCTAGAGCACCTCTGTTCTTCAAAGAGAGTGGTTCTGGAGAGCTAGCTGTGGGGTTTGTCTCTGCTACTCTCCATACTGTTAGGTGAGGGAGGCAGGATCTGGGAAGGTGGTGGCCATGCTTTAGCTTTTTCTGTCTCTGCCAAATGCAGACTGCAGGAACACTGGCTGTGCCCTGTGCTATGGCCACTTTGGTTTATCTCCCCCTCTGCCCCTCTATCTCACTGTTCCTCTGGCAGAAGGAGACCCAGTCACTCTGAGTTTCCCTCTCTGTATCCCTCAGATAAAATCCAGTGAGCCCAAGTTTCCCTCTTCTTTGTAGTCCAGTAGAGAAAAAACCCAGGCACTCCAGGTTTGTCTCTTCTCTCTAAAGTCCCCCATGAATGCACTTTATCTTCCACTGCCCTTTTCACTGTGTCCTACCTTTAGTCCATTCAGTGCGTGGTTCTTTCAGGAATGCCTATGAGCCCAGCTGGGATTACTTTGTTGTGTTATAGTTTTTCAATTTGTTGAAATTTCAAGGGAAAAGATCATGCCATCATTACTCTAATGTCATCATAACTCTCTTTCAAAATATTGTCCCAGCCCATAAGTAAGAAACCTAACTATATAAAAAAACTGTAGAATAAATGGAAATATATTACTAAATAATTACCTCCCCAAGGCATACTAGACCAACAATTTATCAAATTTCTAAGGATTAAAAAAATTCCTATGTTATAACATTCTTCCAAAGAAAAGAAAATATAGAAACACTTGAAAATTATTTAAAAATCAGCATAACCCTAATACAGAAATTTGACAAAGAAAATATCAAAATATCTATAGCCCAATTTTACATTTTAATAGACATAAAGAAACTTAATGAGCAATATTAAAATAATAATATAAAGAATGTATATTATGTTACCCAGGAATTCATGGATGGTTTGCAATAGAGAAATCCAGTAATGCAAGTGACATACAAATAAGTTAAAGTTATTATCTCAATATGTAATCAAAGGCATAAGACTCAATATTCTTCCTGTTTAAAACTTTCAATAAACTTGGTATAAAATGATATGGAATCCAACCTTAAAATTACACACACACACACACACACACACACACACACACCCCTCTCTCTTCCAAATCAATAGCTATGGAACATCATTCTTAACCATGAAACACTAGAAATAATTAAAGAAAGAAATAGATACAATAATATCACCTCTATTTTTATACTTACAATATATTATGAAAGTTTTAGACAATACTGTAAGTTTTAAAACAGAAAAAATGTAAGTATTGTAATTTACAAGTGATGTGATTACCTTTTAGATCAGAAGTTGGTAAATAATGGATCAAGATCCAAATCTAAACTATGGACTGCTTTTATAAATAAAGTTTTATTGGAACATAGCCATGCCCTTTCACTGACATATTGGGTAATAGTTATTTTTGAACTACAACAACAGAATTAAATAGTTGTGACAGAGAACACATACAGCTTACAGTCTAAAATATTTATTAGCTGTTTTTATTGCTGAAGAAAAGTTGCCAGCTCCTAACCTAAAGTACCCCCCAAAATCAATTCATAAGCTGTTAAGGTGGTCATATATAAAACATACCAAAGATAATGAATATTATGCCAATAACAACTTGTATAAAATAAAAATCCTACAAAAATAGCATATTTAAGTATATATAATAGGCAGGCTTTATATGCAAAATATTACCCAACTTTAATGAAGTATATAAAATAATATGTAAGTAAACATAGAATAAAGTATATTTTTGAATTAGAAGACTAATTATCATATACAGTGGTACCTTGAGATACAAACAGACCAGCATACAATTTTTTTTTTTTTAAGATACGAGCTACAACTTGGTTCATATTTTTGTTCGAGATCCAAGTGAAATTCCAAGATATGAGTCATGATTTGGGAAGCTGCCGCTAGTTGGCGCATTGGCGCACAGGTCCAGTATCGGCAGTTTGATATACAAGTTGACTGACTTACGAGCTTGATTACAGAATTAATTAAATACGTATTTCAAGGTACCACTGTATATGACAATTCTTCTCGTACTATTTTGTAAGTTTAATGAAATTTCAATTGCATTTGGGAGAGAATTGCAATTTGGGAGGGAACCAAAATGATTCTTAAATCATTATTCAAAACTTGTAAAAAAATAGAATTGGCTAACAGATAAATGGACCCTCAAATACATCATGCTAGACACAATAAAGGTTTATTTCTCATGCATGTAAAGTCCAAACATGGGCAAATAGCTTTCTTCCAAAGAGAGAGATTCAGGAATCCAGGCTCTTTCCACCTTGTAGATCCTCCACCTCCCTACAGGGCTTCTGAGGTTGTCTTGGAGATCCTCACACACAGATGAGAAGGAAAAAGATAGTGTGGAATTGCTTATGTGAGGTTTAATTTTTATAGGTTCCTTTGGATGTGCACACAATTCCTTGACAATCCATCAGCCGTATGACCACAACTAACTGCAAAGCACCTGGGAAATGTAGTCTAGGTGTGTGCCCAGAAGGTGTTAAATAAAAAAGTTTGGTGAATGGTTTGCAAGTTTGTTATAGTACCAGATGGGGAAGTCCAGAAACAGACCACAGCATAGGTCAGAATTTGTAATGTGATAAATATGGCATTTCATATCAGTGAGGAAATTACAGTCAATTAACAGGACTAGGACAATTATTATTACATCTTTACCCTTACACTGCACAATAAAATAAATTCCAGATGTATTATATTTAAGTATATATAAAATATGAAATCTTTAAAAATTTAGAATAAATATAGTTTGACATTTTGGTGGGATAGGCCTTTCTAAGGATAAAAAATGAAGAAACCACAGAGGAAGATTGATAATGTTGAATCTAAAAATTAGTAACTTCTATATGCTGAAATTAGAAAAAAATAAAACAGGCAAATGTCAAAATGAAGAAAGTATTTTCTATGTGACAGCCTGAATGTACAAAAATTCCTAATATCAATGAGAAAAAGGTGAATTCCTCAACTGGAGAACAAGAAATAAAATGAGTTGTAATTGGGTAATAAACATATAAAACTAAACCTCAGTAACAATCAAAGATAGCTTAGAGGCGCTAATGACCTTGTAGGCCCTCTCCAAGCCAGCTTCTCCATCTGTGAAGTTAGAATAGTCATAGAAGCTATTCTTAGAGCGCTATTTAATTAAATGAAACAATCCATGTCAAGCATGCCATAAACACTCAGCAGATATGAGCCATTGCCATTTTTATTATTTTAAGTGTTCATGGTGTATTTTTAAGTGAAAATGGGAAAATTCAAAATGTATATTCAATATATCATTTATTAAAACATACACTTACAGAGAGGAATGGAACCCACCAGGATTTTTAGCAGGTGTTGTCTCTTGGTTGTGACCTTAGGAATAATTGTGATTGTCTCCTTCAGACATTTCTTCATTTTCCAAAATTTCCACAATAAACACATATTGTTATATTTATAATTAAAAAAAAATTTTAAGTGCTTGTCTTTGAATAATTGTTGCATGACCCCAAATGTTTTCTTAAATATGTCTGGGACTGATTAGTTTCTGAAACCAGAATCCATTTTTTAAACCACTATTCAAAGCCCTGAGCTAGGGAAAAAATCACCAAATAAGCTCTGTTTCATTTTCAGCCCAACTACAGAATCTCTTTTTTCCTTGTCCAAATTAAGTGTGAAATCATTACCCAGGGAGGATTCAAAATGTTTACTGAAGAGCTTTGAAAAACCTAGATTGTTACAGACAGAATTGCAAGTAGGACAAAATGAGACAAATAGGGGTGTGGCTGCAACCCCGGGGCCGCTGGTGTGGGCACCTCGCTCATCTCTGTCCTGCTGCTTTTTCTCCAGCTGGTGTCCAGCTTCTGCTCCTTGGGCGATTCCCTCCCTTATCTCCTATTTTCTCTTGTGGGCTTCCCCTTGACCACTGCTCCTGTTTCTTGGGAAAGTTACTTAACCTGGGTCTTAGTTGCCTCATCTGCAAATGGGGTGCATAGTACTTTCCTAAAGAGATTGTTTTATATAAAGCACTTAGTATAATGCAGACACATAGTAAATGCTCAATAAATAGGTGTTATTATTCTTCAAATAGACATTGTGCTTGTTCTTCAAATGTCATCATAAAGAATCCTATGTTCACATTGTTCTGCCTTGTTTCTGGGATAGGAAGTAAAAGGGGTACTAGGGTTTGGGTGAAGTTCATCTTTGCCCACATCCACAGAGATCATTTATAAGTAGCTTCAATTAAACAAGGTTTCATTGCACATTTATTGTAACTTGTCCCTGGAATCAATGAATCAAGAGCATACGACTACAAAGTCTCCTCAGGGCAGCATGCCCACTTGTGGTACCTCCTTGCTCACAATCCCGTTTAAGAGAAGATGCCTTATCCAAAGCCCCTGCTCTAGGCTTAGGGAGCCATATGTTGTGTCAGGAGAGCCACTTCCCTCCCTGACTACACCTGATGAGATCCAGCATAGGCTTCTGATAAGGGCCACAAATGAACTACAGCTGACTAATGGCCTATGAAGATGTTAGGGGGAAACTTTTTTCACTCCATTCCTGTTGTTCTGGAAATACTCTCTTGGTAGTGATCTATCTGATCATTTGGGGAGGAGGTTGTCTCCAGAAACCATGAATTCTGCTGCTCCTTCAGGGTGGCCTTTGGGTGGCTGAAGGAGAGGGTGGGGGTGGGGGGTTGAGGGCAGTGTGTCCTAGTTATCAGTTGTCTGTGACAGGTGGTAGTCGTGGGTTTTCCTTAGTAGAGCCACATGACCCTCCACCATCCCATCCTCCAACCTGGACTCTATCATCAATGAAGATGGCCTATTGGCTTCTATCAGCTCTGAGCTTTATTTTCAGCATACTGAGGACTTGAGTAGGAAAGAGGAGTGCTCTTTATTGGCTCTCTTTATGAGCCCGACAGATCAGCTGTGAAAATGCAGTTGGGCTAATCATATCATCTCTCAGACCTATAGGCATTGAACTTGGCAATACTTTTAGTTAACTTACCTGGCAGGAAACTCTCCTATACATGCAAAAGGGGTCACAAACGGGCATGTTCGTGGCAGAATTAAATAATTAGAAACTGACTACATTTTCATCAATAGGAGATGGACAAATGAAATGTGTTTTTATTTACTTTTATTGTATTCTATTTATTTACTTGATAGAATATATACAGCAGTTGAAGAGGATGAACTAGGTTTATATGTTTCAATATGGATGTAAATAAATCTCATTATGTTGAATGAAAAAGGAAAATTCATACCATGTGATAACATTCATGTAAATGAAAACACACACAAAAGTGAAGACCATATTTTGTTTGTGTGTGAGAGAGAAAAAACTAGAAGACTTTACAGCAAAACAGTGATGGTGATTGGTCCAAGAGATCAAAAGAGGGAGGAAATAGAATTTGATTAGCCCAAGAGAATTTTGTCTATAGTATTTTACTTTATAAAAGAAAATTCAAGCATAAATTGTATAATTTTGAAAAGGCATAGACACAGGGAAAAATTTAGGAAGCAAATACTTTCCAATAGCAAATATGACAAAATACCAATGAATCCTATATGGTAGGAAAATGGGTGTAATATAATATTTGTTGTACTCTTCTGTAAGTAAACCTTCTTCAATACAAAAAAGAAATGAAATAATACGAAGGGTTGCTCTCAAAGGAAAGTTCAAGAGCTAGGAAGCACAGTCAGTGTCAGGGGTGACAGCTGGAAGGCTATGTTGGAGTAGAGGAGAGGCCAGGGTCCATGGAGGCCACATTCAGACTGGTCAGGAGAGACCTGGGCCCGAACGAGCAGGCTCAGCCAGCATGCAGAGGGTGGACACCATAAGGACTGGGCTAGAGAAGACTTAGGGGCCCACAAGGTAGGCAGGGGGTGGTTAGGTCTGGAGTGTTCTTCATTCCTGACCTAGTTCCCACTTCAGTCCATATTCTTAAACTAAATCCTGTTTTGTCTGATGATAGCATAAATGCAACCGAATGAGCTGCGCTGAGCTGCTGTTTCTGTGCTTCAAGTTCTCTCAGGAGAATGCTTGGGATGCCACGTTGAGCCACATCGGCCGCGCCTTTCCAACCCTGCGCTGAACTGATGTGAGGACAAGTGCTGCAGCATTGATGGGCTTTTCCTTCTCCTGGTCTGTGTTTTTATTTTTATTTAAAAAATTTAAAAAAAAAATATTTTGATAGAGACAGAAAGAGAGTCAGAGAGAGAGAGACAGACAGGGACAGACAGGCAGGAAGGGAGAGAGATGAGAAGCATCAATTCTTCATTGTGGCACCTTAGTTGTTCACTGATTACTTTCTCACATGTGCCTTGAGGAGAGGTGGCTATAGCAGAGTGAGTGACCCCTTGCTCAAGCCAGGGACCTTGGGCTCAAGCCAGCGACCTTGGGCTTCAAGCCAGTGACCTTTGGGCTCAAGCCAGCAACCATGGGGTCATATCTATGATCCCACACTCAAGCCAGTGACTCTGCACTCAAGCTGGTGAGCCTGTGCTCAAGCCGGATGAGCCTGTGTTTAAGCCGGCGACCTTGGGGTTTCAAACCTGGCTCCACCGCATCCCACTTCGACGCTCTATCCACTGCACCACCACTTGGTCAGGATCCTGGTCTGTGTTTTTAAAATAAACTTTTAATTTAATATTATTTTATTTTTTAATTACAGCTGACCTTCAATATTATATTAGTTTCAGATGTACAGCATAGTGGTTAGACATTTATAAAACTTCTGATAAACTTTTAATTTTAGGACAGTTTTAGATTTATAGAAAAATGGCAAAGATTACACAGAGAGTTCCCAAACACCCCTCACCCAGTTTCCCCTGTTATTCACACCTAGGTATAGATCAAGGGTAGTCAACTTTTTATACCTACCACACACTTTTGTATCTCTGTTAGTAGTAAAATTTTCTAACTGCCCACTAGTTCCACAGTAATGATGATTTATAAAGTAGGGAAGTAACTTTATAAAATTTATAAAGCAGAGTTACATTAACTTAAAGCAGATAATAATAATTACTTACCAAGTACTTTATGTCGGATTTTTGCTGTTTGGCAGAATAAATCTTTATAAAACAACTTACTATAGTTAAATCTATCTTTTTATTTATACTTTGGTTGCTCCACTACCGCCCACCATGAAAGCTGGAACGCCCACTAGTGGGCGGTAGGGACCAGGTTGACTACCACTGGTATAGATGGTGCGTTTGTTACAATTAAAGAACCAATGTTGATGCATTAGTGTGAAATAAACCCATAGTTTATTTATATTTCCTTAGTTTTTAACATTCTTCTTTTTTGTGTGTGTGTGCAGGGTCTCATCCAGGAGATATTACACTTAGTTGTTACGTCTCCTCAAGACCCTCTTGTCCATGCCAGTCTCACTTTGCCTGTTTTTGTTGATCTTGACAGTTGTGAGGAGTAGCGGTCAGGTGTTTTGTGGGATGCCTATCTACTGGAATCTGCCTGGCGTTTTTCTCTTGATTAGAGTGGGGTTACATGTTCTAGGGAGACAGAACATAGAGCTGTAGGGTCCCTCTTATCTCATCATAACAAAGGAGCCTCCTATCAGTAAGACTTGTTATTGTAGAAGTGGTCCTTGATCACCTTGCAGGTTATATTTTATTTTTGACACTCTCTTGGCCCAAGGAACTACTCTGAGGGAGGTAGGGATCATCTCCAGGGCTGAGCATACCAGGCAGGCTGCAAAAAGGCCTGGCTCATTCTGCAGGCTCATTTTGGCCACACACAGCCCCCCCTCCCCTAGAGAGAAGCCAGGACTCAGGGCAGCCCCTGAGCTCCCAGCCTTCATTCCCCTGGGCTCCCAGCAGGGAATGGGGAACTTCCCAGCATTGCAAACAGCTCCCAGAACACAGAGAAAACCCATCAGCAGAAACCACACTCTTCTTTCCCAAGCAGTGGGAAATGGTATCTCAAGAGCACTCACACTGACGTTAATAAATATTTAAAGAAAGGGACAAACTTCATTGCCTGTAGCTGATCAAAGTCCCAGGAAATGTTTGGGCCCTCACGACTTCGCTGCCATCCTTGATTGCCTCCTAGTTGACTCCCATCACAGCCCTACAGCTGCTATTTCAAAACCTTTCTTCTTTCATTTACCCTCAACCCCCCCCTCCCAGAGTGATCCCCTTAACCTCAGGTGATTATTTGCTTTCTATCTTATTGGAAGGATGGAAGCCAGGTGACCTCAGTTGTCCCCACGGCACCTTGAGACCCCTTGTACTCACCTGCTTCTCCATTCTCTGTTGCCAGGGATGAAGGCTGACCTCCCCCCTCTTCTGACCAACTCCACAGATCCATCTACTTTTAATCTATCCCTCTCCACTGCCTGCTATTCATTTCTTCGGTGGAAATCTTACCAAGTTTTTATGCTTTGTATAAATGTTACTTTTCCAACGACATCTTCACTGATCGCTCACCTTTGCACTGTTTTAGTCAGGATGGTATCATGCTCTGCCATCTTAACAAATAGATCCTGAAATCTCCGGGGCTCGACCCACGTATTTCTCACTCACATCACAGTCTGATGTGGGTCAAGCGGTTCTCCTGGGTGCTCTTCTCTGAGAGCAGCTCAGGAACCTCACTGCTTCCTCTTCCATCTGTCACCTCTGCCATTTCAGAATTACCTGCTTTCAGTGGTGAGGAGAAGGGCAAGGTCTGAAGAATGTATACCCACTCTCAGCAGTCTCAAACTAGAACCAGCCCAACTCCTCCATTTACATTCCTGCTGGTGAGAGCTCAGTCATTGGGTTCCAAATGAACTACAAGGGAGGCTGGAAATATGGGGAAGCACATGGACATTTGATTAGCACTGCTTTGGCGTAGGCTTCTCCAGGAAGGGTGACTACCCAGTTGCCCTAGGCTGTCTGGGTTTCAGCACTGGAAACTCTCACCTCCCAGGGAAACCTTCAGTCCTGGGAAAACGGAGAAGGTTGGCTACCCTACTTCCAGCCCTTGGCTTCTACAACCGTGTCAGGTTTGCCTGTTTCCACTTTATCTAGATCTAGAGTGCAGACTTCTGAGAGCACAGAGTGGAGTACATGAATCTTTTTTATCCCCGGAGGTTAACAACATTATCTGTACTGAGTAAATAACCATAAGTTGCATAGAGGTGTAAAATTTTTTTTGGCTTTTTCTTTTATTTTTATTTTTTTGTATTTTTCTGAAGTTGGAAATGGGGAGGCAGTCAGACAGACTCCCGCATGCACCCAACCGGGATCCACCCAGCATGCCCATCAGGGGGCGATGCTCTGCTCATCTGGGGCGTCGCTCTGTTGCAACCAGAGCCATTCTAGCACCTGAGGCAGAGGCCATAGAGCCATCCTCAGCTCCTGGGCCAACTTTGCTCCAATGGAGCCTTGGCTGCAGGAGAGGAAGGAGAGGGGGAGGGTTGGAGAAGCAGATGGGTGCTTCTCCTGTGTGCCCTGGCCGGGAATCAAACCCAGGACTCCTGCATGCCAGGCCAACGCTCTACCACTGAGCCAACCAGCCAGGGGTTGGCTTTTGATTATATGAATATTACACATTTAGTGTGAAAGAAAATGCCAGATGAGCTTAAAAAAAGAAAACAGCCTGACCAGCCAGGCGGTGGCACAGTGAATAGAGCGTCGAACTGGGATGCGGAGGACCCAGGTTTGAGACCCCGAGGTCATCGGCTTGAGCGCGGGCTCATCTGGTTTGAACAAGGCTCACCAGCTTGAGCCCAAGGTCACTGGCTTGAGCAAGGGGTCACTGGCTCTGCTGTAGCCGCCCTGGTCAAGGCACATACAAGAAAGCAATCAGTGAACAACTAAGGTGCTGCAATGAGGAATTGATGCTTTTCATCTCTCTCCCTTCCTGTCTGTCTGTCCCTACCTGTTCCTCTCTCTGTCTCTGTCACACACAAAAAAAGAAAGAAAACAATTTTGAAAATTACCTTATTACTAGCCCTCCTTACATATTACCATCTAGGCCCTGGCAAGTTGGCTCAGTGGATAGAGTACTAGCCCGGTGTGTACATGTCCTGGGTTCAATCCTTGGTCAGGGCACACAAAAGAAGCAACTATCTGCTTCTCTTCCTCTCCACCCTCCCTCATCTATCTCTCTTCCCCACTCGCAGCCAGTGGCTTGATTGGTTTGATCATTGGCCCTATATGGGGGTTGCCTGGTGGATCCTGGTAGGGGCGCATGTGGGAGTCTATCTTACTATCGCCCCTCCTCTCACTTAAAAAAAAAAGAAAAAGAAAGAAATTACCATTTAGCTTTGGGAGTGCGCGCACACACACACACACACACACACACACACACACACACACACACACTCTTGCACATGTGAATTATAAAGAAAAACTGGGTCATATTTCACAGGCTGTTCTGTAAGTCCTTTTTCTTATTGAACAACATACTCATAAATGTCTATGGAATTAAATTGGAAATGATATAATTAAATGACTTGCATTTATTGGACCCAAATTGTAGTATACCTGAGCATACTGGTATGATTAGCAATGGTATCATGTTCTATAACTTGGCATACTGACCATTTTGTATAACTGACTGGTTTTATTTCCTTTTTTTGAAGTAAATGCAAATAATGTAGTTCCAGAACTTGCAAAAGATGAGCAGCTACCCAGTTCGTTATATAAAGCAAACATAACCTTGGTACCCAAAACTTATCAGGATATAATTGTATTTTTTAAAAAAAGTAAGAAAAACTGCAGACCAAACTTACTTAGAAATATAGGTCTTAAATAAAATACAAGCAAATAGACTGTAAGAAAATAATAAATAAATAATAATAATACAAGCTAACCCTTAGAGAGATCTTTCTATGAGCCAGCCACTGGCCTGCATGTTTTACATACACTGACTCATTAATCCTCATAACACCCTGTGAGGTACCATTTTACAGATGAAGAAACTGAGGGTACAGAGAGTGTGAGTATCTTGTCTGCAATGATGCTGCTAGAAGCTGTACTGCAGGGCCACGGAGGGCTTTTATTCCCACAAATGCATGTTTGATTACACTGGGGAACAAAATTTTTGTTGCATCCACAAAAACACTTGTTCTTACCTAATTTGAGTGTGCTGATCTCAAATATGACATTTTCTCTGTAAGCTACAGTTTTTTTACAATTCAAGATTTTAGGTTTCCATCTTATTGTAAAATTTTCAACATTTAGTTTAACATAATGAAGTGGAATGTCTTCTTGGGCATCATCTTTGTGAAAATATAATAATTTATATAATGCAGTAAATACACTAGTACACTAAAAGATATGATTGCATCAGAATTTGTCTGCAATTTCAAAATAGAACATATTAAAACACTTATTTTAATCATAAAATTTCCACAAAACTTATTTAAATTCTATTCAGTCAAAAATTTGCGTTTGTAGCTCTTGCGTTTGTGTACTTGTTAAGGACAATCTTGTTTGATGCTCCAGCAGTAGTCTGCTCATCACTAACAGCTCCAAGATTTTCAGGAAACTTATCAAGGTGACTGTTCAGGAAATGAATCTTAATGCTCATGTTACATCCAATGTCGCGGAAAGCCAACAGCATCCTTTGAACCTGAAGTTCATAGTTTTCTGCTTTTTTGTTGCCAAGGAAGTTCTTTGTAACTGCCACAAAAGACTGCCATGCTGCTTTCTCCTCCTTATTCATCTTCCTGGCAAATTCTTCATCATATATGAGGGTTCGAATTTGAGGTCCATTGAATACACCTGCTTTTATCTTCTCAAAAGACAAGGCAGGAAAAGCAGAAATAATATGTTGAAAGCATTCACTTTCTCTATTCAAAGGAACAAACTGCTTCATTAAGCCAAGTTTGATGTGAAGTGGGGGAAAAATGAACCTATCTCGATTAACTACAGGTTCATTCACAATATTTTGCATCCCTACTTCCAGAGCTTCACGTTTTGGCCACTCCTTCTGTGTCCAGTATTTTTCCCGAGCTTGGCTGTCCCACAAACACAGAAAGCAAGGATACTTCGTGAAACCTCTCTGTTGTCCTAGCAGGAAATTTACCATTTTAAGATTCACACAAATGATCCAGTTATGCTCCTCATACTTCAGAAAGTCGAGGACAATTTTTATGTCATTATAATCTTCTCGCAAATGAGTTGAATAACCAATTGGAACTGCTGCATAAACATTACTGTTGTGTAGGAGAACACATTTCAGACTCCGTTTAGAGCTGTCAAGAAATAGCCACCATTCTGTTGAACTGTAAGTGGTAACACCTAGCTGGCTGAGAAGACTACTGATATCATGACAGTAAACAAAGTGTTTGTCTTTGGAAAAAAAGTCCACAAAAATTTGTTCATGCTTCCTGAAATGGGATACTTTAGCTGACCAGTGAAGTACATTTTTTTCTTGAAGCCTGGAGGCTAATAACTCAGCTGCTTTCTTTGATAGGCCCAAATCTCTTACTATGTCATTCAATTTGGGTTGGCTAAACTGCTGAGGAGTTAATGACTGCTTGGCATCAGAAGAAGACCCTTCAGATTCTACAACCATTTCCTCATGCATCTTATCAAAATACACTTGATCACCATGTTCACTTTCTTTGTCCTTAGAAGAAATAAAACCATTGAAAACTGGAACTGGGAGTGTCTCAGAGTGTGGGATAGGTTGTATTGCTGAAGGAATATTAGGATATGCGATCATATGCTGTTTTTTCTTGCCAATGCCCTTTGTATGGATCAGACAGAAATAAAAGTCACTGCTGTGGTCCTTAGGTTCACGCCAAACCATGGAATACCAAAAGGCATTCCTTTGCATTTTCCTTTTGTCCAGTCACGAAGCATTTCCTCACAATTATGACATACAATATGAGAAGCCCAATTTTTCTCTTGATTGCCAAGGGGAACTTGAAAATAGGCAATATATGCATATGTCACAAATGATGAAATATTGCGTAACAGCCACATATATAACAGAAGGTGTCAGGACTATTCTTACATTTACGCCTACTCAGAGGCCATGATTCAATCTTTTTTTTTTTAAATTTTACTTATTCATTTTTTAGAGAGGAGAGAGAAAGGGAGAGAGAGAGAGACAGACAGGGAGAGAGAGAGGAGAGAGAGACAGAGAGAGAAGGGGGGGAGGAGCTGGAAGCATCAACTCCCATATGTGCCTTGACCAGGCAAGCCCAAGTTTTCGAACCGGCGACCTCAGCATTTCCAGGTCGACGCTTTATCCACTGCGCCACCACCAATCAGGCATGATTCAATCTTAAAACAAAATAAGAGAGTGTTTTTATCAGTTAATAATTTTTTACATTTAAAAACAACTACAATTATGTAAAAGTGATTTTTGTAAAACATTAATTGCTTTGTGGTTATGTTCAATCCAAGAGTCATTGCCCTTTAACTCCAATTTAAAAACCAATGCATGCCATTAATTGTAACAAAAAGAAATTAAAATTTCATAAAAACTAGAGCATGCACCAAAAAACGAACCTCAGATTTGGAATCAGTGATGCAGAAATATATAGAAACAGTTCTAAAACCTCATGCAACAGAAAATGGAAAAAAAAAATTGTTCCCCTGTGTATTACTTTAAAAATCTACTGACATAATAAAGAAAACAAGATAGTCTTGGTGGGTTATAAACTCACTCATGGAAAGGTGATGCTTCTTTTAATAAAAATATTACCCCCCCCCAAAAAAAAAGAACAGAAGGACATTTGTTATACTGAAGAGTATACTATATTTCAAACCAATACATTTCTGTTAAAAATCAGCCTCCAACTACAGATTCCTCATTTCTCCTACTAACAACAAAAATATAAATCACCTAGGAATACTTTATAAGACATGGAAAATTTATTGGCTTTCTACAAAAAGAATGTTCTTTGTTTGAAAATTTTGAGGAAAAAGCCTAGAAAATTAAAGAGAATAAAAATTTCCCATAAATCTCTGTTTGGAGACAACTCTTCAACATTTTTAATGCACTTTTCCTTACCCATAAGGATCATACAATTTTCCTTACTAATCAGGATCATACAATTATACTATTTTGTGACTTGTTTTCTTTCTTTAAACAACTACTGTGGGTAATACCCTTTGTCATTAAATGCTTACATTTTAAAGGCTGTATAGTAGTCCATCAAAAGGCTGTACCATAATTTAACCTCTGCTGTTGAACACTTAGTAGGTTTCCATTTTTTGGGGGACTATAATTAATATCCTTGCCCCTAAGCCCTCTTTCACAGTTCTGATAATGAATGTAGGTCAAATTCCTAGAAAAAAATTCCAGAATTTTAGATGTGTCCTGCCAGATTACTTTCCTAGAACATTTGCACTAATTTGTATTCCTGCCATTAGGGTAGAGTGCCTTTCCTCCATATTCTCATCCACCAATAATTCAGTGAGATCACTAAATTGGTTAACTGAACAGTTAATCAATTATTATGTATTAATAATAATAAATATATTTATTTATTCTAGATAAATACAACTCATAAGGTTTTTGTAATTTTTGCACATACATCACACACGTCTCTCATTTGAATTATTGGCATGTGAGAGAACGGGAAGAATGGCCCTCTCCTACATTGTTAGAAGGAGTGTAAATTAGTGCTGATATTCTAGGCAGTTTATACATCATGCCCCTGAACAGGAGGAATATATGCTATCAGTTCTTCCCTAAATAATTTGCAAATTTACTGTAAGGCCAACAGATTTTTCTTAGAAATTGCCTAAATGATTCAACAAGTTATCTGGAAGAATGCGTAAAGGAACATGCTAACAAATGTTGCAAAAGAGAAAAGTAAAGAGGGACACTCTCCTACCAAATTTTTAAAAAGCAAACTAGTTAAAGCAATAAGCGTGCAAACCCAAGCACATTCCCTTCTCTTTTGTGCCAAACTCTTCCACACAGATTAGCTGATGAGAAAAGAGGTCTCGCCAGCTGATAAAACTGTGGGGAACCCAAAGTTGTGGTAACCTCTCCATTCCCCACTTATAATTAAATAAGGACAGAGAGTTATCTAAATGTAAGTTTGTTATTTTTCACAAGGTCTTGCTTTCCACGGGTAAGGGCCCCTGATAGGAACTGGCTGTACTATAATTGGGCCTCATCGCCTCCTTCCTATCTCACACCTTATTGAATATGATAAAGACAGCTATGTTTAGAGTGTACTTTTAACTTTGTAAAGAATTTTGTAGTACACAAGTTGAATGCAGAGGCAGGCAAGGAGACACAACTATATCTCCAGATAGTAGGCTGTGAAACTTTGAGAATTTCTATGATTGTGGAGGAGTGGGGCTTGTGGTTACATGTTGGCTGCTCTTGGCTGTGTTAGAGCCTGCTGACTTAAAGATGGGAAAGTGGAGCTGTTTGTATCCCCAAGCCCAGATTTTTTAAATAACAGGGATTAGATTCTTACCCTGGCTGCTTTTGTTAAAAACGTGGTCCACTGAGAACACGTGGTCACTCTTTATATAAACACAAGTTCATTTGCTTAAAACCCAGCTGTGGGAAACTTTTTTATATAATGTTGTTCCACAGGCCTTTCCATTTAAAGAATAATTTGAAAGAAGGACACCAATAACACATAACGTATTTGAGAGAAAGACATCCACCTCCCCCCCCCCCCCACGCAGATGCTCACATACAGCAAAGTCAAACCCATTGGCATTGACACCCAAGCCTTCAGAGTTCAAAGCAAGAGCCACCTCAGAGTTCCCACCATCTGAAGAGGACCTTGGCTTTTCCCTTTGAAGTGTTTCCTTTGAAGGTCAAGGTAAAGGGGCCATGCTGACTCAAGAAATTGCTAATCTATAGAAGGATGTGGCCTCTGCTCCATTGCACATTTGTAATGTTCACATGAGGTTAACAAAACAAATGGTTTGACTAATGCATGAGTGGAGGCCAGCCATTCTCCTCAAGTTGTCCCCATCACAGAAACAGTCCTTTGGATAAGGAAAGACCCAGGCAAAGAAAGAACTCACTGGGGCCTAAAACCAGTTACAGAATTCATTTCAAGGCTCTTGAATCTCTGTAGTCATTCAGCCAGAGTCGCGTTCAGCAATTGGCAGCTGTTTGCCAAGATTATGAAGACTGGACGTGGAGTTAGAAGATATATATCAAAACCTCAACTCCTCTGTCCCTTAGCAGTGTCATCTCTGACAAGTCTTTTCACAGCGTTTCTTCTTGACCTGCCTCAAATTAATTCCTGCTGCAGGATTTTTTAGAACAAGCTGAAAAAAATTTTAAACCAAAAATTTCTAGACAGACTTTTTAAGTCCAGAATACAGAAGTAGGTAGGACTTAGAAGCTGAATTCTAAGAGGTAGGTATCTTGGCACACAAGAGGAACTCCATCACTGAAGTAGGCCAAGCCTGGGCAAAATTTTGCCAGTGAGAGAGACTGGTTAGCGAATAGTGGGGTGTTCAGCAGTCTTCTGTATATTAAAAAAAATCCCTCTCAACAATGCAACAAGCATCTCTAGAATTTTTTTCAGCAGATGTATCATTTATTTTGGTATCCCCAGTACCTAGCATAAGCCTAAGCACATGATACTAGTTGAATTCAGTTCATCAGAAAATGTAGCATGTTATCTCCACATTCATCCTTACCCTCATTGATGCAAATATTTGATCTAAATTAAGAACAATATGCATCACAAATTGAATCTAAGAACATTTCTCCATCTGGAAAAAATTGGTTGTCTGGCAGAGTCAAAAAAACCTGGAAATCTCAGATAACTACGAGAAACGTTGATCAAATATATTGTTTTGACGTTGATGCAGGTAACATACCTCCCACTCCCCAATCCTTCGCTAATAATATCACTCAGGGGGTTTGGAATGGATGTTGCATATGCCAGCCACCAAATGGCCTGTCTTAGAGCCCCAAAGGGTCATGTGTTTGGATAAAGTGCCTTCAGTCTCTGTTGTTGTTTATCTCGAGTCCTAATTCAAGTGGCTTCTTCCATCACTTCCCCCACCCCGCTTCAAGGAAATACCACCCAGAGAGTTAGGAGATCAACGACAGAGTACGTAATGTGGGTGGGATAGATTATTTTACCTTAACAAGGTAAAACAACAGGCATGCTTAGGGCTAAAAGAGTGATTTTGGCTATCCAAATAAGGATTTTTTATATATATAAATGAATATAAATAAATACATATATGAATCTATCTATCTATCTATCTATCTATCTATCTATCTATCTATCTATCTTATCTATCTATTATCTATCTGTCTATCTACATCTATCTATATCTGGAACTAGTCATATAAGGTATAAATTACATTTTTAGTGTTGGGGCAAAGAAAAGCCAATTTTCTCCATATTCACAGCATTTTTTTAAAAATCTTTCCAAAGAACTAAATTTATTGACTCTTCATTAAAACCCTGGAAGGTAGGAAGGATGAAAATCATTTTTCCTACGTGAAGGTGAGATGTAGGCTGAGTCACTCTGGAAGACTGAATCTCTTCTCTCCCAGAAACGAGACCAGCCCCAGTCAGCCAGGAGGCTCTCCCCCACCCCCGCCCTGGTGGTCTGGATCATAGACGAGGGTCAAGAATGTCCTTTGTCCCATTCCTCCAGATGGTTTCCTAGGTGGGTGGTGGGCTTGTCACCCTGCAGCCCTTCAGGCCACTGTGTGAATTGAAGGCCCACACGTGGATACTCTGAGGAAATCTGTCAAGAGAAGATGGCTGAAATCGAAGTGTGGACATTGGGTGTGCCAGTGATGTGTCCACCATTTGGTCACCTCAGAAGGTGTTAGTTCAGCTGCTTTGGGAGGGATGGGAATGATATTTGAGGATGCAGGGCCAGAGGCCTGGATTGTTTCTGAGGCATGGCTTGATGGTTGTGATTAATTGGGGAAACTGAGATGGAATAGTTTTGTAGGAGTTAAAGGGGCTAATGTCTTAGAGACCTAGGAAGGCTGACCCATGAATTCTGTTGATAATGATCAGTTGCTCAAAATTTTAGCTCAAAAAAGAAGTGTTTGCAACAATTGTTTTATGTTCAAGTCCCCTTTGGTTTATTTTCCACATTGATACCAGAAGCAAACCAGACATTGTGTGTGTGACTTTGATTAGAATCCTTCAGTGGGTTAGAATATGAACAGGAGTTTTTTCTATAGGTAGTAGAACTCTGGGTGACTTCTTTATTCACCTTCTTTTTTACTTCTCTGTATTTTCTCTATATTTTTATAGAGAATACTTGTCTACAAAAAAACAAGTATTCCTTCAGAACACTTAAAGATATTTTAAAAGAAATCCTACATATGATTCTTTGCCCTTAATGAAGTATATATTTTTCCTGATGATGAGACCCACCAAGGTTCCTGCTTTCCCACTGAGTGTGTGTCCACCACTGGTCTACACATGTGCTCCCCACTTCAGCCACCAGACCACTCCACCCCTCTCTCCCCTGCACCATCCCCTTTGTGCTCTTGCCCATGTCCTTCTGCACGGAGGCCCTCGTGTTCCTCCGTCTCCCTGCTAAATCTTTCTCAGCACATCAATCAATTTTAAACAGTAAAAGAGACAAAAAGATGCTAAAACTTAAATAGTGATAGTGATCACCCCCCCCCCACACACACACACACACATTAAAAAAATATATATATTTTTGTATTTTTCTGAAGTTGGAAACAGGGAGGCAGTCAGACAGACTCCCGCATGCGCCCAACCGGGATCCACCCGGCATGCCCACCAGGGGGCAATGCTCTTGCCCATCTGAGGCGTCACTCTGTTGCAACTAGAGCCATTCTAGCACCTGAGGCAGAGGCCACAGAGACATCCTCAGCGCCCGGGCCAACTTTGCTCCAATGGAGCCTTGGCTGTGGGAGGGGAAGAGAGAGACAGAGAGGAAGGAGAGGGGGAGGGGTGGAGAAGCAGATGGGTGCTTCTTCTGTGTGCCCTGGCCGGGAATCGAACCCTGGACTCCTGCACGCCAGGCCGACGCTCTACCACTGAGCCAACCGGCCAGGGCTTAAAATTATTTGTAATACAGATATTTGTTTTTACAACCAACACATGCTAGTATTATAATCAGGAATAAAAAGAAGAAAAGAAAAATAAATTAAAGAGAAGTAAGATCAATGACTAATACTGTGGAGTACCCATACTTATGAAAGCATTAGAATCAATAGATGAATGGGAATAGAACAAAATATTTACGTAAAAGGAAGTTAAACAACAAATTGATGTATTTCCTCTCCCCATGTTCTGTCTCTCTAAAATCAATAAATAAAAAAAAACCACGAAGTTAACAATGTACATAGTAAAAGTTATTCATATTCAAGTTTGCTGGTAATAAGAGAAATGCAAGTTAAACCAAGTTGAGGAAGCAATTCATGACTAAGTTTAAATTAAAAAAATAATTTCCATGTTGAACAGGTCAGAGTGAAATTAATTATACTCATAAAGAGCTGGGGCAGATTAAATTAATCCAATAGCTTTATAAAAGCAATTTGTTTCCACACATCAAGAGCAGTAATAATGCTCATATACTTTGAAAATGTGAATTCCTTATTGGGATATGCTTCTAAGGAAATTATTCACAAGGGAAAGGAGAGATAAAAATACCCTCTTCAATTTTACTTAAAATATTGACCTAGGATATATAGTAAAGAAGAAGACATATTATGGTACATCAACGGGATAGACTCGTGGGATGATGTGAAAATAAAGTATATGATTATTATCTTGAGTGGAGAATAAATACAGAAGGAAAAATTGTATTATGATAGTAAGAAATAGAAACTAAGAAGGAATACAAGAATATGTAAGGGTGGTAAAATTATGAGTACATTTTCTTTTTGTAATTTACTTTCATCTTGATATAAGATTGTTTTTAACAATGCATAAAAATGAGAAGGAAAAAGTATTAGTAAAGATGAAGGGGTAAAAAACAACATTTATACACAGTTACTTATACATTTAAGCATTCATTGGTGACAAGGACCTTCTTTTTTTTATTTTATTTTTTTAATGAGGCGACATCAATAAATCAGGATACATATATTCAAAGATAACATGTCCAGGTTATCTTGTCGTTCAATTATGTTGCATACCCATCACCCAAAGTTAGATTGTCCTCTGTCACCTTCTATCTAGTTTTCTTTGTGCCCCTCCCCCTCCCCCTTTCCTTCTCCCTCTCCCCCCTCCCCCCGTAACCACCACACTCTTATCAATGTCTCTTAGTCTCACTTTTATGTCCCACCTACGTATGGAATAATACAGTTCCTGTTTTTTTCTGATTTACTTATTTCACTTCATATAATGTTATCAAGATCCCACCATTTTGCTGTAAATGATCCGATGTCATCATTTCTTATGGCTGAGTAGTATTCCATAGTGTATATGTGCCACATCTTCTTTATCCAGTCACCTATTGACGGGCTTTTTGGTTGTTTCCATGCAAGGACCTTCTTATACATGCACTTGCAAAGTAGGCATATCCTTATTTTCTGAAATGAGTAAAACAGCAGCCCCAAGAGGCAAGTAACTTGAGGTTACACACTCTTAAATTGTGGAATGAAGATTCAATCCCTCTTCTGACTCCACTATGTCACTTGTCTCTAAATGTACATATGCTACTGGCTATTAACCTTTATGTGTCACAGACTTCTTTGAGTATGATGAAAATTATGAACCCCGTTTCCCAAAAAATTAACATAAACACACAAATTTACATGTCTGGCACCTTGCAAGGGTAGGGTCATCAGACACCATGGTTTATGTCTGTTGTTCTGGAAAAAGTATTAATAAAGCCAGCTGTCACTTTCAAAATTCTAATGAGGACCATAAATTACACAAGTATCTTTAACATAGGTGAGGCATATTTTTACCTTTTTTCTCTTTTCCCCAATCTCACTGGTTTTCCCTTATCTGTCACCACTGGTGTGACTTCTTTAAGTAAAGCAACCAAAAGGGGGCATTTTCTCCACTTGTACAATATGGACAGGAAACTGGTGCCTTGTGACTGACTGATCATCTACTATTAACTCACACCTGATCTTGTACCATATAAGTAGCCTTCACCTTGGGAAGTTGGAAGAAGAGCCTGAAAACTTGGACTCAGGCAGTTGGGTAGGTTTTGGTTGGTTAACGGGAAGTCCTGAGCAAGACTGCAGCGTCTGGTCAGCACTCTCTAGCTGCTGGCAGTGGGGACCCTGAGAACCTGGGTGGGGTTAAGAGATGGTCCACAAGATAATGTCTTAGCAGATACCCAGTCATATTCCATGACCACATGTTAAAGATATTTGAGCAAATAGCAAAGTCATAGTCCACTAAAGTGGAAGGGGATCTAGAAAATCAGTTGCAGAGAGCAGGTGCCTGGAGAGCCAGCACTGGACAGCCTCAAGCTTGCTGGGTGGATGGAAGAGCGGTCCCACATCTCCCCTCAGCGTGGAGTCCCCCAGGACGTGTGGCTGCTAAGATTCTCACACAGGAACAGGGCAGATAGACATCTTGTTCCTTACAATTCTCCTTCAACACGGAGGGACATGTTAAATACCAGTGTCAGCATCAGAGAGCAAGGGCTTCAAGGAGATTTGTGTTGGACCAGATTGACACCATTTGTCTACATCAGATAAAGGAGGAGAAACAGGTTAGATACCATCTGCAGAGGCATCGTGGCCATCACCGCCTTCAGGCTGGTGTCAGAGAGACATTTCTGACAAGGGCTTTGTCCTTGAAGCACACAGGGAATTGGGGAAAATCATGAAAGATATTAATGAGAAGCACTGTCCACAGTGAGGATGGAGATCGTAATGGACAAGCACATGGTGAAGAAAGGCTGCTACTTCCTTCTGACTTAATTTATCCAAAGCAGAGTTTCTTGACCTGGGGTCTGTGGACTCAGAAAAAAAATACATCCTTACTTTAATCTCTCCTAATTTTTTCACTCTTATTATGAATATGGGTAACCAGTCACAGTAGTAAAAGCAGTACCTGTGACTTTTTTGCCAACGAGGAAACTGAAGCACAAAGAGGTTAAATGAGGACATGCAGATAATAATGGCGAAGCCAAAGTTTGAATACATGGTGTTTTCACAACTTGTGCTCTGTTATGCTCGTTGGCCTGCCTCAGATTTGGGAATATTTTCAAATCTCTGAAATGTATCAAGCAAGGTAGACATGAAAGCTATTGTCTATGTGTTAAGGTCAAAAGATTACTAAAATTAAGAAATGAACTTGAGGGCTGAACACACAATATGGTACACAGACATGTGTTGTAGAAGTGTGCACCTGTACACCTGTGTAATTATGATAACCACCCCAATAAATTAAATTAATAAAAGAAAAGAGCAAAGACTGAGTCCCTCAAGGCAGAAGGAATTATTCTTCCCAGTGACCTTCAGACTTAACACTGCAACATCAGCTCTTCCCTGGGTCTCGGCCTGCCCTCCAACTTCAGACCTAACAGGCCCCACAATCACGTGGGCCAGTTCCTTCAAATAACTCTATATATACATACTTGCATTCAGTTGGTTCTGTTTCTCCGGCAAACCCTGATTGATACAATAAGTAATTTCAATTCCATTAAAAAGTTAAAAAAAAGAAATGAAACCCAAACTTAGAGAATTGTAATATTGTTATTGCCCACTGAAAAGGAATTGACTACAGGTGTACCTTAAATGCTGAACTCTCTACTCAAATAAACTTGAGAAAGAAAGGGAGAGTCTTCGGGACAGATGTTCCATTAAGATTAAAGTGAGAAGTGTCTGTTATTCTACAAAGCTTCAATCAGTCAAGCAAGCAAACAAACAACCTCTTGAATACAGTGCAGGTCACCCAATTTAACAAAAACTACCTCCTTTCCCCCTTCACCTTCAGGCAAACATAGACCGGATAAAACAGTGGTTTAGGACATTCCTGTTCCATTCAAGTCCACATAATTTAATCAAATCACAGGGCATATAAATATAATTCAATTTAAAATAGATGAAGAAGATCTTGTAATTTCAAAAAATGAGTGAAATTTCATTGCTCCCCCCCAAAATCTGTAGAGATATTCAAATTTGAGAAATTGTATGGATGTTGTGGGTCAGCTGTTAGAAGTCGCTTTCCCAGAGGTTTTTAAATTGGTTGGTTTTCTCTGAGCCCTGGGCTAGACTGCCGAGGTGAGGGATGGTGCCCACCTGTGCCTCTTTCCCAGAACCTGGCCTTGTATTTGGTTGATTTTTCAGTGCATGTGTGCTTTAACTGAACTCTGGTCTATGCTCAGGAATTAACATAGCTGTATATCTTACATTGGGCATTGAGAGGGCATATCTTTCACCATGAGTGTGAGAATGCCCTTTCTTTCCATCCCCCACCAAGGTCATGGAGCTAGGGGCCACCCAGTGCCCCTAACACATTAAAAAAAAATACTCCAAGTGGGTCTTTTATGTCTGAATTTAATACGTTAAAAACAAAAGATAAAAATGTATAAAGTCATATTATGGCTTATATTGCGTACAATTGGCTCCTCAGTCACTTAAGCATCATATATAAAGCATGATGTACAACCTCGAGCACGCATGATTCTCGTGTTATCTTGGCTCACTTCTATTAGGACATTAGTGGAATCTTATCAAGTAGTGACTGGGAGGGTGTCTCTCCTCATTCTGCTTTATTCTTCTCTTTCTTTGCTGCTGACTTCTTCATGATTTGCTGATCTGCACCCTGCATTGGTTCGCAGGTCAGTTGCCCCTAGTATTTAAACTTCCTAATCAATTATGAAGAAGTCCCGACCTCAGCCTCTCTACCCAGAGTCTTCATCACCTGCATTTCTTTATATGGCTCTGACTCAGAGCTTTTCATATGTTAGGATGTTTGTTCCAAGTGCACATTTGGGGAGCCTTACTTTCAGAAACTTTGACTTAGTGAGTTTGTGTAGGTGGCAGATGAGTTACACTTTGGGAAGCACTGTTCCAGCTATGACTATTCCTAATTTACAACTGTAATTACCTATGTAATGACAAAATGTGAAGTTTCCTTTCCTACCATACATCCTCTGGGGAAATCTCCTGATATAGCTGATTTTACCTGGGAAAAAGTTCTCTCCGTGTCAGTCAGCTTCTACTATAAGCAGTAGGAAGCGTGGTAGAGGTCTTAGTCTGATTGGGCTGCCATAACAAAATTCTATGGACTAGGTGGCTTACCCAAAAGAAATTTAGTTCTCACAGTCTGGAGGCTGGAACAGCTCAAATCAAGGTGCTAGCTGATTGGTTCCTGGTGGAAACTTTCTTTCCGGCTTGTGGATGGCTGCCTTGCTGTGTTTTCACAGGATAGAAAGAGAGCGAGCTTTCTGGTGTCTTCTCTTATGAGGACACTAGTCCTATTGGGTCAGGGCTCCACCCTATGACTTCATTTACTTAATTATTTCCTCTCATTAGGGGAGGTGGGTTAGTGCTCCAACATAGGAATTGTGTGGGTTTTCCAGGACACAGTTCACAGTAAGAAACCACCTGGAATGTTGGTGCAAATAGAACGTTCACATCTTAGAGTTACCTGATAAAGGTTTACCTTAGTACTGAAACACAAAACCCAAATTGGATATTATTGAAGTAACCTGGGAGTAAAGAGACACAGACTTGTGGTGGGGGCTACAATAAATGGAGACACTTCTTGGCCCACCTTGTCTCTTTGCATATGAACTGTGGGCAGCAAAAGCAGCTCTGACCATGTCACTGCCCTCTCCACTCAGACAGTTAGAGAGGACTGATTAAGGATAAGATGTGCAAAGACCTGTAGGGAAGCAAAGAAGAGCCTGACCATCCCTTTCCTCAGGGAAGCTTAGTTGGTATCTATTCAAGGTATGGAAGATATATATTCAATTACTCTGTTAAGTAACTCAAAGTTGCCCAACGCTATGGCGGCAATCATTTTGGAAGGTTAGCTATAACGCCAAAAGATGAGGCATCCGAGTGGAGTTAAGAAGAATCAGGGTTGGATTTTGACAGGCAGAGATTCAGGAGGGTCCAGGGGGAAAGGGAAAAGGGGAGGGGTTTCTAGAGAAGAAAAAATGTTTGCACAAAAGCCAAGGTGGCTACATAGTTTGCCGGGTCCAGTGCAAAACGAAAGTGCGGGGCCTCTTAGCGAAAAAGCAAGTAGAAAAAGTGCCATTGAAGGTACAAAAATATAAAATTTCTTTCTTTCTTATGAAGTTTCTCTCTCAACTTGGCATGCTGTTTTTTTATTTGCTTTTTAGGGTTGTCCTAAGTTAAGGAAACCACAATTTAAAATAATTAGCATGAATTTTATGGCTAATTTTTCTGTTGTGCAATGCCAGTTTTAAATGCAATTTGTGAAAGCATTCACTTGAATGTAGGTGCATTGAAATTATAGAATTTTTATTTCATGGCTTGCACATATGCATTCTACTCTTACCGAAACAATGGAAACACTGTACAAAACTTCCTCAGCCGTTTTTATTTCACTTCTTGATAATCACTCATTCCGCCAACACTCTCCACTTCAGCTTACTGATAAGTCGGGAGGACCAGAAGGAGAAAGAACGATGGGTTACCCTAACTTTTCCTTTTCTTCTATGTCATCATCTGCAGCATAAGCAGTTGGCTCATCAGGGAAATAACATGAACAAGAAAGAACATGACAGAATTCCTCAATCATTTGTTTCTTAGAACACCATTATCTTCTTTTGGTATTTGAAGCAAGTCTGGTTCAAATAAAAAGCATGACCTCTTAGGGCTATTGGGATACCTGCGTAAAGAAGTCGTAGAGGCAACACGCTTACTGTGAATCGGTTTTGGCTCCCTCTGGACTCCCACTCCCCACTCCCAGTGAGGCCATCAGAATTCTGTTCTCCGGGGTTGGGGGGGGGGCACCACAAATCCTATATGCAAGTGTTAGGAAATCAATGTATCTCCTCTGCAGTGTGCACAATAAACATAATTCAAAAAATATATTTGAGCCCTGGCCGGTTGGCTCAGCGGTAGAGCGTCGGCCTGGCGTTCGGGGGACCGGGGTTCGATTCCCGGCCAGGGCACATAGGAGAAGCGCCCATTTGCTTCTCCACCCCCACCCCTCCTTCCTCTCTGTCTCTCTCTTCCCCTCCCACAGCCGAGGCTCTGGTCGCGGCAGAGTGACGCCCGGGAGGGGCAGAGCATCGCCCCCTGGTGGGCAGAGCGTCGCCCCTGGTGAGCGTCGCCCCTGGTGGGCGTGCTTCAGAAAAAAAAAAAAAAATATATATATATATATAATATATTTGAGAATATATTATATATATATATATTTGAGAATTTAAACACAGCAACCGTAGATTATTAAACCAAGCTCTGGGTCAGGGGTCGGGAAACTTTTTGGCTGAGAGAGCCATGAATGCCACATATTTTAAAACATAATTTCATGAGAGCCATACAACGACCTGTGTATGTTATGCATTATCCAATAAAAATTTGGTGTTGTCCCTGAGGAGAGCTGTGATTGGTTCCAGCCACCGGCAACCATGAACATGAATGGTAGGAGGACAGCTATGATTGGCTTCAGCTACCCACAACCATGAACATGAGCGGTAGGAAATGAATGGATTGTAATACATGAGAATGTTTTATATTTTTAACGTTATTATTTTTTTTTTATTAAAGATTTGTCTGCAAGCCAGATGCAGCCATCAAAAGAGCCACATCTGGCTCGCGAGCCATAGGTTCCCGAACCCCTGCTCTAGGTCCTTTTGAGCAAGGAATCTGGTGTGACTGCACATGTCACACCCCAGGAAGCTGGCCCTGGCAAAAGCATAGAAGTAGAAAAGTAGATTGCTAGTTTAGAGAAAAGTCGATGAATCTTATTTGTCTTGAACATAAGGCAGAAGGTAGAACAAAACAAGACTAATACATCTAGATCGTAGAGCTCCTTGGATGCCATAGCTAGCCGTTTGGGCTGTGGTTTGTATGCAGTGGTGAGGATGGCGGTTTTGAGTAGAAGAGTGGCGTTATCTGGTGTAGGCTTTGGGGAGAAGACACCCGCAGCGGCGTATAAAGTAGATCAGAGAAAGTAAGAGTGATAAATGGGCAGGGACCAGCCCTGAATCATTTCAGCAGGGCCAGGGAGGACCAGAATCAGGGCTGCGCTGGCAGTATGGACCAGGGCCTCCAGACACAAAGACACACTTTGAAATTCAATTTTGAACAGTTCTTTCTGAATGGCTTGTCTGGTTTTATTTTCAAACTTAAACGTTTATTTAAAAAATAAAACTTTCTTTTCCCTTTGGAATTCTGAAGTTTCACATGTCTGCAAAGAAATTACTGAGGTTTTAGAAATTTACTTTGGAAGCTTAAAGCTGTCAATCAACTTATAAGCTATGTCCAATGTCCTTGCAACTCTCAACACTGCCCCCCCCCCCCCAAAGCAGTGCTAATAACATCTCAATGCCTGGTGATACCTTAGAAAGCCACGCTTCAGGCAAGTAAGATCTAAGTGTTTTCCACCCTAAGCAAATTCCTTTTGTCTATTTCGGACCATACGGAAATGATGTAGTAAGGGTAAAACAAAAATCTAACTAAAAACATCCTTTGGGGGAATTAGAGGACTTAGTTCTCCTTTCAACTAGTCTTATCAAACCTTTGGAGGTGAGCCTATGAAAAGGGACCCATGGCAGCCCACAGGGGTAAAGTTACATGCTGGCAAGATGTGTCTAAGCTAGTTAGATGACACTTAGCCTGGCCCTGATCTAACTCCTCCTCCTTGATAAGATAAAGTCTCATCTGTATTTATTCAATGTGTCAAAAAATGCTCATGCAAGGGAGGAGGGAGGCAGGGTTTTCTAGTTCACACCTTGTTAGGACAATTCGTTGACAACGGCTGGGTGTAAACAGAGGTGGTACCCAGCCATCAAATGCTCCGTTTTGGTTTTGTCCTATAAACTTGAAATGTTGGCTGAGGCCCAAGTGCCAGGTACTTTTCAATATGAACATGATTCATTATTTTGATGGAAGCAAAAAAATTTGCCTTGGCTCCGGGGAGGAGTAGTTTTTCAACAGTTCATCTACCACTTCAAACAAGAGCAGCAAGCCTGATACAGGATTTCAAAATGCTTCTTGCAACAAATTCTGACTCTAAAAAAACAAACACTATAAATGTGTCAATACTTTTATTTCTCTGATGTCCTTGAATTGTAATATGTCATTTCTTTTCTCTTGTGTTCAAGGACGATCTCAGGGGTTCTGATTTTTCATCCACGAGAACATAGCTACAAGCTATTGAGGGACCACCAGCCCTTCCACGGAGGTGAACTTCTTGTTATAGGATGGCTAAGTGCTCTAGCAGACAGACACTCTGAGCTTAGACAGGGCATGCCAATACCTAGGAATGAGGAGGATCTAGAAGCACAAAACATCACGAGTTCGAGGCTGTCATTACAGCACCTAGCAAGACCTTGAAGTCCTCAGGCCTGGCAATGTGTGACAGTACCTTGACTTTGCTGGAACAATAATTTTCAACTGGAGCCAATTTTGTCACCAGGGGACATTTGACAATGCCCGGAGATATTTTTGAGTGTCAATCCTGGGGTTGGGAGGGCGGTGCTACTGGCATGCAGTGGGTAAAAGCTGGGAGTTCTGCTGTCCTACCACCACTGTCCCACAGCAACAAAGCCCCCACAGCAAAGAAGTATCCAGGGAAAATGTTAATAGTGCACTGTTGAGAAACCCTGGAGTAAAATACTATTGATTAAAGGAAAATGATGTCTTTATTTCCAAGGGGTTACCCTAACCATTGCATCAAATCCCAAAGGATGCATTATCGGAAGAAGCTGATAGTCCAGGTGGTAAGAAGAAAACTAGCGTGGGGGGTGGGGTGATGAGTCTCAGGAATTCCTTCTTCCCATTACAGGGGAATGCGTCTTTAACTGACACCATGTGTCCCTGTAGCAGACATCTGTTATTTGTGCCTGTCCAACCTCCACTTCCTTTTCCATCTGAGGGGAGCACCTTGATTTTCCTTTGAGGAGTTATGCTTTCCTTAGTCATAGGGTGAACATGGAGCCTAAGCTCGGCCTCCCAGCATCTCTGTTCCAGAAGGAATGACACAAACCTGGCATATGGCTCAGCTAGTTCATTCTTTGTGATGCCGTATCTGAACCGCCAAGGAAGCTCCAATGTCTTCCTTTTCAAAACCTGGTAGCTCAATTTAATTTTCCTCTGTATATTTCCACTACATCCTTTTGCTGGCTGTTTTAATTAGCAAGAGTAGGCTGTAAACAAAGAAACAAAATGCCTTCAGCTCACTGTTCTGAGCACTTGGGTGATGTCATGAAATTGAATAATATCAGATTTATGAGCTATTTCGGGACTGGTGTCTAGGTCCTAGAGACTCATAGAGACGAACTAACTGCAACTCTCCAGCCCAGTGCCCACCTCCAATGCTGGGCTGTGTAGCACCCTGGGAAAAACAGTAATTTCTGTGTGTACTAGGCCTTGAAGCACCTGGCCCTGTGAGCAGGTAGATCCACCAAAAATGCTCAAGAGGTCATTGGCTCAGAAAAACAAACCCAACAAAAGCGTGAAAAGAACTGAGAAGAACAGTCCGAAATACTTCAGATCTCTTTCAACTTGGTCACGAGGCGGCCATTGAACTACCCCTGTGTGCTGCCCCTGGCAATGATGGAGGGTAATACCCTTAGCTGTATGTTTGGTACTGAAAGATATTTCAGAAAGAATCCCCCAAACTGAGACAAATACCATGAGATCTATTTTAACAATTTTTTGTGCCATTCTAGTTCTGTCTTTTTTGTTTGTTTACCTACAAGAGAATACAAACTTCTTAGTGTAAAAAGATGGAACAGTAGATCTCCTCTTTCCTTCCTTCTATTTCTTATTTACTCTGTAGAAAAATAACCACAGTGGAGAGGATGGTACATAATACACTAGACATCATTCCAGACATTTTCCTGCCTCCCTGCACATGGACAGCGTTTTGTTGTTTCCCTTGTGAATCAGAAAACCAGGATCACCTTATACATATTTTTCAGCACTTGTTTTCGCATGTATCTGACACACCCTTTCATGTCAATACATAAAAATCTCATGTCGCTCCTTTTTTTATCTGTATGTTACACAGAGTATCAACACACTACTGGTTAATTTCTGAATCAATCATAAAAGCTGATTTAAAAATGATGGTGATTCCAGGATCATTACTGGCTAATATGTGTTCTTGTTCTAGGTGAAGATCTCCTGGCCTGCTGCCCATGACATGTTATTGTTGTTGTCACAAAAGAGCAGAAATAAGGCTCGGGTAATTCCACCCACCTTCAAAACTTCAGGGTAAGAGGAAGGACCTGAATGAACTGCTCAGCCAAGAAAGGTAGGACGTCCTGGAAACGTATTCCTAGACCAAACAGGACCCAACGAAATAGAGCAGCCAACTTCTCCCACGCATCCCCTCCTCAAAACCTGCAATCAGCCACAATTTTGAAGAAATAAAGCAAATGGATTGCCACATTCCTACACGTCCATTACACTTGATGATTTTTTGCAGGAGCTACTCAGGACCAAATGTTTGGAAAGGAAGTTGGCTGGCCAGAGTGTCTTTTTTTTTTTTTTAAACTTATTCTGCTGCAGCTGCAAAATAGAAAAAGAAGAAGGAGAGGAGGAAAAAAAATCCAACCTCTCTCTACCAAAAACCTTTTTGGGGAAATTCTCCCAACTTTATTTTTTTGAAAAGTACTTTCACATTACACATTTGTGCTTACACATGCTGAATCTCTTGCTAATCCATTGAGGCCTTTAAATTTTTTTTTTTAAGTTAAGAATTTAGAGATGTATTTTCTCACAAACAAGTGGGTCCTTTGAGTCAGGGTTAATTGTTGAATTCCTTGGCTTCTATGAAGCCCTAACTGAGCTCTAAAGATGGTTTGTTTTTCTAGGGGTTATTCCCGTGTGGGCCAACAGGCAACATTAATATTGGTTATGACAAAGTACTTTCTGCATCTGCCTCAGTGTTTGTGTTTAGCATATGAAACCTTGGCCTTCTCTCAGTCTGTGTCATTGCTGGCCTCTATTCCAGCAAAGAGTAGCAAGCATCACATTACAGGGGGATTTATCCTGCTATCTTCGTAGCATGGCACTGCAAGCCCTCGGGTCCTTCCACACCTGCCTCTCTGCCCTCCAGCTTCAGCTACCAGACTCGGGGCAGCACTGCGCTGGCTGAAATCATGTCTGTTGCCTCAGCATTGGGCCTCATCTGCCTGTGAGGCCTTTACCTTCTCCCCTGCCACCTGGCAAACACTTCCTCGTCCTTCTAGGCCCAGATCAAGGACCACAGCCTTTCTGACATTTTTCTTAGCCCCTTCTCCCTCTTGCTCTCCCTACACAGAATTAAGCCTCGTTAATTAGGTCATACACTTACCACATGTGTAGTGCGATTGTAGTTATCAATAATATTATTATTGTAATAAAAACAGCCATCTTTAAGGACTCACTAACTGTCAGAAACTGAAGTAAGGGATTAACTGACGTCATTTAAATCTCCTTTGATTTTGCCCCATTTTACAGAGGACGAAATTAATGTCCAGAGACATTAAGTTGCCCAAGTGCAGGCACCAAGCAAGTGGCAGAGCCAAGGGCCAGCCAGCCTGATCCCAAAGCCCGTGGTCTGCACTCCTGGGCAGTGTGGCTCACTCACACCTGTCTCCATCTCTTTGTTGGGGTGGGAGTTTCAGGGAAAGTTCTCTCTTTTACCCATGTTTGTGCTCATTGTTCCAGTTATAGCAGACATTCAACAATGCAGCACTTTTCTCTTCAAGTGGGCTTTCATCCAGATGTGGAAGCCTGATGAGCAAATGGGATCAGGATGCTTGCTGGTGCGGCGGGCTGAGACCTCTGACATTGCCAGGAGCCCTAGGAACACAATACTGCCATTCCCACAGGGATGTGTGTAGGGGAGTATGGGGTGGGAGGGCCTACTGCATTGGGTGGGAGCTCAGTAGGGAGAGCAATTAAGTATGAGGACACACATTGGAGGTGGGATGATCGTCTTTAAAGGCCAGTCTATCTGTTGAGCATCTGCCATGAACCACTCTCTTGATTTCTGCATTATACACCTTCCCATTCAATCTCTCTTTTCCCATTTTCACATAGAAAACAGAGACTCAGTAAGGGCTAAGTAACTTGCCCAACGTTACATGGCTAGCAAGTGGCCAAGATTCCTATCTAGGGATGGGGCTGAAGCCCATAGCACTGGGAGAAAGTATGCCCATGTGCCTCAGGCCCCTTGTGCTGTTCCTTCCTGGAGCCATGACTCTAAGTATAATGTGTCTAATGGAAAAGAATCATAGCAGCTTCATTAGGTACAGCAATATTTAATGCACTGCTTAGCAATGGGTGGGCAGGGAATGCTTTGCTCTGGCATAGACAGATGCCACTGAACTTTGACCCAAAGCACTTAACCAGCATGTAAAGAAATAGACTGCAAAATGTAGCCAGCTGACTCTACCTGACATGGGAAGTCTGTGGTTGAATTCTGAAGTTAATGCTCTGCAAATACCCAGGATGGGGCATGTGCTGTGTAGAGAGCAAGCATTCTTTGAAGTACATCCATTCCACAGCGGCACTTGGATGGGGCGTGGGGAAAACTCCAGGGGTGAGAAGAGGGTGATGTCGCCCCTCAGCCTCACCTCTCACTGAAGCGAGGTCTAACCCTCCTTTCATACCCTCAGGGCTCGCATACCGTGTGTCTAAATATTTAAAAGTTATAAATCAAACTAAAATACTGATAAATAAAATATATTCTATCCTAACTTGACAAATCTATCTCCATATTGATATGGAAGGCCAGGCTGGATTCACAGTTCTCAGCCTTTTGGAGTTCTCTGCGGGAACAAGGTGGTACTGGGAGGAGTGGACCCTAGATGGATGCCCACTCACCTTCACTTCTTATCCCCCAGCCCAGGAGAACTTAAATGCACATGCAGATAGTCTTGAACCACAGTTCACACTCTGTCTACACGCCCAGCACATAGCTGCTTTGTAGCCACTGTGGACCCAGGGTTTCATCATTTGAGCAGAGGATTCTGGGTTACCTTTGGAATGATGCCTAGATGAGGGTTGTGAGCTCCTTGACCTGTGAGCAGGAGCAAGGCTGGAGGGGAGCCAGTGCTAGGTCCCTCAAAGTAATGAGCATGGGCAGGGGTCTCTTTGCTGTGTCTATTCTAAAACAATGAAAGCTGATGATAAAGAAGTTGCATTTGTGAATAGAAGCAAAAGGCAGAGACCTGGCCTGTCTGGGCCATCACTGCAGACATTGCATTGAGCACAGTACCTAGCACAGAGTAGTTGCTCAATGAATCGTGACCGAGTGAACTGCAATCATGGAAGCCAAGATGGATCTTAAGTCACTGGTTGTTAGAATACCATACACTCTGAGTGCCTTCTGAAGTGAAGTGGGATTGGAGTGTCAATTACTTCTTACTCTTTGTGACAGGGTTCAATCCCTCCTACTCCCCACTCTCGGGCAACTCAAAATACCAAAGATTTTAAAGATTTTAAATCATTTTATATTAAAAATGCCCGAATTTTATTAAAAACATGTATTGGAAACTTGAAAAAAAAGTTGGCTTCTTTAGGAAAGTTGACAATTTTACATTACCTTTAAGCAGAGGAAGCTTCCCGTGTTCAATCCTTCCCCAGCTGGAAGACGGATAAAGGAGTAATGCCTGGACTGCTTCGTCTGCACAACCAGCCTCTCCCCATTGTTTCCGTCAGAGCAGCATCTCTTTTCAGGGTTAGGTTTTCCATTTCATTTAGGGTCGTTATCTTGTGCCCTGATTTCTGGTATTACAGCTGTTCTGGTTCTGCATGTATACAAATGACATGGAGGCCATACTGATTTTATCCAAGTCACAACAGCATTCTTCCTTATGTCATGTAGGGAGCCTAATGTGATTTTATTGAAGTCACCATGACTCATCCTGTGTGCCTAGAATTGCATTGCTTAAAGATTAGTTACAAGTTTGATTGCATGTCAACAAAGCAGATATTGTCCAATAAACCAGTGAACATAGTTGTCCACATTTTCTGTTCTATTTTCAGGCCAAGTATTGTTAGTCTTTCCATTTCCTTGCCTTTCTTTGCCAAGGTACATGTAAAATAATTAAGGTTTTAGCAAATGACAAGAAGGTCATCCCAACCACAGCTTTAAGAGATAGAGAAGGATGGGTCAAATAAATTTAAATAATAGATGACAGAAAATCCCTTTTGTTGACATCAATTCTAAATTTGCAAAAAGTTTGAACCCTGGAGCGCTCAACTCTTTTTCCACTCCAAGTCTGAAGGATATTGCTGTCAGGATGAAAGCCTTTGAAATGTTAAATAGGATGCTCTGTGGTTTAAAAGGTTTTCTCCTCTTTTGGTTAGTTGCCTCACAGCTGTCCTCACTGCCCCCTCCTTACTCTTCCCCAAGATGTTCTACCAAACATGACCCTTCTCCAAGAGACTGCTGCCCTCTGACCAAATGACAAGGGCAATTCTGCCAAGAAATGACAAATCTCCTAACCTCCAAAGGGTCCCAAGGTTTTAGACTCCTCTGTCTAAGAACCTCAGAACAACTTCCCACATGTTAAGCCACTGCAACTAGTAACTCTTTTGTTCTGAGTAATGAATTAGGATCCAAAATAAGCAATGAGTCCTACCTGATCAAGCTCAGGTTTTGTCTTTAGGACTATTCCCAAGGTTGAGGTAGCTGTCCTTGATATTTTTTCTTTGTCCAAGGGGAGAAATTTTATTCTTGTCTAGCAATCTACCCCAGTTTTTTATTTTTTCATATTTTCATAATAATTTCTACCCAGGCATCTGTGACAGCTTCTCGTTTTGCTGCAGGTATGACATTTCTATGTGACACAGGCTTTTACCTTGAAAAATGCTTTAGGTGTCTATAATGTTTTTCAAGAAATAAATATGGTTTGTTATACAAGGTTTTATTGTTATTTATTAACAGATGAACTGTTGGTCATAGCTATCTCTTAGAACTAAGCTAAGTGCTCGTCACCTAGGTCTTCAGAAAGTGTTTGCAGAATGAGCCAACTATGGTTTTATGAAGATCAACATGTCAAAGGAATGGCTGGCACAGGCGAGAACCTATTTTCTTAGTAATACTCTAGACTGGTAATAAAGGAGAAGGAAAGGTAACGGCAAAATTATTTGAATGACAGAATGATTTGAGTGGGTTAGAAAGAAAAGAAAAAGAAGTAAAACTAGTTGAGGTGAGCTGACATAGAAACTTGGACTCAGACTTCAAGTTCAAGATGATAAACTGAGTTCAAAGCCACTTCTTTTTTAAAATCCTTTTGAAATCACAGGGGGAAAAGGTATAAATAATTCTAGAGGAAAGAGATGAGGGTCACCAGAGATTAAATTTCTAGGCAATGATGGGGATGGAATACTGTTAATGGCAACGGAAAGAAAATACAACAACAACAAAAAACAATATCCAGGACTGTTGAAGGAGAAAGTTCTTTTACAGGTAACGTTGACTTTTTCCTCAGCCTGGCCAAATACCAAATGAAACATCAACAGTCACACAAATCAGCAACAGAGGTGGTGTGACCAGGAAGACAGAGGCTGTCGGTAACAAAGTCCTCATGCCCCGTCTTCACTCTATCACTCCTCCCATGATCTTATTATTTAGAGTGGTTGCCTGGGCCATTGGAGAAAACAGTTTTTTAAACAAAAACATTTGTGTGTATGCTCAGCATGGAGAAAAAGTCTGGTTCTTCGTTGGATACTGAAGCAGAGAAATAAACCCAAACAAAAAAATTGAGCCCAGGGCAACTTGAGAAGTGTGTATCTGTGTATTCTGTGTACGTGTCTAGATAGGGTGCACAGAAAGGGCATCTGCTAGAGAAAAAGAAAGTTAGGGGATGTTTGTAAGTGATTTTTAGAAAACTTGGGTTTGTTTTCTAACAAAACTTTAGGAAATGCTCAATGTTTTTCAGCTGGAATTTGTGTGTTTTGGGAAGAGGAAGATGATGATGGCAGCCAAACTAGCAATAAGACACAAACAGGGTAGATCAAGGAGAACAGAACTGAAAGAGAACTATAACAATTATATTCAGAATATTTTCAGAAGGCACTATAGCCATAAAACAGAGAGAAATCATCAAATTACTCAGAAATTTTAAAATGTTATCCAAGCGAAATTAAGTAAAATTAACCCCAAATACCTAATATAGATGTGGCTGAAGAAAGAGTTAATAATTTGAAAAATAAAGTAAAAAATGTCTACTGGAACAGAAAATAAAAATTCTAAGATGATGATGCCACAACTCCAAGGATTAAAAAGAAAACCCTAAACATTTTTAGAATGAAGATAAAAATTTTAAAGAAACATAGAGAATAAAAGAATAAAAAGAGAGAGAAAAACTAAGAAAAAATATATTTAAAAGGCTCAGAGTCAAGAGTACAAAAAACACAAAATATATGATCATGTTGACCAAAATGCAGTAAAACTAGAAATTATCAAAAGAATGAAGAAAAAGAGAAATGTACTTGAATTTTAAAATCTACATAACTATGGAGTTAAATAAAAATATAAAATGGAAATTAAACAGGAGATTATAGTAAATGCAAACCAATCTAGATATTTGAATAAGCCAGGATAAGCATCCTTCTGGAAAATGTTGAAGAACTTCAACAGTGACAAAGCCATACTGCTGAGCGTTAGTGTGAGACTGTGAAGGGAATTGTTTTAAGAATGTAATAATTGGCCCTGGCTCAGTGGATAAAGTGTCAGCCCGGCATATGGACGTCCCAGGTTTGATTCATAATCAGGGCACACAGGAGAAGCAACCATCTGCTTCTCCCTCTCTCCCTCTTACCCTTTTCTTCCTCTTCCTCTCCTATAGCCAGTGGCTTGATTGGTTCAAGCAAGGCCTCTGGCACTGAAGATAGCTGGGTTGGTCTGAGCATGTCAGCCTCAGGCACTAAAAAGAGCTTTGGTACTTGAGCATCAGCCCCAGATGAGGTTGCCAGCTGGGTCCTGATTGGGGTGCATGTGGCAGACTGCCTCACTATCTTCCCTCCCAACACAAAAGGAAGGAAGGAAGAAAGAAAGAAAGAAAGAAAGAAAGAAAGAAAGAAAGAAAGAAAGAAAGAGGGAAGGAAGGAGGGATGGAAGGAGGGAAGAAGAAAGAAGAAAATGTAATAATTAAGTAAATTTTTACTCAACTATTTAAAGGCTGGATCAAATAAATGATTTTCTACAAGAAAAAAGATATTGAAATAGTGTTAAATCTACTCCCATCAGTGTTCACAGACTTAGCCATAAGAATGGTTTGTATAAAACTGTTAAAGACTATTTAATTGCCAGATCATTTAACTGTTCCATAGCATTAAAACACACACACACACACACACGCACAGTTTCCAACTCATATTGTGCCACTATCATAATATCAAAATAAATATCAAACAAAATAGATCATATAAGCAACATCACATATGAACTATTTCTAAGAATTTAAAGTAAATTTTGAACAAATTCAACCAAATAGAGTATTAAAAAATAATACATCATAACCAAGTAGGTTTTACCCGGAAAAATAAGGATGATTCAACCAACATTAGCAAGTCTCTATTACACCAATAAAGTAGCTGCAACTTATGCTTTCAAGAAATGCAGAAAGGCATTTGGTAAAACTCAACAACCATTGCTAATTACAAAAAGAAATTAGACTAGGAAACTTGGATCCAGTCCAAGATTTTTATAACAGGAGGGAACTGCATTTCTTATAGCTAGCTATTTGGGAATCATAAGAAGTTTGGATCTCCCCCCATCTTAAGCTTGTAGGAACTACTCATTTAACAAATGTGGTTTCTAGGAAAAGAAATACAGAATTTCAAGAGACTGAACTCAAGTAATATTCTGGCTCAATTTATAACAAGCTCATGCCATCTTGACCTTCCAAAGTGTTAGGTTAATTGAACAGTCATACATTTCTAAACAGATTTCATCAAATGGGAATTTCTAATTATACTTCAAAAGTACTCAATTCTGGTATCCCAATAAAAATAACATTAGACGAAGTGTTCGATGGTTCAAGATTTACACATGATTTAAGAGTACATTTCAAGGTTGTCTCACTTGTAGAGATTATTTCAGGGCCAGCTAGAGACAGGTGATTCTGTGTAATTGGTAATTCTGCTTCTCACTCTTACTTCTGGGAGCACTTGTGAAGCATATAACATCAATCCACTAATATTACCAGATTGGAGAGACAGCTTCAGTATTAATGCAGTATCTCTTTGGTATAATGCAGGGGTCGGGAACCTATGGCTCATGGGCCAGATGTGGCTCTTTTGATGGCTGCATCTGGCTCGCAGACAAATCTTTAATAAAAAAAATAACATTAAAAATATAAAACATTCTCATGTATTACAATCCATTCATTTCCTACCGCTCATGTTCATGGTTGCGGGTGGCTGGAGCTAATCACAGCTGTCCTCCGGGACAACAACAAATTTTTATTGGATAATGCGTAACACACACGGGTCATTGTATGGCTCTCATGGAATTACAATTTAAAATATGTGGCGTTCATGGCTCTCTCAGCAAAAAAGGTTCCCGACCCCTGGTATAATGCCACCACTGTATTCTATTTGATAAACCCAGAGTGACAGTTGCTTAACAATCACTGTGGCAAAGGTACAGATCAGCCAAAACAGATCCCCAGAACTGACTGTACTGCACATGCATGGCAACCTGTGTCAGCTTATGGAATGTAGAGGAGCTAAAGAAACAAGAGATAGTGAAATCTCCAGAGTGGAGGACGGCCAGGCTCCCTCACTTTTCTGACTGGTTGTTACCTTCATTGCCAAGTAGCACCTATAGATAATGTGGTCTCTGTTGTAAGGTAAAGTAATTATATATCAAGAAATATTCCAAGAGTTGCACCCACTCATGTTCAGAGGTTTCAGCATAAGCAATCTCAGGAAAAGTTAATAGGGTGGTGACTTTTTTGCTCACGAAACTTAATGTTCAGGGATCAATAGTATTTGTCACAGATGGGGAGAAAGCAGAAAGGAATCAGTAAAAATAGACCTTCATCCAGATGATCAGATTTTGTTCCTCTTGCTTTCTGACTGGCCAAGACCAAGCCCCAAGACTCAGGGAAGTCATCTTGACTCTGTGCATACATTGTCATGAGAGGTAGTGGATTGGAAGAGTGAGCCAGGCAGTTGGAGAAAAAGCCAGTTATTGGAAACAGCAGTGAGAGGGTAAGACTCGGAATAGGCTTGCGTTTGTGGCTCTGATAAGCAGGAGTCCTTGCTCTAAGTGCTGCATGACTGCCATCAAGCTGTATTTTAAGGAATAAATTGTGGGTCTGCTGCTTCCTGCAGATATTCCCAATATTAGAAAGCCGGTGAGAACGGGTGTGCGAATGGGTAGGGACTATGTACTAAGAAGTTAAGGATCAAATTGGAGCTGTAAAATGCTAGCTACATTATTCAAAGTTGTGGAAAGAACACAGATTTGGGGTCTCTGAGGGCAGGTCTTTTGTCTGTCTCTGTCTCTGTTGCATTCCCACCACTCTGCACCCCTGCACACTACCTGGCACACAGTGGTGCTCAATAAATATTTGTTGAATAAACAAGTGCAGACCTGCATTTAAATCTTGGCTCTGCCACTTACTAACTGTGTGAACTTGACAAGTCATTAAGTCTCTCTGAGAGTCATTTTTAGTTTTACCATTAAAAATGAAATATTGTATATACAAAGTGCATAATAGGTGCTTAGTAAATGGTTGTTGATGTTTTGGTGATCGTGCCCTGTCTCATTTCCTGACTAGAAGCTCCTTGAGGAGAACTTGTCCTGTACATCTTCGCAGACCATGGATTCAACACACCAGTTCTCACTTCACAAACACTCAGCAAATATTTCTTTGCTGAACAGCTAAGTATACGGTGCTTACATGAAGACCAGCCCAATAGTGTATTAACAAGGGACTTCCAGAGCTAGATGCTTACGGCCAGGTCCTGCATCCATCACTTCTGAGATATGTGATTTTGGGCAATGGACTTAACCTTTTCTTGCCTCAATTTTCTCATCTCAAAATTAGAGATACTTTCTGACATAGTATGGCAAGAGTTAAATGAGATAGTATATATGTAAAGCACTTAAAACATAAGTGCCAGGCATCAGGTAAATGCTGTTTAAATATTTTCTAATTCTTAATTTCAATTCAGTTTTTAAACATTTACATTTGAAATAAAAGTTCACTTATGCTTTTCCTCTAACATCAACATATTATATAAATATAACCTTAATATAATGATCAAAACAAAGAAATTACTACCAGTCACTAGTTGATCTTAGTTAGTTGATATTAATTACTGTTTTTGGGGGGTTTTGTTTGTTTTTTTGTTTGTTTTGTATTTTTCTGAAGCTGGAAATGGGGATAGACAGTCAGACAGACTCCCGCAAGCGCCCGACCGGGATCCACCTGGCATGCCCACCAGGGGGCGATGCTCTGCCCACCAGGGGGCGATGCTCTGCCCACCAGGGGGCGATGCTCTGCCCCTCCGGGGCGTCGCTCTGTGGCAACCAGAGCCACTCCAGCGCCTGGGGCAGAGGCCAAGGAGCCATCCCCAGCGCCCGGGCCATCCTTGCTCCAATGGAGCCTCGCTGCGGGAGGGGAAGAGAGAGACAGAGAGGAAGGAGAGGGGGAGGGGTGGAGAAGCAGATGGGCGCATCTCCTGTGTGCCCTGGCTGGGAATCGAACCAGGGACTTCTGCACGCCAGGCTGACGCTCTACCACTGAGCCAACCAGCCAGGGCTTTAATTACTGTTTAATCAAAACTATTAAATAGTATACAGACTTCATTTGAATTTCAACAGTTTTCCCACTAATGTCATTTTTCTGGTCTAATCCAGGATCTGACATTTCTGTTGGTTGTCATACCTTTTTAATATCCTCTCATGTATAACATTTTCTCATTCTTTCATGTCACTTTTTAGGTATACTTACCAATATTTTTTCACACTGTCCTTCAATTTGGATTAGTCTTATGATTCTTCAGGATTTAGACTGAGATTATGTAAAGTATGTTTGGCAATAGTACCACAGATGTGATGTTGGGTCCTCAGTGCATCATTTTGGGAGGTACAGAATGGTGATATATGTCTTATAATGGATGTTACCTTTGATCATTTAGTAAAGGTGGTATCCAGATTTCTTCATCTCAAAACTCCAGTTTTTCTCTTTATAATTAATAAGTCACTTATGAAGAGGTATATTGAGACTGTGCAAATATCCTGTTTCTTATCAAACTTTCACCAGCTAATTTTAGTAATCCTTGATAGTTCTTTCCAATAATAACTATCACTGTGGTGTTTGTCTATTTCTATTAGTACTTCTTTATTTATTAACTGGAATTTCATTGTAAGAAGAGCTGTTTCTTCTTCCCTCTTAACTTATTTATTCAATTGTTTATTATATCAGTTAAATTCACAATCAGTTGTTTTATTTCATTACCATTATTATATATTTTTTTTGTTGCTCAAATGGTCCTTGTTTGGCAATTAGGAGTCCCTTTAAGTTGACTCTGGTATTCTTTAGACATGTAGTCATAATTGTTTGAAATGCTTCTATCCTCTATGATACCATAAGATGTTCTAAGTTTGTATTCTTCCCTGCTCTTAGCCCTGGGATCAGCTATTTCTCTAAGGAGTCTTGCCTTATTTTATTGGAGCATGGTATTTAGAAACCAAGATCTGGCACTAGGTGTGCTTGTTGATATTGAGGTGTTATTGCTTCTAGGTTTTCTCAGTGGACAGAAGTAAGAAATAAATGTATATATAATCATATATAGATAAACAAATTTCTTTTAATTTAGTTTTAATTAGTTAAGAAAAGATACAGTTTCTCTTTTCCTGTGAGATATTTTTCAGAGACCCAAACCATGAACCAGCTTATTTTTAATTCTGTATATTTGCATATTTACTTATTGCTCCAGTAGGTAACATAAGAGTTACCTACTGTGTAATGAATGGCTCAACAGAATTAACTCCCTTGATTTGAGAAAAAGGAAACAAAAAGGCTTTGTGCCCTCTAGCGGTCAAATTGAGTAACTGGTATTTCACAGCCTTGGGATAGGAGTTGACAATATGGATGAGATAATGAAGGGACAAAACAATTTGTTAAGAATATTGGCCAATAGGGGAACATATGTGATCAGATAAAATTAATATGAGATTAACCAGTAGCAGGAATGAACCTAAAGGGAGTAATTTATAGCTAATGCTTGGCTATAATTATAACCACCATTTTATAAAAGGTATTCATGTAGATCAATTTCAGTAGATCCTCACAACAATCTTATGAGGCAGATAGAGCAGATTTTTATTATGCTCACTTTTCAAATAAGGAACCAATTTCAAATAGTTTAAATGGTATCCTTAAATTAATATAACTAGTTTGGGACAGAGTTGGAAATTGGATTGAACTTGTATAGTAAGGAAGAGTTGGTCTGTTCTGTTATTGCTAGCCCTCTCTCTTTCTGCTAAAGGACTTTAAAATATATTAAACATTCCCAGTGAAAAAAAAATGAACCCTAAAAGCTGACCCCATAATTCAAAAAGGAAAGAAAAGAAGGAAGGAAGGAAAGAAGGAAGGAAAGAAGGAAGGAAGGAAGGAAGGAAGGAAGGAAGGAAGGAAGGAAGGAAGGAAGGAAGAAAAAGAAGAAAGGAAAGGAAGAAAGAAAGGAAAGAAAAAAAAAGAAAAGAAGGAAGGAAGGAAAAATAAACATTTTTCAAATTTTGACTCTTGCAAACACTTAGCAGTCCATAAAAGTGAGAAAAAGACCATCCTAACTATCAGTGAAGTTATTTATCAAGTTAACACTCAGTTAAAACAGGTAATGGGAATCTTATAAATACAAAATCCAGACTCTTAATAAACTTTCTACCACCAGCTGTGGACTGAGATATGCACCAGTTTGGGAAGCAGGCCACCATAAACCCTCTGAGAGCCATCAAGGAGTCATATAACCGTCTCACTCCACGTGACCACTGGTCTTTGTAGTGTTGACCTTGCTTTGGTTGAAGAGAGATATCACCATAAATCCACTCCTAACTGAAAGGATGCCTTTTCTCATTTTCAGCTGCACAGATTTTGAAAGAGGAAAGAGATTGATCAATATATTCATTGTTCTGCAATCATCTAAGAGGACAAAACGGCCTTGGAGATGATGTACGACATGCACAATGTGAATCCCTAAAAGCTCCTGCCTCTGAAGGTTATTACGGAGCTCACCGTGGGAAGTAATAAAGCTGTGTCATTTATTTAAAGTGAGGATCTTCATCTTGTCCCTTTTGGTACTTCCCCTCCCTTCTCTATGCCTAAAGTGCTGACTGGACAATATGAAACAGAGAATGATGTTGATTTCAAACCATCAAGATATCCATTTGGCCAGTTGATGCTAAGAGGTAAAAACCTATCAAATATTTCACAAGTGAAAGTTGGTATTGGGTTAACTTTCAAATTGATGCCATATTCAAGCCTTGGGATATGTCATTTTTATCCAAGAAATAATGCAGGAATTGACACAGAAAGACTCAGTTGCCTGTCCACTGGGACTAATGGAATCTGAAGTAGAACTGCATTATTTGGACCTGAGAGAGTTGGCTGTTTTGCATGAAGTTCAATAGAGCTGTTTACATCTGTGATGGACTGTGAAATATAATTACTAAATTTGGTTTGGCGAATCAAACTGGGCAAAATGTACTGTGAAATAGAATTTCCAAGTCTAGTTGGAAAAATAAACAAGAAAAAAACCCCTGTGAAAATATGTGCATCAGATACTCTTTGAAATCAAGGCTGTGAGGGGAACTCACAGGTTCTATAAAATTCTTCTCACTGTCTTTATTCCCTTTGTCCTCAGCTAGCCACTGAGGATGTTGACTTGTGTGTCAACATCTGGCCAGTGTCTAGGCATGAGCCATCATGCTTTTCTCCCATGCACAGGTGCTGCTGTGTAATGTCTGGCCGCCACATGGCACAGACCAAAGGAGGGGATGCTGGGAATGGAGTGGGTATGCCTTGTGTTCTGGTCCATCACACCCATGGGCACTGTCACCAAGTGACACACTGAATGCAGGAATCCTCATTTCCAGCCAGTTCGTGACCAGCAGGGAACACAAAGATCACGACAGTTATTCCTGCCTGCCTGTCCTCTGGACACCAAGGAAAGCAGGAGGAGGAGGAGGGTGTCTTCAGTTCACAGCTATCTGGAGCCAGCTGACCAGAAATGGAGAAGTTATCTTCTGGAACTAAACCATCTAAACAAGATGAGGGGAGCCCCCTAAAGAAATGACCAACTATAAGATGCCTTGTAAACATGTGGAGGTGCCACATAGCAGTTTGGACCATGCTCACCCTTCCAGCCACATCGCTCACCACTTCACATAGCACGTGTGCTCTAGCCTCATGGGTTCTCTCTTCCCATTAAGTTCTGGGCATCTGGCCCCTCAGCCTGGAATACATGGGTTAAATTGCTACTACCTTGTGGCTGTGCTCAGGTATCTTTCCTCCAGGAAGTGTCTGAATTTTCCATGTACTTCTTCGCCCCTCGTTGTCTAGCAGGGAGCTCTTCCTTCTCTTTCCCCATGTGACTTGTGTGACTGGTGTGCTGGTATAGTACTCATTACATTAACATGATTCCACCCCATCCCCTGACAGTGGGAGCCTCTGATGTCCAGATCAATCTTGGTATCCCAGCATCAATCTCAGTGTTTGGGACACAGTGAGAATTAAAGCAATTTGTGCTGACTGCACGAAAGAATTAACGAGGAAGCATGAGAAACAGCTATGTTGATCAGGTCATATCCAAGTCTGAAAAACAACTGAAGGAAGTTCTAGACCAACCTAGTATTTTCCAAAGGGTGGACGAACATAAGCCCCTTGGCTCTGCTCTGCTCCCCCTTCCCTAAAAAGAGTAAAAATTTTAAAAAGTAGTCTATAGTCAACTGAGTTGGGAAAAGACTGCAGACTGTAGGTTTTCCCTAAAGAATTATGTATACATGAGCTTTATAAAGACCCTGGGAAGACCTATAGTTATGGAAGCTCTTAAAAGTTGGTTTCATCTGGTGTTGAGCAAGCTAATCCTTTATAAGCCAGATCTGGCAATTATGTATTGTTTTATGAGCTAACACTGATCTGTTCATGGTCGATTGGAGGAAAATTTCAGACAGAGGGGTTTCCATTATAGCGGTGGTTCGCAAAGTGTGGTCTCCAGGCCAGCAGCAGCATCTGGGATCTTGCTAAAAATGAAAAGTTTGGGCCCCACCCCAGACCTACTTATTCTGAGATTGGAGACAGGGTTGCAGCAATGTATGTAAGGACCACTGCTCTGAAGAACCACTGCTAATCCTTGGCGGTCCCCTTTACTCACTAGGAGAGGAGAGGTTTATCTGAGGGATGAGTCAGAAGAAGGAACTTCATGTGTGTGACTCAGCCCCTTCTTGGTTCCTATTGTCAGATCTGCTGTCTGCAGTGAGGGTGCATTCTGGTCTGCTTTACTGGTGGGCTATAAGCTCAATGAGCCAGGATCTTCCATGGGAGAGGTCTGTGGTTTTCCAGTATTGCCTATGACTAGATGGGACACTAATTCAGAGACAAAGAACAGAGCTTTTACTCACAATTTTAAAGCTCACTTATAAGCTTATCTTTATTAGAAGATAGCATTTTGATCAGTTTCCCCATCTCTTGTGTCTTATTTCTTAATTGATTCTGAATTTAGGTGAGAAGAAAGGGATGCTATATTACCCAGCATAGAAATCAGTGTGGATAGTGTTCTTGAAGTTGACCTTGAAGTCCCCATAATATATTTTCCCCATAGAACCCCAGGTTTGTCAGCTGTTTTATAGAGTGCTATGTTAAGAAGGATTCTGAGACTGGCTCTGGGTTTGGTGAGGAGTGCTGAGCTCAGTTAACGAAGTCTATACAGATGTGAGAGGAAAAGTGGAGGCATGTGGGTCTAATATCTGCCATTCCAGGCATAGTTGTCATTAGAACAAACAGTCTACGGCTGAGTAAAGAGTTTGGAAACACTGTGCTTTGTTACTCTTTCCCCTTTTCAGTAAGCAACCTCTAATCCTAAGTGGACTAGCCTCTCAGGAAGGAGTACCTGAGCCAAGAACCAGTTACAGGTAATTCGCTAGACCATTCTTTCCTAGAAAGTAATACATTGGCCTTTGAGTTTATCTCTAAGTCTCTAGTATATTTTGTTAATATGGATCCATCTTCCAGAGTTTGACCACCTGCAGCACACCAAGAAAGCAGAATTGATGTACTAGGAAGCTGAACCAAGGTTCCGGCTACCATGAGCCCTGTAGGGATAGCCACGGGCCTCCGTGGGTGTTTTTCATCACACATGGTGGCTGGGATGAATAGGCTTTCTCTCAACTCATGCTTTCCATTTCAAATGGCAAAACATTTGAGCAAAGGGAAATGAAGAGGAGGGATTATAGAGAGAATATGATTGTTGTGGTGATTTCTAAGAATATTCCATCCATCTCTTTTTTCAAGAGCAAAAATTTGGTACCTGTATTATCTAGATCATTACATTACTTCTTTTGGCATTTGAAAAGAAAATTGTTCTGTGTGTCTGTGAGAAAGAGATTTAATATATTTATCTTCCTTTGATGCCTGCTTCCTCTCTGAGTTTCTATGACTATATCTGATTGCATGTAGTTTTGTAACGTGAAACCCACACATAGAGGGTTTTTTTGTGTGTGTGTGAAATTACTTTTCTAAAATTACTGAAAAGCTGCCAATCCTGAAAAGTAGCCTTTCTTGAATTAATTTTGAACAACAACTACCCCAGTCTAGTTAAGGTAGAAGAAAGCTGAGAGGTATGAGTACTATCCGAGTTTTCACATCTAATCTCCTACATATCCTTACAGCTAGAGTTAATCAAGAGACTATGGCTGCATAAAAGAATGAATGTTTTGAAGAAAATTAGGAAATTTTTGTCATAACATTTCAAGTCTTCTCAAAACTGAATAAAAATGTAGACCTTTCCTGCCTTTTTCTATTTCTCCCTGTGAGACCTACATGATGGTCATGTTGTAGAAAAGGTTCTTGGAATGACATCTTACAGATTTCTAGTGACTTCCAATGTAGTATCATGTTTAAGAGCAGGGGCTGTGGAATGAGACTGCCCCACGTGCAGTAGACACCTCTGTGCACTAGCTATGTGAGGCTGAGCAAGTCACTTCATATCTTGGAGCTTCAGTGAGCTCATATAAAAAATAGAGATCATAACAGTAACATGTCACAGTCCGGTAGAGAAGGATGAACTAATTCACGTCAAGGATTTAGCAAAATTGTAGGTACACGGTGAGGGCTCATCAACACTATTGGCTCTTCTTATTACTTTTTGGGAATAACCAGCCCCTCTGCTTGGAACGGGAATCATTCTAATTGGTTGATAATGGCTTGTCTATTTTTTTACTGAGGTATAATTGACAAATAAGATTGTATATATTTAATGTATGCAACAGGATGTATTGATATGCATATACATTGTGAAATAATCACCACAATTGAGTTAATTAATACATTTATCACCTCACCTTAGTTACCCTCCTTTTCTGGTAAGAATTCTTAAGATACACTCAATTTGCAACTTTCAAGTATACAATACAACATTATTAACTTTAATCACCATGCTGTGTCTATCTTATAACTAAAACTTATAATTAAAATTTTATACCTATTGAACATCTCATTTTCCCCACCCTCTCGTCCTTTTAATTGGAAAAATTTAATCCATTTTTACTTAAAGTAATTGTTGATAGGCAAAGACTTACTAATGCCATATTATTTATTGTTTCCTTACCATATTGTAGTTACCTTGTTCCTTTCTTTTGTTCACACCTTCTTTTGTGAATTGATGATTTTCTATTGTGATATGCTTTGAATCTCTACTCTTTATCTTTTGTGTATCTATTGTAGGTACTTGCCTTGTGGTTACCATAAGACTTAAATAAAACATCTTTCAGTTATAATAGTCTATGTTAAGATAATAATAATTTCAATTATATACAAAAACTCTACCCTTTTACTCTCCCCTATGTTTTGTTTTTAATGTCATAATTAACATCTTTTTATAGTGTGTATTCATTAATAAGTCATTGTAGTGTAGTTATTTTTAAAGTTAAGTGGTTAACAAATTATCATATTCTGTTTCATTATCCTGAATCTGACTATATATTTACTTTTAATAGTGTGTTGTACCTTTTCATATTACTAATTAGTCTCCTTGAGGAACTCCTTGAAACATTCTTGTAAGACAGGTCTAGTGGTGATGAAATCCCTTAGCTTTTTTTTATTTGGGAAGTGTAGTGGTACCTTGAGATACGAGCAGACCAACATACACATTTTTTATGATACGAGCTGCAACTTGGTCCGTATTTTTGTTCGAGTTCCAAGTGAAATTCCAAGATATGAGTCGTGATTTGGGAAGCTGCTGCTAGTTGGCGCATTGGCGCACAGGTCCAGTATTGGCAGCACAACACCAGCATCTCGTCTTTCTCACGTGTTACCTGCAGAATCAAGTTGAATCTTGTGCGCTGTACTTGTTCTTGCATCATTTTTGCATTTTTTACTAACTTTTTTTGTGTACTATCATGGGGCCGAAGAAAGTGAGTGTAAAGGACAGTGGTGAGAAGAAGAAGAGAATGATGTCGATAGAAGTAAAGCAAGAAATAATAGAAAAACATGAGTGTGGTGTACAAGTGATTGAACTAGCAATACATCTACAATTTGTACCATCCTTAAACAAAAGGATGCCATCAAAAGTGCAAATCCAGTGAATGAAACTACAATTCTGTCCCAATTAAGGACAAATATCCATGAAGAAATGGAGAAGTTTCTGCTGGTGTGGGTGAAAGAGAAAGATCTGGCAGGAGATACAGTGATGGAGACTGTAATATGAAAAGGCACATATTATTTATGGCGACTTGAAGAAGAAAGAATCATCAACTGCAAAAGAGGCAGCAGAAGATACGTTTAAGGCAAGTCATGGCTGGTTTGAAAATTTCAAGAAGAGATCTGGCATCCACTGGTGGTGAGGCATGGTGAAGCTGTGAGTGCTGACATTAAGGCAGCTGAGGAGTACATCACACGTTTTGCTGCGCTTATCACAAAGAAAGGCTACATCCCCCAACAACTGTTCAACTGTGATGAAACAGTATTGTTTTGGAAAAAAATGCCCCAGAGGACTTTCATCACCACAGAGGAGAAGAAGCTGCCAGGCCATAGACCTATGAAGGACCATCTGACCCTTGCATTGTGTGCAGATGCTAGTGGTGACTGTAAAGTAAAGCCACTGCTAGTGGATCATTCCAAAAATCCTTGAGCCTTTAAGACTCACAAGATTTTTATTTTTTTTATTTTTATTTTTTTTTCTTCAGCTCAGAGAGAAGATTAAGTGATCATACCCTGGTCAAAGCCAACACTGAAGCAATGGCAGTAAAAGACTCACAAGATTTTTAAAGAAAAACTGCAGGTTATGTGGTGTGCCAATGCTAGAGCATGGATTACACGGCAGTTTTTTATTGAATGGGTAAATCTCATCTTTGGTTCTGCAGTGAAGAAATATCTTCAAGAAAATAAACTCCCAATGAAAGCATTACTAATCCTTGATAAGGATTCAGCCCACCCACCTGGTCTTGAAGATGACATTTTTGATGAGTTCAAATTTGTGAAAGCCCTTTACTTCCCAACCAACACGACTTCCATCTTGAAACCTATGGATCAGCAGGTCATTTCCAACTTTAAAAAGCTTTACACAAAGCATTTGTTCCGCTGCTGCTTTGAGGTGACTGAGAATATAATTCTAACCCTTCGAGAGTTTTGGAAAGGTCACCACAACATCGCAATATGTTTATGCATTATTGACTTTGGCATGGCAAGAGGTTACAAGGAGAACCTTGAGCTTGGCATGAAAAAAGTTATGGCCTGATGTTGTTGCGACAGGGATTTCGAAGAATTCAAACCAGAGACCGAGACCAAGGTAGAACACTGGAGGAGATTGTGTTCCTCGGAAAGTCGATGGGTCTGGAGGTAGATGAGGGTGATGTAAACGAGCTCATGGAGAAATATGAGGAAGAACTCTCAACTGAGGAGTTGAAGGAGCTACAGATGATGCAACATACAGAGCTTCTGCAAGAGATTAGAAGTGAGGAGGAGGTAGAGTCGGAGGAAGTGATTTCTACAAGTGAAATTAAAGACATGCTGGCAATGTGGGAGAAGCTTTCAAGTTTCATTTCAAGAAACACCCAGAAAAAGTTTCAACTGGTAGTGCTTCAGCACTTTTTTTTTTTTTTTTTTTTTTTACAGAGACAGAGAGAGAGTCAGAGAGAGGGATAGATAGGGACAGATAGGAATGGAGAGAGATGAGAAGCATCTATCATCAGTTTTTTGTTGCGACACCTTAGTTGTTCATTGATTGCTTTCTCGTATGTGCCTTGTCCACGGGCCTTCAGCAGACCGAGTGACCCCTTGCTCGAGCCAGTGGTCTTGTGTCCAAGCTGGTGAGCTTTTGCTCAAACCAGATGAGCCCGTGCTCAAGCTGGTGACCTCGGGATCTCTAACCTGGATTTTCCGCATCCCAGTCCGACGCTCTATCCACTGCGCCACCACCTGGTCAGGCTCTGCATTTTTTAATGACACTTGTTTGTCACATTTCTGTAACATTTTAAAAGGCAGGCAAAAGCAAACCTCTTTGGATAGATTTTTATTCAAAAGTCCTGCAAGTGAAAGTGTCGAAAGTGCAGCCAAAAAGGCAAAAACAGGTGATGATTAAATGAAAAATACGTAATGTTAAGCTTAGGTTAAGTTTCAAGTTAAGAAAGTGCATTTTTTTACAATTAAGTTTTTGTGGTTTCATTTTAAGTAAAGAAAGTGAAGTTTTAGTTTTGTTTAAAGTAAGGAAAATGCAGTTTTAGTTTACATTTAGTGTTAAGAAAGTGCAGTTTTAGTTTATGTGTCTACAGTGCCTGCATCCCTTCCTCCTTCTCTCCTCCTCTGCCATTCACCTCCGTTAGCCACACTCGTCTGTCTCCAAGGTAAGAATACAGTACTAAATAACACTTTTTCTTTTATTTCATATATTTTGTTATGCATTGGTAAAGTATACATGTGTGTCTCTTAATTAAAAACATGTCTTTTTTCATAATTTATGATGGTTTGGGGATGTTTTACAGGGCTGGAATAGATTAAATCTATTTCAGTTATTTCAGTTATTTTAAATGGGAGAAATTTGATATATGAATTGACTGACTTATGAGCTTGGTTACAGAACTAATTAAACTCGTATCTCAAGGTACCACTGTACCTTAGATTCTGTTTACAAGGACAACTGTGCTGGGTAAAGTATTCTTGGTTGGTAGGTTTTTTCTTTTGTTAGCACTTTGGTTATGTCATTCCACTACCTTCTGGTCTGAAAAGTTGCTGCTGAGAAATCCACTAATAGCCCTGTGGGGGTTTCCTTGTGTGTGAGAATCATTTTTTCTTGCTGCTGTAAAATTATCTCTTTGTGTGATGGGTATAGAACATAAGCAACAGTTCAAATGCTATAGAAACATTTACCCCAAACCTATGTACTCTTATTGATAAATGTCACCCTGTTAAATTTCATTTTCTAAATAAAATTTAAAAAAATAAAATTATCTTTTTGTCTTTGATTTTATATAGTTTTATTATAACGTGTTTTGGGAAAAAATTGTTTTAGATTATAATTTTGGTGTGACCTATTAACTTCATGAACTTGGATGTTCAAATCTCAGATTTTATTCTTCAGTCATTATTTCTTTAAATAAACTTTCTGCCCCTTTCTCCCTTTCTTCTCCTTCTGGAACTCCAGTAATATGTAGATTGATTCTGTTAATGGTATCTCATAGTTTATTTTACATAGGCTTTCTTCACTCTTGTTTCTTTGTTCTGACTGGATAATTTCATAAGTACTGTCTTTTACTTCACAGATTCTCTTTCTGCTCAATCTAGTCTGATGTTGAGGTTCTCTATTGTGTTTTTTATTTCAACCTTTTTGTTCTTCAGCTCCAGAATTTGTTTGGTTCCTTTTTATTTCTATCTCTCTGCATTTTACTTTTATATTATTTTTCTGATACCATTAAATTGTCTTTTTGTGTTTGATTGCAGCTTATTGAGCTTTCTTAAACAGCTATTTTGAATTCTTTATCAGGCAAATCAGATCTCTATTTCTTTGGGGTCTGTTATTGAAAAGTATGATATTCTTTTGGTGGTGTCCTGTTTCCTTAACTTTTCATATTTCTTGAATCTGAGATGATTTTGATGTACAACCAAATTTGAGGGCTTCTGTTAGACCTGGTAAGAGGGTCTCCAAAACACTTATCTTCCTTTTCTCCCGAGACTAGTAGAGAAAGAGGCCCTAGCTCAGACTGGCTTTTCACAAAGTGATTTTTTCAACCATTACATCAAAAGGTTGCGCCAAGGCCCCTGGGCAGCACATGGCACTGTGGAGACTGGGTGTTAGGCTTTCCTGGTGAGTGCTAGAATTATTGCTTAAACTATCCATAGCAAATCACCAGATTTTTACCCCACAGCTTTTACAGACCAATACTTTTGTAAGATACAATAAAATTTTATTATAAAAGAAAACTAATATGAATATACAAATACATATTAATTTCCCCCCAAAATTAATATGCAGATTTTAAAACAGACAGAAAAGCTGAAAGAATTGCACAGTGAACCCTCATGTACCTACCGCTTAGGTCCTACCATTGAGATTTTGTTATATTTGTTTTATCACTTATCTATTCATCCCTCCATTCATTCATCAAGTCAAATTAGTTTTTGATACATTCAATGTAAGTTGCAGTCATTAGTACACTTTACCCCTAGGCAGTTCAGTGTGCATATCATTAACTATGTTTCAATACTTATGGTCATTTTTAAGTAAAATTTATATATAGTGAAATGTGCATATCTTAAATGTACCATTCAAAGAGTTTTAAGAAATGCATACACTTGTGTAACCCAAAACCATATCAAGATATAGAGTATTTCCATCATCCCAGAAAGTTTTATTGTACCTCTTCCCAGACAGTTTCCACAATGTGTCAACTCTAAGTCTTGACGGTGCAGAATTAAAGAAACACACTTATCAAAACATGGGACCGGGAGGACTTTTCAAAATGCCTGGCAGTATCTGAGTGCCCCATAGCCCCAGTTCGCTTTATTATATAGCCATATGCAAATCAAGGACCTTGATACAAAGTTGCACATCCAAGGCTAAGACAGGAACTCTCCCAAGGCATAAAACAGGATGCATTAGTGAAAACTACCAACATCCGAAAACAAACAAAGTGTCAGAGGAAGGGCATGTAAATTGCCTCCAGCAACCCAAGGAAGCAAGTGGAGTGGGTGCAAATACTCAGCATCATAGCCAATATGGAGATGGAGTGGGGAGAACTTAGCCTTTTGCTAAGCCTCGAATCTACAATGGCTTTTTGCCATTTACGGTCCACAACACTAAATACTGTCAATTTATGAACTAATTTTATGTGCTTGTAATAAGTAGCCAATGACCCACCTCAGTTTGTGGACTGCTGTGTGAATAAACCCTTTTTCAAAATGCTGGGTTTGCAGCTGAAGGCCCTGTAATCATAAGTCCGTAGAGCGCAGCTCACTTGCCTGGAAGCCACCAAAGCAAGAGGTTTCCCTAGATAGAGGCACATCCTCTGATTTTCTCTACTTACTACCTATACTCTTGTTCTAGTCACCCCTCGAGGGAGTGAGGGAAACATGAAAACAACATGATGAGGGGGTGTATAAGGAGAGCAATGGGAGCCCTCTTCTTCATTCCTTTCTCCTGTGTGGATACCCTAGAGAGAATATAAATAGGAGCCCCAGAGTGAGAGAAGCAAGAGCCAGGAGTGAGATGTCTGGAAAAGGTTTCAGGCTTCTCCTCTTTCCACCCACTTCATGGCTCAGCCCACAAGTCAAGGGTGCTGGTACTGAGCTACAGGTGACAGCGGCTTCCTCAGTCTGTAGAAGACTAAGTTGTTTTGGGTGACTCCCCACTGCAAGCCATTCTAGGAGAACTGGTCTTCCTTTCTCCCTGGATGGACTCACCCAGACACTGGTTACTTCTTTGTGAAATGAGTTTGTGGCCCCTGGGAAATTCTCACAGGTCCCCAGTGAATATTAGATGAGGCTTGAAGAGCCATGGTTCTCAGGGAAGACTAGGTTTGTAGGCCAGTCCTTTGGAGGCAGAACTGCCCCTCGGTTCAGACTGGCTTCCATGGCACACTCACTTATTCCACAGATAATGGTCATGTACTGAGTAAAATGTATCCACAGCAGGCTATCAGAGCCCTGCCTCAGTAATCTGTGGCATCTGCCCTGAGAGCCTTCAATGTGGTTGAGGGAAGAAACATGAATGTCTTATATAATTGTGAAAGTAAACACTTAGGAGGCGCCTACTATGTGACATTTTATAGAAGAAGAAACCAAGGCACGAGGAGGTTAATTAAGTTACTTAAGTTCCCACAGCACCATAGTGAGACCAGAGTTTAAGTCAGACTAATAAACAAGAGTCAGAATGCAAACCCAGGCCATCTAGCTCAATAACTCAAATTCATAAACAGCATACAATATTGCTTCCTTATATACTTTGGATGAGATCTTCTTTGAAATGCTTTGCATGTATGAGCTCTAGACTTGGTGCATGTTCCAAGGAAGATGCAAGAGGAATCCAGGAATGCCAAAGGAAAGAGTATTTTCAGAGAATGCCTCGCAGACATTTTTAAAAAAATGAGTGTTTCACTTATAAAGATCTAATTTAGAACTCAAACTTTTCATAACATGTTTCTGATTAAATCCATATACAAAACATTGGAATCCTGGAATAAAAGTGAGTACACAAAGCTCTAAAGGACAGGTAGACATGTTTGATGTTCTCCCTGACAATTTAGAAATGATATAGAAATATGGAAGCCTAATTATACTATTAACATAAGATCCAGCTGAGATATTCGGTTTCTGATATAAAGCTTTCAGGACCTATGTTGTAAAGAGCAAGTGAAAAATAATCTTGATGTTTTGTCTGTGAGCTCTTAAGCAAGTTGTCTAAACTGTAGGACTTGGTTTCTCATGTATACAATGAAAGATTGGTCCAAGTCACCAAGCACAGCTTTATTACATGATCCTCTGGCCAGTGTCTAACTTTGGAAGGGATAAAGTATAATTGCCTGCTGGGATTTGAATATACCTCACAGCCTATCTAGTCTTATGTAGCAGCCTGTAAAACATCTGGGCACATCTCATATATCAAGCATGTAAATATCATCCATCCTTGTTGTGTGTTGCCAAGGGCAGGAGCCTGAGAATCGCTGAGCTGGATGATCTCCAGGGTCACTTCCAAGGCTAAGCTTTGCATCCCCAGTGTCTCTATACCTGTGTCTGACAAGACGTTCTGCACAGTCTGCTGCCACCTCCACCTGGAAAGGGCTCCTCCCTCAAAAATTACAACAAAACCCCAACCATTAATTCTTACTTTGCTGTTACAGAGACAGCACTTTCTTTTTCTTTTTTTTTTCTTTTTTTTACAGAGACAGAGAGAGGGATAGACAGGGACAGACAGACAGGAACGGAGAGATGAGAAGCATCAATCATTAGTTTTTCATTGTGCATTACATTACCTTAGTTGTTCATTGATTGCTTTCTCATATGTACCTTGACCTCAGGCCTTCAGCAGACCGAGTAACCCCTTGCTCAAGCCAGTGACCTTGGGTCCAAGCTGGTGAGCTTTTTGCTCAAACCAGATGAGCCTGCGCTCAAGCTGGCGACCTTGGAGTCTCAAACCTGGTCCTTCCGCATCCCAGTCTGACGCTCTATCCGCTGCGCCACTGCCTGGTCAGGCAACACTCATTTTTTAACAGAAAGCTGTGACTTACGAGAGAAGCTACATCTTCTGGACAAACCATTCTCCAAGTTTATAGAGAAATCTGCTAAGAAAGTCAATAAGCTGATTTTGTAATTTTATTGTTTGCTTTTGTTGTTAATAGATCCCTGATGTCTAAAAGCATAGTAGGACCTTTTTATCCTTTTTCTCTTTTTTTTTCCTTGCCCTCTTGTCTCTCCTTCATAGAGCCATTGTTGAGACCAGCATCTGAGAAGCAAGGAGAGGGTTTGTGTGTGGCATGAAGGCCGATGGCTAATAAGGCAGCAGTGTTAGAGGGGCTTCATGGAGGCAGCAAGCGAAGAAAGCAGCAAGGGTGGTTGGGAGATTGGCTATATAGAGCACAAAAGTCAGCAAACTGAAAAAAAAAAAGCCAGATTTTCCCGTCAAACCACCAGAACCAGACCAGAAACTATGGCAACTACCTGCTCTTGTACCATTATTATCAAAATTTCAACAAAACTTTTTCTGTAGACATAAATTATATTATTCTAAAATGTTTATGGAGTGCCAAGGAGTATTGTTATAACAATTCAAAAACATAAAAATAAAGTGGAAAAAGCAGTCTACCTAATTTTAAAATGTATGTTAGTTGTAATAATAAGACGTGGTATTGGTGGAGGATTAGACATGTAGGTTAATGAAACAGATTAGAGAACCCAGAGACAAACACAAATAAATATGCCTTCAATGAAAGAAGGATAATCTTTTCAACAAAAGGTATTAGAACAATTGGACATCCATAGGGGGAAAAACCCTTAACTGAAACTTTATAACTTTTACAAATATTAACTCAAAACGGATCATGAATGCGGTCTTAAATGTAAAACTCTATAAACTTTTAGAAAAAAATTTAGGAGAGAATCTTTGGCATATAGGGCTAGACAAGGAATTCTTAGGCTTGATGCCAAAAGCACAATCTATAAAAGGAAATATTGATAAATTAGACTTTATCAAAATTAAACACTTTTGCTCTGTGAAGGACCCTGTTAAGAGGATGAAACGATAAGTTATAGGTTGGGAGAAAATATTTGTAAACCACATATCTGATAAAGAAATGGTTTCCAGAATATTTAAAGAACTCTCAAAACTCAACAGTAAAAAACAAATAATCCAATTAGAAAATGGGCAAAGACATTTCTCAGAGGATATAAAGATGGAAAATAAATATATAAAAATATGTGCAATATCATTAACCATTTGGGAAATGCAAAGTAAGGCCACAATGAGATATCACTGCACACCTCTCAGAATGGCAAAAATAAAAAATAGTGACAACACCAAAGTGCTGAAGAGAGTGTGAATAACCTGGAGTACTCATGCAGTGCCAGTGGGAAGGCAGAGAGGGACAGCCACTCTGGAAAACAGGTAGGCAATTTCTTTAGAAAAACTAGACATGGAAGCTATCATATACTGTTGGTCATTTACCCCTCCTTTTTTTTTAATTTCCTAGAAAATAAATCCCTTCAGAATCTAATGTGTCCAGATTTTGGCATAAATCAGAAGTAACTTGGGTTTTGTAAGCAGTCTTTCATTTTGATTGTCTTAGCTTTGTGGAATGGACAGAGCATTAGACTGAGGAAGAAGAAACCATTTTCAATCTTGAATTTGTCACTCATTAGATGTGTGATTTTGAACAAATTGTGTGTGTGACTTTAAATAAATGACTGAACTCATCTGAATCTCAATTTCCTCAAATATGAAGTGAAGAAATTGGATTATTGGTGGTGTTCTCAGTTTTTGACACTGTGGAACCTTTTGTTCAAATGAAATCTTATGTAGAAAGACTAAGTAGATGTTTAAAATATTTTCCAACCAGGAGTGCTTGAACTCCTCCAATCAGAACCCACATTCACCATAGCCCTATAGTAGAGACTCAGGAGCTCCCTGCCATTCCTGACAAAAACCTTTTAGGTCTGTGATCACAAAGAGTTGGGGTGTGGGGCTTAGGGAATAAGCCACATGGCTCAGGCAGCAGGACGCACTGAAGGAGGTCAGGACAACAAATGTTCACCAATAATTGTGTTCATAGTAGTAATAGCAGCAATAACCAAAAATGAAAACAAACCAAGTACCCATCAAATGATGAGTACATAAAAAATATGGTATATCCACGTGATGGAATATTATGCAACTGTATAAGGCAGTGGTTGAAGTCAGGGTGCATTTAAAATCCTACAAATAATTGTAGGTGCACTATATACAAATTTCTGAGAAATATGTTATAATAATTAAGTCAAATATAAATATTAAAGAAAAAATATAAAGTTCAAACATGCTTTCATGGTAATTAAATGAAATAAATACGACAAAACTAAATTTATTCTGACATTAAAGAACATTTTCATTTCCATTTTTTGAGTTATGCTTTTTAGAATTCATTAAAAAACAAAAAATGACAAAAAGTTATCTTTTTCTATATGTATAGATACATTCTTAGTAAGATTTAGTAAATTTGGCAGGTCCTGGCATGAATGTGTTAAGTTTTTTCATTCTTGTGTTTATGAGAAACATGAGCCTGATATGTCCTAGCGATTTCTTCAATATTTGGGCATATATTTGAAAGGCAAACTCTCATTTCCACGTCAATACATTGAAGAATCCCCCTCTCTTTTTACTCTTAATTATGTTGAGGGTAGAAAATCCTAATTCACATAAATAGGATGTTGAAAATTGTAGTAAAATGTTCAAAGCTTTTTTTATATATTGCCACGTATTCTTCTTTTATAGAAATCCAAAAGGCTTCAAGAGACAATTCTTTATGTTTAATCATCAATCCACAATTAGTAGATATAGCTGCCAGTTCTTCTTCTGTTAATGTTAAACCAAAATCACTTGAAGCTTCCATGAATGGGTTTCTAATCCAATCATATTGTTCAGTGTTAAGTGATGGAAAATGCTATAAATTAAAATCTGCCCGTCAGCCTTCAAGTCCTATTTTATTTACACTTAATTTTTGCTCACTTCCAGAATCGGATTCTTCAATATCACACTTCTTTTTGAGAAATCTACCCATTTTATTTGGGTGTATTTATCTAAAAACAATATAATGATGTGTTAATAATAAATATAATAATGATATGTTAACAAAAAGAGCTGTATTTCCATAATGAAATGGTATAATAGAGTAACTATATTTATTTTTATATTTGGGCACATGCTATGAACCAGCGCAGCTAGTAATTCTAGGTCTCGAATGGGAATGGTGTGGAATTAAGGAAATACGTGGAATTAAGAAAATAATTACAGGGGTCTGGAGGGCCCTGTAATTGCTGCTGGCAAGAACAAAGCATGCCCAAAAACTGCATCTTGCTTTATTTATAGGGCAAAGTGAGGCCATTAGCAAATCAATGGTCTCTGATCACGTTTCCAAGGTAAACCAAGAATTTTACCAAGTGCAGAAAACCCCCACCATACATATCATCTTAACTGTACACCAAATAAAGGATAGAAGAAACTTGCCTCCAGTCTTTCTGGGGAACATGGGAGGTAGTGTAAACAATCCAGCAACACAGTTTAACAGCCTTTTACAACCTAATCAGGCAAGTGAGGTGGGGGGTTGGGCAGACTGTCAGCTTATAGCCAATTCCCCACACCTCTGAACCCCCAAAATCTAAACTCCACAAACCCTGTTGGTTTTTTGGTCCCTAACAGGCACATATTTCTCTGGAATACCATAGTGCGCATCTGGAAATCTTCTAGGGTGCACCAGTGCGCCCTGGCGCACTTTGAGAACCATCGGTATAAGGGAATAAAGTAGTAACAAATGCTACAACATGGAAGCCTTGAAAACATTGTGGTAAGCAAAAAGGGCCAGACACAAAAGACCACATAATTATATGATCCTGTTTATATAAAATATGTAGAATAGGAAAATTCATAGAGACAGAAAATAAAATAATGATTGCCAGAGGCTGGGGGCAGAGTGGGCTGGAGAGAATGGCAGGATAACTGCTAATTGGCATGGGAGTTCTTTCTGGGTGATGAAAATGCCCTGCAGTTAGATAGTGGTAATGATGGCATAAGTCCATGAAGAGCCATTGAATCTTACACTTAAAAAGGGTGCATATTATGGTGTGAATAAAACTGTTATTTTAAAAGCTATTATGAAGAGCTTTGTGTTCATGTTTTAAAATTTAATAAAATATATAGGTACCCAAGAAAGCACAAAATCTACACAAGACAAAAATAAAGAATTCGAGTTAACTAGTAAGTATTGGAAACTAAAATAGAAGTTAAATACCTCTGTTTCCCCTAAAATCCAGACCCAGATGGTCTTCCAGCTGAATTCTACCAAACACTCAATAAAGAGAGACTTTTAACCCTAAATAGATTGTCCCAGAAAACAGAACCAAAGAAAAATCTGTTTGGTCCTTCCATGAGATCAGGATTGTATCGATTACAAAATCAGATAAAAGTAACATAAAAGAAGGAAACAATAGGTCTATTTTCAATTATAAACATCAATGTGAAAATCAAAACAAGATTGTAGCTAATTAAATCAGATGCTGAATGTCTTTTTAAAAATGTATCATGGTTAAATAGTTTATTCAAAACCTGTGAGGATGGCCTAACATCTGAAATACTATTATCAATGTAATTTTCCTCAGTAACAGATTTAGCAACAGAAAACACACAATATCTCAAGCTACCAAAAAAAGTATTGATCTATTTATGATTTTCTAGAAAAAATCACTTAGAACCTAGATTAGGAGAGCTGTCTTAATTTAATAAAGGTTGTGAACAAAAACTTATAGCACGTGTTATACTGAATGGAGAAACTTTAGGAGCATTTCCAAGTTTGAGGGCAGAGGGGTTATGGGCTGTCTCTGAAAAACTCACAAAGTTGTCCCCATGAGAACCTCTGAGACCAGAGAGCTCACTTTTAAGTTCCTATGGTGTCAGACAAATAAGAAGTGGCCTGCCCTTTCTCCACTCTCTCTCACACTTTGATCCCAGAGGGTCAGAATCCCTGATAATGAAATTGGGAAGACAGGATCGGAGCTCAAGAGCTCAAACGCAGCACAGGGATGCTGCAGCTGCCGCCTCACTTCAGGCCCAAGTCTGAACATGCAGATCTATAACTGTGGATGAAAAATAAAATTTAATTTTTCACTGAACTGAAAATATGAATTATTGAGCTGAAACTGCTTTTATCACCTGAAATGGACCACAAAACGAATAAGGTTTGTCCTAAATTTGATCCAGGAGCAGAGGAGAACAAATCTAACAAAATAAAATTAAAGAAGTAAAGGAAATAACCAAATAGACACCTTATGATTACAACCGGCATGCAATGATAATTGGAAGTAATCATTATGTTATTATTTGTCACTGTGATCTTGGTAGGTAGATGGTGTGAGAGTAACACTGCACTCACAGAGGGGAAACACTTGTTCATACAGGTTAAGTGTGTTGGACAAATTTATAGAGCAGACAGGCGGTAGATTTGGGGATTAAGTTCTGATTTCTGTCTCTACAGCCTTACCTGCAAACAGAACATATAAAACTCCAGACTTGCTAAATGTCACAGTTCCTGCTACCCTGTACCAGAATGCCAGGATCCACCCCATTTAGAACTTTCTATGTGAACTACCACTCTGCTTTCTGGTGGTCCTCTTGCGTTGAATCTCTTTTTTAATTGACCTGAAGTCAAACATTCCTGTCCTGGTTTGCACCTCTTTTTCCCACCCCTTGGCCCTTCCATCAGCCTCATGTCTGAAGATCCACTAGACCTATTCAGACCCAGTGTAAACATGCCCCAAACTATAGAGGACACAGAGCATACTTTCCAAGGATCTCATTGAAGCCTTCTCTGGGCGGGGGATGCAACGGAGCTAGACCCCCCCTTCACTCCAACGTCTACTAACAAGGTGGCAGCAGCTCGCCTAAGAGATCCTCCTTATAAGCTCATGCTCTATCTCTACCCTTCAGCTTGTTTATAGTCTTGTTTTGGTTGTAGTTAGTCAACTTGCTGCACTTTCTTATTAGCCCTAATAGTTTTATTCTCCTGTTGATATACTGGTTTCCCCAGGAATTTCATAATATTTGCAAATAATGATAATGTTATGTCTTCACATTCAATCCCTCTTAATTTTCTCCCCTTCATTTCTTACACATTGAACAGGCCCTTCATTAATGTGTAAACTATCAGCATTCTTGACTTTTTCCCAGTCTTTCTGCCCCCGAGGCCAGCTTCCCGGGCCGTCCATTACCACTGCAACCACATAGAGCCCCACCCGGTTGTGTCTTCAGATCTTAATAAATTTTTTTTTTAAACATTTTCTCTTTGCATTGGAAACTGCAAGTTATGTAGCTGGTACTGGCTAGAGCAGTGGTTTTCAATCAACCCTTTTACCCTTGGAAATCAGTGAATATAGGAAAATTAGTTCAGGGACCGCTAAGGCAGAAATCACCCTGAGTATAAGTGAATTCAACTAAAATCATTAGGTCTATGATCTTCATACAACATCAGGATGGTTAACTCTTTCATGGATTGGCACAAAATTTCTGGTGGACGGGTCTGCAGACCAGCAGGTCTAGAGGACAGTGGGTAATGGTTATGTAAGAAAACCCACAAGAGTCAAGTGTCAACAAAGTAGAATTTCTACTCAGGAGCCTTGTCTTTCCTGGCTAGCAAAGTGTCCTTTGGTTGATGTGCCAGAATTGTATTTTCATTGCTCTTGCTAGGTAGGTTCTGTATAAATAGGTTGTTTTGTCTTTTTTTTTTTTTTTTTTGTATTTTTTCGAAGCTGGAAACGGGGAGGCAGTCAGACAGACTCCCACATGTGCCCGACCGGGATCCACCCAGCATGCCCACCAGGGGGCGATGCTCTGTCCATCTCTAGGTGTCGCTCTGCTGCAACCAGAGCCATTCTAGCGCCTGAGGCAGAGGCCACAGAGCCATCCTCAGCGCCCGGGTAAACTTTGCTCCAGTGGAGCCTCGGCTGCGGGAGGGGAAGAGAGAGACAGAGAGGAAGGAGAGGGGGAGGGGTGGAGAAGCAGATGGGCGCTTCTCCTGTGTGCCCTGGCCGGGAATTGAACCCGGGACTCCTGCACGCCAGGCCGACGCTCTACCACTGAGCCAATGTCTTTTTTTTTTTTAAAGAAGAGGTCAACTTGATTATATTTTAAGTGACTTTGTGGCTAAGCCTAAATCAAAGCAGGGTCACGAGAAATCAGTTTTTCTTATTACCTTAGAAATCAAGTCATTCCAATTTGGATTATCAGAAGAGGACAACCAAGATGATGAACATGAAAATCATTACAGGAAACCATTGGCCAGATTCCCTTCTCAAGTGGGAAGACCTTGCTGACATTCACTAGGCAGTTAATAATATTTTTCTTTTTCTTGGAAGCAAATGGGTTTAACCAAGTGTGACCATTGTCCCAGTTCTCAGGGCCATCATGCTAAGCCTTATTTGCCCTTCCAGGTGCCAGGTGCATAATATTTCTATGAAAAGTTACTACTCCTGGTGCAGGAATTAAGTTTACCTCAATGAATGAGAACCTTGGGTGGGGGAGGGGCACTAGCCCCTTGCTGGTTTCAGCTAGGTAAGAACGAGTGCCCTGGGTTTTAGAAGAACTGAAAATGGTCAGAGCTCTTCTCCAAGTGAACTGGTCTCCAGGCCCAGCCTTGGAGCTTGGCTGTGGATGGTGGGCCAGCTGCTCTGGGTTCCCACTTTACTTAAAGGAGTTGAGACTTCTCTGGGGTCCGCGACTTCTTGGCTGATCAAAGCACTCTCACCATTGGTGGAAGGCTGGAAGCTAGAACACTATCTCCAATGAAAAATGAGATCAGTTTAAGGCCTTTCTCAGAGAGGGAGTTGTCCTTATGTCTGGTAGTTCTAGAACAGGAGGATATCCCATATCAAGGAGGATTGAGGAAGAGGATGATTTTAGCCCAGAAACAAATACTTAGAGGGACATGAAGGCATGAGGGGACATGTCTGTGACCTGTCAAGGGCAGAACCAGGCCAGGGGGTGCAGTGGCAATGAGTCAGCTTTGAATTAATACAGTGAATCACCTTCTACCTGGACCCCACTTTAAGCCCAGCTATTGACATAGCACCACCGCAGAGGGGTTTGGAGGCTTTAAAACTTTTTAGAAATTGAAATGTATCAAATTTCAGAGTAGTGCACATATAAGTGAACAGCTATTTTAAATTTTACATACTGTCCACACCTGTGTGACGACACCCAGCTTGCTGCCTGCTCTCCAGAGAGCCCTTCCAGTCAATTCCCTTCCTTAGGGGAACCATTATTCCAAATTCTAACATCTTCTGGTTTCACCATTCTGTATTTTCTATAAATGGAACCAGGAATTCAGATCTATGTTTTGTGCCTGGTTCTTCAGCTCATTACTGTACCTGTGAGATTCAGTGTTATTGTTGCTAGTGTCTGTAGTGATTTATTCTCATTATGTGATATAGTATAATTTATATACAACCATTGTGCTTGTTAGTGGACATTTGAGTAGTTTCCAGTTTGGGACTGTCATAAAGACTGCTGCTCTGAATATTGGGGTGCACATCTTTTGGTGAGCACATACATGCTTACTCTCTGGCAAGAGTGAATTGCTGGGTTGGAAGGTATGTGTTTTTTATAGATACAGCCAGCAGCTCCCAAAGTGTTTGTTCCAATTTACACTCCCAAAGGCTTTGCCACCCCTGAAATGCTTTCCCTGTTCCTCGTTTGACTTATCAGAGGCATCTGAAATGTCACTATTAGTGGTGTATCCATGGGGGAGAGCACTGTCCTTCTGATCAGTCACTTCCACTGACTGGGAATGAGCCCCTCACGAAGAAGCTCAGAGATTTTGACAAGAGTTAAGATCAGGGCAGAAGAATGCCATGCACTGAATGGGAGGGAAAGGAGATTGGGGACAGCAGAAAGCTCAGTGGGTCTGCCTCTTGGTCCTGCACTGCAGCTGTGGCCCTGAGATCGTCTCTCCGGATATAAGGTCTGCATCTGACCTCAGTTGCCGCCGTGTGAGAACTACAGGTTTGGCACTTGACCCTCAGGTTTTGCTGAGCCATTGAGGAGAGACCTGGGCCCCCACGTTCCTTGGAGAGGAAGAGAACACAGCCGGTGTCCCCAAGCCCCTGGGAGGGTGGAGCCCACCAGCTGGGCAGCCCTACAGCTCCTTCTGCTTCTCTGACCTGGTCCACACCCCACTTTCAAACCCTCTCCAACAACATCTTTCTCTACTTTCCTCCAGAAAGGAATTATTTTGCACATTTTCTTTTTCCAAGTCCAAAAATAGGGGCGGGGGGAGGGAACAGTTAATCTGGTCCAGCTGCTTGTTTTGCTACTTTGTAAAGATTTTTTTTGCAGTAATTCTCTTTCTGGTTTTCCCTCACATCTTCACCCCTCCCCCCAACACACACACACCCTTTACAAAACCACCCTCTCTAGAATTCAGAGAATGTTTCTTCCCCAGCTTGCCCCTCACTGGTGTCTACCCAACTGAAGGGGCTGCTTCGCCATAGTGCCCAGCCCCAGTCTGGGGTTTCCACCTCTTGCCTTGAGCCCGTCTATTCTGGTTGAATCACTGCTGCTTTCTTCAGTTATAGCACATCTCTCCTCAGGTGAGGCTCTGGCCTTCTGGCATCACAATCTTGCTCTTTGAGAAGTTTGGAGGATAAACAGAAATGACAGAAGTGAAGCCTCAGTGAACAGACAAGCTGTGAAGTGTTTTTGCATCGCTTTGTGAATTACCATATATTAAACTAAACTCCATGCATTCATTCATGAGCCAACCTGCAGCTCCAGGGCACCTAACTTATGGCAGGCTTGGTGCAAGATGTTGGGGTGGGTGCAGACAGGTACTCGCTACATTGCTCAGTGAGGAAACTCAAGTTAGAAGCTGGTAATGAGGACACTTTAAGATTTACTACAAACTGGGACTCTTCTGACAGTGAGAAGTGCCATTAATAATGATATCAGCACAGCAAGCATGAACTGGCATGATCGCGGACAAATTGGGACAAATGTGCACACTACCTACAGGGGAAAGCATTTTGCCTGTAGCGTAGGGCACTGGCTTCCACCAGTCATATCCATCTAGGTTGCCAGGGAAAGGGAGGTGTTGTTTCCCCCAAGATTCTCAGGGACGTCTTTTCCAGTGCAGTTTCTTGCCTGTAGCCAAATTTATAACCAGAAAGGAGCAGGTTTCTGGTCCTAGCCATGCCTCACCTCAACTTCTCCAGCAGCCAGCGCAACCTCGCCTCCCAGCACCCTCCTGGCGCCACCCCCCCTTGTGGATTGGTGGAGGTAGAGCTAGCCCAGGTTACGGTCTCCCCTCTCGGCTTGTTAAGCGATTCCGCTGCTATCTTTTATGACATCTCAAGACAAATACAGAAATTCAGACAGGGTCGTAGATAGACTCTCTGTCCCCAGATACTGCGTGGGTCTACAATTTAAAATGCCATATTTTGTCTTAAAATGTGGACTTTTTTTTTTTTTTTTTTTGGTGCGCTTTTTGAAATTTCTTTTGGGAGACAATTGTAAACGTCACACTTGGCTAAGTGATCCAGAGAAGAAATCATTACATCCAGATCCAGGTTACATCTCCCTGGAAAGTTTATGGGAAGAGATTTTCATTAAGAGCACAGAAGCAGATTATCTCATTTTTGGCTGAAGAGAACCCAGTGACATGATTTTTTCACATTCTCAACATAAAGACCCCCTATGAAGCTTTCACTCTTTTCCCCTGGGTTTCTGCTCCAGGATTGGAAGGAGAGAGGAACTCAGAAAGAGAAAGAAATTGCATCCAAGGGAAATTAAGGAGGCAGCAAGTATTGAAAGAGAGTAATATGCCTTACTATCTGGATAACTCCACTATCAGTATCATCAGCACTCAGTGTAAGTGTTTTTCAAATGAATACATGAATGAATAACCGAATGAAAGAATGAAAAAACATTACTGTGCTTGCATAGGGAAGGAACAGAAAAAATAAATCTCTAAAAATGTTTATTTTGGCCCTAAATGATTGGCTCAGTAGATAGAGCGTTCAATTCCCAGTCAGGACACACAGAGAAGCGACCATCTGCTTCTCTCCCATGTCCTCTTCCCCTTCTCTCCCTCTTTCCCTCCCACAGCCAGTGGATTGATTGGCTCAAACCTCACCCTGGGGTGCTGAGGATAGCTTGGTTGATTCAGCATTGACTCCAGATGGGGGTTGCCTGGTGAGTCCCAGTCTGGGCACACGCAGAAGTCTGTCTCTCTATCTCCCCTCCTGTCACTTAAAAAAAAAAAGTGTCTACTTTGGATAATGTTCTCAGAGCCAAAATGGGCAGAAGTCGGTTCCATGATTCCCTAGGTTAGTCACTGAGCTGGATGCCTCCACATGTCTACAAACTGGTGAGGCTGGCCAGGGTGCAGGCATGTCATTGCTGGAATGTGGGTCCAAGCCTTTTTGTAAGATACCCGGCTGGTGATTCTGAGAAGCTCTTGTAAGGGGGCAGCTGTTGTTGGTGCCTGCCCAGCGTCCATTCCCCTCCTAGTGCTAGGAACTCATCAGTTTTCCTTTGCTGGACCCACCTCTTATCCACTCCCAATCCATGTGGTTCAGGCGATACTATATCTTCTGTGTCCCATGATGGCCACATGACTCAGATAGGTACAATCACAGTCACCATGATTGACTAAGAGATGGGGACATGAGCAAATCTGGCTTAATAAGAGTTAATTCCAATGCTTTTGCTGGAATTACCAGAAAAGAGTTGTGACTGTCATTGTGCTAAGCTGAAAGATTGTCAGCCTGCGGCTGCTGGTGACCATATTTGCCGCTCAGTGGGGGGGATGATGTGAGCTAATAATGTGTGGGTTTTTTTCTACATTAAGTAAGATTAGGTTTATTTTCTGTCCCTTACAGCCTAGAGAGCCGTAGCTGGGGCTTGCTCTCTGTGCCCCGAGGCTCCGAACCAACTGAGTCCTCTCGCCCTCTGTCAGACATTTTACCAATTCTTTGTTGTCCACACTAGATGATAAACTAGGAGGCACAAAGTTCACAAGTTTAGGGCCACAGTGTTTTCATCAGCTGTCCTCTTATATTTGGGCTTCCTGAAAGGTCCATGGTGGGCCTGTCTTGGTGCCCAACACATTGTTCAGTGGATAACGGCATCCGCATTCTGAGAATGTAGCACACTTTTCCTGCTGGGTCAGAGTTTCCAGCCTGGTCTCAGCTGTTCCCGGAGTCAGTGGCTGGACTGCACTGCTGTGGGGATCCTTGAAGTGGTCCCCTCGTGCCTGGGCAGCTAGTCTACACAAGTACTGTTCAAAGTACTTATCCACATAATTTGTTATTGGTCCATAACAAGGTCAAGAGTTTGCATCTGAGCATATATCAATGTACTGTTTATTTCATAGGGGAAGTCTTGCTAAAACAAAACAAAACAAAAAACCCTTTAATGATACGATTATTTCACATGATTGTACAAGCACTTTGAGGACCAATAAGGAAATAATTCATGGACTGGCAGTGGTCTGCAGATAATATTTTGAGTAACACTGGCTTAGAGCACCCCCAGTTCCCAGTTTTACAGGAGAGTCTCTCTCAACTCAAAGCCTAAATGTGATCGACCTGAGACAGGGAAGCCCTGCCATCTTCTGAGAATGATGATCTATTGCAGTTATTCTCAACCTTGATTGCACATTAGACTCCCTGAGAATCTCTCAAAAGATGGACTCCATCCCCATGTATTTTTATTTAATTGGGCCAAGTAGTGGCCTGGGCATTAGGGATTTTTAGAAGACTAATGTGTAGCCAAGTTTGACGCCACTTGTCTAGCTCTAGATTAATGGTTGTTCAATGTTAATATGTTTAAGTATTATTTAGTTTGCTTGTGTGATATTGATTTCTGATCACTGATGCCAAAGAACCTGATTCAGCAGGATTTTGGAAATTGCACTTTTTTAGCAAGTAACTTAGGAGATTTTGAAGTAGGTGGTCCATGGGCTACAACACTTTGAATAGTATTTCTTTTGATAATTGCCTGGACAGGTAAGACCAAGGTAGACTGGAATAAGCAAGAATTTAAAGAGAATTTTCAATGACTGAAATCTCACCAGGTGCATTTGTCTCATTTTTTTCCTGAGGATCTCAGCTCTATGGACTATCATAGCAGAGAAGTGGGGAATGAGCTGGTAATAGTGTCCAATGAAACTTAGGAATCAGTGGCAACCTTAGTTGTCTTAAAGCTTGACAATCTATTATCAGTAATACTCTGTCTTATTTCATGTCTGTGCACCTGAGCTCTTACACCACCTTTATTTGCTTCGGCCTGAAAAGAAATGCTATAACAATAGGTCCAAGATAACCTAAGCCTGGCTCAGGGTGGTCAGGTCCAACAAGTAAATTAAGAAGGCATTCTATTTGAGCAAGTGTCCCCGCCATCCCCACCATCAGCCTTTGCACAGAGTGGGGGCATTTCACTAATTGAATGGCTTTAAATGGTAACAAAATACAAGACAACTTTGATCAGGATGAGGTTACATATCCATTCAAAGGTTTTTAAAATGAGCCAAGCTTGCTCAGTTGGTCCAAGGGGTTGAAAGTCAGAGGGAGAGAGCAATCAGTCTCAACGGTGAACACATCGAAGTCAAGGGGGTCTCAAAACAGGAAGCACACACACATTTCCCACCTTCTTATTAATCCACCTCCTCAGGTTAGTACCTATGTGATTATGGGTGGCTCTAAATCCAGGCCCAGAATGAAGATATTATTCATGTTTAGAGAGACCTAAGCCCAGGGGACAGTTTCACTGCTGAATGGTGAGCCACACTTTCTGGTCTGAAACACCTGGAGTCTGAATACTTGCTTGGGATTCTCTGAGCATGGGAGAAGACTGGATATTAACAAAAGGTCTTTTCAATGATTTCTGAAATGAGGTTTTAATGATCTTGAAGTCCTAAATCAATTAAACCTTAGATTATTGAGTTAAATTCAATATACATTTTCTCTCCATGGAAGCCCTTCTTCTTCCTGAAAGCTCGCTATGGCTATGTATAATTTGGAAGTTCTAATTATTCCAATTTCCCACGGGTATGTTCTGATTACCCAGGACCAACCCGGTTCACATCTAGTGTCCTTGCATAATTATTGAGTGTTCCCCTTCAATTAAAAGGGTCCCAGTTTGTTTGGGTGGTAAATTTTATGGCGAACCCATCCATGAAGATTATTTAAATTAGTAAATTAATCATTATAGGTTTTGTCTTTTTAAAGAAAAGTTTGTATTTAATGAAGTGAGGAAGCTCGGTTAGGAAATGGAAGTTGAAGAGATATTTGTTTAAAAATAACTATTGCAACATTTGCAAAGTTTTCTAAGATAAATTCAATAGGAATCCAACAATAATTTTTAAAAAATCTCTCAGACATTAGAGACTTTTTGATGGAAACTGTTGACTTTTTCTGCCTCAATGCCCTTTCACTTGAGGAATCTATAAGGGCTAAAGGGCATCAGATAAAAATGTAGTTGGAGTAAAAAAGAAACAAACAAACCAGAATTGTTTTTGAATCTTACAATGAGCATCTACTATGCCAGCTAAGACAAAAGAAAATCAAATCCTTTGTTCCAGGGAGGAACCTCAGGCAATGAAGAGATATAAACAAAATGTTTTGCCATGAAACTATTGTCCCTTGAACAGCGCCTGATTAAAAAATTTGTGTATATCTTCAGCCTTCAAGGGATCTGGAACCGAGTTGCCCATCTCTGCCACCCAGCTTCATCTCTCTTTCTCTCTCTCTCTGAGTCATCACTGGGCTCAGTTTCTAGCTCATTTCTAGGTCAACCACATCCAGTATGGGAATGATGACCATATGAGCAGCTTCTATATCAGTGGGGCCTTCAACTTCCCTCCTCTGGCGCTCTAGGTGCCCCTGAGAGCTATGAAAATGCGGCTGGTCAATCACATCATCATTTTCACCATTAGCCTAGCTACCATTTGTCTGAGTTTTCACCATATGTCAAGAACTGTTTCCAACACTCTACCTGAAGCAACTTATTCTTTACAACCTTATGAGGAGAGATTACTGTCATATTCAGGTGGCAGATGAAGAAACTGAGGCACAGATGGGCTAAGCAACTAGCCCAAGTTCACACAAGTAATAAGGTGGGAAGCTAAGATTCAAAATGAAGAAATTGGATTCCAGAGCCTGTGCTCCTACCCTCTTCCACTACCGCCACTCCAGCATAAATGACAACCTGGGTGACAAATAGCCATTTCTCTTGATACCATTTCCCTCTCTACTACGTCTCCCCTTTTACAGTAAAATTTCTTGGATTTCTCGAACAATGTGACTATATTTTCTATCTCCAATCTCTCTCCTCCCATTCCTTCTTGAATCCCCTCCAGTCAGGCATTTACCCCATCATGACATGAATATGACAGTAATCTCTCCTCATAAGGTTGTAAAGAATAAGTTGCTTCAGGTAGAGTGTTGGAAACAGTTCTTGACATATGGTGAAAACTCAGACAAATGGTAGCTAGGCTAATGGTGAAAATGATGATGTGATTGACCAGCCGCATTTTCATAACTCTCAGGGGCACCTAGAGCGCCAGAAGAGGGAAGTTGAAGGCCCCACTGATATAGAAGCTGCTAGTCAATCACTGGAAGTCAACATCACTAGTCAATGACACTAGTCAACTTTCTGTTCTCCACTAAAATAACTCCATCAAAGTAACCAGTGGCCTTTGTGTTTATAGATACAATAGGAATTCTTAAGTTGTTTTCTTCTTTGATGAATCAATAGCTAACAAACTGATAACTTCCAATTCCTTGAGGAACTCTCTTCATTTGGCTTGCCAGCTCCAGCCCCATTCAAACTTTCAGATAACTGCAATCCAGCTGATGTTTTGATTGCAATCTCATGAAAGACTCCAACACAGAACCACCAAGCCAAGATGCTTGTGAATTCATGACCCAAAGAAATTGTGAAACAACAAAATGTTTCTCGTTTTACACCACTAAATTCTGGGATAATTTGTTACTCAGAAAAAGATAACTAATACACCTGGCTACTTTATTTAAGAATGCAACCCCTCTCTTTTCAACATTCTCTAACCCCTTTTTTCTGGTGTATTTTTCTCTATTGCACTTACTACAGCTTAATATACTATAAATTTCTCTCATTAATCTTAATTACTAACTCTCCTTCTGTCTCCTACTATAATGTAAGCTCTATGAAGATAAAAATTTTTGCTTGTTTCATTCATTGCAAAAATCCAGTACCAGGCATATAGACAGCACTCGATAAACATGTGTTAAAATAAATAAATCTCACATGCCACTCTGATTGATTGATTATGGCTGCCTGAAATATGGTGTTAATAACAAAGATTGTTTAAGCTTAGCTGGATGAGTGCTACAATCAATTATTGATGTCTGCAATGGGTATGAAAGTAGCAGTAGCCTAATCCTTGCCATGTATTTGCCTTACTATTCTATCCCTGAATCATTTTTTTTAGGCACAGTTCATACTCAGTTAGCCTGTATCAATAACAACAGATTCTATGCTTTGTCAATGGCTCCAGATAAAATAACTCATTCTACAATTTAACATTCATAACATCAGGAAATATATTTCTTTCCTATCTTAGTACAAATGTCAAGATACAGTTTGTCTGTTGGCTCATGATTATTTCCCAAGGAAGCAAAGAATAATTGGTTACTATCATCTTTGAACTAATGAAAATAAACAGTAAGAAATGAGAGCTATAAGGCTTACAGTGAGGGAATTTTAACCTTGAAGAGTGTCCAACAATAGAATTCAGAGTTTATGTAGGAGTTTAAAAATAATTTGCAAAATAAGTAAAATATTTGTGCAGCGCATGAGAATACCACCAGCCTTGCTGCAAATTTCAGGATGGAATGTGATATTCATAAAACTCAAATCTTCAATGTTGCTCATGGACTTAGTGGTCCTCTTTGAAAACATGACCCTCTATCATTCATTCCAAACATATTTTCTGACCACCTACTATGTTCTTGACATTGTTTTAGGTGTGAAGAATTTAATAGGGAATTCAACAGACAGAGACCTTGCCTCAAATATCTTACATTCTCTTCCTCAGATAGCATGACTTTCTGGCTGGCTCTCCTCACCCCAGTTAGACAGTCAGAACTCAAGTGTCTAAGAGATTTCTTTGTTCAATATCAGTTTTTGGTTCCTTATTACGTGGAATGCAAGAGATGAGAGTGGGAGAACCATGCAGTTCTACTCAGCCTGTCAGTTTTTAATTGGTTTTCCTCAAATCCAAAACCTTTTTTTATTTCATGAGGCAAAGACCGAATTTCAGTTTCATCTTCCAAGCCCAAGTATGACTTTTGCAGGACTGTGGGTATTTTTAAGGTAATGATTATCTAGGTTCGCCTGGGGAGTCTGAGTCTGGGATGGAAAGGCGCCCAGAAGCACAGTGAGCCCCACTCAGACCCATTGGTCAGACTGAACTTTGGATTTGTCATAGGCATGTAAAACAGGTCTGGGTAGGGGTGTGAGTGATGTAATGGATTTGGTTTTCAACTTATTGGCCATAAGATAACATTGGAAAATCCAAGAAGATAGGCCTATTAGGTAGTAGGAACCAAAGTCAATGTCATTTAGCAATGTATCATTGTATTGATGACTGTTGACATAGACGGACTCTAGGTCAAGAAAAAGGGGGCTGAGGAGAGGGTTCCAAGACACAACATTTCACATGCATTCTGTTATTTAACCCTCACCATGACCTCTTTGAATGGGTAGGTGGAACAGAAGTCATTTTGATCTTATTTCATAGATGAGAGATGAGATGCTCTGAAAGATTGGGGTTTGCTCAATGTCTTGTGGAGCAAAGTCAAGAATAGGCTTTGTCGGGTCCTCTTCAGCAACATCACTAGTCAATGACATGACCCTCTGGAGAGAAATAAAGTATTACTATCACCCAACTTCTGTTCTTTGTTCATTTTGATGATCACTCTGGCAGCTTCCTTCTAGTTGTGAAAAGAAGGGAAGGCTTCCACAGCTGGATTTCTTTTACATGCTGCTGGTGGAACACAAGACTGGAGTCCAAGCATCTCGGGTGGCTCCTGTTATCTTGCCTGCTGCTGACTGCTCTTCATGTCCAAATACCTCTCTGTTTTTTCTGCAAACATCTGAGCCAAGGAAATGCAGTTAAAACTCTTAATAATTTTTACCAAAAAAAATGTATTCAGTAAAGCAAGCTAAAGAAATGTCTTCTTTGAAAATGTCTAGCTTCACCTTTATGTGCCTTGAAATTCCTTGACAATGCACTTAATTTTGGGGAATCTGAGTTTATAAGAGGAATGGTGGGAGGAAGCAAGCAGACTGCCCTCCCAGCCCAGTGTTAGATTTAGTGTGTTTGCATTGATTTGCTTGAGATGTTAGTAACTATAAGACACAGCCTCCTCCTTGTCTATCGGGAGTGAGAAGTAGGGTGTTTGCTTGGCTCTGTTTTAGAGCAATAACCAGATGATGGACAAGCAGATCCTGAATGATAGCGATTCGTGAGAATAATAGTATGAGCGTATTCCATCCTCCCTACATCTTCTAACAAATCTCCAGGAACTTCAAGGGAGTAAGATTAACCTGTAATACTCCTTGAAATGTTCAGTGGAGGATGTGGGGGCTGTTTTTCTTGATGAGGTAGTACCCATTAGAATTTTATTTACTAAGAAGTGTACCCCTTGAATGAAGTAATAAGAACTATCCTTACCATTTTGTAAAGCAATTTATCTGGATGCTGAGCTAGCAATATTACAACATCATCTCATTTCATATTTGCAAAGCACTAGTGAGAGGTTTCATTTTCTCCATTTTACAGATGGAATAAAGCCCCAAAACAAAATTCAGAGATATCACACAACTTGTCAAGAATCACAAAGCTGGTAGGAAGTGGGCCAATGAGTGTCTGACGCAAACGACTTAAGGACAGCACTTTCTTGCCCAGATGGGTGTCTCTGTGACTGGGCCTGCGGCCTTTTGATAGGGAGATCATTTTAAATTCAGCTTGCCTCTTTCCAAGTCACTCTCCTCTGCTGGATGGGACTCATCCAGCCTCTGGTCACATTACGATGCAATGAGGTTGGAGAACTAGAAAAACAAAAATGGAACCAGGGTTGACAAATTTGGAAAATAAAAATTTGAATTTTAGATAAATAATAAGTAATTTCTTAGTGTAAGTATGCCCTCAATATTACACATGCTGTGTGTGAGTGTGAGTATGTGAGCATGTGTGTGAATGGTTTAATCTGAAGTTCAAATTTAACTGGGCATACTGTCTGGGGGCTGGCAGTGGGAGATGGTAGAGGAGAGCCACTCCAGCCTTCACCAGTGCAGTGCTGGGCTCTGCTCTCCTTCCCAGCGTGGTTCTTCAGAAAGCCCTTTTCTCTCCCAAGGTTCCCAAATCTCCAGAAACACAGTCTGCTTTCTCCTCTCTTCTCACAGATGCCAGTGGCCAATACCAAAGGAAAGACCCCTAGTGTCCTCATAGTACTCGGCTTCCATTTGCTGCTCTTCAAAATAAACATGCAGGCTTGCTCGCATCTTTTTAGGGTGTTTCATCTGCCCATTATAAGAACACAAATGGAGCGGTAACAGGAGTAATAAGCATGGAGAAATTACAAAGCTTCCACCATGATTACCAGGTTCTTTTGGTGTTTATTTCCTGCTTCCTCAGCAGCAGCCCCTCTCTCAGCTCTCTGCCTTAGCTGGGTTAGCAGTCTCCCCAGGGTGGTGACAGAACCCCTATTCCCACAGCCTTCAGGCTATGCCTTCTCATTCTAAGAGTGAGGCTCATCCATCAGCCTTCTTCCTCCTCTACCCCATAACTGAAGGAAGGCCATCTACCTTGGCCCCGCGCCACTGCATTGAATGAAGCTCACCAGAGGGCAGAGGCTCCTACTGCACTGACCCAACTTCAAGCCTGAATATCAGCTGTCTCAGAAAATAAACTCTCTTCTCTCTCTACCATACTGAGTCTTCTCTTTAAATCATAAGTCCTGAGCAACTACAAATATGTTCCTGCCTTTCTGCCCCTTGTTCTCTATGGACCATCTCAAGAGCCTGGCACTCCCAGCGAGGCCAGTACTAGAACGGTTCCATTTATGTTGGTTCCTACTCAGTGGCTCTCACATTGCTGGGCACTTAAGGATGAGCCATCATTAATTTGGCATCCCACAGGCTGAGTTTGGACCACCAATTTTTGGTGAGATTGCACAGTGCATTAAATAATTAGTGGTCATTAAAAGTTTCTCATTATAACTCATGCTTCCGGCTTCTCTTTATTTGTTTTTGAGAAAGAGAAAGATGGGGAGGAAAATAAAGAGAGAGAAGCATCAGCTCGTTGTTTCATGTAGTTATGCATACATTAATTGCTTCTCATACTTGTCCTGAGGTTTCGAACCAGTGACCTTGGGATGGACCCGGCGCCCTGAGGATGGAGCTGGTGACCCCAGCACTACAGGACAATGCTTTATCCACTGTGTCACTGGCTAAGGTTGGCTTCTCTTTAAAAATCAGCAGGGCAGCTGCCAACAGGCCCTCACTCCTGCACATTCCATTGTGCCTGCAACTCCCCGGCTCTCCGCCTCCCTCCTCCAGCTTCCTGCCAGGCTCCTGTCAGGACCGACAGCCAGTCTTTACTGGAGGACTAATGGCCTTTCACACACAGAAGGCAGACAACGAATGGATTCTGAATAAATATACTATATAACTGGGTTAGAACTAGGCAAATTATAGGTTTTTGTAGTTAAAGCAGTCCTATAAGCAATCATTGATTTTCATTTGTGACTTGACATACTAACTTGAGGAATATTAAAGTATATGCATATGATTATTTTGATTGTTCTTTACAGCTTTAGAAGCCATTTAATTTAGTAGTATAAAAACACACAAATATAAAGTTATGTTTCATTAAATTTAAAAGAAAAGCATATTGGCAAATAATTGTAAATGTGCTCATTGTGTTTACTTCAAATACTTTCAATATTACAAATGGAGGTACGATCAGTCAAAATCACACGGAATGCAATGTCTCTATATTTTGCCAATATATTAGCAACAGGCAAAGAAAACATGGACAAACTAACAGAGTGTGAAACTTCACTCTCCCTCTGCTAAGGCTCAGAAGAAAAGAACATGTTCACTGGCATCCAGATAAAAATAGCAGAAGCAAAGGTGATACTGGGTCTCTTCGATGCTTCTAGAAGCAGAAAAACATCTTGTGCTGACTTTAAAGAACAGTATTGCATTTCTTCAGAGTTCAGGAGCTGGTATCATCTGCTATGGTTGACCATTTTACCTAAAAAGTTATCCTATTGAACAAGAAATATCTTTTCTTTCAAGAATTTGATAATCATTTTGGAAAATAAAGCCTTCTCTAGTATACTTATTGCATAAACATAGGCAAAATATTAACATGTCCATCATATAATTATTATATTCATCACATTATAAAGTACATCTTAATTCAGAAATTTTATTCTTTGTTTTTGGTCAGAAATATCGGAGAATTCCCCCCACTAATGCAAATTTGGTTCATATTATTAGAAGGAGATCACAGCACTATGGAGTCACAGATTCTGAAACTTCAAGGAACCTTGGTGCCTTGGGGGATGCATTTTAATCTGTTTCCATCATCAGAGTTAATTGGGGGAAATGCAGAACAGTATTGGCTCACTGAGAAGGACCCTGGAAGTAGACCCCACCTGGTCAGAGCATATGTCCAAATTTTGTTCAAATTTTGAATATGAAGATTCTGAGAACAAAGAGGGGGAAAGATAAGTCCAGTCTTATGGTTGGTTGGTAGAAGGGCGGGAGCCTCGAGGCAAGGTCTTTTGACTTACTGGCCTTCCTAGCATGGCTTCATTAGATAATGCAAAATGACATTGAGGGTCCTTTATATAAAAGAGCAGGGAAGGCACATTGTCCACTTTAAAAGATTTTCATTAAAATGATGAAATGTGCAATGTTTTTTACTGAGAGAAAGAAAATAATATCTGTATGCATGACTTCCAGAATATACACCCTGATGTTAACTGTGGTCAATGTTAACACTAGAATATAAGCTCCATCAGAGCAGAAATTTTTGTCTTTTTGCTCACTGCTGTCTCTGCAGCACCAACCAAAATTTTGGGGGCATAGTAGCTATTTATAAATAGGGTGACCATGCATGCTGGCTCATTCAGGACAGCCCCAGATGTCCTACAGATTTGTTCCTTAGTGCTCACTTTCTCAAACATGTCACCACAAATAGTATTAAATATTTTTTGAATGACTAATTTATAAAAAATTAAGATTATGGATTTTTTTTTTAAGAAAGAGGTAGGGAGAGTTAACAAAGAGAGGGGACATCGAGCTATTCCTCTATGTGCCCTGTCCAGGGATCGAACTTGCAACCTTAAATTTAATTCCTCTATGTGCCCTGACCAGGGATCAAACTTGCAACCTTAAATTTAATTTTATTGTCTTCTTTTGATTTACATGCATTTTTCTGAATTTTGTATAATGCTTACATATATTTGTGTTAGGGAAAAATACTGTTAGATTCAAAATAAAAAATTTAGCTCCTGAATAAATCAGCTTCAATTGTTCAAGGTATTCAGTTATATGAATCATTTCGTCTGCTGATAATAATTTAAGCATTATAATAAACCTCCAAAACATAGGACTAAAAAAACACATATAATTTACATATATAATGTTTAAAGACTCAAGAACAAAATTGAAAATCATAATTTTTATAAAATTCAGATAAAACAGAGTGTGGTTTTCATATAAAGGACACTTTCATTTTAAACAATCTGACAACTGGGCCTCTATAATTGATAAAGAGGCTTTTAAAATGTGTTAATTTTTTTTAAGTTTTATAAAATACTTAATTTTTTATTAATTTCTCTCTAAGAGTGTTTTGTCTTTACATTGTGTTAAGAATGTCCACTTGTCTCCATTTTCATGAAAGGTGGTTATTTATAAAAATTTTAATGAAGATTTAGCTTCCTGTCCATAGCCATGATAAAGTATAACTTTTCTTATTATATTCATCTGAGGACACAAAGATTTTTTTTTAATAAGGGACTTAATATTGCAGAAATATACTTTAAAATTTGAAAGATGGAGTAACAGAGAAAGGGATGAAGATTGCTGAGGAAAATAGAAGAAGAAAAGAGGGAAATGCCATTCCACCCCCTTCCAACAGAGAAAGCGAATGTAATGGGAGAGTGAGAGATGCTGGACCTCATAGCAAGAAAGACACCTTTGAGCACTGTTGTCCAGAACACCGCCCCCTTCTGGACACTCGCACTGCCTGGCTTCCAAGACACCTCAACTCTTCAGACTTGGGTTCTATCCCTTTTACCTTACCTGGGGTTCAGTCCTTAGCACTCTGCTGTAGTTCCCCTCAAAAGATCCTTCCTCACTGTAGTGTTGTCCCCACATTAATAGCTCATTCTTTTTTTTTTTTTCTTACAGAGACAGAGAGAGAGTCACAGAGAGGGATAGACAGGGACAGACAGACAGGAACGAAGAGAGATGAGAAGCATCAATCATTAGTTTTTCGTTGTGCATTACATTACCTTAGTTGTTCATTGATTGCTTTCTCAATCAATGTGCCTTGACCGCAGGCCTTCAGCAGACCGAGTAACCCCTTGCTTGAGCCAGTGACCTTGGGTCCAAGCTGGTGAGCTTTGCTCAAACTAGATGAGCCCACGCTCAAGCTGGCGACCTCGGGGTCTTGAACCTGGGTCCTCTGCATCCCAGTTCGATGCTCTATCTGCTGCGCCACCACCTGGTCAGGCAATAGCTCATTTTTACATCAAAAAATTTCCAGAGGATTCCAAGATGGCAACGGAGTAGGTGGACATTCCAACTGCCACCTCCCAGGACCAAATTGGATTACTCCTTAATTTAAGAGCAGTCATCTTGAAAAACCAACTTTGTACTAACTGAAGAGGAGTCTATCACAAAGGATCACAGAAGAAGCCACACCGAGACTGGTAGGAAGAGCAGAGATGCAAAAGGGCTGCTATACTCCCAGGAGCAAGTGGCAACTGAGGGTCCAGAGGGACTCTTACTGTGGGGAGGGTTGTCCTGAGAGGTGTGAGTGATGGAGCTCTCGAAGACACAGGTTCTGTCTTAAAGGGCCAGTGCAGAAAATCTTGTTCACAGCCACTTACTCAGGGCTCCAGTAGAAGGAGAATTGAGAGGACTAAAGTGGCATGAGAAGAGTGTAAAGTTGAAGGCCCAGGGAGAGACACTGTGGGGGACAGCCACCGGAACCTTTGTGCTGCGTCATTCTCCAATACTAGAGTTGCCATCTTTCTTGGTTGGAGCAGTCCCCTCTGAGCTGCATCAGCCTGAGGAAAAGCAATGGTTCCACCCTTGGGAGTTTCTCCTGCCCCAGTCATAAAGACAGGGTCGTTCTGAGAAACCAGGAAGCAGGGGCACATCAATGACTCGGTTTTCTGGGGTTGAGGCCAGAGCTTTCCCTCACGCTCCTGAGTCTAAGACTGGTAATTCCGCCTCACAGGAAACTCAGTAGAAACTGTTCTTAGTGCGGACAGACAACACCTCTGGGTATCAGAGGCCACACCCACTGGATTCCTAGGGCCACACCCTACTGAGGTCTGTGAAAAAAGTCTGGACAGACTGACACACCTGGAGCTGAGCTACGAGCCACACCCATTGTAATCCCTGAATTGCCACCTGCTCTAGACTCTACTAGAGGTATTTTCAGTGGCCAAGCCCAACAAGCAGCCAGCAGACAGAGGCTGCAGGATGCAGGATTCAGTGAACCTTGGCCTTTTGAGTGTACCTTCCTTCAGGCCCAGTGTGGGTAAAAGCCAACCTAGATGTGCAAGTTGGTATTTCCATGAGCACCTGGGCCCAGCAGAGGCAGCCACAAGCTCTGAATTGCTTGTAGCTCCAAGAAGGTTGCTGAGGGCCAGTCAGGGGCAGTGTCTCCCACTGGTCTGCACCAGGTTCCTGCCAGGGAGGCCCAGGGCTGGCATATCCAGCCAGCTGTGGAGAGCATTGGTTCAGGACCTATCAACTCTTGCTCCTGACACCTGGCTCAGCTTAAGTGAGTTTTGCTCTCTGTGATCAGCACTGGCACAGCGGCTCATATGCATTGGATAGAGTGGAGCTTCACAGTCAGCCAGCTTGGGTGCTGGATATCCTGCCCCACTGGGCTAGATTCCACAGGGGGAAGGGAGAGAGGCTTGGAGCATGGACATTTAAAGTGTGGGTTCCTATGAGTCTATTGTTGGATCTGGTCAAGAGGCTTAGCTCCTTTCTGGGGGGGCATAGTCAGCCCCAGGAGAGAACTCTCTCAGTCTTCCTCCCTGAGACCAGGGTCTCACCAGCTGTAAGAACTTTTTCAGAGGGGACTATTGGCCTGACTCGATCTGAACCTGCTACTCACCTTGTTGGGAGAAATAGAATTTGAGTATCTAGCAGTGGCTGAGGGATTAGGCTCTGGAGTAGGGGCAACTTTCCCTGTACTGAGTTCCTGACCAAGAGATCCCTGAAGTAGGGAGTCCCACTAACGTTGTATTCTCAACCTCAGCAGCCCTAACCCAACACGCTTGCAACCTGTAGAGGGGGTTGGTTGGGTGAGGCCAGTCTGAGCCCACACTACAGTCTTTCTACAGAGACTCTGTGGGAAGACCAGGCAGCTGCAAGAGGAGGTGGAGCAGCTGAAAAGTGGAGGCAAATTTTATGGAGCTTGGGGCTTTTATGGAGCTGCTGTTATCTCTAAGCAGGAGGAAACTGATTCTTATACACAGGCTGGCTCCTCCCACAGCAATAAGACAAGAAGAAATAAAAGGCATTCAAATTGGACTGATGACATGATACTGTACATAGAAACCTTAAAGTTTCAGTCAAAAAACTACTAGACCTGATAAATGAATTCAGCAAGGCGGCAGGATATAAAATTAATATTCAGAAATCTGTAGCATTTTCATACACCAACAATGAACTGTCTGAAAGAGAAATTAAGGAAATAATCCCCTTCACTATTGCAACAACAAAAATAATTTAAGTACCTAGGAGTATATTTAACCAAGGAGATAAAAGACTTGTACTCAGAAAATTGTAAGACATTGAAAAAAGAAATCAAGGAAGATACAAACAAGTGGAAGCATATACCGTGTTCATGGATAGGAAGAATAAACATTATTAAAATGTCTATATTACTCAAAGAAATTTATAAATTCAGTGCAATACCAATTAAAATACCAATGACATACTTCAATGATGAAGAACAAATATTCCAAAAATTTATATGGAACCATAAAAGAACCTAAATAGCCTCAGAAATCTTGAAAATGAAGAACAAAGTGGGAGGTATCACACTTCCTTATATCAAGTTATATTACAAGGCCATTGTAATCATAACAGCTTGGTATTGGCATAAGAACAGGCATACAGATCAATAGAATGGAATAGAGAACCCAGAAATAAATCCACGCCTTTATGGTCAATTGATATCTGATAAAGGAAGTAAGAACATACAATGGAGTAAATGGAGAACATACAGTCTCTTCAAAAAATGGTGTTAGAAAAATTGGACAGGTACATGCAAAAAGATAAAACTAGGCCATCAACTTACACCAGTCACAAAATAAACTCAAAATGGATAAAAGACTTCAATGTAAGTTGCAAAACCATAAACATCTTGGAAGAAAACATAGGCAGTAAACTCTCCGATATCTCTCATAGCAATATTTTTGCCAATTTATCTCCATAGGCAAGTGAAATAAAGGAAAAAATAATAAAATGGGACTATATCAAACTGAAAAGCTTTTGCACAGCAAAAGACACCATTAACAAAATAAAAAGGCAACCTGCACAATGGAAAAACATATTCCCAATACATCTGATAAGGGGTTAATAACCAAAATTTGTAAAGAACTTCTAAAACTCAACACTAGGAAGGTAGACAATTAAATTTAAAAATGGGCAAAAGAACTGAATAGACACTTCTTCAAAGAGTATGTAGAGATGACCAATAGGCATATGAAAAAATGTTCAACAGTCACTAATCATCAGAGAAATGCAAATTAAAACCACAATGAGATACCACCTAACAACTGTCAGAATGGTGCTCATTAACAAATTAACACACAATAAGTGCTGGTGAGGTTGTGGAGAAAAGGGAACCCTCCTGCACTGCTGGTGGGAATGCAGACTTGTGAAGCCACTGTGGAAAACAGTATGTCATTTCCTCAAAAAATTAAAAATGAACTGCCTTTTGACCCAGCTATCCCACTTTTAGGAATATATCCTAAGAATACAAATCACAGATTCAAAAGAAGAAATGAACCCCATGTTTATTGAAGCATTGTTTACAATAGCCAAGATCTGGAAACAGCCCAAGTATCCATCAGTGGACAAATGGATTAAAAAGCAGTGGTTACATATACACAATGGAACACTATGCAGCCATGAAAAAGAAGGAAATATTACCTTTTGCAACGGCATGGATGGACCTGGAGATTATTATGCTAAGTGAAATAAGCTAGGCAGAGGAAGACAAATATCATATGATTTCACTTATATGTGGAATCTAATGAACAATGTGAACTGAAGAGCAGAATAGAGGCAGAAGCAGGTTCACAGGGAGCAGAGGGACAGCTTTCAGAGGGTAGGCGGATGAGCGGATGGGATCAGAGAAGGTGAAGGAATTAGTGAAATTATACATACATAACACATATAGTAGATACGGATAACAGGACAGCAAATCCCAGAGGGAAGGGGAGAGAATGTTAGGGGAGGGGGACAAAGAGGGTGTAATAGGGGACACGGGGGTGGAGGATGAGGGTGTTATATTGAGTGGGACACTTAAATCCATGTTAACACAATACATTAAAATTAATAATAATTAAAAAAAAAAAGAGAAATTTCCAAATCACCCAGGATCCTCCTGAGTACACATGTCAAGTGGCTTTCAGATTGAGTTCCTTGAGATGCTCTGCCATGTCTGGAATATAAGTGATTAAAAGTGAATGAGCCCCTACTACGTGCAAGCCCCTGTGATGGCTACATTTTAATCTTTTTACATCATCAGAGTTAATTGGAGGAAATGCAGAACAGTATTGGCTCACCGAGAGGGAGCTGGAAGTGGACCCCACCTGGGCAGAGCATATGTGCATGGGACCCATTTACTGCTTTCATCACTTGCTTTCGTGGGACGGAGCCACATCTGGTTCCCATTACAATAATGAAAGGTGCAGGCTTCATGCTTGCTCCAGAGCCCGGCTCTGATTTCACAACCAGCCTGGAGAAGCAGGAGGCGAGTAAATACTTCCTGTTCCATTTGTAATCAACATGCACTTGACATCAATAAACTGGGATAATTACATTATCATTATCATTACCATCATTATTATTGGACACAACTGAGGAGATGTTAATAGAGGTTTCTGCAGAATCTTCCTGGGACAGATGGGACTAACATTGGAGTAGAGGGTAGAGGAGGTACCATTTGTCGGTTTCCTTAGCCAAGTACACTAGACTACTCGTTAAATGCTCCGAAAAGATGTGAAAATTTGGTCAATAAAATAGCTATCAATTGCTCCCATTGTTTCTCCCACACAAAAATGACAAGATCCTTAGGCTTTGAACATTTCTAGAATATTAGAGGAGGAGATACTTTAGAGATAGTCAAGTCCAGCCTCTCTCTTTCCATTTCATTTCATTTCATTATTTCTGTTGAGGACATGGAGACCAAGGGACTTACGAGCACATTAGTTTTGTAGAACTCAACTAGAACTCTGGCCCTGGTCTCCTCACTTCCTTCATTGGTTAAGAATAGTTTAACCGGGCCACCTTTACTCTTTAAGGGCAGTTTCTTAATCAGGAATCAGTCTTTCTAATGGCACAAGACTCTTCATTTTGGCCCTTGGCCTTCTAGTCCATTATCTAAAGTAACATAAATATTTGGAAAACAGCTACTTAGCCTTTCCATTGAAGACAGGAATTGGATGAGTAAACTTTACAACCAATTGGTTCTGCTGAAAATTCTCTGGGTAGTTAGACACCAGCAAGAATTGTTAAGAGAGTGTTTCTTTCCAAAAATAGCTCTATATTGGAGATATGTAGAGTCTAGTCTTTCTTGGATGGTTTCCTTGTCATTAGATGAAGCCTGAAGGTGGAGATGATTTTTCTCTTCACTGTTTTGTATGATACCTCACTGACAAACCTGCTGTGTTTTTAGAATTGTTCGTATGAGCAGTGGATAAGCCAGCTAGTTGATGGAACTGCTTAGGACATCCAAACTCATAAACATGTATTAGCAAACGCGCGCGCGCGCACACACACACACACGCACACACACACACACACGCACACACACACACCACCTCTTTTATCTTTATCTTCATTACTTTTCACCCCATCACCCCCCATCATCAAAAATGTGCAAAGAGAAACGAAACCACCCAGGCTCTGTATACTCAGAAGCAGTCTCTGGTGTCCCAGTGCACAGGTAAAAATCACCCCATGGGATCATCCTCAAATGTATACCTAACCCTATGAGCCTTTGATTAATAAACAAATGCTGTCAATTCTAAAATTATTTTAATTCTGATTAAAAAGAAAAATATGATTAATAAGTAGGCATTGTCCCACAGGTGCCTCCCAAGTCACTTCTTTGGTGACCATGTAAAAAAAATTATGGACCATCTCTTTGCAGCAATGATCAATCATGTTCAAGTGTTCCTTTCCAAAGGCATCTTTTCTGTTCAGAAAAAGAAACAAAAGAGCCAGACTGGGGTGAGTTCTCCAAGGAGCTGGCTGGGCAGATGCAGTGAGGTGTCATCCTCTAAATCGGGGCCTTGGGCTCATTCCATTCAATTGGCTCACCTTTCTTGTATGAAATGACCTTCTGATTTTCCTCAACATCTTGATGATTTATTGTAACTAGGGGTTATTTATAAGAAATCTTGGTGGAATAGGAGAATTACGTAATGGCTTCCCAAGAGGCCAGCTTAGCACTGTAACTCCCCTTCCTCCAATTCAGGGCAGAAACAAGAAAATAAAACCTCATTTAACTGTTTATTCAACCCAAATAAATTTGGTTCCAGGGCCTGCCAAGATTTTACAGTGCCAGAGGCAAGGGGTTGAGAAGCCAGGAAAGGAAAGGAGGGAAGAGATTTACAAAATGTGGGCAAGCGAGGGAAGAAAACAGCTTACACGGCGTGAGCTTCCTGCCTCCTCAGACCCTGTTTATGAAATCTGAGCTCCTGTGCCCCAGCACATGTAGCCAGGATACAAAATGGATGGAAAACAAGAAAACTTCAAGCCATTTCCTGACTTCTTCAGTATGTTCTCACCTTTTACCAGTTGGGCCCCAGACTGGACAGGTGCGAACACTTCTTTCACATTGCGTCCCTGTTCCCCAGTCCTTGTTCCTTGGAATTCAGAGGGGCTGCCTGTTAGCAGACACCCCAAAAGGTCATCAAGATGATCCCTCTGCCTTTTGGGCAACACAGTGCCTCACCATTTAAAGATCGCAAGTTTTGTGTTGGAATATTTTCCAATCTCCATTGGTCATCTGTTTCCAGGTTGAACCACTCCCTTTCCAAAATGTTTTCTACTTTAGAAGCAAGAGAGAAGAGAGAGTGTTATAAAAAACAAACAAACTCTGGCTTCTATTTCTTCCACATGTTCTTCTGTCTATTCTCTTCTGTCCTATGTGACAGGCAGGGCAGGAGGTTATCTTCAGTGCACTAAGATTGGGGCATTAAATACTTGGTCAGTTCACTTGGACTGAACCTCTTGGCTTAGGTCTCACAGTCATTAATGACTTAGCCCAGATCATCCTCATTTTATTATATCCACGGACCCCTAGAAAATTCTTAGGAGGGAAGAGAGTCCCTGTTTAGCTGAGACAGGAGAAGAGCTGAGAGAGAACAACGCTGCCTTTCCTGGAGCCTCAGACCTGGCGTGGTGAACTTCAGGAAGGAGCAAGAGCAGGACAATTGGCTGCCTTCTGGCAGGTGGTGGCTAGAGCATTAATCTGAAGAAGAGATAAAGAGGTGTTCGTTACATGATGAGAGAAACATTTTGTCATCTTGAAGGACTTGCTTCCAGAGTTCAGATGTCTTTTTTTTTTAGAGTCGCTATTCCAATTTTTAATAGTTGAAGCTAAAAAAGAACCTTAGTGTGGCCATCTTGGAGTGAGAGTAAGAGCATGGATACTGAAGCCAGGTCCACGGACTTGAAACATGTCTCTGCACTTACCAGCTGTGTGACTGTGGGTGAGTTGTTCAACCTCTCTATGCCATGGAGTAAGATGAGAATAAAAACAGTGCCCTCCATGTAGGGTTGTCGGGAGGACTGAATTAATGAAGATGGACGAAGCCCTTAGATCAGTGCCTAGAACAAAATAAATGCTTTATTTCATGGAGGAGAAAGCTAAAGGACAGGTGTTGAAATGACTGTTTGAAGTCCCACAATGCTGGATCAGCATTATTAAAACCAGAAACCAGATCTTGTGGCTCTCAGAGAAATCATCTTTCTATGTTATTCAAGTATTGAGAAGTGGGTGGAAGATTAAAATGCAGAAACAGTGAATATAGGGAACAAGTTTCAAATTATTAGCTGTGAAGGAATGCTGATTTCCAAGATATGAGAGATGTCCAAAACTTAAGAAAGACCATTTATTTATTGAATTTTAAAATAAAAGATATTTGATGGTGTTTATGCGGTAAGAGGATGAAGACATTGAAGAGGGTGAGGTTGAATAATAGGGAGGGAGGGAGGATTTTAAGAGGAAGAAATAATGAATGGAGCAAAAACCTGGAAGAGATAGTAAGGTTTGGGGTATAGAATTCACATAGAGGAATTAGTCTCAGATATTGCCTCCTCTGAGAAGATGAAAAGGAGGTGAAATAGTGGAGGATGCAGATAGCTCCCAGGTGGAAATGGAGGGGGCCTTCCTGACAGCAGGGGTCAAAGTCATCAGCTGAGTGAGAGGGACAGGGGTCCATAAGAGGCCTGAGGACAGCACTGAGGATTTTTAGTGGTCACTGTAGGACAGGGAGAGAGTATTACCAAGGGAACGAGACACTTTGCAGAGCAGAGGGGAAGGTGGTAGTGAGTGGGGACTTCCATCTCACGTCAGTTTCTTTCTAGCGTCACTCAGCAGCCCAGGTTCAGGAATGGGGATCCAGGCTGGTTAGGATAACCCAGAATTGGAGGTTTTCAGAAAGGTGTATAAAAGGTTGAGGTACAGAAGATAAAGTTGCCAATGAGAAGGAGTTAGACTCCAGGGAGTTAGACTCAATTATAAGGAGAAATGGAGGAGTCAGAAACTGGATGTCATGAAGAAACTGTAGAGTTGAAGGCCTGGAAGTAAGGATGCTGAGATCAAACTCCAAGGAACTGGGACTGGAGACCTTAGAGGTGGAGCAGTTCCGGGAGACAGCAAAGTCCCCAGGATGGCCTTGAAAGTGGGTAGCCGGAGATGAGTGTAATAGGAGACCAATAATCTACCTACAGCATGTTCTTTGGGTATGGAAACTGGGACCCCTGCCCAGATCCCATTTGGTAGTATGGCTCTACTCCTTATTTCTTTTCCTGACCACAGTTTACACTAAAAATTTCTATCTTAGAAGTTATCCTGAAGATTCTGTAAAAGATTCTGACAGTCGATGCAGCCTCCGCAGGTACAATATGCTTGGATGAGCTCTGTGCTGGTAGGTTGATCCAAGTCTCATTCAACCATACTAGATTTGGCCCTTTTTATCCAATCCAGACGGCCTTTTCTGATAGAGGCACTGACAAAGATTCTTCGCTTGACCAAACTTTAGTTAGGCTCCTGAACCTTCTCGTAGGCCTATCTGTGCACTTCCTTGTAAAATCTAGTTTTAGTAAGAACCCTGCTACGTCAGTTTAACGAGAACCACCCAACACTCCATATCTAATAGGGTTCTTTATCCTCCACAGGCCCCAAATGATATCTGATCATCCTGGCTTGTCATCAGCATGAATTAATCTTGTTGGGTAGGGTTAGTCACAATTTCCCTTACCTTTGATATTTCTCCTCAGCAACTTTCCATCCACTGACCCCCACCTCACTCCTTGGCTATAAATTGCCATGAGCCCATACTTTATCTGGAAGTCAAGTCTCTTATCCCCTGTTGAGACAGTCCTGAATAAAATCTGTTTTACCACTTTAACTACTGTTCAGTTGTGGTTTTTCTTGGACTGCACTAAGGGGTTTGAAGAATCTTATATATTTCAATCTTGAAGTCCTTAGGATGTGCATCAAATAATTGTAGTATCTCCTAATATTTTCTTTTTTAAAAATTTAATTTATTGTGTTTACATAGATTCTAGTGTCACCCCGAATGCATTCCCCCTCCCCCATATTCCTCTCAACATTTTCCACCCCCCTTCCCTTCAGTTTTTTCTCATCCTATCATCCCCTTTTCCCTCTATCCTCTTTTCCTCTGGTCCCTTTGATCCCTCCTCTGTCTCAGTTCCGTTCCACAGTTCCCATTGTTTCTTGGATTTCTCAAATGAGTGATGTCATATAATATTTTTCTTTTTCTGCCTGGCTTATTTCACTTAACACAATAGTTTCCAGGTCCATCCATGTTGTTGCAAAAGGTAATATTTCCTTCTTTTTCATGGCCTCATAGTATTCCATAGTATATATGTATCACTGCTTTTTAATCTACTTGTCCACTGATGGACACTTGGGCTGTTTCCAGATCTTGGCTATTGTGAACAATGCTGCCATAAAATGGGGGCGCATTTCTTTTTGTGAGTCAGTAATATGGTGTTTTGGGGATATATTCCTTAGTGAGATGGCTGAGTCAAAAGGCAGTTTGATTTTTAATTTTTTGAGGAATCTCCATACTGTTTTCCACAGTGGCTGCACCAGTCTGCATTCCCACCAGCAGTGCAGGAGGGTTCCCCTTCTCCAATCCTTGCCAGCACCTATCATGTGTTGTTTTGTTAATGAGCGCCATTCTGACAGGAGTGAGGTGGTATCTCATTGTGGTTTTAAATTGCATTTCTCTAATGATTAGTGATGTTGAACATTTTTTCATCTGTCTCTAGGCCATCTGTATGTCCTCTTTGGAGAAGTGTCTATTCATTTCTTTTGCCCATTTTTTGATGGATTGTTTGTGTTCCTGGTGTTGAGTTTTAAAGTTCTTTATAAATTTTGGTTATTAACCCCTTATCAGATGTATTCTGGAATATGTTCTCCCATTGTGTGGTTTGTCTTTTTATTCTGTTCATATTGTCTTCAGTTGTACAAATCTTTTTAGTTTGATATAGTCTCATTTGTTCATCCTATCCTTTATTTCACTTCCCCGTGGAGATAAATCAGCAAATATATTGCTGAGAGAGATGTTGATGAGCTTACTTCCAAAGTTTTCTTCTAAGATGCTTATGGTTTCACGACTTACATTTAAGTCTTTTATCCATTTTAAGTTTATTTTTGTGAATGGTGTAAGTTGATGGTCTAGTTTCATTATTTTGCAGGTGGCTGTCCAATTTTTCCAACACCATTTGTTAAAGAGGCTGTCTTTACTCCACTGTATTCTCTTACCTCCTTTGTCAAATATCAATTGTCCATAAAGGTGTGGGTTTATTTCTGGGTTCTTTGTTCTGTTCCATTGATCTATATGCCTGTTCTTATGCCAGTACCAAGCTGTTTTGAGTACAATGGCCTTGTAGTATAACTTGATATGAGGAAGTGTGATACCTCCCACTTTATTCTTCTTTTTCAAGATTGCTGAGGCTATTCGAGTTTTTTTTTTTGGTTCCATATAAATTTTTGGAATATTTGTTCTTTATCTTTGAAGTGTGCCATTGGTATTTTAATTGGTATTGCATTGAATTTATAAATAGCTTTGGGTAATATAGACATTTTAATGATGTCTAATATTTTGGCACACAGTTCTTCATAGTATTTTCTTACAATATTTTGTATTTCTGTTGTGTCAGTTGTTATTTCTCCACTCTCATTTCTAATTTTATTTATTTGAGTCCTCTCTCTTTTTTTCTTAGAGAGTCTGGTTAAAGGTTCATCAATCTTGTTTACCCTTTCAAAGAACCAGCTCTTGGTTTCATTGATCCTCTGTATTGTTTCTTTAGCCTCTATGTCATTTATTTCCACTCTGATCTTTATTATTTCTTTCCTTATACTTTCTCTGGGCTTTACTTGCTGTTCTTTTTCTAGTTCTTTTAGATGCAGGGTTAAGTTGTTTATTTGAGCTTTTTCTAGCTTCTTAAGGTATGCCTGTAGTGCTATGAACTTCCCTCTAAGTACTGTATCCCATAAATTTTTAGTTGTATGCTCATTATCATTCATTTCTAGGAATTTTTAAATTTCTTCTTTGATCTCATTGTTAACCCATTTGTTATTTAATAACATACTATTTAGTTTCCATATATTTGAGTATTTTTGAGTTTTTCTGTTGTGGTTGATTTCTAGTTTATGCCATTGTGATCAGAGAAAGTGCTTGATATGATTTTAATCTTAAATTTGTTGAGACCACTTTTGTGCCCTAACATATGGTCTATCCTAGAGAATTTACCATGAGCACTTGAAAAGAATGTATATTCTGCTGCTTTAGGGTGAAAGGTTCTGAAGATATCTATTAAATCTCGTTGATCTAGTGTGTCCTTTAATTCTGCTGTTTCTTCGTTAATTTTCTTTCTTGAGGATCTATCTAGTGATGTTAGTACGGTATTGAAATCCTCTACTATTATAGTATTGCTATGTACTCACCTTTTATATCCAACAAAGTCTGCTTTATATATTTAGGTGCTTCTATATTAGGTGCATAGATATTTATAATGGTTATATCTTCCGGTTGGATTTCTCCCTTTATCATTGTGTAGTGACCTTTATCTCTTACTATAACCTTTGTTTAAAAGTCCATTTTGTGTGATATAGGTATTGCTACCCCAGCTCTTTTTCATTTCCATTTGCATGAAATATTTTTTTATCCTTTTACCTTCAGTCTATGTGTATCTTTTGTTTTGAGGTGTGTCTCTTGTAGACAGCATATGTATGAGTCCTGTTTTCTTATCCATGCAGCTACCCTATTTTGATTGAATCAATTAATCCATTTACATTGAAGGTTATTATTGATATGTAGTTGTTTATTGCCATTTTATTCTTTAAAGCTATATTCCTCTTTTACTATATTCTTTTCAATATAGTAAAATTTTTTGTTCTATTTACAACAGGCCCCTTAACATTTCTTGCAGCATTGGTTTTGTTGTAATGAATTTCTTGAGTGGTTTTTTTTTTTTTTTTTTTTGGTCTAGGAAGCTTTTTATTTCTCCTTCAATTTTAAATGATAGCCTTGCTGGATAAAGAAGTCTTGGTTGTAGGCTCTTGTTTTGCATTCCTTTGAATATTTCTTGCCATTTCCTTCAGGCCTCAAGTGTTTTTATAGAGAAGTAGGATGTCATCCTTCTGGGGGCTCCTTTGTAGGTGATAGCCTTTTTTTCTCTAGCAGCTTTTAATATTTTCTCTTTATCTCTTAGCGTCAGTATTTTAATTATGATGCGTCTTGGTGTCGATTTCTTTGGGTTTCTCTTTAATGGAGTTCTTTGTGCTTCTTAAACTTGTGTGACTTTTCCCTGCATCAATTTAGGGAAGTTTTCAGCTATGATTTCATTGAACAAGGTCTCTATCCCTTGTTCTTTCTCTTCTTCTTCAAGAACTCCTATGATGTGGATGTTATTTCTCTTTATGTTGTCACAGAGCTCTCTTAGAGTTTCCTCATATTTTTTCAGCCTCTCTTCTTTTTGCTGCTCTGCTTCTGTGTTTTCATTTATCTTGTCTTCTAAATCACTGATTCGATCCTCTGCTTCATCCAGTTTGCTTTTAATTGCTTCTGGTGTAGTTTTCATTTCTGATATTGTATTTGTAATTTCTCACTGGTCCTTCTTTATTATTTCAATTCCTTTTTGATGCTTGTTATCTCTTTATTTATGTGTTCATTGTGTCCATCCATTGTTGTTCTAAGATCTTTCAGCATTCTAGTAATCATTATTTTTAATCTGCACTACATTATTTTTAATCTACAATAACTCTGCATCTGGTAGTTTGCTTATTTCCATCTCATTCAGTTCATTTTCTGGAGGTTTCTCTTGTTGTTTCATTTGAATTTCACTTCTCTGTCTTCCCATTTTGTCTGTGTATACCCTCCTTGTTTGGGTGTGTTGTTTGTGGAGCTGGCTAAGTTGAGGGTTGGTGTTGTCTGCTTCCAATTTTCAGTTGTGTCTCTCCTAACAATTTCTTAACTCTTTCCTGTGTATTAATCTGAACTCCTCTGAACCCATTTGTGTTTTGAGCATGACCACACCCTGGGGCAATGTGTTACATAAATTTATGATCTACTCTTTAAAGTAGTAATTTATTTTACTTGCTTTGATATTTTCCGTTTAAATTTTTTGTGTGTGACAGAGACAGAGAGAAGGACAGATAAGGAAAGACAGACAGGAAGAAAGAATGATGAAAAGCTTCAATTCTTCACTGCAGCTCCTTAGTTGTTCATTGATTGCTTTATCATATGTGCCTTGACCTGGGAGGCTGCAGCAGAGTGAGTGACCCCTTCCTAAGAGCCAGCAACCTTAGACTCAAGTCAGCAACCATGGAGTCATGTCTATGATTCTGTTCTCAAGCCATCAACCCAATGCTCAAGCTGGTGAGCCCATGCTCAAGCCAGCAACATCAGAGTCTGAAACCCGGGTCCTCCACATCCCAGTCCAATGCTCTATCCACTGTGCCACAGCCTGGTCAGGTTGTTCATTTAAAATTTTTAAAGATATTCTCTCATTTAAAACTTTTGGAAGATTCCAAGATGGCAATGGAGTAGGCTAATGTTCCAACTGCCACTTCCCAGGACCAAATTAGATTACAATTTAATTTAAGAATAATCATCTTAAAAAACCAACTTTGGACTAAATAAAGAGGAGTCTGTAGCCAAGAATCACAAAAGAAGCCACACTGAGACTGGTAGAAAAGGTGGAGGTGTGGAAAGGTCTGCTTCACTCTAAGGAGTGAGCAGCAGTGGAGGGTTTGGAGGAACTCTCACTGCAAGGAGGTTTGCTCTGAGAGGTGTAAGTGCTCAGCCTTAGGCCTGGAGCCCCAGGCCTAGAGCCCCAGAGCCTAGAAGAGGTGCCCACATAGCATTTGGCAGTGAAAAGAGCCTAGGTTTCTGTCTGTGAGAAAGAGACTGAAATCTCAGAGACTCAAGCTTTGTCTTAAAGGGCCAGTGCAGAAAACCTTATTCTTAGCCACTTACCTAGGGCTCCGGTGGACTAAGGGCTGAGATGACTAGAGTTGTGTGAGGTGAGTATAAAGTTGGAGGCCCAGGGAGAGACACTGTGGGGGACAGCCATGAGAACCCTATGCTGAGTCATTCTCCAATACTGCAGTTGCCCTCTATCTTGGATAGAGCAATCCCCTTCATACAGCCTCAGCCCAGAGGAAAGCAACTGTCAGGCTCTTGGGAATCCTTCTTGCCCCACCCTATGGAGACTGGGCCATGCTGAGAAGAAGCCAGAAAGCAGGGTGCATGTCAGTGACTTAGTTTTCTGGTGTTGAGGCTAGAGCTCTCCCCTGCACTCTCTTGAGTCTATGATTGGTGCTTCCACCTCACGGGAGATTCAGTAGAAACTGTCCCGACTATGGGCACACCAGATCTTGGGTCTCAGAGGCCACACCCACTGGACTCCTGGGGGCTACACCCTACTGAGGTCTGTGAAAAAAGTCTGAACTGATTGACCCCTGGGGCCGAGCCACAGCTACCATGCTTCCTAATCCTTGAACTGCCCCAGGCTCTAGACTCTAGGCAGCCAGCAGACAGAGGCTGCAGGAGGTGGGATGCAGTCAACCTTGTCCTTTTATGTGGACCTTCCTCCAGGCCCAGAGTGGTTAAGTGCTAGCCTAGGTGTATGGCTTGGTATTTCCATGTGTATCTGTGCCCAGCAAAGGCAGTCACAAACTCTGGATTGCTTGTAGCTCTAAGAAGGTTGCTGAGGGCCAGTCACAGGCAGTACTCCCACTGGTCTGTACTAGCTTCCCTCCAGGGAGGCCCAGGGCTGGTATATCTAGTGGCCAGCTACGGAAAGCATCAGTTTAGGACCTAACAACCCTCGCTGATGATGTGACCTAAGGGAGGGTTTATTGGACACTAGGACAAGCTGAGGCAAGTTCCACTCTCTATGATCAACACCAGCACAGTGGCTCATGTGCACTGGACAGGATGGAGCTTCACAGTCAGCCAGCCTGGGTTCTGGATATCCTGCCCCACTGGGCTAGATTCCACAGGGGGAAAGGAGAGAGGCTTGGAGAATGAACATTTAAGATGTGGGTCCCTGTTAGTCTATTGTTGGGTCCAGATGAAGGGCTTAACCATTTTCTTGGGGGGCACACTCAACACCAGAGGAAGAATCTCTCAGTCTTCCTTGCTGAGACCAGAGGCTCACCAGCTGGAAGAACTTCTGCAGAGAGGACAGTTGGCCTCACTTAATCTAAACCTGCTGTTCACCTCCCTGGGGGGAAATAGAATTGAAGTATTCAGCAGTGTCTGAGGGATTAGTCTCTGGAGTAGGGGCAACTTTCCCTGTACTAAGCTCCTGACCAAGAGACCCCAGAAGTAGGAATCCTACTAACATTGTATTTCCAACCATAGTTGCCTTAACCCATGAAGCTTGCAACCTGTAGAAGGGTTGGTGGGGTGAGGCCAGTCTGAGCCTACAACACAATCTCTCTACAGAAGATTCTGTGGGAAGACCACGCAACTGCAAGAGGAGGTAGAGCAGATGAAAAGTGGAGGCAAATCTTACAGAGCTTGGGGCTTTTGCAGAGCTGCTGTCATCTCTAAGCAGGAGAAAGCTGATCCTGATACACAGGTTTGCCCCTTTCACACTACCCAGACACAAAATGCAGACACAAACAGCAAACAGAGCAGTAGCTCCAGACAGGTAGCCCACGGCAGGTTACAAACAATGGCTAACACCAACCCAAGAAGAACCAGAACCAACACAACCAGTAGTGGGTGGCAGACAGCCCCAACACTAGACTCAGCTAGGTACACAAGTAGCACACACAAAGGAGGAGTACTGCAGGCACCAGACACTGCAGAGAATAAATAAGTTCAATGGGACAGACACTGCACAGTGTCTAATACACATGATCAAGATTGACCCTTAGAACCAGCCAGCCTGAAGGGATAATCACACTCATGAAAGGACCAACTCACATACAACAGTACGGTAAATACAACCCTCAAGAAGCACTCCTAGAGCAAGGAACTCAGGTGGCCTGGAGGTCAGTACCACTGAGCCCATCTTTCTCATAAAGACACCACAACAAATTTTATAATCAGAAAGTGCTACCTAATACACAGACAAAATGGGCAAAGAAATATGATACAAATGAATCAACAAGAGAAATCTCTAGAAAAAGAACTGAATGAAATGGAAGTAACCAAACTACCAGATGCAGAGTTTAAAATAATGATTTTTAGAATGCTCAAGAATCTTAAAGCAACAATGGATGATCAGAATGAGAACTTAAACAGAGATAGCAAGCATCAAAAAAGACATTGAAATAATAAAAAATGAAACAGTCAGAAATGACAAATACAATATCAGAAATGAATACTGTACTAGAAGGAATCAACAGCAGGCTGGATGGAACAGAGGATCAAATCAGCAATTTAGAGGACAATATAAATGTAAGTACAGAAGCAGAGCAGGGGTAAAAAAAGAGGCTCAAAATGACTGAGGATACTCTAAGAGACCTATGTGACAACATGAAGAGAAACAGCATTCACATCATAGAGGTTCCTGAAGGAGAAGAAAGAAAACAAGGAATTTTTCTTCAACTGGTTTGAAGATATTATAGCTGAAAAATTTCCTACATTGATGAAGGGAAAAGTCATACAAGTTCAAAAAGCACAGAGAGTTCTATTAAAGAGGAACCCAAGGAGGCCTACACCAAGACACATCATAATTAAAATACCAAAGTTAAGAAACAAAGAAGGAATACAAGCTGCAAGAGAAAAGTAATTAATTACTTACAGAGGAGCTCCCATAAGAATAACATCTGACTTCTCAACAGAAACACTTGAGGCCAGAACAGATTGGCAAGAAACATTCAAAGTGAAACAAAACAAGAACTTACAACCAATACTACTTATCCAGCAAGGCTATCATTTAAAATTGAAGGAGAAATAAAAAGCTTCCCAGACCAAAAAAAAAAAAAAAAGATTCAAGAAATTTGTTACAAACAAACCAGTACTGCAGGAAATGTTAAAGGGTCTGCTATAAAAAGATCAAAGTAAAATGAAATAGAGAGACAGGAGATTGTAGATTTAAAGAATAAAATGGCAATAAGTAAGTATATATCAATAATAACCTTAAATGTAAATGGATTAAATACTCCAATCAAAAGACATAAGATAGCTGCATGGATAAGAAAACAGGACCTGTACATATGCTGTGTATAAGAGACCCACCTCAGAACAAATGATACATATAGACTGAAAGTGAAGGAATGGGAAAAAATATTTTATGCAAAGGAAATTTAAAAAAGCTGTGGTACCAATACTTGCATCTAACAAATACCCTTTAAAACAAAGGCTATAGTAAGGGGTAAAGAAGGTCACTACATAATGATAAAGAGAGCAATTCAACAGGAGGATATAATCATTGTAAATATTTATGAGCCGAATACAGGATCACCTAAATATATAAAGCAGATTTTTTTTAATAAATTTTTATTAATGGTAATGGGATGACATTAATAAATCAGGGTAGATATATTCAAAGAAAACATGTCTAGGTTATTTTGTCATTAAATTATGTTGCATACCCCTCGCCCAAAGTCAGATTGTCCTCCGCCACCCTCTATCTAGTTCTCTGTGCCCCTCCCCCTCCCCTTAACTCTCTCCCTCCCTCCCTCCCATGTCCTCCCTCCCCCCACCCCTGGTAACCACCACACTCTTGTCCATGTCTCTTAGTCTCGTTTTTATGTTCCACCAATGTATGGAATCATGTAGTTCTTGTTTTTTTCTGATTTACTTATTTCACTCCGTATAATGTTATCAAGATCCCACCATTTTGCTGTAAATGATCTGATGTCATCATTTCTTATGGCTGAGTAGTATTCCATAGTGTATATGTGCCACATCTTCTTTTAAAAACATGCATGCATTTATTTATTTATTTTTTTTATAATTTTATTTTTTTAATGGGGTGACATCAATAAATCAGGATACATATATTCAAAGATAACAAGTCCAGGTTATTTTGTCGTTCAATTATGTTGCATACCCACCACCCAAAGTCAGATTGTCCTCTGTCACCTTCTATCTTGTTTTCTTTGTGCCCCACCCCACCCCCTTTCCCTCTCCCATTCCCCCCTCCCCCCCGTAACCACCACACTCTTATCAATGTCTCTTAGTTTCACTATTATGTCCCACTTACCTATGGAATAATACAGTTCCTGGTTTTTTCTGATTTACTTATTTTGCTTCGTATCATGTTATCAAGATCCCACCATTTTGCTGTAAATGTTCCGATGTCATCATTTCTTATGGCTGAGTAGTATTTCATAGTGTATATGTGCCACATCTTCTTTATCCAGTCATATATTGATGGGCTTTTTGGTTGTTTCCATGTCCTGGCCACTGTGAACAATGCTGCAATAAACATGGGGCTGCATGTGTCTTTACGTATCAATGTTTCTGAGTTTTTGGGATATATACCCAGTAGAGGGATTGCTGGGTCATAAGGTAGTTCTATTTTCAGTTTTTTGAGGAACCACCATACTTTCTTCCATAATGGTTGTACTACTTTACATTCCCACCAACAGTGTATGAGGGTTCCTTTTTCTCCACAGCCTCTCCAACATTTGCTATTACCTGTCTTGCTAATAACAGCTAGTCGAACAGGTGTGAGGTGGTATCTCATTGCCGTTTTGATTTGCATTTCTCTAATAGCTAAAGAAGATGAGCATCTTTTCATATATCTGTTGGCCATTTGTATTTCTTCCTGGGAGAAGTGTCTATTCATATCCTCTTCCCATTTTTTTATTGGATTGTTTGTTTGTTGTTGAGTTTTATGAGTTCTTTGTATATTTTGGATATTAGGCCCTTATCTGAGCTATTGTTTGAAAATATCATTTCCCATTTAGTTGGCTTTCTGTTTATTTTGTTATCAGTTTCTCTTGCTGAGCAAAAACTTCTTAGTCTGATGTAGTCCCATTCATTAATTTTTGCCTTCACTTCTCTTGCCTGTGGAGTCAAATTCATAAAATGCTCTTTAAAACCCAGGTCCATGAGTTGAGTACCTATGTCTTCTTCTATGTACTTAATTGTTTCAGGTCTTATGTTTAGATCTTTGATCCATTTTGAGTTAATTTTTGTACAGGGGGAGAGACTGTAGTCCAGTTTCATTCTTTTGCATGTGGCTTTCCAGTTTTCCCAGCACCATTTATTGAAGAGGCTTTCTTTTCTCCATTGTGTGTTGTTGGCCCCTTTATCAAAAATTATTTGACTATATATATGTGGTTTTATTTCTGGACTTTCTATTCTGTTCCATTGGTCTGATTGTCTATTTTTCTGCCAATACCATGCTGTTTTGATTGTCGTGGCCCTATAATATAGTTTGAAGTCAGGTATTGTAATGCCCCCAGCTTCATTCTTTTTCTTTAGGATTGCTTTGGCTATTCGGGGTTTTTTATAGTTCCATATAAATCTGATGATTTTTTGCTCTATTTCTTTAAAAAACGTCATTGGAAGTTTGATGGGAATTGCGTTAAATTTGTATATTGCTTTGGGTAATATAGCCATCTTGATTATATTTATTCTTCCTAGCCAAGAACAAGGTATATTCTTCCATCTCATTATATCTTTTTCGATTTCCCTTAACAATGGTTTATAGTTTTCATTATATAAGTCCTTTACATTCTTTGTTATGTTTATTCCTAAGTATTTTATTTTTTTTTGTTGCAATCGTGAAGGGGATTATTCTTTTGAGTTCCTTCTCAGTTGTTTCATTGTTGGCATATAGAAAGGCTATTGACTTCTGTATGTTAATTTTGTATCCTGCGACCTTACTGTATTGGCTTATTGTTTCTAGTAGTCTTTTTGTGGATTCTTTGGGGTTTTCGATGTATAGGATCATATCATCTGCAAAAAGTGATACCTTTACTTCTTCTTTTCCGATATGGATGCCTTTTATTTCTTTGTCTTGTCTGATTGCTCTGGCTAGAACCTCTAGTACCACATTAAATAAGAGTGGAGAGAGTGGACAACCCTGTCTTGTTCCTGATTTAAGGGGGAAAGCCTTCAGTTTAGTGCAATTTAATATGATGTTAGCTGATGGTTTATCATATATGGCCTTTATCATGTTGAGATATTTTCCTTCTATACCCATTTTGTTGAGAGTCTTAAACATAAAATTGTGTTGTATTTTATCGAAAGCCTTTTCTGCGTCTATTGATAAGATCATGTGGTCTTTGTTCTTAGTTTTGTTGATATGGTGTATTACGTTAACCTAAAGCAGATTTTAATGGATATAAAAAGTGAGATCAACAGCAATACTATAATAGTAGGGAATTTTAATACCCCACTAACATCAATAGATATATCCTCCAGACAGAAAATTAACAAATAAACAGCAGTCTTAAATGATACACTAGATCAACTGGATTTAACTGATATCTCCAGAATCTTTCACCCCAAAGCAGCAGAACATACATTCTTTTCAAGTTCTCATAGTACATTTTCTAGAATAGACCACATGTTAGGACACAAAACGAGTCTCAATAAATTTAAAAAGATTGAAATAATATCAAACACTTTCTCTGATCACAATGGCATGAAACTAGAAATCAACTGCAATAGAATAACTGAAAAACACTCAAACACTTGGAGGCTAAACAGCATGTTATTAAATAACAAATGGGTTAACAATGAGATTAATGAAGATATAAAAAATTTCCTTGAAACAAATGAAAATGAACATACAACAACCCAAAGTCTATGGGACACAGCAAAAGCAGTCCTGAGAGGAAAGTTCCTAACATTACAGGCATACCTCAAGAAGTAAGACAAAGCTCAAATAAGCAACCTAATCCTGTACCTAAAAGAACTAGAAAAAGAACAATAAATAAAGCCTAGAGGAAGTAGAAGGAAGGAAATAATAAAGATTAGAGCAGAAATAAATGACATAGAGGCTAAAAAAAACTATACAAAAGATCAATGAAACCAAGAGCTGGTTCTTCAAAAAGGTAAACAAGATTGATGAACATTTAACCAGATTCTTCAAGAAAAAAAGAGAGAGGACCCAAATAAATAATATTAGAAATGAAAGTAGAGAAGTAAAAACTGACACCACATAAATACAAAGATTGTAAGAAAATGCTCTGAAGATCTATATGCCAAGAATTGGACAACCTAGGCGAAATGGATAAATTCCTAGAAACATACAATCTTCCAAAACTCAATCTGGAAGAATCAGAAAACCTAAACAAACTGATTACAACAAAGGAAATTGAAACAATTATCAAAAAACTCCCAGCAAACAGAAGTCCTGGACCAGATGGCTTCACATGTGAATTTTACCAATCATTCAAAGAGAAACTAACACCTATCCTTCTCAAACTATTCCAGAAAATTCAAGAGGAGGGAAAATTTCCAAGTTCATTTTATGAGGCAAGCATTACCTCATTCCAAAGCCAGGTAAAGACACTACAAAGAAAGAAAATTATAGTCCAACATCCCTGATGAACATAGATGCTAAAATTTTCAACAAAATATTAGCAAACTGGATCCAGAATTACATTTAAAAGATCATATATCATGATCAAGTGGGATTTATTCTGGGGAGGCAAGGCTGGTACAATATTCACAAATCAATAAATGTGATTCATCACATAAACAAAATGAAGAATAAAAATCACATGAGTATGTCAATAGATGCAGAAAAAGCATTTGATAAAATCTAGCACCCATTTTTGATCAAAACTCTTCGCAAAGTGGGAATACAGGAAGCATAGTTCAACATAGTAAAGGCCATATATGACAAACCAACATCCAACATCATACTCAATGGGCAAAAAATAAAAGCAATCCCCTTAAGATCAAGAACAAGACAGGGTTGCCCCTTTTCATCACTCTTATTCAACATAGTTCTGGAATCACAACATAGCCATAGCAATCTCACAAGAAGAAGAAATAAAAGGCATTCAAATTGGAAAAGAAGAAGTAAAACTGTCATTATTTGCTGATGACATGATACTGTCCATAGAAAACCCTAAAGTCTCAGTCAAAAAACTACTAGACCTAATAAATGAATTTGGCAAGGTGGCAGGATATAAAACTAATATTCAGAAATCAGTTTCATTTTTATACACCAACAATAAACTGGCAGAAAGAGAAATTAAGAAAAACAATCTCCTTCATTATTGTAAAAAACAAAACAATAATATGGTACCTAGGAGTAAATTTAACCAAGGAGGTAAAATACTGTATTTGAAAAATTATAAGAAATTGAAAAAAAGAAATGAAGGAAGATAGAAACAAGTGGAAACACATACTGTGTTCATGGATAGAAAGAATAAATATCATTAAAATCTATACTACCCAAAGCAATCTATAGATTCAGTGTAATTCCTATTAAAATACCAATGACATACTTCACAGATCTAGAACCTCTATTGCAAAAAATTTATATAGAACCTAAAAAACCCCTGAATAGCCTCAGCAATCTTGAAAATGAAGAATAGCCTGACCGGGCGGTGGTGCAGTGGATAGAACATTGGACTGGGATGTGGAGAACCCAGGTTTGAGACCTTGAGGTCGCCAGTTTGAGTGCAGGCTCATCTGGTTTGAGCAAGGCTCACCAGCTTGAGCCCAAGATTGCTGGTTAGAGCAAGGAGTCACTCAGTTTGCTGTAGCCCCCCCGATCAAGGCATATATGAGAAAGCAATCAATGGACAACTAAGGTGCCGCAATGAGGAACTGATGCTTCTCATTTCTGTCCCTTCCTGTTTCTCTCTCTGTCTGTCACAAAATAAATAAATAAATAAAATTAAAATGCTTAAAAAAAAAGAATTAAAAAAAAGTTGAGGGGAATCCAGGGGAGGGGGATGCTTTTGGGGAGACACTAGAATCTATATAAATACAATAAATAAATAAATTAATTAATTAAAAAATAAAAATAAATAAAATGAAGAACAAAGTGGGAAGTATCATACTTCCTGATATCAAGTTATACTACAAGGCCACTGTACTCAAAACAGCTTGATATTGGCATAAGAACAGGCATAAAGATCAATGGAACAGCATAGAGCACCCAGAAATAAACCTACACCTTTATATAATATTTGGAGAACTGCCTTTTGACCCAGCTATCCCACTTTTAGGAATATATCCTAAGAATACAAAGTTATAGATTCAAACAAAGATATGCACTTCTATGTTTATTGCAGCATTGATTACAATAGCCAAGATCTGGAAACAGCCCGAGTGTGCATCAGTGGACGAGTGGATTAAAAAGCAGTGCTACATATACACAATGGAATACTATGCAGCCATAAAAAAGAAGTAAATCTTACCTTTTGCGATGGCATGGATGGACCTGGAGATTATTATGTTAAGTAAAATAAGTCAGGCAGAAAAAGAAAATTATCATATGATCTCATATGTGGAATCTAATTAACACATTGAACTGAGGAATGGAATAGAGGCAGAGGAAGAGTCATGGGGAGCAGAGGGACAGCTGTCAGAGAAAAGGGGGATAGGGGGACAGGATCAGAGAAGATGAAGGAATTAGTGAAATTATATATACATAACTCATAGATACAGATAACAGCACAGCAAATCCCAGAGGAAGGGGGGAAGTAGACACGGGAATAGGGACCAAGGGAGTAATGGAGAGCATGTTGTTGGGGGATAAGGGTGTTATAGTGAGTGGAATACTTGAATCCATGTTAACATAATAAATTAAAATTTTAATAAAACATAATTTAAAAGGCCCTGGCCAGTTGGGTCAGCGGTAGAGCGTCAGCTCAGCATGTGGAAGTCCTGGGTTTGATTCCCAACCAGGGCACTCAGGAGAAGCGCCCATCTGCTTCTCCACCCTTCCCCTTCTCCTTTCTCTCTATCTCTCTCTTCCCCTCCTGCAGTCCAGGCTCCATTGTAGAAAAGTTGGCCCTGGGCACTGAGGATGACTCCATGGCCTCCACCTCAGGCGCTAGAATGGCTCCGGTTGCAATGGAGCAATGCCCCAGATGGGCTGAGCATCACCCCCTAGTGGGCTTGCTGGATGGATCCCGGTCGGGCGCATGCGGGAGTCTGTCTCTCTGCCTCCCTGCTTCTCACTTCAGAAAAAAAAATAATAATACTTATAAATAAAAATAAAATAATAATTTAAAAAATCTTCCAAGTAAAAATAAAATAAAACAATAAAACTTTTGGATTCACGTACTTTATGATTTTAAAGATCATTTTCCCTCAGCCTTCCCCTTTGGAGAGTTTAGTTCTAATTTATTTGTTCACATGTAGGCATCCTTCCTTCATGTTGTACCCATCTCTGAGACTGCTGTTAGTCAGGATGGTGATTACTATTTGATCAGTGTTACAGCTTCCAAAGCACTTTCTCACAACTCATCTAGTTGGAGCCCAACTGTAACCCTAAAAGTTAGGAAAAGAATCTCTCATACAGATTAGAGAAAGGTTAGGTGACTTGCCCAAGGACAGACTTGACTTACAACTTTAAATTCTGGGCTTTCTCCGTTCCCCACACAGCAAAGCACTGCAGTTAGGAGCTTGATTCTTTAGGTTCTAGGTTCAAATTTCTACCCTGTCATTTTCCCTGAGCTTGAAGAAATTATTTAATTTTTACAAGTTTAAATATCTTCATTAAGTAAAATCAAGATAGCTGTTCCTATAGTGAAAGGCCATTAAGTGAATTAAGTGAGACAGGATCTATGTGGGCTCAGTCCATCTCAGCTACGATTCCAAATCCTACATGTCTTTCTTGGGAACAAAATTCTTGGTCCTTTTCCTGATTTCTAACAGAGACCTGTCATTCATCATTTATAATTATAGCTTGAAAAGTTCTTCCATTGTTGCACTGCTTAATACTTTGCCATACTTAAGTACACTTGCACATTCCCTGTCTGCTCCTGTGTCATTGACACAGCCCAACAACAGCAGAATGCACATTTTTAAAAAAGTGCACATGGAACATTTACAAATATAGACCATATTCTTGGTTATAGAACAAGTTTAAATAAATTTTAAAAAATTCAAATCATACAAAGTTTATTTTCTGACCACAATGATATTAATAATAAATAAAAAATAGATATCTAGAAAATCCCTAAATATTATATAAATAATGTATATTATTTTATATATTGTATATTATATATATTATATATAAATAACACACTTCTTAGTAATTCATGGGTCCATAGATAAAAAAGAAATTAAAAGGAAAATTATAAAGTATTTTGAGCTAAATGAAAATGACAGCAAAGCATATCAAACTTTGTGTGGTACAGCAAGGGAGATTTATATGCTAATATTATAAGCTAATATGTATATATTAGATATGCATATATTAGAAGAAAGATTTTACACTTAAATTTCCATATTAAGAAATTAGATTATATGTCTAGTATATTTTAATTTAAAAACAGTGAAAATATAATTTCTTTTTTTATAATTTTATTTTTTTAATGGGGTGACATCAATAAATCAGGATACATATATTCAAAGATAACAAGTCCAGATTATCTTATCATTCAATTATGTTGCATACCCATCACTCAAAGTCAGATTGTCCTCTGTCACCTTCTATCTTGTTTTCTTTGTGCCCCTCCCCCTCCCCCTTTCCCTCTCCCATTCCCCCCTCCCCCCTGTAACCACCACACTCTTATCAATGTCTCTTAGTTTCATTTTTATGTCCCACCTACGTATGGAATAATGCAGTTCCTGGTTTTTTCTGATTTACTTATTTCGCTTCGTATCATGTTATCAAGATCCCACCATTTTGCTGTAAATGATCCGATGTCATCATTTCTTATGGCTGAGTAGTATTCCATAGTGTATATGTGCCACATCTTCTTTATCCAGTCATATATTGATGGGCTTTTTGGTTGTTTCCATGTCCTGGCCACTGTGAACAATGCTGCAATAAACATGGGGCTGCATGTGTCTTTACGTATCAATGTTTCTGAGTTTTTGGGATATATACCCAGTAGAGGGATTGCTGGGTCATAAGGTAGTTCTATTTTCAGTTTTTTGAGGAACCACCATACTTTCTTCCATAATGGTTGTACTACTTTACATTCCCACCAACAGTGTATGAGGGTTCCTTTTTCTCCACAGCCTCTCCAACATTTGTTATTACCTGTCTTGCTAATAATAGCTAATCGAACAGGTGTGAGGTGGTATCTCATTGCAGTTTTGATTTGAAAATATAATTTTAAAAAGAAGTAAATAATAAGAGCAGAAATCAATGAAAGAGAAAAACCATAGAGAAAAACAATAAAATTGATTCTTTAAGAAAGCCAATAAAATTAATAACTGTCTACCACAATTAATTAAAAGAAAAGATGTAACAGAAATCAAGAATATCAGAAATGAAGGAAACTTATCACAACTGGTCTTAAAGACATTTAGAGGATAATAATAATTTCAACAAATTTATGCCAATACATTTGACAGCTTTGATGAAATGGACAAATTCTTTGAAGAACAAAAACCTGAAAATCCCTATCTATATGTAAAGAAAAACAATCTAGAGTTATAAACTGTCCTTTCACAGAAACATATAAGCATCTCAAGGCCAAGATGAATTTACCACAGAATTTTACTAAACATTTAAGTAAAAAATAATATAATTTTATATAAGTTTTTCAAAAAAACTGAAGAGCAGAAAACATTTTCCAGTTTGATCTATGAGACCACCATTGCTCTGATATGATAACTAGAAAAAGACTTTACAAAATTATAGACTAATGTCATGAACATAGATGTAAAACTTAAAATTTTAACAATTCAAATCCAAGAACATATAAAAAGGGAAAAAATGGAGTTTATCCTAAGAATGCAAAATAGTTTAAAATTTAAAAATCAATGCAATTAACTATACTAACAGAGTAAAAAAAATTAAGCCATATGATCATCTCAGTAAATGCAAAATTTGACAAAATATAACATCCATTCATGATTTTAAAAACTACCAGGAAACTTTCTCTTCCTGCTAAAGACCACTACAGAAAAATCAATACCTAATATCTTATTTAATAGTCAATGACTGATTCATTCCTCCTAAGATTAGGAGTAAAGTGTGTATATCTACTTACGACTCTCCTATTCAAATGATACTGGAGGTGCAATAAAGCAAGTAAATAAATTAAAGGCATCCAGATAGAAAACTGACTTTAAAAGTCAGGGGAGCTAAGCCCTGGCCAGTTGGCTCAGTGGTAGAGCATCGGCCTGGCGTGCAGGAGTCCCGGGTTCGATTCCCGGCCAGGGCACACAGAAGAAGCGCCCATCTGCTTCTCCACCCCACCCCCTCTCCTTCCTCTCTGTCTCTCTCTTCCCCTCTCACAGCCAAGGCTCTATTGGAGCAAAGTTTGCCCGGGTGCTGAGGATGGCTCTGTGGCCTCTGCCTCAGGTGCTAGAATGGCTCTGATTGCGGCAGAGTGACGCCCCAAGATGGGCAGAGCATCACCCCCTGGTGGGCATGCCGGGTGGATCCCGGTCAGGAGCATGCGGGAGTCTGTCTGACTGCCTCCCCGTTTCCAACTTCGGAAAAATACCAAAAACAAACAAACAAAAAAAACCCCCCAAAAACCTAAAACAAAACAAAACAAAAAGTCAAGGGAGCTAATAAGTGAGTTTATAATAGCAAGATTCAGAGAGGTTAGGTTGACCAAGATCCATAATTTGTGAGTCATGATACTGGGATTTGAATCTACTTCTACTGTTTGTGTTCTTATCCATCATGACAGAAACTGTAACGTTCATTTATGATGGAGGAGGAGACTGTGTATGTCCCACATGGGAGACTATATGTGTCCCATATGGTCCCCCCACAAAACAGTGGAACCTCTGTCAGCCTGGGTTCCTGAATGACTATGTAGAATATAAACTTCTGCATTGTTAAGGCACAGAGTATGGGATTGTAACTACAGCATAATGTATCCTGTTCTAACAGATACAACCACTATGTTGTCCTCCCCAGTAACTTCCTTTTGCAAAACTTGAGGATCTGTGTAAGGTTACAGCAGAGGAGAGGAAGTTGTTGAAGGTCTAAGGAATATAGACTCCACTGAGTAGGTAACGGGGACTCCCACACAGCTGGATATCCTGGATTCTGTCTTTAAAAATCTTGAAAAGGCAGTCAGTGGCCCAGTTGCAAAGCTTTGCTGACTCTGTGTCTTGGCCCCTATGGCTCTGCTTAGCAGCCATTTTCCTTGGTCTTAAAAAGCTAAGTGTCCCACTGGCAACCTCTCCAAAGACAGCCCTTTGGGCACTGAGAACATGCAGAGGTCTCCTGTTTGGGACTGAGCACCCTGGCTGGCTCCTGCACTGGCAGGCCACGCTTTCCTGGGCAGGTTGCAATGTTCTGTGGAAAATGAGAAGCAGAAATTGTTGTGATAAGCCTGGAGCTCAGGGGCCTCTGAGGAGCAGCCCTGGTGAGCTGGGTCACCTCATTTCAGGAGGGCCAGCCCTGGGGGAGGCTCCACAGGCTTAATTAAAGCCAGCAGGAGCCTGTTTGAAGCAAGAGGAGCAGAAGAGTGAGGGCAGCAAAGAGCAGACCAAGCCATACCCAGCCCTCCCTACTAGAAACCAACCTGGAAAGTCCTGCAGGCTGGAGCCCAGTCAAAACCAATGCACTGGATGAGTGAGGGCAACACAGGCAGTGTGGTGGGCACCAGGGGGCAGGTGAGGAGACCTGAACAGGAAAGCAAGATGGCTGACCCAGGGCAGGGTTGGGGGAGGGGAGGGGGGAGATCACAGCTTTACTTTAGGAAACCATTTCCCAGGTGGACACAGGAATAAAAAAAAAAGCGCTCATCACAGAACCAGGGAGACATTTTAAAGCCAGACACTGCTATCATACCTCCTTTTGGAAAGTTTGCTCTTGTGCCCCAGCCCAGAGAAACTTCTTCCCTCTGCAGAGGGTCTCCTTTTCTTCACTCATTGTTGATCCCTACATGGGTAAGTATGTGGGTAGCAGGGGCTCTGGCTTCTATCCCTGCATAGCCCTAACTGTGCTGTCCTGGACACCATCCACAGACAGGCAGGTGCCACTTCTGTCTCCGGGGGCTTCTGGTCCCCTACCGTGCTTTGGACTGGAAAACAATGGATATCTTTTTCTTTCCATACCCATGAGCTTTGGAAATGCTTTTGTGAGAACTTGACTTCTGCAGAATCGATAAAGGGGTTAACAACAGACCTGAACATGACAGCAATTGAGAGTTTGCAAAGCCCTTTCACACCTCTCATCTCATTTTCCTCTGATTAACTATGAGGCCATTAGAGCAGGAATTCTTGTCTCCATGTCATAGATGACAGTCTAGACGCCCAAGAAAAATTAAGTGACTCACAAAAGTCACAGGAATAGACTTGGAAACATTTCGACTGTTTCAACTAGGAAAGTTCTGGGTTTTTGTTTTGTTTTTCCCCTGTCACATAGAGATATTGGTCAAAGATTTCACTTGCTTAAAAAATATTGATCTTCCACAAAAAGGTGGAAGATCAATATTCTGTTTTTCAATGAAGAAACAAAGACTCAAAAAGGGGAAATGATTTGCCCAATTTCATCCTGAATAAAGGGCCAACGTAGGGACAGAGCCCATTTCTCCTGCTTCCAGGCCAGCTCTCTTTTTCCCCCAAAATATGGTCCTGGGCCAGAACTGTGCAGTGTGTCTTTACTGTCTCCCAAGTCCAGGCAAGGCTGTCCTTTCTTGCCAAGGTCCAGACAGAATCTCAGGATTGAGGGAAGGAAGGAGCCTCGGTCCTGGTCTGAGGAATGGCGTTGTGCCTATGACCAAGGCCAGGCAGAAGTGACCTTTCCCACATCGCACAGTAAGTTAGGGGCAAGAACAAGATGAACCCAGGGCCTCAGGGTCTCTAGGGCAGCATTTTTCCATTTCACTGTGAGTCTGTCCCCTCCTCTGCCCCTTGAACTGTTCTCCCCAGCGGCATCCTCCCAGCCTAGACCCTGAGAAATTGCTGACATTTTCCTCACTGACATCCAGTTGCCTCCCCCTTTTGGCCTGGAACAGGCACACTCCTCGGAACCAGGAGGGCCGGCTTTCCAACTCACTGGGCCCTTGGTAGCAGTGGTTTACCTCTCCGCCCCTCCTCTCCCCCACCACTCCGTGCAAGGCCACGTAGCTAAGACTCTCTGTGCCCAAGAGAAAAACAGTCATAATCTAACACAGGGTAGAGATAGTGGAGGTGAAAGAGGACAGAGTCCTTCTGCCCTGTTCCCCAATTCTGGAAAACTTTTCATGACTGAGAGTCATGCCCTTCATTACAGTGCTGGTACAGGACCTAAAAACAGCTTCCATGAGGGAACTCCAGCTCAGCCATTAAGGGAGGGTCCTGCCTTAGCTATGACTGACTCTCAACTCCAACACAGCCTGCGGTGGGCTCATTCAGCTTTGTGTTCCCAGTGCATACACATAACTCCAGGAACAGTGCCTTGTACCTGCAGATTTTGGTTTGCTACTCATCAGATACTATTCTATTGTATTACATCATCATAAGATTTATTATTGTATTTATAGTATATTATTTACAGAAATATAATATTTATGTATGATAAATATATTTATTAACATATTATTATATTTATCACATTATATATGTTATATAATACATAGTAATTAATATATTATATAATATATAATACTTATAATATACTATCATATTATATATTAGATAATACATCATAATATACGTTCTTATGTAAGATAATAAAATATGTAACATGTTATTATAATTAATATTATTGACTAATTAATAATTAATACACTTCTGTTTATTTGTACAGGACCAAATTCCAAGGGAGGCAAAGAAGAATTCTGAACAATATATTTCATGAGTTGGAAGAATGAAAACTTAATCTTAAATGTATCTCCCCCAAATCCTTTTCTTGTAAGTTTCCAGTATCTTTAAAAACTCCTTGGAACCCCAGTTCCCATTACTGTTCGCCTCCTGAGCTGAATTTTCAAGACTGAAATGCTACCTTCACCGATGCTCCTGACACGCTGTAAAATTATTTAATGGTTACCAACAGGATGCTGTGTCCCGGCCAAATCAAATAGACACCTGGTCCAGTGGTCTGGGGTCGCCTGGAAGCATGCAATCTGCGAGTTCTGCAGGAGTTCTAGATTTTGGAAATGCCCACAAGTGTCTGAGGGCCGAGAGAATGGATTGGTCCTGTGCCCTGCCTCTCGTGTCACCGCCTCCGTGAACTTCAGCTTACTCACCTGCAGCGGAGTTAAGGAAGGGAGCAGGAATAATTATGCCTCATGACAGGGCTATGAGAAACAATTAGAGAAATATTGCAAAGTGTCTGAATGAACAAATTCATCTGAAAAACCATTTGTCTGGTTCCCTGGGGAACCACAAACAGACTTTTACAAGTTCACAGTTACTTAGCTAAGATCAGGTGATGATATTTTATTTCAGGAAAAAGAAAACACCATGTGCTAGCAGAGTTGCTCATGCTCGGGCCTGTGAGGGCCTGGGGGGGGGGGGGAGGAGGTCAGCCAGGCCCCTTTCCAGTCACCCGCTGGCAGCGTCTTCACCAACACCCTGGCTCCTGCCATCTTCCTGCCCAGATGTTTGGCTTTTCCTGACACCCCTTTCCATGGCACACTTTTAGCTTTATGTCTTCTTCCTGGGTTTTCATTTTCTCTGTTTTTGTCTCCTTTTAGAAAACAAGTAGATGAAAATGCCCCATAAAAGCTTAGTATTGAGCTTTCACACGTGATGGGAGCTGCCCAAAAGCCTCTGTCTTCTTTACCTCCTCATTTTCCAGACTATTCTTTGGGAACAATGGGTCATATGCCCTATTTGGTGAATGTATTCTTTCTTTTCTTTTTCTCTTTCCTTTTTTTCTTCCCTTCCCTTCTCTCTCTCTCTCTCTCTCTCTCTCTCTCTCTCTCTTTCTAATAATTTCCAGGGTTCTTAGCTCTGGGGTTAAGGAACTCAGCTTGTAACTATATATAATCTGTGGGGTGCATAAGAAGCCTTATTAATCCCAGCAGCTCAGAGCCAGATACTGGTGATGCTGTATCTCAAAAGTCCTCAGACCTTTCTACTCTAGACCCGAAAAGGCATACCTTTATACCTTTGGGAGACCGAAGGGGCCCGCTGGGCCTTAGCTCCCGCCTGGAGTGACTGCAGCTGCGAGGGCCTGTTCAGAGGATGGAGACGAGCAAATCCTCTCTTGTCAGCCTCGCCCTGACTGTGGTTCTGTTCCTCCTCCTTCAAGGTCATGGGGAAATCAGCTGAGAGCAGGAGGCCCAAGGCTGGGCTGGCTATGCAGATACTGCTGTATTATTTGGGATCATCACATAACTTCTCATGCCCTCAGTTTATTCACAAACAAACAGAAGCTTGGAATAAATCACTGGATTTCAAAAATGTACTTTTTTTTTTTTTTCAGCAGTACAATCTTTTTCTCAAAACCTTGTACAGGATCTTATTATAGGAAGCAGATAAAAGTCACGCTGGTTGAAGGCTGGGGCGAGGGCTTGCCATGACATCCGAGGCCCAGGTTGGGGACCAGTGGGGGAGATGTGCACTCCGGTTTTCCAGTCCCGTGCTCCAAGATCCCCGTGCCGTTGCCCCTGACTCCAGCTGAGGGTGCAGGAGAGGAGTCAGGACCTGCAGTGTCACCTTCTCTCCCTGTCGCCCCAGCACCCTTGCCTGCCTTCCGTATGTCACCTTACCTAGTTGAAAAGAGGATCGTTTGATTGTGGCACGACATTGTGGATAAACGGCCAGCCCAGCCCCCTCCACAACCCGCTGTTGCCTTCTTCCTCAGCCTCCCAGTTTCTGAGCCCCTGGCAGATGTGAAGGCTGACCTGAGACCTGGGAGAAGGGGTGGGGGGGAGCCGGTGACCTCACAGGGGAGG